>NC_138552.1:79958084-81453084 GCF_964273705.1 Natrix helvetica
AGGCTTCTTTTATGGGCACTTGGGTGAAGAGGGATATGACGTCGAAACTCACAAGTAGGTCACTGGGTTGTAAGTTTTGTTTCTTTATTGTTTCTATGAAGTGGAGTGAGTTTGTACGTGTGAGGTGATGGATTCTGCGTAGGGTTGGAGTTGTTTGGCGAGGAATTTGGCAAGGTTCTGTAGAGGTGAGCCTATGGAGCTGACTATGGGTCTGAGTGGTGTTCCTTTTTTGTGTATCTTGGGGAGTCCATAGAGTTTGGGGCATCTGGAAGATTTCTCTCTGGGGATGATTCTTTGCTGGATCTCTTCACTGATGACAGCCATCCCAAAAAAACCACAACCCCCCTAAACACATCCTGGACCTGACCAACCACTGCCTAACCAACACATACTTCATCCATAATGGACAAAGATACAAACAGATAGAAAGAGCACCCATGGGATCACCCCTCTCACCTGTCATTGCAAACTTATACATGGAACATTTTGAAACCAATGCCTTAGACAAATCTGAACACAAACCCAAACTCTGGCTTAGATATGTTGATGACACTTTCGTGATTTGGCCACATGGAAAAGAAAAACTGGACAACTTCCTCACACATTATATGTGTGTGTGTGTGTGTGCGCGCGCGCATGCACGTGTATGGAATGCCTCGAACAATTGCAACCAAACCTGGTACACATATGACTTACCCTATGGAGAAAAATATTGTGGGGATAAGACACCCCTAAAGCCCCTTGGGGTGTGTGTTCTGTTAAAATACAGCCTGTTGTGCCTTAAAATGGCTTCTAATGTACAGTGCAGTGGAGTTGCCATGGTAACGGCTTCACAGTAGTCCACAAGGTGCCTCCCTCTGGTAAGGGGGAAAATCCAACCTTAGAAATTACGTTTGATCCAGACATTTTCCCCTTATAAATAAATACCAGGACAATGCCGGGTTATCGGCTAATGTGTATATAAAAATGGAGAAATTGCTTAATTTATGAAGTGGCATTGCTTACCACATTTAGTCACTAAATATGTCTAAAATTTAGTCACATCACACTAGCCCTTAAATTGGTATTATTTAATTTATTAAAAATATATTGTTATCAATCAAAACCTGCACCTCAGCCTAACACCCATTAAAAATATTATGTAAGATATTCCAGCTTTAAGTTCCAATGATAATGGGAACCTGACAGTATCACTATCCATAACAGTCACCCATATTCTAACTCTCATATGAATGTTAAGCATAAACTTCAAAGAATCATATTCAAATCCTACCGTATGTTCGATCTTGTAGCATAAAATTATTTCCGTGCACTGATGACCCAGCACTAAATCATGTATAAGATTTTACTACCCAATAGTTCTATTCCTAAGTGAATCTAGGGAGAGCCAGCTCTGTATACATATACCTGTCAACCCAACTCTCATTTTTCTTGTGGTTCACAAGAATATATTCCTGATGAATCCTTCTTTCACTCCATTCCACTCCAGCCTCTATTCTTTCACAGTCTCCTGGCTTCAGCATTAGAATTCATTTTCCCCTGGTTCAGGTAAGGGCTATTATAAAGACTACACGTCAGAAAGTCTACTCTTTGCTTCACTTGCAGATCAGTGACCACGTTACTCTTTTCCTCCCACAGATCTAATAGTTTAAGTCTCCTCCATTTCATTAATTTCCTCAGTCTTTCCCCTCTTCTGGTTTATACAGACAATTTCTGACATCCTCTTCACCATTCTTCCAGACCCAGCATTTGGTTGTTGTTTGTTCTTCCTCATGGAGGCATTGTTCTGAACGAGGCTTCTCAAGAGCATGAAACAAACTCCTTGTCCTGACAAAAAAACCCTTTTATTAAATTACTGTGAATTCTGCTCATTCACAGCCAGCAAAGTGTTTCAAAGGAAGATTTATGGTCACATACCTTATCTGGCTTAGAGAGCTGACAGGCTGATATCTGCAGAATTTAACAAGGAGTCTCAGAGAGTCCTGAACCAATTAGCAAACTAATTGTCTCCTGCAAACTCCACTCAACTTTCGCTCCTCTTTTATTTCATCTGGGAGGGGCCATTCATCGTCTGGCCTAACTCCCAAGTCAACCCCTGCTCTTTAGTTGTTCCCTTTGTCTGGCAACTGCGCATGCAAATACTGGGAACAGGCTCCAGCTGTTCGTCTGCCTCACTGATGTCTGACTCTGAAGGCAGCTGATAGCTGGCATATGGCTCTGGCCCCCTCTCTGCCTCTGACACAGAGTCCTCATCAGAGCCTTCCCCAGACTCCAGGACTGGCCCATGTTCCTCCCCAACCTCCTTACTGTCTGAATCTGCTGCCAGCTCTACTGGCCACTGGCGTTTTGGAAATGACCTTCTACTTCAGTGGTGGGTTCCGGATCCCATTGCAACCAGTACAGTTGCAACGGGGCCCAGCATCCACCACATGAACGTGCGCAGCGTGCGCATGTGTTCTTAACTCTTGCGACGCCTCTGCAAGTCTCTGTGATGCTCCAGCTGCTCGGCGGAGCATAGCGCAGGTGCCGTGCACTCTGTGTGTGGAAGCGCCAAAGAGCTCAAATACAGGTAAGGAGCTTGGGTGGGCAGGTGGGCCCTCCGGCGCACCGTACCAGAATGGTACCCAGTGTTCCGGCCAGGCACCAGTACACCTGCAACCCACCACTGTTCTACTTCCTTCTTCTCTGAAAGTTGCCAATGAACAGAGGGTAGTAGCTCCAATGGATTTGCCTGGTCATGGCGCTGAAATGGCATAAGTCAGGAGCAAAACCAAATGCTTGACTTTGTTTCTACTTCCCATTGTAACTCTTAAGGCACAGCAGACCAATCAAATAGAACCCATTTTTCTGTTCTCTCCAAGTGTCTGTATCCCAGCCACATTCCATATGACAATTCTAGGGTCCACCAATGAGTCTGGCTGCCCATTTCTCAGGCAAGAATGAATGGACCCCTTAAAATGATAAAGGAAATTTATATTGCTCTCCCCCATATTTTAAATAAATGACATCATAAGGGCTCATGTTGGGCAAGAAGGGGACATGCCAATTACTTTTAATAATTACATTTTATTTATTTATTTATTTATTTATTTATTTATTTATTTATTTATTAGCGCTTATAGACCGCCCCCTCTCCCAAAAGGGACTCGGGGCTGTGTACAGTCCGTATCAGAAATACATCAAATTAAAATTAGATACATATATACATATATCAGAGGAAGATAAAAGATATACAAAACTGTACAGCTAAGTAAATAATTTAGAATATACAAAATTTAAAACCCCACTATCCTGTAAAATTAAGTTTAAAAGAAACAATCCCTCTAAAAACCAGTAAAAATATGTATGCCAGGAGGTAGACGTTATAATTATGCCAGGCCAGCCAGTCGAAACAGGTGTGTCATCGATTTCTGTCGGAAGGAGCGGAGGTCAGTGGTGGTTCTAATGTCGGGGGGGAGGTCATTCCAGAGGGTTGGGCCCATCACAGAGAAGGCCCTACTCCTCGGTGTTGCCCGTTGGCATTGCCTAGTGGACGGCACCAGGAGAAGCCCCTCCCTGTGAGAGCGAATTGGCCGCAGGGATGTATGTACACATCAAATAATACAGTAATGGAACCTATCCTCGTATAAAATGAAACCATTTCAGAAAACATACCCTTTGCCCCAACTTCCCTGCATCACCAAAACAATAACATTGTTAACCATATTTTTTTTAATGGGACAGATAAGCTCATTGACTTTTCTGATGAGCTTTGATAGTGCAGTGGTTAGAATGCAGTATTGTTGGCTATCTCTGCTCACTGTCAGCAGTTTGATCCTGACTGGTTCAAGGTTGACTCAGCCTTTCATCCTTCCGAGGTTGGTAAAATGAGGATCCAGATTGCTGGGGGAATATGCTGACTCTGTACAGCACTGTTAAGCAGTATATAAGTTCTGCTGTTAT
Organism: Natrix helvetica; assembly: GCF_964273705.1. Classification (NCBI taxonomy): domain Eukaryota; kingdom Metazoa; phylum Chordata; class Lepidosauria; order Squamata; family Natricidae; genus Natrix; species Natrix helvetica. The sequence continues at coordinate 79,962,027 of NC_138552.1, forward strand.
TTTTAGAACTGTGAAGTCTGGGATTCATTTTGAGGACAATCACTTTCATTTATCCAAGTCAGGAAAAGGAAAGGAAAGCAAAGAGAAAAGAGAAGGGTATTTCTTTGCCTTAAAATCAACTTCTCTTCAACAGCTCTTAAAATTCAACCTCTTACAAAATACTGGCTGGTTTTCAATTGCTTTGGGGCACATTCTCTCACAGTTCACCTACACTGGCAATTTCCCTCCTCTTCCCTCCATTGTAATTCCTACTACGGAGTGAGATCAGGTCAGGTGTTTGAAGCTTTGTGTATCATTTTTACACCTCCTGTAGAAAGCAAATGCAGTCTGTTAATTAAATTAAAAGGCATACAAAAGTACGCCCTTGCATTGGTTCACATTCAGTATAGTTTTGTTTCAGACTGGAAAGAAAGGACACCCATACCCAAAAGCACACCCAACCAGGGTTATGACCCACACTTTGAAACATGCTTCCTTAGAAAAAAAGATTGCTAAGTTTCTATTGATGAGGAAAATCAGCTGAAACCTCTGAAGCTAAATCAGCTAGAAAATATCCCCTTTGAGTGCCATTGATTTCATTGAGATACTTTAAATCCACACCAAATAGCTCTCTCATGAAAATCAATAAGGACTTGAAAGGATTTAACTTTTCCTGGATTGTGCCCGATATAATTCTTTCAAGCAAGAGCTACAACTTCTTCTTGCTCATCCAAGCCTAAGGACGCAATAAGGTGTTTTTGCAACTTACTGCTCAGTTGAGTTAGCTTATGTTAAAGTATTGATTTTACATTAAGGAAGATAAATGTTAATGCATTGACAGGTGAATGCAGCTCTTATTAAGGCTGGCAGTTTATAGACAAAATGATCCAGCACAGTGGACAATCTGGAGTATCATTTTAGTATGTTAATTAACTGCCATTACACAAGAATTCTTAGTCAGGTCAACATCGGCTGTGCCGGAACTTTCACGCTCCGTTTCAAACATTGCGCGCTTAGATGAACAAGGAAGAGAAGAACAAGGGCCCTGACTATAAATCATTTCAAATCATGCTTCCTCTCTTGAATTGAAAGTCTATCAGGAGAAAAAAAAATTGTTAGCATTTTGTCCTAAAAATAAATTTTCATTCCCTGTCTCAAATAATGATGCGATCGTGAAATATTTCTTCTGGCTCTATTTTCATCAGTTGAAAAATGTTGAGGGCTAACAGATTTGGACTGCAAACATTGGGACAATGTTAGGATAACATTGGGCTGCTTAGACTATTTATATTTAATAGTCTTTTGGCTAGAGCCAAGGTGGTGCAGTGGTTACAGTGGAGCATTGCAGGCTAATTTTGCTGGTTGCCAGGAGTTGGATCCTGACAGGCTCAAGGTTGACTCAGCCTTCCATCCTTCCGAGGTGGGTAAAATGAGGACCCAGATTGTTGGGGGCAACATGCTGACTCTGTAAACTGCTTAGAGAGGGCTGCAAAGAACTGTGAAGTGGCATATAAAGTCTAAGTGCTATTGCTTTTACTGTTTCATGCCGAGCTGTCGTAGTGCCATTTTCCATAATGTTTTCTCAGAGAACTCCAAGGCAGTTGAGGGATTGGTTAATGGAAACAATTTTTATACATGACTAAAGAATAATATAGAGGTGGTGTATCTTGTACAGTGTGTGCACAGCCCACCCAATCCAGTTCAGAGCTTCAGAAATAGTTTGGTCCAAGGCTTGCTATGAATTTTTTTCCAGTCTGACTCAGTGACTCAGATCTAAATTGGGATTTGAATTGGGTTGTTTCAAAGTCCCAGATGGTTACAAGCAGGGGTGGGTTGCTGCCGGCATTACTGCCGGTTTGGCGCAGTAAAAAAATTGTTCTGTGCGGGTGCGCATTTACACCTAAAAAGGTCTGTGCATGCGCAAAACATTAAAAGGGGGAAAAATTACATTTCTGTAATGAAAATTGTTCTGCGCATGTGCATAACCAAAAATCAAGATGGCGGTGATGTAGGAGAACCAGTTTGGGGGCATGGCAGGCCTGGGTCGCTGCTGGTTCTAGCGATCCAGTCCGCCAAGTTGCTACCGGTTTGGCTGAAATGGTCCGAAACGGGAGGAACCCACCTCTGGTTACGAGATTGTTTGTGTGTGTTTTTTTCCCCACCTGAGCACTGATATTACTCCAAATCCATACACAGTCTCCAAGGTGAGACATTAATTCGGACATATCCCTTCTGTCTAAGCAGAGATCCCGCACTTCCCCAAAGTTCTTTGGATGCTTCCTTCACATCTCACCCAAGCATCAAAGAAACCTAAATATTTTATCAATCTGGCATGGAATGTTATGGAGTTATGGGATGTAAATTAACCAGCAGAAAGGAAGAAATAGGTCAACCGACTGAGCTCCCATTAGCTTTTCCATACTTGACAGAAATAGGACAGAGAAAAGTGCAGAATTCTTGTTCTACTCATCTCCACCCTCCACCCGTCTGATGCACATGGTGTTGTGCTGATGTCATCTGAATTATATTCTGTACTACTTAAGCACTATTGCCTGAAGGGGCCCTGCAGTCTTGAAGTAAGTACAGTAATGTAAAAGTTTATCAAGTGCAGGTTCCTGTCACTCTGCCATCAAGAAAATAGGTTCCTCTTTTCAAACTAGGGAGGGAAAAATATCTGCACAACTGCCTAGTTGCTTACAACAGCATCTGTGTTCTGCAACATATGAAAATGAAAAACTGAGATGTTTGAAGGTATGGATTGTCAGATAAATTTTACCAACCACTCTAAAAGGAAGGGAGTAATCTATTAGTTTGTCATTACTTACGTTCTTTTACCTACAGATTGGAATGATATAATGCTGCTTCTAATGCAATAGTGGTGGGATTCAATTGTTTTTTACTACCAGTTTTGTAGGCATGGCTTTGTGGGCATGACGTGGCTTTGTGGGCATGGCAGGGGAAGGATACTGCAAAATCCCCATTCCCTCCCGACCCCACTAACCTGCTTTCCAGCTCCGTTCTCCTGTTCAGGGCAACAAAAGAAGATCAGCCGATTCTCCAAACTACTCAAAATTTCTGCTACCAGTTCTCCAGAACCTGTCAGAACTGGCTGAAGACCACCTCTGTAATGCAAATATATTTGTACACAACTACAGGGGCAAGATTGTATTGCCCAAGGTTGACAGTATACTAAGGGGCAAAAATACGAAAGTTCATGGTTCTTCAAATGATAGTGAAAGATTTTCTGGAATCAGAATCATTCCAGGTTTTCTGTATGTTATACTTAATTGGTGGGGAAAAAAATCTTGTTCTTCTTGATAATGTTAGTTTTCTGTGCAAATGTATTTGTAATCATAGCTGTAGAACAATTGATATTGATAATTAGTGAAAATTAAGCTTCCCCTTTCTCTTATTTATTTGCTTTGTATCCCACAATTCTAATCTCGCACCTCTCTAATATGTTGTGAACAAATTGTCAAAAATATGAAATTTTAAAAAAAATTGCCAGAAAACTGGACAATAACATCATATAAGAGTTTGAGTGAAAATGATGCTCACAGATTTGACAAATATCGAGAAAGTGGTGAGAATGACTGATTTGGAACAATGCAGAAAATGCTTATTTTCATACCAGAAAGATGAGCCTCTCACAGCAGGGCATCTTCAAAAGGGCCTCTTCTGAACTCTTAACAGATTTCAGGTTGTTGTGGAAGAAAATGTCTCTTAGACAGCTAGACCCTAAAATGTTCATGGCTTTAAAGGGTCAATAACAAGACTTTAAACAATGCCTGGAAGCAACTGACAACCAATATATTTCTCACTGCATTGTACAATCCTTGTACATTGCAATGGCCATTACATCTTGAACAGTTTCAAGGCTACTCCTTTGTAGACACTATAACCACTGTGCCACCACGGCTCAATCCAGAATCCAGAACAACAGAATAGAAAGTTGTCAAGATTGCAAGATTGCAGATCAGATCAACTTGCATTCTTTGTGGTAGAAGACTAGTTCAAATGGGCCTTCAAATCTATATACTTCTGAGAATGTTGCCATTTTTTGCTTCCATTCATTTCAGCACTTTCAGCACCCAGACTGTGCTCTCCCATCACTTCTCTACTTGAAATTTACTACTTAAATATTCTTAAACCATTTCTCATTTTCTACTTTTCCTTTTTTCCTGCTGTCTCTCTTAACACCAAGTCACAATTTCGATTCCCCTCTAACTTCTTCTCGTGCCCACATAATGGTAAAATAAAAAGGTTGGGTTCTAACTCTCACAAAGATCTGTCTCAGAAGCCTTCTGAAAGTTAACCTGTGATGTTTTGCCATTGGAGAAGCTTCTCCCCACCCCACCCCTTAAATCTTTAAAGTTCCAAACTAAAGGAGTTCATGTAATTTTGGGTATTGCTTGTGCAAGACACATACAATCAAAGATCTAATTCAGCAAGGAAGTTATTTTTGGTGGTGGTTTCAGTTTAACTCCTGAATGTTTCATTACCAGACTAGGTAACATCATAATCAGGATGGGAGTTAGTTGGCCATGTGATTGGTTGTTCATTTGGAGCTGTATTTAAATCGTGAGCAGCTGATTGGTTCTCTTGTTGATTGGTGTTCAAATGGTCTGGTTGCTGAATGACCAATCAACAAGAGAACCATTCAGCCGCTCAAAATTTAAATATAGCTCCAAATGAACAAACAGTCACTTGGCCATATGACCACACAAGACATATATAAACTAAAGAGGAATAGGGCAAGAAAATCCTGCTGATGATGTTACCTAGTCTGGTGACAAAATGTTCAGAAACTAAATTGAAACAAGCTTTGAGAGCAAACCACTGCCAAAATTTAAACCCAAACTACAAGTATTTTCTATTATTTCAGTGAAGTTGTTTCCCAGAGCTGGGAAGCAAACAGCCAGCCATATGGTACAGAACACTTTTCCTCTTTCATATAATCACTGAGAACTAATCTCTGTGAGGTATGTCCTGTCATCAGATTTTCCATTTGCTTATCATTCCAAACAACTTTGAAATCACCCTGAATTTTTTTTCCACCATATTTTGGAAGCTTTCGTCATAGTATTGCCTATGTAGTCACAAGTATGGAGATTGGGAAGAGCACTTTCAGCTAATCATTTGCTCAATCTGAGCTAAGAAGTAGTTGAGTGTAGAGAACACGAGCCAATAAATGACTTTTTTTTTCTTTTCCAAATCACCAAATGTATTACTTCAAGAACTTCATTTGCTCTGTGAATTAACCAAAACCTCTTTTTTTTTAAAAAAAAGAGAATGTACATTTCTAATATTCTCTTACACAAATGCACACAACTGATCAATCTTCAAATATCTCTGTACATTTGTCCTAATGAGTTTCTGTGTTAATGCAAGGGAAGGACAGTTTTTGAAAGTATTAACAAAGCTCTATATTGCTATAATTACTATGACTCTTGTTGCTGTGACCTTTAACTGAGCAAAACATGCATCATCAAGCAACGTTCGAAATGAGGTGACTCAAATGGGTTAACTTGCAGGATATGTCAAAATCTGGGACCCAGGACTCCCAAGGAAATGACATTTGGAAAAGCTGTAGCTGCTTCGATGCTGTTGGCTGCTGCTGAGATGTTGCCAGGACAGGGCAGGGCATAGCAGAGAGGAGAGGAGAGGAGAAGGGAAGGGAAGGGAAGGGAAGGGAAGGGAAGGGAAGAGAAGAGAAGAGAAGAGAAGAGAAGAGAAGAGAAGAGAAGAGAAGAGAAGATGCCAGATTCCCAGAAGGAAACTTAAAGCTGGCAGGAAGTTGTATGTTGGTCCCTTATCTCTGAATTGATGATCCAATAGGACACAGGTTATCTAGTGTTCCACAAAGTCTCAAAGGTATTCTTTTCCTCTGAACAATATTATATGGCCATCTAAAGGCATCACTCTTAGTCGCATTTCAGCAAATTCTGAATGCCAAGAAAACTGCATTAGAGGATTGAAAGAAATGCCAGCTAAAAGGTGGGAGGTAGGAGGTGTGTCTGACAATGTCCCAGTGTCCCAGGATATACATTCAAGATAGATGAACCCATTACAATTCAAGTGTCATCCGTCTCTGTAGTGAAGGAGACAGAATGCGAATGGATTTTCCAAGCTTGGGAAGGGGATGGACGTTTGGGGAAATCGTATCACAGATGACTCAGTTTGAAGGGTTTTTGATTGACCAAGTTTTGACTTATTCAGAAATGTAGTGGGTCAGCCTTTAAAAATGTGAAGGGGGAAGGGTTTTGACTGGGTAATGTAGATGGAGGACATAGATATAGATTATATAGATAGATATAATGTAGATGTATAGAGGTAAATTAAAAAAATACTACTGAGTAGATGTGTAGAATTATGCTGCTAATCCTTTAGTAAAACGTTCTCCTGTCGGTGGCCTATATTCAGAATATGTCATATTCTGTAAGCTAAGTTAAAGCTAGGAAAAGCACATATGAGACACTCTTTCTTCTAAAAATATTAATAACCCAAGCTATAGGGAATGACAAAGATACAGAAACTAAGTTTTTATTTTACCAGCTGTACCAAGAGAGCCTCTTAAAAATGAAACACAAAAACTTTTTATAAAAAAGTACTTTTATATGACATCTGAAAGAAACTCCTAGCTACAGAGGTCTTAATACCCGGACACATAAAAGTCACACAACCTCTCATATAAAATAAAAAAATAAACATATTAAGTAAAGAGTGACATACATCTGATTTCAGAAGAAAAATCCCTTCCTTTTCCTGTTTAATTTACTGTGATGTGAAAAAACAAGAGTGAATGGGTTTGCATTGTCTCATAAAATGGGGGAGAAAGCCTACATACTCATAGCTCAGCCATTTAGAAGCTGATGTTTAAGGGAGGAGATGTATAGGTTTTATTCCGTATGTTACAAGTAAGCAAAGAATGAAAGGATTACAACCATTGCTATGGGAGTAGAAGATAATAGTAATTTGTAATGCTGCCAATTTCAAGTGACTCTAAATGGGGCTGATTTTAAATAATCCTTGGGTATTATCTAGCTGTGTGAATGTGTTAAAAGAAAGTTAGTTTAATATATTTCAAATCAACAGCCAGCCCAAAGGTGGAGGTAAATGAACTGGAAAAGAGAGGCCTGAGGTTGCACCAGTTCCAAAAAGGGACAGTGACATCTCCAGTTCCCATCTGCTTACAACATCTTGGTGAATATTAAATTCTGAGGCCCCTCTAAAGTTATGTGGAAAACCTGGTTTCTCATCTCATTTAAGGATGATATTCTGACAAACATTCAAATGAGAACTGAAAGTGTAGGTTGTCTACTTTTCCTTTGTCCCGACTTTATCCACTCAGGAGCAGCTGCATATTGGAACTCTTCCCTCAATGAGCTTGTTAATCATGGGGATAATCAGATTTGCAGGTGCAACTATCAGGAAGGAGAAGGAGCAGCTCCGGCCTGTGAAAGTCATTCAGAAGAGAAAAATAGTGATAGGGAAGTCTGGGTCCCAAGACATTCAGTGAGGGTAGAACAGAACTCTTCTGCTGTCAAGAATGATGAAAAAACTGCTTTAGCTTACAATCCTTTGATTTTCTAGAAGTTAATTTTCTGGTATCTCATGAGCCTTTTCTCCTGAAGAAATTGTCAGGTTGGAAAGTTTTTTGTTTCCTTGTTTTTATGCCGCCTTTATTATTTTTATAAATAACTCAGGGCAGCAAACATACCCGATACTCTCCTTCCCCCTCCTATTTTTCCCACAACAACAACTGTGGAAGGTGGGTTGGGCTGAGAGAGTAACTGGACTAAATTCAATCAGCTGAGTTTCGCACCTACATTGGGACTAGAACTTACAATTTTCTGGTTTCAGGCCTGGAGCCTTAATCATTACACCAAACTTGTTGGGTCTGATGGTTTAATTTAAATGATGTGCTTCAAATGGAGTGGGTGTGCAACACACACATCTGCTCACCTGCTCAGATTAGGAGTATTTATACGCGGTAGTATTTATGCATAGACACATTTATTGACAGATAAAGAAACATCCATGTAAAATGTATCTATCTATGCTTCCAGAGATTGTGAAAAATGTTGCATATCTTCCCCACAAAAGACCCTTGTTCATCTGGAAAACATATAGACAGTAGGACAATTGTGCTATTCAGATATTATTTAAACAAATAATCTCAATATATGTGAAAAAAACTGAGTGTGCCAAGAAGGTCTGTTCCAAGGTCATGCATATTATTTACAGTATCATCTCTGGTCACAGAATGGGGAAAAAAGTTATTGACTGGATTTATTTAATAGAAGATTAGAAGAAATTACCCAAACAATTTGGGTAATTGATTAAGTTAAGTCTGGGAAACAAAAAGAGAAAGGGGCCTCAGAGAAGAAACGAAGTCAAACATAAAAGAGTTGTTATAGTTTCTCAGGCCTGTCTACTATCCGGTTCTGATTAGATCTGAGTTTCTCAAACTCAACCACTTTAAGATGTGTGGACTTCAGCTCTCAGAGTCTCCAGGAAAGCCTGCACCTTCAAGGGCTGAGGTTGAAAAACACTGGATAAGATGAATGTATAAACCAGGGGTCGGCAACCTTAAACACTCAAAGAACCACAAAGGTCCTAACCAGAAGCCCCCTGTTCAATTGTGCAGCCGACCGAAAGTTGGCTCACCATAGTCTCCTCCTAGTATGGCATCCTTTTTCCTCTACCTGTTCTAACCAAAAGCCCTATCAATTGTGGAGCCAACTGGCGACAGAGAGCCACAGCAGAGGGATAAAAGAGCCACATGTGGCTCCAGAGCCACAGGTTGCTAGCTCCTGGTATAAACTATTGTTCTTTCCCACTTTCATTCACGTGCAAGCTTTTCTTCTTCATATTCTTTCAGAATCACCTCACCAAAATAAAAATATAGTGGTTAGGGTAGGACATAGAATAATGCTTTTAAGCTTGTATATGTATGTATATGTGTATATCTTCTTTAGTTCACACAAGGTCGTGTTTCATTCCAAAAGTACAGATTATTTACGTAGCTGTATATGCACTCATACCTATTTAACAGTATGTATCAGCTATACCTTTGAGTAAATGTCTAATACAGGTAGTTGTTGACTAGTTTTGTCCCCTTTTATGATCTTTCTTCCTACAGCTGTTAAGTGAATTACTGCAGTTAAGTTACTAACACGGCCGTTAAGTAAATCTGGCTTCCCCATTGACTTTGCTAGTCAGAAGGTTGCAAAAGGTGATCACATGACCTTGGGGCACTGCAACCATCATAAATATGAGTCAGTTGCTAAAACTTTGATTTTGATCACATGACCATGGGGATGCTGCAATGGACGTATGTGTGAAAAACCACCATAAGTCACTTTTTCAGGGCTGTTGTATCTTTGAAGATCACTAATTGAACTGTAAGTTGAGAACTACCTGTACAAGGGTACCTATAATATGAATGCTTAAATATAAATGGTATAGGATGGTATTTTGACTATATCCACAATGTTACGGAGAGCATACATTTCAATTCTGATGATGTGAAATCTAAACATGTTGATGTTGTAGGGTGGAAAACATTTCATTAGCCCTTCCATCTCTGCCAGGGGTAGACAATCCATTGTTTGTGAATACCTCTATGCCACTAGATGCATGTCTCTCTTGTACAAGTCATTATAATTTTGAAATACAATATTGAAAATCATTGCTATATATAGATAGATAGATAGATAGATAGATAGATAGATAGATAGATAGATAGATAGATAGATAGATAGATGAAGTTCTACCGAAAAAATGAGGTGAAAAACTCAACCTGAAATATGCACATATTTTAACGATGCCTTTCCACATCTAATTTAAATGTGCATCTAACATAAAACAAGTTTTTTTTAAAAAGAGACTTAATAACTCTTATAGACCAGAAATGATGGAAATGAAGGCATGGAGGGAAAGAAAGATCTAATAATATTAAACCACACATTCTGATTTAATTTGGAGGAGAAAAGGTGTTTTTTTTTTTTTTTTTGGTGATGTGGAGCATTTTTGGTAAATTGTGAAACAGTGTTTAAGGAAATAAAACACCACTTATCAATGGCTGCCGGTTATATCACAACTTGATGCTCCATCTGAACAATTTAGCCTGCATTATTGAGCATTTCCTTTTCTCCAGAGGACTTCAAAGTTTTCTTTTATTGCAACATAATGCTAATTCCAGCTGGCTGGCTCTTTTTTAAATGTTCCATTAGTTCCCCTAATCTTAACGGTAACTACTGAAGTGAATGGAGCTCGGACTCCTGATCCTATAATCCCACTGTGGCAACCTGCTTAATTCAGGACTGTTTCTAGGACAGCTTTCATCTTCTAAGAAAGCAGAGGGAATAATTCATACCTATTTGCTTAGTTTGTTGGCCCTCAAATTTAGGACTTTGAAAGAAGCTGAGTTGTGTCTGTGATGGACAGCATCCACATTTCAACACAATTTCAACTAGGCAAGAATCATCCACCGAAAAACAACAAGCCAAAGATTAGCACAAGGGAACTTTTAAGCATATTCCCTTCCAGGTTACAATAAGCATCTGTTCTCCATTACGCAAAACTTTTATTATTTGATATTTTCTATAGTAAAAAGAAAAAAAGTTACACCTGCAACATAGTTAGTCCTCGACTTACAACCATTCATTAGTGATCATTCAAAGTTACAACAGCACTGAAAACAGTGACTTATGACCGGTTTTCACATTTACAACCATTGCAAAATCCCCATAGTTATGTGGTCACCATTTGTAACCTTTCCAGCTAGCCTCTGACAAGCAAAGTCAACGGGAGAAGCCAGATTTGTTGAATGATTCACTTAACAACTGCAGTGATTCACTTAACAACTGTGGCAAAAAAGTTGTACAATGGGGCAAAACTCACTTAACAACTGTCTTGCTTAACAACAAATATTTGAGGCTCATTGTGGTCATATGTCGAATACCACATGTTATTTAAAAAAAAAACATTTTTGCCACTGTTCAATATGAAATACTAGCAGAGCCATCACTGGTTGGGATCCTGCTCTGTTTTGGAAACAGATGGAATTGATTTTTGAATATTCTTTTTCCACATTGGTGATAAAATGCCACCAAACAAGTCAAAAGGCTAACAAAGACAACCCACAGACTTCAGAAATTGTTAAATATTTGCTTGCTATATGCACCTTGGTAGGCATAATTACTGTGAATGATTCTGACCAGCTAATGTTATTCTTCTCTATTATGGGATTTATGACAATCAAACTATGTTCTTGAGTGATTTATTCCTCAAGAAGAGAGCTGTTGATACTTCTGAACAAGATAGTTTCCGAACTTCTCCATAGTTACAAAATATGCGGTGCTAAATAATGCTAAATACAGGGGGGGGGAAATCATTTTTACTTTTTAAACTTACAAGCATTGTTCACTTATAGATGTATCATTCATTTACAAACACACACATAGGCACACACACACACACACAGGTTTATAGAGGTAGTCCTTGACTTAAAACAGTTCAATTAGTGACCGTTAATGTTACAACAACACTGAAAATAGTGACTTATGACCACGTTTCACACTTATGACCATTGCAGCATCCCCATGGTCACGTGATTTAATTCGGAAGGATGGAAGGCTGAATCAACTTTGAGCTGGTGAGAATCGAACTTCTGGCAGTTGGCAGAACCAGCATGCAATACTGCATTCTAATCACTGTGCCACCATTGGCTCGAAGCAACCTGTAACCAGAGTGGAACAAAGTATGAGGCATTTGCTAACCAGATATTTGAGTTGACCATTTGCAGGGATATCTGTGTGTGAAATTAACTGAGGACCACGTGAGTCGAAGAGATCTGCCCACTCATTTAATATATTTCATCTTTTGGCAATAAGAACCTGTCAATTATATCTCTCCACATTTAAAAATAATTATATATTGATTATCATGGGCTATAAATATCTAAAGTAATCTATTATGACAACTGACATATCAGGAAGTCTAGAGAACTACACTATTTTCTGCTACTGAAATTGTCATATGTATATTTTAAAAAGCCAAAATAATTCCAAATATGATCCATCTTTATTGGCTGCTTCTACTGGCCTTTGACTTTATAGAATGTTTTGTAAGGTAACATCGTCAATCAGCAGCCCAGAGAAAATTGGTATTAATTTTAATTAGCTCTAGAGCCATATGAAGGAAACCCTAGTTTCAAATCTTCACCCAGCTGTCCATCTTAAAAAATAGACATGGACGTACTCTTTCAGATTGGCCAGACTAAAGAGCTGTGGTGACAGAGTGGTTAGAAGGCAGTGATCATCATCATCATTTTAGCCATTGTCTATCCACTGCAGGATGAAGGCCTCTTCTGCATATTTTCAACCAATACAGTCCTGAGTTTTCTTTTGCCAATTGGGCCTGCAATACTTGCTCATGTCATCCATCTTGTTTTAGGTCTCTTTCGTGGACACTTTTTATCAAGTGGGGGATGTCAGGGTTCCAAAAACATTCCCAACGAAATAAAACTCCAAGGCTTGAGTTCCCTCAAAGTTCAACTTTATTAGAGATGTCATGTTGGCACATCTGGGAAACCCCGAATCTGAAAGCGTCCAGGTTTTCCAACCCAGTTGAAAGTTCAAGATCCTGCCCCAACACCCACAAGTTCGTCATATGGTCCAATCTTTCACTGCCACAAGGACAGATTCCTCCCAGCCAGATCCAGCCAGGTGCAGAGACAAAAATGACCTTGACTTTCTAAGAAGAATGTTATTATGGCTACATATCACCCAACTCCATATAATCCCCCCTTCCATTTTCCCACAGTAGAAAGTGTGGCTGGCTTGAAGTCCAAAAGAAAAGATGGCTTGCATGCATTACATGGGATCCATTCTATTGGTCCACTTGCTATCAGTTCTTCTTGCTATGTGACCAGTCCAAAATAGAATGCAGTATTGCAGGCTAACTCTGCCAACTGCCAGCAGTTCAATTCTGATAGGCTCAAGGTTGACTCAGATGTCCATCTTTCTGCAGTCTGTAAAAGGAGGACCCAGATTTTTGGGGTCAAGATGCTGAGTCTAAACTGCTTAGGGAAGGCTGTAAAAACTGTGAAGTGGTATATAAGCCTAAGTGCTATTGCTATTAGAATTATTGCCAAAATAAATTGCTCTAACTACTTGTTGGTGGGATTTGATGATAAAGATCCGAAGAATTTCCAACCAGGGCATGTATCCTCATATATCACTTGATTTTCTGCCCACCTGTCTGTTGTGATAATTATTGTAAACTCAAAATGTGCAAATTGTGACCAATACAATTGGTCAAGTTTCTTGATAGGAAGGGGGAAGGTCCTTTAAAATGTCTTTATTCATTTTTAAAGGACTATTATTTAGAAATTGTCCTTCCTCAAAACACAGTGTATGTACAGTAGAAGAAAATAAAAATACAGAACCTTCAAAAAGGCCATACAGTTCTAATAAAATAAACAGTTGTACAAAAAATAAAAATGATATCAATTGGTATCGATGTGTTTGTATACAAACAAAATGCAGATAACTTTACTTCATCTCTTTGGCGAATGCATTATATATTTGCTTTCATAGGATACAAATATGAGGGAGACTAATTTGTAATCAGGCTGCATATGATGTATCCTGAAGCAGATCCTCGTCTGAGATGTAAAACGATTCTCTCTTTATTGCTCGTGTCAGTGTAATCAATAAATAACAACCCTGGTGACATGTAAACAGACAGCATTAGAACAATGAAAAGAATCCCCATCAGCAGAGAATCAGAAAGGCCACAGCCTCATGGGGGCTTTTCCTGCGCAAACCCCGTCCCTGAGCAATCGCTGAATGCGGATTTGAAATTTTATATAATAAGAGTGCTCTATTCACTTTCTTTGTTTCATTCGGCTTAAATGGGAAAGTAGCAATGGGGATAGGAGGCATGTGAGTTGCTTTGGGTTCCCATAATGCAAGAATGTGAAGCAGAGGTGGGTTGCTCCCAGTTTTACTACCGGTTCGCCTTGTGTGCGTGCACCAGGCGCGTGCTGCACCTACGTCCATGGTTCAATGTAAATTGTTCTTCATGCATGCTCAGAACAATTTACAGTGAACTGCGCACTCACACGTACTTCTGAATAACATGCCAGCAATGGCAGCAGCGACCAGGGAACAGGTTCAGGGGCATGGCCAGCCTGGGTCACTGCCGGTTCTGCGACCCAGGACAAAATACCATTACCGGTTCGGCCAAACTGGGCCAAACCGGGAGCAACCCATCTCTGATGTGAAGGCAATTTATGTTGTGAGGGTTTCTTTTTTCTTTTCAAAGGACGATCACATATCCTGATGGAGAAGATTGTGACTTCCCTGGACAACATCTAGAGAGTGCCATGTTAAAAAAGATCTTCTCCATGACTTTATGGCTGAAATATATAATGCTTGCTTGTTTCCTTCTGTTTATATCGATTTGAAAGGGAAGCAGGCTATCCACAAGCATATTCTTTATACAGATAGTCCTCAACTTACGACTACAACTGAGCCCCAAATTTATGTTGCTAAGTAAGACATTTGTTCAGTGAGTTTTGCCCCCATTTTATGACTTTTCTTGTCACATTTGTTAAGTGGATCACTGCAGTTGTTAAATTAGTAATACTAATTGTTAAATGAATCTGTCCCAAAGGTGCTTTTTTCAAGAGGCAACTGGTCTTTTTGGTTTTTCTTTGAAGCCGTTTCGCTTCTCAAAAAGCTTCTTGGATGAGAAGCGAAATGTCTTCAAAGAAAACCAGAAAGTCCAGGTGCCTCTTGAAAAAAGCGCCTTTGGGACAACAGTGACCTGAATGACTGGGAATTTCCATAGACATTAAATGAATCTGGCTTCCCCATTGACTTTACTTATCAGAAGGTCACAAAAGGTGATCATGTGACCACAGGACATTGCAACCCACCTAAAGGTGAGTCAGTTGTCAAGCATCTGAATGTAAATCACATGACCATGGGGATGCTACACAACGGTCATAAGTGTGAAAAATGGTCATAAGTCTCTTTATTTCAGTGCCATTGTAATATTGAATGATTAGTAAATGAACTGTTGTAAGTTGAGGATTACCTGTACAAAGATACCAAAAACACAGCAATAGATACCAACAAACACAGCATTGTATCAGCTAAGAAAAGCGTTGTTCCACATGCTTGCTTGTTCATTGACTATTAGGAATGGCAATGACGTTGAATGCAAACCTGATCTGACTTCTGATTACTGAGCTATTGGTGGAGGCATACTCCTAAATGAGCCCTGGGACTGTATAATATAATATAGATGCATCTTGATTGAGTAGAAGAACATAATTCAATTGAAGAGTTCTGCTGACATAAGAGCAGAGTACAAATGATTTATAAAGAGCAACCAAAACCTTGGCTTGATATTCTACTCAGGAACAAGCATGCGATATGCATGATTAATCCTAAAGGGAAAAATCGATGGAGGAGAAAAATGGCTTCAGAAAACAACACAAATAGGGAGATGTTGGGTTTTTTAAAAATATATCTTGATCTATCGTCAGTTAACCTCATGGACCTAAATTTCTTGCAATGAGAAATAATAATGATGCCACAGTAGTAGTAAGAGGAGGAGGAGGAGGAGGAGGAGGAGGAGGAGGAGGAGGAGGAGGAGGAGGAGGAGGAGGAGGAGGAGGAGGTAGAGAAAGGAAAGCAGATATAAAGGAAGAAGAAGTAGCAGCAAAAAGTAGCTGAAAAGCAGAAAATATATCATATTCCTTTACAACTCCAGCTTTGACAATATATATGGGCTGCTTATTTGCAATGCCACAGTGATGAGGAGAAGAAATTAATTCAAATGCTTGCAGTTGCAGATGTTTTTGGATAAAAGGAGAGGATGCTTTTATTAATCATTAAAAAAAATCAGCGCCAAGTGACGCTTTAGATGCAGAAACATAAAGCAACTCAGGGCATAGAAGTGAGCGCACATAGGACCTGCCTCCAATTCCTCAAAGCAATCAGCAGGGGAAGGAAAAGATGAAATGGCTCCCTCAAATTTCAATTTTTTTTTTCCCCTGGGGACATAAGATGACAAACCTGATCTAAATTACATCCTTTGGGTCATGATATGTCCTCCTTCTGAAAACAAGCCTGCAGCTTACCCCCAAATTCCTTGGTTTTCCTCTGCAATGTGATCCCTGGAAAAAAGGATCTGAAATTAAGGCATTACAGTCCATTGCTAGATATATGCCTCTATTGTCAGCAATCAGAACCACTCATGAAGAGTCTCTGCAGTGAACAGAATAGCAATTGGAAGGGACCTTGGAAGTCTTCTAGTCCAGCATTCCCCAATCTTTCTGACTTTACATATCGATGAGAGGAGGAGGAGGAGGAAAGGGGATGTTTTTGCATGAGCGGTGGGTGAGTGCATAAGCACACAGTTCCATTTGTGCAAGTGGCGGGCCCATGTGCCCCCCGCTTACATAAATGGAGCTTGGTTTGCACACTTGCCTGCCACTTCTGTGGCCCAGTTCCAAATTGGCCATGGCCCAGTACTGGGTTGCGGCCTGGGGATTGGGGACCCCTGTTCTAGTCCAACCCCATGCTCAAGCAGGAGACCCTATACCATTCCAGATAAGTAGTTGTCCAGATTTTTCTTAAATGTTTCCAGTGTTAGAGCACCCACAACTTCTGGAGGCAAGTGGTTCCACTAATCAATTGTTTTCATTGTCAGGAAATTTCTCCTTAGTTCTGGATTGGTTCTCTCCTTGATTAGTTTCCATCCATTGCTTCTTGTCCTGCCTTCAGGTACTTTGGAGAATAGGTTGACCTCCTTTGGAATTTGCCAGTGCTACATTCAAGAGCCATTCATGAAAGGAAACAGCTCCTTGCCATACAAAAGTAAACCGTTGTATGTGGTTTAAAGGCAGTTCGACATCTAGAGTAAGGCTTGGGTCATACTAACTCCTTTTTTTCACCAGTGCCCCTGAATTTTATCGCCAACTGTTAGACAGTCACAAGCCCTCAGTCACAAGCCCTCTATTGCAGGATACTTATACAATCTAATACTAAGCCAAGATTGATGGGCCTTTATTGCTAGTCAACTATGTGTCAAGAATCTCACCGGACTGATTGCATTTCTTTGGTAATGGCAAGATAAGTTTTGAGTATTCTGGGGCAGACTTGGCCTGTGTAGCTGTTAGATCTGGGCAACGAGAGACAGACTGCGGACACGAAGTGACTTAACAGCTCTTTATTAGTAGTAGTAGTGATCCAGCTTGCTCTGTGGTCGGAGGGTTCCCCTTTTATAGGAATCGGGTACGCCCCTCGACCAATCAGAACGATACCTGTTTCCCGCTGTAGCAGCGGACCAGAGGGGAGACTTACTACGATGTATGCTAATATCTAACACCCCTCCCCTCCTAGATGGAACGTTGCGGTAGGTAACATAGTCCTTTAGGTATGTGGGTGTTTGTCTTGCTTGGGAGGAGCGTCGTAGTTCGGGTTGGTTAGAAGTGGTTGCAGGATCGGGTGTTTTTCCTGTTTCACGTTCAGTGGTTTTTGTGCCTTCGTTGCTCGGGCGTTCTGGAGTCTGCTCGGTTGCGTTGTCTGGGGTTTGCTCTGCTTCGTGCGTGTTTTCTTGTTCCAAGCTTGGTTCGCAGGTGTCGTAGTTTTCTATGATGGGGCTCTCGCGAGGTTGACTTTCTGTAGGCAGGGAACTCTCGTCTTCGTTTCGAAGGTCTGAGTGTGTGAGGCGACCCCGAAGTTGATCGATGTGCCTTTTCCAGTTCTGCCCATCTTCTAGTTCTAGCAAATACGATCGTGGACCCGTGATGCCAATGACCTTTGCCGGCATCCACAATGTTCCCCCTGCATAGTTGTGGGCGTATACTGAATCCCCTACGCTGAAAGACCGAATTTTACTTGTGGAGTCTGGGGGAGCTGTGGCAGAGTAATTTGGGTGAAGACGGTCCAGGTGAGACCGTAGACGGCGGCCCATGAGTAGTTCAGCAGGACTCCTACCCGTCGTTGCGCTTGGGGTGATATGCTGAATTAGGAGGTAATGGTCAATGCGTGTTTGCCAATCACCTGGACCCATCCTAGCGAGGGCCTCTTTTGCGAATTGCACCATTCTTTCTGCCTGTCCGTTTGATGCAGGATGGAATGGCGCGATGAGGGCATGCCGAATTCCCTGACCTGCTAAAAACGTTTCGAAATGCATGGCCGTGAATTGGGGCCCGTTATCGGAGACTAGGAGGTCGGGCAGGCCATGAGTGGCGAAAAGTCGCCGTAGAACCTTAATGACTGCCTCTGCCGTGGTTGAAGTCATTAGGACTACATCTAGCCATTTAGAGTATGCATCCACAACTATAAGGAAAGTCTGACCTTGGAATGGCCCTGCGAAATCGATGTGTATTCGCGACCAGGGTGCTTTAGGTTTCTCCCATTCTGTTGCGGGCGCTTCCGGGGGTGCTGGTCTCGATTCCTGGCATGGGTCGCAAGTGGCCACCCACTCTTCTATTTCTTTGTCCATGTTTGGCCACCAAACGTAACTTCTTGCTAACGCCTTCATTCTAACAATCCCCGGATGACCCACATGTAAAGCCTCTAATACATTTCTACGTAAAACATACGGAATAACAACTCGATCCCCCCACAATAAACAACCTTGTAACACTGAGAGTTCGTCCCGTTTTGACCAAAACATTTTGAATTCCGGGCCCACATTTCCTTTTGGCCACCCCCTCCAAACCCAAGTTTGAACTTGTTTTATTACATTGTCTTTCGAGGAGAATCTTGCAACGTCGTATGAAGAAACCGGTCCCGAGTCCAAACAGTCAATGAGTAATACCGGTACTTCTGGAGTGGGGTCTGGCAGAATGTCAGGTAATGGGCAACGGCTGAGTGCGTCTGCGTGTCCTAGAGTGGAGCCCGGTCGATGAATCAATTTGTATGAATACGCAGCCAGGAAAACAGTCCACATGGTCATGCGTGGAGAAAGGGAGATTGGGGTGGGGCGGTTTCCCGCCAAAAGTCCCAACAACGGTTTGTGATCTGTAATTAGTTCAAAATTGCGGCCGTAGAGGTATTCGTGGAAACGCTTTACTCCAGCGACAGCAGCCAGTGCTTCCCGGTCCATTTGGCTGTAATTCCTTTCGGCCGATGAAAGAGTTCTGGAGTAGAAGGCGATGGGTGCTTCTTTTCCGTCGGGCATCCTGTGGCTGAGGACTGCTCCAACTCCGAAGGGTGATGCGTCGCAGGTCAATACCAGCGGTAGGGTCTGGCTGTATTGGACAAGCAGTGAGTCAGTGGTGAGCAGGCGCTTTACCCCGGCAAAAGCTGCAGCTTCGGCTCGTCCCCATTTCCATGGTGCGTTCCTCTGGAGTAGACGGTGTAGTGGCTCAGCAACGGTCGCCTTCTGCCTCAGAAAAACGCTGTAGAAATTAAGTAATCCGAGGAAGGCCTGCAACTCGGTCTGATTTCGTGGTGTGGGGGCGTCCTGGATCGCCTTAATTTTCTTTGAAGTGGGGTGTATTCCCTGACCATCGATTCTATAACCCAGGAATTCTACGCTAGGCACGTTAATTTGGCATTTTTCCTTTTTGAGGCGGAGACCCTTTTCTCTGATTCTGGCCAAAACAGTTCTGACTCTTTTATTTAATTGCTCCTCGTTTGCAGCGGACACCAAGATGTCGTCAAAATAGGGGACGACTCCCGGTATCCCTTGCAAAAGTCGTTCCATGACGCTCTGGAACAATCCTGGGGCAATACTCACACCGAATTGTAGCCGGTTGCATTTGAATGCTCCTCTATGCGTCACTATAGTCTGGGCCTCCGCTGTGGCGCTATCAACTGGCAGTTGCTGGTAAGCTTGTGCCATGTCTAACTTAGCAAATACCTTTCCTGGTCCCAACGAGTGCAATAAGTGCTGTATTACAGGCACAGGATATGCGCTCTGTTGTAGCGCGACATTAATTGTGCATTTATAGTCCGCGCAGATGCGGACTGATCCGTCTGGCTTGACTGGGGTTACGATGGGTGTTTCCCAGCGCGCGTGATCTACCGGCTCAAGGATTCCTTGCTCCACTAACTTATCTATTTCCTTATCTATTTTTGGGTGGAGTGCAAAAGGCACTCGTCTCGGCTTAAGTCGGATTGGCGCCACCTTGGGGTCTAAATTGAATGATATTGGTTTACCCACATACTTACCCAGACCGGGGCTGAACACATCCTCGAACTCCTTAAAAATCTGTTCAGCGCTGCTGTTTCTCACGGTGTTGATTCCGGTGACTTCTAACCCCAGGGCTTCAAACCAATCGAGCCCCAGAAGGTTCTGCAATGGCGCGCTGGCGATGGTCACGGGCAGCTGGGCTTCGATGTCCTTGAATCGGATTTGGAATGTGCCTTGGCCCACGATGGGGACTTGGTTCCCCTGGTAGTCTCGTAGCAGGACGTCTGGAGCGCGTAGTTGGCTCTTTCTGAGGCTAGGGATAGCCTGTTTCATGGATGCCCATGAAATAATCGTTAGGGTTGATCCAGTGTCAACTTCTAGCTCGCAGGGTGAGCCCTCCAAGAGGACTGTGACTCTCAGCCTTTTTGGTCGCTTAGGGCGGACCTGATGTATCGTGGTGAGATACGTTCGCAACTCCTCTCTCTGGGTCAACTCTATCTCATCGTCTACATCCTGAAAATACTCTCGTTGAGCGTCTTGATAGAACGCTCTTTCAGCTCTTTGTGTGTATTCTCTCTGGGGATACGCTCGCTCAGCTCCTTGTGAGTAATCTCTCTGGGGATACGCTCGCTCAGCTCTTTGGGAATTTTCTCTCTGGGTATACACTTGTGGATTTCTCTCTGGGCGCCCTTTCTGATTCTGCCAAGCCCCTGGGTTGGGCTTCTGTTGGCGGTACATAGGCGGCTGCCATGGGGCAGGGACTCCGCTCCGGCACACTCGTGCGATGTGCCCAAGTTTGTTGCAGTGCGAACAAACAACGTTCCTGAACCTACAAGTAGACCTGGGGTGATTCCCTCCGCAACTTGCGCAGGGCGGCAAGCGGGATCCGGGTCTCCCCCCAGGCCTCATGTGACTGCTCCGCATCATGTGACTGTCCTCGAACTCGGGATTCTCGTAGTCGGGGCTTGTGTCCTCGTAGTATACTCTGGTTTGCCTCGGTGCTGGCTGGTTTACGTTGGCCCCTCGTTGTATGGTCACCGATGAGTTCTCTGCTGACTCTGACGCTCTTGCTTCGTTCAGCGCTATCTGTAGGGTTAAATTCGGGTTTGCCAACAGCTTCTTTTGTAGAGAAATGTCTCTTAACCCACAGATGAGCTGCGCTAAAATGTGCTCGTCCAGATCCCTGTACTCGCAGTGAGTTGCTGCCTTTCGTAGGGCTGCAACGTATTGATTGATGGATTCTCCTGCCTTCTGGTTCCTCATGTTGAATTCCTTGTGGCAGACATGGCGGGAAGGTTTTGGCGCGTAATGAGTTTGCAGGGCCTGTTGCAACGCCGTCCACGATACTGCCTGTATTGGAGTAGGCGCGGTGAGGTCTCTGGCCGTATTGAAAACTTCCTTTCCACAGTAGCCGAGGAAGATGTTTTTCTTCCTCGCGTCGGTGATCCCCGTGTATTCGTTCGCTTCGAGGAAACACTCGAAACGAATCATGAAGGCTTCCCATTCGTCGTTTGCTGGGTCGAAAGGAGCGGGGGGAGCATGCATCGCCATCTTCTCTGTTTGAAATTTCCGCGCTGCGGTGATCTGAGATGGCTGCCGGAATTTCTGCCGAATTCCTGGGCTGGATCAAATCCGGAGATTCTGGAGGTAGCGTTCTTCGTCCTATCTGCCCCTCAATCCCACCTTCGTCGCCAATGTTAGATCTGGGCAACGAGAGACAGACTGCGGACACGAAGTGACTTAACAGCTCTTTATTAGTAGTAGTAGTGATCCAGCTTGCTCTGTGGTCGGAGGGTTCCCCTTTTATAGGAATCGGGTACGCCCCTCGACCAATCAGAACGATACCTGTTTCCTGCTGTAGCAGCAGACCAGAGGGGAGACTTACTACGATGTATGCTAATATCTAACAGTAGCTTAATGCAGTGCAAGGATTCTAACCTTCAGCCCCTCTTGATCCCACCATCCAGTTGAGCTAGAGATTCGGACCACACCTGGGTACCCCAAAGTACTTTTTGTGTTCAAGTTCAAAGAGCTGCATAGCTTTAGTTCATGTTGGTCATTGCCTCTGTGACAGTGATGGGAAGACCTCCTCAAGAGCTACTGCCACTCATAGGAGATTATTCTGGGGCACCAAAGCCACAAACTTGACTCAGCAGATGGCAGCACTTGATAAATTAGGCTGTCAGAAGAAATCAGCATTGTCTTTACATCTGACAAAGTCTTTCAGGGAGCAAAAGAGGACTAAGAATACGTAATTTTCCCATGTCATTCTGGGAAATGAAGGTATTTGGGAAAGGATCAATGTAACTGGTGTTTGCAGAGTAAAATAACTTGACATTATGAAATTTAAAGAAAGCATTGATTTTTCTTTAACGGCTTGAATGAAACCGATCAGTTTGGATATATCAAGCTTGAAGATTTATTACGTGATTTGTAAAAAGATCAAGAACTCAGCAAAAGTCAGGGTTTCTAGTTTAAGCCAACAGCGGGTATAATTAGACCTACATGCTTTTCATCTTACCCAAGCTGTATCTGAGTAAATATCTAATCTTATATTTCTGGCTCCTTTAAACTCAATATTGTAAAATAAAATGGATGAAGCCAGTAATTACATTTTCAAAAATGTACCTAGGAGCCATACACCATATGGATTTCTATATTTCTTCACTCTTAGCAATAAAATGGGATGCAGGGTTCGAAATCCCTATGGAACTGTATCAGAACGAAAGAAAGAGATATGTTTGGATAGTTTCATACTAGCTACCCAATTTTCCCCATCTTAATTACAATAAAACATAAAGCAGGGAGGCTGTTACAAGTATATGTTCTTAAAACCACGAACAAAAAAGTAACTAAAGAATATAAAAAAAGCATTTATAGGAACAGCTGGTGATTTTATTCTCTCTCTCTCCCTCCCTCCCTCTCTCTGTCTCTCTCTCTCACACACACACACACTCAGCTGATCTATATCCAGAAGGATTTTGTCAACTAAGGAACAAATACCCTAGATCAGGGGTGTCAAACTCACATCATCATGGCAGAGTCACGTGACATATCGGGATCCCCCCCCCCCTTCACCAAACCAGGCGTGGGCATGGCCAGCATGTGATGCATTTGGCCCATGGGGCGGGAGTTTGACAGCCCTGCCCTAAAGCTGTCAAACTCACTACGTCATATTGCTGTCACGTGATGTATCATGACATATTTTCCTTTCACAAAGCTGGGATGGGTGTGGCCTACCCAGGAAACATCGAGCCCATGGGCCACCAGCTTGACACCCCTGCCCTTGACACTCTAAATTATGGGTGTCAATCTCGCGGCAACATGTTACCATCACCCGATGTCGTGTGACGTTTTTCCCCTCCGCGGAGCTGGGGTGGCCGTGGCCTACACATGATACAGCTGGCCTGTGGGCTGCCAGTTCAACATCTCTGCTGCTCTAGATACTTGGAAGGTTTTATTTAGCTCACATGATTTATAACACCTAAGCTAAGACAATATAAGAAATGATTTTTCCAAAATATACATCTAAATCAGCATGAATCTTACTTGTTTTCTTATCTTATTACCTCATTGTCCAAATGTTTTAGTTTCTTTTTGAGATTATTTTTTTAAAAAAACATTGTAAAAATAATTTATTACCATCATTATTTCCATCCCAAAGAGCTTCCCCTATGTAACTTCCCCTAACATGTGCAATTGCATTGCTCAGGATTATATTTTTAACAGCATAAGTTTCCCTAACGTTCCCTTCCACATTTCCCAGAAGCAGGCTTTTAAATATAATGTTTTTCCCCTCCTCCTCATTTATGAACATGGCTTTCATACAGGGAGATGGGCAGCTTTAAAATTTGATAAATACATAAATAAAATATTCTCTTTTAGACATATCTCTCACAAATGAGTGGTTCCTTTGTGCGTATGATGAATGAAAGATGGGGACTGGTAGATTCTAAAAACATATCATGTATATTTTTGAAAGAGCATTTGTAGTATCTCCTGTGTCTCTTGTTATTCTCCCCCCCCCCCCCCTCGTACCTTTGTTTTGGACTGTGTCTTGTTTTAATTCTATTCTTGATGTTATTATGCTGCCACCACTGAGAGTTGTAGAATTGTGGCAGGCTAAAATCAATCAATCAATCAATTGATCAAATAAACAAATAAATAAGTCTACGTGTACATATATAAATAAATGTGTGCCCTGATAAAACAAAAGAATGAATGTAGAGGCCCACAAATCTGGATCTTACATCTCAGGGAATACATATAAGTGAAACAGTCCTTCAGACAGTCTAGCTACAAACCATTTACAGCTTTAAAGGTTAACACCAACATCTTAAATTGACTTAGAAATAAATAGGCAGCTTTTGTAATTGGTACAGAATAGGGTACTGTGATCAGAATACTTGCTGCATCACTTAAAGGTAAAGGTAAAGGTTCCCCTCACACATATGTGCGAGTCGTTCCTGACTCTAGAGGGCTCATCTTTGTTTCAAAGCTGAAGAGCCAGCACTGTCCGAAAACGTCTCCATGGTCATGTGGATGGTGTGACTAAATGCCAAAAGCGCATGGAATGCTGTTACCTTCCCACCAAAGGTGGTTCCTATTTTTCTACTTGCATTTTTATGTGTTTTCGAACTGCTAGGTTGGCAGAAGCTGGGACAAATAACGGGACCTAACTTGGTTACGCGATGCTAGGGATTCAAACTGCTGAACTACCGACCTTTCTGATTGACAAGCTCAGCGTCTTAGCCACCACATCCCTCATGGCATCGCTTAGGACACCACAATCTCACAGTTAGTTCTATGTTGCCATCCAGATCATTTGATTTCCCCGTCTACAATATTGTCCTGTTGTCCAAAGGAAATTTCAATTTCTTCTTTGCCTTCCTCCATTACAAAACCTTTCCTCATATGGGATTTTATGAACATCAATAAATCCCAAATCAAGGTAACTGCTTTTGAAAGAGATGGACAAGGTATACTTGTAACCTAGTTAATTCCTAGTTACCTGGAGCATATGAAGCAGTTTAGTTCTCTCTATGCTTAGGAATCAATTTTATAGAAGCAGGTCCTTGGTTGCCACATTGCAAGAAAGTCCTTTAAAAGCTACAACTTGTACCTATGCCAGAAAACAGCTAACAAACCATAGCTACATAGGTTCCTTAATTCCAATCAGCAAGGCACAGGTAGTCCTCAACTTACAACCACAACTGGGACCAGAATTTCCATTCACAACAAATTTTACAATTTTTTTTTGCCAAGGTTGTTAAATGAATCACTAGAATTGTTAAGTGAAGTTAATCCAGCTTCCCCCATTGGCTTTGCCTGTCAGAGGTTGATTGGGAAGGTTGAAAATAGGTGGTTGCAACCATTGTAAATACATGCCATTGCTTCCAGCACCGTCACCTTCCTGATAGCCCTCCTCTGAACTGACCTCAAATTCAATTTCCCAATATCCTTTTCAAATGAAACTTTGATTTGAAGTTACTTTAAGTCTTAAGGAGGTGAGCTGACCTAATCTGCCTCATGTGAGGAGGTCTGTTTCTTAACAGCCTAACTCATGTGCCTTGCAAGCCACAATGGAAGTAAAAGCAGGTGTTTTTCTGCCTTTTCTGATCTCATTGGAAATTCTACAATCCTGCATCTACTATCAGGAATAAACATATTTCACAGTACTGTTACATTGTCAAATCCAGACAGCTGAAGGCACTAATCAGGTCACAAATATTGTGTGTCCAATACTCAGAACAAAACTCTGGATATCCAATTCTTTAATTGAAATAGAATTAATTTCAAAACAATGTCTGTGTCAGGCCTGTAGTTATGTTCTTTTTAGGATCTTTGGCCTGCCACACTTTCTTATAATTTTCTATGCTGTTTCATTAGTGTAGTAGTTGGGAGGGGAGAATAGAAAGGAGTAGGATTGTGGAATGTATGTTGTCATTTTTTTATAGAAGCTCAAGGTCATCTTTTATCTCCGCACCTCGACACCTGACTGGAAGCAGAGGGGTGTAGATGCCAGCGTGGAAGATAATGATTGGAACATGTGATGGATATGTGGGTGTGGGGATAGATCATGAACTTTCAACTGGGTGGAATTCCAGGATGCAAATCAGAGTTGGAATTCCATAGAGGTGCTAACTTGCCTGTAGAATAAATTGGAAATTTAAGGATGTTTTTGCCTTGGACAATGATTTAATTCTGCATGGTATTTAGAACCCTAACAGTCTGTCTAAGAGAAGACACAATTCTATGAAATAAAAGCAAAATCACAAAAGCAGGTAGACCTTGCCAGCCTAAAGACTTCATAGCCCTTCTTATTAGGGAAGAATCTTCCTTGAAGGCATCACGACATACATTTGATTCAACATGTAAAAATTTAAAATAATATAGAAGTAACCCATTTCCATGGAACTGACCTTTTAGGTGTGATGGAAGAATATAATATACAACTTTCAGCCAATACCAGTTCTAATATTTATCAAGGGCACTGTCATCTAATACTTTCTCCCTTATTGCTTACTTTGTCTTGAGAAAGAAATATAATAATTTTTACTCTTAATATGTTGTTTTACTACCGTGACCTTTCTGTATTTCAGAGTTTGAATGGGAAACATATAACCTCCATTTCTCATTGACTCATTGAATAATAAACAGAGACAGGGATAAAAGAAACAACATACCAAAAAGAAATTGTCAAAAGGTCAAAGTAGAAGGATTTCTCAGCATTGCTGTTTATGACCGGGGCAAAATCTGGCAATCCGTTCCAATAAAAACTACTGTTAACTTTAGCAAAGGAAAATATTAACCTGTTCTGAAACAATTTAAACCAGCAAAGGGATTGCTTGTTTTGTATCAGGACAACACAGCCTGTGACCCAAGAATATAAATGTAAATTGGCAGCCTTCTGTGATGGCTTACAAAGTTCATAGGAAAGGCCAATAATCACACCCAGACAATTTTGAAGAATTCTACATAATACATTCAAGGATATACAGATATACGAGACTGGGAGAGCCTGAGAATCTTATCAAGCAGAAATGGTTGTGTTGTTTTCTTTAGATCTGTGCTCCATATTAAAAGTAAAGGTTCCTCTTGCACATATGTGATAGTCATTCCCGACTCTAGGGGGTGGTGCTCATCTCCATTTCAAAGCCAAAGAGCCAGTGCTGTCCAAAGATGTCTCCGTGGTCATGTGACCAGCATGACTAAATACTGAAGGTGCACAGAATGCTGTTACCTTCCCACCAAAGTGGTCCCTATTTTTCTACTTGCATTTTTACATGCTTTTGAACTGCTAGGTTGGGAAAAGCTGGGACAAGTAACGGGACCTCACTCCGTTATGCGGCACTAGGGATTCAAACTGCCAGACTTCTGACTTTTCTGATCAACAAGCTCAGCGTCTTAGCCACTGAGCCACCCTTATTAGTACATGCTAATATGTGCTCCATATTAGGGTGATACAAATCCAATACTAGTTATGAGAGGTTGGGGTAAATATACACTTACTGGAGGTAAAAGAAATAGAAAGACCTAGGCTGATTTTAAAATGTCCATAGAAATCTATTTGTAACAAGCTATTTCACCACTCTACAGAAGGCAAAGTTGTAAAACCAATGGACAAAAACATTAAGAACTCGCAGTGCTTGTTTGTGTACAACAATTGGATGGGATGGGATGATTGGATTCCTTGATTGCAAGTATCACTCTGATTATACACAGACTCCCAATGGTGACATCAAATGTAACTTTGGATTGATTGCAGGGTAGAGAGTAAACTACTGTCATCTTGAAAATGTTGCAGAAGTGAACAAGGCAAATAGTTGGTTTTATTTGAAGACCATAGTATAATGTGTGATTTTTGTGATTCAGATTCCTAAAGCAAAAATGAAAGAGAAAGGACTATTAAAGTTGGCCTCTCTCAAATGATGTATTGTGAAGGTCCTCACAAATGCCCAAAAATATATGCCCATTCTTCCTTTCTATTATAAGGATGAGATGGTGGGAAAGGAGGGAAAACCTGCTGAATTGTAGCTCTCACCAACCTTCCAACAGAAAGTTTTGTAACTTTTAATTCAGCAAAATCTGGAAAGCCACAGATATCCTACCAATGATTTTTGCTGGATGTCAGAGAGACTGGTAGAGCAAAGGGGAGGAGTCAAGCAGGGAATTAGTTCAGAGTCTACATAGTCACAAGAGGACAAAGTCCAACCCCCTTTGAATGCCTTTGAACTTTTTTTTGTTTTACTCAAATGCAAACCATTAGTCTGGGAAGATTCCTGTGTATAGGCATAACAATAAAGCAGTAAATTGAATCTTTCACATGTAGATCTGGTTGTCCATGCCTAATACTGCCACACTATATGGTTTTAAGAAAATCCACTATTTTATGGGCATGTTTGCTCCCACCACAAAGAATGGTCACTCACTATAAAATTCCATTTTTTCAAAACATGCCCTTAGTGGGACAGATAAAAAAGCAATTAGAGAGAGTGATACACAGAGGAGGGGATATATTTATACATTTATTGATTTTACAGTGCTTATAAATTAGATCAATCTTCAGTTCCTGGGCAGTATTCAAAGTCACAGAAAATAAAGTTATTGCTTCTGACCTAAAGGGAAGGATCGGACCCAGGGTGTTAATAACAAGAATGGAGATTCAGACTAGACACCAGCAGGAGCTTCCTAACTGTACAGGAATTCTGTGTGTGTGTGTGTGTGTGTGTGTGTGTGTGTGTGTGTGCGCGCGCGCGCATGTGCATATATATACCAACTTTCTGATCCATGCACCTTTTACATCAAATGTTTGTTTGTTTGCTTTGTTTTATTGGATTTATATGCCGCCCTTCTCCAAAAGGACTCAGGGCGGCGTACAACTTTAAAAAACACACATCCCAAAAGTTAAAAAGAAATTATATATATATATATCCCAAAAAACAAATCAAATTTATGAAACAATACATTTAAAAATGAATTAAAATTAACATTAACAGGCCAGGCCGGCTTGCTGGAAAAGCCAACTTTTTAGGGCGCGTCGGAAGGACTGGAAGTCAGGAATTATGCGAAGCTCAGGGCAGCTCATTCCAGAGGGAAGGCGCTCCCACAGAGAAGGCTCTCCCCCTGGGGGTCACCAGCCGACACTGCCTGGCCGACGGCACCTTGAGGAGGCCAACTCTGTGTATGTGGAAGCTTCAGAAACCTCATCTTTGATGACCAGAATTAACCAGGCAATTATTTTACTCTGCCCCTCTAATAAACCAAATATGATGGCTCTGTGCTTAGAAAGATAGCAAAACTAAAGCCAACGGTGAATTGCCTAAGAAAGTTTCAGAACAGATCCTGAAATGCACTAAGAAAATGTCAGATTTTGAAAGAATTCTTCTGCCAACTAGGGTAGATGTTTATTATCTTAAAACAGAGCGGATAAAAAATAAAGAACTATAAAATAAATTTTAGGTCTGCTAGTCAAAGAACGGAAAGAATTGTCTATGGAGATTCTCAGTCATCCAGGCCATGGTTGTCCCAAAGGTGCTTTTTCAGGAGGCAACGGGACTTCCTTGGTTTTCTTTGAAGACATTTTGCTTCTCATCCAAGAAGCTTCTTCAGCTCTGACTGGAAGATGGGGAATGGGAGGATTTATATTCCTTGCAAACCGCTGCGGTGTTTTCTGGAGGTACCATTCATGCTCCTGTACCATTTGGAGAGGGTTCATCCTAGGGTGCGCGTAGCTAGATGTCTGTGGAGATACTCAGTCATCCAGCTCAGTTGGATGTTGCCTCCTGAAAAATCACCTTTGGGAGAACCATGACCTGGATGACTGGGAATCTCTGTGGACATTTGGCTGTGCATTTTGGGATGGGCACCCTTCGAGTGGCAAGGGATTGTGAAAGGATTTCTGGGGGAAGTTACAGGGACCATTTTCGCTTCAGTTTAGGGGGTGGGGTTGGCGGATGGCACAGACTTGTCCCCGGCAGCCTGCACCTGCCGGGGTCTTCAGTGGTGGGGGGTTGCAGGACAAGGGATATCTTGCAGCCAAGAGGTCTCTACACCTGTTTACACTACCCAGGTGACCCTGAGAACACAGATGAAGCTCCAAATGCCCTCAATGACTCTCTAAGAGGATGCAAATGACCTGCTGTATTATTATTGCTGTCTGCAAGGAATATAAATCCTTCCATTCCCCATCATTCAGTCAGAAACCGAAGAAGCTTCTTGGATGAGAAAGAACAACAAGGAAGTCCAATTGCCTCCTGAAAATGGGAAAGAATTCTACTGAGTTTGCAAGGGAGAGGCGGTAGGTGTGATTTGACCTTGGGGGTGCTTAAGAAATTCCTTTTACTTGAAGGATTCTTCTTGCTGCTGCCAGCACTATATGAACTGTGCCATCAACTAGTGCATTTCCTGAAAACACATCCTGGGTTTTGACTGACAGGCTTTTTTTTAATTTTCCCTGTCTGGAAGATTCAGGGTTTTAAAAAAGCAGTTGTTGTTGTTAAGGTGAGGATGTATGCATGCTTTATTGCTTTTTGGGTTTTTTTTTTCATTCTGCTGAGTATAAACATTGGTTGAGTCTGGGGGCAGAGTTGTTTGACTGTAATATTGCATGCCTGGCTGCAGAGAGAAAGAGAAGAGAAGAGGGAAGGGGGAGGGAGAAATTGACTGCCAGAATGTATTGCTTGAACTTGTTAAGTAGGTTGACAGTGATCCATGCTAGCTTCAAGCTGCCATCCAAACAGAGGGAAAATTAGGCAAAGTGGTGATTTTTACTGCTGTTTCTTGAATGACATTTCTCATTCCTGCCAGTGGCGTAGCGTGGGTTGTCAGCACCCGGGGCAAGTAATTTGCGCCCCCTAACCTGAGGGCGGCCCGACTGCAGCTGCCCCTTGCTCCGCATCAGTCAAGTGAGGCTCTCCATGCTGGCCTCCTGCCTTCCTCCCGAGGAGGAACTCGACAGGGCAGCGGGAAAAGGCTCGACTGAAGGGAAGCAGGTGCCGCGGGGGTGGGAGGCGCACCGGGGGCTTCGGGAAGGCGCCGGCTCCCCGGGGCACTCCAGGCGGAGCGGGAGGACGCGGTGGCGTTGCAGCCGCGGGCAGACGGAGCGCAGCGCCGCTCTCCTTCGGCTCCCGCGGGGGCGGCGCGGCGGGTCTTGGCGGCTCCGCTGGGAGGTAGGCGGTGCGCAGGAGGGGCCTGGGCGGGCCGGGGCTGGGGAGCTTAGTTCGCGGGCCAAGCCGGGCGCGGAAAGAGGCGGCCACAGTCCGGCAAAGGGCGGCGCGGGGCGAGTCAGGGCGCCCCCCCCAGATGTTGCGCCCGGTGCGGCCGGCACCCCCTGCACCCCCCACGCTACGCCACTGATTCCTGCATTGACATTTAGGCCTTGGCCATGAAAATATGATGATGTCATCACTCAGATGTCATCGTTAAGACTGTATATTGTCACAGCCACTTCATTATTCTTCCCACCTCTTTTGTCCCTCCACCTGGATATTCGTACCATAGACCAAGTATACTAATAGAAAGAACATTAGTAGGCTACTGTGTTTCATTTTGCATTAATGTGTTACAGAATTTAAAAGTTTATTTTAAAAACTGAAATCCCCAATGAAATGGAGTCTGGGCTTTGTACAAAACTAAAAAAAAAAAAAAAACCAAAAACAGATGAAATCCCATGCATACATAAACAGAAAAAAGAAGTCAAGAAGGAGATTCATTCCCCTCCCTCCCTTTTTTGGAACAAAACCCTAAGATCGCTTTTTAGGCAATGTTTTGAAACTTGTGAGCATGGACTGCCAACTCATATTCCCTTGTGAACCAAGAGAAAAAATAGGAAAACAAAGGGTTTGTTCTAAATATCTATTTTATTATTTGAATGCTCAATAGAGTTTTGAATTGCCTACACCAACCTCGAAGAATGGATTATAAAAAAAGCTGAGACACATTGAGTTCTTTTGGAACTGAAATTTGAGCTGGAATTGGAATACAGCCTGGCTGGGAGGCTCCATCAGAAGAAGGATATATGGTCCCTAGCTCAAAATGAACCACCTTTTCAATTCTTCTTTTCTAAGTCTTCTTATGATCCATTTAGATTCTGATTTTTTAAATTACCTGGCTTGGAATTCTACCTCAAGGTTGGGCAACTGGCAAAAACTATCCTGCTTGTCTGCGGTATGAATTTCTTAGAAAGCCTTCATGAGTTCTGGAAGCTAACAGAATAGATCCACTGTCAAGTTTGCTCGCTGATCTTTTAAAATATGGCCTTCTTCCCCAGACTCCAGAGGTGGTATTCAGCAGGTTCTGACCAGTTCTGGAGAACCGGTAGTGGAAATTTTGAGTAGTTTGGAGAGCCGGTAAATACCACCTCTGACTGGCCCCACCCCCATCTATTCTCTGCCTCCGGAGTCCCAGCTGATCAGGAGGGAATGGAGATTTTGCAGTAACCTTCCCCTGGAGTGGGGTGGGAATGGAAATTTTACAGTATCCTTCCCCTGCCATGCCCACCAAGCCATGCCCACCAAGCAATGCCATGCCCACTAAGCCACACCCACAGAACTGGTAGTAAAAATTTGAATCCTACCACTGCAATACTCATTTATATTTTACTTTAAGAATCTATCCACTTATCAATCTTTCTCTCAAGTCACAAAGCCTGAGTAGCTCTAATGTGCAAACAAAATTAAGCTGCAAATCTTACATAGTATTTTTAAATGAGTCCATGTAGTTAATGCTGCCCTCAGGCAAGTTTTGTTTTACGTGGCCAGCAATTATATTTATGAAAAAGACAAGCAAAATGTCTGGACAT
This sequence comes from Natrix helvetica, assembly GCF_964273705.1. NCBI lineage: Eukaryota > Metazoa > Chordata > Lepidosauria > Squamata > Natricidae > Natrix > Natrix helvetica. The sequence continues at coordinate 79,994,983 of NC_138552.1, forward strand.
CAGGAGGAGAGTAAGCAATTCTGGAAGCACCATCTTTTCCTAGGTGTTTAACAACCAGATTTACTACAAGCAATAAAAGTACTCTTTCTGCTACTCATTTTATTCTTACTTCAAAATATAGCTGTGGGCTTCGTGCACTGAAGCAGCCACCTTACCCCTTACTAATTTTAATTTAACTTGTGGTAAGGAATAGCCAAAATGGTAATGCTTCCATACCCTTCTCTTTACTTCTTAATCTCTTAGGTAAGACTGAATGTAAACCTTCTCTAAGCCACTTATTGTAATCCTGAAGGTTTGTTTTTATATGGGTCATACTCTGAGAAGATTATGTAATTCTGATTTCTTTAAAAAAAAACTAATTGGATTGTTTGGCCACATCATTTTTGTAACCCCAGCCTTTCACCATAATTGACAAACACATGCATATAGTGCAGGTGTTAAACTCAAGGCCCAAGGACGGATCTGGCATATGGAGTGCTTAGATCTGGCCTGCAGGGCCGCCCTGGAAACAGCAAAGGACCAGCCATGGTGGCTCTGCCAGTGAAAATGGAGTTCAAGAGGGCTGCGCGCAGCCATCCCAGGCTCCGTTTTCAGTTGTGACGGCCTCCTGCAGCCCTCTACCATGAAATGAAGCTTTCTCCCTCCCCCCGCCCTGGCACTCCATTTTTACTTCAGAGGACTACAGGAGGCTGTCGCAGCTGAAAATGGGGCCCAGGAGCCTGCTTTTGTGGAGAGCACTCGGGCCACCAATGAGTGATGTCATGCTGGCCACACCCACTCTGCCCATGCCTACCCTAGCCTCCCAAGGTCAAACATAACCCTGATGTGGCCCTCAATGAAATTGAGTTTGACACCCCTGATATAGTGGGATTTACCACAATCGATGTGCCCTCTTTCTTAAGGACTTCCACCTAGCAGGATTTAGAAGCTCCTTCTCCGTGTTGGCTCCCTCCCTGTGGATCATCATTCCCTTGGAGCTAAGGTTACACCCCCCTCCCACTTTGGTACTCTTTCACAAAGCCCTGAAGATCCCAGAGTAGGAGGGAGCCAAAAAGTGACCCAATTGATTGTTGTCACCTGGAGTGGGGGGGAGAATTGTTTCTTTTTCATTGTTTTTATGTTGGGTTTTTATCTTTGTAAGCCATCCCAAGTCACTGAGAGTGAGTTGGGCAGCTATATTAATTTTCTTAAATAAATAAACATAAGTTTGCACTGAGTTTTAGCACATGTGATGGCCTGTCTTCTAAAATGAACTAATGCTACGGCATGCATTTGAAAGAAAACGGTGATGCTTGTAGTTGTGGCATCTGTCTGGCAAGAACAAAGAATATTTGTTCACAAACAATATGCATGTGTAACACTGAAATCAATTCTAGGTGGTTAGAGGACTGATAACAGTGACAAAGAGTTACACATCCTGCACTAGAACTTAGAAATAGGGATGGCCTGGGGCAAATAGAATGTGCATTAATAACTCCTGGAACATTCATTAGCCAAGGCTTAGGGATAGGGATGGCTAGAGACCAATAGGACAATTGTTAGTTCATTATTAAAATGTTTGTTGATTTGTTTTATATATCCTGCCCAGGGGTGGGTTCTAACTAATGCCGGTTCGCTCATGTGCGTGCTGTACACCCATGCACAGTGCAATTAAAATTGTTCTCCAGAACTGGTCAGAACCTGCTGAATACCACCTCTGCTGTAAGCTGCTTGGTGCCTTAGTGTGCTCTTTGAGCAACCAAGGGTGAGAAACGCTGATCTGGGGTCAGCCTTTTCCAAGCTGGTTGCAGGCAGCGATTTTGCTACCTGGTTCACCCAGGGCCCTAAAACCAAATCTGGCTTTGCATGCTTTGATTAATGAGCTACATGCTATTTCTATCAGGTGTTTTCAGTCCTGGGTATAAATAAAGGTCTTTGCCTCTCTCCTCAAATCTTCCATTGCTTAAAAACTATTATTCAGTGCAATAAGACCTATGATGCTGGCATGTCAAGGCAAAAAGAAATGCAGTTGTTTGAAGCTGGAGATCTTCAATTAGATAGCGAATTTTTTGGTTGTCTTACCATTTTAGGATTGGTATAAAGTCTCCTGCCTTGGGCAGTGGGGTTGGACTAGAAAACCTCTAAGGTCCCTTCTAACTCAATGATTATATGTGTTTCTTTGTGAGTAAGTATGAATATGCATATACACCAGACATCCTTATGCTTGGATTTAGGCTAACAAATCCTTGTTATTGACGCAGGATTGAATTTGACATTGTGGTTCTTTGGAGCAAAGTGCTTGGGCAGGAATTTAAAACTGAACTTGGAAAGTAATGAAAGAGCTATTCTTATTAAGGGAGGAAGGAAGAAGCGAGCTGTTAAGGAAGCAGTTGGAAAAGGGATTATCAAAGGCTGAGGTAGCAGGAAGAGTGAGAAAGGAACTCAACATAACATTTCTTTGATTTGCTTTAGTATAAGTTGAAGTAAAAGAAAAGCTTGAACAAACTTTCAAGATTCTGTAATTTTACCTTTTTGCAACAAAGGCCATTCCTCTTACACCTACTGTGTCTGTAAAGAATTACACCAGCCCTTTGAGGTAGGCCAGCTAGAAGGGAGTATTCTGAGTTTCATGCTTCTATCTCAGAACTGGGTAATCTTTTCCCCAAAATCCTCTTAATTATTCAGTCTTTAATTCCTCCCTTAATAGGGCTCTTGTACAATTCCCAAAGTCAGCTCAAAAATTCATTTTGCATTATACCAGTATGAATGACAGGAGGAGGAGGAGGAGGAAGGGTAAATAACATTACATCATCAAGGAGTTTTCCAGGTTTGGCTGGTTATTTCTTCTTTCTCAGTTCCAACATTAAGAAATATCTTATGGTATAAAATATTCATATGGAATCCAGTATCATATTTATTTTTCTATGTCAAAACTTATTTAAGAAAGTGAAAGATATTTGAACTGCATGGTCTGCTACATCAAGAGTAAGAAATCAAGATTATTGATTTTGTTTGACAGATTTCTACTAGTTTGCCTTTTTCATCAGATGCTCGAGCGATACAGAGCACTCCCTCTTCTGATTTTTTCTCTCTCTGATAACAACACCCTCTGAGGTAGAATAAAGATTTGAACGTTGGTCTGGTCGGTTGTGATCCAAAGTGACTCTGTGTGGATTACAATATGATAAAGTCATAAATATAAAGGCATTAAAATTAACAACTAAAGACTAAAAGCCAAGAGCATAGAAGTTGGATCTATCATTCCACCCACCACCTCTGGCACAGCAGGATTGCATTGGGGCCCCAAGTCACCTGGCAGGGCCAGGTTTTAAGGCCCTGACAGAAGGTAAAACAAGTGGTGGCAACTCTTGCCTCATGCAGTAATATATTCCAGAGAGGGGTTGGGCCACAGCAGAAAAGATTCTTCTTCAGAACAATAGAATTAAGAAAGCTTTATACATTTTCATTAAAGTGGAAAGTGGGATAAGGAAGGATCACTGGTGGCTTACTGCTGGTTTGGACCAGTTCGGCCAAACTGATAGTGGTTTGACAGCCTGGGTCGCCCACGAACCGGTTCCTTGTCTTGTTTTTCAATTCTGCTGTGGTATTCAGCAGGTTCTGACCAGTTCTGGAGAACCGGTAGTGGAAATTTTGAGTAGTTTGGAAAACCGTTAAATGCCACTTCTGACTAGTCCCACCCCCATCTATTCTCTGCCTCATGAGTCCCAGCTGATTGGGAGGAAATGGGGGATTTTGCAGTAACCTTCTCCTGGACTGGGGAGGGAATAGATATTTTACAGTATCCTTTCCCTGCCACGCCCACCAAGTCACGCCCTGCCCACTGAGCCACGCCCACAGAACTGGTAGTAAAACAATTAGAATTCCACCACTGGCTTACAGCTAGCATTGGAAGCAGACATTTCCACTCTCAAATGCCCTGAAAATCACGTTAGACCATCGTGCCAGAATCACTCCATTTTGTAGCTATTGGATGGGACTTGGACTACAAGTCTATCCTCAATCATCATGAGGGCAAAAGTTGTGTGTGTCCCCAAAGTGATTCCATTCTTCACCAAGTATGAATGACCCTACTCTTAATTCAAGTATGAAATGGATACCATGGTACAATGAACGCACAAATATGCCTCAGATTTTATTCAAGTAAATAAATAGTGGTAGCCCTCGTTCAATGAAAGTCATTCAGCTTTTCAAAGTCATAGCATTGCTGAATGAAAAGATTTATGACCAGGTTTTTTGTTGTTGCTGTTGTTATAGCCATTGCAGAATCCCTGTGGTCACATGATTGCAATTTGGATGCTTGACAGTCATCTTACAGTTACGAGAATCATGCTTGTTAGATACTTGCTCTAACTACAGTGGTTTCCATCAAGGTCCTCTATTCCACCCTGTAGATGGTGCTATGGTGGAGGTCCAAACCATTGTGATGCACAGGGGTGCATTCAAATGTCACTGCCTGCAATTCGGCATTAGTATCACCCCTGGACTGTTCCAAAGTGTCATGGAACGGCTTATGCAGGGGATTCCTGGAGTCATCCCCTATTTCGACGACATCTTGGTATCGGCTGCAAATGAGGCGCAGCTTTTCAAACGAACAATTTTGGCTCAAATTAGAGACAAAGGCCTCTGTCTCAAAAAGGAGAAATGCCAAATTAACGTGCCAAGGGTTGAATTCCTAGTGTACCTAATCGATGGCTCTGGGATTCACCCAACCACACAAAAAATTAAAGCAATTCAGGACACCCACACACCTCGCAATCAAACTGAGCTGAAGGCGTTCCTCGGGCTCCTTAATTTCTACAGCATCTTTCTTAAATAGAAAGCCATTGTTGCTGAGCCCTTACACCATCTCCTGGCTAAGAACATGAAGTGGTCCTGGGGCAGATCCGAGGCTGCTGCATTTGCCACGGTAAAACGACTCCTGTCGGCGGACTCCATCCTGGTATAATATAGTCAGACCCTGCCATTGGTGCTGATCTGCAACGCTTCCTCGTTCGGCATCGGTGCCATCCTCAGCCACTGAATGCCCAACGGAACCAAAGCCCCTATTGCATTTTACTCCAGGACCTTGTCTGCCACAGAGCGGAACTACAGCCAGCTGGACCTTGAGGCTTTGGCTGCAGTGGCCGGAGTAAAGAGGTTCCATGAGTATCTATATGGCTGGTTACAGACCACAAGCTGTTGTTGGGCTTACTGGCTGGGGACTAACCTACCCCAGTGTCATTATCACCCCGCATGACCAGATGGACCATCTTCCTAACTGCCTACTCCTACCATCTCATCCACCGACCAGGTTCTACTTTGGGGCATGCTGATGCTCTAAGTCGCTGCCCGCTACCTGAACTTCTCGCTGACCCTACCCCTGAGATGCCAGTCCTCCTTATTGACTGCCTTGGGACTGGGACTGTCTCGTGCAGTGACGTTGCCTGTCACTCTGCAAAGGACTCCACCATCAAACAAATTTTGAACTGGGTGTGGAGGGGGTGGCCCAAGGGGCCTGTTGGGGCTGATTTCAAAATGTATTTTGCAAAACGCAATGATTTATCGGTTGTAAATGGCTGTTTACTGTGGGGGGACTGGGTCATTGTTCCACCCAAACTGCACATTGCAATATTAGAGGCTTTACATGTAGGCCATCCTGGAATTGTCAGGATGAAGTCTTTGGCTAGGAGTTACGTGTAGTGACCTAACATGGACAGGGAGATCGAAGAATGGGTGGCTATTTGCACACCGTGCCAGGAGTCCAGACCAGCTCCCCGAGAGGCGCCCACTAAGGAGTGGGAGCAACCTCAAGCACCATGGTCTAGGGTGCACATTGACTTTGCCAGACATTTCTCATAGTTGTGGACGCCTACTCAAAATGGTTAGAGGTAGTCCTGATGACCTACATTACAGCAGAAGTGGTCATCAAGGTGCTACAGAGACTTTTCTCCAAGCACGCTCTGCCCGATGTCTTGGTCTCTGACAATGGGCACAGCAATGCAATTTGAGACCTTCCTAGCAGCTCAGGGAATCAGGCATGCCCTGGTCGCGCCATTCCATCCGGCCTCCAATGGTCAGGTGGAGAGAATGGTGAGATCTGCAAAAGAGGCCCTCTCTAGGATGGGTCCGGGAGATTGGCAAACACAGGTTGACCACTATTTGCTAATTCAGCACCTCACACCCAGTGCCACTACAGGGAGAAGCCCCTCCGAGCTTCTCATGGGTCGCCGACTAATGTCCCACTTAGACCGGATATACCCCAATTATTCTGCCTCATCGCCCCCAGACTCCACAAGCAAGATTCGGACATTTAGCATAGGGGATTTGGTATATGCCCACAAATACACTGGGGGAACTCTGTGGATTCCTGCCACAGTGATAGGCATCACTGATCCTCGCGCTTACCTCCTAGAGCTCGAGGACGATAGGAATTGGAAAAGGCATATTGACCAACTCCGTGGCCACCTCTCCACCTCCACTCTTAGACAACCAGACATAACTCCTGCACGAGTTAGCCAAAGCCCTACCCAAACGGAGCAAACACTCACTCCTTCCACGGCCATCTCAAGCCTGAGGGTACTGGGAAACCTATCTGGTTATGTTGCAGGCCGCAGCGAGCTCCGAGCGAACCAGCTCTAGAAGCTCCAGCCGCGGCCTGTGAAAGGTTCCAGGAACTTTCACCAAGTGGAGGTGCGGAGCAAACAGGTCCCTCCGACCTGTCCAAGGAAACCCCTCCTACTGAACTGCGCAGGTCAGGCAGAGCTACCCAAAAGCCAGCCTACCTGCGTGACTACGTAACAAGTAGGATTGTTCCATCCAAAAGGGGAGGGGTGTTAGATACTTGCTGTAACTACAGTGGTTTCCACCAAGGTCCTCTGTTCCGGCGGGAACAGAGGTTTAATCCTATTGGTCGAAGGGTCTGACAGCTCCCTATAAAAGGGCTGCTATCAGTTTCAACCTTCCCTGGATTGTTCTCCCTTGTTGTACTTAATAAAGAGCTGTTGTTACCATTAAGCCTGTGTGTGCCTATCCATTACCCAATCTAACAATACTTATGTGATTGTCATTTGTAGACTTTGCTGCCAGCTTCTGACAAATGAAGCCAATGAGGCTAGTAGAAAGTTGGAAAGGATGATCACATGATGTCATGCTTAATAGCCACAAGGACTTTGTCTAATGATGGCAACTGTGGGAAATGCCACAGTAAGTCAGCACAGCCAAGTGACTTCATGCTTTATAACTGTGTCACTTAGTCACAGACTTCCTCCTTTTAATTTCTTTTATTAACTGGGGATAACCTGTAAAACCAATTCCTAAAACACACCTTGGGCTACAGAAACACAGTATGGACTTAAAGCTCCTGTACAAAATACTCTCAGATCTAAACTATGGTCTGTCTAATGGAAAAGTTCCCCTCGCACATATGTGCTAGTCGTTCCCAACTCTACAGGGCGGTACTCATCTCCATTTGAAAGCAGAAGAGCCAGCACTGTCTGAAGACATCCCCATGGTCATGTGACTGGCATGACTAAATGCCAAAGATGCATGGAATGCTGTTACCTTCCCACCAAAGGTGGTTCCTATTTTTCTACTTGCATTTTTACATGCTTTTGAACTGCTAAATTGGCAGAAACTGGGACAAGTAACGGGAGCTCACTCCATTACGTGGTGCTAGGGATTCAAACCACCGAACTACTAACCTTTCTGATCGACAAGCTCAGCCTCTTAGCCACTGAGCCACCCCATCCCAGACCCACATTAGATACATTCTATTCTATTCTATTTTGTATATACAGTGGACAGAGATGAATCTAGATTACATTATAATCTTTACTATATGCAGCAACATGTTTAAAATTGATGATTACAAACACGAGAATTAATCTCAAGTCTCGAGACAACCATGCCAAACGCAGTCTGGCAAAGCATCTCACTTCTTATCTGTAGTTGATTATCCCAACTTCTGCCTTTAATCGTATTTCTGCCTTTAGGCAGTATTTCATCTCTACTTCAACTTTTTATCTGTGTTATCATCTCTGATGCTGCGTTTGATTTATATTTTATTACAATCCCTCAATGAGAAGACAATTACAAACTTAACGATATACATACTGATTTCTTATTTCTAACATGTTCCGTAATATATCAAAACTCAGAAAGCACAGTTTACCATTTGTCAAGTTTACACTCATCTGTTGATGAGATATAGTCACTTAGCAATTGTTCAAAGTTACAATAGACCTGCACAGGCCTTCTTGCAACTCAATTCCGAAATTCTGATGGCCAGGACTGCCCGTGGCCTCCCCATGGCCCACATTTAGGGCCATTTGCAGCATCCCATACTACTGTGATGGCGAACCTATGCACAGGTGGCACACAGAGCCCTCTCTGCGGACACGCGAGCTGTTGGCCAAGCTCAGCTCCACCACAGATGCACAAACAACTGCTGCCGGCCAGCTAATGTTCGTGTCTCTGCTGCACATGTACAGGGGGCAGGGCCCATGCAGGAGATGTACGCACATGCACAGGTGGATGAGGGGTCGCATGCATATACGCAGGGGCAGGGAGAGTGCAGGGGGTGCGGCACACATTCTCCGCAGCCCATTTTAATCCCAACAGGCTGCAGGGAGGCTTGCTAGGCCGAAAACGGCATGTGGGGGGTCATGCATGCATGCATAGGAGCGGGGAAAGCACAGGGGGATCATGTGCATATGAGCAGGATGTGGGGCACAGGGGGTTGTCATGCGTGCATTGCATTATGGGTATTGGTACTTGTCCGTGCGGTTGCGCATGTGTACTTTTGGCACATGACGACAAAAAGGTTAGCCATCACTGCCATAGTATGATACTTGTTAAGCACCAGGGAAATCAGGAGATTCAGGCAGTTCAAATGAGATTCATAACAAGCTTAAGCTCTTGAGCTTAAGCTTGATCAAGGAATCAAGGGAAATTTTCAGCAGTTAAGACTAGAAAGGAATTCATGGTGGACTGGACTTAGATCTCTTGTAGGTGCTCACCAATGGTGGGTTCCGGATCCCATTCCAACCGGTACAGTTGAAACTGGCCCGGCAGTGTCCACATGATCCTTAGCAACTCCATGAGCCTCCATGATGCTCCAGCTGCTCAGCGGAGCGTTGCACAGGTGCTATATGCACCATGCGTGCGTGCAGAAGCACCGAAGACTTAAAAGACAGATAAGGAGCTCAGGTGGGTCGGTGGGCCCTCTGGAGCATTGTACCGGAATGGTATCTGGTGCTCTGGGCAGCCTCCGGTACGCCCGTACTGGGGCGTACCGCATGCAACCCACCACTGGTGCTCACGGACTCATGACTGATAATGCATTTGACTTCTCCCTCCAGCTCAGGCTGGTTGTCTCCTACAATACTTTTGCTGAAAACTGCTGGTTTTTTTTTTTTCAGGATTCTGTTTTTTTTCCCCGCCTAGTAAGCAGTGGGTTCATTTTATGACTGTTGCATTCATTTTATGACCACCATGTTTAACTTAACAACCATGGTGAGAAAGTTCATGTAATTGGGTCAGTCAGGTGTGTGACATGCTTTATGGCCATCATGAGTTATGACTGTAATAAGCAGACTCCATTATGGTTGTAAATCAAGGACTACCTGTATATTGCAAGAGGAAGAAGAGGTCCATAACCCCATAAACACTTTTTTTAAAACCATCTCCAAAGTGGCGTGATCTGCCTGAATCTAGAGTGACTGGGCAAAAAAGTTGAGTGGCTTGTAGTTTTAATTAATATCTGCCCAACAATTCAAGCATTACTAGATAGACTGTTGGCCAGCTTAACCATTTGTTATTATTTTGTTGCTTGCACAACATACTTCTTGCCCAGATCTATGAAGAAAGGAAGCAGAATGTGGTGCAAAGACATTTTGAGTTGAGTTTTGTACATCAATTCTTAATTCTTCATCTTGTATTGCCCCCTGAGAGTTGAAATCTCCGTTAATTACATCCATAACCACAGCTAAGGGGAGGAAAAATCAAGCAAACAATCTTGATAGCAGCTAGAACATCCCCATAAATGTTATGGCTTAGCAGCAGTGGGGGAAAAAAACTAATCTTAGTAAACCTTGGTAAAGAAACTCATAATTAAACAAGACATTACAATAGATTGCAATTAATACTCCCAATAAGGAACAACCATTTGTATCTGCTTGGCAAACAACCACATGTTTTTTTTTTTCCATGTGTGAGATATTTTCAGCCGAATGTCTTAATTAAGGCTGCAGCTAAAATCTGGAAGGAGGCTGCAGAATTTAAGTTAAATGTGATTTACTCCAAAAACAAAGACAATTGCTCCAGCAAGAACAGATGTAAAATCATTCTGCTATTGACTCTTGCCAGGAGTGGTTTTGGGGATAGACACGTAGGAACAACGTAATCTGGCTAGCAGTCATTCTTCTCAGAGAGAAAACAAAACAAACTTCAGACGGTCAATCCAGAAAGTGCAACAAATTTCCTCTGAGGAAATTGCCCCATTTTGCTTGGGGGAAAAAAAAATAGAAGAGCCAAATCTGCCCATTGATAGATTTTCAAGAATGGTTAAAAATCCACTCTACCTCTCAACTATGTTGGAATATATCTCTGGAAGTTTCATTATAAAATCTGACTAGAGAGAAACCTGCTCCTTGGGTGCAGATAGTCCTCGACTTAAGACCACGATTGAACCCAAAATTTCTGTGTTTAAGTGAGATAGTTGTTAGGTGAACTTTGCCCCATTTTATGACATTTCTTCTCACAGCTGTTAAGCGAATCACTGCAATTGTTAAATTGGTAACACGGTGGTTGAGTTGAGTGACTCTGGCTTTCCCATTGACTCCCATTGAAGGTCATAAAAGGGGATCATATGATCCCGGACACAGCAGCTGTCATAAATATGAGTCAGTTGCCAAGCATGGCCTGGTTCATATTTATGATGGTTGCGGTGTCCTGGAGTCATGTGATCAGCTTTTACGATCTTCTGACAAGTAAAATCAATAGGGAAGCCAGATTCACTTAACAGACAGGTTACAAACTTAACAAATGCAGTGATTTACTTAACAACTGTGGCAAGAAAGGTTGTAAAATGGGGCAAAACTCACTTAACAAATGTTTCAAATGGCAACATAACATTTCAGCTCTCTTGTGGCCGTAAGTCGAGGACTATCCGTATAAGTGAGCTCCAGTAGTGTTTGCCAGAAACTCCCTGAGATCAAAACCCCCAAATAAGCCCAAATTATGAGAGCTAAGTGCCTCCCAGTTTACTAACAGTCTCATTCAGTGTATGTGGTTAATTATGTTGCTATAATGTTTACCACCACCTACAGTATCTATCAATGGATTAAACACACACACACATACACACACAATTATATATAGTTTGCAATATAGGCACTTGGCAACTGGCTCAAATTTATGACTGGTTGCAGTGTCCCACGATCATCTGATTACCATCTGTGACTTTCCCAACTGGCTTCCCCAGAAAGCCAATGGGGAAGCTTGCAGGGAAGTCTTCCTCACCCATGTGCCTTTCCCCAACCTCTGCACTTTCACTGGGCTGGTCACTCGCACACCTCCACTGATTATCCCACCCTGATTATCACCATAGGTGATAGGGGAGACATGATAGCAGTAGGGGAGATATGATAGCAGTGTTCCAATATCTCAGGGGTTGCCACAAAGAAGAGGGAGTCAAACTATTCTCCAAGGCACCTGAGGGTAGAACAAGAAGCAATGGGTAGAAACTAATCAAGGAGAGAAGCAACTTAGAACTGAGGATAAATTTCCTGACAGTTAGAACAATTACTCAGTGGAACTGAAATTGCCTCCAGAAGTTGTGAATGTCCCAACACTGGAAGTCTTTAAGAAGATGTTGGATAGCCATTTGTCTGAAACGGTATAGGGTTTCCTGCCTAGGCAGGGGGTTGGACTAGAAGACCTCCAAGATCCCTTCCAACTCTGCTATTGTATTGTATTGTACCATGCCTCCCTCACATTCTTGCACACTACTGTACACCCTCTCCAAGCTATGCCACATCACCTTGCACCCTTATCAGTGGTGGGTTGCAGGTGTACGCCCCGGTACGCGCATACTGGAGCCAGCCGGAGCACTGGATACTGCTCCGGTACAGTGCTCCGGAGGGCCCACCTGCCCGCCCGAGCTCCTTACCAGTATTTAAAGGCTTCTGTGCTTCAGCGCAGGTGCATGGCGCATACAGTACCTGCACGATGCTCCGCGGAGCAGCTGGACCGTTGCGGAGTGTCACGGAGGTGCTAAGATGACATGCACGCGCTGCATGCGTCCATGAGGATGCCGCCAATCTCATTCCAACCATACTAGTTGGAACAGGATTTGAAACCCACCACTGACCCTTATGCACTCATGTGCGTCCTCCTCAAAGTTTATTGGATTATCAAACTTAATTTAAAAAGTAAAAATGGGATGAACTGGCACTATTGGCAGATATGAGTCACATATTGTGCTGAAGACAAGACTGTCGATGTGTGGACTTCGACTCCTGCTGACTGGGGGAGGAATTCTGGGAATCGAAGTCTACATATCTTAAAGTTGCCAGGGGTTGACAAGCACTGCTCTTCAGTATTTTTCCTTCCATTATCAAAAAGCAGGAACTTGGGAAGATATATGAGAAAGGGCTATTGTACTCATGTCTCATTCTTGGCCTCAGTATAAATATCTGGCTGCAGAGTGGTGCAGTGGCCTAGAGGTGGAGCTCTCATCTCACACTCAGGAAGCGATCCTAGGTAGCGGCAGATATTTCTCTCTCTGGCCACCATGAGTAATTATCTGCTGTGAACTCTGCATTGGTGACAGGAAAGGCACCCGGCCAGTAAACACTCACCACCATTCAGTTGTCCCGACTCCACCCTGATGTAAGGGGTCATTAAAAGACAATAAAATAAAATAAATATCTGGCTGCATCGCAGACACTATTCTGAACCAGACAGGATTATCACAGCTATCAGAATCCTAATTGAGGGGATTCAAAATTGAGCAGGTATTGAAACTCTCTGCTCAGGAGTGAATTTAATGGGCTATAGCAGCACTGGATTATTGATCATTGGTCAGAAGGGTGGAGTTATGGGGAACATTTCTTTATCACTTGTTTTAATTTGGCCTGATCTGAACAATAAGGCATTTGAACATTCTCAACGCAATTTCCAAATAATGAGCATGCATTTGGATGTATGTAAATAGAGTACCATCCTGGAAGAGGAAGAAAATGCCAGAGATTCCTTATTAGAATGGTAACACAGACAATAAATATGCAGTGGGGCTGTTTATCATCTAAATGCCATACCCCTCTTGGGACAAGGCTGCTGGTGTGTTGGCTTGATCATTTTGCAACCTCAGAGTCATAGGAGACAATTAAGCCACAATGGAGAACAATACCTATCCATCTAACTCAACAGGATATGAGTTGCACCATGGCCAGCTATTGATCAAAAAAAGGAGAGAAATCTGAGTGCAAAAAAAAAAAAAAAATCCACTAATCAGCATAAAAATCTCCTGGTCAACTGGGGAATATATACACACCAAGAAGGGAAATACAAATGATATAAAAGCAAAGCCCCTTGAAACGCTTTCTGATGAATCCTTGGCAGCGGAAAATCAGAAGGGGACACGTGACCGTGAAGTGAGAGAGGAAAAGTAAATAGACTCAAGTATTTATGAGTTTAGCTGAACTGCAAGTTCAAGCCCCATTTTTGGCCCTTTGAACTTTAATATTACACATTGTTCAGGGACTGCAATTTCTGTAACTGTTTGCATGTGCACTAAATTTTTAAATACAGTTCCACTTAAGACAAATTTAGAACGGTGCCTCCAATGTGTTTATGAATTGCAGAAATAAAGTCTGAAATATGTAGAGAGACACTTCAGAAAATATTGACACGTTTGCGTTAATGGCTAGTTTAAACTTTGAAAACCAGCACACATTCATTTTTGACCTGCAAATGTCACCTGGCTACATAGCAAAGGAAAGGAAATGAAGTCAGGCAATTTAATCACCTTTGCTGAGATACCAGCTGTTTTAGTCTATTCCCAAATGTCTCTTAGCATGACTTTCAGTACCTGATTGTTATGTGAAATACTATCTAAGCTGGAACCAGAACACAAAAAAGATGTTGACATCCTGGAAAGTGTGCACAATGTTAACAACGAAGGGTAAATCATATGCCAAAAGGTTGAGGAAGCGAGGTATGGTTCACCCAACAAAAAGAGCATTGGGGGGGACATGATAATTGTCTTTCAGTACTCGATGGGCTGTCACAAAGAAGAAAGGACTGACTTGTTCTCAAAGGCACCAGAGGGCAGGACAAGAAGTAATGGGTGGAAGCCTCTTAAACAGAGATCCAGCTTGGGAGTAATTTTCTGATGAATTTTCCATTCATTGGAATAGTTTGCCTACTGAATTGTGGGTGCTCCATCACTGGAGATTTTTTTAAAAAATGGACAACAATTTGACTGGAGAGGTAGAAGCAGGGGTGAGTTGCTTTGGGTTCACCCGGGTTCAGGAGAACCTCTAGCTAAAGTTATGGCCAGTTCGGAGAACCTCCAAATCCCACCCCTGGCTGGCCCCACCCACCCCGCTCCTCCCAGGAGTCTCCACGCAGCCCATTTTGGATGTGAGGTAAGTACAGGGCCTGTGTGGAGGCCTGGGGAGGGGGAAAAATGGGCCTCACAGAAGTTCCGGAAGGCCAGAAATGGGCTTGTTTTCGGCCTTTGGAGGGTTTCTGAAGCCTGGGAAGTAGTTTTTGCCCTCCCAGAGGCTTGAGGGAAACCTCCGGAGCTGGGGGAAGGTGAAAACAGCTCCCCTGCCATGGTGCAGGAGGCTGGCTAGGCCACGCCCACCATGGCCACGCCCACCCAGCAACCAGGCAGAGAACCCATTGCTGAAATTTTTGAAGCCGACCCCGGGTATAAGGCTCCTATGTAGAACAAGGCATTGGATTAGAAGACCTTTAATGTCCCATCCAACCCTATGATTCTTCTCCTCCTCCACCTGTTAGACCATGAACATGCCCAATATCTATAATGTTTTCTCTTTTGGAGGGGGAACTAAACAGTATTTTTGTTATTGCTTGAATTAATATTTATTACATTTCATTCTACCTCATCCGTCGAGTTCTGCCGTGTTAGTTGATTGTAGCAGGAGGTGCTCCAATGAGGGATTAGCGAAGAACGAGGGGAGTGTATTCCAAGGGCATATATTTCTAACAAGGTCACCTAAGGCATGGATGTGATAGCAAGCAAACACCTTTTTGGGGTCTCAGCAAATTTGGAAGGTTCTGGAGGCAGATGATTACCAACAACGAAGGAAACAACATGAATAGAAAATACAAAGAGATTAGCTATTCCTGGTCAAAATTTGTCTGGTCACTAAGAGTTGACACCAAATTGATAACACATAATAAATTAAAACATCTTGATTTGTTACAATTCCCATTATATTTCTGTTGTCAGTGGAAATGTCTGGCTTTATTGAAAAAAACCAGGCAAACATTCTGTAGAACTACAAGGTATAGTGAACTACGCAGGGCTCTTTCTCTATTTCACTACTTAAGTACTACTAGCTTCATTGATAACCATATAGCTGCTCCTCTTTAATTATTTGTATTGCGGTATATATATTTTTCTCCAATCTGGCCAGTTTCTGGCCCAAATTTTATTTTGTGCCATGAGACAGCTTTCTTTTCTTTTCTCTTTTCTCTTTTTTCTCTTTTCTTCATTTCATTCTTTTACAGTGTTGGAAGAAATGTCCTTCTGGGTTCAGTTCCAAGTGGGGGAAAAGACATTGGAAATATGGAGGCTGTTTGGAAAGATGGTTTAATGGTGGACAGGACCACATGGTTTGAGGTCCTGAACAGAAAAGGGGGATGACATGCTTCAAGATGTTGGGTGAAGAAGAGAAAGAGCTGGCTTGCTGAGAGTCCCTGGGTTTTATGCCCTCTGTTGGGCCCCGCCCTGGGGCCTCCTGGTCCTGTACAAGAAATGCACTCTGATTGGCTGTCAGACTTCCATGGGGCCATGCCGGGGCAACTCTGTAGGCTGTCTTTTGAGTCCAAGTTTGGTTGAGCCTTGCTAGTTGATGATGAAATGAAAGGGCTTTGGGATTTCTATTATGGTCTGCCTGTAGATCTTTCTTATGTAGAATAGACTGGCTCAGGCCTTAATGGCTCATTCACAAAGATGAGGGTGGCTGAGTTTCTGCCTCTCTTTTAGGGGGAAATATTCTGCCCTTTTAATATTTCCCAAAATATTAAACTTTTCTAGGAGAGGGGTGGATTTTAACTTCCAACAATACAGGGTCATAAAATCACTGCATAGGACTCATAGGCAGGAGTGGTTTTGATGTACACTAAACGACAAATGAGGAGGCGGAAAGACTCTTTCTTATATTTTAATTAAAAAGTCCAGGGATGCTTAAATGGCTTTTTCTCCCTCCAGTGTGCCCTGGGGCTTTCTTATGACCCAGATCTGTTGTATGACAGATTTAGGAAATGCCAAGAAAGAAACCCTCTAAAGTACTGTTTCTCTTCCAGATTCCTCCACAACGTATATTGGATTCTGCAAAGTCTTAAAGGGGAGACATTAATATTGAAAAATCTCAGTAGACCCAATAAGCTTAACGGCATGGCTTTATAGAAAATGATGGGGGGGGGGGGGTTGTCTCAAAAAATAGAAATATGAGAAGGGGAAAAAAGAAATCCAAATATAAGTTTCACTACTGATACTTGTTCAAAGCCTTCTGAATGCCAGGATTAGATTGTAAGGTCTGGCCTACTGCAAGATAAACCATTAACAGAATCCTGTTCGCATTAATTTCAGTACTTTTCATCCAAGGCCCACCAATTTATCTTCCCTGATAGGTTTTCATTATGAGTCCTGCGCTTCATTAATGGCTTTGTTCTGCGCTGTCCCCATCCTCGTCATTTTTAATAGCCGTTTTAGCCCTTTAAAACAGAAGGGCGAGGCAAGGAGCTTCGGGTGCACTGATCATATTACCAGAGGAGAAATAAGTTTTCTCCTCTTTTATGTTTCTACTTGAAGAATACACTAACTGTGGAGGCAAGGTTACTGTAACGGTTTATTAGCAATGCTGATACAAGTAACGGACTAAACGAACTTTCCTGTCTTGCAGCTCTTTATATCTTAGCTGTCAGACGAACAACCAATACCCCATTAAGTCGTTGGCCTGAATAAAGCATTCAAATCGTTCAAGGAACGCCTCCCACGATTCCTTGTCTGGTCTGAATTCTGCAAAAACGTTTGTGGTAGCCATTGTTGGTATTGTAGGCATTGCTACTGTCGGTGGGTCAGTTAAAAACACCTTCGTCACCATAAAACTGTTTCTACTTGAAGAATACACTAACTGCAGAGGCAAGGTTACTGTAACAGTTTATTAGCAATGCTGATACAAGTAACGGACTAAATGAACTCTCCCGACTGGCAGCTCTTTATAACCTAGCTGTCAGACGAACAACCAATAGGAATGCTAGTCTGTTCCTTCGAGCCAGGACAGACGCGTTGACCAATCACAGGACACAACATCCTCCAGCTGGCTCATGGGAGGGGTTCTTTAATTTCAGAGGAATGCTCAAGAGAAGGGAGCCACTGCTGAGAAAAAGTGCTCTGCTGGGAACTGTCAACACAACACGACGTTTTTCCAAAATGCTACTCGCTTGCTTGAAATTTTTTTTTTAATTCACTCTGGGTTATTTACCTCTTATCTTCACTACTGGTTTGGAACTCGGAGCGTGCACGCATGCGCACTTGCTTCGCTTGCAGGTGGCACTGTTGTGCATGCACAGAGCCTTCACAGAGCATCACAGAGCATCTGTCATGACGTCTGGGTGGGTGGTTTGGTTTGGTTTGGTTTGGTTTATTTGGATTTATATGCCGCCCTTCTCCAAAAGGACTCAGGGCGGCGTACAACATTAAAAAACACACATCCTGAAAGTTAAAAAAGATTAAATCCATTTCCAAAAAAACAAACCGAATTTTTTTAAAAAAACAATACATTTAAAATAAGTTAAAATTAAAATTAACAGGCGAGGCCGGCTTGCTGGAAAAGCCAACTTTTTAGGGCGCGTCGGAAGGACCGGAGGTCAGGGATTATGCGGAGCTCCGGGGGCAGCTCATTCCAGAGGGAAGGCGCTCCCACAGAGAAGGCTCTCCCCCTGGGGGTCACCAGCCGACACTGCCTGGCCGACGGCACCCTGAGGAGGCCAACACTGTGGGATCGCACTGGACGGTGGGAGGCTACTGGTGGCAGTAGGTGGTCTCGCAGGTACCCTGGGCCTAAGCCATGGAGTGCTTTAAAGGTCATAATTAATACCTTGAATCGCACCCGGAAAACAACCGGCAACCAGTGCAGGCCGCCTAAAAGGGGTGTAACATGGGAGCACCTAGGTACCCCCATGACAACCCGCGCGGCCGCATTCTGGACCAGCTGAAGCCTCCGGGTGCTCTTCAAGGGCAGCCCCATGTAGAGAGCATTGCAGTAGTCCAGGCGAGAAATGACAAGGGCATGAGTGACTGTGCACAGAGCATCCCAATCCAGGAAGGGGCGCAACTGACGTACCAGGCGAACCTGGTAAAAGGCCCTCCTGGTCACAGCCGTCAGATGTTCTTCTAAACTAAGCCATGTATCCAGGATTGCGAGCTCCCAGATTGCGAGCCTTCTCTGAGGGAGCTAAAATTTCTCCCCCTATCGTCAAAGATGGAACAAGATGTACAAATCGGGATGATGGAAACCACAGCCACTCAGTCTTGGAGGGATTGAGCTTGAGCCTGTTCCTCCCCATCCAGATCCGCACAGCCTCCAGGCATCGGGACATCATGTCGAGGGCATCATTTGGGTGGTTTGGGGTAGAGATGAAAAGTTGTGTATCATCAGCATATTGATGATACCGTACCCCAAAACCACTGATGATCTCGCCCAGCGGTTTCATGTATATGTTGAACAGGAGGGGTGAGAGAACCGACCCCTGGGGCACTCCACAAGTGACACGCCTGGGGCCAGCCTCGTGTCACCTCTCGGGAAGCCGAAACTAACCAAGAGGGACACGGGTCCAGCACACAATTGGCAGCACTGAGTCTCCCCATAATCCTGTTCATGCCTTCGGGGGTCACAGGGTCAAACCTATCCCAGATTGTCTCCTCAAGATTCATCCCCGTCGGCTTGCCCGAATCTACCCAGTCAGAGTCCAAGCCTGTCCGGATCTGAGCGATTTTATCCTGCAGATACTGAACAAATTCTTCAGCCCTACCCTGCGGATGAGGTGGGCGGAGACTCCCACCTCCACCGGTATCGGTGCACCCGCACCATGGCAAACTGGCAGAATACCAGTATGATTAAGCAGGAAGTATAGTTGCTGAGGTAGAAAGTTAGCATCCACCCCTCTCCTAGAATGAAATATTTTGAGGCATATTAAAAAAGGCAGAATATTATATCTCCCTAAATGAGAAGTGGAGAAACATGCTTTTCTTAAAAGACAGAAAGCAGACTTAATATCCCCCACACACACACACACACAGATAGCAGATTTTTGTGCCCATTGAGAAAGATTGGGCCAGCCTATCTATAAAACAAAAGACCTTCAGCTCCAGGATGAAGGGATTAAGATATGACCCTCCAGGACATATTAGGATTAACCCACTAGCAGCAGAGCTCACTACATTGCACAATCTCCTAAGGACATTGCATCAGAGTTCAAACTTCAACCAAACCTGGGAGCTCAGGCAAACTCTTAGGATTTGTACATAGCACCATGGGAGTCGGACAACAGCCAATAAAATACATGTTCTTGCACAGGAACAGGAAGTCCAAGTGTAAAGTCCAAGAGAAGGTATAAATAGCCCTCACTCTCAACTCCATGTGGTCATCTGCCATTAAATCATCTTTCCAATCAGCCTCCACATTTCCAGTGTCTTTCTCTCGGCTTGGAACTGAACCTGATGGATTTTTCTTCCAGCACTGGGAATTAGGACACAGAACAAAGAGCTCATTTTAAATATTTGATGTAACTAAGCAAACAATCCCTTTCTTGATTTGCCCCACCTCTCGGTTCTTCAGCCTTGTGGCTATAGCTGGCTAAGGGAATAATGACTTACAACTATATTCCCTTCTCCGTGCTGTAGTTTTATAACAGGGGACTGTACATTTAGGCTTAGGGGTATCTCAAAATGCAGGGGCACGGTTAACAGGTTCTAAAAGCAATACATTTACATGACTTGTCAAATAGTACAAGGTGATCATTTTCAGACTGGGAGCTAGGACAAAGCCCAATTATTTGCAGGTTATAAAAAACAAAGAGAAGGACATGTCAGTTATGTATTGTTTTAAAACATACTATGCCCCGACAGTTCCTCTCTGCAAGTTTTATTTATTCCACACATGGCCTAAATGTGGGACTCCAAGAAAGGAAAACCCAGTTGCAATACAGGTAGTCCTCAACTTACAGCCACAACTGAGCCCAACATTTCTGTTGCTAAGTGAAACATCAATTAAGTGAGTTTTGCCCCATTTAATGACCTTACGTGCCACAGTTGTTAAGGGAATTACTGCAGTTGTTCAGTTGGCCAGGAGTTGTTAAGTGAATCTGGCTTCTCCACTGACTTTGCTCATCAGAAGATTGCAAAATGACCCTAGAACCCAGCAACCGTCATAAATATGAGTCAATTGCCAAGCGTCCAAATTTTGATCATGTGACCATCAGGATGCTGCAATGGTTGTAAGTGTGAAAAATGGTCATAAGTCGCTTTTTTCAGTGCAGTTGTAACTTTGAATGGTCACTAAATGAAATGTTGTAAGTCGAGGACAGTCAATGCATGTTGCTATATTACGCTAATATTATTTCTCTTAACTAAATGTCTGGCACCAAAGACATTCTCCTGTCTTCTCCACTAGCATCATGGTCCAGGATATCTATAAATTAAACATGCTACTGCATAAACAGTCCGAGATCTATTTTAAAAAAGCCTTCTACTTATTATTCCCGAGTTTTAAGGCATGAATGAAATCAGGATGCTTAATTCACAGTAAGTAATGTTGCAGCAGATATGAATGGAATTTGCTGCCCTCTGTTGAAATGTCATTTGAATTTTCCCATGGTCTCTGCTGAAAGCTTTTCCAAAAACATATATTAAACATTGATAACCTCAATTTCTGTATTCTGAAAACGTCTGTATTCCTTTCTTAGGCAAACAGTAGCATATCAAGATTTCAGGTGTATTTATATTTATCTTCAAAGTCTTAATTTGTACATGGGGCCATGAAGCTCTGTTAATAATCTTACAACTGAGCCTTTGCTATCTATATTTGGAGGTTTTTAAAAAGAGACTGGACACCCATTTTTCTGAAACAGTATAGGGGCTCCTGCCTGAAAAGGGGGTTGGACTAGAAGACCTCTGAGGTCCTTTCAGTAAACATTTGTATTGAGTTACAGAGTATTGTAAAATACAAAATAGAAGAGCAGTGAAGGGTGGAGGGGGAAGAGAAGTGAGGAAAGACAGATAGATCTTTATAGAAATGGCTTATTCATACTACTATGGAAAAGCAAAAAGTTGTGTTTTGATGTTAATGCCTTATTTTACTGTAAAAGAGAGAGTCAGAAGTCAATAGTTCTTTTTCTCCCCCTCCCCCAACCTCTTTTCTCACTTCTCTGAGGTCCTTTTCAACTCTTTTACTCTATTATTCTGTTATCTCTAAATCTATACAGAATTAATTTGCCTTTCGTGAAAGATATTATTTGGTAAAGATATTATTTGGTGAAAGATTGTATTTATATATGTATTAATGACTTCGGGCTGCAGGCTACTCCAATCATAGCTAGCTTAAGTGCATCAAGATTCCAAATTATGGCACTTCTCGGTCACAATAGGCTCCTCCTACTACAGTTCCCACATTAATTTCCCAGCAATGATCTTCTCATTCACACAAATGTGTGGCTGGAATGATTAAGGGGACTGGAGGCTAAAGCATATGAAGAATGGTTGAATTGTGTATGTCTAATTTAATGAAAAGACAGACTAGGGATGAAATGATAGCAGTTTTCCAATGTTTGATGGGCTGCCACAAAGAAGAGGAGTCAACCAGTGGTGCAATTCAGTTGGTTCTATCCGGTTCGGGCGAACCAGTAGCGGTGGTGGCGGAAGGCTCCGCCCACCCTCCCCAACATCATCACATCCCATTTTTGATGCTCTGTGCATGTGCAGAGGTGGCACATGCGAGCGTAGCTAGTGTGCGCATGTACACACATTTGCAAACTGGTAGCGAAGGTAAGTTGATTTCACCCCTGAGGTCAACCTAGTCTCCAAAGCACCTGAGGGCAGAACAAGAAGCAGTGGGTGGAAACAAATCAAAGAGAGAACCAATCTAGAATGAAGGAGAAATTTCCTGTTAGAAGAGTTAATCAGTGGAATAACTTGCCTCCAGAAGTTGTGGGTGCTCCATCACTGAAGGTTTTAAAGAAGAGATTGTGCACCCATTTGTCTGAAATGATATAAAGTTTCCTGCTTGAGCAGGGGTTGGACAAGAAGACGTCCAAGATTCCTTCCAACTCTGTTATTCTGTCCCAACGTCTACTGGAAAACTTTATGAATTTCGAGTCCACAAAACATTTTCAAGATGGATTATTGTTGTGGCCCAGCAGGAGCCGTTGGAGCTGCAACCAGACTCCGACAGTGAGGGGCCTTCTGAGTCGGCTCTGGAAGATGTGGAGGACCCTGGACAAGGTTCCAACTCCGAGCAGGGATCAGAAAGGCTGGTTGGCCACCAGGAGGCGCCTGAGGCATGGAGCAGTGGTGAAAGCCAAAGGGACTGTGCTCCTGACGTCATGCCTTGGAGCAGTGGGGAGGAGACAAGGGAGTTGGTTTTGGATGCTCGGCAATGGAGGGCTGATAGACGTAGAGAACAACTACGCAGATACAGAAGATAATTGGACCCAGGTGGTTGTAATTAGGCTCCTCTCAAGATAGTATTTAAGGAGGGACTTTTCTGGAGGCTGGTTGCAGAGTTCAACTTATCTATCAACACTGGACAAGTGTTCTCGTGCCTGTATCTTATCTTGGAAGTCTGGATTGCTGCCAAGGTCTAGTCAGTGTGTTAATTTACTGTGAATAAATTGTCTAGCAGTATTCTTGTCTTGGAGTGCTTTGGTGTACGAAGAGGGGGGTCAGAGCAGATTGTTATCTCTTTCTTGAATGCAGATCTTATCACAGTCTAAGGAACTGGGCAGATTCCTCAAGCACTATATGCCTGACTTTGGAAAGCCTTAACTGAAAAGGTTTTTAATTTCAATTAATTGAAAGGATAATGACTCAAAATCCTAGTTGCAACAAAATTCTTAGTACCAAAAAGACAAGACTAGTTCCTTAATCAACATGTAAACTGCATTAAAATTATCTTTGGGGGGCGGGGGTGGAAATGAGAACCTGGAACCTTTGCACGTTGAAAATAAATTTGATACATTGTTATTTTTAAAAATTTCCCAATATGGAACATTCTGCCGAATTTTTTTTTCTATTTGATAAAGGCTTTAGGTTTTGCATTCAAATGCTGTTATGCTACGTTGGCATTTCTATTAATTACATACTATGTTCTTTTATGCTTTTTTATGCTATTGTGATTTTTAAAATTGTATTGGGCAGCAGCTATAGAAGTATATTTTGCAGCTATTCATAAACGAATGAATCAATGAACAGTATTGTCTGTCACATGGGATGCATACATCGTGAAGGCAGGCTGGATATTAAAACACTTCTGGGTGGCTGCTGATAGGATAGAAGCTGTTCATTTGAAATGTTCTGGCTTTGTTCTCCCATGTGGAAGAGATGCACAAGGAATAGGCTGCTAGTGCATTAAACATAAATGGTAAAGTTTCTGTTGGCCACTTTAGAATGATATAAGAAAAATTAGAATTATATAGCAATTGCACTTTGCAATAGCACTTGGGCTTATATATTGCTTCACAGTGCTTTGCAGCCCTCTCTAAGCTGTTTACAGAGTCAGCATATTGCCCCCAACAATCTTAAGCAATAGAGCCTGCATATATCTGTCAAGGTCAATGTATGTATTCACTACAATATGGGATAGTTCTAATCCCAGGCTGCCATGTCTGAAAGGTATTGCACAATTTTAAATATTGTTACAAATGCCTGGCCATTCCAAAAATTCCCTATTCTGCCATTTATTTATTTATTTTACAAGGGTAACCCTGATCCATGCTGAAGGCAACAGGGGCAACTGCTCTGTACCTCTTAAATTTCATGCAGTCAGTTACAGAAAGGTTCACAAAAAGTGAAAATATCAGTAAGAGCTGGAAGCTCTTCACGACATCTTCAACACAGCATAACCGGAAGCCACACAGCATCTATCCCATAGCTCCTTGGGGTCATGTAATGTTGGCAAACTTCACCCACATCTACAATAACTCCATCAAGTCTGACCCTTCACATTTTAATCAATTGCTCAGCATCAAGTGTTAGCAGCTATGAGTTTGTTACCAGGCTTCTAGTCCAATTAATTAATTTATCAAGTGGGAAAGAAATTGTTGAAAGCCAACGGTAGCTCACAGGATCCCTTGCTAGTGATAATAACTAAGGATGTATGATTTGTGATCTGTCTTTGCAAACATAATGTGACCACAAATGAA
This sequence comes from Natrix helvetica, assembly GCF_964273705.1. NCBI lineage: Eukaryota > Metazoa > Chordata > Lepidosauria > Squamata > Natricidae > Natrix > Natrix helvetica. The sequence continues at coordinate 80,019,640 of NC_138552.1, forward strand.
TCATTCTGTCCTCCTACTAGGATGTCATCAATATACACCATAGTACTAGGAACTCCATCACATATTTGCTAAACCCGCAATTATTTTCAACTATGAAATCCTGCTGGGGTGGATTTAACACATAAGGCAGTACTGCAGAAGTAGTATCTCCCAAAATATCCATTAAAGGTAGAAAACATTGAACCTTGCTTATTATTTCCTAGTCCAGTTTTTGCAGTAATATCTCTGTAAAGATGACACATAAGCCGCAAAGATATTTATCAGATGCTATTTCAATACAAAGGGGAATCAAACAAGGCCAAAAAAATTAGCTGCACTTCTGTTTCTTGCTCATATAAATGCCTTGATGAAATTGCATTTTGCTAAGGTGGGTGATAATTACATCTTCATCTTCCTTTAAGTGGATGTTGTGGTGTTTCTGTCAAGATTCTTTATAGACCTTATGTATCCAATACAGTGGTGGGATTCAAATAATTTAACAACTGGTTCTCTGCCCTAATGACCAACTGGGTAGGTGGGGCTCGGTGGTCATGTGACTGGGTGGGCGTGGCCAACTCAACGTCTCTCACACTGATGGGTTCTTCACCTTAGCTGTTAAATGTAATAAGTACTACTACTTTGCAAAAAAAATTGCACACAAGGAGATGAGTATATGCTTACAGCTGTCACATTATTTAAAGCTGAGTCAATAGTGCAGGTCCTGTATGGAGCACAGCTGGATTTTTCTTCCAACTTGGCCCCTCTTGAACTTTTTCAGTCTACATTTTTTGTCGCAGTACTTCAAGCTTCCTGCTGTGCTTCTAATACAGTTGCATGTCTAGAAATGATGAATATAGAGGACTGAGCTTGGTAAAGAATACTTAGCTATTGACTTTAGACCCTACTTCTTTTTTCTGGTGAATCTTGTCCTCTTGATATTTTTTTAAATATTTTTTAAAATAAATTTTATTAAGTTTGTATTAATTAAATTTCTTAGTGCTTAATAGACATCATGTTGTCTGGGTATTTGACATTGACAGATGATTTTCACTCCAAGTTGAAGTTTTCTGTAATATCAGAACTGGCCTCACTCGGGTTTCCACCAACTTATCTACTCTTTCAAGGTTATGATGTCCACCATTTCTTTCTTGGAAATCAAAGTTATACTGCAATAGTGGGTTTTATTCTGCTGATCCAAGGCACCTGTGGACAGAACAAGAAGCAATGGGTGGAAACTAATCAAGGAGAGAAGCAACTTAGAACTGAGGAGAAACTTCCTGACAGTTAGAACAATTAATCAGTGGAACAGCTTGCCTCCAGAAGTTGTGAATGCCCCAACACTGGAAGTCTTTAAGAAGATGTTGGATAGCCATCTGTCTGAAACGGTATAGGGTTTCCTGCCTAGGCAGGGGGTTGGACTAGAAGACCTCCAAGGTCCCTTCCAACTCTACTATTGTATTGTATTGATTTCTGTATTACTTGTCCATAAAGGACTTACAGCACAGTGTGTAGCCATGTGGGGATAAAGGCAAGAATCATGGCTGCTGTGGTTTCCTAGTCCAAGTAAGACCATAACTTCTGCCATAGCTACAACTGGACAAAGGCCTCCTTGGTCATAACTTCTACCTGCTGTTGAAGCAGGAGCCATGAGTCCAAGACAACCTTCAGGTCATGGAGGTGCTCCTTTATAGAAAACACAAATATGTCTAGAGCAAATGTAGAGCAATGTTTCTAGAAGACTTAGATGTTTACAGAAAAACAGCAACTTTGTCTTGCTAAGCTTTAATATATCTCCTTCTCCTCCTCCAGTCTTCATAGCACCCAGATTCTTGGTCAAGGCATCTATGCTATCTCCAGTCAGAGATAGCGGGAGATGAACAATTAAGTTTCATCAACAAACTGAGGGTACCTCATCTCCAATTAGACAGATGGGAAATCCTATCAGTTCCATGTACATCATAAATAGTAAAGAAGTGATATCCCACTTTGGAAGAGCCATCAGTTGAGTTTCTCCTCCCCTGTGACTATTGACTGGCTTATGCACTCAGATAGGATTGAAACCATTGAAAAATGGTGCTTGCCATGCCTAATCTTTGCAGGCAATCCATAGGATACTATGACCAGTGCTGAACGCCACTGAAAGGTCTAAAAGAACCAAAGAGTGTACACATCTCCCATCCAGGTCCCAAGGAAGATCACCCATCATAGACTTTGAAGGAAATTTTCAGCAGCAAGCTACTTGTTCTTCATATTTAACATCCACCCATCTGGTTCCTCCATGTTGTCTAATGGCAGGAAGCATATGGCTCCAAGCATCAAACTTACATTTTTACCACACCTCTAATTATACTACCATATGCTCTATCATTACATAGTAATTGCAGATATTTTGCATTGTAATGGCAGATATATTTTGCAGTAGAAATGCTAACAGGCAATCACATGTCAGGCTGCTTTACAAGCAGAGAGAGAAGAAGAAAAATCTGCCACATATACCGTACACTATGCCTTCTGCTTATTTGCTTGCCGTAATCTTTGTCACTTGAGGAAGAAGCAAATCTCTGGATATAATTGGAATTAAGCCACCTGCTCCTTGGAATAGAGGTGTCTAACACTAGTATTCATACTAATAGCCTTGGAGAAGTCTCTGAAATCTACTCTCTGCGGGCCTGGTTTTTTTTTTTTTTTCCTTTTGCTGCCTTCCTCATATTTTCAATCTTCTATATCTTCATTTCCAATCTCATGAAAAGAAAAATAGTGGAGCTAAACCGGGATGATAACGATTTTTCACACAAAAGTCACAAGTCACCTTGGACTTTAAATTCTCAAGGAATGCAATATATATATTTGGGGAACAGCTTGCAAATTCCACTGCAGCATCTAATGCCAATACCACAACCTCCAGACGACTGGAGACACACTGTAATAAGTCAGATAATATTCCCTGTGATAAATGTGCACTGTAGGCATGGGACAACGTTTTAGAAAAGCTATTAAAAATCCCCATTTGTGCAGCGCGAAAGACCACAACATTTATATTATTTATGGTGACCAAATAAAAGCTTTTTTCTTCCTCGCTTAACTCATGGTGAAGCACCATCAGTTGATAGTAGCTGGGGGGGGGGAGAACAGGGTTTGCCAAGTGACCTACTTAAAGGCAACGAATTCAGATCTTTTGAAAATAAAGTCAGCCTCCTTATATTGGTTTGGGTAATGAAATGTCTGCAAGACAACAACCAAGCTCAGAGATCACCGGGGTGGGTTCCTGCCAGTTCTAACCTCTTCTATAGAAGAAGTTCCACAAATCTACAGTGCCATTTAGAACCGGTTCCAGCTCCCTCTCCCAGCCCGTCTGCACATCATCAAGATGAAGAGCGAGAGGAGGAATTCTGGGAGTTGAAGTCCACAAGTCTTAAAGCTGTCAAGTTTGAACACCCCTGGGGGTTTTTTCCCCAAAGGGTTAGGGGTGCAAGGGTTTTGTAACTTGACAGCTTTAAGACTTGCGTGCTTCAAATGCCATAGTTTCTGAGCCAACATTTTGGTTGCTAAGCAAGATGGTTGTTAAGTGAGTTTCACCACATTTTACAAGTTGGCCATGCCCACCAAGTCACATGGCTGGCAAGCCATTCCCACCTGGTCACATGGCCAGCAAGCCACTCCCACCTGGTCACATGCCGACAACCCACTCCCACAAAGCAGGCCACACCTACAGAAGAGGTTCTAAAAATTTTTGAAACCCACCACTGCAAGTGACCTACTTAAATGTACCAAATTCAGATCTTTTGAAAATAATGTCAGCCTCCTTATAATGGAGGACACAGTATCGTAACCATTCAAGAATCAGCGAAATGCCAAGAAGAAGAAATAATGAAAACAATAATAAAACACAACTAGAAAGACACTGTCATTTTACCTGCTTTAGTGTATGCATCACAGTCACAATAATATGCTTCTCTCTGAAAATTAGAAGAGCAACTAAGATGACTAAAGGCCTGGAGACCAATACGTATGAAGAACAGTTGCAGGAATTTGGTACGGCTATTCTAGAAAAAAAAAGGACTAGAGAGTGATATGATAGTAATTTTCATGTGTTTGAGGGGCCACAAAGAAGCCGAGGTCAATTTATTTTCCAAAGCACCAGAAGGCAAGACAAGAAACAATGGAGGGAAACTAATCAAGAAGAGAAGCAACCTAGAATTAAGGAAAAACTTTCTAACAATGAGAACAATTACTCAGTGAAACAGAAGTTATGGGTGCTTCATCACTAGAGGTTTTTAAGAAGAGACTGGACAGTCACTTGTCTGAAATGCATAGGGTCTCCTGTTTGAACAGGGGGTTGGACTAGAAGACCTCAAATGTCCCTTCCAGCTCTATTCTGAAGCTTTTTGACCTATCTTTCTCCATCCCAGGCATGCAAAAGGCTAACACAAGCTAAATGCTATTTCATCTAGGCAGATATTTCTGTCCAGCAGTTTGATAAAAAAAATACTCCCGTTTACACTTAAATTAACTAATTATTTATAGTGGCTCCATAAATAATTGTAGTTAATTTGCCATCCATCACATAATCCAATTCATAACTATTATGTGGGGTTAGACACAAATATTCTTACTGTAGACATGGATTAAAACAGAAATCAACTTGTGTAAGATTTATTTTGGTAGCCTACAGTCAACTCTTTTCTTCTCCTATTGAGTAGTAAATGTGTGAAGTTCTAATCCAGAAATGGACCATTACGTGGGGGCTTGTGGGGAGAGAGAGGGGGGAGGGAGGGAGGGAGGGAGGGAGGGAGGGGGAAAGAGAGAGAGAGATAGAGAGATTAAAAAAGGAAGAGCAGTCTTAATTTAGACTATTTATCCTCTTTTAATTTTAAAGTTCCCTTGCATGCTTTATAATTAACGTATTTGCAGTTTGACCCTGTATCTGGATTCTAAAAGTTATGAATTCCATTTATTTGCTGATTTGAGCAAATACTGAAATATTCTGGGATCACACAAAGAGCATTGTGGTTTGCAAACCCTGCCTGCAATCATGACAATTTTCTACTTGTAACTACCAATTAAGTAACAAACTCTATAAGCTACAATAATTCAGACTGTGCAGTTACAAGTTTGTAGTAATGCCCCCTGTAAGCAATTCACGAAACAGCCCACACTGACACAGTGCACTTGAGAATCATCTTTTGCTTTAGCAGTACAGTTAAGGCAACCATAACTGGCCTGCCAAAATTCAGATGACCAAATTATAGCAAAGACCCTTGACTGCCATCTATTGGTTGTTCAGATGTTGGTAGAGCCGATTCCAAAATACGCAAGGAAAGAAAAATTCAAAATTCTGCCAGCAGAAATACTAAAGGGGCTGCACCTATAGCAATAGCAGTTAGACTTATATACTGCTTCGTAATGCTTTACTAAATACTCTCTAAGCGGTTTACAGAGTCAACATGTTGTCCCCAACAATCTGGGTCCTCCTTTTACTGACCTCGGAAGGATGGAAGGCTGAGTCAACCTTGAGCCAATCAGGATCCAACTGCTGGCAGGTGCAAAGTTAGCCTGCAATACTGCGTTCTAACCACTCTACCACACAGTACTACAGCTAGTCTTTTGTCTCATGCTGAGCTGAAAATTTGGAAATACAAGCTCCATAGCTCCCATAAGCTACTACTGAAAATCAACAGGCATGACTTTTTCTACTTTTACTTACGTACGTTTCTGCAAAAAAAAAAAAAAAAAAAGCCCCATTGTATCTTAAGTGTCTTGTAAATGCCCATCAAATCTAGATAGGTTCAAATTAAACACTGGATGTAATCTCTTTCTTTGGATGTAATTGCTTTATTTTAATATCCCTGAATCAAGTTGTATCAAAAATCAAAGTACATCATTTACATTGTAATTCTATAGGTATCTACCTGGGACTGAGTTTCACTGGATTCCACAACAGAGTGTAGGAGGTGGCAAACTTGTCCTGTATTAGTCAAGTGTATTATTAGAGATAGACAGTAGAATATCAAAGAAAAATGGCAAGACAATAGGTTTATCTAAAGTATAAGTGAAATGCAATTACGTTGTTGTAGATCATCAGACTCCAGAGAAAATATTTTAACTTACTTTATTTTATTTGTACTGCAATTGAAATATTGAAAGGCATTTAATAGGTGCCAGAAAAAAAAATGTCAACATTCATCATTCTGTCAAACACCTTACACCTCCCCCCACCTCCCCTGAAATAAAATAAAATATCTTTCAAAATGAGGCTAGTCTATTTCTGGCGAAAATCACTCAGAGCTCTCCTTGTATTCAGGGAGATGTATCTGTTGTCTTCAAAATGGGTCAGTCAGCCAAAATGCCTTCCTTCATTTGTGAAGCTCTATGCTTGGCTATTAGTGGAAAGCAGTTGACCTAGTCCGCAGACATAAGTTTCTATGTGGATTTGTCTGATACTGAGTTTTACCGTACTGCAATCTGCTGAGGATGTAAGTTTCCCTTGGTGGAGATGAAATGAAATGTGTTTTTTGCAAATATTGTGTGGCTCCCAATGAATCAGCTCACAAACTGCAGCCTGGGGGCACAAAAAGAGACCTGGGTTAGTGAATGCGTTCTTCTTGGTTCATCGAAAGAAAGCAACTGTCTTTCTGTGCAAAGGCTTACTTGACTTAGTGAAATAAATTGTTATAGAAATCTCAGAAGTCCTCCCTCTTTGTTCCCATTTTCTCCATGCTACTTCCACTGTGTCATGCCCCAGCATATAACTTTTATATACTGTTGTTGCTCTCTAGCCCCATCTGGTGGCCAGAGGGACAAATACCAAATATATTGTTTAAAACTGACCCAACCACGTTACCCATCAGCCCACACTCTCAAAACAAGTGCATTCAGGGAAGCCAGACTCCATTTCCTTTAGCATTTGGAGAAGGCAGAAGCATAAAGAAGAATCCATCTTAATCTGTGGCACATGGTCATCCAAGACAAACCCACATCCCACACACAGAGCATCGCTGGTGAGATTTAAATTACTTGTATTTATTAATTGTTATGTTCAGCAGTAACTCAATACTGTCTATCTTGTATTTGATTCTCATTGTATGTATTCCTATTTTCCCCAGTTTCACCATATCCTGTTCTTTCAAGAAAGCATCCAGATTTATGCACAGGGTCTGTTTTATTAGAGGATAGGTGGGTTTAGCTGCATATTGAGCTGCACATAGACTAATATGAGGATAGAACATACTGCTAATTTATAAGCTTGGTTTTCCAAGCCAGATGGAAGACCCATGCCATTGTAGGAACCAAGCAGTGGCATTCTCATGGGAATTAGAGTAAATTTTATTAACTTAGGAAACTAACAATGGGTTGGTTCCAGATTTCATTAGAATAGATCCAGAGAAATCAAATTGATCATGAGTGACCCTACATTTTTCAGGGGATCTATTTTAAGCATGACTAAGTCTAATTTAGAGACGCCAGTGGCGAGTCTTGAGAAACCTTTTTGGGAGGAGTTTGACTTGGTTGTCATCGAGGATTTGGACAGATTGCGTGGACGACTGCGACCTACCACATGTTTGCTGGACCCGTGTCCCTCCTGGCTTGTACTGGCATCCTGGGAGGTTACACGCGACTGGCTCCTGGGCCTAGTGAACGCTTCGTTGGGTGAGGGGTCTCTCCCGGCCGCCTTGAAAGAGGCGGTGGTGAGACCCTTGCTCAAGAAGCCTTCCCTGGACCCTACGGAGCTGGCCAATTATCGTCCTGTCTCCAACCTTCCCTTTTTGGCGAAGGTTGTAGAGAGTGTGGTGGCTTCTCAGTTTCCACGACATCTGGAGGAGAATGATTATCTAGACCCGCGCCAGTCCGGCTTTTGCCCTGGGCACAGCACAGAGATGGCTTTGGTCGCGTTGGTTGATGATCTCTGGAGGGCCAGAGATAGGGGTTGTTCCTCTATCCTGGTCCTATTAGACCTCTCGGCGGCTTTTGATACCATCGACCATGGTATCCTGTTGCACCGACTGGAGGGGTTGGGGGTCCGGGGCACCGTTTTGCGGTGGTTCGGCTCCTACCTCTCCGGCCGGATGCAACGTGTGTTGGCAGGGGAGCAGAGGTCGACCCTAAGCCCCCTTACTTGTGGGGTGCCACAGGGGTCGGTCCTCTCGCCACTTCTGTTCAACACATACATGAAGCCGCTGGGTGAGATCATCCGTGGTTTCGGGGTGGGATATCATCTGTACGCTGATGATACTCAGCTGTACATTTCCACCCCGAACCACCCCAACGAGGCCGTCGAAGTGATGTCCCGGTGTGTGGAAGCCGTACGGGTCTGGATGGATGACAACCGACTCAGGCTCAACCCTTCCAAGACGGAGTGGCTGTGGGTTCCGGCTCCCCGGTTCAACCAGATAATTCCATCTCTGGCCATTGGGGGCATTCAACTCGCCCCCGTGGAGCGGGCGCGCAATTTGGGCGTCCTCCTGGATGCCAGGCTGTCCATGGATGAACATGTGACAGCCGTGGCCAGGGGGGCGTTCCACCAGGTTCGCCTGGTGCGCCAATTGCGCCCCCTATTGGACCGGGACGCCCTACGCACAGTCACCCATGCGCTGGTGACGTCTCGCCTGGACTACTGTAACGCTCTCTACATGAGGCTTCCCTTGAAATGCACTCGGAGACTGCAGTTGGTCCAGAATGCGGCCGCGCGGGTGATTATGGGGAGTACTAAGTACTCCCATGTGACACCTCTCCTGCGCGAGCTGCACTGGCTTCCTGTGGTCTATCGAGTGCGTTTCAAGGTCTTGATTACGATCTTTAAAGCGCTCCATGGCTCAGGACCTAGTTACCTGCGGGATCGTATTCTGCCCCATACATCCCTACGACCCATCCGCTCGCACAGAGAGGGACTTCTCCAGGTGCCGTCCACCAGACAGTGCCATGGGGCGGCGCCTAGGAGCAGAGCCTTCTCTGTGGCGGGCCCAGCCCTGTGGAATGACCTCCCCCCGGATATTAGGACCACTACTGACCTCCGCTCCTTCCGTGTTAAGCTCAAGACCCACCTTTTTCAAATAGCTGGCCTGGCTCAACCATAACTTCGTAACGCTCCTGATGGGTTTTTTAATTTAGTAATTTTATTTAAGGGGATTTTAAATTGTGTTTTTAATTGTGTTTTTTAATTGTGTTTTTAATTGTCCTTCACTTATAAGTCAACTCTCCTCCATGCACATATGTATATGTCTCTGTTCTTTTTGTATATATGTTTGTCTTATGTGCATTTTTATCCGTTTTGATTGTACGCCGCCCCGAGTCCTTCGGGAGAGGGTTGCGGCTAATCAAATAAAATTATTGATTATTGATTATTGATTTAGCCTGACATACTAGGACAAAATTATGTGGTTAGTGCTAAATTTTATTGCAGATATAGTATGGGTCATGAATAAGGTGACCAGACATTCCGCTTTTGGCAGGACAGTCCCGATTTTTATCAATTTGTTCTGCATCCCGCGGCGTTTTAAAAAAGTCCTGATTTTTGGAAAGAATACGCCAAAAGCGGGACGTCTGGTCACCTTACTTTTGTAAAACCACCTTCGGGATGGCTGAGAATCTCCATAGACTCGCACCGTTAGAATCTCCCAGAACCAAAATTTCCGCAGCCCCGATTCCTGCCTGGATTCCCGAGGCCCCACCCAGGAACTGGAAGTCGCTTGGAGAGAGCTGGTCTGACTTGATTTACCTTCCCCCACGAAGAGGGCCGGCAGAAAGAGATCGAAGAAGGAGCGGGATGAGCCTCAGGAGCCATTTCCAACGGTGAGCTTCCGTCCTGGGCTCCCCCCCCCGTTTTGGTGGGGTGGTTGTCCTGGAAAGGCGGCCCTTCCTTTGGCAATGACCCCCATCTGCTCCCCTTGGGGTCCTCCCTGCTCCAGAGTGCTTGGCAGTCAGAATAACAAGAGTTGGAAGGGACCTTGGAGGTCTTTTAGTCGAACCCCCTGCTCAGACAGGAAACTCCACACCACTTAAGACAAATGGTTGTCCAATCACTTCTTAAAAACGTCCAGTCTTGGAGCATTTACAACTTCTGGTGGCAAGTCCTTCCATTGGTTAATTGTTTTAAAAAATATATATTACAATACTACTTTTTGCGTTCTATGAATTTTTTTGTTGCTCCATATAGACCAAATTTTTAATCAAGACCCACCCACCCCCTGGTCAATGGTGTCCCACTTTACCAATGTTAAAATCTGGTCACCTTAGTCATGAAGCATGCAACACATCAACCTTACTCTTAATCTGCCCTACTCATTTAAAACAAACATGTTTAAACTTTCCTTTATTTAATCTGTTAATTAACAGAGACTGAATCTGTTCTAACCATGCCTAAAAACTGTAGCATCAATCAGACGGATCGCATTCTCAAGTGCCACTATTGCTTGATATAGAAACGGCATCTAATCTTACAGGTGTTATTTCAAAAGGTTGGGATTCTTATCGGTTTAATAATTAGGGAGCTAATAGTGTAAAGATATAAATGAATGCAGGGATGACCAAATGGAAAAATGTCAAAAGAAAAAAATATGTTCAGAATGGTGTTTTAATCAGGCAGGGTTTTTTTCTCAGAATAGACACTTAAACTGCCATTTTTCAACAGCTTGTTGGCTCTGTAGGATATCAATAAAATAAAGATGAAACTAAATCATACAGTTATGAAAAGCTGTAAAGAATGACTGCAGATTGCAATGAAAACTAAGAGTGAATCTGTAATCCAACTAACTACAAGCTCATAATTACATGTAGCAGTAATAAAATGTCATATATTTACTGTGAAAAAACCCAAACAAACTTGGATAATGCAAATACTTAAAGAAAATAACCAGATCTGGCTATTTTTTAAAAAAAAAATATTGGGCTAACAATTGCTTCCAAAGATATTTTGCTAAGCTTCTAAGCAGAGTACTGTGTTATGAACTCCGAAAGAGACTTCCAAAATGTCTTAGCTCATTTTCCCCAAACATTTCATTGTAAAATGACTTTATAGGTTTGCTTCAGATTATTTTGGATTGATTTTAATTTACGTAGGTGAGAAAAATATGACAAATGTTGAGAAGTAGTAGGTAATTTATGTTTCACCTATTGTTGGGAGGACCCAAATTAGTAAGGATGAGAAAAATACACATTACAGCAGATAAAAGGAGAATCATGCCCACACAGTGTGTGCTGCACCCCTTTTAGACCTGCAAGTGATGTTACTAGGCACGTACAAAAAAAGACTATTCTGCTTTTATCAGAATGATAGCTTGGGTTTGGGTGAAGATTAAAATGGGCATGCAAAAACAGATGCCTCTTATTCGCACCTGGAAAACCCAAACATCAATTCTGAAGTTGGAACACTTAAGCGGGAAATTTTCTTACACCTCTATTCAAAACAGCTCACACTTTTTTTTGGGGGGGGGGTCCTTGGTGCTCTCTGAGCTCGGTTGTTGTCTTGTAGACATTTTACTACCCAACTAGATAACTTCATCAGTGCCAGCAGGGAGTGAGATTTGCTTCTATTCTCTTTGAGCACTGATGATGTTACTTAGTTTGGATACTGAGATATCTGTAAGTAAACAACCAAACCAAGGACGCCACAGTTCAATGCTGAGGTAAAAATATTCCCTTCTATTAGCTCCCATTTTCTTATGCACTGAACTCTCAGAAGAGCCATTTTGAACCTGAAATGTTTCGTGTTTGATTGATTGATTTTGCACATCCCTCAATTTAGGATTGCAGAAGCCTGCATGCCACATAAAGATGTTTTGGATATTCTGCTTTGGTTTACTTTTCAAAGTACGTTTTAGAACTCTGAAAGGTGAGTTCACACTGAAGTTAAATTTACCTAGAGTATGGATGACAAACAGAACACCTGGAATTCCAGTTTGCCTGCCCTGGCTTTTTGCACCTGTAACTTGACCACAAAGAGCATAGCTGTACAGATGGACAGCATCTTGTTGGAAAGTTTTACTCTACATACCTCTCTGTAACATCCCTCCTGTTGGTTAAATTGATATTCTCAGAGCTGTCATCACTTCTTTCCTTTCTGAGTTCACTTGTTTTCTGTGTCTGGCTGAAGTAGTTCATGTTTTCACCTGTCTCCTTAATGCAGGATAGCCCAGTGCAGCCTCTTAGCTGTAGAATGATGTAAGTAACTCAGATTCTTTCCCCCCCCAAAAAAAAATCACTAACATTATTTTATTCTCTTATGGAACCTCCAGTCCCAGGCATTCTTCCTGATAAAATCTTAACCGTAACTCTAACCCTAAACTTTTGTTTTCCTCTGTTCACCTGTTCTTACTGCTGGGTTAAGCTTTTTGCTGTTCAACAAAATCCACCTTTTTTTGCTCTTTACTATTTGTTTTCCCAAAGAAGCCATTTAGTGGTTCCTTAAAAATGCTTGAAGGGGTTTGTTGCGGTCCCTGCATCGTCAGCAGTCAGTTACATTGATGAAAGTGTTCATAAACAAACAAGATGCTGGACAACCCACTTGGTTTGTGTGTGTGTTGTGTCTGTATTAGATGCCTGTGCCAATGGTTGCCAGAAGTCATAATGTTTCTGCAGAATTATTGCTCCTAATCCAGACTGTGATGTACCCAGTGAAATTTTGATGGGCTACCTGGAGCATAAAACTCTAATATAGGTGCTTACACTTGATAGCTAAACATGATTTTTTTCCCCCTTACAGAACTGCTTTTGTGGACATTATTTCTCCAAGCAGTTTATTGTGACCAGAAAGTAACTACAAGAGACCATGATTTTCCATTTTTCAGGTTCAACTATTAGAGCGAGCTATTACGGCATACAGAAAGGACCAAACTATTTATGATATTATTTTCATTTGTTTATTAAATGAATTTATAGAGCCACCCCTTTCATAAGTAAGCTGAGTGGTATACAGCAGAGCTAAAAACAATGAATGGAGCTAAAAATGGTTATTAATTAATTGCAGAAATCCAGGTATTGCAGGTTTCTTTTTTTAAATACAGGGTTAGAGAAATCTGGGCAGCCTCTGAAATGTGGAGCATAGGTGACATTTGCAGGTCAAAGGCCAACCATTTCTTCTCCCTGAGGATCTTAACAAGCCTCGCTTCTTCAAGGCTGCTATTTGAACTTCAAGGAAAGTCTCCACAGATACCAACAGGCACTTCCCCTGAACTGCAAATAACAATTTTAGGGAAATATTCAATGCAGGGCTCAAAGAAAGAATACCTAGAGCAGGGGTGTCCAAACTTGGGAACTTTAAGACTTGTGGACTTCAACTCCCAGAATTCCCCAGCCTGCTGGCTGGGGAATTCTGGGAGTTGAAGTCCACAAGTCTTAAAGTTCCCAAGTTTGGACACCCCTGACCTAGAGGCTCACCCCCTTATTCCATGCACTTCCAAGACTAGTCACAACAAAGCTAGCATCCACGAAACACTACACTCTATTAAATTCTAACCTTGTTTCCAAAACCTTCAACATTATAATTATACAATCTAATGAACCTTGAATATAATTGTATTTAAATCCAGATTCATTCTTTCTGGAGTACATTTATTTCACTCAATGGGTTTTCTCTAAGAACGTCTAAGACTGGAACCCACCAATATGTCCATATGAATCTCACTGTATTGTGTACATTGTGCTTTTGTAACCTATTTCATAAATGAAAACTACTTATTCAAACAATATGTTGGATGGAATCCAAAGATTATGAAGACAGAACTCTTCAAAAGACAGAACTCCATGGTCAACTATTCACAGTGCGATTATCACTGAAACCAGTTTTCCATTTTAACTTTCAATTAAATTTTAACTTTCAATAAAATGTTTTTTTTAAATATATAATTCTCTTGCCATCCAACATGTGAACATATTAAAATGCCTTACTTTGCTATGATGAAATTAAATGTCCTAACATTGCAGTATTACTTTTTAATTAATTAAAAGAAATAAACCTTAGATGTGTAAAAAAAAACAAACGGTAAATTTATACTTGCTACCACCACCACCAATTATAGAATCTACCGAATAGCAAATATTGGTGAAGTTATTAGCAAATATTGGTGAAGTTATTCCCCAGCTTCTATCTGGGAATAGATTTGGGCTCAGAAGGGCAAAATTTTGTCCCAGACCTACCTCTGAAACTACACTTTTCTCCTCAGAACCCAATAATATTCCCTGATATCTAATAATTCCCTCCAAATTTAGACCTGATAATTGCAGGGATAAGTGAAAACTGAGGGGTTACTATTTAAATAGAATAGTAATCCCTGATTTTGTATCTAGAACCCTGAAAAAAGTCTAATGTTATTCTTCATGTTTCCTTTTTCCTTTTTATGGTTTAAAGATGAGAGGGAGAGGGGGAAGGGGAGAGGGAGGGAGGGAGGGAGAGAGAGAGAATACACATCAGAAAAGCCAAAATAAAGAAAGGAAAGGAAAAAGACAAAAATATAGCATCAGATGTACAGAAACCTGCTCATTTGTAATCAAAAATTTAAATTTATACACACCAAGCAATGTTAGTCAATCTTTTCTAAGCAGAGCATGTATATATACACAAATATCTATATATCTATATATCTATATCTATCTATCTATATCTATCTATCTATATCTATCTATCTATCTATCTATCTATCTATCTATCTATCTATCTATCTATCTAATCATCTATCTATCTATCTATCTCTATCTATCTATCTATCTATCTATCTATCTCTATCTATCTATCTATCTATCTATCTATTTATCTATATCTATATCTATATCTATATCTATATCTATATCTATATCTATCTATCTATCTATCTATCTATCTATCTATCATCTATATCATCTATCTATCTATCTATCTATCTATCTATCTCTATCTATCTCTATCTATCTATCTATCTATCTATCTATCTATCTATCTATCTATCTATCATATATATATATATATATATATATATATATATATATATATATATATATATATATATATATATATATATATATATATATATATATATATATATATAATGAATCAAACATTATAGGCCTAAAAAACTTGCATTACTTTCCACCCTAAGAATATATATGTTTTTTGTTACACCCTTGCTTGATAAATCCAAAGTTCTTCATATATTGACAATTTCCAACATTTCAGTTCTCAGTCCTCCATCATCTCCTTGACATCTATTCATATTCATATTCCCATAGTCATGCTGTATTAATAAATGTAGATATTAAAATAAAAATGAGTGGGATAACTACATATTACTTACTGTATGTGTAAAAGGACCTTCATGCTCCCATTCTGAATGTGGCCTTCTTAAATCAATATTTCTAACACAATGTCAAGCTATTGTTTGTTTGTTTTTTATTCAAAAATCATCTGCTTTCGGTTTTTGGCACAATTCCTAGTTCTTCCCTATCTAAGAGTGACATTAAAAGTAAATAAACCAGTGATTATTCAGTTCTCATCTTACAAAAGTGCTTGTCTTCTTTTCTATCACTTCAGTGATGGAGTACTCTTTTATTCCTTCTTTAAGTTAAACTTCAACCATTGAAAATAGTATTTTTTTAAAAAAAACTTTCAGAAAGTTAAACTAGATGCACAAAGAAATTCCGGAGAAGGATCAGTTCTATAGATAGAACTTTTTGAACATCCTTCACAATCTCACTTTTTCTTTTTTTGCTTAGGCAGTTTGCACCTGCATCTTGTTGGCAGAACATTTAGTAATGATGACAATGTGAAACATTTCCTTAACACAGAGGTAGCCTTGCACTTTCAAGCACTCACAGAGATGATCACTAAAAATAGATGTTCTGAGTTCTTGCCATTTCTGACATTTATACATACCTCAGGTCAGTAGGATGGATGCCATTGGCATCACTACATGATCCTGGCCAACGTAAGTTAGTAAAGCTGGACTGATGGTGAGAAAGGGTCAATTCCACTGCATCTCAAATACGTTGACTGTTGAGGAACAGCTTATAGTGGATGACCTGATTAATCAAGATGAAATAAAGACATTTTTGTGAGGTCAGTGTTGTCTGCAGAGGAGGCAAGGGAGGTGCAAATGATGTTGTCAGCAGGATTATGACATCGCAATGCAAAACCCACCTCTTTTCTACATGTATCAGAACACTTCATACATTACAATCCCCAAAGGATAGAGCTTGTGCTACACACAAAGCTTATGCATGTGTCTATACATACACATACACACAAAGAAAGTGAGTCCAAAAAAAAGTCAAGATGGTAATTACAACAATGCAATCAAAGTCAATGGACATATCTGGGTATAAATGTATTTGTGTTTATTTATATGCATTATGTATATAAACATATACATATTTTAATCATACACTCAGAACTGAGGGGATAAACAGTTACAAAAAACCACGAAGATTATTTCAATATATAATCACAGCAGCATGATTATTATTTTCACAGAGATACTGTAGAAAGATTGAACATTGTCCCCTGTGGAAGGATGGCTGGAGAACTTAACAATTTTGCTAAAATGGGTAAATTAACTTCTTTGATTAGAGAAAAGACATCATTTATGTTTATTACGATTGGAAACCTCTTAAGGACCTTTTACAAAAAATCAACTTGTGACTTATGGTTTTGATGATGAGATTTCCTAGATTATAGGAAAAAGAGTACAATGATATAATATTAGAGAAAGAGATTAAAATATATCTTGTACTTATAACAGCCACGAAGAATATCAGATGCGACTTCTTTGTGGTTGTTGTTTTTTTCTTTCCGTTTTTTTAACATTTGTCTTTTTCTTGCTAATTTCCTTTTTTTTTAAAGCTCACTCTTTTTCTGTTTTCTTTCTTATTGCCCATTAGTTAGTGCCAGCTTTTACCTTCTCGTCTATTTTTTAAAAAATAAAAATTATACTTAAAAAGAAAACAAATACAGCACAGCAGGTTGAGAGGGTCAAAAGTCAAGATGGCAGACTCAACCGCATGATCAAAGACCTTTTCCATATGTGACAGATGAAAAACGGATGTAGGTTTTGATCACTGAGGTATGGTCGCCATCTTGATTTTTTTTAGCCTCCTCCTCTTCTCCTCTCCCATGGATGACCCTTCCCATTAATGCAACAGACTATGAAACTTGAAGTGCAAATACCTCACAAAATCATGACACAAAAACAGGCATGGAGGAGGAAAAGTATATTGAAATAACATATTAGCAAGGTAGAGGGATGGTGTGGGATCTGGCCAATCATAAATGAGATAGGTGTCCACGTGTTAGGATTGCAGCTGTTCTTCCGTTTTTCTTGACTTCAAGAAAAATAAAACATAGGATTTCTAAAATAAATAAATTTCTCTGAAATGAAGTTTATAAGGTAGCTAAATAGTAAATTCTATAACTAATTTACCAGCAGCCCACAATGTCTTCATTCTGTGTTAATAAAAAAGGAAACTAATTTAATGGATTACAGGAAAATATTCTTATGGGAAAACAATCAAGAAACTAATATTTTAAAAAAATCTTTATATATTGCTTCAACCTCCCATTTCTTATTATTATTTCATTTAGAGAAGTAACTGAACAATTCATAATGCTCCTTATGCCTCCTGCTTAAAAGAGAAAAAACAGATTTTTTTTTTAAAAAAACAGCATGTTCCATATAAATATTTTGAAAGAAACCAAGTAAAGAAGACATACTCAGCAGTCTCTCCTTCATCTTTTGATCATGGTATCTTGGTTTTGGTCCAAGTGTTGGGTGAACCTATCTTAACATTGTGTTGAATGTTTTTGAGTCTCTCCTAAGTTGTTTTGTGTTTTTTTTAAGAAATAGTCTTTTAAAATTGTGCATATTTACTCTTATTTTTAATTTATTACTATCTCATAGAATCACATATCAAATGGGCCACCCATTAATTAATTAATGACTTAATTAATTCACTTATTAGGTGGATCTTTGATTGTCATGGTCCTCTGCCCTTGGCAGACAGGATTTGAATAAAGTGATTGGTTATGTAAAATGATTGTTGAAATGCATGTGGGCTAATAGGACTTGAATTCTTGTTTTATCTCTAAAAGATTTCAGTTAAATAAATTGTATACACTGCCACTGTTTGCGTTCAAGAACCGAAGAACCATCCTGAGAAATCTTATACCTTTTAAAAGCGACCCCCAACCTCCAGGCCAAAGTTCAGTACTGGGCTGTGGCCAGTGGTGGGATTCAATTTTTTTTACTATCAATTCTGTGGGTGTGGCTTGGTGGGCATGACATAGCTCGGTAGGCATGGCTTGGTGGGTGTGGCAGGGAAAGGATGCTACAAGATCCCCATTCCCTCCCTATCATCTGGGACTCGGGAGGCAGATAATAGATGGGGGCGGGGCCAGTCAGAGGTGGTATTTACCGGTTCTCCAAACTGCTCAAAATTTCCGCTACTGGTTCTCAACAACTGGTCAGAACCTGCTGAATACCACAGCACAACTGAAAAACAAGATAGGGAACCAGTTTGGGGGCATGTCAGGCCTGGGTCACTGCTGATTCCAACGACCCAGGCCGCCAAACTACTACCAGTTCAGTACTCAAAGTTTCCACTAATGGTTCTTCAAAACTGGTCAGAACCTGCTGAATACCACCTCTGGCTATGGCCCATTCAGAACCAGATCACACAAGCAGTGGAGTGTATGCTTATGCACAAAGCTCCATTTGTGTGAGTGGGGTACACATTTGCTCGCCGCTCACATAAATGGAGCTGTATGCAGGAGAGTGAGCAGCCGCTGCTTGTGCAAAACCATCCCTTCCACCACCACCACCCCCCATCCTGCTGCTGCCAATCTGCAAAGCCAGAAAGGCCTTGGAAGACAGATTCTGCCCAATCCTTCCAAATGGATCTCTCCAAATCTGCAACAGCTACACTTCATGGCTTTTGGCATGTGAGCACTGGAATTTGTTGCCCCCAAAGATTGGGTTGGAAATGGTAACATGCCAATCATAGGACCAAGCCTGCTTTACCACAACTTAAACTTTATCATTTCTGACCCACAGAGAAGAAGATTCTTCTTTGGTGCTGCTTTTTGCAAAATTTGGGGGAGAGTGAGGTAAAGTCAAAAGTTCAATTTTCATCACCCTTCATAAACCTACACACTTCAGAGTGTCTTTTCTTTTCTAGAGTAAGTCATTTTTTTCTCAGGTGAGAACCAATTTCTCCGACTCTTCAACCCCCATAATTTAGTCTTCATTTCCCATGTCAAAATACCCCGTTCTCATATATATATATTAATAAAGCCCATTTACTTTTCTTGTTATAGCCATGTCTGGATAGCACTTGGATATCTTCGTATGCCACATTCCGCTAATTGTTGGCTGTTCCAGTGAAAAGTAGACTGTCACTTTAAGTTAAAATATGCAGCCTCCATAACTGTAGATGACACGTTAATTGAACGTAAGATGAGAAATGAAATTTAAAAATCAAATACACATAGAACTCTGCCCTATTTTGCTATCAAGATCTCTTAAAAGGAGGTGGAGGCAGTATTCAAGAGACAAAATGCTTACTATTCTACAGATGTGGGAGGGGAGAGCTGACAGAATATTCTGAGCAGACTTTCCTAATGATGTAGCCTACTTCTGAAGAAGATTGCCTATGATGTTTTCAGTTTCAGGGCAATATCTGAAACGATATGTGGCCAATTTAGAAAGCATTTCACTCATTTTCAGAGGGTTTGCTTATCTGCACTGACACTATCGCATTGTAAAAATCAGATTGGCAATGTGTCATTGGCTAGGATCATTCAAACAAACAGCTTGGCTTCAGAAGTTGTCAGAGCCTCATCACTGGAAGCTTTCAAGAAGAGACTGGACTGTCATCTGTCAAAAATGGTGTAGGTCTTCTACTTGGGTGGGGATTGGACTAGATGACCTACAAGGTCCCATCCAACTCTATTATTCTGGACAAATCTTCCAGGAATAATAGGCAGCAGCCAGAAGGATCACACTGAAAACTGAAACGGTTAAGAAAACAGTGATATGCAATCATGAATTATTGGTTACTAAATCTATGTGAAAGTTCTCTTAATGCATTCTTGGCTCTGTTTATTCATGGCAAAAGACTACAGAGGGTCAGTCTTAATCAACATTTCTGTCCAGTGGTGATGTGAACTTTAACACAAAACTTTTTTTTAGTCTGCAGGAGTAGCTAAAATTATAGTGAGGTGCTTATTCTCATCACCTTCAGAGCTAAGAGAACTTCTTCACACATATCTCATGAATGGAATCAATGTGATCGTGATCTCAAGTCTAAAGGAAGTGACAGAACAGCTGTGAACACACTTGAGTTGACAAAGTTTTGAAAGACTAGGCATAATTGAAACAGACGTATGGAAATCAGGATTTGGGCAAGGGAAGATGCTAAAGCTGAAATGCTGTGACTGAACAATTCACCGCAGAAATGGAGTTAAGAACAAGGGGCGATAAAAGAAAATACTGAGTTGGTTGTGTCTTATGGTAGCTGTTTAATGAATCTGCTTTATTATTTGAAAAATTAGGCAAAAGTTAGCAAACCATTTGACTCAAAGCAAGTTAGTAACAAATGTATGTGTGTAACAAATGTTTAGGACCAGTATTTTATTGTATTTATTCATTCAATTTCTATCCCACCTCAAATAAGCAACTCTGGGCAGCAAATAATCAGTATGCTTAACAGCTAGATATTTGGTCTGGAAATAACAATTGAAATACATTTTTACAGTTCAGTTTAATATTGTTGGAAGAAATGTCCTTCTGGGTTAGTTCCAAGTGGGGAAAAAGACACTGGAAACTTGGAGGCTGCTTGGAAAGATGGTTTAATGGTGAACAGGATCATATGGCTTGAGCTCCTGAACAGAATAGGGAAATCACATGCTTCCAGATGTTGGGTGAAGAAGAAAAAGAGACCAAGATGCTGAAAGTTCCTGGTTTTATGCCCTCTTTGGCCTTTGATCCTGAGCTTGTATTCTGATTGATTGTCAGACTCCCATGGGCCATGCAGAGGCAACTCTGTAGGCTGTGAGTCCACATTTGGTTGAGCATTGCTTCTTTCCAGGTGCCCTGTGGTGAGATGGGTAAAGGGCTAATACTATCATGCCTTAATCCCATCACCCTGGAGCTGAAGGGGGGAGATTTTGTTATGTAGAATAGACTGGTCCAGGCTTTTTAATGGCCCATTGACAAAGGTGGGGGCTATTAAGACAGAGTCCGCTTCCTGCCTAAAAACATGTTTCTCCATTTCTGATCTAGGGAAATATAACTTCTTTTAACTTCCTACAATATCAGCATTGATTTTTTTTATTTAATTAAGTATTATAAAAACGTGCTCAGATTAATAGTTCTTGCATCTTTAAAACTAGATAGCTTCAATACCCTAATTGAAAACCTCTACGTCGACTTGATTACTTCATGTCCCGTTATTCTCATCACAGGTTTACAATAAAAATTGGGATAAGATTACACACTGTTTGGGGGCCTATAGAGTCATAAATAGGTACTGTAGTTGATTCAGAATATCAGTTAATGGTACCGTATATACTTGAGTATAAGCCAAATTTTTCAGCCCACTTTTTGGGCTGAAAAATCCACTTCGGCTTATACTCCAGTGAACAAAAAAAAAAAAAAAAGAACACCGAGGCTTCGGTGCTTCCGGGATCGCTCACACCCCCTCCGCCACCTTCCTACTGGCTCCCACGGCCTCATGGCTCCTCATGGCCCTGACTCGCCCTGCGCCGCCCTTTGCCAGGAGCCGAAGGAGAGCGGCGCTGCGCTCTGTCTGCCTGCCGCTGCAACGCCACCGCGTCCTCCAGCTCCACCTGGAGCGCCCCGGGAAGCCGGCGCCCTCCCGAAGCCCCCAGTGCACCTCCCACCCCCGCGGCGCCTGCTTCCCTTCAGTCTACCTACCGCCTACCTCCCAGCGGACCCGCCGCGCCGCCCCCGCGGGAGCCGAAGGAGAGCGGCGCTGCGCTCCGTCTGCCCGCCGCTGCAACGCCACCGCGTCCTCCAGCTCCGCCAGGAGCGCCCCGGGAAGCCCGCGCCTTCCCCAAGCCCCCGGTGCGCCTCCCACCCCCGCGGCACCTGCTTCCCTTCAGTCGAGCCTTTTCCCGCTGCCCTTCGAGCTCCTCCTGATGCTTTTCAGATGGGCATGTAAGACTGCACTAGCATTATAAAATAACGTTTAGAATTATGTTTAAATTGAAGGAGGGGGGAAAAGGCTGTGAAAGGCTGTGGGTGCTAACCTTTTTTGCTTCTGCACGAGTGACAAGCTAAACGTTTTGCCTTTTCTTTTCTTTGAGCAATTCTTAGTTTTATCCTG
The DNA here is from genome assembly GCF_964273705.1 of Natrix helvetica. NCBI lineage: Eukaryota > Metazoa > Chordata > Lepidosauria > Squamata > Natricidae > Natrix > Natrix helvetica. The sequence goes on from NC_138552.1 coordinate 80,041,921, forward strand.
CTTCAAGTCTAATTCTCAGCTCCTGGTGACCTCAGGGATATGTCCTTGTGATTTTCTTGGGAACGGTATTAAAGTGGCTTGCTACTGCTTTCTTCTAAGTTGTTTTTCTATACTTTGTGTCTCAAACACATCCTTGAGATTTCCTCTCCCGGCATAGCACTGACCCCAGCCTCGGCTTATAGTCGAGTCAATAACTTTTTCCAGTTTTTTGGGGTAAAATTAGGGGTCTCGGCTTATACTCGAGTCGGCTTATACTCAAGTATATACGGTATATCTAGGCCAAGCTATTAAGTGAGAGTTAAAGAATATGAATGCACCAACAACCTTAGTTAAAGAATATTTTGGTGAAGTACGTTTATGACTGCTAAAAACACGTCTATATTTGCCATAGCAACCAAATGCTGTTTATAGACATTATATAGACATTCAGAAGGTAAGTTTCTATAAGAAAGAATTGCTTCATAAACAGCATTTCCAGGTATATCAAAGGAGTTAAAGTAACTACCTTGTTGTCACACTGTTGGAAGGCAAAGGTTTCCATTCCATTCCCAACTGGGAGTCACCACCAACGCTAAAAGAAAGTTTTGTGAAGACAGCTGCCTGGACGTTATGTGCTTTATTGAGGAAAGAAAAACGGGAAGGATGAGACACAGCTCCGTCGTTCCCGGGGTCTGCAGTACCCCATATACAGTTTGGTTTTCCCTTTTATACAGCTTTTCTTGCTTCAGGCTATTGTGTAAATTCGGATTTTACAAAAGTTCTTTTATTCTGGATCATTGCTCTGATCCTGATTCTCTTGTCTTCGGATTTCACTCTGGTCCGGTGTCTTGTCCTTGGGCTAATCCTATCATATAACACGAGGAGGGTGTTTTCCTGTTCGGACATTTATACAGAGGTGTCTGCTCTATGTAAATAGTCATGATGTTTGTGTTATGTTAGAATTGGATTTTGTGTTTTTGTTATTCTGACTGGTCATTGCTAGATTCGGGATTTTCTCCAACTTTGTTACCCTTTTCCTAATCCTATTATCCCATGTTTCTTTTGTGACCGAGTGTAACCTCTTCTTGGCTACATGTGTAGTTTTCTCTGGCTATGGCTCCTGCCTGTGTGTTTATTAATTTTTTCCTGTACACGTTTTCCAGGTTATTTCTGTTACTTTACTACAACACTATGGAAGAAATTTGATAGTTATATTATAGTTCGAATGCTGTGTGTGGGAGTTTATTTTCTTTTAGTGAAAGAGGAGCACAGTCAGGAACCAGTAATATAGATTGACTTTAATATTCTTTTTAATGCACTATAGTAAACAACTGGCATAGAAAACCTTTTACAGAGTTTGATGGCCTTCAAGTGCTTTTGCACATTGTAGAAAGAAAGTAAATAAAAGACTATTCAGTACCCTGGACTAAAAAAGGATGAAAATAGATGGTTCAATTTTCTTTAAGGCAGGTGGAGAAACTGTAAAAAGATTGGTTACTGCAAGAAATTCATGCTTTGAACACAATGGCTTAAAGAAACCAATTATATATGAATCAAAATTAGAGTTTGAAAAGGAATTGGGGGGGGGGGGACAAGAACCAAACATTTATATGTAAGTGTGTACGTAGTCGGTTGGGAGACCGGGGCTTTTGGTCATTCCCGGTCGTTTGTACCAACCCCTGCATACTAGGTGGTCAGGACCTACAGACCCAAGGCCTGAGACTGCTGTTATGCAATGCGAGGTCCGTTGTCAATAAGGCCCCCCTCATCCACGATCTAATTTTGGAGGGGGAGCCGGACCTCGCCGGAATAACCGAGACCTGGTTGGGCCACGAGGGAGGTCTACCCCTTGTGGAAATGTGCCCACCAGGTTATCGAGCATTTCACCAGGGTGATGAAACGCCACAAGAGACGCCTAGAGAGTCGTTGGAGATCCTCCCGTTCCGAATTTGACCGAGCACAGGTACGAGCATATTTGAAGACGTACCTTGTGGCATTAAGAGCGGCCAAACGTCAACATTGTGCCGCTCTTATTGCGTCTGCAGATAACCGCCCTGCTGCCCTATTTCGGGTGACCCGTTCCCTCTTGTTTGAGAGACCACGGGAAGCCCCACTACAGGGCAGAGCAGAGGAGTTTGGGAATTATCTACAGGACAAAGTCGCTCAAATCCGGATGGGATGGACCCCTTTCAGTGATTCAGTAGAGACGCCCGTTGCGAGTCTTGAGGGACCGCTTTGGGAGGAGTTTGACTCGGTTGCCATCGAGGATTTGGACAGGTTGCGTGGACGTCTGCGACCTACCACATGTTTATTGGACCCGTGTCCCTCCTGGCTTGTACTGGCATCCTGGGAGGTTACGCGCGACTGGCTCCTGGGCCTGGTGAACGCCTCGTTGGGTGAGGGTTCTCTTCCGGCCGCCCTGAAAGAGGCGGTGGTGAGGCCCCTGCTCAAGAAGCCTTCCCTGGACCCAACGGACCTAGTCAATTATCGTCCAGTCTCCAACCTTCCTTTTTTAGCGAAGGTTGTAGAGAGTGTGGTAGCACAGCAGTTCCCACGTCACCTGGAGGAAAATGATTATCTAGACCCGCGCCAGTCCGGCTTCCGACCCGGGCACAGCACAGAGACGGCCTTGGTCGCATTGGTTGATGATCTCTGGAGGGCCAGAGATAGGGGTTGTTCCTCTATCCTGGTCCTATTAGATCTCTCGGCGGCGTTCGATACCATCGACCATGGTATCCTGTTGCACCGGCTAGAGGGGCTGGGAGTCAGGGGCACCGTCTTACGGTGGTTTGGCTCCTACCTCTCTGATCGGACGCAACGTGTGTTGACAGGGGAGCAGAGTTCGACCCGGAGGCCACTCACATGTGGAGTGCCACAGGGATCGGTACTCTCGCCTCTCCTGTTCAACACATATATGAAACCGCTGGGCGAGATCATCCGTGGTTTTGGGGTGGGATATCATCTGTATGCTGATGATACTCAGCTATACATTTCCACCCCGAACCACCCCAATGAGGCCGTCGAAATGATGTCCCGGTGTCTGGAGGCCGTACGGGTCTGGATGGATGGCAACCGACTAAAACTCAACCCTTCCAAGACGGAGTGGCTGTGGCTTCCGGCCTCCCGGTTCAACCAGGTGTTTCCATCTCTGGCCATCGGGGGCGTCCAACTAGCCCCCATGGAACAGGTGCGCAATTTGGGCGTCCTCCTGGATGCCCGGCTGTCCATGGATAACCATGTAACAGCCGTGGCAAGGGGGGCGTTCCATCAGGTCCGCCTGATGCGCCAATTGCGCCCCTTATTGGACCGGGATGCCCTACGCACAGTCACCCATGCGCTAGTGACGTCTCGCCTGGATTACTGCAATGCTCTCTACATGGGGCTTCCCTTGAGATGCACTCGGAGACTACAGTTGGTCCAGAACGCGGCCGCGCGGGTGATTATGGGGAGGACTAGGTACTCCCCTGTAACACCTCTCCTGCGCGAGCTGCACTGGCTTCCTGTGGTCTACCGAGTGCGTTTCAAGGTTTTGATTATGATCTTTAAAGCGCTTCATGGCACAGGGCCTAGTTATATGCAGGATCGCATCCTGCCCCACACATCCCTATGACCAATTCGCTCACACAGAGAGGGACTTCTCCGGGTGCCGTCCGCCAAACAGTGCCGGGGGGCGACACCCAGGAGCAGAGCCTTCTCTGTGGTGGGCCCAGCCCTGTGGAATGACCTCCCCCGTGACATCAGGATTACTTCCGATCTCCGCTCCTTCCGTGTACAGCTGAAGACCCACCTCTTTCAATTATCTGGCCTGGCTCAATCGTAATTATTCTTATTCCTCCTAACTGTTTTTAAATTGTATTTTAAACGTTAAATCTTAATTTTATATCGGGTTTTTACAATTGGGGTATCTTAATGCGGGTCTTTTAACTGTCTATATGATGTAAATTGTTTACCTCCTCCGAGTCCGTGTTTGTGTATCTGTATGTATGTTCTGTATGTACGCCTATGTGTTTTATATATTTTCTGTGTCTTATATGCCCCATTGTACGCCGCCCCGAGTCCTACTTGGAAAGGGAGCGGCTAATAAATTCAAATTTATTATTATTATTATTATTACCTAGCTTCTGCTAGTCATGGGGAAGAAGTTGCACAACAATGTAAACCCCCCCTCATTAATGAGTTGATCTCTGAGGGGGAGCTAGACCTTGCAGGGATAACGGAAACCTGGTTGGGCCACGAGGGTGGTTTACCCCTCGTGGAAATGTGCCCACCAGGTTTCCGTGCATTCCATCAGCCTCGGGCCCTGGGTAAGGGTGGTGGGGTGGCGGTAGTTATACGGGAAGGTCTAGAGCCGAGGGAGTTCACTGTTCCTCAGATATCCGGGTGTGAGTCCCTTGGTGTGAAATGGGGCCCACGGAGGCAGTTGGGTTTGCTGATTGTATACTTGGCTCCTCGCTATACATCAGCAGCCCTGCCCGAGCTCCTCGAGCTGATCTCGGAGACGGCGGTTGAGATCCCCAGGCTCATGGTCATGGGAGATTTCAACCTGCCGTCGACGGGAGCGGCATCTGAGGTAGCTCGGGAGTTCATGGCTTCCATGACAGCCATGGGCCTGACCCAGTTAATTCAGGGCCCCACACACGAAGGAGGCCACACATTGGACCTTGTCTTTGTATCTGAGCAGTGGACGAGTGATCTGGGTAGAGGGGATTTTACTGTTACACCCCTGTCATGGTCAGATCACTCATGTCTCCGGCTTAACTTCCCTGGCGCTACCCCCCACCGCGAGGAGGTGGGACCAGACGGTCCACGCTGGTACCGCCCCAAGCGCCTGATGGAGCCGGATAGGTTCCAGACGGAGCTTGGGCCATTACCTGTAGCCCTGACCCGCGCTCGGTCGGAGGACCTAGCTGCCGCCTGGAATAGGGCGGCGGCTGGGGCCTTGGACCGGATTGCGCCTTTGCGACCTCTCCTGCGGCAGCGACCCACCCGGGCTCCTTGGTATACCGAGGAGCTGAGGGTGATGAAGCGTCACAGGAGACGTCTAGAGAGCAGGTGGAGGTCCTCACGCTCCGAATCTGATCGAACACAGGTAAGATCCTACTTGCGGACCTACCTGGTGGCATTAAGGGCGGCCAAACGTAGATATTGTGCCACCCTTATTGCGTCCGCGGATAACCGCCCTGCTGCCCTGTTTAGGGTGACCCGCTCCCTCTTGTCACAGGGGACGCAGGGGGCACCTTTACAGGGCAGAGCAGAGGAATTTGGGGAATATCTGCAGGACAAAGTCGCTCAGATCCGGAGCGGATGGGCCCCACTCAGTGGACCAGACGAGCCGCCAACAGCGAGTCTTGTGAGACCATCCTGGGAGGAGTTTGATTCTGTTGCCCCCGAGGATTTAGATAGGTTGCGTGGACGGCTGCGACCCACCACATGTTTAATGGACCCGTGTCCCTCCTGGTTGGTACTGGCATCTTGGGAGGTGACACGAGGCTGGCTTCTGGGCCTGGTGAATGCCTCATTGGGTGAGGGATCCTTACCAACCGCCTTGAAAGAGGCGGTGGTGAGGCCCTTACTTAAGAGGCCCTCACTCGACCCAATGGAGCTAGCTAACTATCGTCCAGTCTCCAACCTTCCGTTTCTAGCGAAGGTTGTTGAGAATGTGGTGGCCCAGCAGTTTCCACGACACCTTGACGAATCCGAGTATCTAGACTCACGCCAGTCCGGCTTCCGACCTGGGCACAGCACAGAGACAGCCTTGGTCGCGTTGGTTGATGATCTCTGGAGGGCCAGAGATAGAGGTTGCTCCTCTATCCTGGTCCTATTAGACCTCTCGGCGGCTTTTGATACCATCGACCATGGTATCCTATTGCGCCGGTTGGAGGGGATGGGAGTCGGAGGTACCGTTTTGCGGTGGTTCGGCTCCTACCTCTCCGACCGGAGGCAATGTGTGTTGACAGGGGGACAGAGGTCAACCCCGAGGCCACTCACTTGTGGGGTGCCACAGGGGTCGGTCCTCTCGCCTCTCCTGTTCAACACATATGTAAAGCCGCTGGGTGAGATCATCCGTGGTTTTGGGGTTGAGTATCACCTCTACGCTGATGATACTCAGCTGTATATTTCAACTCCAAACCACCCCAACGAGGCTGTCGAAGTAATGTCCCGGTGTTTGGAGGCCGTCGGGGTCTGGATGGAGGACAACAGACTTAAACTCAACCCCTCCAAGACTGAGTGGCTGTGGCTACCGGCACCTCGATTCAGCCAGCTGATTCCATCGCTGGCCATAGGGGGCGAGCAGTTGCCCCCTGTGGAACGGGCGCGCAATTTGGGCGTCCTCCTTGATGCCCGGCTGTCAATGGATGACCATGTGGCGGCCGTGGCAAGGGGGGCGTTCCACCAGGTTCGCCTGGTGCGCCAATTGCGCCCCCTACTGGACCGGGATGCCCTACGCACGGTCACTCATGCGCTGGTGACGTCCCGCCTGGATTACTGCAACGCTCTCTACATGGGGCTGCCCTTGGGACGCGCCCGGAGACTGCAGTTAGTTCAGAATGCAGCCGCGCGGGCTGTGATGGGGAGTACGAGGTACTCCCACGTAACACCTCTCCTGCGCGAGCTGCATTGGCTACCTGTGGTTTTCCGGGTGCGTTTCAAGGTGCTGATTACCATCTTTAAAGCGCTCCATGGCACGGGACCTAGTTACTTGCGGGATCGCATCCTCCCACATACATCCCTGCGGCCAATACGCTCACACAGGGAGGGACTTCTCCTGGTGCCATCCACTGGACAATGCCGGCGGGCGACACCGAGGAGTAGGGCCTTCTCTGTGATGGGCCCAACCCTCTGGAATGACCTCCCCCCCGACATTAGAACTACTTCTGACCTCCGCTCCTTCCGGCAAAAACTGAAGACCCACCTGTTCCGATTAGCAGGCCTGGCATAATTCAACTGTCCCTCCTGGCAAACGCACTATATCTGGTTATTTTAGGGGTTTTTTAATTCACTGTATTTGTTTTTAGGGGTTTGAACTTATTTTAATCTGCTTTGTACAGTTCTTTTAATGTCATTCTTACCTCCTCCATGTCAACTGTTAACTGTACATACTTAATTTTATTGTATCTGATATATTTTGTATGAACTGTACACCGCCCCGAGTCCCTTTCGGGAGAGGGGGCGGTCTAGAAGCATTAAATTAAATTAAATTAAATTAAATTAAACCAATCCTCACACTACGGCCCGCAGGTTAGATGCGACCAGCCAAGGCAAAGTATTCGGCCCGCGGAGTGGTGGGATTCAGCCCGCCCCTTACCCTGCCCCTCACCATTGGCCTTATCTTCCAGCGAGCATCCACTCCAACTGCACTTCAGGTTAGTTATTTCACCCATTGAGCTGCACTTCTGATCACACTGCTGCCACCGAAGGTAGGGCCAAAGGATGCTGGGAAGGACCAGTTAACTGAGGGGTGATCTCGCCAGTTCAGCCACATGATCCAGGGCTGGTGGGTGAGTAGGGAAGGGGCTGCTGCTGGCTTGAAAAGCAGCTGTACTGCTAGCTTGTAAAATAATGCTTTAAAGGTCTTTAGAAATGCTTTAAAATACTTTAAAAACAGCCTTTCAAGATGTTTTTCACAGCCATGTGATCCAGGGCTGGTGGGTGAGTAGGGGAGAGGCAAGTACAGCAAGAACAAAGGCAACATGGACTGCTAAATTGATCACGTCCACCTATCACATGACCACTAGCCATGCCCACCCAGTCACATGACTACTTAGCCATGCCCACCCAGCCAGTCTGCCCCCCCAATAGTCTGAGGGACTGTGAGTCAGCCCCCTGTTTAAAAAGTTTGAGGACCCCTGATGTAAACAAATGTAAAGGCCTTTGGGAAAGGAAGAAAGGATTATAAACCTGAGAAGTTCCATTTGCAACTTGCAAGAAATATGTAATATGTACTGTTGTACCTGTTATTACATTATTATGTGCAATTCAATTTAAATGCCGAAGTGTGTTTATATCTACAAAGATCAGAATTTGGCAAGCCACAGTATTCTCTATGGAAGTGAAATTTGGACTTTGAAAAAGCAGGATAGAAAAACCATTGATGCTTTTAAATTTTGCTGTTGGACAAGTGTCCTGAAAATAGCATGGACAGTCAAGAAAACAAACCAATGGAACATCAATTCAGAGGTCAGGCACAGATGACCAGGCTTAAATGTCCTATTTTGCACACATTATACTAAAACCTATGTCTCTGAAGGAGGCTCTAATGCTGGCGAAAACAGAAGAAAAGAGAAAAAGAGGGTAACCAACAGTGAGATGGATGAGCAGAGTGGCAATAGATGCACCCGAGGAAGATCTGAAATACCTATAGATCAGAATGGGGGTGGGAATCTACAGTATATAGTCATTAAAGGTAAAGATTCCCCTCGCACATATGTGCTAGTTGTTCCCAACTGTAGGGGGCAGTGCTCATCTCCATTTCAAAGCCAAAGAGCCAGTCCTGTCCGAAGACATCTCCATGGTCCTGTGGCCAGCATGACTAAATGCGAAGGTGCATGGAACGCTGTTACCTTCCCACCAAGGCGGTCCCTATTTTTCTACTTGCATTTTTACATGCTTTCGAACTAGTGCAAAATTGTGCATGGGAAACAGACGAGGAGCCACATTCCAACAATGCTGTTTATTCAAGATAAGAGCAGACTATAAACCAATGTCCAGTTTCCGTCCGACAGCTCCTTTTAAGGCAGTGGTTCTCAACCTTTCCAATGCCATGACCCTTTAATACAGTTCCTCATGTTGTGGTGACCCCCAACCACATTTCCAAAGCTGTTCGCATGCATGCAAGCTGTTGTGGTCTGCTGGCAGCCTGCAGAGCTGGCAGCAGAGTCAGACAGTGAGGAGGTTGGGGAGGAATATGGGTCAGTCAGTCTGGGGAAGGCTCAGACAAGGGCTCTGCGTCAGAGGCAGAGAGGGGGCCAGGGCCATCTGAGAGTTATGTGCTGCCTCTGGAGCCTCCAGAGTTGGACAGCAGCGAGGCAGAGGAACAACTCCTCCCATTCCCAGTGCACTCATGCACAGAGCTGCCAGAACAGTTAAGACTGAAGGGATGACTCGGGAGTAAGGCTTAGAGGTGATTGGCCCCTCCCATAGGGCATAAAGGAGGAGCAAAGGCATGTGGGCCTTTTCAGGAAGCAACTTGGTTCATGCTGGTCAGTTTACCTTCTGAGGCTCCATTTTGATTCTTTGCTCTGTGTGGCCTTGCCAAGCTAATTGCCAATTAAGTCTTTGGCAGCGTTTCAAGGAAGATAAAGGTGGCTGCTTATCAACTTTATCCCGAAGGACTTTGGCAGCCTATTGTAGGATTCTTTCCAACTATTTGGGACTCATTACCGGCTGTGAATTATGTTCATTCACATACTTTTTGAAATAAAAAGAGGGTTTTTGGGACTAAGTGTGTGCTTTTTAGTATCAGGAAGCCTAGGTCAGAACACAAACCACACGAGTGAGCAAAGCTCATGCATGGAAGACGCACACACTCACAATTTCGATGCACAGAGAACTGGTGGTAAAATTGCTATCTTTTTCAGAGTATAAGACGCACCAAGGTTTTGAAGAGGCAATTTTTTTAAAAAAGGTTTTGCACTCTGGAAACCTCCCCAAACCGGCCCCTTTTTCGTGAAAATGGGCCCGTTTCCCCCCCCAAAAGGCATGAATAGCCTTTAGGGAGCTTTCAGAGTGCTCCTGGGGAGGTGGGACCCCCCCCTTCCCCAAATGAGAAAAAATGGCCTGTTTTTGCTAAACTTTTTTGCCTGTTTTTTGTCAAAAAAAATTACATGCATAGCCTTTAGAAGGCTTCTAGAGTACTCCTGGGGGCTGGGGGAGGGCAAAATTGAGCAAAAATCGGCCTGTTTTTCACTCATTTCTGCCTTCCTCAGCCCACAGGAGCTCTCTGAAAGCCCTCTACTGGCTCTGCATGGCCATTTTGGTGAAGAGGGCGGGGTTTCGGGAGGCAAAAAATGCTGTATTCAGTATATAAGATGCACCCAGTTTTTCAGCCTCTTTTTTGAGGGAAAAGCGTGCATCTTATACTCCGAAAAGTACGGTACGTGAAACCCACCTCTGCATCTCAGCCATCCCTTCACCGACCTGTTAGGTTACAAGGTCAAATGTGACTTGATGCACAGCAGTTAATCTTATCTCTCCTTGTGATATCCAAATGGTCTTCCTTATTTCTTCCATTTATTGTATGCATATTTATTTTTCTTTGGGAACATTTTTCAGCTATTCTGCTCTATCTACTTTTCCTAACATTTTAGTTCCTGTAACATGTAAAGAAGAGCCAACCCTCTAAATATGCATTCAGAAGCCAATAAGAATTTTTAATTTCTTCTGCAGTTAATGAGTTCTTTTCAATACTTGTCGACAATGCTGAAGATGAAAGACATAAAAACAGGGCAGACAGAAGGAGCCATTAAAAAAAAAATCTTTCTGTTTAATTAGCATCTTTTTATAAGCCTATTTGATATCAACATTTAGATATTTACCCTCACTTTTAATCTATTACATCTCAGTTGTGACTCAACCAGGCTGTCACTAAACTGAATTACTTTTTCTTTACTGATTTTTTTGGGGGAAAGAAAATCTGAAGTACGTATGAACATTATTCCTGTTTGAAATTTGGCTGCAAAGTAATCGGGCTTAATTCAACTTATTTTGTGCTACAAAGGAACTCAAATTGCTCACTATTTAGAAAATGCACACTTCACAAAGACTATTTATCTGTACTGACTCCTTTGTCATGGCTACTCAAATGTTGACCAATCATACATGAATGATCACAAAAAAAATTGTCTTTGATTTGCATTTACATCTGTTAGCAGACAAATGTGCGTTTGTGTACTGTATTTGTGTGCAGACATTTCAATGCAGTTTATTTCAAGAACAATAATTGTGGTTACACTCTATACTGTTTATCATCTAGTTCCTATCAATAATTATATCAATAGCAGCAACAATAACAAAAAACGGACTTAGCCCCTTTCTTTCTCTAAATTTTATGTTGAAAGGACTGAGATCTAATTTTAGGACCTTTTTTAAAAGCTTATCATTTGGAAGAGGAAATATGACCTGAAATTAAGGAAGCTATACAATGAATTCCAAAATGGGGAAGACTGAAGCAGAGATTGAAGTGGCTGGTTATTAAGTTAACTAACTGATATACAAGATTCCTTGTCCTAATTCTTACCATTTTATCAGAGCATGTGTGGCAGTGACGTGCAGTCAGGTGAGGCAGGGGAGGCACAGCCTCACCACTGTCATCATGAAAAGAAAAAAAAATGTAAAAGGAAAAAGGTGAGAGCTGAGGTCAGGCTGAACTAGTTGCTGCCTCACCATGGATGACTCTGCTTAACTGTTTAAAAATGCCTCTAAAAAGCGCCTTCTACTATGAGGAAGGAGAACTGCATGCCTCACCTAGTCTGACTTTAGGCGTTTTATGATCACTCGAGCAGAGTTAAGCAAGGGTTAAAAGCCTAAAAATGCCTGACATAGGTGAGGCACGCAGTTCTCCTGCCTCATAGTAGAGGGCGCTCGTTTGGGCGGGGCTTCTTCAGAGGACCCGAGACAAGAGCAGAGTTGAAATCCTCTCTGAAACAGCTGGAAAAGGTACGTGTAGGTCGGAGGGAGGTGGAGGAATTCAAACTTCATCCTCCTGGTGCGGGGCTTTGGGCAAAGGCTGAAGGACCCTGGTTCTCCCTCCCCAAGTGTAGTTTGATTACAGGCAGAGCCATGTTGCCTTTTCAAACCTGTAATCAGTGAAGCTGGGCTGGATCCTTCTGGGGCTGGGGGAAAGTGTGTGTAGTCCAATCCAACTTCTGTGTTTGTGTGTGTGTGTGTTTGAGAGAGGGGGGAGGGAGGGAGAGAGGGAGGAAGGAGGGGAAGGGAGAAGAAAAAGAAAAAGAAAGAAGGAAATTTCTTTTGCAAAGGAGAAATACAAATGCTGTCGCTTTAAATCAGAACTGAGCATGCCTGGCTGTGGAATTCTGGGAGTTGAAGTCCACAAGTCTAAAAACATTTGAAACCCACCACTGGGTCAGTGCCTCATCAGCCATAAACCTCACCGCACGTCACTGATGTGTGGGTAGTACACCCCAACAGGACAGTGCCAGAAACCTCACAGCACCAGAAACCGCAGAAAACATTGCCAAGAGACTCAAGCCAGTCCTTCCCCCTTTAAGAAAACCAAGAAGCACCAGCTGAAGGAAAACTCAAAGAAGCCTGCTAAGGGCTGCTATAAAAGTAACAAAAGCTGACCACAGAAATACTTAAGTAGAGCCATTAAGATAAGGGGAATCAGGCTAAAAATAAACTTTCCAAGGTAAACTGAAACTCGCTTTTTCCTGCCCCTGATAGGATTAAACCCCAGGCACAGGAAAAACAAAAGACATAGGACCAAGATTAACCCGGTAAAACAGGAAAACAAAAACAAGGGCAATCAGAAACATACCAAAACTCATCAAGCTACAAAAGCTTCAAAGGGGAATTAAACATAATAGCTCAGATTCACACTCTCAAGCTGCTTGCAAGCCAGGAACTTCAAACTTGTCACTTTTTGTTTCTTGCCTTCCTACATTAAAAGAATTCCACTTTCTGGCAGCTGGCTTCTGCATCCATTTCTTCGCAACTTCTGTGATGTGTCCCAGCTGGGAACGAACCAGGGAAATTTCTTCCAACACATGGACAGCAGGATATATGATTTGCTTAAAAGAATTAGAAATAATCCAGTTAGAAAATCCCCTGTTCATCTTTAGTATTACTTGCTGTTCATTATAATGTAGTAACAGCAAACAATTCATTGTCCTGTTTCTTACTCACTCAATGCCAATTGGTGACCTTAAGGTTTTTTTTTTTTTTAATATACTGCCAAATGTTGGTGCAAAGAAAAACTACTACTGTATTTGGTGTTGTAATTGTAGGAGATATCCAATAGTTTAGGGATGTAGCCCACACATTTCTAAAATTTCAAAGTGGTCTAAAAGGTACAAGATTTCTCTGCATAGGATGGATTAGACATGCCTCTGTCTGATGTGGCAGTTGAGAATGTCTGTAAATCTCAGCTTCTCATTTACCCCTTAACAATAAGATTACATTTACTTTACAGAAGGCTCAAGATGATCATTTTTATTTCAGACAAGAATGAGAATGTTTGGCCCTGTGACAATAACATAGCACAAGTGAAGACCTTATTGGCTGCCGGGTCGAAATTCAAAGCTCATTCCTCCTGCTTTTCTGGATCAACAGATACTTTGTTTTTCTTTTAGCAACCTTGAAATGAATCTCATCCTTCTTTCCCTAGCAGTGTGTTCTCCAGCCCAGAAATTGCCAGCATCCACCTCATCAGTTTCATTACATGAGTAACAGATTCAGTCCGTGGTGATGATGTTTCCTACATGTGAATGCAGATCATGGATACTAAATACAGAAAGTTGACCAATAAATACATATAAATAAATTATGTGTGAAAAATATTCATTGGGTATGGACGGCAGGGGAACCACATCATTTAGATATGTAGGTTTTTTTAAAGCCCTTTTTTTAATCCAGGTTTTTTTTTGAATTATTTCTTTTGAAGAAGTGTATATGTGATGCAAAAACGGGTGCTTTTGGTCAGTGTACATAAGATTGTGTTTGTAGGCATGTGAGCATGTATGTCTGAAAAAGACAATACAGATTGAAAAAAGGCTGAGTTGTCCCCTTATTTATTCTGACTTGCAAAATGAAATAAATATACTTTTAGAACTATTTTTGTTTCTTCTTCTTCCTCCTTCCTTCCTTCCTTCCTTCCTTCCTTCCTTCCTTCCTTCCTTCCTTCCTTCCTCCCTCCCTCCCTCCTCCTCCTCCACCTCCTCCTCTTTTGAAGGAGCCCACTACATTCCATTACAAAATGCTTCTACAACAAATCTTCAGATTATGGATTCAAATTCAAGAAGGTGATTTTGTAAGCATTGGTGTTAAAAACCTCTTCTATACTCTCTTTGTTTCTCCTCCCTTTCCCCCCCTTTTTTTTGTTGGACACAACATGAAGAACATCATGGAGGGGAGGCAAAAAACATCAAGATGATGGGGGTGTAAGAACAGGCTGCTTAGACAAATTGCTGACATTCCTTCCCTCCCTTTGAGCCTTTGCCCCAGCATCACCAGGGGGCAATAGAGCTGCCATTTTGACATGGGTAGGAGCAACTAGGAAGGGGGATGGGGAGGGGACTAGTTGGGGAGCTCGGCAGCAACTAGCAAAAAGGAAGTGTGGCAGCTAAAAGGAAGAACCTCTTTTTCCTTCAGAGAGAATGGACCTGGGTGGGGGGGGGGCGAGGACGTAGAGACCAATCACAGAAAGCACAACTTGGAAAAATGTAATTGCTCTATCATTAGCAGGGGAGAAAAAAGAGGGAGAAATCCCAAAGGGAGGAGACAAGATAGGCTCTGGAAGAGGAGAACATTGTTATATAATAGCATTTAGTGCAGTAGTAGTAGAATATGCTATGGAAATAATAATAATTGTTGTATTAAGAGTAAAGTAGCAATAGTAATTGAAACAGAGTATGGAAGAAGATGGATTTAATGGAAGCACACACATGAACTTAGAGAGAGAAATAAATAAGCCACCTGGTTCAGGGTCCAAGGCAGTGGTGAAATTCATTTTTTTTACTACCAGTTCTATAAGCGTGGCTTGATGAATATGGTGTGGCTTGGTGGGCATGGCTTGGTGGGCGTGGCAAGGGAAGGATACTGCAAAATCTCCATTCCCACCCCACTCTGCGGTCAGCCAGATGTGACATTTGCTGGTTCTCCAAACTATTCAAAATTTCTGCTACTGGTTCTCTAAACACTCACAATTTCCAGTACCGGTTCTCCAGAACCCGTCAGAACCTGCTTGATTTCACCCCTGGTCCAAGGTACTTTTGTGTCTCTCCTGAATGTGGATCAATCTAATTGAGCATGGTTTAAAAAAGAAGCAATCAATGAGCCTGACCAAGTAATCAAAACCCTACCCTTTTTTGGACATTGTACATGTGACATGTGTTAAGAAAGGCTCATGGTTTCAACTGCAAAATCACACCTTCAATCTTGATTTGTTGTTCACTTCCCTATCATCATCACTGCAGACACTTCTACAAAAGGTTTCCTCACTTTCTCACCACTCCATCCAGTTTCACATTATGGCATCAGTTGGGGGAAAAATGGATATCTGGGTGGA
Organism: Natrix helvetica; assembly: GCF_964273705.1. Classification (NCBI taxonomy): domain Eukaryota; kingdom Metazoa; phylum Chordata; class Lepidosauria; order Squamata; family Natricidae; genus Natrix; species Natrix helvetica. The sequence goes on from NC_138552.1 coordinate 80,057,144, forward strand.
CTCTGTATAACAAGCATTAACCAAGGCAATTTTCAGTCATCCCATGACTGAAAAACAAGCTAGAGCATTGTACCTTTCCAAAAATGGGAGATAAGGGAATGAAACCACTTTCTTTCACCTGCATTATCCTTCTGCTCCAGGTTTCAAGAGATTTTGGTAATCTTTCTGAAGGGAGAGGAGATTCCTAACCATGACAATAAAGTTAAGGATAAGGATCTCCAAACTTAGCAACTTTAAGATTTGTGAACTTAAACTCCCAGAATTTCTTAGACAACCATGCTGGCTGGGGAATTTAGGGAGTCAAAGTCCACAAGTCTTAAAGTTGCCAAGTTTGGAGACCCCAATTAAGGAGAAAATGTAGCTGACTAAAAAGGTAAACTAAGAGAAATTAATATATATATATATATATATATATATATATATATATATATATATATATATATATATATATATATATATATATATATATATATATATATAGAGAGAGAGAGAGAGAGAGAGAGAGAGAGAGAGAGAGAGATATGTGTGTGAGAGAGAAAGAGAGAGATAGAGATAGATGAGAGAGAGAGAGAGAGAGAGAGAGAGAGAGATGGATAGATAGATGGATGGATAGATAGATAGATAGATGGATGGATGGATGGATGGATGGACGGACGGACGGACAGACAGACAGACAGACAGACAGATGATAGATAGATGACAGATAGATAATAGAGAAATAGACAGAAAAATGATAGATGATAAGAAAGGAAGGAAGGAAGGAAGGAAGGAAGGAAGGAAGGAAGAAAGAAAGAAAGAAAGAAAGAAAGAAAGAAAGAAAGAAAGAAAGAAAGAAAGAAAGAAAGAAAGAAAGAAATTAGATGATGGACACAAACCTTTCATTTACCACATATAAATCTGATTCAGAAAAGATGTACAAACGTATATCATCAAAACACACTCTTGTTTAAAATAAGAAATTATTTTAATATCATCTACCGCCAACGTTCTTCTCAAATGTAAAGTGTGGGATGCTAACAATAGAAAAGCTTTATTAAGATGAATTTTTCGTACCTATGTTCAAGAAGTGGAAGTCAAGGTAAATTGTGAACTTTCAGCTGCATAATTGTCTTTATTTCTGATGACCCAAATTAGGTGGGGAAAAAGGTTTTGAACAATCACTGAATCTGTCAGACCAATCCCAATATGTGTTAGAAGTCTGCTGGGATAATTGCCTGAGAACAGTTCTAGATAGGATTCCTTGTTGAGACATTCAGACCACGACTTTATGGCTTCAGGTTCAAACCAATGAGAGTGTGGCTGTACATCGGTCTAAGACTCTAATAACAAATTGTTGTTGTTGTGTGGCTGTTACTCAGATGAAATGAATGGACATACACATTAAAAACTTGACATTTCTTCAAATATAAATAGTGCCAGTACCGTTCAGTGTTGTCTGCTGGCTATAAATAGCACTAAATAAGTAATCTGAATATATTACCCACTATCCTTTCCATGTTCATATTTCATATCCCCAAAGCCATTGTTAAGTTAGTTGCAAAATTGTCAGTTGCATTGTGTTACTGGAAGTGTGAACGTGTTAAGGGCATTAACCTTCTAGAAATATTCATGTACTGAGAAGCAAACATGCAAACGTTTAATTAAAACTACATTTCACAAATTGAGCTCACAAGAAACTGAATCATTTGTTCCATAATGCTCACTTACTAACAAAAATAGGAATTCTTTCAACTATGAGCTAATAAGAGATCCAGTGTGATTTGTGGTTACTCCATGGCCTAAGAATTGGAAAATTCAGGTGTAAATTCTTGCTCAGCCAACATATCCATTGGGTGCCCTTGGGGAAAATCACGTACTCTCAGCTTAACCTCCTAGCAGAGAGGAAAAGACAGGATATAATTGTAACAAACTAAATATATAGTGGCTCAATACATATTTGCTGAATTTCGTATTGTATAAAATCAGATTAGAAGTACTCGATTCAAGTCACACATTCAACTCAATTAATTTTCTCTGATATTTGTCCTCAACAAACCAGAAAGTAATCTTATGGGCATCCTTATTAGTATAAGGAACAGGGATAATTCAGCAACTCTGAAAACCGTGGCTCTTGTCAAAAACTGCTTTAACCAAACCTAGGGATTAAAATGCATCCTGGGATTATATTAGACATCAGTGCATGACTTAAAACTTCCAATGGGCACTTATTTGCTTCAGAGAAGCTTTAGGGAGAAAGCAATTTGCAGGAAATAAATGCTTCATTCTTCTGTGTTTGCTTCTTTTTCTCTGAAACAGTCACATAATCTCTCCCCCCCCCTTAAAAACAAGATTCAGAATGCATTTTGGGAAGATAAATAAGAACAACGTGCCTAAATATACCAATTTTCCAGTGAAACATAGCATTCCTGATTTACCTTATTGTAGCCTCCAAGCAAGGATGCTACCTTGACCTAACCTCCAAGGACACAGTGGCTCAATGGCTAAGATGCTGAGCTTGTCAATCAGAAAGGTTAGCAGTTCAGCGATTCGAACTCCTAGCACTGCATAATGGAGTGAGCACCTGTTACTTGTCCCAGCTTCTGTTGTAACTTGTCCCAGCTTCTGCCAACTGCTAGCAGTTCGAAAGCATGTAAAAATGCAAGTAGAAAAATAGGAACCACCTTTGGTGAGAAGGTAACAGCATTCTGTGCGCCTTCAGCATTTAGTCATGTCAGCCATATGACTACGGAGACGTCTTCGGACAGTCCTGGCTCTTTGGCTTTGAAATGGAGATGAGCACCGCCCCCTAAAGTCTGGAACAACTAGCACATATGTGAAAGGGGAATCTTTACCTTACCCTCCAAGCATCAGCTACAATGCTATAGCTGTCTGCCATTGTTCCAGATTTCTACCCTCTGTAGAGATGCCTCTAAGTGTCTATGGAGATTCTCAGTCATCCAGGTCATGGTTGTCCCAAGGGTGCTTTTTTTTCTCCTTCAAGAGACAACAGGACTTTCTGGTTTTTCTTTGAAGATGTTTCACTTCTCATCCAAGAAGCTTCTTCAGCTAAATGCCTTCAAAGAAAAACAATAAACTCCAGCACATTTGGGACTACAGTGGCATAGTTTGGTTGTTAAGTCTACCCACCGCCCTTTCCCATTCAAATTCTGTGAAAAATATATCTCGAGAACATACATGTTGATTTTTTCCTATTTTCCTTCAAAAACCGATATGTGTTTCACTGAAAAGCAGTGAAGAATACTGAATCCATCATTAAGGCCTACTTATTTTTTTTTCCTCACGGTAACGTATGAGCGAACATCAAAATGCTATTTAATTAAAAGCAACCCAGAATCGGCTGATTTGAGTATAAACCACCTCTTTCATTTATTGAGTGTCATGGCTGGTGGGTGGCCAAAACTCCTCCCCTTTCTGTATCTTCACTGATTCATGTTCAAAGAGGTGGGACTTCACTGTATGTGGTATCTTGCTTTTTTTTTGTCCTCCACTCTCCTGCAGACAGTGCTAGTAAAAGAATAGGTAAAGGTAAAGGTTCCCCTTGCATATATTGCTAGTTGTTCCCAACTTTAGGGGGCGATGCTCATCTCCATTTCAAAGCCGAAGGGCCACCTCTGTCCAAAGATGTCTCCATGGTCATGTGGCTGACATGACTAAATACCAAAGGCACACGGAACGCTGTTACTTTTCCACCAAGGTGGTCCCTATTTTTCTACTTGCATTTTTACCTGCTTTTGAACTGCTAGGTAAAAGAATAGAACTACTTTAATGCTTCATGTTATACTCCAGTTCCAGTTGATATCCTTGACTTCATGCCTAAATTAAAACACAATAATCTACAGCCTGACCTAATCCTGAGATCGAAGTAGATATTGTGGACTAAAGTTTTATTCTGGCTTTACCCTAGTATTTGGCATTTCCAGAAAATCTGGAAGGACAAGGTTGTGGAATGATGTGCTGCTCAAGGGCCCTTGAGAAGGAATTATTAGTGGGTGACTATTCAATGATCATTGTACCAATATTTGTAGGTCAGTGTTGAACTGCAGTAAACAACCAAGCACAGAGAGCACCAAGGAGCCCATAATGAGCATTGTCCTAGAGAAGACACAGAATCATTTCCTATCATAACCTTGGATGGTTTTGAATCAGAATTAGCAATAGCACTTAGACTTATATACCGCCCCTTGTGCTTTACTGCACTCTCTGGGCAGTTTACAAGGTCAGCCTATTGCCCCTGGCACAAGATCGATTGCTATGGCACACATTGATCCACCAAGGCTGCCAGACATTTGAAGACAGAAGAACAAGCACAGCACAAGTGAGTGAGCAGTCTGCAATGGTGCCCATACATGTCTGCCTGACATGTGGCATAACTTTCTGTGCCCATATAGGCCTTACCAGCCACCTGCGGACACACCGTGGACAGCCCACAATCCATCAGATGTCAAGGTCCTCTTCGAACAAGATAGATGAACATCATCATCATATCGCCCCCAACAATATGGGTCAATAGCGTGACATTGGCCAACCTCAGAAGGATGGAAGGCTAAGTTAACCATCATGATCGAACTCAAGAACTCATGGATTATCAGGAGCCCCAAATCAAATATATGCTATAGTCCATTGTACTGCAGTTGTAGAGGGATCACATTTTCAGATATAATTATAAAGCACCTGATTCTTAACCTTTAGCAACGCTTAAAAGTATGGGGACCCATGGCAGTCATCTTCTCCATAGCCACTTGAATAACCCTACCATATGTTTAATGGCCTGGATTTTCTGTCAAGCCTTTTCAAATGAAGATATCATAATGAGGTCAGTGAAATTGCAATTTTAGGAAGTGTGAGATCCTGAAAAAAAAAAGGTTAAAAGTACACATTCCCCAAAAGGAGAGCTGTGAGCCTGAGAACATGAATCATTTGCTGGCACCTTCACAGTTGTTATAATTTAATAACCGCCACCTCTGGCAAGATCCTTTCCCCCAACCATCTGTTTTTGAAGAGTTGGTGGAAGTGAGATAATGCACGTGGACCATCTGGAAACATTTCTTTAACACTTAAATTGCATTTGATATCTTGCCAGCAGGCAATATTAAAAGCTTCACCTGAAGGAAGGAAATATGATCAATTTTTTAGACTCATATGAAACTAGTCATGATCAACAATAAAAAAAAAATTGCTGTGCCTTAATAAGTTAAATTCAACAATAGGTCATTATATTGGAAAACGTGCCAGCAGTCCTGTGCCATTGGCACTTAGAAAGGGTTTGGAATGAGGTTTGCTTCAGTTATAATTCAGTTTACCTTTTTAAGAAAAAACAGTTTCTGCATTCTGGATAAATTTACATAAATGTTTTATTTATTCCACTATCCTACTGTCATTCCGAGTCTTCTCACAATTCAGAACATTTTGGTCACTCTCTTTTCTTTTCCTATAACTTATAGTAAATCCATTTATTTGACATCACTTTTTTCATTCATTAAGAACAGCAGAACTCTGCCAAACATCTAAACAGAAAATGGAAAAGGAATTTCAGTAAAAAAAAAAAAAAACCACAAACCCCAATCTTTTATGTAAATAGATGACCTATCATCAGAAACTCTTCTTTTTTTCCAACATCCCTGCTGCGTTATAAAACTTAGCAGTCACCACATATTCAGAAAATTATGCACGAGGACTAGAATCTTACTTTCTAAAACAACACAAACAAAAGCCACTAAGGCATATTTCCCTCAATATTCCTGTGGCAATAAGAATGTCAGTATTACACTATCTACCAAGAAGAAAGTGTGTGTTGTTATTTTAAGCCAAGAACACTTTTTTTAAAAAAATGAGTATGCATATTATATCTAGAAATGGATTATGAATTATTCTACAAATACTTAAAACAGAAATTGTCATTTTGGTTGGTCTAATCCTTATGAAAAACCCTGTGGCCTACTTTTGAATTTCTTATTTGTTTCAATACAGATTTCTTGGTTCAGCCTTAAAATTTCAGTTATTGCTATAAATCAGATTTGACCAATTGGGAGCCTTTCAAAAGCATTGATCTCAACTCCTAGAATCCCCAAACTTCAGGAATATTGTCAAGAATTCTAGAGGTTAAAGACTATGGACCCTAACCCTAACCCTAACCCTATTTTTCTACTTGCATTTTTACATGCTTTTGAACTGCTAGATTGGCAGAAGCTGGGACAAGTAACGGGAGTTCACTCTGTCACATGGTGCTAGGGATTCGAACCACTGAACTGCTGACCTTTCCGATCGACAAGCTCAGCGTCTTAGCCACTGAGCCAACACCGCATCCCTTACACAGACAACCAATAGGTGGCAATAAAAAGCTATAGAAGACAATGTACTGCCACCTAGTAGGTTTCTACAGTCTAGATCTGGTAACCCTGATCTGACTTGTAGATCAAATCAATATAAAATGTGACAACAGACCCCAAGCAAAGTATTGTAGTAGCCCTAGTTTTGATTTTGCATCCTTCTGCAGAAAACCCTGGAATTGATCATACTGCCAACAGACCACAATGAAGATCTGGTGAACAACTTTCTGAGTTATACGTAGCACACTGTTGCTCAGTTCTTGGTTCCATTTTTCTCAGGTCTGTCACCATGCTCCACCCTAATGTAGCATTATGTCCTACCATGGCCATTCTAAACTTAAGCTTGCAATAAGTCAGGACTGTATATCCTGGGAGAGTTGCTAGTGATTCAGTATCTGGCAGAAGGAGGGTTTTGTTGTGGTCTGCTGGCAGCCTGTGGAGCTGGCAGCAGAGTTGGACAGTGAGGAGGTTGGGGAGGAACACTGGCCAGTCCTGGAGTCTGAAAAAGCTCGGACGAGGGCTCTGCATCGGAGGCAGAGAGGGGGCCAAGGCTCTCTGGTAGTGATGTGCTTCTTCCAGAGCCACTGGAGTCTGACATCAGCAAGGCAGAAGAACAGTGTGAGCCTGTTCCCAGTGTGTGCATGCACAGAGCTGCCAGAAGGCAAGAACAATTGAGAAAAAAGGGGCGACTTGGGAGTAAGGCTTGGAGATGATTGGCCCCTCCCATAAGACATAAAAGAGGAGCAAATGGAGGTGAGTCTTTGCAGGAAGCAATTAGTTCACCTGGTCAGTTCAAGCTCTGAGAAGTTCTGTTTGACTCTGTGCTAAGTTTGGCCTTACAAAACTAATTAGCAATTAGGTCTCTGTCAGCGTTTCAAGGGAGATAAACATGGGTGCTTATCAACGTTACCCTGAAAGACTGTGGCAACTCAAGCAGACATATGCTGGACTCTTCACAGACTGTTTCTGAATCATTACAAGCTGTGAATGACCATAATTCACAGCTGTATAAATAAAAGAGGGCTTCTGTGACTAGAATTGTGATTTATGCTTTCTCAGGAAGCCTAGATCAGAACAGGTTTGTCTCTGCTGATGCCGTATTGGATTGTCTGTCACTCCCATCTTCTTGAGACTAAATGTAGCAAGCAGTTGGTAAGCCACCATTGTGACACACTCATTGCCTTCAAGAGATACTAAAGAACACCAAAATGGCAAGCGACACAGTTTTGTCCACTTCATATTAAAAGTAGACAGTATACTATTTATTCTCAAGCCTGGCAATATTAAGAAATGTGGATTTGCATTGCTGGCTGGGAAATTCTGGGGACTGAAGCCCACACATCTTAACATTGCCAGAAGTGACAAAGACGAATATGATGAACTCATTTCCTCACCTCCACAATTGGGTCTCTAATTCTACCATCTGCAGCCCTCCATATTCTTGGGAAGAGGTGAGCCAGTTCAGAATGCTGCCAGCATTAATTTCATCACAAAGAAATCCTCAATCTGTGCCAGTTTAATTCACAAGGAGTAAAGTGATACCCTTCTGATTTTTCTCAGGATCGTAAACCAATGGAGAATATGTTGAAATCCTTTTGGAATGACTGGGGTAATTTAATGACAAAATGCAAACTTTTTATTGTGCCTATCAAGGTTATGGGATTAATAGGCAGGATGGGCAAAGAGGGGAGAACACAAACAAGAAGAATTGAATTAATAATACAAACCAGATTCTCTGAATTGATTAACTCCTCTACCTTACCCTGGTCACGATAGACAAACAGAACAAGGGCAAAAGGATGTAGGGCACAGGACACTGGATAAGAAAATAAAACTAAGGTAAACAAAGACAAAGATATTCTCAAGAGTGCAGATCATCCCAGAAAATAAATCCAAAATCTGAAAATGCATCTACCTCCATTTTTCCTATATTTTTCTTGTTTACTCCCATTTCTAAATAAGGGGACATTGGATCTGCCCTGTTTCTTAAGAATGAGAAAAAGTACAAGAAAGGTAATAATTCATATACTTTGGCAACGTTTATTTCAGAGGCGAATTTGCCCACTTCTTATTGGTTGTTCAAATGTCAGGAATGAAAGATCAGGTCTACTGCACATGTGAAGATTCAATTAAGCCGCTTTATTGCTACAAAGCCTATGCACAGGAATCTTCTCAATTAACAGTTAGCATCTGCTTGGAGTTAGATAATGGTTAATGGAATTCAAAGGGGGTTGGACTTAGTTCATTTGTGGCTATATAGGAATTCTAGGCTGATGTCTCTTTTAACTTCACCCACAGTTTCCAGGCCCTGATCCAGAGGTGGTCATCAGCAGGTTCTGACCAGTTCTGGAGAACTAGTAGTGGAAATTTTGAGTAGTTTGGAGAACCGGTAAATACCACCTCTGACTGGCCCCGCTCCCGTCTAGTCTCTGCTTCCCGAGTCCCAGAGGATTGGGAGGAAATGGGGATTTTGCAGTAAGGTTTCCCTGGAGTGGGGAGGGAATGGAGATTTTACAGTATCCTTGCCCTGCCATGCCCACCAAGCCACGCCCATAGAACCAGTAATAAAAAAAAAATTGCATCCCAGCACTGCTCTGATTGTGTCCGCCTGCTATCTAAATAGATCATTTAGGTTTGTTTCACCGATCAGATTACATTTTTCTTTAAGAAATCTGTTTTTAGTCTCATGGGTTGGAAACTGTAACATTGATTCCAGTCATTCCCTTAGGAATGACCACCAAGACACAAACACTTGGATCAAATATCACATTTTTGTTTGTCTGGAATCAATTCCATTGAGTTTTTTGAATCCTTAATTGGTCCATTGCACCAGCTGGTCCTACAACCCATAGATATTTGGGCCCACCTACCCTACCTAAGAAGGCAGGGCATGTCCTATTTGTTAGGGATGTGCTTCTCAGTGATGGCCCCTTGGTTATGGAACCTTATTCCCCTGGAGATATGATTGGTCCCCCACCTTGTTGCTTTTTCAAAAGGCTCAGAAGACACGATTTTGTCAATGAGCCTGGAAATAGAGCCGATCAAGAGGTTAGTCTGATTGTGTTGTGCTGCCATAAGAATGCGGGATTTCGTTTTCTATATTGTGGATTTTTAATTTTGTAAACCAGTTGGAGTCACCTATGTATGAGTTGGACAGCCATAAAAATTATTTTATATAATAAATTATAAAATAATTACGTTAAATTATTTCTGTATTTAGGGGTGTAGTGGCTCAGTGGTTACAACATTGAGCTTATCAATCAGAAAGGTTCACAGTCCGGTGGTTCGAATCTCTAGCGCCGCGTAATAGAGTGAGCTCCCATTACTTGTCCCAGCTTCTGCCAACATAGCAGTTCGAAAACACATTAAAAATGCAAGTAGAAAAATAGGGACCATCTTTGGTGGGAAGGTAACAGTGTTCGGTGCATCTTTGGCATTTAGTCATGCCAGCCACATGACCACAGATACATCTTCGACAGCGCTGGCTCTTCAGCTTTGAAACAGAGATGAGCACCGCCCCCTAGAGTCGGGAATGACTAGCACATATACTGTATGCAAGGGGAACCTTTACCTTTACCTTTATTTCTGTATTTATACTAGCTAACTCAGTCCACTAGAACATTCAAATGTGAGCTGAGCTGGTTCTCTGGTCCTCAACCCAACTATTTCTCCCACTGTTTTTTTCAGTATGGGACAGCTTAGATGATTCCTCTAGTTCCACCCATGACAGTTCATAATTCAGTTCTTATCAGCATATTTTCCATTATTCGTCTTTTTAAATAAAGTGTTCCTGAAAGACAGAATGATAAGCTTTGGAAAATGATTCAAAGGCGTGAAGGCCTTCCTTCTTTATTATGCATGCTGCATTTCAGGCTAATGAAGCATATCCTTGGAGCTGATACTTTTATAGATAAAGAGACATCATGTTATATAGCCTATTTATTTCATCAGCTCCATCATACTGTATTCAACACAAAACACAATCAGTGTCTTGTACTTCAGTGCAGATAACTAACAGGCATTTTTGCTAATGCCTTGCCTAAGGTTTCTTGCCCCATGTGTATTTTAATATATCTATGAATGAAGATGCAGGAGAAAAAATAGGTCACACTTTATGTGTGTTTATTGAAAAACTGTAACAGGTATAAACGTGACTGGTCTACTTTACATAGTTAATATAATTATGGATGGTGGCAAGGTCAGCCAGGTATTTGGACTGGATTTACCATTTTTATCCACCTATCGAGTCCTTGACAAATTCTGGGATAGTCAGATGTTGTTATTGGATGGTGTTAAAGGTAAGAACTGAATTAGGAACTAATTCCATTCCTAATAATGCCACGTGTGTTGCATTTTTACTCTAGGATGTAAGCTGTAAAGTTGCCTTTTGCAATTGACTGGTGGTGATTTTGTCAGTGATGACAGTGTTCAACTGCTGCTCCAGATGTTTTCAATTGCATTCAAGACACCTATTATTACTGGTACTAGCTTTACTTTCTTTTGCCACAGTCATTCTAATTCTATTTGCAGGTGTTTTTCTTTTCCTCTCCGGTTCTTTCTCTTCTATTCTGCTGTCTTCAGGTATTGCAATGTCCACTATCAAGACTCCCCCCCCCTTCTTATTCACAATTGTTGAATCTGTTAGGTGGTGGGTGCTTGTCTGTTTGAATTCTAAAACCTCAGAGCACTTTAGCTTCTTCATTTTCTAATTCTTTGTCTGTTTTGCCTCATCAACTCATCAACACTGCCTTGCAGGCAAGTGGTATTTCTTGCAAATCTTCCAATGCACCATTGTCATATCTAGGCTATGGATCTTTCTACTGTCTTTCTAGGGCAAACCTACACGCCATTACATCACTACACATAGTAAAATATTCCTTCTTTATTATAGCAGTTTCTATGCATAATAATAACCTGACCTCTCATTTTGATGTACATGTAGAGAGAGATACTCCATCTACAGTATATAACATTTCACACTAGTTTCCACTCGTATTCCAGCTTGGAGTACATTTTATTGATTTTTCTCCATAGTTCTTCCTATGATTCCATTGTGAATAGGTTTTGAATCACAGTAAAGTAAGATTTCATCTTTTGCTCTTTATCATTTTCCTTAAATGTTTCTATTATTTGCCTAGATTTCTTCAATGAATCACTTGTGCTTTCACTTCATTGCCTCTGAAACCCAGAACCTGTTGGCCACAATTTACTGTGTCAAAACACCTATTTGAATCACACTTGTAGGACTTTGTTTTAATAGAATGCTCCAACCTTGTCAGGAAAATAAAACATAGAAAAACATAGTCTTTTCCCTTTCCTCTGTTCCCTGGGTATGTGGTATTGGGGGGAGAGGCAAAAAGAGAGGCTATAATTTATAAAAAAAGAGTTACTTATTTAATGTTTTATGGTACATTTTTCCTTAAAATGTGTGTGTGTGTGTGTGTGTGTGTCTGTGTGTGTGTGTGTGTGTGTGTGTGTGTGTGTGAGAGAGAGAGAGAGAGAGAGAGAGAGAGAGAGAGAGAGAGAGAGAGAGAGAGAGAGAGAGAGAGAGAGAGAGAGAGAGAGGGAGAGATGGGGGAAGAGAATGAGAGGTGGAGATGTAGAGATGAAGATGATGGAGAGATGGAGATGAGATGAGAATCACAATGTTTCTCAACTTAAAGAGCCTACAAAGAATATGTTCCTGGTATACATGCATAGAAATGGCCACTTTGCTGCAATTTTTAAGGCATCCGGATAGAAACAAGAAGACTATGAGTTCTAAGTCCTGCTTTAGGCACCAAACCAGCTGTGTGACCCTAAGCCAGTCATTTTCGTCTGAGCTTTTGGATTCATGTTGAGCCCATCTTCAGAAAATATCTCTCTACAAGAGTGTGTGCTGTTCTGTATGTGGTATTTATAGTGCCTGTTGTAAGTGGCTTTTTAGATATTGATTAGGGTTTGCTGATGGCTGGCTTTTAAGTCATTAGCTGTCATTTGCTTGTGCTGCCCAGCCCTTGCCTTCTAGGTACTTGATAGGCTGATGGTAAGTCAGCATTCCTGTTAACTGATGAGGAGCCTGTTTCCCAGGCTTCAATCACTCCCCTGGCTGTTTTTGTGCCTGCTCATCCAACAATCTTAATAGTTGCAAAATTGAATGTGTGTCCTTGTTTATTGCAGTGTGACCTGCAACCAACAAGTTTGGACCTCCTCATCTGATTGCTCACTTGTGTTCTTGCAATCTGGGGGTTAGCTTCCTCTCCATCTGTCCTACATAGTCACAGGGACAATCCACACAGGGGATTTGATACATTACATTAGAAGTATCTCCCACCTACAACTGATCTTAACAATAGCCTGAAAGCTCAGAAGGCAAAACCTTGGTCCCAGTGACCAACGCAGATTGGATCCTACAACATTATTATTATTATTATTATTATTATTATTATTATTATTATTATTATTATTATTATTATTATTATTATTATTATTATTATTATTATTATTATTATTTGAACTTATTAGTCGCCCCCTCTCCCCACAGGGACTCGGGGCGACGTACAAAAGTATTATATAGCGTACAGAGGAGGTAAGAATAAATAAATAAGTTACAATACCTAAAAAAGTTAAAACCCCAGTGAAATTAACCCTTAAAAACTAAAATTACCAATTAAAAATGCCCTGGGCTGGAGAGATTGTAGTATTATGCCAGGTCAGCTAGTTGAAACAGGTAGGTTTTCAGCTTCATACGGAAGGAGCGAAGGTCGGTTGTTGTCCTGATGTCTGGGGGGAGGTCATTCCAAAGGGTGGGGCCCACTACAGAGAAGGCCCTACTCCTGGGCGTCGCCCTCCGGCACTCTCTGGAGGATGGCACCCGGAGTAGTCCCTCTCTGTGTGAGCGGACGGGTCGCAGGGATGTATGGGGCAGGACGCGATCCCGCAGGTAACTAGGCCCTGTGCCATGGAGCGCTTTGAAGGTGGTAACCAGCACCTTGAAGCGCACCCGGTAGGCCACAGGAAGCCAGTGCAGCTCGCGCAGGATGGGTGTTATATGGGAGAACCATATAATCATATATGGGAGAACATTATCCTGGGACATGTATATTCGCCTTCATTCGTCAATCACTGCCTCTCAGCCATTGGAAGCAGGCAATAACAAAGCACTTTGAAAAACCTTGCCAAGAAAACTATAGGAACTAGGGACTGTATGGATTTTAGGGAGTAGACACTATAGAAGCTAGGGACTCTAGGGACAAGACTGGGCATTTGAAGGGATCGATCTATCTATCTATCTATCTATCTATCTATCTATCTATCTATCTATCCATCCATCCATCCATCCATCCATCCATCATCCACCCACCCACCCACCCACCCACCCACCCACCTACCTACCTACCTACCTATCATCTCTACACACACACACACACACACACACACACACACACACACACAAATGCTATTGATTCTTAACTATATCATTCTTGAATTTCTCTGGGGTAATACCTAGTAAAAAATATATCTGGTCTAAATTCTATTTCTTAACATTTTCTTTAACCATACTCTTATTTTAGTCCAATATTTCCTTGCTTCTGCACATGTCCACCACATGTGGTAGGATGAACTTATTGCTTGTTGACATTTCCAACATTTCGCTGACTTGTCTTTAAACATCTTAGCTAGTTTTCCCGGTGACATGTGCCATCTGTAAAACATTTTGTATAAATTTTCTTTGTAAGCTGTTGACATGGTTAGTTTATAATTCCTGCACTGTTGATGTTATTTAATTGTGAAACAGAAATATCTGCAAGCAAACAACCAAGCTGCAAGATTTGCAAGGACTTCACAAATATATTAGAGTCAGGTTCTTATGTATCTATTTATTTTATCAAAAGTGAATATCAACAGTGATCTAGATTAGGAATACTAATACAAGGGAAGAATATATTAATTGTTACGTCTTGCTCCTTCTTGTGCCAATAACCCTGGTCCTTAATAGATTATACATATAGATCAGTAGTGGGTTTCAAATCCCGTTCCAACCGGTACGGTTGGAATGGGGCTGGGGGCGTCCTCACGGCTGTACGTCCTCATGGCTGTTACATGCCATGCACCTGCATGGAAGTGCAGAAGCCTTTAAACACCGGTAAGGAGCTTGGGTGGGTAGGTGGGCCCTCCGGAGCACCATACTAGAATGGTATCCGATGCTCCAAGCTGGCTCCAGTACTCGCATACCGGGGCGTACCGCCTGCAGCCCACCACTGATTAGATAGATAGATAGATAGATAGATAGATAGATAGATAGATAGATAGATAGATAGATAGATAGATAGATAGATAGATAGGCAGGCAGGCAGGCAGGCAGGCAGGCAGGCAGGCAGGCAGGCAGGCAGGCAGGCAGGCAGGCAGGCAGGCAGGCAGGCAGGCAGGCAGGCAGGCAGGCAGACAGACAGACAGACAGACAGACAGACAGACAGATGATAGATCCTCAAAGCAAGTAAATAGAGGGTAATTGTTCAGAGATTGATAAATGAGGAGAAAGAATTAAACACACCCTATTGCTCTCTACATGGGGCTCCCCTTGAGATGCACCCGGGGACTACAGCTGGTCCAGAATGTGGCTGCGTGGGCAATTATGGGGAGTACGAGGTACTCCCATGTAACACCTCTCCTACGTGAGCTGCACTGGCTCCCTGTGGTCTACCGGGTGCGTTTCAAGGTGTTGATTACCATCTTTAAAGTGCTCCATGGCACAGGACCTAGTTACCTGCGGGATCGCATCCTGCCCCATACATCCCTGCGACCAATTCGCTCTCACAGAGGGGGACTCCTCCGGGTGCCGTCCACTAAGCAGTGCCAGAGGGCGGCACCCAGGAGTAGGGCCTTCTCTGTGATGGGCCCAGCCCTCTGGAATGACCTCCCCCCAGACATTAGGACAACTACCGATCTCCGCTCCTTCCGCAAGAAACTCAAGACCCACCTGTTCCAACTAGCCGGCCTGGCTTAACTAGAACTTTATTCTCTAATCCCCCTGGCAATTTTAAATTGAAATTTTAAATTTTAGGTTATTTTAATTGTTTTTAACTTTATTGTTACTGCTTTTTAACTTTGTGGCTATTATTATTATCTATGAATTGTAAAAATGTTGATGTATATACCTCCTCCATGCCATATGCTTCTATATTTAATTGTATGCCGCCCCGAGTCCCTGCGTGGAGAGGGAGCGACTTATAAATTGAATAAATAAATAAATAATAAATAATAATAATAATATTGGCACTCTACTCCAAATAAGGAGTTGTGAACTATGGATATGTTATCACATTTCTTGCTTGTTTTTTAGCTCTTAATGCTTCAAGACGATATGCCAAACAACTCAGCTGGTATGCAATAAATATTTAAAACTCTGTGTGACCATATACGAATAATATCATATTGAAGCAATGATAACTGTATCCCAATATTCCAAATCCTTTCATATGAGCAAATAAAGTAGCCATTTACCTTAATATTTGCCCTAATGTTTGGACAGAAGCTTTGGAGAAGAACTCTACAGAAGAGAGGTGTATCATCTAAAAACACTTACCTGTCAATGCCAGGAAAGGAATACCAAAACAGTCAAAATGCCAACTACAATCACATAATCAAAGCCACAGTCCTTTGTGATAGTGCCAAATGTGGCACACACATAAAAAATTTGGCATAATTTTGATCACACTGTTACATCTGCCATCTTGACTTTTTAAACGTGTCCCTGTAAATATCCCTCATGCCAGTGGTGGAATTCAATTTTTTTACTACTGGTTCTGTAGGTGTGGCTTGGTAGTTGTGGTGTGGCATGGCATGGCTTAGTGGGTATGGCATGGCTTAGTGGGTGTGGCTTGGTGGGCGTGGCAGGGGAATAATACTGCAAAATCCCCATTCCCTCCCCACCCCACTAACCTGCTTTCCAGCTCCATTCTCCTGTTCAGGGCAACAAAAGAAGACCCAGCTGGAACTCGGGAGGCAGCGAATAGATCAGGGGCGGGGCCAGTCAGAGGTGATATTTGCCGGTTCTCTGAACTACTCAAAATTTCTGCTATCAGTTCTCCAGAACCGGTCAGAACTGGCTGAATACCACCTCTCCCTCATGCTAGTATTCAATGCAGCATTTAAGGCCCTTCTTTCTTTGTAATACTTATGAAGATGATGGGAAAAGGTTTTGAGGTGACAAGAATCATTTTTGCACTCTTCTCACCTTCAGAGGTGTTTTCTACACTTAGAATGCAAATATAAAGCATCTCAAACACAAATAATCCTAGTGTTCCTCTAATTGGAAATGCAATTATAGAGATGCTATATGGAATGGAAAAGCTTAATCACAGGCTAAAAATAAATTCTTGATGGCTCTACTATAGGTTTCCTTCGTAAAGCAGAAATTAACAATAACCTTGACCTGAATAGATAATGAATAAGAAAAATGAATTGACTGAGCAGCCCTTTCAAGATTTGACCTGTTCCCAAAACAAAGATAATTTTACAATTTGTGACAATACTAATAACATTCTTTTGAAGCCTGGGGGTGCTCTATTATGTATGACACATATAAGTTAATTTCCTGAACAAATAATAATTGGAGAAAACAACATTTTGACTTCCCGTTTTTGTAGGTAAATATTATCTAAGGCAGAGCTAGCGTAGCCTAGTGTTCATATATTCATTAGAATCCCCATTGGTTATGTTGGGGATGATCAGAATACTGAGAAGGCATGAAGCCTGCCATATTGATTCCTTCCCACTCAGCTGACAGAGATGAACCTTGTCAATAACGTGCTTTTGATTTATTTATGGAACCGTCTGGATATTTTCCTACTTTTTCTTGTTCTAAATATTACTCTTTGGCTCAGTGACGTGCGGTGATGTTTATGACTGGTGAGGCTGGTGACGTCATCAAACCGCGTGGTTGCTCCGATCGCATGGGCGCAGCCCAAACGGAGAAGTTTCTTTTCTCAGAAATGTCAGAAAGGGACAGACAGGCTGCCGCAGCTCCACTGAAAAGACATTTCTGAGAAGAGAAACTTCTCCTTTCTCCTCCTCCCCCCCCCCTTCTAGCACTGACATTGTTACCTAGGCATTTTTTGCATCTGGCGAGCCCACGATCCTTGCAACGGGAATGGGAAAATGTGTGCAGGCGGCTCCTCAGCAGCGCACAGCCTCAGATTAGCGCAGCCGTGATTCCCTTCCCCTGCACACGTGGTTCCATTCCTCTCCTTCCTAAATCAACATGAAGGGGACCGCGGCTGTGCTGATTGAGGCTGGAGCTGAGAGCCGCCTGCATGCATGGTCCCATTCCCCTTGCAAGGATCCCGGGCTCGCCCGATGCAAAAAATGGCGAGATCGGCATACTTGGGGCTGCTGCTGAGATGTCCAGGGAGGCTAAACCAAGCTGCACGCCTCTCCCAGCCACTTTCGCAGCTTCCCAGAGTATTTTTTTTTTCATGATGAGAGCGGTGAGGCTCCGCCTCCCCTGCCTCCCCTGACTGCACGTCACTGCTTTGGCTAAGTCTGAGGGTTGTAGATAGCTGCAAGTGGTAATGGCAAAAATGGAGGATGGGACATTTTCCCTTTCTAAATCTCCTTAAATTAGCTAATCTTAGGAGCCAAAGAATGATAAAGCTCCACACATTGCCAAAGCATTGTTAATGAATGGGTGGTACAGTAACATAAATAACTCTCCTTTAGCATTGCTTTAGTTGCCAATTTGCATCCAAAACTACTTTTTTTTTGTTTTTCTCTCTTTATTAAATAAAACAGAATAGAAATTAAAAGAAAAAAGTGTCTGCATGTATATGTAGATATGTTTGTATAGGCTTCTTAAACGCCTACAGAAATATAATATAATTTTTTAGATAACAGTTTGAATAAAATATTGTTATAATTAATTGTAATCAACCATACATAATCTGACTATTAGACAATTCATTCGTGAATCACAAATGATGTCAGATCTTCAATCCACTAAGTAATTGGGAACATAAATTTGTCTTTAAAACATCGAAAAACTGATTTCAGAAGAATAATAACAGCAGGCAAGAATGAAACAAAATTAGACACTACATCAGGAAAAATATGCAATGATCAACTTCACTTTAGTTTAAATGTATAATGTTTAATAATGACTAGGGCTCTCATTAATTGTTGCTTTCTATTGGTAAAAGGGGCTCACAGATCCCAATTATTCTATGAGCTGTACTATCAGCATATAAACTTTTAGAAACACACGAAGTCAAATTAAATACAACCAAGTGGAAATTTAACTGGCAATGCACACAATCTTTTGCCAGATCAAGGCAAGATGAGTATGTTAGTAGATGATCCAACAAGCCTACCCTGATCAAAAGGTAATATAATGAGCTACTACAGGGGAATAGAGGACAAGAACAAGTAGTAATGATGCATCCAAAGTTGTTCTGACCTAGGCTGCCCAAAAGCATAAAGCAAACTCCTTGTCCCAACAAAAAACCCTTTTATTAATTTACTGTGAATTCTGCTCATTCACATCCAACAAAGTCTTTCAAGGGAGGATTTACAGTCACAGACCTTATCTGGCTTGGAGAGTTCCCAGGCAGATATCTGCAAAACTTGGCAAGGAGTCTCAGAGAGTCATGAATCAATTAAGTGAAATAATTGTCTCTTGCAAACTCCACTCCCCTTTTGCTCCTCTTTTATTCCCTCTGGGAGGGGCCATTCATCGTCCATCTGTGCCCTTACTCTCAAGTCGACCCCTGTTCTTTAGTTGTTCCCTTCACCTGGCAACTCTGCACATGCGCACACTGGGAACAGGCTTCAGTTGTTTGTCTGCCTCACTGATGTCTGACTCTGAAGGCAGCTGATAACTGGCATATGGCTCTGGCCCCCTCTCTACCTCTGACCCAGATCCCTCATCAGAGCCTTCCCCAGACTCCAGGACTGGTCCATCTTCCTCCCCAAACTCCTCACTCTCCAAATTTGCTGCCAGCTCCTCTGCCCACTGGCAAGCCACAAAGGATGAAGCTGAAAGGACATTCATCTTTGTATGGATAGACACAAAAGGAAAATTTGACAATGCAAAGATATGTAGATCATGGGAATTTCAGAACCATGAACCAAGACACAATTCAAGTTGTTGGTGTAGATTCGTTAAGAGTATACAGAATTCCATTCTGTGAATTAGGAAATTGACATGGATTCAATTGTCATCTTACTTCACAGGAGCACTTGATCATCTATACAGAAAAAGTAAGGAAAAGGAGACAAGGACCTAAATCTAAATAAGTGTGCAAATAAATAAATTGAGGACAATGAAGATATTGTTTAAGAAAATTAAAGAAATCAAGGAAAAGTATAAAAAAGATGGAAGTAATAAAAGACAAAGAAGACAAAGATCTACTGGAAAAAGAAAATATAAAGAAGAGATGGTGTGAATGTATGAAAAACATTTTAAAAAGCCAAATCAATAATATATTGAAATATTTTATTGTTGAATTAAAGACATGCTTCTGAAAAGTGAAATTAATTATGTCCTAAATAATATTGGTATTATCAGAACTGCAGGAGTCAATAAAATTCCACCAAAACCATTATAATCTGATACAGTTAAAGTCATACTTTCGGTTTGTAAGTAGATGTAAACAATGCAACAGTAGCCAAGGGACTAAAAATAAAGATCAGTATATTTTGATTTTTAAAACATGGCACTAAATATTCAAATTACCAAACAATTGCAATTATCTCACATGCTAGAAATATAGTGCTTAAGATTTTATAATACAGATTTCAATGGTCTATAGCCGTGATGGCGAACCTATGGCACGCGTGCCACAAGTGGCACGCGGAGCCATTTGTCAGGGCACGCGAGGCGCTGCCCTGTCAGCTGGCCAGCGCGCATGCGCGCGCTGGCCAGCTGAGTTCACCTTTTTAAAAGCTATTTTTCGCCTTCCCCAGGCTCCAAAGGCTTTATAGGAGCCTGGGGAGGGCGAAAAGAGCCTCCCCCGCCCCCCCTCCCGGAGGCTTCAGGGACCGTCCCTGAAGCCTTTGGAACGCTTAAAACCACCCTCCGAGCAAACCGGAAGTGACTTCCGGGTTGCTCGGAGCATCATTTTAAGCGTTCCAAAGGCTTCAGGGACCATCTGGACGGCGGAGGGAGGGGGGACTCTATGGCCTTCCTGCCATGCGTCCCGCACAGGAATCCGTCCCCTTGGGGCTTTGCGGGGGCGTCGCAAGGATTAAGCCGAAAGGTGGGGGATGGGGAAAGCGAAGGGGGCTTTGTTGTCCTCCTTCTCCTTCTCCTCCTTTCCCACTCCGGCTCGAACGCGGCACCAGGGCCCGGCAGGCAGCAAACGAATCGGAGCCTGCCGACTGGAGGAAGAGGGCGAGAGCCGGGTCCTGTGAATGGCGGCAGCAGCGGCAGCAATAGTCGCAACTCAGCGGCGGGCCGCCCCGGCTGGGAGACAAAGGAGGGGAAAGGCGGCAGGCAGCTGAGTTGCGACTATTGAGCGTGGCGCGGCGCCGCCTGAGGCCGGGATCTGGGCAGCTGTGCGGCCTGTCTGGCGTGGCGTGGCTAGAGGAGGAGGAGGAGGAGGAGGAGGCGAGGGCGGCGCGGCTGAGGCCTGACGGCCGCGCAGCCGCCTCGATCCCTTGCGCCGCTCCACCCAGCCTCTGCGCGCTCGCTAGGGCCTGGCCTTCACATCGCTGCCACCGCCGCCGCCGCCAGGACAGGCTCGGCCGAAGGGAAGTCCGTCAGGCCTCGGCCACGCCCGCCCTGGCGGCGGCGGTGGCAGCAATGTGAAGGCCGCGCCCTGGCGAGCGCGCAGAGGCTGGGTGGAGCAGTGCAAGGACGCCGGGCCCGAGGCGCCATGTGGCAGAGGCGATCCGGGCCCGGGTGATGGAGACGCACGTCTCGTGCCTGTTCAGGGACCGTCCCGAGGCTTCCCTGAAGCCTTCAGAGCTCTTAAAACGACCATCCGAGCAACCCGGAAGTGACTTCCGGGTTGCTCAGAGGGTGGTTTTAAGTGTTCCGAAGGCTTCAGGGAAGCCTCCGGACGTTCCCTGAAGCCTCCGGAGGGCCTCCAGGGGCCGGGGAAGGCTCTTTTCGCCCTCCCCAGGCTCCTATAAAGCCTCTGGAGCCTGGGGAGGGCGAAAAAAGCATGCAAAAATGGGCGTGTTGTGCGCGCATGTGCACTGGGGGGTGCATTGCATTATGGGTGCGGCACGCCCGCACACGACCCCCCTGCGCTCCCCCCACTTATGGCATGCGAGCCAAAAAAGGTTCGCCATCGCTGGTCTATAGAGAATTGCTAAATGTATAAGCTGAATCCAGCAAGTTAGAGGCATCAAGGATAATGTTGTTAAATTCTGATGGAATTAAAAATCCTGGGAGAAATGTCAACAGCCCCCTAAATGGGGAAGATGTTATTCTGTTAGCCTAAAGCAAGAAATAATTAAAGAATCTCTTATGAAGTTGAGAGTGCAAATCTGGTGCTTAATGTAAGTAAGAGATTGTCAACAAGCAACGCCATCCAATGCAAATAGCCATAGACCAGGGGTGTCAAACTCAAGGCCCATAGGCCAGATCTGGCACTGGGTGCTTAGATCTGACCGGCAGGGTCTCCCTGGAAACAGCGAAGGACCAGCCTGTGGTGCCTCTGCCAGTGGGGGAGGATGGGGTGCCGGTTTCCTGCAGCCGTCTGCCAGCGAAAATGGATCGGGGGGGGGGAAGGTGCAGCCCCCCCCCCCAAGCTCCATTTTCAGCCGTGCCAGCCTCCTGCAGCCCTTTGCCAGTGAAAATGGACTTCCCAAGCTCTGTTTTTGCTGGCAGAGGGCTGCAGGAGGCCATTATGACAAGAGAGACGTTGTGCTGGCTATGCCCACCCTGGCCACACCCACATGGCCCCCTGAGATCAAACACAACCCTGATGTGGGCCTCAATGAAATCGAGTTTGACACCACTGCCATAGACAAAGTGATAGTGGTAAGAGACTCTCTTCCTAAATTTAAAAATGCATATGGATGGTGAATGTAGCCATAAAATAAATATCTGCTACTTGGGAGATATCATACTACTCATGAGATAATAAAGATAGGGTCATGATCATGGTTTTCCCAGTTGTATCATACAACAAACTCCACCCTCAGAAAGGCTAAATAAAGGAAAAAATATGCTTTTGAATTATGGTGCTGTTTATGTTCTGTAGGGAGAACGAGGCAGGCAGGAACTGAGGCAAGGAGGTTGAAAGCTAACAACAGCCTTTATTTAAATGTAAACAAGGCAAAGGCAAGGCAAACCATGAACCGGCAAACAGCAACATTTGACAGCTGACAGCTCTTTTATACAGGAGCTGTCAGACTCTGAACCAATAGAACGGCTCCATTCTCCCACCAGCTGGCTGCTTGTGTCTTAGCCAATCAGGAGCCAGCAATGCCTTTCAATGGTGTCGTAGCCCTAAGGACTTAACACCCTTTTCCTCCCAGTTAGCACATGCATAGTCAGCCAAGTATGCCGGCCGGCGTCGGCTCCACCCCGATTGTCTTAGTTCAGGGGCGGCAGCCAAAGGAGGAGGAGCTGGTGGAGAGTCCTTGGAACTTCTGGAGACTATGCAGTTGAGTCGGCGGGAAACTCAACCACCGTGGGACTGACCGGATTCTCAAGTAAGCCTGGCTACAGGAATGCATTGGGGGGAGGGGTGTTCCGTGCGTCTCTGGTTGTGCTGGAGTGTTAGTTCCCCAGGGCTGGATTGGGCTGAGAACCAGTGAAGCCCCAGGAGGCTGGGTAGATGGCCATCTACAATGATGAGGGGAAGTGGCCCCTGGAAGTTCTTGCTTGCAATGTTAAATGGGTCGCAACCCACAATGGGTATTGGCTGTCCCTGATAGTCTCTGAGGAGAAGTGGGCATTGTTTGAGTTGAGATTTGGTCAGGCTGGGAACTATCCGTTTGATAGTAGCCCAAGAGACCAGAGATTTGGAGGAGCCAGTGTCCACTTCCATTTTGCAGGGCTTTCCTTCTAGCTGCACTGTCAGGTAGATCTTATGGGTAGGCTTGGTTAGAGAAGCGTGGCTGATACCCAATTCAGGCAGTTGCTGGTCTCCTGAGATGGTAAAGCATTCTTCATGGCATTTGGGAAGTTTTTTTACAAACTGTTTTGGAAAGGTGCGCTCTGGAGGTGGTTCAAAGTTTGGCATGGCAGTTCTGCATACCTTGGCTAAGTGTTCTTTCCTGTCACAACAATGGCAGATTGCGGCTTTGAACCTGCAAACGGACCTTGCAAGGTTCCCGCCGCAACTCAGGCAGCCCGCCTGAGGTAAAAAGTCAGCCTGAGTCCATTTTTTTCTTGTGGCCATTTTGAGGCGGCTAATTTACTCTTCATCATCAGAGATGTCTTCTTCTTCATCATCATCTTCTTCATAGTGAACAGCATGGCCCCTGCTGGCATGGGTGGCCGTTGGCAGAAATCTCTGAATTTCTGCGGTGGATTTATCTGATATTTCATATGCCGTGGTTTCGTCCACGGCTGCTGGAAGGCTCAGCTCTTTTCGCGCTAGCAAGCATCGCTGGAGTCTGAGACTTTAATACCACAAACCAGCTGCTCTAACAGGGCATCGTCCAGTACAAGAAAGTTACAGTGCAGGGCCGCTATTCTGAGGGAAGCAATGTAGTCACTGATAGATTCACCTTCTCTCTGCTTAAACACATAACGTCTGGCTATGCGCGAGGGAGTTGGAGAGTAATGGTTTATAAGTTTCTCCAAAAGCATCTCCCAAGGCACAGAATGGACAGATTGAGGGGCTGCTAAAGCCCTAGCCATTCCAAACATCTCATGGCCACATGCACTGAGGAAATATCCTCTTTTATGGCCACTGGACAAACCAGTGAAGTCGTTTGCCTCCAGGAAATATTTGAACTGTTCGAGGTAGGTGTCCCATGTTTCAGTGGCTGGGTTGAATGCTGAGAATGCCGGTAAACTAACATCCTTAGAAGGACAGAAAACTGAGGAGTTTGCCTTGAAGCAAAGTCATCAGTGACTTGAGGCAGCTCTCAGCAATTGTGCCTCAACTCTATTAGTGACTTCGACTCTCCTTTATTTCAGTCCTGATCCCACCTTCGTCGCCAGTGTTCTGTAGGGAGAACGAGACAGGCAGGAACTGAAGCAAGGCAGGTTGAAAGCTAACAACAACCTTTATTTAAACGTTAATAAGGCAAAGGCAAGGCAAACCATGAATGGGCACACAGCAACATTTGACAGCTGACAGCTCTTTTATAAAGGAACTGTCAGACTCTGAACCAATAGAACTGCTCCATTCTTCCGCCAGCTGGCTGCTCGTGTTTTAGCCAATCAGGAGCTGGCAATGCCTTTCAATGGTGTCGTAGCCCTAAGGACTTAACAGTTTATATCTGTGGTGCATTGCTAATGAATAATGAAACTCATGCCTAAATATTCTGAACCTAATACTACAGCAAGAATCACTGGAGAAGACCATGATGCTCATAAAAATCAAAGGCTATTGGGGGAAAAAAAAGGTTGACTGAAAACAAGGTCATTACTGATGACACAAATATAATCTTCCACAAACTTACAAGAACTAACAGACGTTCCTGGAAAAAATGATTGCGAAGAATTGAAAGTGTCAAAATGATTGAACAATAAATGTTGCACCAAGCATTTGTAAAGGGTGTTTTACAAAATATGTTGGCATGAATGAAATGCAGCCTTCCCCCACCAAGTTGAGCAGCTGTACATGCATGTTCACCTTTAAAGAACTAAGGAAAGTCTTTAAAATAGCCACATAAAGCATTCTGGAGAATATGATGTCTTAGCACTTTGGGAAGGAGGATGTAGCTTATCCCAATGACGTTTGTGTAGTGCTCTTTTGGGAGGGTCATAGTATCTTTGGGGGGAACAGCTCTTAATGAGAAATAAAGCAGCATGATAATGAAGCACTAATCTGCCTTTAAATCCAGACTAGTGTCCGTTGGAGCTATAGTTCTAGAACAGGGCAGAGATGGTATTCAGCAGGTTCTGACCAGTTCTGGAGAACCAGTAGTGGAAATTCTTAGTAGTTCGGAGAACAAGTAAATACCACCTCTGACTGGCCCCGCCCCCCATCTATTCTCTACCTCCTGAGCCCCAGCTGATAGGGATGGATTGGGGATTTTGCAGTGACCTTCCCCTGGAGTGAGGTGGGAATAGAGAGTTTACAGTATCCTTCCCCTGCCATGCCCACCAGGCCACCCCCACAAGCCATGCCCACAGAACCGGTAGTAAAAAAATTGGACTCCCACCACTGGAACAGGGGTATCAAACTCACATCATCATGGCGGCATCATGTGATGTAGCAGGACTTTTCCCCCCTCTCTAAACTGAGCATGGGCGTGACCAGCACATGACACATCCAGCCTGGAGTTTGACAGACCTGCTCTAGAACATCTAATTTTCACATCTTTTATCCCTCGATCACTAGGGACATCAATAGCAGAGAGAATAGACATCTTATTCTCTCTTTCCATTCTGCTGATTATAAGACTTGAGCTACCTTCCATATTTGACCTGTAAACTCAATATGGCCACTTCAGAGACTTGGGCTTTTGAAGATCTATTTGCTGCCATCCAGTGGTCATGTGATTTTTTTTCAGCCCAGGTGCAAAACATTTAACCTGTCTTTTTCACCTGCTTTCTAAAGGAAGAATAGTTTCCTCCCTTCTCCTCCTTTATTTCATTATAAGGACAGAGAGGACATTGCAGGCTATATATCATGGTAGGCTTTGTGCTAGCATATAACTTCTTCAATAAGCCTAATTTGTGCTTATGCATATTAGAGATTCATCTGTAAGTGGATTTGGTTCATTCAACGCGAGATACAGACCCCAATGAATGAACTAGAGAATCACAACTTTAAAAATTTCTCTATACTTCCATGCCTACTATATGGCTATAGCTGAATTTAAAAAAGAATAGAAAGTTTACTTCCAGATCTCTTAACATTATAGCTAATTGTGCATGCAAAGCAGACACAAACACCCTGAAATACATTTTTAATTAATTAATTAATTAATTAATTAATGCAAATGTTCATTGTCTTATTTTTAAGTGTTCTCATGAACATATTTCAATGTTTTTATTGCTTAATATACAAAATCCATAAATGCTTCAGTGGATTTAAAACATACGTATTTACAAATGGATATGCCAACTTCTTAGCATTAGATCAGCCACAGCTTATCAATTAATTAATGTTTTAATTAAAACTTGAGTCTGTAGGCTGATCTCTAAATTCATTAAAAAATAAAGTGAAATGATGATCAATAAATAGAAATGAAATGGGTTATTTTCTAAAGCAGATTAGAAAATAATCAACAGACAGAATATCGTATACCGTATATATAATATAATAATATAATAATAGAACAGAACAGAACAGAACAGAACAGAATAGAATAGAATAGATCACATCAGATCATATCCTCAGAAAACTAAGCTTAGCGCCAGTGATCAACCATTTGTTCTTGCTTAAAGTGAGGAAAATAATATATTGAACCAAGGTAGCATTATTTAAGATGCCTGCGTTAAGTGATGCCTCCTCTTCCATCAAGCATGGCACATCATGTCAGTGGTCTTGATGAATGTTCCTTCAATACTATATTACAGGATGTATTACCGCTGGAAAGATCCACAAGTCTTGGTTCAGGATGGCTTCCTTTCTGAGTACAATCATTCGGAACTAGCCTCCATCAATATGCATTTTGAGAGAAGATGGGATATGTAAAGGTCAAGGAAAGGATATGTGCGGCCCTGTATGGTTTGGGATATAATAAATTCCATGCCTGTCTTTGGGTGAAATCTCTCCTATCTTATCCCCTTCTCTCCCTCAGGCTTGCCCCACAGAATCCTCCCCTATCATATTCCCTTCTCTCCCTCAGCTTTGCCCCACTGAAACCTCTCCTATCTTATCTCCTTTTCTGCCTCAAGCTACTTCCAAACTCTCGGGCTGGATGTGTCACGTGCTGACCACACCCAAGTGGCAGTTTGAACAGAAATCTTTTCAGGCGGGAAGGAGGGGAGTAGAACTCCTTAGCATCAGAGCATGTAAATAATAATATAACAAATGCTAATGATTTGATGTTCATTTCGAAAAATCCTTTCTAAGCAAGCACCTAGAAGTCAAGAGGAACATATGTGCCACATTTCAAATTTGTAGGCTTTACGGTTCTGGAGATTTCGTGATTCGGCATGAGTGGTTTTCACTTTTATAGAGAGAGAGAGATTATTATTTTCTCCCTTAGTGTTTCTGGATGTAATTATATTATTTTTAGTGTTTCTGAATGTTGTGTTCCTTTCCCATACTGCCTTAAGTATGGTATGGTCCTTGTTTCCAAATCCAAAAAGACTGTAACCCCCATTGGCTAGAGGACAGACAATTTATATTCATATAAAATTCATATAAAACTATCAATTTTGAAAGTAAAGGGGGAAAAGGGGAAAGGAAACAAAATCTGTTACATTACTTAAATATTAGGGAGGGAAGCACTGCAAAGAGAAAGTAATATGCATCTGAGGCAAAATCTATCAAGGAACCAAAATGTACATTTGAATATTGTTCTAGTGCTTCAGAAATTCAAATGTCATTCCTGAGCAAAAACGCAGGAAGCAAAATGGAGAAAGCAAAAACTCTCTTTGCTTATTTCTTAAGCAAACTGGCCCAAATTCCTAGTTTGCATTGAGAAAAATGGGCAAATTGAAGAGAAAGTTGAGTTGTAAGAATTTTTGGAAGAGATCTAGTGCAATTTGTCTTTTCACTCTCTAAATGTGCAGCACAGTTCAGGAAAAAAAGAAATAAATATAGCTTTGAGGGAATTGTTTTATTCTGTTTTGCTTTTAGGTATAAATGGAAGCTTCACAGTAGCTGCAACAATTTGCAAAAATGCTGTCTTTGTATGGATATTTTCCTTGTATTTGATTTCTATGAAATGTAATGTTTTGAAAAAAAAACAGCTTTAAAAAAACCTAGGAATTGCATATACGCTGTAAGCATACTCCAAACAATCCCCCCTCCCGGGAACTCTGCTTTGCACACTTGTGCTTTTCAGCACTTTGTTTACTCCCTGAATAAGTTTACTATTTCCAAAAACATATTCAAGGATTCTGCAATTCTGTGTAATTGTCTATCTTGCAAGGTAGACAAGGCAGGAAACTCAGCCAGATTGGCTAATTCTCCTTTATTATAAAGTTACATTAATAAAATCATGCAAATCTGAAAGTATGTTTCCCCCTCCCCATTTTCCTTACAACCAAGCAATTGGAGAGGGTCTCTTCTTTCTTGCCCCAACCCATTCCAACTGCGGGCTAAGCTGCCTTTTAACTGACCATTTCCTTGGCTGCCTCTTTGCCCTATCTGCCAAGGTCATGCCCACACACCATCCCTGTTATATCCTAATAGACAACCTGTGACCTATTGGAATATCCTTACCTAAGAAAAATTGGAGAAACAATGCAGAAATAGTTGTAACAACACATACACCAACAACTTTAGGTGTAGAAACAAATAAAAACTGTCAGAATATTCATGAACCGGCAGAGACATGGTAACATCAGCCAATGAATAGGCATGGCAACAGGTCAGCCAATGGGGCTTGTTTCGAAAACAGAAACTTAAGCAAAAGGTCTGGGTCTGGCTTAGCTCTGTGCTCAGCTCTGAAACGAAACTAATCTAGTAGTCTGCTCTGAACTCTAAACTGAAACCATCTCTCCTCTCTACCATGTTGGTAGAATCTGCTGTTGTTATTATACATTTATTCATGTGTTATTATGTACATAAAGCGGTTAATGAATCATGTTGAATCAGTTATCTGTGTGTGCTTTCTGGATGTGATTTCTACTGAAAACTGACAAAATCCTGGAGAGAAACACAGATAGACTATACCTTAACTCCTTGGGGTATAAAAGGTAGAGAAGTTAGAAAAGGCTTTCAAAGTTGGTGTTGGCTGCGAGTTCAGAAGAGGAAATTGATTCTTTGACTGGAACAATACTTCACTGATGTGCAACAGAATCTTGAAAGCACAGTGGAATCATTTCTAATAAGATCAAAGGGTAATTGATGAAGCTAAAAGGAAGCCACAAGAATGAGATGGTGTTCTGCAGGCATGAGGAGAGCTATTCCATCAAAGAGAAGGAGAACCAAAGCCAAGCCTAAAAGAAAATAATAACAAGCTACTTTCAGTCCTTGGTGCTCTCTGAGCCTAGTGGTTTCCTTGCAGACATTTCATTACCAAGCTAGATAACATCATCAGTGCGCCAAGGACTCTACTTTCAAAATTGTTGTAAAGAAAACTGTGTGGATATAACTGAAACATTCAGTCAAGTCTAGAAGCTAGATGATGACCCTTCCATGTTGGAAGTTAATGGGGGGGAAAAGACAAACTCTGATGAGTAGAATTGGAGGTCACAAGAAGGATAAATCAAAGCTGTAAAGATAGACTGATGATCCCAATATTGAAAAGAAGTTGGACACCAATAATGGTTATATGGAATGGGAGAAATGGGAAACCTGGAAACCTGAAGGAAAACCTGAAATTATTAAAAGGTAAATGAAGCATACTGAATTGTGTGCTTTGGAAATGAGTGAAGTTACGTGGACCAGGATGGGCCATTCTAAATTTGATGATCCTGAGATGATACAAAGAATGGACAACATTAGTTATTTCACTAACTGTATTAACAAATGAATAATATAATCCTATCTATTAGAATAAGTAAACATCAATGCAATAAAAATATGTACCCTAATATAAAAAAAAATGATAGAAGGCATTGAGAAATTCTATGATAAATAATAAGAGTTGCAGGATAAAACCTGGCTCATTTTCAAGAAACTTCTCTCTAGCCTAGAGAGAACTCATGCTGAACATGGGGTCCAGCATGAGTTCAAAAGCTCAGAAGACAAAACCTCTGGTCCCAGTGACCCACCCAGATTGGATCCTGCAACATTATGCCAAGATACGTATGTTCGCCTTTGCTCGTAATAATAAGTGTGGCTAAATGCAACATATAAAAAGAGTATAGAACATTTTACTCTATTATATATATATTTATGATATAAATCACAGTATAGAACAAATAATGAATTATTAGAGTGCAAAATCTGGAGAAACATCAGGAGTTTTTGATTGTGGGATGAAATAATGCAGGAAATAGGTAGATATTTTTTTTCTGAAGAAATTTCTTTATTTTTAATACCTCCTTTAAGCCACATAAACACAATCTCTGGATGGATGTCAAAATAATCAGAATCAAATTGATGGAGAAATACAATCCAATCAGCCAGGGCACTATCAAATGCAGCTTGTGGAGGAAATCATGGATGATTCATATCCGATTTACAGGTTAAATTTATACAAGTTGTATATTCCATCAAGATTTGACCGGAAGGATATACAGCTAGAAAAGAAGATCAATGTAAGAAACAGATTTGGTACGCGTAAATAATGTAGAAGAAACCTGAGGGGCCGTCAGAAGAGATAAGAGACAGACACATTCCCCAAATTTCAAAGAGGAAAAGATCCAAGTAGCTTTCAGAACAAGTTTTTATGGTAGCCAGGGATGAAAGAGATCAGAAGCTGAATGTGAGCCTTCAGTGACAAAAATGAAAAGACAAATGGGGATACGTCAGTCAAGAATGCCAGCCAAGAAAAGAAAATGAATAAAAGAAGAAGAAAGGAAATATTTTAAAGAAGTGAAATCATAACATTTATTTAAGAATAGCAATGCAAGAAATCTAATGAAGACAAGTGAAGTTAAATTAAGATGGAAAGATCCTTGAGACTCCATACAAGAGCGTTCATAAAATAACAGAAATATTTGTGGACAATAATATTCAGGAACTGACTGTCCTAGAAAGTGAAATATGAGAGACACCAAACTAGCTATCAAACACAAAAAACGTCAGGTGCAGTTGAAGCAGAGGTGATATTCAGCAGGTTAGCGGAAATTTTGAGTAGTTCAGAGAACAGTAAATGCCACCTCTGACTGGCCCCACCTACATCTACTCTCTGCCTCCCGAGTCTCAGTTGATCGGGAGGGAATGGGGATTTTGCAATAACTTTCCCCTAGAGTGGGGAGGGAATGGAGATTTTACAGTATCCTTCCCCTGCCATGCCCACCAAGTCACAGCCACCAAGTCATGCCATGCCACGCCCACAGAACCGGTAGTAAAATATTTTGAATCCCACCACTGAGTTGGAGTACTATCAAAGCAGAGATCGCAAATTCATGGCTGTGAGAAATTATGGGCTGGCTGGAAAGTAGACCTAAGCAATGAAGAGACAGCAGATAAGTTCATTATCTTTATCTTATAAATGACAACTCAGCCCAGGAGACAAGCAGCATTTCAGATCATGAAAAGAGACTTCATTTTTATGAATTCACTGTAAATGCCCCTCATGCTTTGAAGGTTCTCTATTTAGACCATAACTTAACAATTAAGATTTCTTATTAGAGTTTGTGTACTCCCTTGATCTTATCTGGCTCTGTGGGGTTTGGCATCAGTAATAAAAACTGGAAGAATAATTTATAATCTTCATTTTAGAGTGGGTTATTAAAACAAATCCTATTTGAATTAGTTGAAATATTTCCAATAAATAACAAGGTTAACAATGCTATTGAACCAGTTAATTACCTGGTTTACTTAATAAAATATAATGAGGATTTATTCAAGAATATTCACATATTGGGAAAAAGATTTATCAAGTTTCTTAAGGTGGAAAAAGCTAAATCCATCCTGTCTATGAAGAATACCAGCAATGAAATGGAACATATTATCAAAGATCAGCTACAGACGGTGCCTTTCTTGGTGGTCTGCTATATGGCTTGACTAAAGTCCTTGTCACTGCCAGGAATAAAAAGGCATTTGGGACTTTGGGCCAATGATATCATGTGGCCCCTGATTTATAGAGTTGCTGGGGGAAATGGGTGAAGAGGTACCTGGAGCTCTTTTGGAGGGTGAGTGAGGAAAGCACCCAAGGTCTTTGGATGAACTCAGATTTACTCCACATTGGACTCTAGCTATGAAGGAGAATCCTACAGTGATGATTTGAGGCTCAGGCTTGCTTAGATACATGGAAGGACTTTAATTCTATTTGTCTTCATGAAGTGGCCATGGCTGTTGGTGTTACTGTCTTAGTCACCTGTGTATTACATCCATGTTTCTTCTGGTTAACTTTTTCTGGGAGAGAATGTGTCATTGGTGTAGGAACGTGGTTACCGTATTTTTCGGACTATAAGATACACTGGTGTATAAGACGCACCAAGATTTCGAAGAGATAAGTAAGAAAAAAAGTTTTTGTCTTCCCCGGCCCCCCCAGCAGCACTCTGCAGGCTTCATCAGTGCTGGGTGAAGGCAAAAACGCTCCCGTTTTTACAAAAAATGGACAGAAAATGGACCATTTTTTGCAAAAATGGAGGAGTTTTTGCCTTCCCCCAGCCCTATTGAAGCCTATAGAGTGCTGCTGGGGGAAGACAAAAATGCCTTCGTTTTTTTGCAAAAAACAGCTCATTTTTCACAAAAATGGGATGTGGAGATGAGGCTTAGGGAATGGCTGTATTCAATGTATAAGACGCACCAACATTTCGACGCTCTTTTAGGTGGGAAATAGATGTGTCTTATACTTTGAAAAATATAGTAGTTCCTCTTTGAGAAAGAGGATAATTCTGCTGATCTTTAAAGAAGCAGTGGTTTGTCTATTCAAGAAGCCACTACTAGATTCAATTATACTGGACAATTTTTGTTCTGGTCTCCAACCTTGCTTTTGAGTTGAAATTCAGGCCAAGGCACAGGACTGAAACAGCATTAATCACACTGATGAAAGCAAGAGGTTCATCCAGCCTTGTTCTTCCTGACTTCTTAGCAGACTTTGATGGTCATGGTGTCCTTGATATCAGGAGTGGGTTGGACACTGTTGCACTGGTTCTCTTCTGCCATTTCTCTTTCTTCCTTTGAGGTCAGTTTTAATAGAGGGGCAAGGCTATTGATTTTCAATCTCTCTTTTCAATTGCTTGGCACTTCCTCCACTCCGGTTTAACATTAACATGAATGGCACAGGATAAGATATCATCAACATATATCTCTACTCCTGCCCGGCCATCTAATGCTGTGGACATTCTATGTCACTGTCCGGAGGTTGTGTATAAATGGATACAAAAGAATAGACTTCAATTCAATCCTACTAAGATTGAATGGCTTTGAATGTTAAGGCTTCTAGGTTTTGGGAATTGTACATCTTTACTTCTGGATAGAGTTGCACTACCTCAAAAACACCAGGTGCAATTTGGGACTTTTCTTGGATTCATGTCTCTTATTTGAGGAACAAGTGGCATCTCCAGCCAGGAGGGTCTTTGCACAGCTCATATTGTGCACCAACTGCACTCATTCCTAGACCAAAAGGTTCTACTCACAGTCACTCATGCCATTTCCCAAATAGACTACTGCAATATGTTGCAGTACTGTATTGTTTGCATCAGGCTACCCTTGAAGAGCATAAAGAAGCTGCAGCTATTTCAAAATACAGTACCACAATTAGCTATGTATGCATATTACACCTCTGCTCTGTGATCTGTATAGGTTGCTGATATGTTTCCAGATGCAATTCAAGGTTCTGGTAGTTATAGTACCTATAATATCCTTCATGACATCAGGCCAGGTTATTTGAAGGATAAGCTATCCTTGATTGTGTCTACCCATCTCATCAGATCTGGCAGGAGAGGCATGGTACAGTTCCCATCTATTAAAGAGACCCATGAGCACCAGCTAGCAGTCAGAAGACATGATGAAAACTCCTTAATTTCATAATAGAGGGACAGACTTAACCATAGTTTCATCTGGGAAATTGTGACCATCCTAGGCAAGACAAAAAAAAAATGTCAGAGAATTTCTGGAAGCCTGGCACTCTGACAAATAGGCCATCAGTAGACATAAACAATGTCTACATACTGTGCAAAAGAGACAATCAACAAGCCAAAAAGGAAACGAAATGGCCAAAACATTGTCCTACCACAATCCACACCCAGATGAGTATAGACTAAAATTAACATCAGGCCAACAATCAAGAAGTAAACAATACTCTAAATCAAGGAACTGCCAAACAAGCCAACACTAACAACCCAACCAAAGAACTTCCAAAGCCACTCCCACTAACACTGACAGGGCAAGCCCCTAGAACCGTGATGGTGAACCTATGACACGTGTGCCACAGATGGCATACAGAGCCATCTCTGTGGGCACATGAGCAGTTGCTCCAGCTCAGTTCTGCCACCCATGCATGCGCGCCTCCCACTGACCAACTGGTTTTTGGGTCTCTGCCACGCATGCACGAAGAGCAGAGTGCCTGCCAGAGACATGTGCACATGTGCAGGGGAATAGGCACACATGCGAGAGTTGTGGGTTGTGCACGGAGGCAGGTTATGTGGGAGGCATGACGCAATGCAGAGGAAGTCATTTGTGAATGTGTGGGGGATGCATATATGGGTAGCATGTGCATGCACGGGGGCACTGGGGGTAGCATGCACATTTCATTATGGGTGTGTACATGTGTGCGTGCACACTTTCGCATGCATGTGCATGCACTTTTGGCGCTCGGCACCAAAAAGATTATCCAACGCTGCCCTGGAATATAAACTGAGAGCAAACCTCATTGCTTTCTATCACTGATGTTATCTGGCTTGGGTAATGAAATATCTGCAAGACAACAACCAAGCTCAGAGATCACCGGGGTGGGTTCCTGCCAGTTCTAACCTCTTCTATAGAAGAGGTTCCACAAATCTACAGTGCCGTTTAGAACCGGTTCCAGCTCCCTCTCCCAGCCCATCCACACATCATCAAGATGAAGAGCGAGAGGAGGAATTCTGGGAGTTGAAGTCCACAAGTCTTAAAGCTGTCAAGTTTGAACACCCCTGCAGGTTTTTTCCCCAAAAGGTTAGGGGTGCAAGGGTCTTGTAACTTGACAGCTTTAAGACTTGCGTGCTTCAAATGCCAGGGTTTCTGAGCCAACATTTTGGTTGCTAAGCAAGAGCGTTGTTAAGTGAGTTTCACTATTTAACTCCCACCCAGTCACATGGCCGGCAAGCCACTCCCACAAAGCAGGCCACACCTACAGAAGAGGTTCTAAAAAAATTGAAACCCACCACTGGAGAGCACCAAGGACCCCTCGGAGTGCCTTCTGGTAGAGCCTAAGAAGAAAGTCTTTGCTTCTATTTTTAACATGCATTTTATTAAAAGTGTCAAGAAAAATACAAAAGCATATACAAGCTAATAAGAAGGAAAAGGACACATGCAAAAAGAAAGAAAAAAGAAAAAAAAGCTTCTAATGTCCTTTGCAGCAATCATGAGTGCATAAGTAAAAAATGATTTCTTATTGTGATTAAAAAAGAAATTCATTCTTTTCAATAATATAAATCCAATAAAACAAACAATAAAACAAATAATCTGGGTTTTTTTCTAATCATCAAAACCACAAATCATAAATATTTTTTTCAAAAAGGCGTGCATAATGTAGATACAAAACCACACATTCATTATTGCTATAGACTTTAATAAAATATATTAATCTTATTTATTTATTTATGTATTTATCAAACATGTACAAGATAACAAGTATAGGTACGAACATAAACATGAACAAAGGAAGTAAATACAGATCAATGGGGACAGTAAGACAGGGACGGTAGGCACGTTGGTGCACTTATGCATGCCCCCTTTATGGACCTCTTAAGAATGGGGTGAGGTCCACAGTAGACAGTTTGATATTGAAGCTGTGAGGTTTAGAGGATGTAACAATGGAGTCAGGTACAGCATTCCAGATGTTGACCACTCTGTTGCTGAAATTGTATTTTCTGAAATTGAGTTTGAAGCGGTTTACCTTGAGTTTGTATTGATTGTTTGCCCATGTATTATTGTGGTTGAAGCTGAAGACGTTGTTGACAGGTAAGACGTTGTAGCAGACAATTTTGTGTACTATGCTTAGGTCAGACCGCAGGCAGCACAGTTCCAGATTGTCCAAGCCCAAAATTTCAAGCTTGGTGGCATGGGGAATTCTATTGTGAGTAGAGGAGTGGAGTACTCTTCTCGTGAAATACCTCTGAACCCGCTTGATTGTATTAATGTCTGATATACAGTGTGGGTTCCAGGGGGATGAGCTGTATTCAAGAATTGGTCTGGCAAAGGTTTTGTATGCCCTAGTTAGCAATACAATGTTACCGGAGAAGAAGCTACACAAAATTAGGTTTAACAACTCTTAATGCCTTTTTGGCAATGCTCTGGGGCTCAGATCTTACTGTTAGACTCTCTGGAAACAAAAAGTGGAAGAGCAACTGCTAGAGATTTTCCCTTTACTTAAATAACTTAAAAAGAAAAAATGGAGACTCACAGTAAATGACAAGATACGATATGCATGGAGTGGAAGTGTGACTTTTCCTGTCTCTGTCCTCACAGTATGTGGAATCATAAAAAGGAAGGGGGGGGGAATTGAAGATGCATTTGGGGTGAAAGAGAATGTACTTAATACCAACAACTCAAAACAGATTCTTTTAAAGCGTAATATTATGGATGTCTACAAATAGGCTTCCTGTCAAATCTGTCCATTCTGTATATATCAGTTAAACAATCTGTCAGGTTATCTGTCAGCCTAGAAGGCCTCATAGAAGCAGAAATGAACTCATATCTTGTGTTCAATGCCACGCTCACCCATGCTGCCAACCTCCCAGTCTTGCAAAGGAATGGAAAAGGAGTTGATTTATAGAGTGCCTCTTTTCTCTCTCCAGTCCTGTCATTTTCTCATGCATTTCACCCGAGTTTTCATCTTTTGCATGAAGAGGAGTCGGTAAAAAATATATGTCCTTGTGCGACATTCAAGGTTAGTTGGGAAGTGGTGGTGGGGGCACCTAATATTTGGGAGCTCTTTGAATCTGTCTCTTCCTTACAAGCTACTGTTTTCTCTCATCAAAAAGAGGACAGATTCTGTTGAAAAGCTGATTGGGAGCAGAGGCCTTGAATGAGCGATTTGCAACCTCTCACCTCAAAAAGAGGAAATGAGTATTGAAAATTTGCAACATAGAATTTCATAAGATTTAAGGAGACATTTGTGGTTTTGCAACCACAGCATTATTGTGTTAAGGTAATGATGATTTAATAGCTGACCAGCTGCTATAAGGCTGTAAACTGAGATGATGAAATGAGAATGAGTCAGCAGGGTTACTGCCACTTTAAGAAGCTGTCTATATAAGGAGGCCATATGAGGGTGTCTCTCTTCTGTGTTATAGATGAAGATTGATTGATTGCCTGGTTTTGCCTACTACACACACACACACACACACACACACACGTATGTATATGTATGTATTTGTGTTACAACCCCTGGTATGCCCAAATCCCAGTAAGGGTATGGCTAGCTGATGAGAGCTAAATAGCTTGAAATAGATCTATACTAGTCTCCCTTTATTTATTTATCAGCACAAATACAACACACACACACACACACACACACACACACACACACACATGCCTTGTAGATAAACCACTGTTTGAAAGACAAAACCTCTGTGTACTGTATTTTGCTCCTGAGTTGTCTCAAAATAGTAGTCACACTGTGCACACTCCGACATATTGCATCAGGGTTCAGCATCTTTTTCATGTGCTGGGCAAAAGGCAAGTAGGACCTTACCTAAGACACCAAAGCTTAAAAAGTGCTCACCTTCTGAACCATTCTAAAATTGCAAAACCTGGCATCACCAGCAGATGGTGCCATCAATGTGGCCTAGGGCAGAGTTCCCTGACCTTTCTGTGTTGATGGCCCAGATGAAGGTGGGATGGGCACCTATATGCGTGCATGTGCAATGATGCTAGCATGAGTGGGAGGGTGCACGCACACACATGCACACACTGGCCAGCCACTCACACAGCACAGTGGCCAACAGGCCACAGTCCAGTAGTGAGCTGTGGCCCACAGGTTGGTGACCCCTGGCCTAGGGGCACTATATGCCTTCAGCTGTCACTGAGTAACACAGTGCCAACCCCCCCCCCCCCAACCTAAGATAGACAAAAAATTTAACAATTCAAATCTCTCAATAACTTGCATGGAAGAAATGCTACAAACTTGCAAGGCTTTCTCCATAGAGAATAATAATTTCAGAGACAAGATCCAGATAAAGTCAAAGGGCCAGATGAAGAAAGTTTGAAGAGTTCCAAGCAATAACATTGTTATAAGATTGAAAAAAAAGAGTTAGACTTTAGGCAATTCTATCTTAATTATGCTAGGTATCATTTGATCTGGAGAATTACTTTGACAGGCTTCAAGATTAATGTCATGGCCTGTGATTCTGGCCAACTCAGAAAATAAGAACCACTTAGATTTCAGGAAAGACCTTTATTGCTAGTAGATAATGTAACCGAATCTTGAATTCCTACCAAAGCAATTCTCCCACTTGACTTACGCCTACCCTAATTAAGGCAGAGTTACCTTGATTAAAGTCTATTTCTCAGAAATGTGGGATGGTTTCTTTGTAAGGGTTTTTTCTTCCTCCTCCAAATTCCCAGACATTTAATCACATCTATTTATTTAACAATTGCATTTTATTGTTTCTGATTTTTCTTCTTCTTCCTTTGGAAAAAAAAACAATAATATTTTCCTAAGTGTGCAGTCCACCCAGGGCAAGCAAGTTGCATGTTAACAAATGAAATAATGCATGAAATATATAGCAAACTAAATATAAGACCAGGAATATCATTAAAAATCAGAGCTATTTTTTAATTCCATTTTTAATTTTTGGCCAACTGGAGTCAAGTATTCGAGATGGACCACCTTTAAAGTTATTAAATTAATTAAATAACAGGGATAAGTCAAATTTCTGAATTCCTTGCTGTGGAATATCACTTTAAATATTCAATATTTCATTCAATAAAATATATAATACCTAATTTTGGACTTTTGCCAAAGAGTATAGTCATTTGTTTCATCAATAACACAACTACAAATAATCCCGCAAGCCTTCCATTTTTAATGACTTATGACAGTGAGGGCTAACCTTTCTGGTGCCAAATGCCAAAAGCATGCGCACATGCACGCAAAAGCATACGTACACACCAGGGGTGGGTTCCTGCCAGTTCTAACGCTTCTATAGAAGAGGTTCCACAAATCTACAGTGTCGTTTAGAACCGGTTCCAGCTCCCTCCCCCAACCCATCCGCACCACGCTTTCCCCGCCTGCCGCTCACTGATTGGCTGGCTCACCAATCGCCCTGCCCACCTCTAAGAGTCCTATCTAAACCTTAAAGTCTTAAAGCTGTCAAGTTTGAACCTCCCTGGGTTTATTTTTCTAAAGGGTTAGGGGTGCAAGGGTCTTGTAACTTGACAGCTTTAAGATTTGTGTGCTTCAAATGCCAGAGTCCCTGAGTCAACATGACTGGAGGAGGAATTCTGGGAGTTGAAGTCCACAAGTCTTAAAGCTGTCAAGTTTGAACACCTGGGGTTTTTTTTCTAAAGGGTTAGGGGTGCAAGGGTCTTGTAACTTGACTGCTTTAAGACTTGCCTGCTTCAAATGCCAGAGTTTCTGAGCCAACATTTTGGTTGCTAAGCAAGAGCATTGTTAAGTGAGTTTCACTACTTAACTCCGACCCAGTCACATGACTGCCAAGCCACTCCCACTCAGTCACATGGCTGGCAAGCCACTCCCATCCAGTCACATGGCCAGCAAGCCTCCCACAAAGCAGGCCACACCTACAGAAGAGGTTCTAAAAAATTTTGAAACCCACCACTGGTACACATGCACACAACCATAATGCAATGCGCATGTGACTCCCCCATGCACCTGCCCCCGTGCATGTGTGCACGAACCCCCACATACACTCCTGCATGCGTGTGTGACCCCCCACATGCCCCCTGCCCCTGTGCAGGTGTGTGTGACCCCCAAGCATGCATGCACAACACCATACATGACCCGCTCCTAATGCATGACTCACGACCCCTGCACCTGGGCCCTGACCCCTGCACATGCTTGTACATCTCCCGCATGCACATGCAGGGCAGAGACCCAAAACCAGTTGGCCGGGAGGAGGCGCACACAGATGCGTGGCAGAACTGAGCTGGGGTGTGCCCACAGAGAGGGATTGGTGTGACACCTGTGGCACACATGCCATAGGTTCACCATCGTGGGCTTAGGATAATAAGATCAGATGCTAACTTGTTCTCATCTTGTTGGCCAAAGATATGGTCTTCTACATGAGTGTCCTACAAAACTAAGTCCTGTTTTCAACAAGTTCCCTCTGCATCAATCTCTAATTAAGCATGTATTGGCTTGAAAGAACAGCAGTCCAATCATTCACAATTATTTTACACACAGCTCACCTCCAATCCATTAGAGGCCGTTCTGGAGAGGTTCTGCTCTGCTGGAAGCCTTCACTGACAAATCCTTTCTGTGTAAACAATAAAGAACGAGCTGTGTTTTTGTCCTCTTACCAGGGTTCTTCTTTGACTTTGCTCCCAGGCTCAGATTCTGCCTAAAAACAACAAAGGGAAGGAATTCTCCTCACTCTTGAAAAAGTCCAAGGCTGATCCTTTGAGAGTTTAGGAGCTTCCTAGACTTTCTCAAGACATTTCATTTCTTATATGTTGTTTCTTTAATTTATACCCTGCTGTTTTGTATATTCCAATGCTTGAGGAAGCTTACAGCACCAAATAATACAAATTAGAAAAACTCAATGTCATTAATGCAGTTGAAATCATAGCTAACAACCATTACAATAAATAGCAGTTTAAAACTTGGCTAGAGATGCAAGTCTTTAGTGCCTTCTTGATTATGGACCCAAATGCAACTCTTTAATGAGTATATTCCTTAACTTCAGCTTTTCACACAGAGTTTTCACACCACTCTGACTATCTAAGAATTAAGTTTCTGGCCCTTTGGAAGAGTCTCTCTGGCTCTTAGGATGTTGATGGCCATCTGACACAAAAGGTAGATTCCCATAAATTTCTTTAGCAAGACTTATTGAAAGAGTAAGGGAATAAAATTACAGAAAACTCAACAACTGGATTGTTTTATTTTAGAACTTAATTTACCTTTCAAGTTTTTTAGGGCATAGAATGGAGTTCAAGTTTTATTTAACACCTTATGAATTGGTAAGCAGGCTGGATTCCCTCCTCCCCCTCAAAATATAAATTTCCAAGCCATCACCTGAATATTTATTAGACTATGAGCAGACCATTATACCTTATACTTTATGCATTATACTTAATTTGGGTAACTGAAGACAATTTGTCAGAATATTCATGAACTGGCAGAAACATGGTAACAAGGTCAGCCAATGAATAGGCATGGTAATCGGTCAGCCAATGAGGCTTATTTGGAAACAGAAACTTAAGTAAGAAGTCTGGGTGTGGCTTAGCTATATTAAGCTCTGAGCTCTGAAACCAAACTAGTCTGGACTTGTCTGTCTGCAACTCTGAACTGAAACTAAACTGTTCTCTCTTCTGTTGGTATTGTATATTTACTTATGTATTATATTATATATAAAGTGAAGTTAATTAATCCTGTTGCATCAGTTATCTGTGGGTGCTTTCTGGATTTGATTTCTGCAACAAACTCTGACATGATTGTAGATGAAAAATCAAACCCAATGATTGTAAACCATGTAGGTTTACAAAGATTAACAATAGCACCTTAATTTGTGCTTGGTCGTTAATTGATAGCTAGAGATCTTTCAATAGAAACATCAGATAGGCTCTGTATCTTGCACTGCTTTGTAGACTGGCAGCTGCACTTTGCATTAATTGCAATTTCTGGACATTTTCTCAAAGGCTCCCCCATATACAAAGAGCATTGTAGCTGTAAAAGCATATCATAACCAAGTTATAGATAACTGTCTATGGATCCAACTGTCTCAGGAAAGGTTATGCACTCGTCATAATTGTGCCAACATATTCCTTGCCACACCTGTTATTACTATAGGATAGCATTCTACTCAACATCTCCAAATGAAACTGCCCCCTTACACACACACACACACACACACACACACACACACACACACACACACACTGAGAGAGAGAGAGAAGGGGCGGATTCTTGACATCATGGAGTTCGGATACAGTATATCCCTGTGGAACACCATAACTCCATGGCACAGATGTTGGACAGTCTTCAGGCCACATTCCAACATGAAGCACTAGAACCACTGAAAAACAGTGCTCTCACGGTCTAATCCTGCCATCCATCCAAGAAAAACACCATAACTGTTAAGAGGTCCAAAGAATGCATTGGCCTTTGTTTCCCTGTTCATTACACCCCCTGCCCTGTTTGCACCCTAATTATATTTCAAAATTCCATGTACATTTCAAAAATGCATGCTGAAAGACAGTTGGTTCTGTCATATAGCTATTGTCAGCATTCCAAGTAACGCATCCACCAAAAGCAGAACTCTGAGGCAGGTACATTCCTCACATCACAGCCAGTGAAAACCAATTTTAGCCTAATTAAAAACAGCTCATGTTTCCCTCCCCAGATGTCACTGGTCACATTGACCAATGAAAGTAGCTGGCAGTAAGTAGCTGTCTTCCTTTAACTGCCACCTGTTGGAATGACCTTGGTTCAATTTTCACAAGAAAATTGTTTTGACTGTTAGCCAGTTTATCTACACCCCTCCCTTCCCCCTTTCAGAGTTTGTGGCAACAATGGGGCAGCAAAAGATAGCTTCAGCCAGGTTCACTTCAGAGTTGACAGCTATAGGTGCAGACGTAAATATAAGAAGTCTGGATCTCCATTACTGTGTAACAGTAATGATACTCATAGAACAATGAGCCATAATAATGAAACAATAATGAAATAATTGAAATGGGTCCAGCAAGTCACATTCCTCCTGATGCATTAGGAGGTGTGAGGTCATGACTTCCACAATCACCTAGCTCAAGAGAAGAGCAATTAAGTTTGCTTCATAATAGCAAACTCACCTTGTATGAGATAGGCTTTTTCCAGTGTAATAATAGTCTTTTAAGTTTGTGATGAGCCATGGTGGGGCAGTGGTTAGAATGCAGTATTTCAGGCTAACTCTTCTAACTGCCAGCAGTTCAATTCTCACCGGCTCAAGGTTGACTGAGCCTTCCATCCTCATGGGTCCATAAAATGAGGACCCAGATTGTCGGGGGAAATATGCTGACTTTGTAAACCACTTAGGGTGGGCTGTAAAGCACAAGCGGTATATAAGTCTAAGTGCTAAGTGCTATTGCTATTGCTAAGCATGCAGGAGGATGTCCTGCCTTGGAGGAAGCATTGATTATCTCCCTCATCCATAGGGTCAGTTTCAGCCTGGCCTGCTCACTCATAAAGGAAGGCTTAGGTTCAAATGAGCTAGTGGTGGCATTTATATCTCATGCAGAAAGATCTCATGATATTTCAGAGGACAGAGCTCCAGACCTTGGTGCCACCAAAGAATAATACAAATAAGAGGCTAAGAATAAATGCAAGCCTGTGGTAATGAGCACATATGGAAATTTACCAACACTGCTTCAGCAATAAGATTTTGAAACTTTTTTATGCACATTCCTATTGGTAAATTAACATTCTTCTAATTATATGGCATTCATGTATCATGCCACCTATTTCTTTCATTCAGGAGAAACCCTTGAACTTTCTGCCTTTGGATTAGTTATTCAATGTAAGGGAGGTGTGGTCAACCAGAGAGCTACTTTCGTTCCCTAGGAAGTTTAATCATGCTCATGTTATACTCTTATTTGTATTCTATAAATTATTTCAAGGATGTGTCAGTGGTGCCACTTTCTCCAAAGAAATGTATATCCAATTAGCATTATAAGCCTCAGATTCAAGCAAAAACCATTGTCAATAATATGGATAATATATTAGGAAATGAGACTGTTAATCTTTCTGCCAGTCCTCAGAATTAATTAATGCCAAGACCTATCTGGAGATACAATAAAGTGCAACTGTATAATGAATTGAGGTCCAGGGTTCATTCCAATCCAAAGAGTGGAGAAATAGGGAAGCATGCACATATTCAAACCAATAAATAACCTTTAAGTATTATTGAAAAGTTTGTGTATTAAACCAATGTT
Source organism: Natrix helvetica (assembly GCF_964273705.1). Taxonomy (NCBI): domain Eukaryota; kingdom Metazoa; phylum Chordata; class Lepidosauria; order Squamata; family Natricidae; genus Natrix; species Natrix helvetica. Next base: position 80,101,560 of record NC_138552.1, read on the forward strand.
CTTCATTGAACATTCCTACACCTCATTCAGTAGCTAATGTCTGATGCGCTACTGATGACATTCGGGACACTATTTAAGATCTGACTTCTCCAAGGTTTTGAGGCAGATTTATGGTTGCTCTCATGGGTCATGCTTGTTGTTTGCTTCTTTTTATACAGTATTTGTCTTAGGGCTGCTCATGATTTTCTTTTGCATTTTTAAATTTTGAGATTATTTTATTTGTGTACCATCCTCTTGCACCATTTCTTAAGAAAATAATTTGGGGGTATGCACTGGCATGATGCTCTCTAGAACAGTGTTTCTCAAACTTGGCAACTTTAAGATGTGAGAACTTTAACTCCCTGAATTCCTCAGCCAGCCATGTTGGCTGAAGAATTCTGGGAGTTGAAGTCTACAGATTGCTCTAGAACAGGGGTGTCCAAACTTGGAAACTTTAAGACTTGTGGACTTCAACTCCCAGAATTCCCCAGCCAGAATTCTGGGAGTTGAAGTCCACAAGTCTTAAAGTTCTCAAGTTTGGACACCCCTGCTCTAGAAGAAGCGGGACCATCACTCTAAGTAGTTTGAGGCTACTGTAATTCTGTAACTTTCAGGTAACAGGGGGATGATTTGGGGAAGGCCACTCTAGAGGAAATCAATGAAATTCATGCAAGATTGGGTACCCAGGTGTTATGCATCCTTTAACCTCCATCTTTAATATGCACCACTCAGTTCTGTAGAGTCCTTGGTTCTCATAAGCAGATTTGGGTGTGGTGGCTGCCATTAAAACTAGATTTCCCACCCATAAGCCCTCATAAGATGACAGTATATTCTATTGTCTCTGAAAACAACAATATAGCTAAGGTTATAGACTATGTAGCCCAGCTATGTCCTTCCACATCTTCCTAATACATCCAATATTGGCTGTCTGAGGTTCCCTCCCCCTTTTATTTTGCCTAACAGTAGGATCTGTCTATTAGTATTTTCTGCATGTGAAAAGTGAAGCCCATAACATTTTCACAAAACAAACATATTTTTACTCTTTATATTTTCATTTGGTGTTTTTCTCCCCATTTTTTAAATTGGAATGGCCATCTGTTCAAGTTTCTTTTCTTTGTATTCTTTATTAACAATAAATTGGTTCCCTTAAAAAAGCTGTATCAACATTTTAAAAGATGGCAACAGCTATGCGGAGCAATGAACAATACGGAGCTGCCAAATGCTAGTTTTATTCTTATTTTGCAGATGCTAATTGGATATATTTATATCAGAAAAGCTTTCATCCTTTAAAGAAAGGGAAATAATTCAGTCGATTTGATTTCATATCAAACATTGTTTATGGTTTTAAGGCAAGATTGATATTTTCTGATAGGCTGATAATAAGCTAATTTGAATCTGACTGAATATTATTAGGCTGAGGGTGCAATGATACACTCTTTTAATTGAAAGCAAGTCTTGTGAAGTCAGAATATTCATTAAGAGAACTGTCCTGACAGATTTATATAAATTAGATAGAACTCCCATCCAACTTCATGGTTGTCTATGTTGTAAGAGGAAGAGATCAGATGAAATATATTTCCTTAAAATCAAAACATGGCCTGCTAAAATTATCTGAAGGGACATGGTGGCTCAATGGCTAAGACACTGAGCTTGTCGATCAGAAAAATCGGCAATTCAGCCGTTCGAATCCCTAGCGCCACGTAACAGAGTGAGCTCCTGTTACTTGTCCCAGCTTCTGCTAACCTAGCAGTTCAAAAGCATATAAAAATGCAAGTAGAAAAATAGGGACAACTTTGGTGGGAAGGTAACAACATTCTGTGCCCCTTTGGCATTTTGTCATGCTGGCCACATGACCACAGAGACATCTTTGCACAGTGCTGGCTCTTCAGCTTTGTAATGGAGATTAGCACCGACCTCTAGAGTCAGGGACGGCTAGTACATATGTGCGAGGGGAACCTTTACCTTTACCTAAAATTACCTGAGAAGATGCATATTAAATTATTTTTAGAAAGAAATGACTTAAGATGTAAAAATGCATCCATGCTTATGGAAAAAGATTAGCAGTCAATCAAAAAGATTTGGAAAACTCTTTGGATCACCCTATTAGCAAGGGTTTCAAATTGAATGGTCATTAGGTTGGGTCACCACAACATCAAAAAGATGTTGAGGCTTTAGAAGGAGTGCAGAGGGGAGCAGCAAAGATGATTAGAGGACTGGAGGCTAAAGCATACAATGAATGGTTGTGGGAACTGGGTATGTCTAAGGAAGAGAAGGCCTAGGGGTAACATAATAGCAGTCTTCCCATATTTGAGGAGCTGTTACAGAGAAAGTCAACCTATTCTTCAAAACACTTAAGGGCAGAAGAAGAAGCTATGGGTGGAAGCTTATGAAAGAGAGATTTAACCTAGAATTAATGAGAAATTTCCTGAAAGTGGGAACAATTAATCAGTGGAACAACTTGCCTCCAGAAGTTGTGGCTCCTCCATTACTGGAGGCTTTTAAAAAGAGACTGGACAATCATTTTTTCTGAATGATATAGAGTCTCCTGCTTGAACTAGAAGAACTGGTTCAACTAGATTGAACTAGATTAGACTAGAAGACCTCCAAGGTCCCCTCCCACTCTGTTATTCTGCATTCCATATTCTGTCTCAACAAAGAAAGTGTGATATGTTCTTAGGAGATAGAATTCAATCAGAACATTTTCCTCAATCCTACCACAAATCAATTTGATAAATTTCCATGGAATTCAAGTTTCCTGCATCCATCAGACATTAACCATATTTTAAAAATCTAAATATATGAGACTATCTTTTCATCAGTGCTCTATCAGTGCTTGAAAGTTCTACCTCACTGTTGACAACATTCTTTTTTTTTCTCAATTTTATTAACAAACATGTAAAATACACACACACACAACTTAGACGTACACCACATTTACACAATGCAATACAAACAGGAGCTTCCTGTTCTTTCTAATAGCAATTATCAACCGATACCGCTCACCTTATATTATTTCCCCTTCTATTGTATTTCATTTGGGTTTCACCATTCTTAACTCTCTTATTTTACTCATAACTGTTATTTTTGAGTTTTGTTATATTCCTTCATTGATTCTTGTTTCTTTCCTCCATCCACCTATACCATTTATTCCATATCTGATAGAATTCTGATTCTTCTTTTCCCTGAATTTCTTTAGTTAGTTTGTCCATTTCAGCACAATCCATAACCTTTCTTATTATTTCATCCTCCCTTGGAGTTAATTTGTTTTTCCATTTCTGGGCAAAGGCAATCCTTGCTGCTGTAATTATATATAGTATTAAATACTGGATTTCTTTTTTGTATTTCGCAGACATTATTCCTAATAAAAAAGTTCAGGTTTCCATTCTATTTTAACCCCCATTATTGCCTCTAGCCAATTTCTGATCTTATTCCAAAAAATTTTAGCCTCCTCACAGGTCCACCATAAATGGTAATATATTGTAATAGACAGGCTGATATGGTAAAATAATATCAAAAGGTAGGTAGGAAGAGTTTTATCAAGATACGTTTCTCCGAGGAAATGGCTTATTTTACATTTGAGGCAGATTCTTTAGAGAAAATTATGGCTGAAGATTGGAGAAGTACAACTTTGCCTGAAAAACAGATAAACTGCACTCCCCTTTGTCACATCTAGAAATTAAAATAAAGCCAGAAATGTTTCCAGAGGAATGTAAAAAAAAATGACTATGCATAGTGTATTAAACAGCACTTTTGAATTATGAAATGACCACTTTGAATGATTTATTCTCTAATATTGTTACATGGTCAAAGAAAAATTAGCCCTTTTGGAAAGAGATAAAGGGAAGAAGGGAGGGTGAGTCTTTATTGAGAATGTATATTTCTCTGTTCTTCATTGGATGCTGGGCTCCAGTGAGTGTAGAACATAGAATCAGAGGACTGGAAGGGACCTTGGAGGTCTTCTAGTCCAACCCCACGCTCCAGACAGGAGCCTTATACAACCCAGTCAAGTGCTTGTCCAATCCAGTCTATTTTTGAAAATCTCCAGTGATAGTCATTATCATCAAATTATGTTTCTACCACATTCTAAGTAATTATGTCATAAAATTTCCTTTAAATATAACACTTCCAACAAGAAGCTGCAATAAGTAACTACCTGAACATCAACCAAATCTTTATTTGACCCACAAAAACTACCCAATTTTAGTATTTTTTAAAAAAATATCTTGGGTGATAAACAAGACCAGAAGATCATCATTTAAACTAGATAAATAAATGGTCATACAGTATCTAAATTGGTTGTGGCATTTTACGAATAGCCTTTTTTTCATGCTATTCTTGTAAAAATGTGAAGACAATATCTTTTTAACACATGCACACATACACAGAGTTAATAATGTGAAATTGGAATGTTTAAGTTACACAGGATATTCCCTCAGGTTGTGTATATCTAGGATAATGATGTGATGGTAAGATATCACAATTATCACTCTGTGAATATTGATTGGTTCTAATGAGTATATGGAAGATTATTTTTGCAAATATCTCTTTCTATAATTTTTGCACATCTCTCTTTTTAGATCTGCCTTTCATTATCAGGTTTAGCCCTTTTCCATTCAAAAAATGCAGTTTCAAAAACTCAAGAAGATGTCGTTATACTTGCTGTTGTCGTACTAAAGCTTTTTCCAACTGTGGCTTTTTCTAACTTGTTCTATATCCACATTATTTTCATTGTTCCAGTCATTGCTTCTTTAATACACTGGATATGTCATGTTTTTGGTGTGATTTTGAGTTTCTTGTTACTTTTGACCTTTATATTTATCTTTCTTTTCAAAAGCCGAGCCATTGATTGATAGTCCATGATTCATAAGCAAAAGAACCTGGATTTAATTTCCAGCATTTTGAGGGGAAGCCAAAGCTGGGCGTCTCATAGTGTAACAACCGATTCACTCAGCACCGGAAATGGAAGTGTTCACGCATGCTTCGCTTGCGCACATGCCTTCCACGCATCCATGCAGCATCAAAACACACAGCAATTCGTGCACACATGCCTTCTGCACATACATGCAGTGTCAAAAACACAGCAGTATAGGACGGGATTGTGCCCAGGTGGGTGGGAAGGCCCAACTGCAGGTCACAACTACCGATTCACCCCAACTTGTCTGAACCAGCAACAGGCCATAACTGGGCAAAGCTAAGAAATCTCTGCAAAAAAATCCTGGGACAAAACTACTTTTAACAGAGAGCTTGGTGGACCATTCATTTGAATCAGTGATTGATAACATCCTAGCTCCACCATTTTAAAAACCACAGGTAATCATTGGCAGTTGGATATCATCATCATGCTGTTGAGACTCCCAAAATGGAAGCATAGGCTATTTTTATTTTGTCGGTTTGAGAGTTAGTCAGAAACATTTCAGGGAAGGCAAGGCCCTGAAGGCAGGACAAGAAGCAATGGATGGAAACTAATTAAGGAGAGAACCAACCTAGAACTAAAGATAAATTTCCTGACAGTTAGAACAATTAATGAATGGAACAATTTGCCTCCAGAAGTTGTGAATGCTCCAACACTGGAGGTTTTTAAAAGATTGGACAACCATTTGTCTGAAATGGTTTAGGGCCTCCTGCTTAAGTAGGGGGTTGGACTAGAAGACCTCCAAGGTGCCTTCTAACTCTGTGACTCTGATGCACATTGCCTTTACTCTTGATGGTTTAGGGTAGTGATTCCCAACCTTTTTTGGCCATGCTCCACCCAGGCATCTCTAAAATCTTGATGTCCGCCCTGTGACATATAATTCTTATTTTACTAAAAAATGAACTCTACTTTAGGAGGAAGTTTGAAGGGCCATTAATATGGCTTAAACAAGGTTCAAATTGCCCCCATTAAAATGCCCCCTTGTGGAGTGTGGGCCCCATGTTGGGAACCACTGGTTTTGAGCCTTTTCATCCTTTGCACAGTATCTCTGCAGGAAAGGGACTAAGGACATCTCCAAACTCATTTTTATTTCCGGTCCTTCTGCTTCGCCATGTGCATAAGCTACCTTTCCAAGGGGGTGTATCATTATGACAGCCATTCACTTCCTCTCTGGCTTTCTTTCTCTTTTCTGCTAATTAACAATATCACCATTCTTCAGCAAATTTGGGAAGGTATCAGGAATAGTAATTTCTTTTGGCTGGCAGAGGTCTCCAAAGAAAAGAGAGTTTAACACAGCGTGAACGACATTATTTGTACCCAATACAAGTACAAGATTTAACCAGTAGAACTGAACATGAAAACCTTTGCAGAATACAGCAGCGAAAGTGCAGGCGCAGAAATGCTTTTCCCAGGATAAACTTGGATTTATTGATGGGCATCTTGGTTGTTAGATCAAGGGGCATAATCCAGAGCTCAAGCCAGCATGTGGAGCACCTCGAAGTCTATTCTAGAACCTCTACAAAAGTTGATGCCGTATTAAAAAATGTTAAGTGTCAGAAAAATTAAAAAAAAAAAATTAAAGTGTATTTTAATTCCAAAATAAAATCCCAGAATGTTTTATCTTCCTTCTCTTGGGTATTTTCAAATCATAAGCGAAGGCATCCAAGTGTTTATTATTATTATTATTATTATTATTATTATTATTATTATTATTATTATTATTATTCTCTGTGTCTGTTGCTGGATATGCTCCCTCCATTAATAAGACATCACAGCTTCAAATCAGTGGTGGCACATTGTAAACAAACCCCCAAACATCATCTGTTCTATCATCACACACACACACACACACACACACACACACTGTTCTCTCTCTCTTTCCTAACCCCACTCAATTCCATCCTCTCCCCGTCTCTTTTCTGTATCTCCACATCAGGTGATAAAGCTACTTTTTCTCTAGAGAGACTGACTTGCACTCTGTGTCACTTATAACCCAGATTTCAAACACATTCAATCAGCGGTAGTGCGTTCTTGAATGCATTCACAATCTGCAGTTCCTGCTGTCAAAACAGACAAAAGTGGATTGGGATTGTAGAACATTGGGAATGGCTGGAGGGGGCGGGGGGGATAACACAGAGTTCCTTAGACAAAGAGGTAGCTGTGTTCACCATGAGAAAGAAAGCAATCACAGAGCTGATCTTCACTACAAGATTATCCCCAGATTAATACATCCCACACTTATTTCTCCAAGAACAAGGGATGTAATGTACCTGCAAGTTCCTGGGATTGCTTGCTCGGCCTATCTTTTGTGCATCAGTAGTGCTTTCTTCTGCCAGCATAACCAGAACTGTCTGACATGTGTTCTACACTTCATTCCCGTATTGACAAATGACGATCACTCAAATTGGCTATTATGCTGTGGCAGGAAACTGCCCCCTTCCAACGATTGGATACTGCCCACTCCTGCCATTTTGTCATGAGCCTCCTTCTGAAGGAACTGGAACAAGTTAACTCTGATTTTTTTCCCCCTTTACTTTGCTTTACCCACTGGATGCTTTTTTTTTTAGGCAGATTCACCAGTGGAACAAGGAAAGACAAGGTTCCTCCCACCCATTTTTTCACATTTTGCAACTTGATTGATGAAACCTCACCTGTTTTATTTGATTTTTAGATCATTTTTAGGTTTTTAATCTGGGCTGTTTTAGATTTCATCTGTTTTTATATATTTGTTTATTTATTGTTTTATTTATTTATTTTGGTTGGGTGCACCAGCCTGAGTCCATCATAGCTGGTGGGGACAGCCAATTGTAATAATGAAAAAAAAAAAACCATTGAGGAAAATAATTAAACTTTTTTTCCCCTTTCAGAAGGGGACGTCGACAAGAGTCAAAGAGCTGGTTTCCACTCCCAGCCCAAGTGATAGGAAATGAAGTAAAATGGTGATGTTTTCCTTATATCAATTGTCACTGGTAGATGTATGAGACTAGGACAGGGGTCGGCAACCTTAAACACTCAAAGAGCCACAAAGGTCCTAACCGGAAGCCCCCCGTTCAGCTTTGGAGCCGACTGGAAGTCTGGTTCCCCCACCATAGAGTCTCCTCCTAGTGTGGCATCCTTTTTTCCTCTACCTGTCCTAACCGAAAGCCCTATCAATTGTGGAGCCGATCGGTGACAGGGAGCCGCAGCAGAGGGATAAAAGAGCCACATGCGGCTCCAGAGCCGTGGGTTGCCTACCACTGGACTAGGACATATCAGGTGAGATGGGAAATCAGTAAGTCAGTTTGTTAATAGAAAGCAATATTCTCAGAGATAGGAGAGTGGTTTGTCCTTGCTTTCCCAGAATGGAAAAAAAAGGGATAAAGAATCAGAAAACTCTGCCAGCCAAAGTTATGGCAAGCAAAGTCTGGACAAAACAAAGGAAGGGAAGAAGTCTATAAAGGAATTTCTCAATTCCAGCTTGTCTGATGTATGGGAGTCAAGTCACTTAAGGCTGCAATTCAGATACACCTGAATTGAATGTTTAAAAAGGAGTTCAATCTTTTAGGTCTTGGCCCCATTGCAGGATCTGAGCAGAGGTGGGTTGCTGCCGGTTCGGCCCAGATCAGGTGAACTGGTAGTAGCGGTGGAAGGAGGCTCCACCCACCTTCCCAGATGCTTCTGCACATGCGTGCCCAAACCTGTGATAAAAAAAATTGGCAACCCACCAGTGGATCTGAGGGAACTTCTGAAACACTCAGTAGAAAGGAAGAACAAAGAAAGAAACTGCCAAGATAGACTACTTTGGAAAATTAGTAAGACTGGGGTTTTTAATTTTTTTTTTTAGAAATTTAAGCAGGCCAATCAAATGTACTAATTTAAAACATTGCCAGATTGAAGTGTTCTCCATGCATCTTAAGGTGTCAGAAAATGATAGCTGTGTGAGATTTACAATATCCATTTGCAATCCCTATCCCGCCACTGTTTCAAGTTACTGAAGCCACCTTTCAAATAGTTGGACCTCTTTCCAAGTTCTCAGGAACAAATGCTATAGACCTTGAGGCTTGATGATATAGGAATAAGGGAGGAAAATGCACATTAGTATGGGTGTACCAATTAAGGACAACTTCAGTGCATCTGAGTTATGTATTGCACATTCAATGAAGGTAGCCTTGGGGAGACATGGAAGAAAAGATGTTGCCAAGGCATCTTGGTACTATTTAGGTCCCTACTGCCCTAGTAGGGGTGGGATTCAGCTGATTCCGACCAGTTCGGGCAAACTGGATATTAATTTTACATCTGGTTTGCCAAACCGGTAGTTGCAAGGATTGGCTGGCCCCGTCCAGCCTGCCCCGCCCATCCCATGAGTCTCCACATGGCCCACTCATCATGCCAGGTTAGTGGAGGGTTCGAGTGGAGGCTCTGGGAGGGCAAAAAATGGGCATTCCGGAAGTTTTGGAAGTCTGGAAACTGGTCTTTTTTCTGGTCTCTGGAGGGCCTCTGGAGCCCGGAGGAGGTTGTTTTCGCCCTCCTGGAGGCTCAAGGAAAGCCTCTGGATCCTGGGAGGGCAAAAATACCCACCATGGTGCAGGAGGCTGAGTAGACCATCCCCACCATGGCCACACCCACCCAGGAACTAGGCAGAGAACCAGTTCCTAACATCCCACCCCTAACCCTAAGTCATTGTCTTCTCTGTTCCAGCAGCTCTCATGTAACTTGTAAATTAGAGAACTACTGAAAGTCAAATTCACTTAGAACATACATTTAAAGTAATTAGAAACTGGGAGTCTAGCTTCCCAGAAAATTTGATACAAAGGACAATTGAAATGGAATTACATCAGTCTGCTTGGTTTTAAGAGGATTCCTATCTTCCAAAAGAAAATTTAAGATGAGCTCCTACTATTTGCAGATTTCCAGTGGAGAGAATAATTTTGCCCCAGTATTATTTGCATATGATAGAGCAGTGATGGCGAACCTATGGCACGCGTGCCACAGGTGGCACGTGGAGCCATTTGTCAGGGCACCCGAGGCGCTACCCTGTTAGCTGGCCAGCACGCATGCGCGCGCTGGCCAGCTGATTTCACCCTTTTTTTAAAGCCACCTTTCACCCTCCCCAGGCTCCAGAGGCTTTGTAGGAGCCTGGGGAGGTGAAAAGAGCCTCCCCCGCCCCCCCAGAGGCCCTCTGGAGGGTTCAGGGTCCATCCAGAGGCTTCCCTGAAGCCTTCGGAGCGCTCAAAACGACCCTCTGAGCAAACCGGAAGTCACTTCCGGTTTGCTCAGACGGTCGTTTTGAGCGCTCCAAAGGCTTCAGGGAAGCCTCCGGACGGTCCCTGAAGCCTTCGGAACGCTTAAAACGACCCTCTGAGCAATCCGGAAGTGACTTCCGGTTTGCTTGGAGGGTTGTTTTAAGCGTTCCGTAGGCTTCAGGGAAGCCTCCAGATAGTCCCTGAAGCCTCCGGAGGGCCTCCGGGGGGCGTGGGAGGCTCTTTTTGCCCTCAGGGAAGCCTCCGGATGGACCCTGAAGCCTTTGGAGCGCTCAAAACGACCCTCCAAGCAAACCGGAAGTCACTTCCGGTTTGCTCAGACGGTCGTTTTGAGCGCTCCAAAGGCTTCAGGGAAGCCTCCGGACGGTCCCTGAAGCCTTCGGAACGCTTAAAACGACCCTCTGAGCAATCCGGAAGTGACTTCCGGTTTGCTTGGAGGGTTGTTTTAAGCGTTCCGTAGGCTTCAGGGAAGCCTCCAGATAGTCCCTGAAGCCTCCGGAGGGCCTCCAGGGGGCGTGGGAGGCTCTTTTTGCCCTCCCCAGGCTCCTATAAAGCTTCTGGAGCCTGGGGAGGGCGAAAAAAGCATGTAAAATGGGGGGGTCGCACCTGTTGTGCGCGCATGCACACTGCGGGGTCACACATTGCATTATGGGTGCGGCACGCCTGCACACGACCCCCCTGCACTCCCTCCACTTGTGGCACGAGCGCCAAAAAAGGTTCACCATCGTTGTGATAGAGGAACCTAGCAATATTGGTCATAACTTAAAACCCTAGTTTGGGGTAATGCTTAAAACATCAGGCCAGAAACCAGAAGACTTGAGTTCTAGTCCCTCCTTAGACATAAAGCCAACTGAGTGCCTTTGGGCCAGTCTCTCTCTCTTTCAGCCCTCAAAGATAGGCAATGGAAAATCATTTCCAAAAATTCACACACTGGATCCAGATCAGGTTCAAACTGTCTCCCCCAATATCAGGCATTTGTTAAAAGATGATTTCTTGTTGAAATGAGGAGCATTTATCCCAATGACAAAAAGCAGTAGAGACAGGTCAGTATGTGTCTGCAGACGATGGAAAGTATTTATGAATGGATGGTCTGCATATGCATATGTCTCAATGTACACGTAAGAATATGGGGCATGTTTGCTTATATTCAATACAAATCATATATTTCAGGACATCTAATTTTGACATGCAGCCCAAGGAAATGTTTTGGACAGGAAGAAAAATTTCACCACCCAAGCTTTAGGATACCCACATGAACCTACAAACTTGCAATAAACTGTCTGGATGTGAGGAAACCTTCAAAATTGCTTCAAATGGAGTACAATATTTGCTACCAGTGTTCATAATGAGAAAAATATTCTCTCCCCTTTCTCTGATCCTTGGAGATCACTGCAATCCATTGTGCTTCTATAGTGCAGAGAGACTACAAAGGGAATGCTTCAATACAATTAGGCAAGTCCTTTTTTTCATCTCTTCTGCCTCAAGCAGCTACAAAAAATGGCTTGTTTCCTTTGCTGGTCCTTACAAACCGAAGCAGGCAGTAGTATATCATTGTTTGCTGAATCCCTATGGTGCTGTTGCGTTTCAAGTCATTTCTAAACACCAATTGCTACCTGATTGGCTCTTATAAAAAAGAAAAGAAAAGAAAAGGAAAAAAGGCACCAAGAAGGCCTTGAGAGAGATTGGCCTCTCTTATTTCATCTCTTTGGGAAATTCAGCCTCCAAGGAAAGTGTAAATAGCTATAGGTTCATCTAGGTGATGGGGAATGACATGCATTTGTCTTAATGAGGCACCTTCCAAGCACACCTGACTTCTTGCAACATTGAAATCCCTAAAGAGGCAACATAAAACATCTGACTGCCGTTTGTGAAAATGACAATTTGGCCTTCAGCCTGGCAGATATTAGTTTTGCAAAGAGGAGGGGCTGAAAACAAATATCAACATAAACTGGCAGCTTGTTTCTTTGCAGAGAGGGGGGCAGGGAAGGAGACTCAGAGATCATTATCTGCTATGGTGACTTCAAGAACTTGGAGTGATTGGTTATAAGAAATACCAATTAGTCTGTAGGACTCAGTGTTTCCCCAATCTTGGCAGCTTAAAGACAAGTGGACTTCAACTCCCAGAACTCCCCAGCCAGCAAGTCCACCCATCATAAAGGTGTCAAAGTTGAGAAAGACTGGTCTAGGTCAGGGGTTTTCAAACTGGGCCACTTTAAGACTTGAGGACTTCAACTCCCAGCGTGGCTGGCTGGGAATTTCTGGGAGTTGAAGTCCCCAAGTCTTAAAGGGCCAAGTTTGAAAACCCCTGGTCTTGGTGATGTTTGAGCAGTGACGTGCAGTCAGGGGAGGCAGGGGAGGCGGAGCCTCACCACTCTCATCATGAAAATAAAAAAGAATTACTCCAGGAAGCCGTGAAAGTGGCTGGGAGAGGCGCGCGGCTTGGTTTAGCCTCCCTGGACATCTCAGCAGCAGCCCCAAGTGTGCCGATCTCGCCATTTTTTATATCGGGCGAGCCCAGGATCCTTGCAAGGGGAATGGGACGTGTGCAGGAGGCTCCTCAGCTCCAGCCTCAATCAGCGCAGCTGTGGTCCCCTTCATGTTGGCTCAGGAAGGAAGGCAATGGGACCACATGTGCAGGGGAAGGGGATCGCGGCTCTGCTAATCTGAGGCTGTGCGCTGAGGAGCCGACTGCACACATGGTCCCATTCCCCTTGCAAGGATCCCGGGCCAAGTTACAGGAGCCGGGGGGAGCGCTCATGTTGCTTGCCGCCTTCGGTATACCGCTAGGTTGGGGAGTGGCGTTCTGTCTGGCCAGAGGGGAGAGTTGCCGGGCGGCTGCTCTCTTGTGAACTGGCTCCCGAAGAGCCGGGTACAGCCTCAGGGGCGAAGCAGCCATGAGGTAACCATGCTCACGAGCAGCCGCCCGGCAAATCCCCTCTCCAGCCGGGAAAAGCACCATTCACTGACCTAGGGGGTATCCCTAAGGTGCCAAGCCATGTGGTGCTCTGCCCGCCCCCCCAGCTCCTGCGGCTTGGCACATTCGGGATACCCCCTAGGTCAGTGCATGGAGCTCTGCCCGGCTGGAGAAGGGGGTTGCGCGAGCGCCTGTTTCACCCGCAGCTTCACCAAGCCCTTGCGCAGCTCTCCCAGGCCACCGCCGCCAGCCGCCGACCACTGGCCGTTGCTGCCCGCCGCCGACTGCCACCGCCCCGCTCCGAGCATAACTTTCAAACTCCAAAACTCGGGGCCGAGTCTTCCAGCATCGGCCGCTCTAGGAGTGCTCTCTATGGTGGGCCGGCTGCCGGAAGACTCTGTCCGGAAAACTCTCTGTCTGGCAGCCGGCCCACCTTAGAGAGCACCTTAGGGATACCCCCTAGGTCAGTGAATGGTGCTTTTCCCAGCTGGAGAGGGGATTTGCCGGGTGGCTGCTCGTGAGCATGGTTATCTCATGGCTGCTTCGCCCCTGAGGCTGTGCCCGGCTCTTCGGGAGCCAGTTCACAAGGGAGCAGCCGCCCAGCAGCCCCAAAATTTCAGGGAAACACGGTAACATCATCAGTGCTAGAAGGGGGGGAAGGAGGAGAAAGGAGAAGTTCTCTTCTCAGAAATGTCTTCTTGGTGGAGCTGCGGCAGCCTGCCTGCCTCTTTCTGACATTTCTGAGAAAAAAAACTTCTCTGTTTGGACTGCGCCCGTGCGATCGGAGCAACCACGTGGTTTGATGACGTCACCAGCCTCATCAGTCATAAACCTCACTGCACGTCACTGTGTTTGAGAGACATTCAGCTGAGCCTATGAAAGATTTCTTCTTAAGCATCTCAAGCTGTGGGACAGAAAATGACATATGGTGACTAGAAATAATCTAAAAAAGTATTCATCTTTTTTTAAAAAAACAATTTTATTAGTTTATAATATAACATACGAAGAAAGTAAACGTTAGGGAAGTTAGGGAAGGGAAAAGGGAAGAGAAAAGTGAAGGAAAACAAGGGGGGAGAAAAAAGGCATTGACTTCTGACTCCCTTTGGTGCAGTAGAATAAGACATTAACATCAAATCTCAACTTTTTACTTTTACATAATGGTATAAACTAGCCATTTCTATAATTTCGGCTTTGCTTTGCTGACTGGGGAATTTTGGGAGTTGAAGTCCACACATCTTCAACTTGCCAAGGTTGAGAAACATTGACCTAGAACACGAGTGTCAAACATGTGGCATCAGGTTGCTGTCACATGATGAATTGTGGCTTCCCCCCCCTTCGCGAGCTGATGTGGGCGTGGCCTGTGCGTGACGCATCCAGACCGTGGGCCACTAGTTTGACACCCCCAATCCAGGAAAACAATGTGGATTCTGAAACCTGTCTGGTCCTGACTCTTTCTATTAGGGAAGCTTCCAGTTAAGAAACTAAGTCAAATAAATCAGTGATGGGATTCAAATATTTTAACAACCGGTTCTCTGCCCTAATGACCAGCTGGGTGGATGTGGCCAGGGAGTGTGACAGGAAGCACTTGGCCTCCTGCACTCCCCCTGGAAGCAAAAATGGGCCGTGGGGAAGTGCCTTCCCCTGCATCTTATTTTGGCCCTAGTAGGCCTTCTTGCAGCCTCTTGGAAGCAAAGGCGGGCTGCAAAGGGGGCCATGCCCTGCACCCCTGTTTTGGGCCTAGTAAGCCTCCTTGCAGACTCCTGGGAGCAAAAATGGGGCATGGGGTGGCCACACACACCCTGCTGTACCCTGTTTTGGGCCTAGTAGACCTCCCTAACTGGGAGCCAAAATGGGGCACAGGTGGGGACTCCTGGAAGGGACGGGGCAGGAAGGGATGCAGTCAGCCAACAATTTAACAACCAATTCACCCGAACCGGCCCAAACTGGCTGAATCCCACCACTGAGTTAAATGTCTATGGAGATTCTCAGTCATCCAGAAAACTAAGGGGAAAACTGTTTCCCAACAACTCAATTAAAAATTAGAGTAGAGCATAGTCATCCATTGCAAGCTATAACAATGGCAAAATAATTCAAATGTTGCACTTAGGCGATTATATTGTGACATCTGACACAAGTCTACAAGTCCTGTCTTGTGTGATGATATCATGGGATGTGTCATGATTTGCCTTGCTTGTTACCCGGTCCCTTCAATCCCCGTAGAATAGTCTGAGAAGCTAAAAAGAGAAATGCAGCCCTTCAGCTTTTAGATAATGAACAATATTAGTAAAATGCAGTGTAGAAAGGTTAGTTTTGTGAAGTAATCCAGGCAAGAATACCAACCAGGAATACTAGCTCTACTGTCATTGCACCATATTGTAATCCTAGCCCTAACCTTCACAAAATCTTCCAAAACTGGAAGTACTCCTTCTGTCCCTCACTCATTTATATACTCCCCTAAAAAACCAGGGAGGGTCTTTTCTGTGATGCTTTCACTGCCTTTCCTCCTTTGGACTTAAATTTCATTTACCAGATTGTAGTATGAACTGTGTTCCTTGTCCTGTCTCCCAAGGCCATTCTCCCGTACCATTATTATAGGAGGAGTATTATAATATTTAATTATATACACTCTAAAAGCACTGTTTTTCACCTTTGGCAGCACTAAAATGGGTGGACTTCAACTCCTAGAATTCCTCTGCTCCCATGGCCATTAGATAAGCTACTTTTGCAATTTTTGTAGCCTAAAGCGAATAGCAATAGCAATAGAACTTAGACTTATATACTGCTTCAGTGTTTTATACACCCAATTATTACTGCAGGATTGTAACTTTGTTGCTAGTATCCTTACGATTTATATTGATATTGATTGTTTCCTGATTGCTTATTTGTATCCTATAACTATGATTAAGTGCTGTACCTTATGATTCTTGACGAATGTATCTTGTCTTTTTATGTACATTGAGAGCATATGCACCAAAGACAAATTCCTTGTGTGTCCAATCACACTTGGCCAATAAGGAATTCTGTTCTGTTCTGTTCTTACTCCTCTTCTCTTCTCTTCTCTTCTCTTCTCTTCTCTTCTATTCTATTCTATTCTATTCTATTCTATTCTATTCTATTCTATTCTATACCCTCTCTAAGCAGTTCACAGAATCAGCATATTGCCCCTAACAATCTGGGTCCTCATTTTACCAACCTCAGAAGGAGGAAGGCTGAGTTAACCATAGAACAATGCTAGCCCCCAACCAAGATACTGCAATCTTTGGTTGCAGTGTTATTTTACAGTCTGCAGCTAAATGTATTTGTCAATAACAGGAGTTATTTTTGTTTCTATCTTTGCTTATTTTTAGGCATGGCTGGTTGCTGAATTTTGATGATGACATTTCAACACTCTTGTTAAATACCTTTTAAAATAATTTTATTTGGCATTGGCTACGGGATATATTTTAGACTTTCTCAACAGTTCTGACATGTTTTGAGTGTTACCCCAAAACTGTGAAAGATGTGACATGTGACCAGATATGTTGCTACCCACATTTAACATTCATCTCACCTGAATGTTATCTGAAAAGGGAAGATTGACTACAATCCTATGGCATGAGCGCTCCATCCATTCTTGTCCATTTTGAATTCTAGAATTGTCTTACTTTAAAGGTTATATTCTCATATTCTAGTACTTTGGTATTTTTTTTCTAATTTCTCCTTTTTTTATAGAGCAAATAGGGTTTATTTGGTTTGTTTGTTTGTTTATTTGGATTTATATTTTTATTTGGTATGAGATAAGATACAAAAAGTCAGGGAAAGCAATATGAAGACTGATTTATTTAAACTAAATATTTGCCCTTGGCAAATTATAGACATTCTATTTTTTTCTTCTTTATCTGGCCTGAAGTTCCTGAAAATGAGGCCCTGAAATGCCTCCTTGATTTTCCCCTTTAATTTGTGGCAATAATCTTATCCTTACATTTTCTTTTTAAACACAAATTTCATTGCTTGGAAGAGAAATCGTTATTAGTATTCAATTCAGTGAGGCCATTGCGGGGCGGGGGGGGGGTGTTGCAGTCATCTATTAATGATATATAGAGTATCTATCATTAATGGCCTATTGATTTGGATCTGCCTAAATTAACCTTTACTAAATGGAACTAACTTGTGAGTAGACATTATAAAAAGATTTTGGTGGAGGGGGAGGTTATTCTTGGATATTAAAATGGTATATTAAGCAATGTATGGGACATTCCTTTCAAATTCAGTTGATTTCTGGAAACCATGCAGGAGAGTAGATAGACCAATCTCGTGAAGATTTTTTGGAACGTAACTAATAAATCTGTTTTTCAAGCCTAATCCATTAGATATGTAAGCATTAGGGAGCAGTACAATTTGAAATTATGCCTCTTTGGGACATGGGTATAATGCAATGTAGTTAATTTTTTTTGTAAAATATCATTTCTAGTATAATCCTAAAACGTTGACTTTAAGAAAAGGTTCGTTGATTTTTCTGGGGCTTACTCCTGGGTGATTTGGTTGGCTGCAATCCAATTTCCCCCTCCTTCCCCGAATCAGGTACATAAAAGAAATCCCCTATGGATTTATCTGAAATTAAATAAAAATAGCATCATCTACTCAGCATAGATGAGCACTAATGCATTTCTCTCATTCTCCCATGAAACATTTATGCAAAACAATATTTTGCAAGAGTGTGTATTTCGAACATTTCTGTAAAAAAGCAGTAGGTATTATGGGTATCTATGAACGCTGGGGGAAATTGTAAACCTTAAGTGCATGTGTTCCAAAGAATTGTATATAAAAACAAGTGGAGAGTTTTCAGTATCATGCAGCATGGAAAATAGTTGACTGAATGAATAAAATGATAGCTGGATTCAGAGCAGACTTTACACCACCTAAATATTCCCAATGATCATACATTAAAGGGAGGAACATTTTCCATCTTCCAGTGGCTGGAATAATGGGGGAAAAGGGAGCGTGGTGTTGACAGATTTTCACCTTGTTCTTCCAGTGAACAAAATCCTGCTAGGCAAATTTATCTTTAGTCAAAGGAAAGCGAGATGGTGATTTTCAATCTCTAAAGGTTCAAGAAAGAGGCCAACAATGTTTTAAGAAAAGCTAATCCTTTCCATGCCCTCCTGTGACTCGATTCTAGGTATTTCTCTCTCCTGCCATAAATAAAGCAATGGCACTCGATATTTATACATTTTTATTCATGTACATGGCACAAAACTTGAGTCTGCAGCATATGAAGATAGGCTTTTAGATATCAGCAGATCTCTCAGGCTTTCTTACACATCTGCAGTGTGATCGAGCCTCAACTTCTTTGCTCAAAACAAAATGTTGGGGTGTTGGGCCATTGCTCCCTCACCCACCAACAGGATGTCATTTCATCAGGATTAGTTTTCCTTCTTCATTATGGCAAGAGGTAGGCCAAGTTCTCTTTCATACCTAATTTTATAGCCAGAAAGCCTTGACGGACCAGAGCCTGAGTGAGCAGCTGCAGTATTCTTCATTGTCCTAATTTGGAAGAAGCTAGAACAATACAAGGGTAAGCAACAATGAACGCTTCTTCACAGCATGTCTAATCACTAGTGGCTTTCACACCAATGTTGGGATTCATTTTTTTTTTACTACCAGTTCTGTGAGTGTGGCTTGGTGGGAATGGCAGGGGAAGGATACTGTAAAATCTCTATTTCCACCCCATTCCAGGGGAAGGTTACTGCAAATCCCCATTCCCTCCCGATCAGCTGGGACTCAGGAGGCAGAGAATAGATGGGGGTGGGGCCAGTTAGAGGTGATATTTACCGGTTCTCTGAACTACTCAAAATTTCCACTGCCTGTTCTCCAGAACTGCTGAATACCACCTCTGTTTCACACCATATGTTCAAGGTTCACTGTCTTCTCCCAGGCTGAGATCAGAACTTCATATTACTAAGGGAACAAGCAAACAATATCAGCTTTGAATTTAATATTTTGCCTTGGTTCTAGAGCAGTGTTTCACAGATTTTAAGAGGCTTCCTGGCTGGAAAATTCTGGGACTTAGAAGTCCACACAACTTAAAGTTGTCAGGTTTGAAAAGACTCCTCTAGAGGCTCAGAGAGCACAATCAGGGCCTCCAGTTTTCATTAACAATTCCTTCCTCTCCAATTTATTTTGCTTTTATTTCTGCATAAAAAAACATAGCCACAGCACATCAGTCTGTAGGTATTTCAGAACGGCACCAAACACTAGATATTTATTTATTAAACATATTTCTCTCCCACCACGATCAGATTGACTTTTTGGCAGCTTACATAGGGGGAAAAAACCAGTTATAGTAAACCCAGCACAAAGAATAAAAACACAGCTTTAATAGCACAAGCCGGGGAGGGGGGGGGGAAGAGTAGGAGTAGGGCCTTCTCTGTGATGGGCCCAGCCCTCTGGAATGACCTCCCCCCAGACATCAGGATAACGACCGATCTCCGCTCCTTCCGCACGAAACTAAAGACCCACCTGTTCCAACTAGCCGGCCTGGCTTAACTAGAACTTTCTAACCTCCCTGGCAATTTTAATTATGGTAAATGTAAATTTTGGGGTTTTAAACTATTTTAACTGTTTAATTTATTGTTATTTATTTTAATCTAGTGGCTTTTTATTTGAATCTTATTTGTTAAACACTGATGTCACCTCCTCCATGCCACATCTGTATATCTGTTTTGATTGTACGTCGCCCCGAGTCCCTTTGCGGAGAGGGGGCAACTGATAAGTCAAATAAAATAAATCAATCAATAAATAAGATGACTAACTCAAATTAAATCAGGGCAAGACTCTCCAAAACAGGACAGTTTTTAAGAGCTGTCAGGAAACTAGCAGAAAGGAAGTTAGTTCGATTATTGGAGGGAGGCTGTTTCACAGCATTGGCATCTTCTTGCAACAAGAAATCAAAGATGCATTGAAGCCAAATCTGCCTTTACAGATGCTATAATAAAAGTAAATATATATACTAAAACCCCAAAGCCTTGAATAAAAGCAAATAAAACATGGTGAAATAGATCTGCTTATAAAATATAACAATAGCCTCCTACCTTAGTATATAAAACAGAAAGGAATTATTCCCAGAACCAAGAAATAATCATGCACAGCATAGGGATAAAATTATAGAAGGGGATTGGGGTATGAGTAAGACTTAGTTTGGCTAATGGTTAATAGGGGTGAGGAACCCTACCTTAGACAAGGTTGCTATCTGGGTGAATTTGGACCAGTTGTTATCTCTCAATCCCAAGAAGAAGGCAGTGGCAAACCAGTTGTGAAAATATTGCCCACAAAACTGAATGGATACCAGGAATCAAGATTGATTTGAAGGAGATGGATGGATGGATGGATGGATGGATGGATGGATGGATGGATGGATGGATGGATGATGAAGCTACTAAATTATGGTGATGATGATGATGATATATAGATAGACAGATAAAAAGACTGGTAAAATAAATCAAAGTGTGCCACTGCCTTTTGGCAGGAAACTGTTGGATTTTGGTGGCATGGTTATAGAAAACATTTGCAAAAGAAGGTTATGGTGGATACATGTGGCCAACTGCCCTCCCATTCTTTAAGAGTGCTAGAGTGCACCCAAGGGATTCCTGCCATTTAATCTTCACAACAATGGAGTTAGACTAAAGGGAGAGGTGAATGTACCATGGGAGGTACATGACAGAAAGGGATTTTGAATCCAGTTTTTCCTTTGTGCAAATCTAACACTGGACCATTATACCTTACCCCAGAGATATGGATGATCCTGACCACATTGGCTTTCAGGGAGGTGTGGAAGATTTGGCATTTCTCCAGGCCCTGAAGCCAGCATGCTAATGGAGCTTTGGTATGGTTGTATTCTGCCAGTTCTTACCGGTTCGGGTGAACCGATAGCAGCTGCTGGAGGCTCCACCCACCCCAACATAATGTGCAACCTTCTGCGCACTGCCTTCTGCCTTCTGCAGTAGCAAAGGTAAGTGGATCCCACCACTGGGTTGTATGTATGTGATCTATAAGTATGAGGTTTTTTCTAGGGCCTCAACATGGACATTTGTCTTTCTTTAAATTGAATTTTATTATTGTATTATGTTTTATTCTTGTTTAGTGTTCAAAGTTCCTCTGGAAGATGGGAGATCGTACATTGTAAATTTGTGTAATAATTACATGAAAATAAAATATAGATATAGGGTTTGGTTCTTTTCATCATGCATATTGCTCTAAGACTCAAAGCAGTCTCCGATTCAAAGCCATTTCAAGGAATAAAATCAAGAGGGAGAAATTCTTGATAATAAAAATAGAGGAAGAAAGATGACATGGGAATTTTCTCCCTGAATCTATTATAGCTCCTAATTTTGCTGTATCTTGAAATGAATAACTAAAGGGTGTAATGTACAACACTGCAAACTTCTCACAATTGGGTTATAATATAAAATTGTTGAATGCTCTATTAAAGTAATTTATATACTGTGTTTCCCCGAAAATACAACCTGTCCTGAATCTAACGCTTTGCCACATTTTTCGCGCGGGCAAAAATATAAGCCCACCACTGAAAATAAGCCCCCTGGACAACACCCCCTCCTCCAGCCAGGCTGAGCACCGCTCACTGACCTAGCGGTATCCCGAAGGCACCAAGCCACAGGAGCCAGGGGGGAAAGGCGCTCATGTTGCTTGGCACCTTTGGGATACCACTAGGTTGGGGAGTGGCATTCTGTCTGGCTGGAGGGGGGAGTTGCCGGGCGGCTGCTACCTTGCGAACTGGCTCCCGAAGAGCCGGGCACAGCCTCAGGGGCGAAGCAGCCATGAGATGACAACGCTCATGAGCAGTTGCCCAGTAAACTCTCTCTCTAGCCGGGCAGAGCGCCATTCACTGACCTAGGGGGTATCCCTAAGGCGCCAAGGCACATGGTTCTCTGCCCACTCCCCAGCTCCTGAAGCTTGGCACATTCTGGATACCCCCTAGGTCAGTGCATGGAGCTCTACCTGGCTGAAGAGGGGAGTTGCGCAATCCCCTGTTCCGCCCCTGCCATGCTACAAGCATAACTTCTTCTCTGGCTTCCAAACTCCAAAACCCGGCTGCCGAATCTTCAAGCAGCGGCCACTCTAGGAGTGCGCTCCAGCAGCCAGCCCATAATGATAGATCGCACTCCTAGAGTGGCCGCTGCTGGAAGACTCGGCAACTGAGTTTTGGAGTTTGGAAGCCAGAGAAGAAGTTATGCTCGGAGCGTGGCAGGGGCGGAACAGGTGCTCGCGCAACCCCCCCCTCTCCAGCCGGGCAGAGCACCATGCTCTGACCTAGGGGTATCCCGAATGTGCGAAGCGCAGGTGCTGGGGAGCGGGCACCGTCACTTCCCTTGGCACCTTAGGGACACCCCCTAGGTCAGTGAACGGTGCTCTGCCCGGCTGGAGAGGGGTTTGCCAGGCAGTTGCTTGTGAGCATGGTCACCTCATGACTGCTTCACCCTTGAGACTGTTCCTGGCTCTTTGGGAACCAGTTCGCAAGGGAGCAGCTGCCCAGCAACCCCAAAACAATAAGTCCTCCCCCTATAATAAGCCCAAGGCCATATTTCGTGGGACAAAAGAAAATAAATCTGTCTTATTTTAGGGAAAACAGTATAAATTAATTGACTCACCTTTGAAAGACGACTATAGAATTATTTTACGTTGCCTCATCTATTAGCACCAAAATTAGCTGATGATATATTTCCAAGCTGCATAATTCTTCAGATAGCATAGTGTAGACATATTCTCACTTTTTAAATTATATGAGGAGCTTTTATCAAGTACAGAACAGTTATAAAATAAAAGAAGAACCTAAACTTTTCCAATAAAGCCTATAATTTAATTTCCATTCATATAGTTGTCTTGCTCTAAATTTAGAATATATTATGATGCAGTAATATTAAAGATTTCTAGCTCAATTTTTTTTCCTTAATCATTAATTTCCTCCAAATGCAGTAACTTGGTTTTCCAATATACCTCCATATAAAATACATCAATACTGTGTAAATTTTGCTCACACTTTTCTTTCTGAGCATAGACCTTATAATGAATAAGTCAAAATAGTGAATAAAGAGATTAGATGACTTACACTGGGGTGATTTAATGTAAAAGAAGAATGGATTTGTGTATGTTCAAAATTGTCCTGTGATTTTTTTATTAATGATTCTAGAATGTTATGAATTACAAAGGAAAAGGGAAGAAAGGGGATTGATAAAGATGATATGATCATACTAGATTATGGTTATATAACTTCTTAGGGAGAATTAGGTGTGGACAAAAGAAATGACTGAATTTAGAAGAAAAATAGTTACTTAACTTCAATAACATTTTAGTCTCTCACTTTTTTATATTGTTAAAACAAATTAAGCTTAATTTTCTTATTAAAAATCAGCAATAATTAAATGCTATATGAAGGTCTAGGAAGCAAGGACAATGGAATTCAGTGTTAAAATGAAATATTCAAGACCACTTACTATCTTCCATTTCTAGCCAAAGCAGGACATTTTATTTTTTTTCAATCGATTTTTACTTTATTAAAAAAAAACTAAAATACAAAATACCCCCAAAATTTTTTTAAGAAACAACAAAGAAAAAATCCAAAACAAGCAAGAGATTAAAAAGTTCATTAAAAATTATCTCATATACACATATTGTCTACATTAATTGAATACTTGTTTATATATTACATATGTTCCAATATTGTTCCCCATGCCTTGTAAAACAGATCCAAATAATTTTAAAGTGTTGAACTACTTATTCTATTCCATTAACCTGTCATCAACATACTATGTTAATGACGAAATAGTTAATAGGAAGAACTATAATAATAAAAAAGACAAGATTAAAATTTCAAAATTGTTAACAAATTGTTTTTGTAATCAACTCAGAAAATTTGCCATGGCTTTTTTATCCCCAATTGCCCCATGAATTAATGATGATTTGTCCTGCATCAAATATCCATGTTTGTTTCTAAATACCATCTCTTATCATTTTTGTCTGATTAAATATAAGTCCAATCTACAAAGCCAGTCTAGTGATATTGTTCCTCTGTTAAGTATGATATACAGTATCCATTCCTCAATCTTCTTAAATCCACTTAAAGAAGACCATCTACTCAGACAGTTTTCTGCTGTTGTTTAAGAATGCAGGCTTGAAGTTCAGGGAGTAGTATGGAGTCGACTCAATTGGTTGTAAGTCTGTAGGGTCCATTAAATCTGCTGCTTTCAAATTCCTTTTACTTAATGTATCTACAGTTACTTGCCTCTGAATGTTTTCCACAGCCTTTATCAATTCATCAACATTTTTTTAAAAAAGCTTTCAGCTAAGAATTGCATGTTACCAAATAGTCTCTTTACTAGTATCAGCCTCATTCCTTTGTCTATAATCTGATACTTTATTGCTCTATGGTGTAGATAAGAGAGTTCTTCAAAGCAAAATAAGAAAATAGGGGAACTGAGAAAATATCTTCAGGTTATTTCAATCCAAAATTAAAAGGAAGATTGAGAAAAAACAAACTCCAAACTTTTTTCAAATTGATAAAATACAAAATCCTTGTAGTGAATGTCCAATAAAAATGAAAATCAAAGCACTTTCACTACCCAGGAACACACTTAGATTTTCCTTAAGAAAAAGCAGAAGTAGCCAAAATAGCCAAAAAATCAAAGAAAAACAGTAAAAAGAACAGATGAAATCCAGCCAGGTTTTGAAATAATTAAATATTAAACCAGCCAATTAATGTTAAAGATAAGAAAAAAAGCAAGACAACGACTTCAAACAATAAAGTTAAAACCCAGGCTTGCTTATTAGAATGGTCTGCTAAAGGAAAAGATGGCTGAAAGATCAGTGACTTTCTGGCTGCTCTCACATGAACTGAAATCTTCAAGATTTCCCCTCCTGGATGGGTCCATGGCTGTCCAAAAGTCATCTTGGGTCATTCCATTCAAATCCAGTGAACAACACTGCCAAAGAGCCAGCTTTGTCAGCAAAATCAGCTGATTGTTGGCAAGAGAGAAAAATCTTCTTACCAGCCATCTTGGGGAGCAGCATCAAAGCAGCACATTTTAAAGACAAGAAGAGAAAACGGATGTATAAGAAAGCTTTGACTAGTAGTGCATCAAGTTTGTGAGAATAACCAAGCTTTATCCAGTAATATAGGATTGTTAATCGTGCAGTTAAAGTAACATTAATTAATTGAATCAGAATTATTATTGAACATTGATTATACTATAAGGAAAGGATTATACCTGATTATACACGCGCAGGGGAAGTAGGGAGGCTGCCTGCATGTGCGGGATGGCAGGGGGAGCTCAGGGGTCATGGGCGTATGTGTGGTGGGTGGTGCACATTGCATTATGGGTGTGGGCACTTGTGTGTGTGCTATTGCACGCACGCAGGTGATTTCGGCATGTGAGGAGAAAAAGGTTAGCCATCACTGGATTATACTATAAGGAAAAGAAATAAAGGACCACAAGTGTCTCAGTTGATATATAAAACCACTTTTGGGTGACAAGAAATGTAAATCCACTGAGTGGAAACATTGGCCAGAAGAAAGTTATCTCCTAGTAAACAGGCATCAAATCCCTCAAAGTGGATACAAGGAAATAAATGGATTCTGGGAGATTAACAAAAGCAGCTACGGGATATATGTACAAAAAGAGCAATCGAAGAAAATCTGCAATTTCATTCACCAGTAAGTAGTATTTGTAATCATGCTGAAGAAACAAGTAAGAAAGTGGAATACACATTAGGTGCTTCTATGCTTCTGAGGGGAAGGCCTATGCATAATGGATGGCAACCTTTCATATTAATCTCATCTGAGATTACCATTTACAGAAATGTTAATTTCTGAGCCACTGCATTAGAGCAATTAAGATTGGTTTCATTCATTGAAGTCTACACTCTCTAAAATTGATATAAATTCTCTCTGAATGATCCACCGAGAACAATAATCCTCAGGGGAAAACAAAAACAAAAACTACAATTGATAATGTGTAGCCACAGTGCAGGACCAAAAATTTTTAAAAAACAAAAAAATTTCAGATGATTGATTAAGCCGCTGTGATGAAGAACATGACCACGATATGAAAGATGAGCAAAAAAAAAAATGTCACACATTTCCACCTACCTGGTTTAAAAAAAAGCTTTCGTTTTGAAACCTTACTTGAACAGCTGAAAGAAATATTTTGCCAGCCTTTTTACAGTTAATTGGAAGCAGGCCAGATTCAGGAAATAAAATATTGAAGACCAAATGTTTTCATTGACTTAGTCTTAGACGGTATGAACTGTGTGCATATCATATAAAACACCTACAAAGGATGTCTATTTTCTACAGAGATGATCAAGTGAGATGAGAGGATGCTAGATATTCAAATGCTTCGAGAAATCTTTTGATGGTGATCCCTTGTTAATGCTGCTGAGGCTGTGATATTTGTATTAAATTAAGTTATTAAGAGTCGGAAAGCTAAACCCAATTAAACTGTTCTGACAGCAGGCAAGTACATTGGCTTAAGTATACCTAGTAATTCTGAGGAAAACTCAGATAAATATGAGACTTTGCACTTCAGTCAGGGAAGATATTCCTGGGATATCATTGCTGAGGGCAATTAATTCTGTATTAATTCATGCAGTGAATCCATGTGTTCGTGACATTACATTTTGTAATGTGCCAGATCTAAAGTGAAGGAAAGTGAGAACATTTTTTTGGTCAAAAGTTCAAATATTAAAATGTTTGCTTCTCTACTTTAAACAATGTTGAAGCCCAGTGTCCTATCTTGCAAAATCTGCAGGATGATCCAAAATAGACCACATTAACCATATGGTCCTTGTTTGATTGAATGAGGGAAAAGAATGCCACTTTTTTAAATAAAACAAAACACCCAATCCAATATATATATATATATATTAATGCAGAATAAATCAGAATAAAACAGATTAAATTACACAAAACAGTATCATGCATGTATGTGTACTGGCATTCTTGGGAAATAAAATAAGGCTTGGATGCAAGCCAGAACTTTATTTGGAAATATATCCATCTGTCCATAAAAAGGCTGCTGGGAAGAAATATCCTAGCAGAATCAGAAGTAATAGTGCAGAGCAGTGGTGGGTTTCAAATTTTTTTGGAACCTACTCTGTGGGTGTGGCCTCCTTTGTGGGAGTGGCTTGCTGGCCATGTGACCTGGTGGGAGTGGCTTGGCAGTCATGTGACCAGGTGGGCATGGCTAACTTGGAAAATGTGGTGAAACTCACTTAACGATGCTCTTGCTTAGCAACCAAAATTTTGGGCTCAATTGTGGTCATAAGTTCTTTTTCTTTCTTTCTTTCATCTCTCTCTCCCACTTTCTTTTTTTCTTTTTCTTTTTCTCTCTCTCTCTGGCTCTTTCTCTCTCTCTCCCTCTCCCTCTGTCATTTTCTCTGGGTGTCTATCTGTCTGTCTCTCTCTCTGTATCTCTGTCTCTCTCTCCTCCATCCCCCATCTCTGTCACTCTGTGTGTGTGTGTCTGTCTGTCTCTCACTCACTCTGTGTGTGTGTGTGTGTGTGTCTGTCTCTGTCTCTCCCTCTGTCTCTCTCCCCTCCCTTCCTCTCTCTCTGTCACTCTGTGTATGTGGGTGTGTCTGTCTCTCACTCATTCACTTAATCACTCACTCTGTGTGTGTCTCTCTATCTTTCTCTCCCTCCCTCCCCCTCTCTGTCTCTCTGTGTGTGTGTGTGTGTGTGTGTGTGTGTGTCTGTCAGTCTCTCTGATTCCCTCCCTCACTCCCTCTCTCTGTCTGTCTGTCTGTCTCACTCACACACACACACTGTGGTCACCTTGTTGAGTGTTCCAATCACATTTGAAACACTCAACAACTGGCTTGCATTTATGGTATTTTGCAGCATTCTGCAGTCATAGGACCAAAATATATGCTTTTAACCATATATTTTGGTCCTATGACTGCAGAATGCTGCAAAATACCATAAATGCAGGCCAGTTGTTGAGTGTTTCAAATGTGATTGGAACACTCAACAAGGTGACCACAGTGTGTGTGTGTGTGTGAGTGAGACAGACAGACAGAGAGAGAGAGGAACAGAGAGGGAGTGAGAGAGGGAATCAGAGAGAGACTGACAGAGTCTGACAGAATCAGAGAGGTACTTTTAACTACCTGGCAGCGGCGTTTTACCTTGGGGGGCTCCTCAGAACATCCTAAGACTTCGGAGGGAAGCCTCCAGCCCCGAGCAGGAGCAAAGCCCCTTTTCCAACTGGCCTTTCCTCGCTTGGAGGGCTTTGGAGGGAAGCTTCTGCATAAGCCCGGCCGAGTGACAACAAGTTCCCACCGTTACGAAGCCTCGGAGGCTGTAATTTTCTGAGCTGTGCGCGCCCGCCTGTTTTCCACGGCGTGGAGCAGCAGCGAGGTTTGTGTGGCCGGCAATCACTCCAAATGCCATCCGGGAAGACGAGGAACGTGAGGGGGGACCGTTGACGGCCTCTGCAATCATCGCTCGCCTCGCAGAGCCTCGCTGCTGCTCCACGCCGTGGAAAACAGGCGCGCGCGCACAGCTCAGAAAATTACAGCCTCCGAGACTTCGTAACGGCGGGAACTTGTTGTCACTCGGCCGGGCTTATGCAGAAGCTTCCCTCCGAAGCGTTCTGAGCCTCGGAGGCTGTAATTTTCTGAGCTGAGCGCGCGCGCCTGTTTTCCACGGCGTGGAGCAGCAGCGAGGCTCTGCGAGGCGAGCGATGATTGCGGAGGCCGTCAACGGTCCCCCCTCGCGTTCCTCGTCTTCCCGGATGGCATCCTGAGTCATTGCCGGCCTCGCAGAGCCTCGCTGCTGCTCCACGCCGTGGAAAACAGGCGCGCGCGCACAGCTCAGAAAATTACAGCCTCCGAGACTTTGTAACGGCGGGAACTTGTTGTCACTCGGCCGGGCTTATGCAGAAGCTTCCCTCCGAAGCGTTCTGAGCCTCGGAGGCTGTAATTTTCTGAGCTGTGCACGCGCGCCTGTTTTCCACGGCGTGGAGCAGCAGCGAGGCTCTGCGAGGCGAGCGATGATTGCGGAGGCCGTCAACGGTCCCCCCTCGCGTTCCTCGTCTTCCCGGATGGCATCCTGAGTCATTGCCGGCCTCGCAGAGCCTCGCTGCTGCTCCACGCCGTGGAAAACAGGCGCGCGCGCACAGCTCAGAAAATTACAGCCTCCGAGGCTCAGAACGCTTCGGAGGGAAGCTTCTGCATAAGCCCGGCCGAGTGACAACAAGTTCCCGCCGTTACGAAGTCTCGGAGGCTGTAATTTTCTGAGCTGTGCGCGCGCGCCTGTTTTCCACGGCGTGGAGCAGCAGCGAGGCTCTGCGAGGCGAGCGATGATTGCGGAGGCCGTCAACGGTCCCCCCTCGCGTTCCTCGTCTTCCCGGATGGCATCCTGAGTCATTGCCGGCCTCGCAGAGCCTCGCTGCTGCTCCACGCCGTGGAAAACAGGCGCGCGCGCACAGCTCAGAAAATTACAGCCTCCGAGACTTCGTAACGGCGGGAACTTGTTGTCACTCGGCCGGGCTTATGCAGAAGCTTCCCTCCGAAGCGTTCTGAGCCTCGGAGGCTGTAATTTTCTGAGCTGTGCGCGCGCGCCTGTTTTCCACGGCGTGGAGCAGCAGCGAGGCTCTGCGAGGCGAGCGATGATTGCGGAGGCCGTCAACGGTCCCCCCTCGCGTTCCTCGTGTTCCCGGATGGCATCCTGAGTCATTGCCGGCCTCGCAGAGCCTCGCTGCTGCTCCACGCCGTGGAAAACAGGCGCGCGCGCACAGCTCAGAAAATTACAGCCTCCGAGACTTCGTAACGGCGGGAACTTGTTGTCACTCACCCGGGCTTCTGCAGAAGCTTCCCTCCGAAGCCCTCCAAGCGAGGAAAGGCCAGTTGGGAAACGGGCCAGAAGACAAGGAACAGCAGTGGCGGCGGGGAGTCAGCCCCGATGCAAAAAAAACGCCAAGGGGGCGGGGCCGGAAATTACTTCCGGGTTCATTCTTCAACCGGTTCGCACGATCCGGTGCGATCCGGTAGAAACCCACCACTGGTGCAGAGACCTACTCTTACTAAGACCTACTCTACTCTAAGAAGTAAGCGTGCAGAGAAGAGCAACAAAGATGATTAGGGGACTGGAGACTAAAACATATGAAGAAAGGTTGCAGGAACTGGGTATGTCTAGTTTAATAGAAAGAAGGACTAAGGGAGACATGATAGCAGTGTTCCAATATCTCAGGGGTTGCCACAAAGAAGAGAGAGTCAAACTATTCTCCAAAGCACCTGAAGGCAGAACATGAAGCAATGGGTGGAAACTAATCAAGGAGAGAAGCAACTTAGAAGTGAGGAGAAATTTCCTGACAGTTAGAACAATTAATCAGTGGAACAACTTGCCTCCAGAAGTTGTGAATGCTCCACCACTGGAAGTCTTTAAGAAAATGTTGGAAAATGTTGTCTGAAGTGGTGTAGGGTTTCCTGCCTAGGCAAGGGGTTGGACTAGAAGATCTCCAAGGTCCCTTCCAACTCTGCTATTCTATTCTATTCTATTCTATTCTATTCTATTCTATTCTAATAGATGTAGTATCCTTAGCAATTTGTCTTAGGATGAAATATATTTTGAATTTTGCTCTCTCTATTGTGGAAATGACAAGAATTCTGTCTATGGTCACCATTTTGCAACTAGGCCTAAACATAGTATCCAAATTCCACATCTGGACATAGCCACACATAAACACACACATAAACACAAATTAAGGATTCCACCTTAGGACTCAATACATAGTGGAATTTACTACTATCTTGGAAATTATTATTTTTTCATACAATTTACTGCAAAAGGCAAAAGATTTAACTCTTGAGTCTATAAGTTTACATTTCAGCAGACCTTGGAATTTTAGATTTAGTGGCTTCATTTGATTACAGTTTCACAGTAAAGTTTAATAAAAATTCTCCATATGCATCAGTGAAATGTTTATGCCAGCCAGTTTAATACTAGCCTTGCCACAGGATTAATAGAAAACTTTATTTGGTTTATGTATGATTTTATTTATTCGTCCTCCTCATCCCAAGCTTTTCACAAAATTAAAACAATAAACAAATTATAACTGAAAAACTACCATCTGTGGATGTTAAACTAATCAACTTTTCCTTTAGTCAAATTCTGTAGAGATTCTCAGTCATCCAGGTCATGGTTGTCCCAAAAGTGATTTTTCAAGAGGCAAGTTGGCTTTCTGCCCCATCAGGACAAGATTCAGCAGTCCATCTGCATTTAAAAGGCAATGGTCACTCTTTTGAAGACAGCAAAGTCCATATTTTGGACAGAGCGGACCACTGGTTTGAAAGAGGAGTCAAAGAGGTCATCTATGTCAAAATTGAACAACCCTCACTCAACAGAGAGGGAGGAATAAGACATCATCTATCTCTCATCTATCTCTTACAACACAGTCCTTTCAACAGTTCCAAGACGGCTCCACACCCATTTGCACTACTAGGCGACCCTGAAGACATAGATAAATCTCCAGATGGCCTCGACAACTTTCTCAATGACAGGGGTGTCAAACAAGACCTGTGGCCTGATCCTGCAGCACTCTGCCAGCCAAAAATGGGCCACGCAGAGGCCTCATAGAGCCTCCACGCAGCCCATTTTTGGCCAGCAGAGTGCTGCAGGAGGCCATGAAGGCTGAAAAAGGACCACATGGGGGCCATGTGCACCCCCAAATCCCATTTTGATTAGCAAAGTGCTGCAGGAGGCTGTTCAGCAGCAATACATTTCACATTTTGTTACCACTGGTATCACCCATTCCCCCCCGCAGGGATGTGCTTTGCTCTACCTCGCGCCTTCCACCCATGCGCCCAGCCTCAAAAACATGCCTCAGTAGCATGGCATAGAGCTAGGGAGGGTGGGCAGGCCCATCCCTAATTTTTGCTACGGGTTTGGGTGAACCAGTCCAAACCAGCTGAATACCATCTCTGCCATTCAGGCCGAAAACAGGGATGAGAGGGCTGCATGTACACCCCCCTCTCCGCACCCCATCTTCCCTGGCAGGGTGCTGCAGGAGGCATTTGTCCCATCCCCCCCCAATCCCTCTCCCCCATTTCTGGAGGAGAACTACAATGCTGATCTAGCCCCCAAAGAAATCCAGTTTGATACCCCTGCTCTAAAAGAATAAAAATGACCAGCTGTCTGCAAAAAGTACAAACCCTTTCATTACCCACCATCTGTAGAAGCTTCTTGAATGAGAAGTGAAACATCTTCAAAGAAAATCCAGAAAGTTCAGTTGCCTCTTAAAAAACCTCTTTGGGTTTTCCATTAGTCATGTAACCCTCCTTCAAAGTAAAACATAGAATTTGAGCCAAAAGTAGGTAGTTAAGATCACAGCAATGTTCAAAGTTGTTCATTTTTTTTACAGGTGTTTTCCTGTTTTCTTTGTAACAGGAATTCTAATTGAAATAATGGAGGATTTCAAAACACTTAAGCTCCCAAAGAGAAGATGCATGTTCCCAGTGGAAATCCATCTAGATTCTGCTTGGAAAGAAGCTGAATTTTTGAACCTGGATTTATCAAATGACCTTAGAGGATAAACAGGTAAATTGTATGCGATAAGATATTCCTGAGATCTTGAGAACTTAAAGCCAGTTCTGGTGTAGCTGTAGTATTTCAGATTTAAAATTAAATTACATCATTGAATTCAACTCCTATCTGGGGTTGGAAGTCCAATAAAAAACATATCTAACAAATTGCTCCCCAGCTTTTGTTTGAATATAATCAGCAAAGAGAAGCTAACTTGTTGGTTCCTATGTTGGACTCCTTTCACTACTGTGAAGGTTTTCCTAACATTAAAATAGAATCCGCCTGCCTGTGACTTAAGACCATAATTTGGTGACCACTCCTGTGAACAAATAGAGGTCTTAGCAAATTTTTGTCTAAATCCCCTTAAAAACTGAAGGAGGGAAGTATGCCTGAAGGAATGTCATAGAAGACTGTTTGTAAGGCCCATTGTTGTCCCAAAGGTGCTTTTTCAAGAGGCAACTGGACTTTCTGTTTTTTCTTTGAAGACATTTCACTTCTCATCCAAGAAGGTTCTTCAAACAAGATGTCTTCAAAGAAAATCCAGAAAGTCCAGTTGCCTCTTGAAAAAAGCACCTTTGGGACAACCATGACCTGGATGACTGAGAATCTCCATAGACATTCAGGACCACTGTTCTATCCTGTTTTTGAAATGTTTCTGAAAAGTCAAGAAGTACTAAGTCTTAGATGCTCTTCTAGTTCAGGGGTCTCCAACCTTGGCAACTTTAAGACTTGTGGACTTCAACTCCCACAATTCCTCAGCCTAGCTGAATTCTGGGAGTTGAAGTGCACGAGTCTTAAAGTTGCCAAGATTGGAGACCCCTGCGCTTTAGTTCACTGCTAAACCTTCCTCTAAAGTCTTTTCTTGTGGTTAAGAAAAGGCCATTTTTGCTAGGGGAAAAGTTCAGGTCTTTTGTCCATCCAGTCTTTCAATTTCATTCTATCCTTTTCCTTTGTGGGAATTCAGCATAAGTTTGCTCTAATACACAGACTGAGTCACTATGCTATCAAAACTGTCTCTCAGCCAGAAATGGACACTGCAAATCTCCCTCCTCCCTCCCCCCTCTCTCTGTGCAATATAATATTATATAAGTAATGCCCCCATGTCTCCTATTGAAGACACTTTAAGAACACATTTACCAAGATGCTTACAAAATGAGATTTGTTGATTGAATCTACAAACGAAAGTAGGGACATTGACTTCCAGAAAGTTATTTTCAATGTTCATTGTTACCTTTTTCTTTTTAACACAAAAGGCATGTTGTTGTGTGCTGGAAGAATGTTGTTAAATTGCAGGGCTCAGTAGTGAGGGAAAAAAATCATAATCTTGGTTATGTATGCACTCACACAAAGACACCTTTGAAGAAATCCTGTAAGTGCACAACAATACCCTTTTTTGAAAGAAAAGCAAATTTGAGGACTTGAGCAATTGGAAGTAAATCTTTTCTCAGTTTTAGATTATTACTAAAAAACCAAAAGCTTAGGAGCATCCATTAAAAGAAAAGCTACAGGAAGAAATCATGTGTCATTTTATATAACACTTGTATTTTATTTGCTTTCTCTGCAACCTGTCCCTGAAGCCTGTTAATAGCAGCTTCTGACTTACCAAGTAGCAGTTGTGAAATGAATTTCCTATATAGTATAAAATTTGCCTATGATGACTTTGGATGGATGGATGGATGGATGGATGGATGGATGACCAGTCAGACCTGTGTGGCTATATATGTGTAAAGGTAAAGGTTCCCCTTGCACATATGTGCTAGTTGTTCCCAGCTTTAGGGGGCATTGCTCATCTCTGTTTCAAAGCCAAAGAGCCAACACTGTCCAAAGACGTCTCCGTGGTCATGTGGCTAAATGCCAAAGGCACACGGAACACTGTTACCTTCCCACCAAAAGTGGTCCCTATTTTTCTACTTGCATTTTTACATGCTTTCGAACTGCTAGGTTGGCAGAAACTGGGACAAGTAACCAGAGCTCACTCCATTACGTGGTGCTAGGGATTGAAACTGCTGACCTTTCTGATTGACAAGCTCAGTGTTTTAGCCACTGAGCCACTGCATCCCTGTCCATATGTATTCAATATCATCTCTTGAGACCTAGAAAGTTTGCCCACACTGTTGTGGTGCCTGCTTTCTGGAATATTATTTTGCCAAATATCTGAATGACTTCCATTCTGATCACTTTGTGAGCATCTGTGAAAACCTGGTTGTTCTCCCAGACCTGGGGTAGGGTGATTGCTGAGCTATAAGTTGTTTATAGTTAATATGTATGATTTTTCTCTTCTGGACATCCATGATTTGTTTCCTAATTTTTATTTATTCTTGCTATTTAAGGGTAAGCCACCCATAATCTTTTGGAAATGGTCAGCTTCCAAATTATAAACGAATGGACAATAGAGTCATATCTGCACGCATTTACATATGCATTTATAAACATAGCCACAATTATGAGATTGCTGAAGCAGTGTCATCATCAAGGGTCAAATGTTAAGGGGAATAAAAAGGATTGAAGAAATCTATGATTCACTAATGGCCACCCACTGGAGCATTTAGAAAGATTTCTGGATGAATTCTGGAAGGTGAAACATGTGAACAACTGATCTTCATTCATCTCAAAAAAGCTGAGCATGGCATGATTTAGTTCATACTTGGTTTGAAGACCACTAGGATAATACTATTGGTTAAACGGAAAAGCATTGTCATTACAGGTAGTCCTCAAATTACAACAGTTCATTGAATGACCATTCTAAGTTACATCATCACTTAAAAAAAAACGAATTATGATCATTTTTTCACACTTACAACTGTGGCAGCAACCCCATGGCCACATGATTAAAATTCAGATGCTTGGCAACTGACTCATATTTATGACGGTTACAGTGTCCCGGGGTCATATAATGACATTGTGTGACCTTTTGACAAGCAAAATCTATGGGGAAGCCAGATTCATTTAACAACTGTGTTACTAACTGCAGCTGTTCTCTTGACAACCAGGGGAAAAAAAGACTGTAAAATGGGGCAAAGTTTACTTAGCAACTATCTCGCTTAGCAATAAAAACTTTGGACTCAATTGGGGTTGTATGTCGAGGGCTACCTATATTACCATCAATCAGACAAAGGCAAATAGTTTCTATATATCCATGATAGCGAACCTATGGCACGCGGTGGCACATGGAGCCATTTCTGAGGGCACATGAGGCGTTGCCCCATCATCTCCAGCACGCAAGCGCGTGCTGGCCAGCTGACTTTCGGTTTTGATTTTCGGCTGTTTTTTTGCCGTCCAGAGGCTTCCCTGAAGCTTCGGGAACAGATTTCCAGTTTGTGCATTGGTCTGTTTTTCACCCTCTGGAGGCTTCAGGGAAGCCTCCTGAAGCCTTTGAAGACTGAAAAATGGCCCAATGCGCAAACCGGAAGTCCATTCCTGAACTTCCGGTTTATATGTTGGGCTGTTTTTCACCCTCCCCAGGCTTCAGAAGGCTTCCCTGAAGCCTGGGTTGGGCAAAAAATGGCCCAACAAGGCCCACCAGAAGTTTGGGAATGAACCTCCAGGTTGCCTGTAGGGCCATTTTTCTCCCTCCGGAGGCTTCAGGGGGCTTTCCTGAAGCCTGTGGAGGGAAAAAACGGGCCAACGAGCCTCCCAGAAGTCTGGAGGCTTCAGTGAGGCCTACACACATGCGCGGCAGGAAGGTTGTGCACACATGCATAGGGGGGATTGCATTATGAATGTGGGCACATGCATGGGCAACCCCCCAGAAGCTTCCCCCACTTTTAGCCATCACTGCTATATACTGCTATATTCTCAAACAACCAGTAGAATGTGTGCTTGCAGCCATGATGAGGTGATGTCCTTGAAGGAATCTTTCCCTTCTTAAAATGAAGAGGCTTCCAGTGATAAAAGCATCACATCCCTAGAGGACATGTTGCAAGGATTGTTGGGCAACAGCCCTCCCACAAACTTTGTCGTGGCAGATGAGCCAATTCTAACAATATGTGGATTGAAAAGTAACCCCTCCATCAGATTTTTCAAAAACTATAATGCAATTCTTGATGCAAAAAAAGCTAAAATCTATTACAAAATATTTCCATGTAATCAAAGTATCATGAGAAGGATCTCTTTAGAAAAAAATATATGGGATTTGTTTGGCTAAAAAAGCAGTGAATAGAATAGAATAGAATAGAATAGAATAGAATAGAATAGAATAGAATAGAATGCAGTGGAGTGGAGTGGAGTGGAATGGAATGGAATGGAATAGAATTCTTTATTGGCCAAGTGTGATTGGACACACAAGGAATTTGTCTTTGGTTCATATGCTCTCAGTGTACATAAAGAAAAATAAAACAGAATACATTCATCAAGAATCATAAGATAAAACATTTAGTGCTAGTCATAGGTTACTAATAAGCAATCAAATTATACTAGGAAACAAAACAATATAAATTTTAAGGATACAAGTAACATAGTTATAGTCATAAGTGGGAAGAGAGGTACTAGGAAGGAAGAGAAGAATAATAGTAATATAGTCTTAGTAGGTAACATGACAGTGTTGTGAGAATTAATTATTTAGCAGAGTGATGGCTTTGGGGAAAAACTGTCCTTGTGTCTAGTTGTTCTGGTGTGCAGCGTTCTATAGCGTCGTTTTGAGTGTAGAAGTTAAAACAATTTATGTCCAAGATGCAAGGATTCTGTAGTTATCCTACAGCTTTTTTTTTGACTCAAGTCTTTGATGGAAGGCAGGTTGGTAGCATTTTTTTTTTTTGCAGTTCTAATTAACCGTTAGTACTTGATTTAGATTTTAAAATAATTTTCAAACAACTTTTTAAAGAACAATGCATCGATATGTATTGGACACAGTATAAACTATGCTAGGTCATTTGGGGGACTATTTTCTTGATTAGCAACATTGAAACAGACTCCAAATGTGACTGGTATCCTGACTGATCCCAGCTAGCCCATCTTAAGGTATTACGAGAAATTAAGCCTTAGTTTGTGATCTCTGGCCTAATCTCCTGCTGTTGCTGTTGCTGACATTAAATCCTGACATTGTATTTAAATGCAAATGTTCGTGTAAGATCTGAGGTTTTTTTTTTAAATGCAACTAAAAGTTGAAATAGGCTGCAACAGCGTGAATACCGACAAAAATCACAAGACCTGTACACCTCTAATGCACAGGGCATAAGTGGAAGAAGTACTTTTAAAACAGACCTCTAGATCTTTATCAGCTCTCTCCATTTCTGTGAAGTATCTGAGGAATAATAATTATTACTCTCCCCCACCCCTGCCAAGGAACAGCCTTTTCCCTCCTTTAATGCATGAGCGCTAATCAAATGTCATTTGCTCATGATTAGAGTTCTTAATATGCATAGTTAAGACATTCCAGTTGAGAGGCTTCTTAAGAACTAAAAATCTACAGTTCCAAGCCCACTCGAATGTTTTAATGAGGTCATAGATCAGTGCCTGCTGGACAACAGTCCTCATTAAGAAACTAGTACTCATAATTCAGTTTAATTGGCTAATATAGTACATGCTGCAGATGCTGTCGGCCTATAATCTTCCACACTCATCATGATGTTCCAAGCAATTTGCGTATTGCCACTAATGTTTACCCATGTTCATCCTGTTATGTTGATTTATACAAAAGTACTGATGGAACCAACGTGGTTTGTTTCTCTAGCCCAGGGGACAGCAACCTGCGGCTCTGGAGCCACATGTGGCTCTTTCATCTCTCTGCTGTGGCTCCCTCTCACCAGTCAGATCCACAATTGATAGGACTTTTAGTTAGGACAGGTAGAGGAAAAAGGACGCCACACTAGGAGGAGACTCTCTGGTGGGGGAACCGGACTTCCGGTCAGCTCTAGAATTAAACAGGGGGCTTCGGGTTAGGACCTTTGTGGCTCTTTGAGTGTTTAAGGTTGCCAACCCCTGCTCTAGCCTTTATAGGGCTTAGAGTGGCAGGGAGTAAGAGACAGGGTCTATGTGCATGCAGTTAGTTGGAGATGTACAAAGACAATGTGAGTTGCCTTCTTTTCAGCAGGTGGGAAACATGTTTATCAAGCTGGCTCTTTGGAAATGTGATATGACATAATAAAGAGGTTTCATTCAGCAGAAGTCCAAAATATAAAAACACAAATTAAAGAAACCCCAGGGAGCTTTGTATAAATTTAAACTGTACCGATGTGTGCCAAATGCGAATGGTTTAGAAGAGTTGAAAGTACAGTGGTTGGATCTAATTTTCCATTTCTGTGAACAGCACAGGATCTTTGCCCAATTTATCTGAGTAGATTAAAAGGATAGGGGACATGATGGCTCAATGGTAAAAGACCCTGAGCTTGTCAACTGAAGAGCTGAGAGCCCAGGTTCGACACCCAAACTCTGTGCAATGGGGTGAGCTCACATTACTTGCACCAGCTCCTGCCCATCTAACAATTCATAAGTATGCAAATGCGAGTATATTAGTAGGTACCACATTGATAGGAAGCCAACAGCATTCCGTGTGCCTTTGGCATATAGCCATGCAGGCCACATGACCACAGAAATTATTTTCAGATAATGCTGGCTCCCTTGTCAAGAAAGTAGATGAGCACCATGTCTTAGGATACGACTGACAGGGAAACCTTTACCTGAGTCCTGCAACCAAATATATAGTCATCTCAATATAATATCTCAGGTTCAGTCTTAAACTCCCAGTCTATAAATCCTGTACGTCCGTGGTAATGTCACTTCTAATAAGTCATTTTAATTGTATTAGTTTAACATGCATTCATGATATCCTTCCTTGGCGTTCTATGAATGCACAGACTGTTCTATCCACTCCATATGGCTGGGAAAGCAATTAGTGGCATTAATTTTAAAAAGTGAAGGGACGCCATCAAAAATTTTCATACTTCTCTGTGTTGTTCCTCAATTGTGTCTCATAATTATTTTATTGCCTGTTCAGTTTCCAAGTTTCTTTTTCCTTATGGCATCTTTAAGTTGCTTAGGGAACCAGCCAGGCTCATTCGGGATATAATAAAATCCCTTTCTTTCAAACTTGGCATATGCATTAGCCGTGTGTTTGGTCCTTATGAGTGGGGGAGGATCTTGTCCAGCTCTTTTTCCACCGTTCTACCCTCCCTAATCTAATCTCTTGAGAATTGTTGCTCGCCGGTAGAGAAGAGGGAATGAGGTCTGAGTGACAAAAATTAGACAAAAATGGCGAGTGACATTTGGCTGCCCCAAGGCAGACGAGCAAGGGCCATCAAGTGCTACTCAAGCTATGTTAGCATTTGTGGGGAAAAAATATCTGCAAATTCTTGTTCTGCCAGTAAAAATACAACCAAGTCAAAATAATACCAAACAACTGACATTTGTCTTCCAAGGAGGACACCTTATTTCTTCTGGCAAGTTAGCTCTGACACTAACCTTCAGTTCCTGAAATGAACTACACCCACGAGTCATTGAGAAGGAGACTAGGAGAAATATCTGAAAGCATTATCATTTGAGGCAAATTGGCCAACCAGAAATGAGTCCAAGGGATCATTGACCTTGACTTCAACTCTGGTGATAGAACCACATTGCCCATCAAATTTAGAATAGATGGTGCAGAGCAGGCTGAATACATGGCTTCTTGGTGTAATGATAGCATCCTCAAGCTATAATAATACTCTATGCTTGCCTTAAAACATTTCTTTCTAGATTACTATAAGGATTGGGGAAAAGTATTCTTCATTTAGTTTACACTAATACAGGACTACTACATAAAACTGATTTTTTTTTCAAAAAATGTGCTGAAGATTCCTAAATTCGAGAAGATGGGAGCTTTTTCAAGCTCCAACTTTGCTTCTGAATGCTTAAATATATACTATCTCAGTGCTTTTCTGCAATTAGTATGTCCTTCAATATCTTTCACCCGCTAAAATAAAAGCTTGGAGGAAAGATATTTCATATTCCTTCAGCTCTGAGGTTTCCATGAAGGAGTGTCGTCAAATGAAGTTGATTGTGGGTCTTAACTGAATTGAGTATTTGGAAAAACAGTGGTTGTGAAGGATACACCATTATTTCCTTCAATGTTTCTATTCATTGAAAGTAGGTATGTGTGTACCATGTTCCCCGAAAATATGATCTACCCCAAAAATAAGTCCTATCCTGATTTTTTGGGGTGGGCCTAATATCCAGCCTACCCCAAATATAAACCCTAGTGAAGGGGGGAGCATGGCCAGCACAGGAGGCAGCTCTTCCCTTCTCTGGTCACCTCATGGCTGTTGGGCCCCTTAACCGCAGCCCGCCAATCAGCTGATCTAGTGAGGGCCAAAAATTATCTCAACCGGGTGCCTGGAGATGTTTCCAGCACACTCTTGCTAACCCCAGCCCTGCCCATGGCCCTACCCTGCGCTTGCCGCCTCTTGCACCTCAAAAGAAAAAAAGACCTCCATGAGAATAAGCCCAAGTGCTTATTTTCAAGCCTAAAAGAAAATAAGACCTGGTCTTATTTTCGGGAAAACACTATATGTACACATTTATTTATTTATTTATTAGATGTTAATCTTGCTTTTATTACTTTATAGGTCACTCAAGGCAACAAATATACCCAATGCTCCTTCCTTCTCCTATTTTGCCCACAGCAATTCTGTGAGGTGGGTTGGGCTGAGAGAAAGTGATTGGCTCGAAGTCAGTCAGCTGACTTTCATGCCTAAGGCAGGACTAGAACTCACAGGCTCCTGATTTCTAGCTTTTGTGTCTTAATGACTACACCCAAGTAGAAAATAAGCAGCCACTAGAATACAGAGAATGGATATACAATAATAAATCATGAGCTAAGAACTCTGTTCATTCTGTAAAGCTAACTGAGGACCCAAAATTATTATTTCCTACTTCACAGGGCTGTTGTGTTTATTCACTTTTCAAATCCTTAGATGGCAAACTCCAAAAATGCTAAGTGGATAGATAAGAAGGATTTTTAAAATTGCCATGTCGTTCTCTTTTTCTTTTCTTTTTTACCGCTTAAAGGTTGTGCTGAGAAAATGCTGAAATGATTAGGTCTGTTTTTGCCAACTTGGCTGCTATTCTCAAAATGAACCATCTGGATTCTAAGCACAGATTGAACTGCAGTGAAAATAGAGGGCTCTACCACCAAAATGCACACAAATTAATTTTAAATGGATTTAGGACATTAGTCCTCCAGCTATTTTGATATAAAAATACACGAGGCTTTCTGCAGATGCCAATAAACAGGGTTTTCTGTATTCTGAACTGGAGTGATGGATCAGTTTATATTACACGTAATTCTTGTGGATTTCAAGAATGCAGGTTTGATTTTTTTTATTGGGTGAGATCTTTCTAGAGCTATTTATGGGTCACTGCTCGAAATGTAGGTAGACAATGCAACATCCATGGTTACTGGTGCATTCACATTCTCACTAGATTATGTCCAAATCAAATCAAATTGATTGACACAAAATCAAATCAAATCAATGATAAACAATATACAGAACATTCCCCTTCTGAAAATGTGTGTGTGTGTGTGTGTGTGTGTGTGTGTGTGTGTGAGAGAGAGAGAGAGAGAGAGAGAGAGAGAGAGAGAGAGAGAGAGAGAGAGAGAGAGAGAGAGAGAGAGAGAGAGAGAGGGAGAGAGAGAGAGAGAGAGAGAGAGAGAGAGAGAGGGAGAGAGAGATGGATGCATCTCAAGATCCTGAGAGGTCCAAAGGAGGAAAAAGTGTTGTGGTTAAAATGTTGCCACCATGATGTGACTGCTTCTGATTTTGACAGAGACATATGTTTGGCAGATGAGCAATAGGAAGCAACCCTCTGATTCAAATAATTCTGTCCAGGAATACTTCTGTCCAGGAAAGGACCCTTTGGAAAATGTGAAAGCATCAAGAGATGGAAACACGTTCCCAAGATGATGCCCACAAAATTGAAGCCCCACCCATTTGAATGTGCATCATATATGCAATATAGTTTTAAAACATGTGGAATCAGAACCAATATCTTACCCACACCCCTTGCAGCTGCCCCTGCTTCTCACATACTTACATATACATTTCATTATACATTTAGCTTCATTAACCATAATAAGCTGTCTAACTGGATCACACATCATCCTTGAAAGCATTGTTTATGGCTCCAGAGCGCCACCAAAATTTTGTGGTGACGTGGCCTAGAGTTGACACTGTCACCTCACAATCAGGAGGCTATGAATCTGATCCTAGGGTAGCAGCAGGTATTACACTCTCTCTGGGCACAAAGAGAAAATATCTGCTGTGAGATTCACATAGGTGTTCGGAAGGGCAGCCAGCCAGTAAATGCTCAGCTTCATTCAATTGCCCCAACTCTACCCTGATATGGGTGATTACAGGGTTGTTAAAAAAAATGTAGTGTTGTAAAAGAAGGAAGAGGGAAATAAATACACATGGAATAATTGAATAAGACCTATATAATTGGTTTTATTTTAATTAAATTTGGATTGCTTTCAGTTTCATTCCTTCATTATCTTCTCCCTGCCTGGGTTTTGGTGTGATCTGGGAGGGGGGTGGATCTGTGTCCCCAACTCAGCTTTCCACAGTTTTCAAATACTTTTGACTGCTACACCCATCATTCATAGCAGCAATGTTTTTTTTTTTAAAAAAATATCAATACTTTATTTTTCTGAAAAGTTTTCACATGTGTTAATTAAAACAGCTGCAAGTGTAACAGCTTGAGAAAAAAGTGGCAGTGCAGGTAACTTTGTTTGGCTAATGCCCACCAATGACGTGCAGTGAGGTTTATGGCTGGTGAGGCTGGTGACATCATCAGGAAGGCGGGGAATGGGACCATGTGTGCTGGATGCTGAGGCTGCCTCAGCCTCCAGCACACGTGATCCCATTCCCCGCCTTCCTGAGCGTGCTCTGCCGGCTCGCACTCCACAGTCCTCAAAAGTGACTGGGGAACGACGAGAACCTTCCTGCCTCTGCTGGACTTTGCGCAAGTCCAGCAGAGGCAGGAAGGTTCTCGTCATTCCCCACTCGCTTTCGTGGCTTCGTCATCCGGGAGCGCTGACAACATTTTTGCCTCCGCAGCTCGCGGACGGACAGAGGTAGCCAGAGTGGCGCTGAGGCAGTCTGGCGGGCGAGCGACCGAGGACCTCCATCGCTCGCTCGCTTGCTCTTTCGTCCGACTGGACCGCCTCGGCGTCGCTCTGGCTACATCCGTCTGGCCGTGCCCGGGAGCTGCGGAGGTAGAAATGTTGTCGGCGCTCCTGGATGACGAAGCCACGAAAACGACTGGGAAACGACGAGAACCTTCCCCCAGTCGCTTTCGTGGCTTCGTCATCCGGGAGCGCCGACAACATTTCTGCCTCTGAATGCTCCCGGGCTGCAGCTCCCAGGCGCGGCTGGGCGGATGTATATAATATTATATAATATTATATACTATTATTTCATGAAGAGAGGTGAGGCTCTGCCTCCCTTGCCTCCCCTGAGCGCACGTCCCTGATGCCCACTTGTGTACACAATGTACACTTGTTTTCTGAGCACCTGTGTTCCTTTAGTGTATTATAAGGCAGTGGTTGTTCAATAAGTAAAATCTGTGTATATATAGCTTTCAATTATATATATAATTCTAATCACAATTTTGAAGTTTCACGTGCAAAATAAAATGTACAACTTGCATTCCATAGTAAAGAAGCAACCAACTGATTCGGGAGGAATCAAACCTCTTTCCATTCTGAAGCATTCCTGTGTAATGGACTACACAGGTTTGGCCTTTCTTTGGGAAAGGCCTTCCGTCTCCCGGAGAAATGGTCTCGACTTCCACTCCCATGGCTACAACGTCCTCGAATCCAACCGCAGCTTCCGTCCCCCACGTCCAACCAAGCTCGCTTCTTAATCAAGGCTCTATAGCAGCAATGTTAATGAGTAGCAATTAATACTAATTAATACAGGAATAAAAAAGAATATTTCATGCTCAGTTTTGAAAACCCTTCTTTTTAGCTCAACTGGAGAAAAATAAGGTTGCTTGAGAAGGCTTCCCTAAACTCAGAGGATATAAGATTTGATTGAACTATAAGAGATATTTTAGGAATACAAACAAAGAGTTTAACTGTGTAATCTTAGTTTATAAGAAATAGTTTAGCGAGAAATCCTGTTTAGCAAAGTGTTGCCAGGTATCTACATTCAGGAAAGATAGCAGGAATATTTAAAAAAAATGGAAGACAAAAATGTTCTGTGTATAAATTTCGCAATAAAAACCAGTTATCAGATCCTTGACAAATTACTGTTTCAAACAGTTTGGGGGGAAATCCATTTTTAAGCAAGCTATCTAGCTA
The DNA here is from genome assembly GCF_964273705.1 of Natrix helvetica. Classification (NCBI taxonomy): domain Eukaryota; kingdom Metazoa; phylum Chordata; class Lepidosauria; order Squamata; family Natricidae; genus Natrix; species Natrix helvetica. Next base: position 80,146,449 of record NC_138552.1, read on the forward strand.
GTCAATCGGAATATCACTTAAAAGCATTGCTTCCTTTCCACTAACTTAACAATGATAAAACCAGCTCATTGAGATCGCAGAGACATTAAAACAAAAGGAAGCAGAGTTTCATTGTGAGAGATAAATATTATTATCCTTTTAGTAGATCTGTTACCTTATTTAGAGTACAGAATTTATCCTGGTCCTTAATGGGAAAGTCTTCAAAGGTTGTTGCTGCTCAGTTAAACCATGGTTCTTCAGCTGAAATATTTTTAATATCTACCTTACTATAGCACAGGGATGGCTAACCTTTTTGTCATTGTGTGCCCGCACCCATAATGCAATGCATATGTGACACCACCCCCTGCACGCCTCGAACCCTGTGCATGCATGTATGACTCCCCCATGCTGCCCGTTTTGAGAATAGTAGGTCTCCCTGCAGCCTCCTGGAATCAAAAATGGGCCATTTGGGGGGTGCACCCCCCCATGCTCCCCTCCATGCATGTGTATGTGATCCTCCCCCCCCCATGCACACTAATCTCCCACATGCACCCCGTCCCCCGTGCATGCATGGCAGAGAGCCGAAAAATCAGTTGGCCGTCATGAGGAGCACACGCATGTGAGGTGGAGCTGAGCTGGGGCAATGGCTCATGTGCCTTCAGAGAAGGCTCTGTGTGCCACCTGTGGCATGCGTGCCATAGGTTCGCCATCACAGCTATAGTGTAGGAGTGGAAAAATCTAGAGGTGGAGTTAAAAGAGGGATCAGCTTAGAATCCCTATATAGCAATAAGTGAACTATGTCTAACCTCTCTGGAATTCCATAGACCCTTATCTAACTCCAAGCGGGTGCTAATGGTTAGTTGAGAAGCTTCTATGCATAGGCGTGAATAGCAATACATCTGTTTACTTGGACTTTCACACATGGACCTGATTTTTGTGCCTGACACTAGAACCTTTCACAACTACACACAGTTCCAAAAGGGATAGCAAAGGAAGTTCTGATTTGACAGAAAATGACAATATGAAATGCATAATGGGAGAGTAATCAAATGAATTACATTTAATGATGATTACATTTAAAATGTAAATGAAATGAAATCAAAGTTACACTTTCCATCTTTGACTCACCCACCAAGTTTCAGAATTCAGACTCTCATCCCAGCATATATTTTTTTCCAAGATGGAATTGAGAAGACTTCTTAGGGTCAAGTAGAATGTCAGAAACTAGCTGTTTGCTATAATTTAGAGACTGGTGGATTGGAGTCTGGAGGAGCTGTATTGCTTTATGGAAGAGAAGTAGTAATTGAAAAGGGAAGGTTTATTGGAAGATTGTTGACAGAAATGGCAGTTGGAAGAGATAGATGATTGTAATATTAAGAATGTTCTTGCACAAGAAAGTATTGAAGTAAGTGAAATAAGCAGACATTGGCAAGGAGGAGATTTAATTTTTCAGAGCTGTGAAAGCTAGTTTGCTAAGACAATGGAGAAAAAAACCAGGTTGCTGGTTGCCAGTGAAATTTGTTCCAATTATGACTGGATCTCAATTTGAGCAAGAAATGTTCAGTTCAGGCAAAACAAATGAGCCTGTCAAGAATTATGGCAAGAGGACAATCTTTACCTCAGTGTACCTTCAGTAGGAAAGCTGGGAAAGCAGGCTGACTGTCCAGTCTATGGAGTTATGGTCAACCAGTGGGCAGGCAGAAGATGATCTTAGCAGATTTGGTGGTGGAACCTTGGTTTGAAAACTGTCTTACTACTGTTTGGGTCCCAGTGCCTATTGAGTGCCTGGAGGCCGGCAGTGAGGTTATACCTTTTGATGACAGCCAGTAAGTCAATAAGCCTATTCTGCGATATCTTATGGATGGTCCAAAAAAATGGGAGAAAAGGGCTAGTGGGCCCTAAGCCATGAAAATCTTTAATGTCACTTCTGGTTCCGGAGGCTGACGGCGACGGGCAACCTTTGCTCGCCCCGTGCTTTCCCGGTGGGCTCCCCACTTTTTGGGGGGCACAGGAAGCCCCGTAGAGGCTCCTGCCGGAGGGGTGGCACTGCGGGGGATCCCCTGGATCGGCGGCAGCCGGGGGCCCCCCGCATCACTCCAGGCACCGGGGAGCATGATGGGGAGACCCTCCGGCGTCTTCGCTGCGAGGCTGTTGGAAGAATAAACGAGCAGAAGGACGTGGCTGCGGTGCGGTGAGGCGAAAACTCCCTTCCATTCCCTTTGCTAACTTGGAGAAATTGCCAGCAGTTTAAAACTTGCTTTCGGCTTGGCTTGGAGAAGCGCGGCTGGAGGGAGGGGGATTCCCCCCCCTTGGACAGGCAGCTGGAAACAATTTTGCTCTCAGCCCTAGGGGGAGGAGGAGGGAGAGAGCCAACTAATGATGTCACGCTCTTACTAAAAGCAAATTTTGGATTTAACCCTACAATGCAATGAGGATCTAGAAACTTTGGAAACTTTGAAAACTTTGTTATGCCTCTAAACCCGAAGCTGGCAGGGCAAGATGGCACACTTCCGTTGTCTTTATGAACTGTGAAAACTGACTCCACCCTTAAAACTCCAGGCTTCCGGTCTTTGTCTCCGTGCTACTCAGACAAATCTCTTATTGATTGTTATTCTTTGGACTCCCTGGTGTGAAAACTTTACCTTACTGCCAGTGTAACTAGAAAAACCACCTTCTGCCTGGACCTTCAATCTCCTGGACTCTCCTGGCTGCTCTACCTCTCTGACTGATTATTCTCTGCATTGACAGAACTCTTTATTTCACAAACAATGTCATGTAAAAAACCACCTCCTGGGAAGCCTGGCTTCGCTGCCTCTGCCCCAACATCTACAACATCCAGTCCCAGTACACAATCAATGATAACAGCTTTGATGCAACCTAGAACCACAGAGACTGAATTTCAACAAATGTTTCAACAACTTCTACAGGGACAAGAGGAAATAAAAAGACAATTAAAAGAGATGAAAGAAGAAATTAAAGAGAACCAGGCCCAAATTAATAAGAATTCACAGAGACTGGATCTTTTGGAGGGGGGAACGGCTGAGATGAGGGAGGGGATGGAAGGGGTGCAGAAGGGGAACAAAGAACTTGAGACCCAACAGATGAAAATAGAATTTGAGAGAATGTCCTTTTACCTTAGATTTCAAAATGTGGTAGAGACAGGTGATGAAGACATAAGGGACATCATGACAAACATTTTGGCCAAATACATCCAGAAAGAGAAACAACAGATGGGGTGGGAACTAGATCTGGTTTATAGGGTGAACTCAGCATATGCTAGGACACACAATGTACACAGGGAGGTTCACATCAAATTCCTTAGAAAAGCTACAAGAGATGAAATTCTGAGTGCACAAAGGGGGCAACCCTTGAAATACCAAGATAGGGAAATAACCATTCTGAAACAGATCCCCAAGAAAGTGAGGGAGAAAAGAAAAAGCTATTCACAATTAGCGAAGAAACTATACCAGAAGGGGGTGTGATTCAGATGGTTGATGCCTGAAGGCATGCTAATATTCTGGGAGGACACAAGAGTTAGAATTAATACACCCATAGAGGCGCAGGCCTTTATGGAAAAAAATAAAGCACTCGTAGATAAACCAAATGATCCTACAACAGACATACAGGACACGGGAGGGGCCGGAGCCCTGCTGGCGGGGGGAGATGGGGCAATACCGAGAAAACTCAGATCACAAAAATGAACAAGAAAATCTGCCTGACATAAATTGATCGAAATTATTAATTGATCTCATATGCTGACTATATATTACTATTTAGTAATGAATTTTGTGTAAATGTATATTATGAGTATGGAGGGAGGGGGCACCTACCGCACATCGCAACTGCCAAAATTTGTAACCTTTCCACTACCTTTTTCCTTGTTATTTTTCAAAAAAACCAATAAAATTTTGTTTAAAAAAAATATTTAATGTTGAAGTAGGATTTTGAATCGCACCCAGAAGCTTAGTAGTAGTAACTAGTCCATCTCATGCAATGCCATTCTTGAACACCTCCAGTTTATGTATGGCCTTCAAAAGTAGCCCCATGGAGAGGGCTTTATAATAGTTCACATGGGAGATACTGAAGGCATGGCTGACTGTGTGAGTGTCATATCCCAGCAAATCCTGGACAATGAACTGGTATACCATGTTTGATTCTAACCCCTCTGTTTGTACTGGTTCGTTCTATAATTGTCACTTGATCAGCCAATTTAAAGAAGGAAAAGCATCGAGACGACTTCCGGCAGCCGACGGAGACGGACGTTCACGTCTGCCTGGTCACTGCTCCGGTGGGCTCCCCCGAAGTCTGGGGGGGCACAGGGTGCTCGAAAAGAGCGCCCTGCCTTAGGGGCAGCTTACTGGGACCCCCTGGAACGGCGGCAGCCGCAGGGGGGCTCCCAGTTTTGCCCCAGGAGCCGGGGAGCATAGGGAGCATGCGGCACGCTACCGCACGCTTCTCAGAAAGCAGTCTGAAGCAATACACAATCTGAATGAAGCGGCTGAAGAGCGGTGAGCGGAGGGGTCTCCCCAGGTCTTTTACTACCTTTTCAGCTTTAATGGTTTTACAGCCCTTTTAATTCTATTGGTTTCAATCTTTGGAGAAGTTTGGACTAGAGGGGGTGGGAATCCTACCCCACTTGGATAAGCGGCGCTTGGAAAATTTCCTCCCTCCAAGAGGGAGAGAGAAAGTTTGACAACTACTTTCACTCCCCTTAAATAATAGGGAAAAAATCATTTTTGCTGGTTACAATTGGATGACCTGATTTCTCTCTAAAGTGCCTATGAAAATTTTGACATTGTTGTTTCCTGATCACCTATGCTGGCTGAGCCAAGATGGCCAACTTCCTTCTTCTTCTTTGTCTTTATGAATGAGACTCCTCCCATGGAAAACTTTATGCCTTTTAATTAACTTTCACCCCAGAGACTTCCAGGAACCTCTTTAAACACGTTATTCCCCTGGATTTGGAATACTTTGACCCACCTATCTGTTTTAACTTTTTTGCCAGAGGATTTGTTCCCCTTTGGATTTGTTTGTTTGGTGATTTTTGCCGGCCGTGCTCTCCTACAGACGCCATCTCCTTCTATAGACGACATTTACTCTTGAGCTTCAAGATGGGCCCAAAGAAATTGCCACCTGGCAAGGCTTCGTCGGCCCCAACATCTTTAACGTCCAGCCCTGCACACCAGTCACAAATGGGAACTTTCCTGCAATCAAAATCCTCTGAAGAGAGTGTAAAAGACTTCTCTACTCAGCAGATGCTTCAAAACATCTTAAAGGGACAGGACGAAATTAAAAAACAATTGCAGGACTTCAAGGAAGAGCTTAGAGAGATGAAACAGCAAGCTATATGGAATGATCAGAGGATTGGGGTGCTGGAGGAGGGGGTGGTTGGGATTAGAGATGAGATGAAGACAATCCAGAGGGGGAACACAGAATTTGGGCACCAGATGCTAAAAATGGAATTTGAAAGGATGTCTTTTTTTCTTAGGTTTCAAAATTTGCCAGAGGCTGAGGATGAAGACTTAAAGGAGATTATGACCACAGCATTAGCAGACTATATCAATAGGGATAAACAACAGCTCTGGTGGGATATTGACCTGATTTATAGGGCTAATTCGGCCTATGCAAGAACACACAACGTTCCAAGGGAAGTCCAAAACGGGGCACCGTTTTGCGGTGGTTTGGCTCCTACCTCTCTGGCCGGACGCAACGTGTGTTGGCAGGGGAGCAGAGGTCGACCCTAAGCCCCCTTACCTGTGGGGTGCCACAGGGGTCGGTCCTCTCGCCACTCCTGTTCAACACATACATGAAGCCGCTGGGTGAGATCATCCGTGGTTTCGGGGTGGGATATCATCTGTACGCTGACGATACTCAGCTGTACATTTCCACCCCGAACCACCCCAACGAGGCCGTCGAAGTGATGTCCCGGTGTGTGGAAGCCGTACGGGTCTGGATGGATGACAACCGACTCAGGCTCAACCCTTCCAAGACGGAGTGGCTGTGGGTTCCGGCCCCCCGGTTCAACCAGTTAATCCCATCTCTGGCCATTGGGGGCATTCAACTCGCCCCCGTGGAGCGGGCGCGCAATTTGGGCGTCCTCCTGGATGCCAGGCTGTCCATGGATGACCATGTGACAGCCGTGGCCAGGGGGGCGTTCCACCAGGTTCGCCTGGTGTGCCAATTGCGCCCCCTATTGGACCGGGACGCCCTACGCAAAGTCACCTACGCGCTGGTGACGTCTCGCCTGGACTACTGTAACGCTCTCTACATGGGGCTTCCCTTGAAATGCACTCGGAGACTGCAGTTGGTCCAGAATGCGGCCGCGCGGGTGATTATAGGGAGTACGAAGTACTCCCATGTGACACCTCTCCTGCGCGAGCTGCACTGGCTTCCTGTGGTCTATCGGGTGCGTTTCAAGGTCTTGATTACGATCTTTAAAGCGCTCCATGGCTCAGGACCTAGTTACTTGCGGGATCGTATTCTGCCCCATACAACCCTGCGACCAATTCGCTCGCACAGAGAGGGACTCCTCCAGGTGCCGTCCACCAGACAGTGTCGAGGGGCGGCGCCTAGGAGTAGAGCCTTCTCTGTGGTGGGCCCAGCCCTGTGGAATGACCTCCCTCCGGATATTAGGACGACGTCCGACCTCCGTTCCTTCAGAGTTAAGCTCAAGACCCACCTATTCCAAGTAGCTGGCCTGGCTCAACCATGATCCAACTATATCGCTCCTGACGGGTTTTTTATTAATGTAATTCAATAGAATTTATTTATCGGGGTTTTTAAATATTGTGACTTTTTAATTGTTTTAATTGTTAATTGTTTAATTGTTTTTTAGCTATTAGCCTACCTCCTCCTTGTATACGTTTTGTATACGTTTTATATACGTCCTTGTTATATGTATGTCCTGTCCAGATTTGTACTGTATTGTATTGTACTTTGTATTTTATTTGTTTTATTGTACGCCGCCCCGAGTCCTTCGGGAGAGGGCGCGGCTTAGAAATAAATATTCTATTCTATTCTATTCTATTCATATCAAATTTCTTAGAAAAGCTACAAGAGATGAGGTTCTAGGAGCTCAAAGGGGTGGTCCATTAAAATATAAAGATAAAGAAATAACCATTCTTAAACAGATCCCGAAGAAAGTAAGAGATAATAGAAGGAAATATTCTTTCTTAGCAAAAAAATTATACAATAACGGGATCTGGTTCAAATGGTTATTTCCAGAAGGCATGTTGATTTTTTGGGAGGGCAACAGAATCAGAATTCATACACCATTGGAAGCGGAGGCTTTTGCTAAAAAACATGCAGCTCTTCTTGGTGAAGTGGGGGATGCTACACAAAAAACAAAGGAGGGAGGGGCTGAGGCACAGCCAGCGGATGGGAGAGAGGATGCAACAGCCAGAATACTCAGATCACAAAAGTGACTTGGAATACTATTGCAATTGTTGCTACAATGTATTTTGTGGGAAGTGATACTAAACAAATGATTGAAACAAACTGACGATTATGTGCTAAATTTAAAACCGCCAATATATAGTTAAATGTTGATTTTTCTCTTTATCAGTGTGTGTACAAGTTGCAAGGCCTGGGGGGGCTTCCCCCCTGCACGATGTAGCTGCCAAAATGTTTTATAGCCTTATAACCTTTTTCCCTGTAAAAACTTTTTAAAAACCAATAAAATTTGATAAGATAAAAAAGTGAAAAACTCGAGAAAGAACCTCAAAAAAAAAAAAGAAGAAGAAGGAAAAGCATCAGAAGGGGATCATTTTTTTTACCAGAACTGTTCAGGAAGAGTATGAATTCATGCAGTGAGTTCATACTCTATTCTAGCAGTTCTTTCTTGTGCATAAACCCCTCTCTGTCTGTGGGCTGCAGACTTTCTGCTAAATTTATTGAGTAGAATGGATAAACTTTATGCAGGGTATCTTTACTGAAAACAGACGGGATTGATCAAGACATCACACTGAGGTGGAAAAACAACAGCTGAAGTTCAGGGCAGCCAATCAACCTCTTATCAATGCTTTCTTCATTCGTCATGTGGTGGGTAAATACAACTCCAAGCCCCAGGAGGCAGAGGACAGAGGCAGGATTTTAGGTTGCCTTTATTAATTTGATATGGCCAAAAGCTCTCCTTAGAGACAAATTGTGGAGAAAATTTCAGCCTCCCTTCAAGGATGGGCATCTTGTATTTTTATCCAGCAGCTTTATGGAAATACTTCTCCAATGATAAGATGTAATCATTCTTGCCATTTATCCAATGCTGTGTCAAGAAATAAAAGAGTTAAACAAAGATGCATCTTAGCCCTTGTGCCATTCAATCTTTACAGTAACTCAATGGTTGACAGGGACAAACAACTGATTAAATATCAGGGGCTTCAAATTCCACCTTGCTTGGCCCCCTGTGTGTATCACCCACCCAAGTGCACATTTTCCAATACTTTTATATGACTGTCAGATGACGCCGTCCTGATCATGCTAGTAAGAGTGCTTAATCTTTTGTAATTAATTCATTAGTCTGGCTATATGACCAAGAAACAGGCAAAGGCTTTCTGAAAATGATATTAGAATATGATTTGTTTCATGATAATGAGCCTAAAGCTTTGGTTCAGGTCTAACAGCCAGGTTGAAGGCTGCAGGCCCAAAAAAGTCTGGTCAAGTCCAAAGCTTTATTTCCTTTCTTGTAAGAATTGCTGATATGACTAATGTTTATTTTTATCTGCAATGAGGCAAGCTGACCCAAACGGATGTTATTCACTTCTGCTTTCCTCCCCAAATGCAATAGTTAGAATGTGATAAGGTTTGCACAATTCTTGAGATGCGTGTAACTCTCTTTTCTGTCATTAACTGTAACCAAATATCTGTATGAAGCATTTTTCAGTTCCTTATCATACCATATATGTCAAATGTAACCATCAGCAACTGTATACGTAATGTGGGGTATAAAACCCTGTTTATGATAATTATTCGGGGTCCAGACAAGCTGTTTTCTCTTTGTTCGGTCCTTTATTATGCATAATAAATCTGTTTCCTACACTAGAGTGCTTGGCTGTGTCCTTCCCTCTTCCTACATCAATAATGAGGGACTGTCCATTTGCTTTTATGTGCAATATCAAATGGGGATATAATAAAGACTAACCAGATACATTGAAGACATGATATCAATACTGAGTTACAGAAGACTTCAGTAAGAATATTCTTGGATGCAGTGGCTTGGTGCTGATACATAGCTAATTTGTCTTCTAGCCAATGGCATCCTCAATTCTGCATGCCAGATGACATCTAGAAAGAGCAGATCTTGTGATACTGCCTTTTCTGTATTGCAGTACCATATATTGCTTATACATCCTGCATCTAACCCAATGCTCAATAAGTGAAAAAAATACTTAGGGAAAAAGAATAGACAGAACAGACAAACTCAAAAGAAGTTGGAATCAGAGTACAAAAGTCTGGAGACGGAGCTGCAGAAAAACCCACAAAATAAAAAAGTAAAAAATATGACGGGACTGCAAAAACATAAATTGAACCTGATAGAAAATGAGGACTTGGGAAATAAAATAAAATCGGCAAAACAAAACTTCTTTGTAAACGCAAATAAACCAGGACATTGGGTGGCTTACAAGATGAAAAAGGAAAGAGAAAAAAGGCTGATAAGTCAATTGGTGGATGAAGAAGGGAATATACAACATTTAAATGAAAAAAGAGAACAATAATTGAGAACTTTTACAATAGGTTGTATCAGCATGAAAGAGTTCCAGAATGAAAAATAAGACAATATTTAGAGAAAACTAGAATAACCAAAATCACAGAAAAATTTAAGAAGGCACTAGAAGAAAGAATTACAATGATGGAGGTAACAAAAGGCATCAAAAGGCAAAAGAAAGGGAAAACACCAGGACCAGATGGATTACCAGCAGAACTGTACCAAACACTACAAGAAATATTAAGCAATGTAATGTTGGAACTATTCAATGACTTATTAAGAGAGGCAAAAATGCCAGAAACCTGGATGGAGGCATATATAATGCTTATACTAAAAGAAGAGTCAGATCCACAACAAGTAAAGAACTACAGACCTATTTCACTATTAAATGTGGATTATAAAATTTTTGTATCTATAATGGCAGAAAGAATGAAGAGACCTTTAAATGAATTCATACACATAGACCAAAATGGATTTCTTCCCAAGAGACAGATCAGAGACAATATGCAGATTGTATTGAATATGCTAGAGTAGTATGAAGCCCACCCAGAAAAACAAATGGCATTGTTGTTTCTGGACACTCAAAAGGCCTTTGATAATGTGAACTGGCAATTTATGATAATGCAACTTCAAATGATTGGATTTGGTGATGGATTTATAAATATGATTAAAATTATATATAATAACCAATCGGCAAAGGTAATGGTAAATGGTGATATGACAGGAAAGATAGCGATTATGAAGGGAACTAAACAAGGATGTCCACTATCGTCATTATTATTTATACTGACACTAGAGATTTTGAATAGAGAAATATGACAAAATAAAGAGGTAAAAGATATGTGGGTCAAGAAAGAAGTGTATGAATTATAAGCGTTTGCAGATGATTTGGTGCTTATTATGGAGGATCCAATAGGAACAGGGCCAAAACTAGTTAAAATAATAGAAGAATATGGAGAAGTAGCGGGCTTGAAGATTAATAAAGATAAGACAAAAATTCTGGTGAAAAATATGACAGAAAAACAGAAAAGAGAGTTAACAGGGAAACTGCACATACAGGTGGTGAAAAAAGTGAAATATTTTGGTATTCAATTGGCATCAACGTGTGTAACACTAAAGAGGATAACTATTATAAGGTGAGAAAACAAATAGAAATATATTTGGAAAGGTGGAAAAACCTACAATTATCATTGATGGGAAGAATAGCAGTAGTAAAGATGAACATATTACTAAGATTGCTATACCTATTCCAAACAATACCAATAAAACTAAAGAATTTTTTTTTTGAAAGTATGAATAAAATAGTGGGGAAATATATATGGCAGGGGGGAAAAGCAAGAATTAATATAAAAATGTTGCAAGATGCAAGGACTTGAGGTGAATTTGGATTACCAAACTGGGAATTGTACTATCAAGCAGCAGGACTAGCTTGGATGAAAGAATGGATTTTATTGAGAAACACAAGATTATTGACATTGGAGAGTCATGATTTGCAATTGGGTTGGCATGCTTTTTTGTGGTACGACAAAAGTAGAGCACATGGCTATTTTCAAAGACATTATGTAAGGAACGGATCAGTAACAATATGGGAAAGAGTGAAAGGGAAACATTATTTAGAAATAGCAATGTGGCTTTCAACAATAGAAGCACTGACACATCCAAATATTACCAGTATGAAAAATATTATTAGATACAAAGATATCTTAACAGAATGGGGGGAACTAAAACAAAAACAAGAATTAGAAAAACAAGGGATTGATATAGGATGGTTTTCACAATTGCAAATACAATCAAGATATTAAAAAGATAAAAGGGAGTATGGTTTTAACTTAGGAAGTTCGGAGTTGGATAAGATACTTATGGGAAAAGAAGAAAGAATAATCAAGGAACTATATAGCTGCCTATTAAGAACTATGCTAGAAGAAGAAGTGGTTAAAGACACAATGTTAACTTGGGCAAAGAATTTTGGCCATACGATTGAACTAGAAAAGTGGCAACAGCTAAGGGAAAGGAATTATAAATTAACCATGTCAACAGCTTACAAAGAAAACATATACAAAATGTTTCACAGATGGCAAATGTCATCAGGAAAACTAGCTAAGAAGTTTAAAGACAAGTCAGCGAAATGTTGGAAATGTCAACAAGCAATAGGTTCATACTACCACACATGGTGGAGATGTGCAGAAGCAAGGAAATATTGGTCTAAAATAAGAGTATGGTTAAAGAAAATGTTACAAGAAGAAATAGAATTTAGACCAGATATATTTTTATTAGGTAATATCCCAGAGAAATTCAAGAAAGAGGATACCTATTTGATTATACATGTAACTACAGCAGCAAGAATTGTATTTGTCCAAAATTGGAAATTAAATAAGCTACCAAAGACAAAGAGATAATAAAAAAGATATTAGATTGTGCAGAGATAAATAGGTTGACAATGAAAATAAAGGATAAAGAGGAATTGGAGTACTTCAAGATGTGGGGAAGATTTTATGACTGGCTAGAGCAGTGGTTCTCAATCTGTGGGTCGGGACCTCTTTGGGGGTCGAACGACCCTTTCACAGGTGTCGCCTAAAACCATCGGAAAACACATATTTTTGAAAAATTACAGAAAACATACAATAATTTTATGGTTGGGAGTCACCACAACATGAGGAACTGTATTAAAGGATTGCAACATTAGGAAGGCTAAGACCCACTCGCCTAGAGAAAGCAAGCTAGAAAAGAAAGTAGGGAGAAGATAAAGTACTCCGACAACACACTATTAAATGGAAAAGGGAGAGGGGAAAACAGAAAAGAAAATATTAAATATATACAGTAAGTATATATTTAAGAGTGAGATATAAAGGGGGGGGAGAAGTGTAAAAATAGCAGAAGTTAGCAACAATCAAAGCTTAAAGATTAATATAACAAGAGCACTAATTTAAGTATACTCCTTCCTTCCTTCCTTCCTTGTTGGATCATCTTTGAATTACTGTCTGTCCATTGGTATCCTGTAGCCTACAATTTGAGACTAGAACCTCTTTCTGAGTTCAGAGATCTTTTGGAAGACACTCCTTGTTTACCAATGTGTGTTTCCATCGTTACTGTCTTTACATTGTAATGTCTCTTCTAGCAGCTCTATCAAATTCCTTGTTCCTTTTTGAGATTTTCATCTTTCTTGACTTTGGCTTCTGTTCATTGCAGTTTCCACAATTTGTTCCAATATTCAGTTTGCTTTCTTATGTTTCAATGTCTTGGCAGTCTTTCTTCAAATTACTTCTTAACAACTTCTCTGATTTCATTCCACAGTCCTTCTGATTCTCTATCAAAGAGACTGAGGACTTCAAAACAATTCCTGATATTCTCCTTGCAGCTGGTGGGTGTATGCTCAGGAACACATCACAGAAACTGGCTGGTTTTGTTCTCTTCAGACTGACTTAGAACTTGCATATGAGGAGTTCATTATTATCAGTTCCACAGTCAGTAGTTAGTTGTGTCCTTGCTATTATAACACACCTTCTTGTGTGAATTATTTGCAGGCATCTAATGATTCTCTGGGTATAAAGACCATGTTTTATTTTATGGGAAAATATTTTATGGGAAATTGTGGTAGCAGTAAAGAAATAATTGGATTGGCAGAAATTGATAAATAATTCTCCTGCTTCATTTCTGTTTTCTAGACCATACAGTTTAATTACACTTTCCGCTTTCTAACTATTGCATTCCTGTTTCCAATCATAAACAACACGTCTTGCTTGCATGTTCTGTCAATTTTGGAATGAATTTGACCATAAAACTTATCAACTTCTTTGTCTAATGTCTTCTGCAACAGTAGTTAGAACAGCAGCTAGATACTATACAGGTAGTCCTTAACTTACGATCACAATTGAGCCCAACTTTTATTTCTGTTGCAGAGCAAGACAGTTGTTAAGTGAGTTTTGCCCCATTTTACAACCTTTCTTGACACAATTGTAAAGTGAATCACTGCAGTTGTTAAGTTAGTTACACAATTGTAAAGCAGATCTGGCTTCCCCACTGAGTTTGCTTCTCAGAAGGTCATAAAAGGTGATCACGTGATTCAGAGGCACTGAAACTGTTACAAATACATGCCAGTTGCCCAGCTTCTGAAGTTTGATCACATGACCATGGGGATGCTGTAATGGTTGCAAGTGTGAAAAATGGTAAGACCGTTTTTCAGTGCTGTTGTAACTGTAATAACAAGACTTGGGGGAAATCTTAGCCATTAAGAATTATCCAAATGATGTGCCACACAGCTGCAGAATCCCTATTGTAATGTTCATAGGTAAAAGATAAAGGTTCCTCTCACACATATGTGTTAGTCATTCCTGACTCTAGGGGATAGTGCTCAGCTCCGTTTCAAAGCCGAAGAGCCAGCACTGTCCAAAGACATCTCCATGGTCATGTGACCGGCATGACTAAGCATGGAACGCTGTTACTTTCTCACCAAAATAGTCCCTATTTTTCTAATTGCATTTTTACATGCTTTTTAAACTGCTAGGTTGGCAGAAATTGGGACAAGTAACGGGAGCTCACTCCATTACGCGGGGCTGGGGATTCAAACTGCCAAACTGCCGACCTTCTGATCGACAAGCTCAACATCTTAGCCACCACATCCCAAATTGTTTACAAATCAGAAAGGCTGGCTTTACATTGCATAAAATCCAACCCATTTCAAATGATATCAAGTCCAATAACTATATGTTTATCTGGCCATTGAGTTTAGACTAAAGAAGGTTTAGTTGTAGGTAGAAAGACAGGTAGACCTACAGACAAGTATATATGACTCCAGCCTAGGAGCGATTTCCTAAGCATATAGCATGCAGGTGCAAGAATATCAATTCAGGGGTTGCTTGGCTATGCCACTATGACCCATGGATCTGCATATCATAAAGAGGGTAGATTTTGCTACTTGGTTATCATGTTTCCCCAACTGTCACGTTATGGGGAAATTCAAAAGAATGACTCTCAATAATATTTGAGAGAGCACTATAGAGAAATATAGATGGTATGGCCCTTAGATGCGCATGTAGGTGTCTGTATTACTTAAAAGGAATGGCAGGCAAGCTGTCAGAGTTCCTGAAAAATTACTCATGAGAAAATCAGTTAATGATTGGGAACTTAAGCAATTGGGAAAGCAGATAAGGCTTTCAATCCAGATGGACTTAAATATTCAGGGAAATGAGAAGAAATGTATTAATCTTCCTGTGTTACTCATGGCATGTCTGTTTCTAACAGAGAAGAATCTACCATCACTTGCTGACAGCTCTCAAATGTTGTCTCCCTGTCTCTGATTTAACTCCTGCAATTCAGTCACACGTCTCTTTGACAGCTCTCTCTATTCTCCAGTCAGCTGTAACCGAAACACAATAAAATTGGACCCCCCCCCTCTCTCTTTCAAATCAAAACTCCTTCACTTCTTTTTATCTGCCTGAATCATTCTGTCACTATCAGAGCCACCCAAACGTGTGGTCAAGGCATTCTTACTGCATATAAATAAAATGGAATAAAACAAAATCCTGCAGCTATTTTAGGATTTTGATATGGATCTCTTAGAGATAAGTATCAGGCAAATACCCACATTTCGCGACTGTGTAGGAAAGTAAGCGATAGAGGGGGAATACAAGAAAGAAGGGGGAGAATTTAGTGGTGGTTCATATATAGCAGGACTGGTAGATGGCAGCATTTGGTCAATCCTCCTGATCTTGAAATGCTCAGCAAGGTTAGGCCAGCTATTACTTGAATGTGAGTGAAGAGGAAGAAAGGAGGAGAAAGAAATATTAGATAGGTCATCACCTTGAATTATTTGTATAAACTATAAAGTAATAAAGGCAGAGAAAGGAAGGAAGGAAAGAAGGCCATTACCAAGAAAATATGGATGTGTCTCTGAAGTCACCAGAAAACATGCTTAATTTAAAAACAGTCCTATATATAATCTATAAACACAGACTACATAGGGTGAGGTTTTGCTACTACAATATATTGTTTCTTTGCAAGTATCTCCATTTTTATTACCTGATACTCTCAGTTGCTGTTTTTGCAGTAAATTTTTCCAGGATGCATTTTTATATATATAAATATATACGGTTGTATACATGTACGGTTCATAACAGACTAGAGAATCAAGGAAATATAAGAAGGAAAAGCAGAAAAATACACCCCAAAATTACTTTGATAGGGACTGAAGAATTAATGCAGAATAACAGCATCCATTTCTACCCTTCAGGAACATTTGCCTGCCAATTCTGGCAAAGGGCTGTGTGAAGAAGCTATGAGTATTTTAATCTTGGCTCAATGATTCCTTGGGTCTTGTTGAAATCACAGTTGAAAGTGCTTCAGAGTGTGTTATCTACATGATACAGTGTCCCTTTAAAATAACACCTGCTTGTGTGCTGCTTTTAACATAAAGCGTATGCTCTAAGATGATAACACTGGCATGAAAAATAGCTGGGAGGGTTGTAGGGAGTTGTGAGTGGGTGGGGGGAAATGGCCTTTAATGTTGCTAGCCTAACAGTACTGTGGGTGCTTGCTCCTTTTCTCCTGGTGATCTAATTTAATAGCCTTGAAGGAACTGACATTTCCTGCGCTCCCTTTACTGAAAGTGTCAAAAAAGAGAACTGACAAGGCCGTGTAGAAAGAGGCTATAGAAGGCAAAGGAATCTGCACGGTGAGCGTAAAAAAAAAAGCCGAGAGTAAATGAGGCATCAAAAATTGGATTGCACATATGCACTCACAAAGCTCGTCAAAACTTCATACATGTCATGTTTCTGCTTCTAGTGCATCCTTCATGGTATCTTGAAACCCAAGTTGATACTGGAGTGATTTTGGAATGATTCCAATTTCCCCTTGAGAGAAGACGAGTATCTGACTGCAGGTACATGGAGACAACAGACAAAGCTGACTTATTCAATGGGCAACACAAGAACTGAAGTGATGTCAGAAGACAAATTAGAATTCCATGATGGAAACTATCACACTGGCTCTTAAGCTTCTCCTTCTCACAGTCTTCCATCTCCCTTTCCAATATTTTAACAGTGTAATAGAGCCCCACCATCACCACACACCCATCTAATTCCTATTATATTGTTGGATTTCATAGCTGGTGGTGTCAGTCATGGATAATGTAGAAATGGCTTGAATGGTTTTTTTCTTTTCCTCCTAACACAATACATTAAAAAAAAAAACTTGACCACTGTATCCACCGGGAATTGATGTACGCATGCAATATATTTAATTCTTCAGAGAGTGGAACAGCCTGTTTTTCACAAAAATGGGGGCATTTTTGCCTTCCCCCCGCTCTGCTGAAGCCTGCAGAGTGCTCCTGGGGGCTGGGGAGGACAAAAACCTTTTTTTTTACTTACCTCTTTGGAATCTTGGTGCTTTATACACCGGTGTGTCTTATAGTCCGAAATATATGGTATATTTATTTATAAGGATTTTGTCTGGCTCTCAAGTCAACATCTTTTCAAGTGGTTTACAAGGCAAATATGCAATACAGTAAAATATACACAAACATAAAACAAGATGCTATAAAGTTATGTTATGATTATAATGAAAAAGACTGCCACAGAGAAGAAGGTCTCAGCAGCATAGAAGATAGAATAATAGGTTTGAAAAGGATCTAGAGGTCTCCCTGCTCAGATAGGAAACCCTATACTGTTCCAGGCAAATAGCAGTCCAATCTCTTCATGAAAACCTCCAGAGATGGAGCATCACAACTTCTAGTGGTAAGTCATTCCACTGATTAATTGTCCAGAAATTTCTGCTTAGTTCTAGGTTGGATATCTCTTTAATGATCTTCCACCAGTTATTTCTTGTCTTGAGTCAGGTGCTTTGGAAAGTAGGTCAACCCCCTCTTCTCTGTGACATCACCACAAGTCTTGGAAGAATGCATTCAATTCAAACTTCCATCAAAAGAAGAAAATTTGGCAATGGAACCACAGAAATAGATCCCATTCCATTCAATAAGAGGCTAGATGGTCACCTGTTTAAAAAGTTGTATTTTAACCCACTTTTGACTCCTGGAGGCTGCCCCCTGTGTTTTTTTTTTCTTGGCAAGGAGCTTGCCAGTTCCATCATGTAGGGCTGAGAGAAGTGACTAAACCATGATCACCAACTTGCTTTGTGGCTTGGACTACAACTCACAATCTCTACATCAAGTTGGCTTTCTTCTGTTGAGAGGGCCTTATTTTACATTCCTTTGCTAAGCGTGGAATTAGACTTAATAGCCTAGATAAGGGTTTTCCATTCTTGGCAACTTTAAGATGCATGGACTTCAACTCCCAGAATTCCCCATGCTGGCTGTTGCCAAGGTTGGGAAGCTCTGCCCTAGATGGTCCCTTTGGCCATAGAATTTTATGAAATGGGAGGAATAATTGATTGGTAACAAACAGTATGAAAACACATAGATAATCATTATGTAGGTATTAATTGTGCAAGAGTGCTCTCTTTGGTTACAATTTCAGTGGAACTCCATCTTAGATTACCCTTCCTAGTACCAGTTTCAAAAGGAAGCAAAGGCAAGATCATTTTTTTTTTCATTATTTCAGATGAAGTAAACATAGTGAAGTCAGCCTGTCACCGTGAATATAGCAAAGAAATCTGCTTCTAGCATAAGCATGATAAGATGACACAGGATGGTAATGAGAGGTTCTGTTCATTTTTATAATGAGGTTTTGAGAACAAAGCAAAGAAAGTTTGAAGGCAAGGTTAGATTCTTTTCAGATGCATCTCTTCTGGCAGATGCATCTGAAAAGAATGGCAGTGTGGGACGCACCCTCCTAGAAAAATGAAATATTTTGAGGAATATTTAAAAAGGCAGAATATCATATTTCCCTAAATGAGAAATGGACAAACATGTTTTTTTTTTAGTGGCAGGAAGCAGACTCACTCTTAATAGCGCCCCTCCTCCAGCATATATTTTGGTCCCATTAAGAAAGACTGGGTCAGCCTATCTACAAAGCAAAAGACCTTCAGGTCCAGGATGATGGGATTAAGAAGAACAGAACATGATCCTTCAGGACATAATATGATTAACCCATCACCATTTAGCAGAAGACACAGAGCTCACTACGTTGCGCAATCTCATAAGGGTATTTCAGCCATTGCATCTTTTCAGAGCTTTCCAAACTTCAACCAAACCTGGGAGCTCTGAAAAACTCCCAGGATTTCTGCTTTGCCTATAGAGTCAGCTATGACCCCTACACAACCCCTACATGGCCCCATGGGAGTCTGACAACAGCTAATAGAATATATGTTCTTGCACAGGAACAGGAAGCTCAAGTGCAAAGCCCAAGAGAAGATGTTTAAAAAACCCACTCTCAACTCCATGTGGTCAGCTCCCCAGAATCACACGTGGTTCTGTTTCATCAATAAACCATCTTTCCAATCAGCCTCCATGTTTCCAGTGTCTTTCTTTCAGCTTGAAGATGGATTTTTTTTCTTCCAGCAAACAGTATCTAGCATTTGCATTGGATGTAAAAAGTAAGGCTTCAGGAGTCATGAGGAAAACCCTGGAATTTTAAATTGATGTAGGCTTTCATAGCCAGCATCAATCTAACAGCGAGGAGCTTCCAGGTTAATAGGCTAACATTTAATGTGGTCTAACATTAAATTGATAGTTATGAATTAAATTAAAGTGACATGTTAGAATGTGAGTTGGAGGATGATACAGGAAAAAATAGAAGTGTCCTCAGGGTATATTCAGAAAAATTGAGAAGGTGGCCTCAGTTGTATAACTGAAGTTTCACCTGTTTTTATATGCAATGCAGATAGAGTTTGGATCGCACCATGGTGGCCACTATCTTGATCTTTTAAGCATAGCCTGTGGAGCTCTGCATTGAAAAAGAAACTTTTGATGGTGCTGACAGTCCCTTCATTAATCTTTGGCTGAGTTGACCAACAGTAGAGAGAAGCTGCCAACCAAGGTATCAGCCATTGAGAAAGCAGCTCAGATATTGTGCAAGGGCAATACAGTATAAGAATGCAACAGAACAAGGAAGGACTTTTGACTAAGATGGTAGGAGAGAAGTAAGAATTACAGAAGAAAAAGAAGCAAAAAGAACAAAGTAGATTAATTAATTGTTTTTATTTATTTGTCAAATTTATTTTCCTCCCATCTCACCAATGGGCTACTCTAGGTGGCTTACACCTGTAAAAACAGAGAAATGAAAATAAGTATAAACATAATAGCAAAATAATGAAATATAGAATGGAAATTCTGTCAGGGTTCCAAGTAACACTCCCAACTGAGTAAGACTTCAAGGCAGGCATTTCCTGAAAGCTCCATTTTATTAGAGGTGTCATATTGGCACATCTGGGAAAACCCAAATCTGAAACCTTGTTTCCCAGGCATACCTCTCCAAGGTGCAGACTGAATGTTCTTGACTCCCAGGGAAAGAATGTGGTGATTGTTATGGCTATACATCTCACCCTGTTGACATCCACCACCCCCTCCCAGTTCCCACAGCATGCCCATCCACCAAGTGTGGCAGTCCTGAAGATCCAAAGAAAAAGATGGCCTCCAGGGCTGACAAATACTGTAGGATGAGACTAAAAGATGGAATGCAAGAGGGGAGGTAGGATTGGCTCTCAATCTAATAAAGCCAATAAATAAATAAATCCAATCCAATGAATGGATGGAGAGAACGGCCCAAGCAATTTGAAAACACTTAAGAGTTTAAATACCCCAACCTGTCTTTTTGGTGCATGGTATGGTGTGGCGTGGTGTGGTGTCTATTGACTTAAATGGATTCACATGCCACCTTTACTTTACTCAACTCAAGATGGGGTACATAAAGCTCCTTTCTCTTATTTTCCCACAACAAAAATGCCATGAGATGGGTTGGTCTGAGAGGAAGTGATTGGGCTAAAGCCACCTTGATTGCTTTTATGCCTAAGGGGGGACTAGAAGTCCTGGTCACCTGGTTTTAGTCCAGCACCTTAATCACCCCTAGTACTGTATGGTAATGTTACATCTGTTTCTTCATAGCAAAGCTCTCCTTCAGACTATTGCAAGTCTGTTTGGTTTGGTAGAAGAGAGCTGCTTTTAGAGAGACCAAGGAAAGTTTAGAAGTGAATAGACTATTTTTCTGCACTTAAAGTGGCAGCCATTGTGTTTTAAATTATGCCAAAAATAACTAGAGGTTAATAAAAAGAGGTGAAGCCTTAATTGCAATTCCTTCTCGCCTTTCAGCACAGGCAATGTTCATTGTTTTACTTTAATTTGCAACACCAAATTAATTTTTTGTCCTAGTTCCAAAATGATTTTACAGGTTTATTTAATGACACTGGCTTCTGCTGTCCACTTAGATATGCAAGTTTCATTACGAAGAATGACTGGGGAGCACAGCCTCTGCTCCTTCAACCGTTTGCAGTTGTCTATCAACAAACATTTAGCAGCCAACAGCCCAGAACAAATCTAATTCACTTTCTACCAATTCTGATGTAAATCAAGTACTTGGAGCCCACATAATTAGACAATGTTAATAGGAGGAAAGAGTCGAGAAACATATTAGGGAATGCAGAAATCTCAGTCTTTTATCCCAGCATGTTTTTGTTTGTTAAAATGTGGGGAATGGAAAAGAAAAGGATGCAAGCTGCAGGTACCCAAGTGATGAATTATATGACAAATTTTTGTGAGTGTATATGTATACTTTTTAATTGTTTGGGGGGGGGGGGAAATCAAGTTCTAAAAACATTTCTTTGGCTGCTTGCCTTATGTCAGGGCTATCTGCTCACAGAACCTTGAAAAAGACAAATAAAAGAAGCAATACTGAATCCTAAATTAAATATTTTTCTTTTTAAAAAAAATTAACTATCTTAACCTTCTCTTTTATGTTTATAGTTTTAACTACGTGAGTGTCAAAGGACCGCATCTAAGTGTGCCCCCCCCCCCAAAGTAAGACTCAGATCAAAAGATTTAGAAAGTCAAAATGGGGCAAGTAACAATTTTCCAAACTATACAGTATAGGTTGTGTGCCTTCATATCAGAACTCACAAATTCTTAATTCCTCAAACTCTCTAACATACCTCAAGAACCATGATGAAGTCATGTGCATCATGACCTCGTCATGTAAGTTACATGAGTTGCAGAGGTGGGTTGCTCCTGGGTTGGCCCGTTTCAACTGAACCGGTAGTGGAATTCAGGCCTGGGTCACAGAACAGGCAGCGACCCAGGCCTGCCACACCCCTGAACCGGTTCCCTCACTGCCACCGGGCCACCACCATTTTGGTTTTTAGTGACTGCACATGCACAGTTCATGGTAAATTGTTCTGCACATGTGTGAAGAACAATTTACATTGAACAGCGCACATGTGGCCCGTGCGCGGGTGAAGAGAACGCACACGCATTGTTCGTGGGTTGTGAACCAGTAGTAAAACCGGCAGCAACCCACCCTTGATGAGTTGTAGTAATTTATGGAGGTTTTATTATTTTATTTATTTATTTATTTCTATGTCATATTTAAAAGTCATCTGTTTGCCTCACAGGACGACTCTGGGCAGTGTACAAATAGACAGAAAAATACAAAAGTGATACATAAATATTACCATAAAAACTGTTTTTTAAAAAAGAATAAAATAATTAAAATTCGGAATTTAAAAGGTGGGGCAGGGTCTCCAGGGCATTAACCAGTCTCATGGCTTCATGTGCCTCTGTAGGCCACAAGAAAGTTGGCAAAGCTGGGTCTTCAAGCATTTCTGAAATACCAGGAGAATGATGGTCCTGGCCTATTTCCTTGGGGGAGGATATTCCACAGAGTAGGGACAACAGCAGAGAAGTCTCTCTTCCTGGGCCCTGCCAGTTGAAATTCTTTATGAATGAGGGCAAATATATGTGTCCCAGGGTAATGATGCGAGATTGAATTTGGGTTGGTCACTGAGACCAGAGATGTACTTTTCCAAGCTTTCAGAATCATGCTGGGAGGGGGAGAAATTCAAACTTCATCCTCCTGGTGTGGTCCTTTGGGCAAAGGATGGAGGGAAGGACTCTGGCTCCCTTGTGCTGCTCACCCTCTCCAAGTGTAGTTTGATTGCAGGCAGAGCCATGTTGCCTTTTCAAACCTGTAATCAGTGAAGCTGGGCTGGATCCTTCCGGGGCTGGGGGAAAGTGTGTGTGCTCCAGTGTGGCTCTTTGACTGGCTTCCTGCCTCCTCCTGTGGTCTCCTCGCTGGTGCTCTTCCCTCCAATCCAATTTTGTGTGTGTGTGTGTGTGGTGTGTGTTTGAGAGAGAGGGGAGAGAGGGAGGAAGGAGGGGAAAGGAGAAGAAAAAGAAAGAAGGAACCTTTTTTCACAAAGGAAAAGAACAAATGCTGTTGCTTTCAATCGGAACTGAGCATGCCTGGCTGCGGAATTCTGGGAGTTGAAGTCCACAAGTCTAAAAAAATTTGAAACCCACCACTGGGTCAGTGCCTCACCAGCCATAAACCTCACTGAGTGAAATCCTTTAACTGACAGGGCCCATAGCCTACCTTCCTTGGCTGATGAATTAGGACAGGCTAAATTATCAGGGCAAAAACAACTCCAAAGATAATCTGGCCCCATGTCACATAGGGCCTTAAATATCATAACAAACACCTTGAACTGGGAATGGAAGCCAACGGCTACCCAATGCAGCTTGTGACATCCTGACATCCTGATGCAAATATCCAGAAGCTAAAAGTGACAGCATTTGCGTACTGATGCCATTGTGCCTGTGACATTGCCTGTCCCTTGCTCTTCCTGTGGACTCACATGCTCCAGTCCAAGAGCTGAGACAATTACATTATAAGGGTCTCTTTTAACAACAGTTAAGACCTGTCTTTCCAGTCTTGTAAAGTAATTGCTAGGATACTTAGATGATTACAGTCTCTGTACATTTTCATGGCAACCCAGGGTGAATATGATACTGCAAGCAGGCTTTCTGATATTCAGCTGAATATGCATTTGAGGCAGGAGTGATGTCAGTCCCACTGGCTTTTCTGTAACTATTCACTATAGCATCTATAAAGTCCTTATCCAGCAAGAATCAGTTTAGCCCAGCCACTTCTTAGTTATAGTATGTCTCCTTAAGACTGCTGTCTTTCCGTGTCACTGGAATTGTACAAGACATGTTGTTTAAATGGCTGGCATATTTTCTTTATCAGTCTGGGTCTGTGCAAAACATTGCATTAGGTCATCGCATTGCACTTTGCTTTTGGCTATAAATGAATAGGAATCAACCATTGTGGTTTAAAGACCATGGTTTATGTTTTATTCTGCTCTGCAAAGCAGACCATCAGATTGAACCAAATATATAGATCTTGAACAAAATCCAGTTTACTTATAACCACGTCAAAAAGTAACACATGAAACATGTTACGTCGTAGCCTCGGAGATGTGGCTCCTTCTCCGAGGCTCGCCATTGGTTGAGGCGCACACGTGGCAGGAGCAGGAAAGTCACCGTGCTTTGATTGGCTAACCATGGGACTGCCTGCATATAAATTGCTGTCAAGCGGGAACTGTTCAAGCTTACTGGTTCTGGAGTTGCTGTTGCGTTAGCTGTTCTAATAAAGCCTTGTTATCCGAGTCCTGCCTTGCCTCAGTCATTGCCATCCCTTTGAATATAATAAAACATTTTGTGATTGTTAGACATTTTCAGTCATAACCAGGAGGCCATGTCAATCTGCAGAGAATGAAGGAGATGTTTTGACAGAAATTTGCAAAACCATAAGCAAATAGAGTTGAAACTTTGTTTAAGTCCTGGGAAGAAAGATAATATTCAGCAGCATTTCAGGAACACTCCCTGATTCACTGAGGCATAAGACAGAAGGGTGATAAGGCTCAATCAGGCTTGCTAGATTTTGTTGCTACACTCCATTCAATAAAATATAGTTCTAGTCTTCCAATGAAATTGGTTTGCTAGCCAGGTCTGCTAATTGGGTGAACATCATGGCACAGGACCTAGTTACCTGCGGGATCGCATCCTGCCCCATACATCCCTGCGACCAATCCGCTCGCACAGAGAGGGACTTCTCCAGGTGCCGTCCACTAAACAGTGTCGGGGGGCGACGCCTAGGAGCAGTGCCTTCTCTGTGATGGGCCCAGCCCTGTGGAATGTCCTCCCCCTTGACATCAGGATTACCTCCGATCTCCGCTCCTTCCGTGTAAAGCTCAAGACCCACCTTTTCCAATTAGCTGGCCTGGCTCAATCATAGTTTTATCCCATTCCTCCTGACAGTCTTTTTAAATTTGTAATTTTAACTGAGGGTATTTTAATTGTTAATTTTAATTCTATTACCACTATTGTATGCATTTAACGATTGTTACCTCCTCCGTGTACGTGTATGTGTTTGTATGTATGTGTATATGTATTGTATGTATATGTATATATGTATGGGTTTTTATTGTACGCCGCCCCGAGTCCTTTTGGAGAGGGAGCAGCTAACAAATTAAATTTATTCTATTTATTCTATTCTATTCTATCAGTCTTGCAAGCCTCATTTGAGAAAATCAGTTTGGCCTAGTGGTTAAGGTATTGTCCTAGAAACTAGGAGACCAATCTAGTCCCGCCTTAGCCATGATAGCCAGCTGGGTTTCCATGGACCAGTCTCTGTGCTCGGGGATCAAGGAGGGAGGTAATTGCTCATGACCAGAGCTCCATTGCTCCATTGCCTGCCCTGTCCTCCCCCCTCACCTGGGAACTCCCTCTTTCTCACTAGTGACCTTTCCAAGGCCTGAGGGACCCAGACTGCCTCATCCTGCTCCTCCAGTCTGTCAGTGTTCCAAATAGCATGCAAAATTAAATCAGAGTCCAAGGCAAATGATTCCTCAAAGTTCCATTTAATTAAAAGTCATGTTGGCACATCTGGGAAAACCCAAAGCTGAAAGCTTCCTGGTTTTCCCCACCCAGTTGAAAATTCACGATCTTGCCCCCCACACCCACAAGTCCATCACATGGTCCAATCTTCCATTGCCATACACCCATCCAGTTCCGGTCAGGATGACCTTGGCTTTCTAGAAAGGAATTTTATTTTGGCTAAATAGCATTTAACTTCATACAATCCCCCCTCCCATTTTCCCACAATAGAAAAGGCATAGTAGAATAATAGAAAGTGTGGCAGGCCAAAGGTCCAAAAGGAATATGGCTGAAGGCCTGACACAGTCATTCCTCCATCGGTCCTAGCTCCGTCTCGTCCTCCTCCTCAGACTCAGGCTCCAAAGGGGCCATGACACACCCTCTCTCAGCCCAATCCATCTCACAGGGTTGTTGTTGTGGGGAAAATAGGAGGAAGAAGGAGTATTGGGTAGGTTCACCCCTTGAGTTACATATAAAATAATAAGGGACAGATAAAAATCTAATAAACAATAATTGTGCTTTGCCTTCTCTTCTAAGGAGCACTGTGGTTCTCGTGGTCTCTCACTGGGTTGAAGTTAGGAAGCCTGCATTTGAGACCCTAGTGCTGTGATGAGACAGAGTGAGTTTTGTTCCAGCTCCTGCTGGGGACATCAAAGGAGCCCCCAACTGGGCATCCCTCAGACAACAGTGATGTCACCAGCTAATCCTTTCTAACCCGGAAGTGCCTCAGTGCTTCCGAATGCCATGTGACCTCTTCTCCTTCTTATATCAAGTAAATCTGTGTGAGTCATTTATGAATATGAACTTGCTTCCCAAAACTTAAATAATGTTTTGGCCCTCTTTGCCCAGACAATAGTTCTTGCAATTTTTTGTCAACGTCATCTCCCTTATTCTCTACCCCATTTTTACCTCCTTAAATAAGCTACAAAGTCAAATGGCCACAAGCAAAATTAGCATCTTCTTCCATGCTTATGTTGATAAAGCCATTTCTTGCCTTCTTTTTATTCAGTTGCCATTTATACCTTTTAACAAGACACTTGCTTTATACTATCCAACCTGCTGTTGGAAGTGGACATGCTGTGCTCCAAGTGATGCTATTTCTGACCTACATCCAGGCCTTTTCTATACCAAAAAGTTGGTTGCCATGGTTATAATTAGCATATTTTAAATAACTTTTAAAGGTGAGTGTGTCCAAAGGCTTATAATCTGGGGTGGGAGGGGGAGAAGCTGATTTAATTGTTTGAGGAACTGTGATGACTATAGAATTTTGTAAATCTCACATCAGCTGTGCCTGTATGTATCTCTCCAATGTTCTTCCTATTAATATTCAAGAGCTGTGAAGTGGTCAGCTGGCATAAAGATTAAAGGTAAAAGCTAAGCAGTCTTCAGCCAAGCTGAACAAGTAGAATATCATACCCTAATTTTTTTTCAACTGAAGTCACCTAAAGCAAATTAAGGAATGCCTCTAACTATCATCATTTATTACAGCAATGCTTCTTAAATCCACAGCACTTGTATTTAGTGGTCTTATTAAATGTGCTTGTAGATTTTGTACTGGAAAAGCATAATAACTGAACTGCTATTTTGAAAGCAAATGGAAATTACCCTAGCTGAATATAGGAAGGTGAACTGACACTTATACGATTCCTACTCAGTCATATTTCGTAGGCAGTGTAGCATATTAATAAGAAATTCCAATTGCATTCCAAAGGTTTGGAGGCAGCAAGAGTTAAGGAAAAAGAAAGGGATCCATCAATCCAAACAGTGAAGACTGACAATAATGAAATCCAAGGAAACAAAACACTGTAGATCTAATTAGGAGCAGGCTTAAAGCCAAGAAAGAAAACATGCCCTCATTCATAGAAAACTAAGTTAGAGATCAGGGAATCATAGGAGAAGCTGGAAACAAGACAAGCAAGACGTGGTATAGAGGAAATTTATTTCTATGGATGGTCACTGGAAAGTGTGTTGTGGTTGTGTTCAGATGCACAGAGGGGTTGTAGGCTAAAGGAGCAACTGGCTGAAATCCATCTTTTCATGCTGGGATGAGATTCGGGGTGGAATATCATGCTTAGAAATGGTGTTGCTTGCTGTTTGGTGCCTGGGGACGAAAACTTGTAGTATCGGGGTGAGGGACACAGGTTCCCAGAAAGCCAAAAATTATTTTCAACCTGAATGCAAAAATGGATTCTGGGACCAGATTCGGGGTGGAATTTCATAAGCAAATTTTCTCTGTCTTTCCCGAGAAGCCAAATTATTGAAGGAAGCTGTTTCCATTTTCTTCTTTGGGAGTATATTAGTGACAGAGAAGACGTCCTTTGGCTTAAAGTCAGGGTTGGGTTCCTGCTGGCATTACTGCCAGTTCAATGTGCAAAAAAAATTGCACCTAAAAAAGTCTGTGCATGTGCACTTTAGAAAAGGGTAAAAAAAATTGCAATGAAGATTATCCTGTGCGTGCGCAGAACCAAAATTTAAGATGGCACCGCCAATAGAACTGATTCAGGAGCATGGCGGGCCAAGATACTACCTACTCGGCCGAACTGGTCCGAAGCAGTAGGAACCCACCTCTGGTTAAAGTGACTGGTCACAACATTATGAGGTCAGCTCTCGCTAAGAATTGCTAGAAGAATGCTATTGGTCTATTGGTGGAGAACCCAATATTTGTTTTGTTTTATTATTCTTTCATATTTTGTTTTGTATTTCTTAACTGGTCATGTCCCTCAGAGAGAGGTTCTAGGTCAGGGGTGTCCAAACTTGGGAACTTTAAGACTTGTGGACTTCAACTCCCAGAATTCCCCAGCCAGCATGGCTGGCTGGGGAATTCTGGGAATTGAAGTCCACAAGTCTTAAAGTTCCCAAGTTTGGACACCCCTGTTCTAGGTGGTGTACAATAGAATCAATACAATTATGGCAGCCGGCGCAATTCACTACATCTGATTCTGGACTTTGTACATGACCCATTGATTTGGTATAACTACTGCCACTTAGAAAATTCTTTTGATGCTTTGTGTCCAGTGACTGCCATTTTGTTCAGGAACTTTTAACTTTAACTTTTATTTTAAATTTCTAGACTGCCCCCTCTCCCAAAAGGGACTCGGAAAACTAATTCACCAGGATCCTGGAAAAATCAAAGTGAGAAGATTCATTATGGCTTTCAATTTCAGTATCTACTCCTGTCTCTTTCCAAAAGATAGGCAAAAAGCAAAAAAAAAATCCACACAGTTTGAAGAGAAACCAGAGTGTCGTTGCAACGTGCCTACAACATGTCATACAGATTTTCTGGAATAATAGCTCTCTGATGTCCAAGCCACTTTGTGAAGGCCAGTTGGGAATGGTGAGACCTGCAGTCCCAATCCATTTGGAGGATTAGGGTTTATAACAATCATGAATATGGATTTTCCTTGTTATAGTGGGTTTTGAGCCTCTGGAGATATACAAATACCTCAGACTAACGGCTTATTCT
The DNA here is from genome assembly GCF_964273705.1 of Natrix helvetica. Taxonomy (NCBI): domain Eukaryota; kingdom Metazoa; phylum Chordata; class Lepidosauria; order Squamata; family Natricidae; genus Natrix; species Natrix helvetica. The sequence continues at coordinate 80,175,405 of NC_138552.1, forward strand.
GACAGATGAAATGCTCTTTTGCTAATTAACTGTGTCTCAATTGTTAATCTCTATTCTGCCTCAGTTATGACACCTGTGAATGTGTCTTACAGTTTTAATATGAGAAAATTAAGGGTAGTGATTGCTGGCTGTGTTTCTCTTCCCTTCTCATTTCCACTCCCGTTTATTGGTCAGAAGAAACAACAACTCCATATAAATTGTGATGTGGGAGGTTAGGCAACTGGAGTCAAGGAATCAAGAGACCCGATCCTCTTTTTCCACCAGAAGTTAACAAAATAAATTCCCTGAACCACTTTTTAAGTGAATTCCAACTGACAACTTGTTATCAGGATGGAGATGCTCTGATGGGAAACTGTCAAATTAGGTTACTACTGAACACGCATCTAGCTTTATTCCAGAGCTGCAATAGACACGTGTCTAAGAAATTCCTTCTCACCAGGTTGGGTGGTCAGTGCAATCATCAAGGGGAAGCATCTGAGAGCTCCCAGCCAGTTCATGTTACATATCTGGCTTTGGTGGGGAAGCAAATACTATTTAGTGCAGCTACTTCTTAACTTACGACCACAATTGAGGCCCGGATTTATGTTGCTAAGTGAGGTATCTGTGAAGTGAATTTTTCCCCTTGAATGACCTCTCTTGCCACAGTTGTTTGGTGAATCACTGGGGTTGTTAAGTTAGTAACATGGTTGTAAATTGAATTTGGCTTCCCCACTGACTTTGTTTGTCAGAAAGTAGCAAAAAACTGGTCACATGACCCTGGGGCATTGCAATCGTCATAAATATGAACCAGTTGCCAGGTGTCTGAATTTTTATCATGTGACCATGGGGGTGCTGAAACTGTTGAAAGTGTGAAAATGGTCACAAGTCACTTGTAACAGTCATTTAACAAACCATTGTAAGACAAGAACTACCTGTATTCTTATTCACAGAACCTAGTTGAATAAAAGGCTGCAGGAAGCAGCTGGATTGTCAGGGTTCCAAGTGACATACCCATAGCAAACAAAACACTGAGGCAGGTAAATTCCTCAAAGAATAATTTTGTGAAAACCGACTCTGACTATTTCCATGGTTTTCACCTTCTCAAAACGATCAGTCACATGGTCCAATCAAGATACTGTCCAGTTGCTAGGTGATTCCAGTCCCCTTCTTCTGAGCACCTGCAGGAATGTCCTTGGTTCCCACGAGAAAGTATTTGTTTTGACTACAACACCCCAACTATCTATCCCCCCGCATTCCTCTTCTTCAGTGTATTAGCGCTGAAGTCTCAAAATGGCCTCAGTAAGGCTAGCTTCAAAGCTGACATGGATTTTCTGTATGGGGAAGCCAAATTGCCCAGAATATGATCCATAATACAGGGCTGTCAAACTCGATTTCATTTGAGGGCCGCATCAGGGTTGTGTTGGACTTTGGGGGGTGGGAGCAGGGTAGGCATGGCCAGCTTGATATCACTTGTGTTAGGGGTGCCTGTGGTGGCCTAAGAGCTCTGCCAGCAAAAATGGGCTTCTAAGCTCTGTTTTTGGCTGTGACAGCCTCCTGCAACCTTCTGTCAGTGAAATTGGAGCTCAGGAGGACTGTGAGCAGCCTCCCCGAGCTCCATTTTTGCTGGCAGAGGCATTGCTGGCCAGTCCTTTGCTACTCCCAGGGTGGCTTGGTGGGCCAGTTCTATGCACCCCAAGGGCTAGATCCGGGCCCCGGGCCTTGAGTTTGACACCCCTGCACCATTGGTGGGTTGCTCCCGGTTTGACTCAGTTTGGCCGAACCGGTAGTAGTGGCAGTGGGAGGGGACGAGCCAGTAGTAGTGGCAGTGAGAGGCACTGGCACTTGCCCGGATGCTTCTGTGCATGTAGAGGTGTGCCCATACCTGTAGTAAAAGTATTTGCAACCTACCAATGCCCTGCACTAATATCACCCCATCATCATCATACATTTTCTCTTAAGGGCGAAAATGTTAATAGTAGCAAATCAATCCCTACAAAAATGTCTAGTATATAATGCATTTTATGAAGATGTATACAAATTATCTCTTTTTTTTGTTACTAGGGTCCTGGTTTTCTTTTTGGAAGAGAAAGATGTTTCAAGTGCAAATCAGGAGATGCAACTGTGCAGTTATTTTACCAAGCAGCAATTATTTTCACAAGCTTAAGCAATATATTTAGCTCAGCTTACTGGGAGCGGTAAAATGCATATGCCACTTTTGAATTTCACATAATGCTTGGCTTCCTTTCTAGCCATCCACAAAATTGCTGTGTCCTGCCTTGCCTAGGCAGTCAAGGCATAAATATATAGCTATGAATAATTGTTAGAACAAACTCAGTCTACAGCCAGAGTGAAATAACTCAGTATTTAGTATGAAAGTGAAGTTGCTGAGGGAAGGCTCTGCTTTCTACTCAGGTAGTCCAAGTGGAGTAAAATGCATGAAAGGGGGAAGGTCAGTTAAATGTGTACTCACTTGCTTATCAAAATGTGTTGAGAGACACTGGTATTTCACCTATAGAGTAGATCACAGACATTGAAAACAGAATCACTGTTCGTTCTCATATTCTATTTTTTCCATATCCCCTATTTTTAATGACAACCAATGCAAATTCTCATCAGCTGGGATAAAGGCAAGCAAATACAATCATATTTCCATTTTAAAATTACTAAATTAGTAATTTGAAAGCCGTGGCATTGCACTGTTGCAGACTAACTGTGTCCACTACCTGGAGTTTGACCCTGAGCAGTTCAGGGTTGACTCAGCCTTATAACCTTCTGAGGTTGGTAAAATTGGATTGTTGTGGGTAATATATTGGCTCTGTATACCACTTAGAGAGGGCTGTAAAGCATCATGGAGTGGCATATAAGTGCTATTAGATAATGTTTCAGAATTTTATTTTTCTTGGTTCACTTATGCTAAAACAAGCTTCTTCATTGATATATTCTAAGTCTCAGAATTCAATATGATAATGTTACCTCCTGTCCTTTATTGACTTTGAAAGAATGCAATAAAAGAGTAAGTTAATAAATCAATAGAAATGTAATAATTCAAATGAAACACTCTTAACCACTCTTATAGACCTCAACAGCCTCTCTATTGATTTCTGTGGGGACAGAATTGTCAAACCTTTTGACATAGATCGATGTGGAACAGCGGTGTTTTAGTCCTTTCGACAATATTCTCCTTACTTGTTCTTTTATTTACTTAAATGTATGAATAAAAATAGGTGTGGAATTTTTTTTTTATGTTATATCAAGTCTCCTTCAACTTATGCTTGATTCCTGATGAATGGAGGGACACAACTGTATAGTTATTTTGGATGTAGTGTTGATCATCTTAGCCTACTGAACTGGTGATGCCAGGTGATCTAGCAACTATGTCCAATTCTTACATTTTTTTTAACTGAGTCAAGGAGATGCAGCCACTTATTTAAGCATGGATGTGGTATTCAGCCAGTTTGAACCGGTTCACCCAAACCGGTAGCAGAAATCACAGGTGGGCCTGCCCACCCACCCCAGCTCTATGCCATCCTATTTAGGCACATTTCTGTGGTCGAGCGCATGCATGGAAGGCGTGTGTGCGTGCGTGTGAGCGAAGCACATGGGTGGAAGGGCAGGAGCATGTGTGGAAGGGTGGCCGTGCGCAGGGCAAACTGGTGGCTACAAAATGCAAAACCCACCGCTGCATATCACCCTACCGATAGATTAATGTGAATCAATAAGCTTTCAGTTATTGAATCCCAACAATATTTATACAGGTAGCAGTTACGGCACATAAGAAAGACTCAGGATGCATCGAAATAAATTAGTCTTGACCTTGTCTAAATACATATAAACAAGTCAACTAAATCTTCCATGATTAGAGAGCCATTTATTTTCTTACTTATTAAATTTATATGCCACCCATCTTGCTGTGCAAGCAGACTCTGGATTTATGAAACCCTCTTCTGAGGCTCCCTGTCTTTTATTTCTCACAAATAGGAGAGAAGCAGAGCAGAGCATTATATGGCTATTACAATTATGATCCCATTTGCATTGGGGGGGGGGTAGATCTTAAGCTATCCCAGATACCTTTTACATTTAGAGCTTTCAAGATCAGACCAATTAAACCCAGTAAGAAATGGCAAAGTTAATGTATTCTCGATAGCAGAGCATTATTTCAGTTTCATTGGTACTATTTTAACAAAAGGCACAGAAATGTGGAGTCTCAGTGTAATTTTTTCCTCCACACCTGGAGATGGGAAGACCGAGAACTATCCATATTGATGAGTTAAATGTCAAAGCGATAATGTATTTAAAAAAACCATGTCTTTCTAAAGGTGGGTTTACAAGATCCATCAAAGAGGAGAGACAGCAATGCAGATCAGATCCTGCTGGCATCTATCTTTTACTGATAAAAGAAACCTAACTCAAACTCCATTTGTTTGGGGAAGAGAGAGAGAGAGAGATCAGAGAAAGAATGAAAAAGATCTTTTTAAAGGAATGAAGTCTCCCCAAAACACTATCCCCTTAATACAGACAGTAAAAAGGATGATTGAATACCAATCTATACATCTCTGGCTAAAAGGAAAAAAATGAAAATGAAAAAAAAAAAGATTTCCATTCCTTTCTGTGGTCATGCATTTCAGAGATTACACTCACATAGCTGCTTTTGCTTATGTTTTCCAAGCCTGGCTTCAGAATGATAAAATGAAAGACATTTGGCCAATTCTTTTTCAATCTCTTTTGACCACTGCCAACCCTACCATTCATTTCCAGTTTCACCTCCTACTCAAACTGTTCCTTGGTGAGAGCTAAAATTGTACTTACTATCTTGTTTTCCAACCACTGTTTCTAAAATGGTGTGGAGCAAAATCCAGAGTAGTGTGTTCATGGGTGTGAGAGAGATGAGGGGGAGGGAGGGAAAGAGAAAGAAAGAGAGATTAACCAAGCTATTACTCATGGCCTTATCCTCACTCTGTCTCTTTTTAGTCCATGTCTTTTGACATGGATAGAACAGTTCACAAGGCTCAGCATGAGGGAAAAATATATGATTTTCAAGCTTGAAGTGACTTGTGTACCTAATTAAGTCAGGCTCTCTTAAAAGGAATCGATGAACTTTCCTGCAGTTTTCAAAGAATCTGAAGGGAAAAAAATGTGTGAGCATAAGTAGAATGAAGCTAGCTAGACTTACTGTAATACGAAAAGTCAGTTACTAAGTCCCTTCTAATGCCAGGAAGCAGCCAAAAGTACATGCAAACAGCAATAGCATTTAGACTTATATACTGCTTCAAGATGCTTTACAGCCCTCTCTAAGAAGTTTACAGAGTCAGCATATTATCCCCAACAATCTGGGTCCTCATTTTACCAACCTCAGAAGGATGGAAAGCTGAGTCAACCTGGAGCCAGTCAGGATCGAATTGCTGGCAGTCGGCAGAATTAGCTGGCAATACTTCATTCTATCCACTGCACCACCACGGCTCCTAGGATGATGTATGACAGGGCCAGCATTTTTATTGTAATAGTTGCATTTCAAAAATTGTGACTGGGCCATCATAGCTGAGTAATAAAATCAAAGTTATATCAAATTTCAGTTGTGACTGACAGATGGCAAAAAAATGAGTAATTTGAGGAACGCTTGTGTAAGTGGATGACAAACTGGGGTGGGTGTATGATGATTGTTTAGCTAATGTAATATAGATCAGCTCAAAAAATATTTCTCTGAGATTTATGGCAACTGAAGTATTTCTATCTGAAGAACACCCAGGGTGAGATTGACCTATGTTATACAACTCCAAATTAGTCCAACTTTCTCTAATAGTTTCTTCTATGTGTTTGTTAGAGAGATGCGGTGGCTCAGTGGCTAAGCCGCTGAGCTTGTTGATCAGAAAGGTCAGCAGTTCAGCAGTTTGAATCCCTAGTGCCACGTAAGAGAGTGAGCTCCTGTTACTTGTCCTAGCTTCTGCAGTTCGAAAGCACCAAAAAAATGCAAGTAGAAAAATAGGGACTTTGGTGGGAAGATAACAGCATTCTGTGTGCCTTCGGCATTTAGTCATGCCAGCTACATGACCATAGAAACGTCTTCAGACAGCGCTGGCTCTTCGGCTTTAAAATGGAGATGAGCACTGGCCTCTAGAGTCGGGAATGATTAGCACATATGTGTGAGGGGAACCTTTACCTTACATGTTTGTTGCTCAGTGAGACTAGTAGCAAAATAATGCTAAAACACTTCATAGATAGACAGACAATCAACATCTGGGCAATAAAAAAACTTTATAAGATTGCATCCTAGTCTAATCACTGAATAATTATGTCTTGTCTAAGTTACTCCACAATAAATTAGAGGCAATTGTTCATAGTTTGTAAAAACCCTTTCTTCTAATCTCAGACTTATAGAAGGGGTTTTGCAGCTTCCTGAGCATATAATTTAATACCGGATTGTGTAGTGAGGATATTATAATCTTATGCTCCCAAGTATCAATTTTCACCATGTCATGTTCTCTTCTTTTACAATGATTACAAACCCTCCACCTGGTTCCATCCATATTTTAGAAAACTAAGCTCTGAACAGCTTCCTTCAGTCATTCATCAATTTTTATTACAATCAGTGTCTGTGTAATTGAAATTCTTTATCAGTGACTGCTCTACATACCTTGAGCACTTCCTATCTAATTTTTCAACTATTCAGTACTGCAGCCATTTCTCTCTGAATGGTCTTTTTCCACCCTCTAATTAAAATTCAGCTGTCTGGAATTTGGCAACAAACCTCAATATAGTATAATGTGAAGTTATGAGACTCCCATTTGAGAGTATTCACTTTCGCTTCAATTGGTTACTTTGGTTCAATATACTAGGAAAGGAAGATCAACCCATCTATCTCTGACATTAGCTTGTCTCCAGGAACTGAATCCTACTATGAATAGAAACAAAGTTCTTTAAAAATGAGGGATATTGGTGGTGCTATTAAACGTTCTGAGCATAATCTTGTGGCTAATTCTCAAGAATAAGGCCCCTTCTAAATGGCTTTCAGAACTAAACAAAATTCTAATTTTGTTAATGCTAATGGTGGCTGCTAATCGTGGCAAGTATAAATGATCCACCCGTCTTTTTTATTCTCTCCTTCCCTTGCTATCTGTTGGTGTAAGTCAGGGGTGTCCAAACTTGGGAACTTTAAGACTTGTGGACTTCAACTCCCAGAATTCCCCAGGTGTCCAAACCCCTGGTGTAAGTGGACTTTGGCAGGTATTATGTTTCTAATATTTCCTCCCCTCTCCCTTTTCTCTTACAAATACATATCTACACTTTTCTCTCTCTCTTTAACTGAAGTATTAGCTTTCTGGGTCAGTTTAATATGTGAAATTCAGCATTGCCATGCTGTAGTTAAAAGGGAATTGAGAATTCTGGCACAGTTTGTTGTTTGCCGTTCCTGAAGATATAAGAATCTCCTGGAAGGCAAATTTGGCAAGATGATGGTTGCAAATGTCCATTTAAAGTTTTACTTTTATCTGTGTGTTTAATTTTAAAGGACAGTGTAAAATGCGTACTGGCCCATGGACCTTGAGTTGGACACCCCTGTTCTAGATGTTGCTAATGAGAATGCTAGGCTGGGCTGGGCTGGGCTACACCTATCCATGTGTCTGCTAGGTCAGGGGCAGTAGTGGGTTTCTGCCGGTTCGCACCGGCTCGGGAGAACCAGTTGGTGAAAATTACCGATCTGGTGAGAGGAGGTTCGACTGGTGGACCCAGAAGTAACTTCCAGAATGCCTGCCCCAGCCCTGTCGCTCGCTCGCCCTGGACATCCCATCACAGCTCGCTCACTCCCCCACCTATCTGCACTAAACATGCCCAGCCCGCCACTCACTGATTGGCTGGAGTCCAGCCAATCAGTGAGTGGGCTGGAGGCGACCCTTCTCTTTTAAAAAAGTCTTTCTCATTCTCAAGCAGCTGTTGCATTGTGCTTGCTGATCAGTCCTCCCTTCGCTTCAATTCGCCTTCCAGCAGCTTGCTGCTTCCCTCAGGTAAGCAACTAAGTGCGAGGGGTGGCGGCAAGACTTTAGCTTTCGTGAGGGAAGATCTTCAGGCCTCGCAAAAGCCATGAGCTGGTGTATGCTGCATGGCAGAAAGGCGCTGGTCAGCGATGGTGGCAGCAGCGGCTTTGCATACGGTCGGAAGCTGGTGGGCGGCAACTGGCTAGCTTTCGTGAGCTGCATACCCCACATGGCTGAAAGCAAGTGGACAGCAGTGGCAGGCTTGCTTTCGGGAGCGAAAGCCTTCAGGCCTTGCCTTGTGAAAGCTGTGAGCTGGCATATGCTGCATGGCCAAAAGGCGCTGGTCGGAGATGACGCCGATGGCAGCTTTCGCATGTGGCTGAAAGCAGGTGGGTGGCGATGGCACCGGTGATGGCTTTCACACGCGGTTGAAAGCAGGTGGGCAGAAGCGGCAGGCTAGCTTTCACGAGGGAAGGCCTTCAGGTGGCTGCTAATGGTGGCAAGTATAAATGATCCACCCGTCTTTTTTATTCTCTCCTTCCCTTGCTATCTGTTGGTGTAAGTCAGGGGTGTCCAAACTTGGGAACTTTAAGACTTGTGGACTTCAACTCCCAGAATTCCCCAGGTGTCCAAACCCCTGGTGTAAGTGGACTTTGGCAGGTATTATGTTTCTAATATTTCCTCCCCTCTCCCTTTTCTCTTACAAATACATATCTACACTTTTCTCTCTCTCTTTAACTGAAGGCCTTCCCTCACCAAAGCTGCAAGCTGGCATACCGCACGCAGCCAAAAGTTCCCCGCCCCCCCTCTCCAGCCTCGCCTGGCTGCCTAAGCTTACCAGGCGGCGTGCCTAGCTAACCGACAACCCTTTTCCCTCCAGTCGGCTAAGTTTACCTGTCCTTCTGCCTCGTTGCCTGCCTGCTCCCTGCTGCAGCCATTGCATCGGAGAGCTGCTGATTCTTCCTGCTGGTTGACCCGTTTTTTTCTTTTATTCTTTTAATGTTTTTTAAAAGAATATTTTATTTATTGTGCATAGAATTTTTAAAAATCATTTTACTTAAAAGTATTGAGTACAGAATATTTTAAAATGGTTTACTTCAATTTATTGTGTGTAGAATACCTTGAAATGGTTACAGTATAAATTATTGCTGGTAGAATACCTTGAAATGGTTACAGTATAAATTATTGCTGGTAGAATACCTTGAAATGGTTACAGTATAAATTATTGTGTGCGGAATACTTAACAATGTTTTTAAGGATTTTTTTTTATTTGTAGAATATCTTTTTTTTAAATTATTTTTAGGGATTTTTAAAATTGTTTATAAAATATGTTTACTACAAGAAATGTTATTCCTTTTTGCAAATGTTTTCTTTGGGATGCAATATGTTGCTTTTAACTGTTTAGACCAGGTTTATGTGTCTCAATGTGGCTGCTTTTCTATGGGCAGGCCAGGTTGGTGCAAGGCAGCTTTGCCAGATTTAGTGTGTTTCACCCTGGTTGTTTAGGTAATTCTGAGGTGGTTGCTGGTTCTGTGAGCTTCCTGGCACTGTCCTTTATAATTTCCCACAATGCCTTGATGGTTTTTATTCCAGTAGCTTTGTCTTTCCTGTCCTTAGGGTTAGGGAAAAAAACTGATTTCATTTGCAGTCTGTTGGGGGGGGGATTCTTATTTTTTGGTGTTTTCCTGGCACTGTCATAGTTTGCGTGGGTGTGGGTGTGTAATGTCCCACAGTTATCTACATATTAATAATGATCAAGAACTAATAATATTCCCTTATACATTTTAGTGACCTTTCCTTACATAATTGGTGTTTTATTTCATACATTTGGATTTCATCCATTGGGGTAAAGAATTCAGTGACATTGTCTTGGCCACTCCCACCCAGTCACATGACTGCCAAGCCACTCCCACCCGGTCACATGGCCGGCAAGCCACTCCCACCCGGTCACATGGCCGGCAAGCCACTACCACAAAGCAGGCCACACCCACACAGTAGGTTCCAAAAAAATTTGAAACCCACCACTGATCAGGAGTCACCAACCTTTCGGATCTCAGGGACCACTAAATTCATAATTTTAAATCCCATGGACCACTAATATGAATCCAACACGCCATTCGCTGAAGCGCCTGGACTCCCAGTGATGGGATGGGGTCCTTCAGGCACTTAACTTGGCTGCCTATTTCTGCAACTTTAAACATTCAAGCAGCCATTTGGACCCATTTCCCACAGAAAACAAAATACCAGGATCTCTCATTTCTCTCCCCCCCCTCTCTCTCATATCTCACGGTCTAGCCAGTATCTTGTGGTGGAGAGGAAGTTGCACATCTCCCAGTCGCACAGCAGCAACACCAACAAGGGCTGGAAGAAAGACTTGTGACATCCAGCAAGAGATGAAGCTTCGCTCCTGCCCTGGAATATGAAGCGAATCTCCTTCCCCCGCTCTTCCCTTCTCTGGCCAGGCAAGGGGTGACTGGGAGGGGAGGGCGAGGAGCACGGCTCAGCAGACAGGAAGTCACAGCAGGGGGACGAAAGAGCCATGGATTGTCGACATCTGTTGCTTCAGCCTGCCTGCGTCTCAACCCCCTCCCCAAGCCACAACAGCAACATTGCCTCGTTACAGCAGGCGAGAGCTGTGCTCCTCCTTGCATGTTGCACCTCCTGCAAAGTTGCAAGTTCCACGTACCTCCTTCTATGGTGGAGATTTCCAGCCCCACCACGATCTGCCTAGCTGGTCCCATATTTCAGAGAGAGAGAAAGAGCCATCCTGGAGCATCTCTTCCACCTGGGTGCGCTGCAGACCACCCAAATTTTCAGACCACCGGTTGATGACATCTGCACTAGAGGACATCCAATTAACCTAAGAATTCTATAACTCTTTTTTCACACTCTTGTGATTATCTACAGGTTGGCAGCCCATATAGGATAGCCCTATTTATAATGCAAATATTGGTTGGTAAGATTTCTTTTTTCAGCATTCAGGAGTAGGAGACATCTATTACCTGTTGTTGTACTTACAATAAAATAAAGAAATATAGAGCACATATATTTGAAGCATTTCCAGAATAACTGCTTGGAGAAGACTGGGAACATATTGCTGTATTACAAAGTTGAATCAACGGCAGTGTTAACTATGGCTTGTTGAAATAAACATCTTTTAACTATGATTACATTGTGACTTTTTTTCCAGGAAACTAGTTTGTATCCATTACAGTTTTCATGCAGGTGTATAAAGAAATTAGGATCTGTGCTTGATTTGTTTTGGTCACATCAGAAGAGAAAAGAAAGCGAACAAGAAACCCAAGGACCCTGCATGTTCACCAAACTATGGGTTAGCGTAGTGGAAAATTGTTCCAGTGTGTTACCGCCTGGATTCATAAACCCACTGCTATCCTTCTGTTATTTTAATCTTTCCACTGCATGCCTCATATTTGATATTCCATCAACTAATAAATATTTTTTTCTGATTTTTATTTATTTATATCCCACCTTTATTATTTTTACAAATAACTCAAGGCAGTGAACATATACAACACACCTTCCTCCACAGCAGCAGCAATCCTGTGAGGTGAGCTGAGCTGAGCGATAATGACTGGTCAAAGGTCACACAACTGCCTTTCTGTCAGTTGTGTCACCTTTGCCTCTCTGTCTCTCTCTCTTCCCTCTCCCACTCCTTCCAGGCCCCCCTTCTCACTACCTATCCTTATCCTTCCCTCTCCCCTCTCCCTTTTCCTCTCCTTCCCTCTCCCTCTCCCATTTTCTTTGCATTATAAAAAGGCACAAAGCCTTCTTCAAATGTGACAACTTCATAATATCACCAAATTTTGCTGAATATTTTACTTCTGCTTTTTTCAGAACCTCAAAACTGGGAAGGTTCCTTTCTGCTTAGTCATTAAATTTCTCATAAGCAGACTAGATGTAACCCTCTCCCTTTTCTTTTATTTACTTACTTACTTTCCTGCTCGCTATGCCTTATATCAGGGGTGTCCAAACTTGGGAACTTTAAGGCTTGTGGACTTCAACTCCCAGAATTCCCGAGCTGGCTGGGAAATTCTGGGAGTTGAAGTCCACAAGTCTTAATGTTCCCAAGTTTGGACACCCCTGCCTTAAATGCTGCCCTAATTAATTTGTTTTCCAGCATTCACACCATATTTGCATTTACTGTATATTTTAGCAAAAAAAGAGAGCAACCCATCACTATGTAGGAAGCCCCTGCCCGTGCCCTGAGAATGGAATATTTTGGGGAATATTAAAAGAGGCAGAATATTATATTCTCCGAAAGGAGAAATGGAGAAAAAGCTTAGCAAAGGCAGAAAACAGCTCCAACAGCCTCCGGCAGATGCCTAAAGTCTTTAAAGATGGCTATTTTGTACCCCTTAAGAAAGACTGGGCCCACCTATTCACAGACAAAGCACCTTCAGCTGCAGCTGATGGGATTAAGAAGGTCAGGGCATAACTTTTAGGACATAATAGGATGAACCCACCCCTATTAGAGTAGCAAAAGACACAAGGCTCACTACATTGCACAATCCCCTGAAGCATCTCAGAACCCTGTAAAAATCCATCTACTCATCAAACCAATTTCTCAGCTGTCCCAGAACTGCATGCTGTGGTTGGTTCTGCTTATCAGTAAACAGAGTCCTTCTTTCCAATCAGCCTCCATTGTATTTCTAATGCCTTTCTTCTGGATTGGAACCGGGCAGATGTTTCTTCCAGTCACTATATCTGTGGCTATTTCCTAAGTCACTTTCATTTTGATTAATTAATGTTCGTCCCAGCTTTAACTTAACTTTCTTTCCTTGAAGTTAGACTGATCACTTTTAATAAAAATCACGAATACATGCCTCTTAATCCAGTTTAACTCGCATAGTCTTGTAATGTACACCTTGAGTTAATCTAAATCAATAACTCCATGTAGACAAGTCTTGAACAAATGTTGTATGAAATCTATTTTTGTCTCCACTCGCCTACCAACTCATGTCTCCCCATATGAGATTAGTAAGTGCATTCATTGCTACATTTCAAACACTTCTTAATTTGAAGACAACCGAGATTAACATAACAAAGTCGTGAGTCAATATATGGTTCAGTAACTAACGCTGATGAAGTTTAATGGTGCAATTTATATATATATATATATATATATATATATATATATATATATATATATATATATATATATATATATATATATATATATATATATATATATATATCTGTGTGTGTGTGTGTGTGTGTGTGTGTATGTATATATATATACATCCTGAGATACATCATTTGCATGCTTCAAGTTTTGCTTTAAATAAAAATGAGGTAAGGAGGATTTATTTTGATTTACAGATTGCTGCATTGCTCTTTCTGTGTTGTGGTCTGCCAGTAGCCTGCACAACTGGCAGCAGAGTTGGACAGCAAGGAGGTTGGGGAGAAAGATGGGCCACTCCTGGAGTCTGCAGAAGGCTTGGATGAGGGCTCTGTATTGGAGGCAGAGAGGGGGCTAGGGCCAACTGGGAATTATGTGCTGCCTCCGGAGCCTCCAGAGTTGGACATCAGCGAGGTAGAGGAAGAGGCAGCCCCTGTTCCCAGTGCATGCATGTGCAGAGCTGCCAAAAAGCAAGAACAGGAATGACTCAGGAGTAAGGCTTGGAGGTAATTGGTCCCTCCCATAAAACATAAAGAAGGAGCAAAAAGCAAGAACAGGGATGACTCGGGAGTAAGGCTTGGAGGTAATTGGCCTCTCCCATAGGACATAAAGAAGGAGCAAAGGCACATGAGCCTTTGCAGGAAGCAACTTTGTTCTTGCTGGTCGGTTTACATTCTGAAGCTCCGTTTTGACTCTTTGCTCCATATGGCCTTGCCAAGCTAATTGCCAAAATGGTCTTTGGCAGCATTTCAAGGAAGATAAAGGTGGGTGCTTATCAGCCTTATCCCGAAAGACTTTGGCAACCTACTGTCAGACTCTTTACAACTATTTGGGACTCCTTATGGGCTGTGAATGAACATAGTTCATAGTCTTTGAAATAAAAACAGGGTTTTTGGGACTGAGCTTCTGCTTTTTACTGTATCAGGAAGCCTAGGTCAGAACATTCTGATATCAAAGCTACTTTGTACTGTGTGGCAATAAATATGTGAGATTTAAACCAGCCAGACTGGGCACAATCACTATAAGAAGACAAAAAAAGCTTAGCTCAAACTTTTTATTTCAATTTTTCTAAGAATTTTTTTGTCCTCTCTTTTTTTATAGAGATATAATAAGATATTGAGGAGGAAATGAGAAACGGAAAGGTTTTCAGTCGTTTTGGCTCAGTTAATAGCCTTGAATATTAAAGGTTATCCAATGTGTATCTACCTTACAGTGTTTCACAGATGAAAATAAAACACACTCATAATATCACTATTTTTGAAGCAAGGATAGTTGCCTACAAGCCTTCACCTCTGCCCCAAAATACTGTCTTCCACCACTTTCAGCAATATTTATAATACAATAGTACAGCTCCCGTTTTAATGGATGTTTTTTGTAATGTAGTTGGCTAAACTCTGAAAGAAAACATAATTCTTTTACATTCCAGTCCCAATCTTCAAAATAAGCTTCCCGTTTATTGTACTCAAATGGATGTAAACATATATTTAAATGCATGTGCATTTGAGAGAAGCTGTATTCACCAACATCTGTTACATACTGAATTCAAGTAGTTTCCAGAAATTGAACATAAGACAACAGCTTTAATCCAATGGTGGGATTCAAAAAATTTTATTACCAGTTCTGCGGGTGTGGCTTGATGGGTGTGGCATGGCTTGGTGGGCATGGCAGGAGAAGGATACTGTAAAATTTCCATTCCCATCCCACTGCAGGGGAAGGATACTGTACAATCTCCATTCCCATCCCACTGCAGGGGAAGGTTACTGCAAAAACCCCATTTCCTCCTGATCAGCTGGGACTTGGGAGGCAAGAGAATAGATGGGGGTGGGACCAGTCGGGATGGTCTTTGCCGGTTCTCCGAAATACTCAAAATTTCCACTACCGGTTCTCCAGCACTGGTCAGAACCTGCTGAATACCATTTCTGCTTTAAGCTTATGTAACAAAAAAGAATGCATTGTTAAACCTTGCCTAAAAGGCACCTCAATATTTAAATGCAGGGCAACTTTGGATGGTAAGAATACGTTGCCAGTACAGAGAGACAAAATCTACATGATTGCAAAGAAGATTCATCTTCTACAAAATATAACATGACTCAGAGATAATCTGTTTTATCAATATACCAATATATCAGTGCTGTACCTACAGCCTCCAGCAAACAGAGTAAAGCGAAAGAATAAAAGAAAATGACATTCCCCCCCCCTCCTCAAAGGGAGTAGATGGCCCAGAGCAGGGCAACTATCAGAACGGTTCATAGCCTGGAGTCAGAAAACAATACCATTAGGACATAGCATTCAGTTCATAACACGATTTACTATTTAGGAGGGAGGGAAACGTATATCACTATTACTAGATAGTGAGAAATGCCCTAGAACAGTGATGGTGAACCTTTTTTGGCTCATATGCCATAAGTGGGGGGAGTGCAGGGGGGTCATTTGCAGGCATGCTGTACCCATAATGCAATGCGTGACCCCCCCCCATTTTTGCATGATTTTTTTGCTCTCCCCAGGCTCCAGAGGCTTTATAGGAGCATGGGGAGGGTGAAAACAGTCTCCCCCGCCCCTCTGGAAGCCCTCCAAGGATTTAGGGACCCTCAGGAGGCTTCCCTGAAGCCTCCAAAGCAGTCAACACGACTCTCCGAGCAAACCGGAAGTCACTTCTTGCTTGTTCGTAGGGTCGTTTTGAGCACTCCAGAGACTTCAGGACGCTTCCCTCAAGCCTCGGGAGCAGTCAAAATGACCCTCCGAGCAAATAGGAAGTCACTTCCGGTTTGGTCAGAGGGTCGTTTTAAGCACTCCGAAGTCTTCAGGGACCTTCAGGAAGCTTCCCTGAAGCCTCCGGAGCAGTCAAAACGACCCTCTGAGCAAACAGGAAGTCTGTTCCCAAACTTCTGGTTTGCCCATAGGCAGAAGTTTTTTTTCGCTCCGGAAGCTTCAGGGGAGCTTGTGAAGCCTCCGGAAGGCCTCCAGGGGGTGGGTGAGGGAGGCTCTCCTTCATATAATCCCACGCTATCTAAATCACTTACTAATGGCACGTTCAGAACTCCCTGATCTTGTTATAAATGCCAAATGATGAGATTAAATTTGGCAACGGGGGGGGGGGGCACCAATTCTTGTGGTTGAGATTTTTCTTTCTTGGCAAAGCTTCTATGCCTTTCAAAACTACAGGAAAAATACATGAGGTAAAACTTTTCCTGAAATTTGCTGGGTTGGGGACAGGGAGTGGAAAAAACTTGCCTTTGGTTTCAGTAATTTCCAGAAAACTATTAAAAGGCACAGTGTCTCCCAGCAAGTGGGGGTGGTGGTGTAATAATTTATATTCTGCAGCTCCTGTGCCCATTGGCAGCCCATTCACCAACTGAAAAAAAATTGGTTACCCTGCCTATTAAATAGGCACTGCTGGAGGGTAGAAAATATATCATTTCCACTTGGTAGAAACTGCTGATTCAATGCAAAAGGTTATTTGCTGTGCTAAAGCCGGACTCCTGGAGCACATGACAGCTGATTTTCCCCCCCAACTACTCCTAGGCCTGGGCCTAGAAAGGAGAGATTTGCAGTTTATCCTAAGTGTGCAAAACCCAGTGACCAATTTCAATGATTTGTCCATTTTGGAATCTGAGGGCTAATCATATTAATTATTATTCACTAATTGAACCAGCCTGAGACGTACAGAAAAACTAGCGAAATGGCAAAACCGCAGTTCACAAGGGGGGAAATGTAGGTCTTACATTTCTGAAGGAGAAGGGAAAAAACAGTGTCTTTGATTTTTTTAATTATTTTTTTTATTTGCACCGTAGGAGCCCTGTGCTAGCTTTCCCCCTCCTTTTGAAGTCCTATTGATCTGACCAATTAACATTCAAATCAGCATGCTTGAGTTTATAGTCTTGTTTTAGTGCTAGCTTCAGGAGCCAGCTGTAATTGGAACTTGCAAAGTGCTGGTCCATCCAGAATCCATGGGGTTCCAGCAGCTGCTTCCCAACCCCAGCCTATCTTCCTTTCTCTTTCTATGGCACTCTTTATGTGATACAGGTGGCTATTCACCTGCACTGACAGCACTGCTCCTATTAAGGATGTAAAGTGGTGCCATTTGTTAAATTGAAACAATATTCAGGTAAACATGGCCCATGTTGCGATGACAGCTTGGATACCAGTAGGAGACAGACTCCTTGTTCCTAGTCATCTGACCCCGCCCTCCAAATTTTTAATAGTTATGGAAGGAGATAGATTATGATGTGGTATTTCTGTTTGAGTTGCTCCAATTCCTTCACATCCTTGCCTGGACTAAGCAATTCAGCAAGGGACAAAATTTGTCCTCTGTGACAATGATTTATCTCACTCCTTCAAAGTTTGTGAAGGACGAGAATGGAGAGTGTTCTGGACAATGCAGAGTTAGAATACTAATCGGAAACGGGAAATTAGAATAGAGGATTCCCAGCTCTAAAACAGAACAAACAAACAGAAGATGCTTTCAGGAAATTGTAAAACGATGAAGCTTTTTAAAATGATGGGCAGGATTTAAAGGGACCACAGTGGAGGAAAACCTGACTAGTGTATAAGTGGAACATCATTATATTATATTCCATAATTTTGGATTTACTGATATAGGAGGCCATAGTTTAACATATAGGTGGTTCTCCACTTACAACTTAGCGACCATTCAAAGGCACTGAAAAAAGTGAGCGACAAAAGTGCTTTTTCAAGAGGCAACTGGACTATCTCTTTTTTTCTTTGAAGATGTTTCTCTTCTCATTCAAGAAGCTTCTTCAGCGCTGAAGAGAAAAGAAAAAACAGAAAGTCCAGTTGCCTCTTGAAAAAGCACCTTTGGGGCAACCATGACCTAGATGACTTAGAATCTCCATAGACATTTAGCTATAAACTAGTCCCCACACTTACAACTTTTGCCGCATTCTGGGGTCATGTTTTTACCATTTGCAGCTTTCCCAGATTGCTTCTGACAAGCAATAGCATTGGGGGAAGCTAGATTTGCTTAACAAGTACAGTGATTCGCTTATCATCTTTGACAAGAAAGGTCATAATATCAGGCATGACTCACTTAACAACTGCTTTGTTTAACAACAGAAATGTTGATCCAGTTATGGTTGTAAGTTGAGGACTACCTATGTAAAAAATTTTTGAGCAATGAACATTTTTCCAATCAGGTTCATACTAAGAGGTGAGGGCAGGAAAGATGCAAAACAATACAAGGAACTGGAAATGGATACAAATTATGTATATTCTTTTCCCCCTCTTTCCACTGATATGTGACAGATCTTTAGTGGTGGGTTTCACATTTTGTTACCAACCCTTTGCTCGCACACGCGCCTTCCATGCATGCGCCCGGCCTCAAAAATATGCCTAAATGAGACGGCATAGAGTCAGGGCAGGTGGGTGGTCCCAACCATAATTTCTGCTTCAGGTGAACCGGTCCGAACCGGCTGAATGCACATCTTCAAATATAAAGTTTGAATTACATAATACAGGTAGTCCTTGACTTACAACCACAACTGAGCCTAAAATTTCTGTTGCTACGTGAGACAGTTTGTCACTACGTTATTTTGTTGGTCTACTTGAGCCTCTCTTACAAGTTATACTGTAGAGAAGTTTTTCTTATCTGACAATGATTTACTGCGCATGCTTAACGCGTTTATAATACATCACACATTCCAGAGACTTCTTTCCCTTTTGATCTTTGTTCGTCTGCCGAAGAAGGTGGACAACATTTGTTCTTGCCAAAATGTAACAATTGGATAGATTTGTTTATTTTCTTATATCTTATTTTTATATTAAAGCTTGTTTTTAATTAGAACATGTTCTCGGGTTGTTGTTGTTTTTTTCCGCTTCTTGAGGATATGCTGTTTGGAAAAGCCGTCGATTCCAGACCTCATTAGTTTAGGGTGAAATTTCCCCTAACACAGTTGTTCAATGAATTTTGTCCCATTTTATCATCTTTCTTGCCACAGTTGTTAAGTGAATCACAGCAGTTGTTAAGTTGGTAACATGGTTGTGAAAGAAATCTGATTTCCCTGTTGACTTTGCTTGTCAGAAGGTCACAAAAGATGATCACATGATCCCAGGACACTGCAACCATCGTAAATAGGAATCAGTTGCCAACATTCGGAACTTTTCTCACATGACCATGGGGATGCTGCAATGGTTGTAAGTGTGAAAAACAGTCATAAGTCACTCTTTGCCGTGCCATTGTAACTTTGAACTGTCACTATAACTGTTTTAAGTTGAGTACTACCTCTAATTAAAAAAAATATTACCCTGATATTAATCAATAAACATGATTAAATAGCACATATATTATTTGAGCAGCTAGGTAATTGTCTAACAATTTCCTTATCTCATGTCAAACGAATGTAGGCTGCAGGTGGATCTCAGGTAGGTAGCATTTCAAAGATAGGAGACCACAGATAGGAGTAAATGAGATTTCAGATCTCTCATAAATCTATTGTCAATTCTGAAGGAAGCCTGGACAAAGCCATCTTGGAGGCTCCAGATTGCCACACACTGGTGGGAGGGGAGAAAATGTTAGACGGGATTTTGTAACCAAAACAATAAAGTTTTCCTGTGGGGACCCAAGGACATTCCCCACAGATGGCTGGCCAGAGGAGGAGACAGTAACCAAGTGACTGGGCAGGACTTAGATTGGACAATGTGACCAATGACTAGGGTGTGTGTGTGGAAAACATTTACTTTTAACTAGGTGAAAGCTGCAGGAAAACTTAGAGTCGGCTTTCACTCGTTTGTGCCAATATGATATATCCAATAAAGAGTTCTTTGAAGAACTTGCCTGCCTCAGAGTTTTGGAACACTGACATCTATTCTGCTATAGTTTAGTAGACGAGAAGTTAGGCTAGAGCCATGATAGTGAAGCAATGGCACATGTGCCAGAAGTGGCATGCAGAGTCCTCTCTGTAGACACATGTGCTGCTGCCAGCTGCTCTTCTAGTTTCCAACATGCCAGTTGGATTTCACGTGTACCGGATCCCCGAAAACCCGAAAACCAGGTAGTCGGTGCCCATGCGTGCACTGGCCATCTGGTCTTTGTGTTTCCAGTACTCCAGTGCATGCCAGCCACCTGGTCTTTGGGTTTCAAGCACTTCAGTGCATGCCAGCCACCTGGTCTTTGGGTTTCAAGCACTCCAGTGCATGCCGGCCACCTGGTCTTTGGGTTTCAAGCACTCCAGTGCATGCCAGCCACCTGGTCTTTAGGTTTCAAGCACTCCAGTGCATACCAGCCACCTGGTCTTTGGGTTTCAAGCACTCCAGTGCATGCCGGCCACCTGGTCTTTGGGTTTCAAACACTCCAGTGCATGCCGGCCACCTGGTCTTTGGGTTTCCAGCACTCCAGTGCATGCCAGCCACCTGGTCTTTGGGTTTCAAGCACTCCAGTGCATACCAGCCACCTGGTCTTTGGGTTTCAAGCACTCCAGTGCATGCCGGCCACCTGGTCTTTGGGTTTCCAGCACTCCAGTGCATGCCAGCCACCTGGTCTTTGGGTTTCCAGCACTCCAGTGCATACCAGCCACCTGGTCTTTGGGTTTCCAGCACTCCAGTGCATGCCAGCCACCTGGTCTTTGGGTTTCAAGCACTCCAGTGCATACCAGCCACCTGGTCTTTGGGTTTCCAGCACTCCAGTGCATGCCAGCCACCTGGTCTTTGGGTTTCCAGCACTCCAGTGCATGCCGGCCACCTGGTCTTTGGGTTTCCAGCACTCCAGTGCATGCCAGCCACCTGGTCTTTGGGTTTCAAGCACTCCAGTGCATACCAGCCACCTGGTCTTTGGGTTTCAAGCACTCCAGTGCATGCCAGCCACCTGGTCTTTGGGTTTCCAGCACTCCAGTGCATGCCAGCCACCTGGTCTTTGGGTTTCAAGCACTCCAGTGCATACCAGCCACCTGGTCTTTGGGTTTCCAGCACTCCAGTGCATGCCAGCCACCTGGTCTTTGGGTTTCAAGCACTCCAGTGCATACCAGCCACCTGGTCTTTGGGTTTCCAGCACTCCAGTGCATGCCAGCCACCTGGTCTTTGGGTTTCCAGCACTCCAGTGCATGCCGGCCACCTGGTCTTTGGGTTTCCAGCACTCCAGTGCATGCCAGCCACCTGGTCTTTGGGTTTCAAGCACTCCAGTGCATACCAGCCACCTGGTCTTTGGGTTTCAAGCACTCCAGTGCATGCCAGCCACCTGGTCTTTGGGTTTCCAGCACTCCAGTGCATGCCAGCCACCTGGTCTTTGGGTTTCAAGCACTCCAGTGCATGCCGGCCACCTGATCTTTGGGTTTCAAACACTCCAGTGCATGCCGGCCACCTGGTCTTTGGGTTTCAAGCACTCCAGTGCAGGCCGGCCACCTGGTCTTTGGGTTTCAAACACTCCAGTGCATGCCGGCCACCTGATCTTTGGGTTTCAAGCACTCCAGTGCATGCCGGCCACCTGGTCTTTGGGTTTCAAGCACTCCAGTGCAGACCGGCCACCTGGTCTTTGGGTTTCAAACACTCCAGTGCATGCCGGCCACCTGATCTTTGGGTTTCCAGCACTCCAGTGCATGCCGGCCACCTGGTCTTTGGGTTTCCAGCACTCCAGTGCATGCCAGCCACCTGGTCTTTGGGTTTCAAGCACTCCAGTGCATACCAGCCACCTGGTCTTTGGGTTTCAAGCACTCCAGTGCATGCCAGCCACCTGGTCTTTGGGTTTCCAGCACTCCAGTGCATGCCAGCCACCTGGTCTTTGGGTTTCAAACACTCCAGTGCATGCCGGCCACCTGGTCTTTGGGTTTCAAGCACTCCAGTGCAGGCCGGCCACCTGGTCTTTGGGTTTCAAACACTCCAGTGCATGCCGGCCACCTGATCTTTGGGTTTCAAGCACTCCAGTGCATGCCGGCCACCTGGTCTTTGGGTTTCAAACACTCCAGTGCATGCCGGCCACCTGATCTTTGGGTTTCAAGCACTCCAGTGCATGCCGGCCACCTGGTCTTTGGGTTTCAAACACTCCAGTGCATGCCGGCCACCTGGTCTTTGGGTTTCAAGCACTCCAGTGCAGGCCGGCCACCTGGTCTTTGGGTTTCAAACACTCCAGTGCATGCCGGCCACCTGGTCTTTGGGTTTCAAGCACTCCAGTGCAGGCTGGTCACCTGGTCTTTGGGTTTCAAGCACTCCAGTGCATGCCGGCCACCTGGTCTTTGGGTTTCAAGCACTCCAGTGCAGGCTGGTCACCTGGTCTTTGGGTTTCAAGCACTCCAGTGCATGCCGGCCACCTGGTCTTTGGGTTTCAAGCACTCCAGTGCAGGCCGGCCATCTGGTCTTTGGGTTTCAAGCACTCCAGTGCAGGCTGGCCACCTGGTCTTTGGGTTTCAAGCACTCCAGTGCATACCAGCCATCTGGTCTTTGGGTTTCTGGTGCACATATGTGCCCCGGCCAGTTGGTCTTCAAGTTTTCGGGACCACAGTGCATGCACACATTCAGGTTTGGGCACTCGGTGCTGAAAAGGTTCGCCATCACTGGGCTAGAGACTCTTAAGTGTAAGTTTTCTTTCAACCATAGAAATACTCATTCTCTTTCAGCCCCACACATCAAAATCATTGGATTTTCAAGCAAGGACCAAATGAAGTCCTTTGTCCAGCCCTAACCACAACCTTTGCCTTCAGGGTGAGAAAGGGAATCTGTACTACATTCAGAATTAAACTGGCATTCTAGAGCAGTGGCACATGGAACCAATCCACAGTGGGACAATTGAGGAGCTGAACTGAACAAAGGAAATTACTCATCCTTAATTATATCTTTGTTTGCAGCCAGGAAGAATGAAGCAACAGATGCTGGGAAATAGGGAACAGCAGTGAAATGCTAGGAGACATAATTGTGTGCACCATGAAGGGAATGCTGCCCTGTTGCTAAAGTTTCAATAAAAGTCAATTGCCAGTTCAGGGAAACAAGACAGGAAACATGGAAGAATTAGGAAGAGAGGCTATTTTGCTCATTTTAGGACTACTGTACAAACATTCTTGTATTTCACAAGCTAGCTGAAATTGAACTGTCAAATCCAGGCCTCTTTAAACATTGGGAATTTATATTGCCTGGATGCACAAGCAATGGGTGTTTATAATTGCAATATGTAAATATGAACATTTAATATGTTCATCAGTAGATAAATATAAGTATTTACTAGAATGCTAGGAAAGAAGGAAAGAGAAAAAGTGGGCTACCAAGAAAAAAGGGGGCGGGGTCAATGTATTCTGCAAGGGACCTGAAAGTAGGACAAGAAGCGATGGGTGGAAGCTAATCAAGGAGAGCAGCAACCTAGAACTAAGGAGAAATTTCCTGACAGTGAGAACAATTAATCAGCGGAACGGGCTTGACTCCAGAAGTTGGGAATGTTCCAACCCTAAAAGTTTTTAAGAAGAGATCTGACAAACATTTGTCTGAAATGGTATAGGGTTTTCCTGTCTCGGCAGGGGGTTGGATAGAAGACCACCAAGGTCCCTTCCAACTCTATTATTCTGTTATTTTGTTACTACCAGCAGGGCTTACTTACAGGGTGATACGCAGAGGTGGTATGCTGCCGGTTCGCACCAGTTTGGGCAAACTGGTACTGGCGGCAGTGCGAGGCTCCACCCACCCATCCTGACTGTCACTGCGTTAATTGGTTTGCTAGCCGAACTGAACTGAATAATTACTGATGAATTACTGCGCAGGTCATAAGCTTTAATAATAATAATAATAATAATAATAATAATAATAATAATAATAATAATAATAATAATAATAATAATAATAATAATAATATATTTATTTCTTAGCCGCACCCTCTCCCGAAGGACTCGGGGCGGCGTACAATGAAACATATGAAATAAATATGTGGACAAAACAAACATATAACAGAGACATATACCGAGACACACACAAGGAGGAGGTCGGCTGATAAATAAAAACAATTAAAATACAGTATTTAAAAACCCCTAGATAATTAAATATAATTAAAATACCCAGTTAAAAACCCGTCAGGAGCGATATGGTTAGATCAAAGTTGAGCCAGGCCAGCTGCTTGGAATAGGTGGGTCTTAAGCTTAATACGAAAGGAGCGGAGGTCAGAGGTATTCCTAATATCCGGAGGGAGGTCATTCCACAGGGCTGGGCCCGCCACAGAGAAGGCTCTACTCCTAGGCGCCGCCCCGCGACACTGTCTAGTGGACGGCACCTGGAGGAGGCCCTCTCTGTGCGAGCGAATTGGTCCAATTATCAGCAAGTGATGTATTGCGCATACTCATCACACATTCCAGAGACTTCTTTCCTTTTGATCTTTGTTCGTCTGCCAGGAAGCTGGGAGACAAACTGCTTTTGCCAAAATGTAACAATTAGATAGATTTGTTTTATTTCCTTATTTCTTATTTTTGTATTAAAAGTTTGTTTTTAATTAGAACTTGTTATTTTATTTTATTTTCGCTGTTTGGAAAAAGCCGCGGTCTAAGCCTCATCTAGTTCAGGGTGAAATATCTTTCCCTGACATTGACATCATCAAGGATGTGTCCCCATGTACGCTCCCGCTACCAAATTGGTAGTGAAGAAAATAGAATACCATCTCTGGTGATATGTACACCCCTGGAAGACCTAAAAGATTATAAGTGGGATAGAACTTCCAGGATAAAATATATTTATGTGGTTTACTTACTTATTTACTTACTTACTTATTTACTTACTTACTGGTATTTATCTATATTTCATCTTTATTATTTTCATAAACAACTCAAAGAGGTAAACATACTAATACTCCCACTTTCTTTTTTTTCCTACAATCCCTTGAGGTGGATTGGACTGAGTTTGACTGGCCTAAAGTCACCCACCCAGCAATCATGCCTAATGTACCTTGCTAAGAGCTGGGACCGATTTGATGGCATATAATCAATTTAATTTGCATTCCGAATTGAAGGAGTTTGAGATACCGGAGCTGAACCTACCAAATGGCACATGAATAAATTGCACTTTGCCTAATAACATAACTACACTGCATAAATTCCCGTACATTACTAGCAGAATTGTGGTCACCCTGTAAGATGTTCTGCTTTATGGACCACAAAGTTAGATCCATAAAGAAATCTATCTGGTAAAATGTACTTAAGGGGAAAGCATAGCCGTGTAGTAAGTTAAAGCCTGTGGCTAAGATTTCACATGAAAGGGGGTGGGAGGAGAGAAAGAATTAAAAGAGGAGCAAATGATTTGTCCACTGCTCTAAATAGATTTGAGATGTCTGAGTGCCACCTGCTGACAGATGACAGCAATTGATATGGCTGTCTGTAGGTGTGCATGGGTGTTTGTTTTAATCACAAAGCAACAATTTGGATACAGTGTTCTTTTTTAAAAGAAAAGCTTTTACTGAGAATAATTATTCTAGCTCTTGAAAAATAGAATTTTACCCTTTTTTTTAAGCTTCTTACCACATAGTTATGGGTGTTTATCTTTTTGGAAATGAGTGACCTTTTAAAAGAGACTTCCATGTTGCTTCTAAGAAAATGCAAGATTACAGAGTGATCTACTTTATATCCAACCAGAACTTTTCAACCACCTGAAGAATATTTAGAAATATTTAGATTGCTTTTGCGCAATATTGGAAGAAAGTTAGTATCCCGCCAGAGGGATTAGTAATCCAAAAAAATATTTGATTGTGCAGAAATGGACAAACTCACATTAGAGTTAAAGGGAAAGGGTGATTCAGCATACTATGTGGTAGGGGGAAAATGTTATGAATGGATAGACAATAGAAATAAGAATTGAAAATGTACATAGGGTTAGAACGTTTGGAAACATAATGTACATAATGTATCAAACATTGATTCTAGTTATATGAATAATGCACAGATCTGTTAAATGTGATTGAGATATGTAAAGAAAAAATGTGTAACAAAAATAAACATTTTTTTTTAAAAAAGGAAGGATGCTCAAACAGGTGATCTCCATATGATGAAAGAGTTTCCGAGAAAAAAAGCTCAGAGATTAGCGGGCAAATTTATATAGTAAGAGTAAAAGTGACCAGAAACATCACACCTTGATTAAAGAAAAAAGTCGACCTTGACCACACACTGCCTGAGCTTTCAAGAAAGTCCTCAATAACTTTTGCTGTCTTTATTTCTGGCCAATGTACATTAACTGAAAGTGATTGAAACGAAGAGCTAAAAGTTGCAATTGAAGCAGAAATAATTATCCAGCCAACAATTGGTGGTAAACCCAAATATTTGGCTTATAACCAAATACCGTACATCCTATTGCATTGATCTTCCTTAGATTCTACTTGCTTGCAGAGATTCCAGATGTCTGGGTTGTCAGTTCTTATTATAGTAAAGACTTGAGAGTTTCTCAGGATATGACTGTAGTAGGCAAAGGAAGCAGGATTGCTTATATGTTTCCTCCATCTGCCCATTTTAAATGATGTACAAGGGAGCTTCCCTCTGTAGCAAGGACAAATCCAAATCTACCTTACCAAGGCAGCTAATGAATTCTGCTTTTGCAAAATGCTCAGAAATAGAGTGCACTATTCTCAGGAGGACAGTCTTTTATTTGAAGTATAGTTAAGAGGACTTCTGCTACATAATGCTGGAGAAATGACAAAGGCTGTAGTAGGCATAACAAAGTCACAAAGCAGCTGAGGCAAAGATAGGCGTTATGTCTTTTGAGAAAATGTTATTGCATGTGAAATATCTATATCTATATCCCTATCCCTATCCCTATCCCTATCTATCCATCTGTCCATCTGTCCATCTGTCCATCTATCCATCTATCCATCCATCCATCCATCCATCCATCCACCCACCCACACACACACACACACACACACACACCTATCTATCTATCTTTCTATCTATCTATCTATCTATCTATCTATCTATCTATCTATCTATCTATCTATTCCCCTTGCACATATGTGCTAGTCATTCCTGACTCTAGGGGGCAGTGCTCATCTTTGTTTCAAAACCGAAGAGCCAGTGCTATCTGAAGATGTCTCATTGGTCATGTGGCCAGCATGACTAAACACCGAAGACTCACAGAACGCTATTACCTTCCCACCAAAGGTGGTTCCTATTTTTCTAATTGCATTTTTACATGCTTTTGAACTGCTAGGTTAGCAGAAGCTGTAACAAGTAACGGGAGCTCACTCTGTTACACGGCACTAGGGATTCAAACTGCTGAACTGCTGACCTTCTGATCAACAAGCTCAGCATCTTAACCACTGAGCCACCACATCCCTCAAATGTGTGTGTGTGTGTGTGTGTGTGTGTGTGTGTGTGATGTTACATTCTACTGAGGAAGAGGTGGGAAAGGGACAAAGGTGGGAAAACTCAGCAGATGCCCATCAGAGATACTCTTTGTCAGCAGGTGAAGATGAATCAAATTGATTGAGGACAGGTCACAGGTCTCGGCAAGTGGCTAGAGTAGGATTGTCTTACCTTGGCAACTTGTAAACCTATGGACTTCAAATCCCAGAATTCCCCAGCTAGCATGCAGGTAGCCATATTTGGGAGACAGCAGGCCCGTGGCACAATGGCAGCAGGAATGACATTTGGGAAGCTTGAGGAACACAGCAATTTTGTGACCTGAGCAAATGAGAGCTTGGGAAACTGGCAAGTGGCATCTCTAGTTAGTGGGACAGCAGAAGCAACCACTTGCTCAATTGAAGACAATGGTAAGGGACCTATGGGAACTGGTTAAGTGGGGAGCTCACATGGAAGCAGCTTTGCCCTGGGACCAACTATGGCAGGGATGGCCTTCTTCCCCTAGGCTGAGAGCCAGTGGTGGGGTTGGTCTGAGAGTGGATATTGGGTGTGTGGGTGGTGTGTGTTTAACAGGACAACTTCCTATCTGACTGAGAGCCAGGAAGAGAGGAGTGCCATTTTACTGGGAGAGGCTGATTAAGGTGATGCAGTTGGATGGGAATGGGTTTTTTTTTTTTTTGTTCAAAGCTGCCAATGGTACTGAGACCGAGGGCTGAAGCACCCAGGAACTCACCATTACCCATTCGGTGGTAGAATGTCTGTAGCAGTTGGGTGGTATGCAGCCCTGGCAGTTTTTGGTGGCTCAGGGGTACTCCCTCTGCCTTGTTTAATATTTGTTTTAAACTGTTTTTAATCCTGTCTTTTTAACTCTGTTTTTATACTATTTGATGGTTCCAGCCTGTAAGGTGTTGTGTACTGGCGAGCCCAGCCAGCAGAGGGCGTTCAGAGAAGCACCTCTGATTGGTCCAGACGCTCCTGCCGGCCGGCGGGAAAAATACCCAATTCCTATTGGTTCACCGTCTGACAGCTGCATGTATAAATAGCTGTTAGACGGCTTCTGTTGTGCTTGTTCCTGTCAGTTCTGTTTGGTTAAAATAAACGTGTTCCTTGCACTCAGCTGTCTCCGTCTCCTCAGTACAAGCTTCAACATAAAGCAGGAATTCTGGGAGATGAAGTCCACACCTCTTAAAGTTGACAAGGCTGAGAAACACTGGTATATAGCAGAGGTAGGTTCCTACCAGTTCGGAGTGGTTCAGACGAGTAGGTAGTAACTCAGCCTGCCAACTCCCAAACTGGTTCTCTCAGCGGTACCGTAGGTGCCGTTATCTTGTTTTTGCCCAGAAGCATTTTCTAGTACTGTGCATGCACGCCACCGCACATCAAATGTGCACACACAGTGCGCCCCTGAGTGAACCAGCAATAGCAGCAGCCAGAACCCACCCCTGGTATATAGACCATCACACCATTGTTGCTAACTTGCTGTTTTGATGAAATCAGATTCCAGGCTCCGAAACCTGAACACAATCTAGGGTTTTGACCATTGACCATGTTTGGCTCACCAAATTCCCAAATGCAGTTTTGAAATGGTATAAAGCAGGGGTGTCAAACTCGATTTCATGGAGGGCCACATCAGGGCTGTGTTTGACCTTGGTGGTGGGGTGGCATGGCTAGGGTGGGCATGGCCAGCTTGACTTCACTCATGCCGGGAGTGTCTTTGGTGGCCTGAGCGCTCTGTCAGCAAAATTTCAATTTTTCAATTTCAATTTATTTGTGCTTCTAGACCACCCCCTCTCCCAGAAGGGACTCGGGGCGGTGTACAGTCCATAGAGAATATCACAAAAATACAATAAAAAATTAAATATGTACAGTTTGGAGGAGGTTAAAATGCAATTAAAAGAACTGTACAAAGCTGAATAAATATAATTTTTTAAAATCCCTAAAACAGACACAACAGATTAAAAAACCCTAAAATAACCAGATAATAATACATTTGCCAGGAGGGACAGTTCTAATTATGCCAGGCCTGCTAATCGGAACAGGTGAGTCTTCAATTTTTGCCGGAAGGAGCGGAGGTCAGAAGTGGTTCTAATGTCGGGGGGGAGGTCATTCCAGAGGGTTGGGCCCATCACAGAGAAGGCCCTACTCCTTGGTGTCGCCCGTTGGCATTGCCTAGTGGACGGCACCAGGAGAAGTCCCTCCCTGTGTGAGCGAATTGGCCGCAGGGATGTATGTGGGAGGATGCGATCCAGCAAGTAACTAGGTCCCGTACCATGGAGCGCTTTAAAGATGGTAATCAGCACCATGAAACGCACCCGAAAAACCACAGGTAGCCAGTGCAGCTCGCGCAGGAGAGGTGTTACGTGGGAGTACCTCGTACTCCCCATCACAGCCCGCGCGGCTGCGTTCTGAACCAACTGCAGTCTCCGGGCGCGTCCCAAGGGCAGCCCCATGTAGAGAGCGTTGCAGTAATCCAGGCGGGATGTCACCAGCGCATGAGTGACCGTGCGTAGGGCATCTCGGTCCAGTAGGGGTTGCAATTGGCGCACCAGGCGAACCTGGTGGAACGCCCCCCTCGCCACGGCTGCCACATGGTCATCCATTGACAGCCGGGCATCAAGGAGGACGCCCAAATTGCGTGCCCGTTCCACAGGGGGCAATTGTTCGCCCCCTATGGCCAGCGATGGAATCAGCTGGCTGAACCGAGGTGCCGGTAGCCACAGCCACTCGGTCTTGGAGGGGTTGAGTTTAAGTCTGTTGTCCCCCATCCAGACCCCGACGGCTTCCAAGCACCGGGACATCACTTCAACAGCCTCGTTGGGGTGGTTTGGGGTTGAAATATACAGCTGAGTATCATCAGCGTAGAGGTGATACTCAACCCCCAAACCACGGATGATCTCACCCAGCGGCTTCACATATGTGTTGAACAGGAGAGGCGAGAGGACCGACCCCTGTGGCACTCCACAAGTGAGTGGCCTCGGGGTCGACCTCTGTCCCCCTGTCAACACACATTGCCTCCGGTCGGAGAGGTAGGAGACGAACCACCGCAAAACGGTACCTCCGACTCCTATCCCCTCCAACCGGCGCAATAGGATACCATGGTCGATGGTATCAAAAGCCGCCGAGAGGTCTAATAGGACCAGGATAGAGGAACAACCTCTATCTCTGGCCCTCCAGAGATCATCAACCAACGCGACCAAGGCTGTCTCTGTGCTGTGCCCGGGTCGGAAGCCGGACTGGCGTGAGTCTAGATACTCGGATTCGTCAAGGTGTTGTGGAAACTGCTGCGCCACCACATTCTCGACAACCTTCGCTAAAAACGGAAGGTTGGAGACTGGACGATAGTTAGCTAGCTCCATTGGGTCGAGTGCAGGCGTCTTAAGTAAGGGTCTCACCACCGCCTCCTTCAAGGCGGCTGGTAAGGATCCCTCACCCAATGAGGCATTCACCAGGCCCAGAAGCCAGCCTCGGGTCACCTCCCAAGATGCCAGTACCAACCAGGAGGGACACGGGTCCATTAAACATGTGGTGGGTCGTAGCCGTCCACGCAACCTATCCAAATCCTCGGGGGCAACAGAATCAAACTCCTCCCAGGATGGTCTCACAAGACTCGCTGTTGGCGGCCCGTCCGGTCCACTGAGGGGGGCCCATCCGCTCCGGATCTGAGCAACTTTATCCTGCAGATATTCCCCAAACTCCTCTGCTCTGCCCTGCAAGGGTGCCCCTTGCGTCCTCTGTGACAAGAGGGAGCGGGTCACCCTAAACAGGGCGGCAGGGCGGTTATCCATGGACGCAATAAGAGCAGCGCAATATCTACGTTTGGCCGCCCTTAATGCCACAAGGTAGGTCTGTAAATAGGCTCTTACCTGTGTTCGATCAGATTCGGAGCGTGAGGACCTCCACCTGCTCTCTAGACGTCTCCTATGGTGCTTCATCACCCTCAGCTCCTCGGTTCCAG
Source organism: Natrix helvetica (assembly GCF_964273705.1). NCBI lineage: Eukaryota > Metazoa > Chordata > Lepidosauria > Squamata > Natricidae > Natrix > Natrix helvetica. The sequence continues at coordinate 80,206,695 of NC_138552.1, forward strand.
AGCTCCGTTTTTGGCTGTGACGGCATCATGCCACCCTCTGCCAGTGAAAATGGAGTTCAGGTGGGGGGGCGCACACAGCACACCAAGCTCCGTTTTTACTGGCTAAGCGTAGCAGAAGGCCATCGCAACTGAAAATGGAGCCTGGGGAGATCACGTGTGGCCCTCCCCAGCTCCATATTTACTGGCAGAGGCACCACGATCTAGTCCCTTGCTGTTTCTAGGGCAGCTCCCTCCCCGGGCCAATTCTAAGCACCCTAGGGGCAGGATCTGGCCACCAGGCTTTGAGTTTGACACACCTGGTATAAAGAATCCTTTTATTCACATAGCTTTACTTGAACAAATCATGGTTTTCCTCTGTCAGTAACTGTCAGGCTTCCTGACCACCAGTACTACATAGTCCTCATATTGTTTTTAGGACCGCCCAAATTTATCTTTCTAACAGTGCACTCTCTGCTCCCTGGACCACAAATATCTTCAGGTTAAGCTACATAATAAGGCTTGCTTAGCCTTTGGTTTAAGAGCACTTGCCCTTGCAAATATAACAGGTTTGGTTAAGCGATGCATATCTAAAAGCGTGCCCTTTCCGAATGTGTATGTTGATTTTAAATTAAGGGAGCTCATCAAGCTGTTGCATTCTAGTCAACAGCTTTTTGTCAGTCTGAGGATTTCTAAGATAAGGGATGCATGTCTAAACATGCAGATCATTGGCATTTCTAAGATATAGGATTCTTGGATGTCACATTTAAATTCTGGCAAGGCAGTGACAAATCACCCTCTGGTGTCCCAAAGACCTGCTTATGCAGTACTCTTGTTCATACATTTTAAAAAATCTGATAGCAATCTCATTCTGGCTTCCTGGTGAAAATGTTTTACATGAAATATAAATGATCAAAAACACATTTTACGCATCGTTCTGTAAGAACCACCATGCGCTTATGCATTTCTTGGCACAGACATTATAAAAAGTTTTGAACTTAATGCAGATCCCGTTGTGGTCTGATTGAACATGTTTAACTACAACATGTAGGTTCTGATTTGCTTTAACTGATTATATATTAAGAGCAAATAGGAAGATTGGACAGGGATTTATGGGTCCAGATCATCATGCACCCAAATTTTGACAGCATTGTAAGAAGAAGAATTTGGGGTTCCAGACAGCTGTGAGGAATGAAGAAATATTTATTCCTATTTGCCTTTAGGGGCAGATGCAAAAAAAGGGGTACAGCAGCAAACTTTTATAGTGGAAGTTTGTCTGGCGTGTGGAAGTATCTATGTATTGATTCTAGGGCAGTGATGGCTAACCTTTTTGTCCTCACAAGCCAAAAGTGTGCCATGGGTGCATGCCCACACCCATAATGCAATACACGTGCATCACCCCCCGCATGCCCTGCCCCCTGCACATGCACATGGGATCCCCTGCACTCCTTCCCCCCCCCACATGTGTGTCCAAGCCCCCTGTGCCCATTTTGGGCCTATCAGGCCGCCCTGAAGCCTCCTGGGATGAAAACAAGGCCATAGGGGGTCCCGCCACATGCATGGCAGAGACTTGTAAATCAGTTGGTCAGTGGGAGGTATGTGTGCATGCGCGGTGGAGCTGAGCTGGATGACAGCTCACGTGTCCACAGAGAGGGCTCTGTGTGCCACTTGTGGCACGTATGCCACAGGTTTGCCATCACGAGTCTAGGATGATACTTGAGGGTGCATGTGTGTGTTTGTGTATAGTTATGTATTCTTGTCAACATGTAGTTCTGCTTGGAGACCTAATTTAATTAGCTCTATTTGTGTTTGCAGACCATATATCCTTTGATATATGGATTAGGTCTGGGTAACTTTTGGGAGTTTGAGGAAGTTTGAGTAAAGGATTCCCTCCCACCCCCATTTGTTATTTTTGCTTGATTAATTTAGTTTCAGCTTGACCATCAATTATCTAGTGGAGATACTGATTGTCAGACCATTGTGGATTTTGTTAATGTTTTAAAGAAAAATGGAAACAGCATAAAGAACAAAATACTATTTGGATATAAAACAGTGTTGTGTTACATTTGGTCATGCTATTTCTTTTTTTAATCCAGGTCCATTAAAAATCTTGGTTATTTGCAAGGTATTTAATAAAACAAAGACTACTAAGGCACTGAAGAACTAAGTGGACCTTGGCCTATGAAAGATGACACTCAAATGAATTCGTAAATCAGATTCTTTTATTGTACTCGCTGCAAACCAGCTAATGTTGTTGTGGGGAAAATAGGAGGAGGAAGGAGTATTATGCATGCTTGACGCCTTGAGTTATTTATAAAAATAAATAAGGAGAGATATAAATCAATCCATCAATCACTCAATGGTTTACCCATTTTTACATTGGATTCCCCTCCACTAAACTTCCAAGGATTTGTTGGCCTGTTTTTTTCTTTGTTATTAAGTTCGACTATGTTTCCGTGGATTCAAAAAATCTAACTGCAAAGGTATAATATCCAAAAAAAAAATCATATCTCCCTTACATAATAGTTTCCAGAACTACAGGTGAAAACATTAGAGACCTGTTCTGACCCCCTCTTGTTCCACACCAACACACTCCGAGACAAAGATACTTTATGGAATTTATTAACAAACAGACAGGTCCTTGGCAGCAAACCGGCACAGACAAGCCTGGGCAGCAGTCCACCACAGATAAGCCTTGGCAGCAATCCAGCCTGCCAAGCTCACAATACTGTTCTCCAACATTAGTTAATGTGTTGACTTCTGCAAAAGGGGCGTGTGCACAAGTAGTCCTTTTATAGTCTGGAGAGGATCCTAATTGCCACCTCCTGTAAGTGCAATTACCTCCTGTAACTGCGCAACTGTTCCTTACGCCTATTAACTCTCCCGTGCCGGGCATCCAGGAACCACTCACTGCTGACATCCGGATCACACTCCCTTGTCTCCTCCCCACTGGTCCAAGGCTCAGGCGCCTCCTGGTGGCCAACCAGCCTCTCTGCACCCTGCCCGGAGTCGGAACCCTGTCCAGGGTCCTCCACATCCTCCAGAGCCGACCCATAGGGACCCTCGCTGTCGGAGTCTGATGGCAGCTCCAACGGGTCCTGCTGGGCCACAACAGAGACCTAGACAACATTTTGGGGGCCACACGAACATGCTCTTAAACACTGTAGATCAGACCAAATAAAAACTAAATGTGATTCCATCCTGTTGGGTCATAAGTCTAATAATTTCTCCCTTCCGTCATATTATGTGTTACTGTATGAGAAATCTTTTGGAGATCCATGGATTCTCAAACTACATATTGTTGATCTATGATTACAAGGCAATGCATGTAGTTAATGAATGGTGTCCCTCAATATGGACTTTTAATGCCTAAAGATAATGTAGTCCTCACTTAACAATGATAATTGCGACTGGAGTTTTCATCACCAAGTTATACGTGGTAAAGTACAATGTCAGGTGGCCACACAACTTAGAAATGGCAATTCTAGAAGGTTACTATTGTTCATCATATCCCCGTGAGGTCATTAAGCAAGGATCTCATGTGGCCATGACTTCTGACTTCCTGCCGGCTTCCCCACTGACTTTGGCAGTAAGAAACTGGCAGGAAAGGTCACACATCATGATAATGGGACGGCAGGATACTGCAATGGTCAGAAATTCAGGCCAATTGCTAAGGGCATGGATCATGGTCATGTGACCACTGGGGACTGCGAGGGTTGGATCTTTGAGGAACAGTTGTAATTACCTTTCGGTGCTGTCAAAAGCTCAAATGTTGGCTGAACTGTTGGCTAAAAGTCTGTAGAGATTCTCAGTCATCCAGGTCATGGATGTCCCAAAGATGTTTTTTCAGGAGGCAACTGGACTTTCTTATTTTTTTCTTTTGAAGACATTTCACTTCTCATCCAAGAAGCTTCTTCAGGTCTGACAGGTGTGAAGTTCCCAGAAGACGAGCCTCGAGACAAAGTTCAAAAGAAATCCAATCATTTATTAGGATCGACATTCTGGCGTGGACTCCTGTGAATCCAAAACTGCTTTCGCTTAATTGCGCTTGAACTTTACCCCTGTATCCCCCTCCCTTCTGTCCTGCGTCATAGCTCATATTCTCCAACTAGGCTATAGACATGAGATCCGACTCCGGCCGAAGACATGCATGGAATTTCCCCCTCCATGCCAGCCTGATGATAGTCATGGCAATGCTTTAGAAGTTGGCATCAGGGTAGTGGGAAATGGAAGGATTTATATTCCTTACAGACAGCTGGTCAATTGCATCCTTTTAGAAGATTGTTGAAGCACTTGGAGGTTTATCAGTGTTTTCAGGGTCACCTGAGTAGTGCTCTTGGTTGCTGTAGTCTGCAATTGTTTTCTGGAAATCCATTCCTGTTCCCACACCATTCAAAAGGTGTTCATCCCAAATTGTATAGCTAAATGTCTGTAGAGATTCTCAGTCATCCAGGTCTTGGTTGTCCCAAAGGTGCTGTTTCAGGAGGTAACTGGACTTTCAATGACCATCTAAAAGAATGCAAATGACCAGCTGTCTGTAAGGAATATAAATCCTTCCATTCCCCACTATCCTGTCAGAACTGAAGAAGCTTTTTGGATGAGAAGTGAAATGTCTTCAAAAGAAAAAAAACAAGAAAGTCCAGTTGCCTCCTGAAAAAGCACCTCTGGGATGAACTGTCGGTTGTCAACTGAGGACTACTGGTGATAGTTTAAACAAGCATGCAAGAAAATAAACTGCAAATGCAGTTTATTTGGGCTTTAAAACTTTGTTCTATTCCTTTGCCCCCATTGCTTCCAAATTGCTTCCAAAAGTAATCCTACCTCATTATGTTTTCCCACATGCAATCAGAAGGAGAAAACAGTGCTGGAAAGGTTTCAAACAAGCAGAGCTGAGCAGAACAATCATAATATTTCTTCTCTTGTTCGAAATGTTCACATCTTCTTCTCCTGCATCAGCCTAATGACAGCACATCCACTCACTTTCTGCTTCATCAGTCAAACCCAGGATGAAAAAGCATATGATAGGTTTTTTTAATGCCATATCCATGGAACGGTGCTGCAAAATATCCCTGCAAGATATGGATAGGGAACAACAAAGTAAGCAAACAAAAGCACTTTGCATAAAAAAGTGATGTAGAGACTTTGTTACATAGCCCCTTGCAGAAACAGCTGATGGGTTTTGTTATGTACTAAGAGCGTCCACCAGCAGGTGGCGCTCACCCAATCACCCCTGATTGGTCCAACTGAGCCAAATTCTTGGCGGGACAACTCCTGTTCTCCCATTGGTTACCGGTCTGACAGCTGTCAGTATAAATAGCTGTCAGCCGGTCTGTTGTTGTTCTGTTCTTACCTGAGTTATTAATAAACAGTTAACCGTTCAGCAGCCTCCTCGTCCTTATTACCTCAGAACTTAAAAGGTTTACTTTGGTTTAGGGAAAGTAGACATTACCCCTGCTCACATACACTAATCACAGCAGATCATACTTTCCAAAAAAATAATAATATGTACGCAGTTCTCCACATGAAGCTCACAACATTTGATGTTCTCTTTCCAATCATCTCACCTTCCATATGAACACAAGTCTAATGAAGTCAACAATGCTTATGAATCATAGGAAAGACTTCTCGAATCCTATAGCCACTTTAGCAAAATATGATCCTAATCTGGAAATAAGGCAAGGAGAAACTCAAGGAAGAACCCAAAAAGAATAAATTCATATAAATATATGTAACATTCAGACCTCCCCAGGATCAAATGATGTATCATTAACTCTCTAAGTGAAGTGATTCCCTAAGAAACTGATTTAACCTCTATATGGTGTAAAGATAAACACATACTGCATTTCTCCAGATTTGAATGCATACTATATATATGCAGTTGTTTACAGATTCAAAATAGGAAGCAATGTGTATGCCAAGTGCAGAAAGTAGGATACCCTTTGTGAGAAATAAGTTTCTCAATATTCCTTGTTTCCAACTAAGAGTCTGTGTATTATTTCTTTGGAATTTTCCCTCACCTTTCATTGTTGGATTCTTCTACATAAGAAATAGTTGTATGTCTCCTTGTTTGACATCTCTCCATAGATTTTCAATATGTAACTTTCAGCACTATGAAGGGCATTCAGGAACCTTTATCCTTGTTTCCTGAAAGTACCATACTTCATGGTGAATTTCCAATCATGGAAATATAACCTTTTTTTCAACTTCAGTTTCTTCACAGACTCCTGTGACATTGTTTGTAGGATATGTTGATATTTAGTTGAATCCCTTCCCCTCCTACTCAGGCAATACAATAGATCCTTTACCACTGGCTGTCACATTGTCTCAAGGTATAAAACCAATACCCTGAAGTGGAATCTTTTAGCAGATAACACATTGCGTGAATGTGAAGAACCCAGGCCCATCTGCTGCTATATCAGCTACTACCAGAAACATGTATAGATAATGATTAATTTTTGGCCAATGACAAAGCCAAAAAGGTGGCTTCATTCTTTAACTTTAAAGTTTGATCTAAAAGGAGGAGAAGAAGGAGAAGAAGGAGAAGGAGAAGGAGAAGGAGAAGGAGAAGGAGAAGGAGAAGAAGAAGAAGAAGAAGAAGAAGAAGAAGAAGAAGAAGAAGAAGAAGAAGAAGAAGAAGAAGAAGAAGAAGAAGAAGAAGAAGAAGAAGAAGAAGCAGCAGCAGCAGCCACTCTTATAAATGTCTGGTAAGGTGTTTTCATCAAAGGTTACACCTTTTTTTCTCCCAGTGTGTGGTTATTGTTGAACAGCTCAATGTTTCTTTCATCATTCGGAAGCAATTTTTCCAAAACATTAAAGCTTTCAAATATGTTAAATGATCCCTTTTGTGATGGGGTCAGAGAAAAAGGTTTCATTCTGACAATTTTCCCATGTACATAAATATTGCAAAAGAAACACTGTATTGTGGACCGATGAACATCTGATCCAGCATCGCAGCCAGATCACTCTCGCATGTCGCATCTTCCTCCCATTGTGAAGCAGAATTCAGCAAGTGTTGCATTGTTCACCCATTTATTTGGGGTGGGGGGGGTTAAGCAGGAGGTGTCAGAAAAGTTACCACATGGAAAACTGATTCAGCATCACCTTCTTTTTCAGAATTAAAAAAAAGCATTTTCAATGATCTGTTGTTCTGCTTTATAGTTGTTCTGTTTATAGATCTTTTTAGTTTTCTGGTAGCTGTATCCAAGACTTTTCTTAGCCTTCCAGATATTGCCTTGACCTCAACAATTCCATGCCATTGTAAATGCTGCTAGGCAAACACTTTTAATAATCTTGCATAGTCTTCTTCTGTTTAGAAAGAAAGAATAATCTTCATTTTTCAATGCTCAGACAGCTAGTTGGAGGAAACCATGGTTGTTTCCATGGTTTCCAATGGATCTCATCTGGATCCAAGATATACGGCGGAATTAAGAGAGATGAAGAAGATCAAGCAACATCTAGCATCCTGCTCAGTGGTGGGATTCAAAAATCTTCACTACTGTGGGCGGTTCTGTGGGCATGGCTTGGAGGGCATGGCAGGGGAAGGATACTGTAAAATCTCTATTCCCTCTCCACTCCAGGAGAAGGTTGCTGCAAAATCCCCATTTTCTTCCGATCAATTTCATCCTGTACTATGGAAGTTTAAGGGATGATTTCTGGCGAACAATTCCCGCCCTCCTGCTCTCCCCCCCCTCTCTCTTTCACTCATAATTCCATCTCTCTCAATTTACTGTTGGGAAGAGCAACAGAAAGAAGGTGTTATACATACTACTTTGGGCTCCTAGATATCTACTGTTTCTGATTTTTTTCCTTCTGTCTTGCAGTTTTTCAGTATTTTAAAGTGTTCACTTTCACAACTATACCCTGCCTTTTGGATATTGCTGAGGTGATATGCAAAATGAGAATAGGTATATGTCTTCTTCTTCTCACTCACTGGAAATATGTATGTAAAATTACTGAAGCTGTAATAAAATGTGAATTTCAGATACTTGGTTAACTCACTGTAAAACTTAATAATTAACACCACAATATTGTAAAACGCAGTAAGTGAGACTCCCTAGCTCAATGATGCCAAACCTTTTTTGCCTCAGGTGCCCACCCCCAAATTTAATGCTCCCTGCGTTGTGCCCACTATGCATGCACATGTGACACATACACACACACACACACCGCTTTCTTGGAGCCTGGGGAGGGTGAAAACGGCCTTCCCACTGCCACCCTGCCAGGAAGCCCTCTGGAGGCCGAGCCCATTTTCTGACTTCTCATTTTTCACCACCACCCCAGGTTCCAGAGGCTTTCTAGGAGCCTGGGGAGGGTGAAAATGGCCTACCCCATGCTCCCCCTCTTGAGGCGTTCCAGAGGCTGGAAATGGATTGTTTTCTGACTTCTGGTGGGCCTGGTAGGTTCATTTTTTGCCCTTTCCAGGTTTCAGAGGCTTTCTAGGAGCCTACGGAGGGCAAAAACGGCCTGCCACACACACCTAGATAGAGAGAGGGTGAGAGAGAGAGAGAGAGAGAGAGAGAGAGAGAGAGACAGAGACAGAGACAGAGACAGAGACAGAGACAGAGACATAGGGTGGGTGGGTGGGTGGGTGGGTCGGTCGGTCTTTTTTTATTTTAAGATAGAGCCTGCATAAGCCACACTGCCCTGACATGAATGTGCTAAGGATTATTGGATTTGCCATAAAATTATTGATCAGGCTTTCCATTAAATTAATATTCTGGAAGAGAAGAATTTGCTTGTTCTGAACCAATAATATCAAGATATATTTCTATTTTCTAAATTATGGGATAGGGAATTTGGCAGCATTGGAGAAATGCAGCCATAGAAGGGGAAATTAAATTTCAATCAGCTGAAAGGATCAAGCAAGTTTTAGAAGCAATTGTGCTATTCCAGATCATTTACAAGTTGTTCATGAATTGCAAAGATGTAATGAGTAGGTGTTGTATATAATGGTCATTGGATATGGCAGGATCTTTACCATAGTGCATGTAGTAAGAGAGAAATATTATATTTTCACAGTTAGACTGCAACAAAAATCACCAAAATGACAGGTAGCACGAGGAAAGATGAAACAGGAGTATGTTTGTGAAACAACATATTGGAGGATAGAGTAAGAAAAATGAAAGTACAGATTTGAACAAAAAGAGGCAGGAGGAAAAAGCAGGGTAGGATCTCTCCATGATTTAAATACTTCCCACAGTATGTAGATAAATCCACTTTGTTCCATTAAGGCTATGCTGTGATCTTGGTATGAAAATAGATATTTATGAAGCTTTATTTTTTAAAATATAATTTTAAAAAAATCTTCTAGCAATTATTTAATTTCAATGGGCTTTAAACATGTACAACAACATGGCTTGTTCCTGAAAAAAATTAAGGAGGTTGTATCAGCTTTTGCTGATATACAGTATAAAATGACAAGACCTTTATCAATAGGGCAGGATTTCTTGCATTGAGTTCTGAGGCCAAGGAACATGTATGGTAGTGTGTAGGTGTGTGTCAGTGGTGGTATTCAAGTAATTTAACAATCGGTTCTCTGCCCTAATGATTTCTTCCAACAACCAGTTTGCTAAACAGCTCAGAAAGTTAACAATCGATTCTCCCAAAGTTGTGCGAACTGGCTGAATCCCACCACTGGTGTGTGCGAAAATGTCTTAGTTTTCATGGTTCAATCACATCTCCATCAGTTGGCCTCCCATCCTTCAGTGAAAACCCCAAAAAAGCCATTTAGGAGCCATTTTCAACCATTGAAAACCGGGATAGGTGAGTATCCAAAGAGATCCTTAACTGATGGAAGGATGCAACTGAAAACTTCAAACTTAGCAGTAGCATCCTCTATTGCCTTCAACATTAAAAGAGTCTCAACCCAACTGCCTAGAAATATTAAAAGGTACTCTCAAGCATCGTAACAGAAGACCCTAACATATTTCCAAAAGGAAAAAAAATCCCAAACAACTGCAAGGAAGACTTTGACATAGCATTAAATGAAACATCACTCATCAAAATGTATTGATGTAAAAAGTTAGGAAGATGACCTTCACGGAAATAGGCAAAAGGGGACAAAGCATTTTTTTTAGTCTAGAACAATGAGATAACATTTGGAAGTGGCTCTGTTGTTGACAATTCTGTTCTATTTATTATACTTTAACTCAATAAAAAAATAATAATTTTAGCTTACTTGTAGAGTTGATTTCAGGATTTGGTCTATCTAGTGAGGCTGACAATCTAGGACCCAATTCTTGTAGGATATTTTATATAGAAAGTTAGCAAGAAGTGTCTCTGGGTCTTCCCAATCTGATGTGAGCTTTTTGCCAGGCAGTGAAAAAAAAAAAGATTATCTAAAAGAAGTATTTTTATAGGCAGGGAACAGAGGGGGTTTCTGCCAGTTCGGCCCGGATCAGGCGAACCAGTAGTGGCAGGAGGCTCCACCTTTCCACCTGGACTCTTCTGAACATGTGCAGAAGTGCCGCGCATGAGCACACGCTTGTGTATTTTACTTCACTGAAGTAAAAAAATGGAAACCCACCACTGGCAGGGAAAGTTACTCAAATTGCTCCATCAATGCCAGGAAGGTCCAGATCTCATTATTTCAACCAACCATTTCTGTATTTTTTTAGACTATTGCTAAATCATGAGAAAGTAGTTTGGGATGTTTGTCAGACTATTCATGAACTGGAATAGGACATAGCAACAGGTCAGCCAATGTATAGGCATAGCAACTAAGTCAGCCAATGAGGGCTGTTTGAGAGCTGAGACAGCAAGGAGCCTGGGCATGGCTTAGGCTTAGCTTAACTGCCCTGTAAAGAGGAGGTTCTTTTTGTTTGTATTAAACTCTGGTCTCTGAAACCAATCTAGTCTGTCTGCAACTCTGAATTGAAACTATTCTCTCCTCTGCCTATGAACCAGCTGTTGGTATTGTATATTTACTTATATATTATATTATATATAAAGAGAAGTTAATGAATCCTGCTGAATCAGTTACCTGGGTGCACTTTCTGGATTTGATTTCTGCAACAAACTTTGACAATGTTTAATGATGTGGATTTTTGTCAAGATACAAAAGGTATGGGTTGTTTTTGTCACCATAAGAAAGATGAATCTGACAATTCTCATCGGAGGCACAAGTGCCAACTTCTGCATGTTTTCTACTGCTCTTTACGATAAGGTGCAGACTTCCAGAGAACTGATTGTATCAAAGAAATTTACAAGGTCAATTAACTGTACCCGGTGATAACTAAATCTGTATCATTTCTCTGAAATAATTCATGAATAATTCACAAATTAATTGAAATACTTCAGCTGCTTCTAAAAATACCTTGATTTCTCCGAGTGATTGAAATTTTATTTTATCTGATATATATATAATACAGCCCAGGTTCAAATCCCAGTAAGGGTATGGCTAGCTGATGAGAGCTAATTAGCTCGAAATAGATCTATACTAGTCTCCCTTTATTTATTTATCAGTACAAATACAACACAAATATATATATATATATATATATATATATATATATATATATATATATATATATATATATATATATATATATATATATATATATATATATATATACACATACATACATACATACATACATACATACACACACACACACACACACACACACACACACACACACACACACACACACACACACATATATATATATATATATATATATATATATATATATATATATATATATATAGAGAGAGAGAGAGAGAGAGAGAGAGAGAGATAGGTTAACATTTGCGTTATTTTTTAAACACAGAATTACCTATAAATGAAGATTCATTTGCATTCCTTCATATCTCTGGAATTTTCACAGAGCAAATTAAAGTGTTTGTCTCCCATGATGAAAATCACTTTTAAAAATCCAGTCTGGGTTGTCATGTTTTGATATTAGTGCTGAGTTTGATGCTATGGGCATCACTGGGCCTGATGTGTCATTCAGTCAGTCAGTCAGTCAGTCAGTCAGTCATATCCTGTCTTTATGGTTTTTACAAATAACTCAAGGTGGCAAATATATCCAACATGCCTTCCTCCTTCTCTTGCCACTTTGATATAGTGGTTAAGGCAACAGATTAGAAGCTAGGAGACTGTAAATTCTAGTCCCACTTTTGGCATGAAACTAGCTGGAGTTTTCTGTCAGCCCAATTCACTACATAGAGTTGGTGTTGTAGGGAAAATAGGAGGAAGAAAGTATCTTGGATATGTTTGCTGCAATACAATACAATACAATACAATACAATACAATAATACAATAGTAGAGTTGGAAGGGACCTTGGAGGTCTTCTAGTCCAACCCCCTGCCTAGGCAGGAAACCCTATACCGTTCCAGACAAATGGCTATCCAACATCTTCTTAAAGACTTCCAGTGTTGGGGCATTCACAACTTCTGGAGGCAAACTGTTCCACTGATTAATTGTTCTAACTGTCAGGAAATTTCTCCTCAGTTCTAAGTTGCTTCTCTCCTTGATTAGTTTCCACCCACCCATTGCTTCTTGTTCTACCCTCAGGTGCCTTGGAGAACAGTTTGACTCCCTCTACATAGTCTACTCTACTCCCTCTACAAACAACCTACATAGTGTCCCGGCCTCCTATTGTTCCACTACAGTACACTACAACCTACTGTCATAGGTTGGGCTGGGAGTGATTGTCCAAAGGTTGTACATTTAGATTGAGATAAACTCCCACTGAAAGGAAATAGATAACATTAATGACCACAATTCCATTGATTGCCAGACTTTCAATTAATGTAAAACAATTTGGAAAACTTAATCTTATAAACGGTACTGGAGACTCCTTAATGGTTCACTCGTACTATTAAGGGCTTCCTTATGTTCTTAAAGAAAGGCAATGATTATTTTCTAATGTTTTATGTGTCCAAAAAAGAAAAGAAAAGGAATGTGTGTGTGGGTGGGTGTGTAAACACAAAACATATATTAATTTAAGTCAGTCCTATGATGTGTGTGTGTGTGTCAGTGGTGGGTTCCGTATCCCGTTCCAACCGGTACAGTTGGAACGGGCCCGGCGACGTCCACATGGATGCGCGTGGCATGCGTGCATGTGTCATAGCTGCCAGCGACGCTTCCGCAAGCCTGTACAATGCTGCAGCTGCTCAGCGGAGCTTCATACAGGCGCTGTATGTGCCATGCAGCTGCGCAGAAGCACCGAAGGCTTTAAAGAACAGGTAAGGAGCTTGGGTGGGCAGGTGGGCCCTCCGGGGTACCATACCGGAACGGTACCCAGTGCTCCGGGCAGGCTTTGGTACGCCTGTATCAGGGCGTACTGCCTGCAACCCACCACTGGTGTGTGTGTGTTTGTGTGTGTGTGTGTGTCTGTGTGTGTACAGTTGGTTCTCAACTTATAACAGTTCGTTTAGTGACTGTTCAAAGTTATAATAGTATGGGAAAAAATGACTGAGGACCATTTTTCACACTTACGAGCTTTGCAGTATCCCCATGGTCACAGGACCAAAATTCAGATGCTTGGCAACTGATTCATATTTATGACAGTTGCTGTGTTCCAGGGTCATGTGATCAGCTTTTGCAACCTTCTGACAAGAAACGTCAACAGGGAAGCCAGATTCACTTAACAACCGGGTTACTAACTTAACAATGACAATAATTCACTTAACAAGAGTGGCAAGAAAAGTTGTAAAATGGGGCAAAGCTCACTTAACAAATGCTTCACATATGTCTTGGTCTCGGTTGTGATTGTAAGTCAAGGACTACCTGTAATACTATATTTAATTTCATATCACACACACACAAATACACACACAAACGCACACACATAACTATTGGCATGCATATTTCACATTCACATCAGTATATTTAACAATGGAAAAATGGGGAAATAATTTTAAATTTGAACAAGCAATCCAAATTTCTAAACAATCCTCTCAATAATCATGCCAGAAATTCTCAATAATAGAGAAAGAGAAAGGGGGGGGGGGAGTCCTTTAGACCATCATGTCATGGAAGAAAAAATGAATGTCTTTCCAGTCTTCTAACACCCAGCTGTATTGAACGTTCTTTAAAAGATCAAGAAATTGGAGTGTTTTCAGTCTCTTTTTGCTTGACAGCTGAAGGCTATTCTTAGATAGACTTTCCGTAGTAAATCTTAATTAAAAGTCAATCCAGCAACAGCTAGCATTAGGAAACCTCATAGTTTTAATATTACTTATTTGTCACCAAATACTATGTTGGTTTATCCATTTTCTAGGAAATGAGGAACAGAGGATGTTGCAAATAAACAGAAATGGCAAACTAACAAGTTGGGAGGTTTGTAACTAGCAGAAAAATGCTCCAGGCTCTTAAAACAGATTTGTTATGTGTTCAGACTAGCATGGTGTTTACTTGCTCTTAATGGACATGGCTATTCTTGTGTCTTAGCAACACTTATTTTGAATCATGAAGTCTCTCCTAGCCCCTGTCAATCAATCATGTACCCATGAAAAAAGAACTTAAGTTAAAAAAAATCAGGTAATCCAAGAACACCGTAGAAACACTATTTTAAAGTTTAGCCAATGGATAACCATCATCTACAGTAGACACAACTATAACTTTTAAAAGTGAGTAAGCAATAAAATAATCAAATTGGAAGAAATGAATAAAAGCTTTCTCTTACTATTTCATTGTTGCAGTAGGAAAAGTATTCCTATTACCCCAGGCATGATGATAGAAACAACAGTGCTATTCATTTTTCACATTAGATATCTGTTAGTTCTTAACTACTCTAATGTAATTAACACAGAATTGTTGAGGAATCTTCAGATTATCCATTGATAATATTACCAGAGGTGGGTTTCACATAATCTTACCACCGGTTCGCGGCGCACCAAAAATGTGTGCATGCTTACTTCACTTGCTAGTGCCTTTTGCGTATGCACATGGCCTTGCATGCTTAGAAAACTTAGAAAACATGGCTAAATAGGATGGCATTGTGTCAGGGCGGGTGGGCAGGCCCACCACCTCTCCCACCCGCAGGTCACCACTACTGATTCGCCCAAACTGGCTGAATACCACCACTAGATATTATCTAGTTTGGGTAGTGAAATAACTGCAACAAAACAACCAAGCTCAGAGACCACCAAGGACCTGTAACTTCAACACTGAGCTACAAATATTCTCCATTATCCGTAAGACTGTCTCTGAACCTTTTGTTACATTTAGTGGTTTGCATCCCAGTAGTATGGTTAGCTAATTATGAATTTGTGTATTACAGAAACTCATCCATTTGATTTGTTTATCATCTGGCATATTGTGAGAACCCTATTGTGCTTTATTCAGTAAACCTCAATTAAGCAAGGTTTAATCTTGGATAATCTGAGTTCTGCCCCCAATTCATTTTGAACATAAGACAGATAACAGCAGATATAAGTATGTTAGATATCAAGCCAATGTCAGAATCTTGGCCAGGTCTATGTCATATTTCAGAGTGCATTGGGCCAATGAAACTTAAGCTAGGGACCAGAGCGTTTGGCTAATTCCAGAATCAATGCGTATAGACAGGTTGTCTAACTCATGGCCCGCGGGCCAAATGCATCATGCGCTGGCGACAGCCATGCCCGGTTTAGTGAAGGGGGGGAAGTTGCGATATACCATGTGATGATGCTGTGACGCCATGAGTTTCACACCCCCGCTATTGAAGAATTGGAAGGAGAGTTGTCTAACATCCTGGCCAACTGTTGCCTATCAGACAGACAGTAGTAATTATAATAATAAACAATTATATTAGAACTACCCAATGTTACAAATGATTAGCATTTTCTCTAATATTTCATTCTACTGCCAGATCTGGCAGCTATACTCAATATCACAGTGTATTAAATGAGATATGTTAAATAATCTAAGCATTTATTAAACAGGTTCATTGTTGCATGAGAATAAAGGAGAGTCAAGTTCAAATGTCTACTGGACAATCATATCACTGATTGTGTGAATGAAGGGATAGAATCACGCATGACTTCCGTGTCTTTAAGAAAAGATGGGATATGAGGGAATTAAACAATAATAAATACCTCCCATCACAAGCAGGATCAAAAAAGTCAAGAAGTGGAGTACAATCATGTGACTAAAGTCCCAATCCTTTTAATATCAATTGCATGTGAAATGCAGAAAAAGGGGTGGAGTTTAAATCATACAGCTGTGGCAGAAATCTTGACTGTTTAAACTCTCCTTGAGCACACACCTACTTTCAATGCCTGCAAGAAATGATTTGTTCCATTGTAACGAGTTGTGTTCTAGGACTAGAAAGAATTCTTAGAGGAGCATTAGAAGTAAAATATGGAGTCTTCTCCTTTAAAGGTTTCTATTCTACAAAGAAGGGGTGGAGCTCTGATAACATAAGAAATTAAACTCCACTTATTATTCTTTATTGTATGAATCCTAGGCCCGACTGAGCCAAAGTGAAGTGGAATCCTTAAGTGAAATCCTTGGCCAGACTGGGTCAAAGTGAATTCTACTGCTAGCAAGCAAGTTGAAAGAGCTTTCTTTATAGTTTAATTTTTTTTCTTTCCTTTACTGGCACTGCGTCTGTAATTAAATTAACCTCCCTATACTTGTTTCAAGTCAACCTGAGCAGACGTCCTGCTCAGTGGTGGGTTCCAGATCCCGTTCCAACTGATACAGTTGGAATGGGCCCAGCGGCATCCACATGGATGCATGCAGCGCACGTTTGTGTCTTAGCGCATCTGTGAGCCTCCGCAACGCTTCAGCTGCTCAATGGAGCATCGCGCAGGCACTATACATGCCATGCGTGGAAGCGCAGAAGACTTAAAAGACCAGTAAGGAACTTGGGCAGGCAGGTGGGCCCTCTGGAGCACCGTACCATAACAGTATCTGGTGCTTCGGGCAGGCTCCGGTACGCCCATACAGGGGCGTACCTCCTGCAACCCACCACTGGTTCTGTTCAGACTCCCATCTTCCATACAATAGAGGGTGCTATTTTCCATTTGACATTGGGCTGTCACTTTAAATTATAAGGTTCCCCTCACATATATGTGCTAGTTGCTCCAGACACTAGGGGATGGTGCCCATCTCCATTTCAAAGACAAAGAGCCAGCGCCATCCAAAGACGTCTCCGTGGTCATGTGGCTGGCATGACTAAATGCTGAAGGTGCACAGAATGCTGTTACCTTCCCACCAAAGGTCGTTCTTATTTTTCTACTTGCGTTTTTATATGCCTTCGAACTGCTAGATTGGCAGAAGCTGGGACAAGTAACGGGAGCTCATTCCATTACGCGGTGCTAGGGATTTGAACCACCGAACTACCAATCTTCTAATCAATAAGTTCAGCATCTTAGCCACTGAGCCACTGCATCCCACTTTAAATTATAGACCAGTTCAAAGTTGCATGCTATTCAGAATCAGATTCCCTGGTTCTATTCTTTGGGGAAATGAATCACCAAAAGTGAAGTTTCTAGTTCCACATTGTTGATTTCAAGCACCCCAGCTTCAAAAGAAGTATTTGCTCACCCTACCCACTAGTGCAACCTTAGGATCCCGCCAGAATATTTTTTTTAAATAGACGTTTCAAAATTATTTTGCATGTCTTCCTTTTAGCAAAGTAATTTCAATGCATGGCCAAAGATAGACTCTGGAAAATAATTTGTATTTTTTTAAATGCCTTAAAAGTAATTGTAGATATTTTCATTGTTAGCCCTGGGAAGATTTTCAGTTTTATAGTAAGTGGTTTGGTAGATTTTTTTAAAAAAAGAAGTTTATCCATCTTTAAAATTAGTTATGCACATTAACCTGGAGCACAATGTATTGCAGTTAAAATTATAAACACTTTGCTAATGACTTTATAGCTATTAGGTTTTGAAATTATTAAGCAGCCAAACCTCCCAACCTCAACTTTGGGAGAAAGGTTAATAGCTTTGTTAAAAGCCAGATGCTATAGATTAGTTAGTTATGCTTGCCTAATTAAAAAAAATAGAACAGTATTGGAAAAATAAAAAGTGTTATGAATTTTGCAAGATTGTGGATAGCAAAGGGCAGACATCTATAGGTTAATATGGATAATATCCAGCTAACTGATGGGCATCTAAATAGCAATACCAGTTGGACTTATATATCACTTCATGGTGCTTAACAGCCCTTTCTAAATGGTTTACAGTTAGCATATTGCCCCCAACAATCTAGATCCTCATTTTACCAGCTTCGGAAGTATGGAAGGCTGAGTCAACCTTGAGCCGGTGAGAATTGAACTGTTAAACTTCTGGCAGCCAGCAATCAGCAGAAGTAGCCTGCAGTACTGCATTCTAATCACTGCGCCACCAAGGCTCAAAGCCACAATAATATCAAAATCACCAGAATGGCAGAGGTGGGTTGCTCCCGGTTTGGCCCGATTCAGCCAAACCGGTAGTGGTGATTTGGCCTGGGTTGCAGAACCGGCAGCGACCCAGGCTGGCCACGCCCCCAAACCAGTTCCCCAGTCTCTTCTGCTGTTGCTGGAATGTTTCTGCACATGCACAGAACAAATTACACTCAACTGCGCATGCGCGAGCAAAGTGAGCTGGTACCAATCGGTACAGGAACCCACCCCTGCAGAATGGGACAACTCACTGCGGCTAAATCTCCACTGCCAACTCACCATGGCCAACTTGCTATAGCCAAGTCGCTGCAGGACAACACACCACAGGACAACTTGCTACAGAATAATTTAACAATTCAATGCAATTATTTAAAATAATTTAAAAATTACTTTAATTTTTGTCATTCACATTTCATTTTGGCCCTCCTTTGGCATCCTTTCTTTAATGATTCCATTCCACCATTTCTTCAATATTAGTGTAACTCTTGTCCCACAACAAGTTGATCATGGTGAGTTGTCCCACAGCTAGTTGATTGTGGCGAGTTGGCTATGACAAATTGGCCATGGTGAGTTGGCCACAGTGAATTTTCATAGACCCCCAAAATTACATGCTAACGCATCATCACATGATACAAAAGACATATTGCAATTCACATCAACCATGAGGCATGTATTACTTGTCCACCCCTTCAGATGATTACATGAAGATGTATTTAAGCTCTGCGTGTGATATTAGGCAAACATTGATAAAATCTTCAAGATGCCATACACTATATTTCAGCTCCCTCTACCATGCTCCCATGATGTACTTATTAATGCAACAGTTAATGTGAGACAGTGTGTACCTGGAGAATCAGGGGATAGAAGTTTTGGCAACATAAAGTTTTCCTAGGGAGAGAATAGTAAATTTAATCAAAAATACAGTAGACCCAGTTTTAAAAAAATTGTTTAGTCCCAAATCAGAAGACGTTCAGGGGGAGATCAGAAGAAGTTCAAGGTAGCAACGTCTTAGGACCTCCCAGGATATATCTAGAAATTGGGTTCCAGATACTATCTGAGCTTATTTGTTTTCTTGTAGACATTTCATTACCCAACAAGGTAACAATATCAGGAGCACTGATGTTACCTAGTTGGGCAATGAGATACCTGCAGGACTTCAGCCCTGACCTTTTCTCTTCTATTGATATATCTAGTAGGTTAGAAGTTTCTGCCTTTAGTTTAGCAAGATTATCTCCATTAAGTGTAAGGAAAAAAAAACAGATTCAATTGGATTTCGCTATGTTGGCTTTGGGCTTGCATATAACAGTTACCTCACCCCTAATGTCTGTAGATATGTCTGGTGTCGTTTCCCCCTCAAGGAAAGA
Organism: Natrix helvetica; assembly: GCF_964273705.1. Classification (NCBI taxonomy): domain Eukaryota; kingdom Metazoa; phylum Chordata; class Lepidosauria; order Squamata; family Natricidae; genus Natrix; species Natrix helvetica. Next base: position 80,226,359 of record NC_138552.1, read on the forward strand.
AAGACTTCCTGCTAATTGAGCCAATTTATATATTACATTTATATTACAAGCCATTATCATGTCTTGTTTGTCACTTCCCCCTCCTCCCATAGTATTCAGCTACTGTCTAGGCAAGGATTCTGGCACCTAGGACATCCAATCATTCCTAACATTGATCTTTCATTTTGGGTAGCTGGCCAAACCTCTGGGGTGCAACCAGTAATATTCTTAGCTGGTGGCTACTTTACAATTCAAACCTGCCAGGATTCTGGTCAAGCCAATAAAGTTTTGGCAGGTAGCAACTCAAGAAGGCCTTAAACTTCAGGGGATTGCTATTGTTCTGAGGCGTTTTCTTCAGGAAATGGGATTGTTATTGAAAGTCAAAGCTCCTAGCAGTTGAATTAATTTTTAAAATAAATGCTATAATTTATTGAGACATCACGGTGTGTCAGGTGGCGACTTGCCCCATTCCTGTTCTCCCTCACTTCAATTATTTATTGCTGACTTCTTCCAGTCATTTCCCCAAGGTTGCAACAGCAAGATAATTGAGACACCGCTATCCTACCTCCCAGAAAACTAAACTACTGATGGATGAGCCTGCCCTGTAATATGGAGAGTATCAGCTGTGTGAAATATAAATGCACAAGCTGTTGGGTTAGCAAAGTAAACTCAATAGAACCACTTTCTACTGCTTAAAATGTTGCAATTCTTTCATAAATCTTTAAAAGCCATTTTCTATACTGGGGCAGGGGGCACATAATTCGAAATGGTATGACTTGCGGTTAACATTTAATCCTGTGTTTCATAAACAAACTGCTATTAATAAAATAGATATTTACATTTGGTGCTGTAAAATATAGATCCAAGTCAACGCAGCTTAAACTGCTGTATAATTTATAAATCAGTGACGAAGCTGATGAGACACACAATGTAGTTATTTCATATAGTAGTTGCACCATGAATAAATTATAGCTATATTTCTAAATCAAAGTGCAAGTATATTATGCATGTTTGTGTTTGTGTATTTATGTGTGTGTGTATGCATGTCATACATACATATTCAGCTAGCCTCAAGGAAGCCAGACTGAGGGTAATAAAAATGACCCTGTGGTAGACTCTATCATAGTCAGATGGGTAATCAATAGAATTACTGCTAAAGAGTGGAATAATTGCTGGAAACTGATGTTATTTCTGACATTAATTTACTTTTGAGACTTATGACAATGAAATAAGGAAAATATGATGGAAATAAATTAAGACCAAGATTCTAAGCCTCTTTAAAGAGGTCAATACCACCATATGTAAAGGTTGATAACTGCAACCTCGCCACTATCCCATTGCATCTGTCCTTCAAGGTCTTATTTAGCCAATCTCCTGGTGCAGGGGTGGGTTCTGGAAGTCACTATTGCTGGTTCACTCATGGCTGCACTGCACGTGCACACTTAATGCACACTGTGCATGCATGCACAGTTAAATAAAAATTGTTCTGCGCATGCACAGAAGCAAAAAACAAAATGGTGGTGCCTACAGAGCCATCAGGCGAACCGGTTTGGGGGCATGGCAGGCCTGGGTCACTGCCAGTTCCAGTGACCCAGGCCACCAAACCACTACCAGTTCATCCGAACCAGTCTGAACCGGTAGGAACCCACCACTGTCCTGGTCCTCCACCATCTTCTTATTTCATTTTATTATAAATGTCCCTACAATATCTACATTTGTAAGCAATGTGTTCCTAGTTGCAAAAACATCAGTCTTCAATCCACTGAGTAATTGGGGGCATACATTTATTTGTCCAATCCTGAAAAACAACTCTTTTACAGAAAAGAAGAATCTACATCCATCATCTAGCTATCATTTTTCATGCAATAGCTATATTTTAAACAATTGTGGAAAGTATTAAACCCAGTCTCAAAATCAAATTGATATAATGACTTCTTTTTGAGAATATAAAAATTCAGGACATTGCAGAAACATACATTTTAATGAAGGATAGTCTTATTGCATCTCCATTGAAAAGAATGATTTATTCATTTGTTTCCTATACAAAGCAATATGGTCCAATAAGCCCAATTTACTTTTTATGGTTCTTCGCATAGTCAGTCAGATGTTTAGACTGGAGTTGACATTTTTATCCATCTATCAAGCCTTTCTCAAGGACCTGGGATAGGCAGATGTTGTTGTTTCATGGTGTTACAAGTATTATCGCAGGATGTAAGCTGTTCCAATTAAAGCTGCCTATTCCAGTTGACTGATGTAGTGTTGTCAATGCCAATGATGTTCAAGTGGTGCTTCAGATGTTTTGGGATTGCACCCAAGGCACTTATTACTGTTGGTACTGCCTTTGCTTTCTTTTGCTACAGTTGTTCTATTCTATGTGCCGGTCTTTATATTTTGTGATTTTCTCCAGTACTTTTTTTTTCTATTCTGCTGTCTCCAGGTACCACAATGTCCACTATCCAATCTTCATTTTCTTCCAGATTGACAATTGTTAAGTTTAGGGCGCTTCCATGTCGACAATTGTTACGTTTATGACAGGTCCTTGTCTGTTTAAATCAGGGATGAAATCAATTTACCTTCGCTACTAGTTTGCAAATGTGAGTGCACACAGAGCGTCAAAAATAGGACGTGATGACGTCCAGGCAGGTGGGTGGAGTCTTCCACTGCCACCGCTACTAGTTCGCCCAAACCGGAGAGAACTGGCTGAATAGCACCACTGGTTTAAATTCTAAAGACCCAGAATACTTTAGCTTCATCATTTTTTTATTACTTTGTCTATTTTTGCAGTCTAACCAGCTCTTGCTTGCTGGAAGTGGTATTTCTTGCAGATTTTCAATGTACCATTGTTGCTACTTATCATGCTATTGTATGTAGCCAGTCTGTACAATCTTCTTGCAGCATCTAATTAGGTAGCCCACTGTTTCATCAGCTTCTTGGCATAGGCATATTTGCTCTTTGTTGCTTTTCTGTGAATTCTGGGCTTTGTATGCATTTGTTCTTAAGGCTTGGTCTTGTGCAGACATAATCTGTCTCTGTCTTCTATTTTCTTCTTCCTGCTCTTAGCCCTTGCCAGTTCTCATTGTTATCTGCTTTCTCTGCTTTTTTTCCCCATATTGGCCATGCAATATTTTACCTTGCCATGTCTCTTTTCTATTCTTCATTTGGTCTTTCTTGTAGGTCAATTTGGGGTCTCCATTATTCAGCAAACCTTCATGTAGTAGATTCAGTACATTTTCTTCACTATCCTTCAGGTATTCTTTGATGCCCTTTTTATTTCTTTAGCTATCTGGTGTACTTCCATGGCCATTTTCCTTGATAAGCAAATTATTATTACGGTTCATCCCCCAGTCAGCAGATGTTTTTAGACTGGATTTGGCATTTTTATCCACCTATCAACTCTGCCCAAGGACCTGGGATAAGTATTGTAGATCAGGGAACTCCAACCTTAACAACTTTAAGACTTGTGAACTTCAACTCCCAGAATTCCTCTGCCAGCGAACCTGGCTGAGGAACTCTAGTCCACAAGTCTTAAAGTTGCCAAGGTTGGAGACCCCTGCTGTAGCTGTTGTTTGATGATATTAAAAGTATTGTCACAAGATATTGTTCCAAGTGAAGCTGCTTTTTGCAATTAAGTAATGGTGATGTTGTCGATTCTGATGATATTCAAGTGGTATGCCAGATGTTTTGGGATTGCACCAGAGGCACTTATTACATTGTTGTTACTATAATCACTTAAATTTTACTACAACATTTCATATAGAAATCAGGTTAAAAATTGTAAACGTGTTTTATTGAGAATACAGTTCAATTGAACCAGAAACCTGAAGGTTTAAGTAACAAATTTGTTAAGCAAGTATTTAAGCGGATTTGAAAAGCCTAATTTCACATAGAATGACTTACTAAGCATAAATACTCTGGTAAACAACTTGCAGTAACCTGGCAAGGTTTTAAAAGCTAGAACAAGAACCTTAGGTTGAAATAATCCAATCCAAAAAGATGTTGATCACAGAAATAATTTACATTTTCTAATCATTCCTTTCCCCAAGATCAGCCTATAGCAGCTTTCACATGTACACACAAATTATATGCAAGATTTTTGCTACTGCACCTACAGCAGAGAATAAATTTAAAATTGAAGCTGTTCATTATATGAGTATCTGTTTCCAGCCAAACCTAACATAGTTATACTATTTCTGAGGTCTAGAATTCCTTTTTTTTTGTCATGGCAATTCAGAACTCTTTAATGAAAGTCAAAGACGATCTTTTTTCACATCATCTTCTTCAGAGAGTTTATAAACAAAAGCTGTTCACTAAAGTTTGATTAGGAACACTGTGGCTCAGTGGCTAAGACGCTTAGCTTGTCGATCAGAAAGGTTGGCAGTTCGGCAGTTCAAATCCCTAGTGTCGTGTAACGGAGTGAGATCCCATTACTTGTCCGAGCTTCTGCCAACCTAGCAGTTAGAAAGCATATAAAATGCAAGTAGAAAAATAGGGACCAACTTAGTAGGAAGGTAACAACGTTCCATGCATCTTCGGCATTTAGTCATGCCAACCACATGACCACAGAGACGTCTTTGGACAGCGCTGGCTCTTCAGCTTTGAAGTAGAGATGAACACTGCCCCCTTGAGTCGGGAACAACTAGCAAATATGTGCGAGGAGAACCTTTACGTCTACCTAAAGTTTGTTTTGTGGCTAAACAAGACAATTTTCTTCCCCACCAATAGTTATTCTGGTAGTCTAGATGCCAGAATACAACATACAATTTTACGACATGCAATTTTGAGAAGTTTATTTTTATGCGATCGTTATTAAATTATTTAAAGGAGTAGCAGTCTTTTAAATGTCTTTTTTTCATTTTAAAAAAGGCACAGGTTGGGATGGTTTAAGGGTGAAGTTCATGTACTTTAATTTCAGTACCAAATCTGATGGATCTTTGGGACTTGGGCTTCTTTCTTTTTTTAGTTTTTTTCTTATATATTTATTTTTGCTGGTTGATTAGTTTGTTGATTTATTTTTCCTTGCGATGTATTATTTTTAATTTACAAGTTTTTAAAAAAACAATTACTTCAGCCATTTTTTTCTTTTGACATTTCTTCAAGCTAAGGAAATACTGCTGTGCACATGGCACAAACACATTCAATATTATGTCTTCCATAGTTTGCTGGAATATTCAAGGCCTTAGCTATCTTCCCAGAAGGGTTTAAATACTTACCAAATTGATCAATTAAAAAGCAGAATATTATTTTTTTTACAAGATGCTCATATTTTCAGGAGAAAAATTGCCCTTCCTTACTTCTTTGGGCAGCTACACAGTATATGAGTGGAAAGATCTAGCTACCACCACTTTAAAAAAAGACAGGGGTACATTCTCTCTTTAAAAAACCTTTCCCGGATCATATTTTCATCCAAGTAAAAAAGGATTCTAAGAGAAATGGATTGTTTCGATTCTTTCCAGTCAATGGATGGATGGATGGATGGATGGATGGATGGATGGATGGCAGATTGGTAGAGATAGATTTTGTGTGTGAGAGAGAGAGGGGGAGGGAGGGGGAATGTTCAATCAAGTAAAGGGTGTTGCTAAAATGGATATTATGAATTTGGAAGCAGTCTAGAAAAGAGTTAATATTAGTAAGTAAGGGTGTAGATTCAGAAACGAGTAGCATGTATGTGCAAGGGGAACCGTTACCTTAAGGGTGTAAAGCCTATCAATATGTTTTATAATAATTTTAATGCAACAAAATATTCTGTTTTACATTTAATCTACCCTCCAATAAATATTTAAAAGAGTTGATTCTCAATATCATAGTGCACTTTTGAACATAACAAAAATAGAAATGTATCATTTCCTAAATAAATTATAAATTGATTAAATATGGAAGCTAGCCAAAAATATGTATTCTTCAGTGCAATCCCAATTTACAGTGTTGGATTGCTGTTCTATGTGTCCTGAGGGTAATCTCCCTGTGAAAATGATGGCAAGAGTGATCAATGTTTTTCAGTGTGATGCAAATTTACTGAAGTATTTAAAAACTTCAATATTTTCCATGTGTATCACATGTTTGTTGTTTTCTTTTTTTTTCTCTGTGTGTCTTTCTTTTTCTTTTATTTCATTCTTCTATCCCATTTCCCTACTCATTTAAAGTACTAGTATAAAACATTTTTGAAAAGAGAATAAAGTCACAGAGTCTACTGTCCTCTTCTTGCTGCTAAGAATCGACTCAGTTTCCTTTTCCTCACTTCCAATTTTTTCTTCAATTTCCTCCTCTCTTCTAGGGCTTTCATTTCAGGGCTCAGGATAGTAATAGCTGAGATAGAAATCAATCAGTGCTCACTAGAATTTATTTCCAAACACATTTGCATAGGACATGTTTCTCAAAATGTGATCTGAGAACCCCTTCTTAGGGAATCTGGGAATCAAAATTATTTGCCAGCTACTTGTTCTCATGGCAGAAGCACCTAGGTGTTTCTGGGTTGAAAAGATTAGCTGGTGATATCACTGTTGTTCTGAGGATGCCCAGTTCGGGACTCCTTTCATGTGCCCGGCATGAACTGAAGCAAAGGACAGGAGCTCACCTCTCCCCAGGGCAGCATTAGGATCTCAAACACAAGCTGGCTAACCTCCAATCCAGCATCCTAACCATATGAGTCATTGTGTACCTATTTGTTAGCTAATGTTAAAGAAAATACCCGTTGAAAATGTTAAAAAACAATTGTGAGAAATGCTAGTGGCAGTGAATACATCAATTTTCCATTTTTTATGTAAACTTTGGCAAATATAAGCTATACAAACAAAAAATATTTGGGGTTCTTCCAGAGTTAGTTAATAAAATTATCACCACCATCAGCACTTTAACACTATTTGAAAACAGCAACAGTTCTTTGGTTAAGAGAAAGTTTTGGCACAAATCAAGATCCTAACCCAAATGGATATTTTTTTATGTAAACTTTGGCAAATATAAGCTATACAAACAAAAAAATATTTGGGGTTCTTCCAGAGTTTTTAAAAGTTGAAAAGGTCTTGAGAGAAAAAAAGTAAAAACAAAACAAAACATTAGCATAGGAGCATAGTGAGGAAAATATAGTTCAAAATTCCTAGGAAAAAAATTCTTGCAATGCACTGACAAGACTCTTCAGGTTTTAAGGAGAATTCCCTGTGACACAGAAGAATGCAATGAATATAATTATTTTTCAAAAGGCTAGGGAAAAAAACCCTCAGTGATCCCAGTAAGTTAAAAAAAGTGGTTTCCCTAGCACAAAATATGTGAACATAACTGTAATGTTACCTCTTCAAGTTTGTAAAATAATGTCAACAGAGACAGAAATATGAGATTGCAAACTGATTGGAAAAAAAAATCCACCAAAGTGAAACTTCAATTTCAGCTGTTTTCAAAAGACTACTCAAAAGTCTCTCTTCAATATTCTACAGAACATATTTTCTGTATATCAACTCACGGGTTTTTTTTTCTGTTGATAAAATTATCACCACCATCAGCACTTTAACACTATTTGAAAACAGCAACAATTCTTTGGTTAAGAGAAAGTTTTGGCACAAATCAAGATCCTAACCCAAATGTAGATTCTAACAGTTGCTCTTTCCTAAAGAACAAGTCATTAATCTTATCAACTCTGATTTCTTATAATAATTAACTTCACAAAAATCAATTTTATAGCCCTATATCCAGATATAATCACAGAATAAAGATGATCTGTCTTTCTAGTACAGCACAATTAATGCAGTTTTTACTTTTGATAAAACAACTTTGTGTATCAGTACTCCTAACATAGCATAAGGCTTAAGGCTTTCCTGATTACTTCTAATACAAATACATTTTCTCCAGATCGACCAAATGTTTGAAAGAGAAAGGCAGAAAGTAGCCACTGCATGCTTAATGTTTTAGATGACTGATGGGTTATATCTGTGGCATACGGATAACATGACTGTTGTTTTCCCCCCTTAGCAAACTTGGGCCTAAAGGGAAAAATGGATATTCTTTCTCTTGATATTAGAAATGAACCAACTTTAGCACTAATTACACTTAAAATAATTCCAGAGGGAAGATTCAGTTATGAGGGTTTTGTTTTAACATTTCTTTTACACAGCCCCTGGCCTAGCTGATAAGGAAGAGAGCCTGTGGCTTAGTGGCAATTCCATCGGCCTAATATGCAATACAGCCCTGGTTCGATTCCCAGTAAGGGTATGGCTAGCTGATGAGACCTAAATAGGTTGAAATAGATCTATACTAGTCTCCCTTTATTTATTTATCAGCACAAATGCAACACACACACACACACACACACACACACACACACAGATGGTGGCGGTAGTGAAACAGTGGAGCAGGGTGGGTTCCTGCCAGTTCTAACCTCTTCTATAGAAGAGGTTCCACAAATCTACAGTGCCATTTAGAACCGGTTCCAGCTCCCTCCCCACCGCCTGTCTGCACATCATCAAGATGAAGATTGAGAGGAGGAATTATGGGACTCCACAAGTCTTAAAGCTGTCAAGTTTGAACACCCCTGGGTTTTTTTTTCTAAAGGGTTAGGGATGCAAGGGTCTTGTAACTTGACAGCTTTAAGACTTGTCTGCTTCAAATACCAGAGTTTCTGAGCCAACATTTTGCTAAGCAAGAGCGTTGTTAAGTGAGTTTCACCACATTTTACAAGTTGGCCACGCCCACCCAGTCACAAGACTGCAAGCCACTCCCACTTGGTCACATGGCTGGCAAGCCACTCCCTCAAAGCAGGCCACACCTACTGAAGAGGTTCTAAAAAATTTTCAAACCCACCACTGCAGTGGAGCTACCACAAAGTATCAACAATATTTTCCCTAGGAAGTCACTCATAAAAATATGGTCTTCATTAAAAAGTCCTTTCACAAAGTATTTATCTCATAACACTGGCTTTGCCTTTTTGGGATCATGGTACTAATCATGAGAGCCCGAAGAAAACCGTGTTTTAAAAAGGAAACCTGGCGGAGAGAGGGACTGTGTGTGCATTTATTTTGCCAATGTGTAAACATCTTTCAGAAATGTACAACTGAAATGAGAGAAGGAAATGGAGTATCTCTGGGATCTCAACAAAGCCACAATGCATCCAGAATCCAATTGTTTGCAGTGAAATTGAAGCCATACCGTTAACTTAATGCTTCTTAGCAGAAGCCTCTAAGCTGTTGTGTAGTATATATGTTACTGTGAAAGACAGAAATTGGTGAATGTCGACATTCACTGGTGAATGTCAACATTCACATAGTCGCTTTGTGTATGTCCGAAATATTTGCTAAATACCCTTATTTATGACTTACACTCAATACCTAACCCTAACCCTAACCCTAACCCTAACCATAACCATAACCATAACCCTACGTATTTGGTATGTGTTGACATTCACCGGTGAATGTCGACATTCACCAATTTCTGTCTTTCACAGTAACATATACAAGGCAGATTGCTTCACAAAGCAACACATTAGTATGCACACCACTCCCCCCCCCAAAAAAAAGAAACCCATTGAGACAAATGTTTATCTTTCTGCCTGTGCTGCATGAGAATGGACTATTAGGTACAATGACTGGTATTTATCATGCTTCAAAAGCCAGCTAAATACAGGAGATACAAACCGTGGCAAAATCACTTTTTAAAAAACATTCATTTATGAGGACACACATTCATTTATTTGTGGAGGGAAGGAATGGAGATCCCTAATTGCATTTACATCTGACTTACAAGGCCAGGGTTGAACTTGAAAAATATCTCCCCTTGCCAGCAGTCTTTAGTTGCCCACAGGAGCAGGTGAAAATGGAAGTCTCGGGGAGTGTGACAACAGATGTGCCTCAGTAAATGCATTTGACTCCAGGGGTATTCAGGCATCTGTTCTATACTTGTGTCCTTTCTTCCTTTTATTACTCACAACCCTAGTGATGACACTTCAGCAGCTGAGCATCTTTGTATACCGAAATAAAAAGCAAGTTAAAAAAATTATATAGCAATGTCAGGGCTTCTGATAGGAAGAGCTTGGGAAGAAGAGGAATTAGCCAGAAAGGGAAGAAAATAATAGGATTTTGATCTTGTTTTTACACCTGTCATGTCTCCCCACCCCACCCACCCCCACATAATGCTGGGTATTGTAGTTAATGAGGGGAGTAAAAATGTACTGTCATAAATTCAGATTTTCTTACCACAGTGCTAACACTTCCTAAGATTCTACTGACAACAGCAACGTTTGGAAACACTCCTGTGCTATGCACAGTTACTCAAACTTCTGTGGTACATATTTAACATTCGTTAGGAAGCAAACCTTCTGCGACTTACTTCTGAATTAAAAAAAAATGTCTCAAAGTGTAAGGTGTTGATATAGTCAGACAGAATTGCAAAACTTTTTTTGTTCAGCAGATACTATTTGGGAAGCACAAAATTGGGAAAAAAAACCCTGCAGGAGAGGGGGGGAAAAGGTCTACCACAGTTGCTTTGCCTATCTGGTTGGAAAACAGATATTTCTGCAAGCTCTTTTGAATAAAAAGTGTGCTATTAGTAGCAGAGCTGAGATTAAAGTTAGTATTTCCTATACAAGCTCTTGTTCCCAGGAACATTGTATTTTTTTGAAACTCATTTACCATAAAACAAAAGACCCTACATATTGTTGAAGACAAATTTAAAGATTAATCTATGAAAGGGAATACAATCCTTCATGATAAGGTCCTTAATTGCTCACAAACTTAATTATTCTGCGATTAAACATTTCGAGGAAAAGTAGATAAACTGCATTTTGTCATGTATTTTTCATGCAGAATTTATTAAGAAACATTCTTATGCATTTTTTGTCTGTGGGTAGACCCGAAAAAACCTTTCTACTACCTGCGAAGCTAAGATATTTCTACACATTGCTATTGTTCTTATTAGGAATACTTATTATTAGAACAGTTTTACTGCTCCAGTGGTGGGTTCCGGATCCCGTTGCAACCAGTACAGTTGTAACGGGGCCCGGCATCCACCACATGAATGCGCGCAGTGCGCGCATGCATCCTTACCTCTTGCGATGCCTCTGTGAGCCTCCGTGATGCTCCAGCGACTTGGCAGAGTGTTGCATAGGTGCCATGCGCTCCGTGCGCATGTGCAGAAGAGCAGAAGAGCTCAAATACAGGTAAGGAGCTCGGGCCAGGGGGGGGGGCTCTAGAGCACCATACCGGAATGGTACCTGGTGCTCCGGGTAGGCATCGGTACGCCCATATTGGGGCATACCGCCTGCAACCCACCACTGTACTGCTCCCAAATTACTAAAGGGCAGTTAAGCCTGAGATGTTAGCTCTGAATTCTTGAAAAAAATATTTCACCCTTCTTCAAAATACATAGCATATGTAAGCAAAAATTCAAAGTAAATGTAAACTCACAAAGCATTGAGATAAGATATAATAATGCTAGATATAATTGCTTAAAGAATGTTCAGTCATAGAAAGAAATGTGAAGCTGAGATTTTTATTTTACATTACAGTTGGGATTTTCTCTTCTGAATAATATGGATGGAATGTAGAAACTGCCTTGTTGCCCCTAAACCATTTGTAATTCAAGGTTGACATCTTGGCTTCAGAAGCGTGTAATAAATAAAGTGCATTTTTGCCTCTTAAAATTCAGAGATGATTCATTTGAACTTTTGGTCTCCATCCAGATCAACACATTTTCCTTTGCTTATATTTACACTAGCAGCCAGACTGTTAATACACATTTTGCTAAGATCTTCAATTATCAATAACAACAACAACAATGTCACGATGTTAAAAAGTTTGCTAGACATGAGCTGACTGGAAACTGACACTCAAGAGTTAAACTAAGAAAGCTTTATTGCACAGGTCATAAAAACAAAGTTATCTGAAAGTGATTTATTGCGCATGCTTCACACATTCCAGAACTCATTCCTTTGTTCTTTGTCCGGCTGCCAAATTTGGCAGACGGAGCTTTCATTATCAAAATGTAACAATTTAGTTAACTTTCTGTTTTATTTACTTTTATTATTTTCGTATTAAAGTTTGTTTATTAATTAGAATATACTTCTCAAAGACTTTTATTTTCCTTTTCTTAACATCTACATGATATGCTGAAGGGAATCAGCCCGGTCCATAGACCTCATTTTCTCCAGGGTGTTTTTCCCCTGACAAACAACAACAACAATAATCAACATCAGCAAACCCTTTAGTTGCATTTGAAGTTACTTCATCTCACTGTGTTCAGCTGATATAGAATGCTGCAGAATTTTTGTTGTTGTGTAGGAAAGAAATAAAACCAGTGGTGGGATTCAAACTTTTTTACTACCAGTTCTGTGGGCATGGCTTGATGGGTATGGCAGGGGAAGGATACTGTAAAATCTCCATTCCCACCCCACTCCAGGGGAATGTTACTGCAAAATCCCCATTCCATCCCGATCAGCTGGGACGTAGTATTTACCAGTTCTGAACTACTCAAAATTTCTACTACCGGTTCTCCAGAACTGGTCAGAACTTGCTGAATACCACCTCTGAATAAAACCCTCAGTCTGTCCCCATTTCTTATCAAGTGACCTTTCAGCCAAATTCTGGGCAAAGTATTAGAGATTATATTTAAACAGATTTAATGTCAAGATTGAAATTAGCAAGCCATATTTAAGGCCAAGGTTGAAATTAGCAAAAGGCCTCAACTCAAATAAAAGAAATCTCTTCAGGATAGCAAAAGATTCCCCTTCTACCAAAGGGTCTTGGTTCCTAAGGCGATTACCTTAATTTGTAACAACAAGCTCAGCAGAGTACCTAGCCTACTGTCCCACCATCTACTTGCACTCTTCACAAATTCCTACAGGTGGGCTGACCTGCTTTTTTCTGGAGACAACTGGATTTCTTGTTTTTTTTTCTTCGAATAGACATTTTGCTTCTCATCCAAGAAACTTCTTCAGGTCTGACAGGATAGTGGGAAATGGAAGAATTTATATTCCTTTCAAACAGCTGGTCATTTGCATCCTACAGTTGGGCTCTGGGTTCATGTATTTTTGAGGAACAATAGTGGGACTTTCCTAATGCCTCAGGAAATGGACTTGTGGTTACCTCCCATCAGCTTGTACTGTGCTCTCAGAAAAAGCTTCACCTCCACTTCAAACAATTGCCTATTCTTTTTCTTATCCTGATTCAGAATGGACCAGATTTCCTTTTTTTAAAATAAACACAAACAGACAAAACACAACAAACACCACAAAAATATCTTCCATTACAAATTGTAAAAAGTGTGTCAATTGGTTACAAAGAGCTTTCGTGCATCCCTTCCACAGTCATCACCTACAATCCATATCAAGTTATATATTTTAAATCAAATATATCTATCTTTATATATATATATTACTACCATACCTCAATCTTCATATGACTATAATTGTTTTTACATCCCTTTATATAAAATATTCCAAAATTTAAAGCAAAACCACATGATGGCATTCCGTTATCTATTTTCAATATCATCCAGCAACATTACACCTTTAGACCAGATTTCCTTTTAAAGTAAAGGTAAAGGTTCCCTTTACACATATGTGTTAGTTGTTTCCAACTCGAGGGGGTGGTGCTCATCTCCGTTTCAAAGCCAAAGAGCCAGCACTATCTGAAGATGTCTCTGATCATGTGGCTGGCATGACTAAATGGAATGCTGTTACCTTCCTACCAAAGATGGTCCCTATTTTTCTACTTTTATTTTATTTTTATTTTTGCATTTTTTACAAGCTTTTGAACTACTAGGTTGGCAGAAGTTGAGACAAATAGAGGTCACTCCGTTATGCAGCGCTAGGAATTTAAACTGCCGAATTGTTGACCTTTCTGATTGACAAGCTCAGCATCTTAGCACTGAGCCAACACGTCCCTTTTAAGAATGGTTATAACACACAAATGTTTACTTATAAGGCTAGCCCCCATGGGTTATAAGGCTAATGCCAGCATGGATGGAACAGAATTGCCCATTTACTTCAGCTGGTGGGGTCCATGTGTAGGTTTTTCTCTACTGTTGCTCCTGCCCTCTGGAACATCTTGTCCCCCAATGTAAGATTGTTTCGAACCTTCCTGTCCTTCATAATGGCCTAAAGATGTAGCTCTGCCAGTCAGCTTGGAGTTTTGGTGGCAGAATAGCGCAATGGAGGTGCTTGATCGAGTAACAATGGACCCTACTTCCCCTCCACTCTTCCCCCACCCTCCCTATGTGTCCTTAGGATTAATGTTGATTTCAATTAGCTATGTTTTTAATTGTACAGGTATAGATACATTTTTATAATTGTAAGCCTCCCAGAGTTACCATATGGCAAGATGGGAGGCTAATAAATTTTACAAATAAAATAAAATAGACAAATCCTGTACAGATCTATTTAGATTCATTTCAATAGATTCAGTAGTATGTCTATGATACTGAGCATTGAAGCATTCTCTATATGTGTTCCTTAGAGTGGGAATCTAAACTGAGCAATCAAGTTTTAAAAATAGAAACAGAAAAGATGATCAACTGACAGGAACTGTATTATCAGGATCAGCAAAGCTGATTTAGCTAGCTATATCCTATCAGCTAAGGGCATATGCTCCATCTATGTGTAACAGGGCAGAAAGGCAGAAAGAAGTGATGAGAGATTAGCAATCTTATGAAACATAGAGCAGGCAGAAAGAGTCAGAATAAATCTTTATCTTTACATGTACATATATTGCCTTACTGTGGTCAGTAGATAATTTACAGGAAGAGTCATAGCCACTGAATTCATACTTCCAACACAGGAAATCACTGACTTAACTTTTTTTTGAACAATGATTGAGTCAACAACAAAAAACAGTCTTCGTTGTTTGTGTTTCAATTGAATTTCTATTTAGTTTTTAGCATCAACACTTCAATTTACAGCTCTTATTGCTTGTCTTGAAATAAATCTTGACAGATTGCTTCATGATTAATGCAAGAATGGGCCAGTTAATTCTGAATTTGCATTGCTACGGAAAAAAATTGATGAGGCAGATGTGCACTTGACAAATCAGCTTCTCTCCAAAACCTAAGAAACAGATTTCTCTGAATTCAAGCTGAAGAAAAATATACACTTTAGGTGTTAGAACCTGAGGCGTCAATAACTGAGGAGACAGAGGTCCAACTAACTTTTTATTAACAGAGAAAGTACTGACTGGAACGAACAACAACTAACCTGTCTGACAGCTATTTATACATGTAGCTGTCAGACGGGGAACCAATGGGTGGCTTGCTTTTCTCCCGCCGTTCGGCAGGCGCACCTGAACCAATCAGAGGCATTTCTTCCAACGTCATCTGCTGGCCGCACCTGGTGGAACACAACACCCCTTTCCCCTGGATGGCACATACGTAGTCCCGGAGGTATGCCAGATGTCTGCACACGCGCTGGGATCTTCTTTCCAGAAGTGGAGCCGTCGCCGTAGGAGGAGGAGTGCCGGACCTGTTGTTCTGGCAAATCGGCAGCAAGGCCCATGCGGATGGTCCAGCCCTGAGCAGGGCACCAGCTTTCAAAGGTAAGGCAGCCGGCAAGAACGTCGACAGGCAGCTGCTGGTATGCCTGCGTGAGGTTTAATTTAGCGAAAACCCTACCCTGGCCCAAGGAGTGCAACACATGTTGCACTACGGACACAGAGTAAGGGTGGGACTGCAAGGCCTTGTTCACAGTGGATTTAAAGTCCACGCAGATCCTAATAGATCCGTCGGACTTTAAAGGAACCATTATAGGGGTTTCCCACAGGGAGAAATCGATGGGTTCTAATATGCCTTGGGCGATGAGCTTGTCAAGCTCAGAGTCGACCTTAGATTTCAAAGTGAGGGGCAACCGCCTGGCTTTAAGGCGGATTGAGGCCACCGTGGGGTCCAGATTTAAGGAGATGGGTGTACCAGTATAGCAACTTAATGAAGAGTCAAAGACATCTTCAAATTCAGAGAGTAGGGTGGTAAGGTCATCCCTGAAAAGAGGGGAACAATTCGTAGAGTGAATGCCAGAAATAGAAAGACCCAGAGCCCTAAACCAATCGAGACCTAGCAAGGAAGCTAAGGGAGTTTTGACTACTAGGAGAGGTAAGTGAGCTTGGAATGTGCCATAGCGGATAAGGAAATGGCCGCAGCCAAGCAATGGTATGGGGTTCCCCTGATAGTCTCTGAGGTGGCAATTTGCCGGCGTAGTCGGGGCAGCAGGGAATGTAAGGTGTCCCAGGACATAATGGTTCTGGCCGATCCCATATCCAGTTCCATAGAGCAGGGATGGCCTTCAAGGTAGATGTGGAGATGCAGCTTACCCCGACCTCCCACAGTAGAAGAGGCGGAGTCAACGATCCATTCAGGGCAGGCATCTTCGGAGTTCCCCATGGAGAGGCAGTTTTGCCAGCGAGTGGATGGAGTAGCGGCCGGGCGGGGGGGAAATGCAGGCTGCTCAGGAGCGGGCTGGCCAGTAGGGTTAGACCAGCAGATGGATGCCAAGTGGCCCTTTTTGCCGCAGTTGCGGCAGACAGCTGAGCGGAATCGGCAGAAGGAACGGAAGTGCCGACCACCGCAGCTGAGGCACAGGCTACCATCCTTGTGAGACAGGGTTTGCAAACGGTCAATGACCAGGTCGAATTCTGACCAGCAAGAGTCAGAACATTGCTGGTGGTGGACAGTAGAGGCAGGAATCAACGGTGTTGTAGGCGGAGGAAAACAGCGTAGGTCAGGTGTGGACTAGTCAGCCATCTCTAAGGCGCGGGCTTCGTCCACCGCTATTTTCCAGGTTAGTTCAGATCATGAGAGGATGCGCCGATGTAGTTTGATGTCTCAGAGGCCGTAGATAAACTGCTCGAGCAGAGCCTCATCTAGATAGGAGAATTCACAGTGCATGGCGGCAGCCCTGAGTGCAGCCACATAGTGACTGATAGGTTGACCTTCGGTCTGGACACAACGGAGGAAGTATTGGCGGTGCACGAACCCGGACGGAGCGGGCTCGTAGTGAGTCTTGAGCTTTGCAAGTAGTTGATCCCAAGGCATAGTGTGGACTGGCGTCAGTGAAGACAGCGCCCTCGCAGTGGCAAACATTTCAGGGCCACAATAGTTTAAGAAAATGCCCCACTTTCTGTCGAGGGATAGACTGGTGAGGTCATGGGCTAAAAGGAAACATTCAAAGCGTTCAAGGAACGCGTCCCATGCCTCAGCCTCAGGGCGGAACGGAGAGAAAATTGCAGCAGTAGCCATGGGCAGTACTTGGTGGGGGTCCATTTCGCCCATCCTCGTCACCAGTGTTAGAACCTGAGGCGTCAATAACTGAGGAGATGAAGGTCCAACTAACTTTTTATTAACAGAGAAAGAACTGACTGGAACGAACAACAACTAACCCGTCTGACATTAGGGATTGTAAAATTTCATTTTTTTTTAATGTAATTTCTCAATCTACTCCTTCAAATTGAAATTTCTTCTCCAATCACTGAATCAGTTTGTTGAATTGAATACAATCAGTTGCCTTCAAATCAGTTCTGATATTTTAATTGAACAGCATGTCCAAAGTCAATTTCTAACACAAACACACACACACACACACTGATATATATGCTGGTCTTGTATTCTGGTCTTTTCGCGTGTAAGATTAAGATTGTCTTGGCAACGTTTCGGCGAGGTCTCACTCACCATCTTCAGGCTGGGTTTTGGGCTTAAAGTGTGTGTGTGTGTGTGTGTGTGTGTGTGTGTGTTTGTGGTGTATTTGTGCTGATAAATAAATAAAGGGACACTAGTATAGATCTATTTCAAGCTATTTAGCTCTCATCAGCTAGCCATACCCTTACTGGGATTTGAACCTGGGCTGTATTACATATTAGACAGATGTATTAGCCACTAAGCCACAGGCTCTCCTCTTTATCAGTTGAGCCAGGGAAATAGGTATGTATTTGTGTTACAACCCCTGGTATGCCTAAATATGGGAAGGAGCTCACTGTTAGTTCCAGAAACCATAGAGATACATACATCTCTACTAAGGAATAAGTTTGAAGGATCTTACTTAGAGGGGTTTGAAACTTTAATTTCAAATTTGAAATCGGTTCTCGCTAACAGAATACTAGCTCACTCCAAAAGCTGGTCTCAAAGAATAAAAATGGTTTGATAAACATTGCGTGCAACTAAAAAGGATATATAATATGGAGTACAGGAAAAGTTAAAATGCCCCTTTTGAGGATCACACTCACTACCTAAAGCAGTTGAAAGCACAATATAAGACCCTTCTAAAAGAAAAGAAAAGAAAAGAAAAGTGCGGCTCTGAAGGAGTCTTGGCATAGACTAATTACTTCAGTCAGGGCAAAAAATACATCCCCTTTTTGGTACATGACCAGAGGATTGGGGAAACCTCCCCTACCCCTAACTAATCAGCTACCGATTCATGCCTGGGAAGAATATTTTAGGGAGCTAAATAAATACAGACCCTAACTATGTAACCAAGGAGAGCCAAATTAGTTAGGATCAAACTCCTTACTGGCTCTATTACACCAGAAGAGATATCCCAGTTGATCAAAGCCCTAAAGTCTAATAAGGCACCTGGTGCTGATAATGTCCTGCCAGAAATAATAAAAAAGAATGCCAGTTGGTGGGCTCCACTTTTAGCATCTCTGTTTACATTTATAGATAAAACGGGCCATATGCCAAGAAATTGGGGAGTAGCAATCATCATACCAATTTATAAAAAAAGATAATAGAAATGACCCAGGCAATTATAGACCCATTAGTCTTCTGACCATTATTAGTAAACTGTATGCCAAATACCTAAACTATAAACTTCAGGGTTGGCTAATTTCAGGGGGGATAATCAAAGATGAACAAGCCAGTTTTAAAGAAGAAAGATCAATGGTGGATCATATCTTGGTACTCCACCATCTAGTACAAAAATACATGTATAAAAAAAATCCTCTCTTTTCATGGCCTTCCTTGATTTTAAGCAGACCTTTGATTCAGTATCCAGAAACTCCCTCAGTGAGAAATTAAAATGCATTACTATCAATAAACTACTCCTTTTCCCCATACAAAAATTGTATGCCAATTCTACCTTGAAAGAGAGGTGTAATCCTCAAGCACCAGCCCAGCTGGGTACAAAAAGGGGTATGGTAGAGTTGCATTCTGTCCCCCTCCCTTTTTAACTTTTATATCAACCGCCTGATCGATCTCTTACAGAACCCTAATCTGCATCCTCCTAACCTAGCACAACATGAAATTCCAATTTTCCTACATGCCGACGATGCCGCTATTATTTCCCAAACTCCTGTAGGACTGAAGAGAGCAATTAGGGCAACACTTAGCTATTGAAGGTAAAACAAGCTGGTCCTTAACTTTGATAAATCAAAAAATTTAGTTTTTGCTAAAAGATCTAGCCAATACTCCTGGAAAATAGAAGGACATAGTTTGCAACAGGTTAGAACATTTAGATACCTTGGGGTGGTTTTCCTTGGGACATGGAAGGCACACATGGATCATACATTGCAAGCAGTAAATAGGTCCTCAAATGCAATTAAACACTTCTTTTACACAGGCGGAAGGCAGTTAGTACCTGCTGCCTTAAAACTTTTTGAGGCCAAAACATTGGCACAAATTCTATATGGGGCACAAACAGGAATCCTTGCAAAGAAAGACTTGTTAGAAACCATACAAACCAAATTCCTGCAAGCCATCTTAGCTGCACCCAAAGGAACTCCAAATGCCCAATTAAGAATTGAGACAGGCATGCCTCAAATTCAGGTAAGATCCTGGAGGAGGAGGATCATTCATTGGCTTAAAATGCATTTCTTTCCAGAGGAACTGTCCCCACTAGTGTTGACTGACAACTTCCCCTCCCCCTGGAAACAGGCGATAGGTCACAAGCTGGGCTCTTATGGGCTCTCACCAGTGTTCTTAATGTCCCTAGACTTTGACCAAGCAAAGCAAGTAGTAATCAATAGAATGAAGGACATGGAGTTCCAAGAAGAACTAAATAGGTTGCCTCTCTACAGTAGGGACAGAATCAAACAGGGTGTGTGGGAATCAGCAAGATATCTAACAGATCTCATCTTCCCAAAATAAAGAATAGCTTTCTCCAGAGCCAGATTTCACATTCTCCCCTCAGCACTCCACCAGGGCAGGTATAAGAGAACATCAATAGCAGAACAAAGGATATACAAAGGAAAGGATACACAAACCCTAAACATTGGGCACTAGCTAATAAAATGAAATTCAATGGTGAAAAAAGTAAGGTTCTACATTTAGGCAAGGAAAAAACAAACAAAATGAAAAGGTACAATATGCACCAAAGACAAATTCCTTGTGTGTCCAATCACACTTGGCCAATAAAGAATTCTATTCAATAGTAGTAGCTGTGAGAGAGTCCTAGTGAACAATCATTTAAATATGAGCCAGTAGTATAGTGCAGCTGCCAAAAAAAGCCAACACAGTTCTAGTGTGCATAAAATCAAGACCACGTGAAGCATCAATACTTCTTTATAATGCCTTGATAAGGCCTCACGTGGAATAGTGCTTCTAGTTTTGGTCGCCATGTCATAAAAAAGATATTGAGTCTCTAGAAAGAGCACAGAGAAGGGACTGGAGGCTAAAACATATAAATAACAGTTGCTGGAATTGGAATATATCTAGTTTAATGAAAAGAAGGACTAGGGTTGACATGATAGCAATGTTCCAATATCTCAGGGGCTGCCACAAAGAAGAGGGAGTCAAGCTCCTGAGGGCAGGACTAGAAGCAATGGATGGAAACTAATCAAGGAGAGAAGCAACCTAGAACTAGAGCAGAAATTTCCTGATAGAATAATTAATCAGTGGAATAACTTTTCCCAAAGGTGCTTTTTCAGGTGGCAACTGGACTTTTGTAGATTACAAGAACCAGGAATACTGCTCAGGTGACCCTGAGGACACAGATAAACATCCAAGTGCTTCAATGACTCTCTAAAAGGATGCAAATCACCAGCTGTCTGCCAGGAATATAAATCCTTCCATTCCCCACTATCCTTTGGGAAACTGAAGAAGCTCCTTGGATGAGAAGTGAAATGTCTTCAAAAAGAAACCCCAAAAAGTCCAATTGCCTCCTGAAAATGCACCTTTGGGACAGCCATGACCTGGATCACTAAGAAACTCTACAGACTTTCAGTGGAATCATTTGCCTCCAGAAGTTGTGAATGCTCCAACACTGGAAGTTTTTAAGAAGAGATTGGATAACCATTTGCCTGAAATGATATGGGAGTTCCTTCCTAAGCAGGAGGTTGGACTAAAAGACCTCCAAGGTCCCTTCCAACTGTTATTCTTAAGAGTCACCTCATGTGGGTAATGAAACACCTGCAAGTAAATAAACAAGCTCAGAGAGCACCAAGGAATCCTCATTTCAACCTTAAGCTACAAATATTCTTTTTTATTGGTACCACATATGGGCATCAAACATTTCAGAAACCACACAAATAGGAAACAAACTTGCTTGTGGGCATACTTCCATTAAGGAAGAACTTTAGCATCATTCTACCAGCAGACAAAAGGCCAAACCATGATTGTGATCACAATATATACAAAAAGTAAAGGAATTACTAGACAACATTAGTGTCTGGGTGAGGACCTATGACAGGATACATGTCCCTGTGAATGTGGACAGCACCATTGCAAATATGAGTGGTCAAGTGACAAATTGAGTAAAATTATCTCTGGAAAGGAGAGATTAAGAAATCACCCACTTGACACATATATGTATGTATGGGTACAACATAAGGAAACAGGACGTAAATTGTAAACAGTGATTTGGAAAGGAGGATTAGAAAACTTTGTTATTAAATATTATGGATGTTTAGCCAGAATAGGATATAAGGATTTAATGTTAATGGAGGATTTTATAAATAAGTAAATGAAATGCCAGTATGTGGTGATGTATTAAATCTTGGTATATTTTATGATGAAGGACGTTTAAACAATTATAGTCAAATGAAAATGGAGGTATGATGACAGTAACATGTATAAATATATCTGAGTTAAAATACTTGAGTTAATATGCTTGATGATTGTGGAAATTAGTGAAATTTAGTGATAATAGATATAGTTAAATAAATAATTGATAATGATAATAATGTATACAATGTGTAGTGTTATGATAAGTAATAATTGGATATGAATATTGAATGGTACCCATGAAAGGAAGATTAGAAATCCTTTTGGATTATATATAAAGGTTAATTTAAAAAAAAGAATTAAGTTAGATTCAGTTAAGTCTTGAGTATTAGGGGGGGAAATGATATGATACATGATATAGTCAAATAAAGGAGGGATAATGATAACAACGTATATGTATGTATGGGTACAACATAAGGAAATTGGATGTAACTTGTAAACAGTGATTTGGAAAGTAGGATTAGAAAACTTTGTTATTAAATATTATGGATGTTTAGCCAGAATAGGATATAAGGATTTAATGTTAATGGAGGATTTTATAAATAAGTAAATTAAATGCCAGTATGTGGTTATGTTTTAAATCTTGGTATATTTTATGATGAAGGACGTTTAAACAATTATAGTCAAATGAAAATGGAGGTATGATGACAGTAACATGTATAAATATATCTGAGTTAAAATACTTGAGTTAATATGAATTATGGTCGATGACTGTGGAAGAGATGCACGAAAGTCTTTTGTAACCAACTGATACGCTTTCTACAGTATGTAAAGAAGGAAGCTTTTATGTGTTGTGTTTGTTTTGAAAATTAAAAATAAAATAAAAAATTTATAAAAAGAAAAAAGAAATCACCCACTTGTGTTCTGCATCGTCACTATGGATATAAATTGAGTAGCTATTGTTATTGTTTCACTTACTATGTCTGGATAGGAACTGAGTTTCTTGAAGTTCATTGTAGGTAGAGTGGCTTGCAGCCAAGAGATTGCTATCATGCTCAACGCTTCTGTACAGCCTTTATGCAGTATCAATCAGGGAGTTGCCTTCTTTTTGGAGTTAAAAAGAGGGGGGGGAACACTGTCTTAGAGGCAGGGGTGGGTTGCTGCTGGCATTACTGCCAGTTCTGCGCACAAAATATCGCTTTGCTGGTGCACATGCCAAACGCACATTCCACGCGTGTACGCATTTGCACCTAAAAAGGTCTGCACATGTGCACAATGTTAGAAAAGGGGAAAACAAATAAATTTTTGCAATGAAGATTGTTTTGCGCATCCGCAGAACCAAAAATCAAGATGGCCCCACTGCCGATAGAACCGGTTCGGGGGCATGGCAGACCGAGTTACTACCTACTCAGCCGAACTGGTCCTAACCGGTAGGAACCCACATCTGCTTAAAGGATATTTGACTTAAAAGCAGAAGGTTTAACAAGATCGAGATTTAAGAAAGTTTTAAATGGATAAAGGGGACAGTGATTCCACAAAACAGAAAAATATTTCTTTGATGAACATGTCTTTAAAAATAGTAAAACTCTCTAGACACACAAACCAGAATATGAGAATATTGACTATTATTAAAGAAAGTAGATAATCGGTGGATATTATAAAATGACAAGAACATGATAATATGAGTCAGACAGTGTGACTGTAGCTACAGTAAGCTTCTTGGGGCTAACCTATTAAAGAGAAAAGCAAAATAGGGGAAAAAAAGCTTGCCTTTTACTTTTGCCCTGATATACTTTCACTTTGGGGCTATAAATATTACAATAGGGACCACAATAAAAGCTGTAGTGTCTTTCTGGAAAAATTTTAGGTTGACAAAGACTGACTTGTCAGTCATGTCTTGACAAGATACAATCAGAAAGATAAGGGAATGGGGAAAACCTGGAAAGAAACTCAAGATTCTTTCAGAATGGGTGATATACAGTATATGCTGAATTCCATCAATGGTTGCAACTTGCTCTCTCTGGCCCTATATCATATATTTGCCCAATGTATTTGCAAATGCCATAAAAAGCACATTTAGTTCTTTTCATCACTTGAATGAGTCTGCCTAAAACTGAACAGAAGTTATTAGCAGTTAAATTGTTTGCAATTATATCTAACCTTATCAAAGAGTTCTTAGACTAATTACTACTATTATAGGTATTTCCCATCACCTCTGGTCAAATTATGCCCTAAGTAGAACAGAAATAGCTAAGCTAAATAGATTGACCCTGATAAGCATTTTTATAACCTTGGGTAAAGCTGCATGTTACATTTGTGGTCACTGATGTAGTACAAATTGATTTTTTTTAGTATCGGCTTCCATTGAACATTTTACTTTTAGAATACCTTTGTGACATATCAGTGTTTGATTATCATGCTATTATATGCTAAAAGTTATAGAGAATCCTCCAAAAAGAAGGAAAGAGTATTTTGCCTGTCCCATGAAAGGGCTAAAAGCAGGGGGAGGGAAAACATACTTTTTCTGCCTGAATGAATCAAGAACTCAATAACAAGTCCCACACCAATACTACTTAGAGAAAGAATGTAGTTATAAAAAGAAACATTCTGAGTACAACACCTGTGTTGCATTTATATTTTGCTCCTGCCACAACCTGAACTAATGTTTCAGCCTCAAGCAGCTTTGCCCAGGAGTGTTTTTGTAGACAAAAAGGTCATTACTTTATTGTTTTAAACAGTTTTAGTTCTTACTAACCCACGAAAGAAGAACTGTGAACTGTGTAGATTTGATGTGGGAAAGGTGTTGCACACACCCACCCAAAATCTTGTTAGCCACTGACTCTTAAATATGCTGGAAAAGTTTGGTTTATGATCCTATAAATTAGCATTGTGGCAATAATTGTCATTGTGAAAAGGTTACAAGTTTGAAGTAATTCATTAATTATGCAAACACTGAAATGTCTTTTTGTACATTTTCAGAGAATTTCAGAGTTTGGCAAGCAGCACCTGAAAGCACAGATGGAATTGATATATTTGCTAAAGGCAGAAGATTATGTAACAGTAGACCTTACTGTAAACATGTCTAATTTAATACAATTTGGTCTAAAGTGATGTCTTATTTTGTACAGATTTTTTTAAAAAGGAACATATTCCAAGTTTGACAGGAACATTGCAAATTTTCATCAGTATTTTTTGCATCAAACCCATAAAATAGGGAACAGCACACTAGAGTCCTGAATATATACTCACGTTGGAAAAAACTGATGAAACACTTTTTAAATATATAATGTAGATGGTAATACTATTCTAGACAGCAAGTTTATTGAAGTGGCTAAGGCACCTGCTATAGAAGCTAGAAGATTATGAATTCTAGTCCCCCCTTAGACCCAAAGCCAGCTGTGTCACCTTGGGCCAGTCATTCTCCCTCAGCCCAAGGCAGATGGCAACTGCAAACTATTTCTGAAAAATCTAATAACTACATCCCATTATGGGTAATACCTTTTTTTTAATTGATGGAGATGCTTTTACATCCTATAAAGCTAAAACAAAGCACAGCTGTGTCAGTATCAGCTCAAGGTTTTTCCTAACTGATTTGAAAGCAAATGAAAGGCACGTATAACAAAACTCCTTGATTGCAAGCCTTGATGTTTCCAACCCATCATGTGTTTGTTGTATGTCTGGCTGTTTTAGGACATCTGATTGATGATATCTTTGAGAACTAGCCAAAACCTGGACCACTCTAGAAAATGACAGTGGTGAAATGATTTATGCCAAGTAGAAATCATGATTAAATAGAATTCAGTCATGCACATCAAATGATAGTTTTGTTTGCCCTACCAGGTGGCACAAGCCAGGAATATACTCAATTCCTGCCCAATACATAGAAAATCTGGTTGAAAGCAACATTGTAGGCAGATGCATGGGTGAAGAACAGCTGGCACCATCTCAGACTACATTCCAAAACCTCACTGCCCAGAAGCTACCATCTGACTCACTTCATTAGCTTAATAAAAAGGGGTGTCACATTCCTGCGTTCACATTGCATACAAACAGAGATTCAGTTTGTTTGGTGAAAATTTTTTATCTCCATCTAACAAACTCCATGATAACCAGCACTAAATGACAATGATACAAAGGTAATCAAATCCAAGTCGGTTCTAACCAAGTTAACACCATCACTCATATATATACCATTACCCCACCCACCTCCACCCACAACTCCACCCAGATGACACCCACCCACCATCACCAATCACCATGGCCCACACCCCCACTCAGTGTCATCATAGCCTCTTTCCTGGTTAGCCGCATCTGAGCAAAGAGTTATATCGGACTAGGCAGTTGCACCCGAGTAGAAGAGTCACATCAGAGTAGGTAGTTGCACCCAAGTAGAAGAGTTACATCAGAGGAGGCAGTTGCACCTGGGTAGAAGAGCCACATGCAGCTACAGGCTCAATCGACATCAGAGAGGCAACATCAACATGGCAGTGTTGCATGGTGGGCATGGTGATGGACAGGGTCCCCCTGGATGGCAGCCTGAGGGCTGACATGCCGCCCCCCTACCAGTGGAGAGGTTACTGTTGGATTTTGTTGGGACAAAGATTCTGCTTCATGATTTTGTGAAGCCTAGGTGAGAACAGGTTGCCTAGATCAGGGGTCCCCAACCCCTGGACCATGGCCCATGCGGGCCATGGCTTATTTAGAACTGGGCCATGTGAGAGATAGGCTGGCATGCCCGCATGCAGCTCTATTCATAGGAGCGACGGGCCAGCGTTTACACAAGTGGAGTTGCACACATGCAGGCGCACTGACCCACTGCTCATGCAACTGGAGCTGCATTTGTGTGCACTGGCACACTGTTCATAAGGTCCCCTCTCCCCTCCCTCAGCCAGGCCACCAAGCTGCAAAGGTTGGGTATCACTGGACTGGATGATGGGATCTGAGAAATTGAGTTATTTTTTAACTCACCAAGTTCTCTGGATGAAATATTTCATACTATCCAGATTAAAATAAATAACTTGCACTTTTTGGAGGGTATAAACCATTTTTCATTACAGGATGTTTCTCGTTTCATAGTTGCTTTATCCTCTAAAAAGCAACAAAACAGGATGTTTAAAAGAGTTGTGCGGTCATGGAGTCTGTCAATCATTGTGTGCGCTTAAGAAATTTCCATTCTGTGTCCCAGTTTGAGAGTTACTAATGCAGGAGAATTATAAACTACTTCAGTTCAATTCTTTTCCCTGTTTTTGTTTTTAACAAAAATCCATATTGGGGCTATGTTTTCTTTATAAGCCACATAAATTATTCATTTCATCCTGCTTGTTGTTTTTCTAGGAATATCTATTAAGTAGTTTGGAGAACATAGATTTATGTATCTGCATTTGGCGTATAAAAGCCTTGAACAGCAAATGGAAACTGGTCAATGCAAACAGAGAGCTGAAACAACTGCCATTCCTAATAAATCAATGGCACCTCTTAGAGGTCTCTGTGTTAGAATCCTCCTATGCACATCAAAGAAAAAAAACCCAAGTCACAATACACTATGTTATGTAGAAAGCCAAAAATCATAGACCATCATGCCATATCTAATATATTCAGAAAGCAACTTGAAAATGGAGTTTGGAAAATAATGTATATCATTTGCAAATTGTATTTGATTATGTGGAGGGTGGGGGAAAACAAGGGTGGTGTATTGATTAAGATGTTGGAGACTTCAAAGCACCTCTACCACGGAAGCTCACAATATAGGAGAAGGCAGACCAAGGGGGGGGGGGAATTAAGTAACTCATTAGACTAGAACCGTTACATTTCCATAAATGGTGTAAATCCAATCTCTCTTAAATTCCATTGATTCCTATCTGGCGCCAATTTCATATTGTATGTTATCTGACTAGATTCTTGTGTATATGCTTGAGCAATAAATTTTCTGAACTGGAACAGTGTCAGGCGTGAAGGATCAGGGGGAAACATCTGTGACTTTTGCCACTGACATTCTTATTGCAATAATAGATCTTTCTCCTGAATCAGATTTTATCCTCCACTATAATGTCTGACATTAGTGGTCAGCAAGATTTTCAGGGTTCAGGCACTGTTCCATATACATACATACATACATACATGCATGCATGCATGCATACATACATACATACATACATACATACATACATATAATCTAAAACTGACTATTATCTAAAACTGACTATTATCTAGTCTTGCATGTTTTGCTGCTCTAGC
The DNA here is from genome assembly GCF_964273705.1 of Natrix helvetica. Taxonomy (NCBI): domain Eukaryota; kingdom Metazoa; phylum Chordata; class Lepidosauria; order Squamata; family Natricidae; genus Natrix; species Natrix helvetica. The sequence continues at coordinate 80,254,397 of NC_138552.1, forward strand.
CTGAAGTTTGTATGTGAAACCTTGGGAAATATCAGCATTTTTGTATAAAACTTGTGCAAAGAAATAAAAAATTCATGACATTTTTCACTGTAATGTGAAGGTTCTGTAGATGTAGCCCCGGTATGCCTTCAATGCTGGAACCCAGAGTGCTTCTGCCATATGGAGAGGTAGTATTCAGCAGATTCTGACCAGATCTGAAAAACCAGTAGTGGAAATTTTGAGTAGTTCAGAGAACCGGTAAATACCACCTCTGACTGTCCCTGCTCCCTTCTATTCTCTGCTTCCTGAGTCCCGGCTGATTTGGAGGAAATGGGGATTTTGCACTAACCTTCCCCTGAAGTGGGGAGGGAAAGGAGATTTTACAGTATCCTTCCCCCGCCATGCCAACCAAGCCATGCCACGCCCACCAAGCCACACCCACAGAACCGGTAGTAAAAAAAATTGAATTCCATCATTGGCCATATGCCATATAATTGGTTACGTGGACTCTTCAAGAGCTGGGTAAAACTCTTCCATTATATATATATGTAAGATTGAGATTGTCTTGGCAACGTTTCGGCAACAATCTTACACGGGAAAAGATCCAAATACAACAAGACCAGCATACCTACACCCATTAAAATATATGAATATATATACAGAGGAAAGGAGAGGGGGGAAGGAGAGGGAGAGAATTTCATTCCCATTGCAGCAACTGCCCAGTAGCTTTTCATGGGAGAAACCCTGAAATACCCACCCCTTGTATGAAAAAGATGCATATGGCTATTAGATCCCAACCATGTCTTAATTAATGAAAGTCAAATGAAGGTGTCATTATTTTAGTTAACCTAGTAGGAGTGGTCCAGTAGATACTGTGAAAATCTCTAGGTTTGTGAGCTAGCTTTTAGAAGACGTATGCAGACTTTGTGCAATCCTCAGGTGTATTCACATTAGTATTTAAGCCTTTAATTAAAAGTCTCAATGCACAAACACACAATGTTTGTGATTCATAAGCTCAAGAAGTTCTGATGAAAGTCTCAAAATATAGGGAAGAAAAAGATTCTACTTTGAAAGTAAGTCATTTGTAGATGAAAGATTGAGCCTGTAATCTTGCAGAAGGTTACTTTATATGATTCTTTATCCTTTCTACTTTTTAAAATGGGACAGATGAGTGTATGTAATAAAAATAAGAATTATTGTCATAACCACCATAAAACAATTAAACAAAATAGAAATGACTAAGTTCTCCCAGTGATAATTTCTTCTATTTCATACAGGCATCTGTTGCATTATTTTTCTTACTGAAAATCTAAGAAAAAAATAGGTTAAAAAGTGTCTGCAGGAATGTTGTTTCCTTAAGCAATGAAGTAAATAAATCCAATAAACAAATGAAACTGACTATTCAGCATTATGATATGATCTTTTTTATTCAAAGTCTTGTCCTCTCTGTGATTATAATCTAATTGTTTTGGAAATTAGCATACTGGAAAGTTATCTGAGTTAGCCCCAGATTACATTTGCTCACAAGGAAGAAAGCATGGGATTATTTTTCATAGTGGCTGAGGATAAGATAAGAACCAATGGGCATATCCATTGGAACCAATTGAATCATATCCAAACTGGAAACAAGAAGTAATTGTTTGGTGTGGGACCTATTAAAACAGTGAAAGAGCTTTCCTCTTGGAATCATGGCCATTTGAGGTTTTCAAACAAAAGTTGAAGATCCAATTGTATGGGATAAAATGAAGATTCCTGCTTTAGGATTAGAATACCAAGATCTCTTTCAAACCTAAAATTATAAGATTCCATGAAATTTAAAGTTTGTTTATAATCCATAGCTTTCTGAACAATCATAATTTTAAATAAGAAACTACCAAGTCTTAATTCATTTTGTTCTGCAAAGGCTTCGCGTTATATAGAAATAGTTGTATATTAGTAAGGGCAATTGTATATGGTGTAATTTTCTCACCCCACCCCCCCAATATTCCCCAAACCTACAATGGTGTGTGTTTGTCCTGAACACAGACATCATAGAACTGGTCAAAAGTTCATATATTTTCAGCCATCTGAATAATGAGAGAGTACAGGAATTGCTGCAGGGCCAACACCTCTAAACCCATAAGTCTCAAATAGCTCAAAGCACAATATAATTTTTTTGAAATTTGTGAGCAGAGGAAATCAGTTTGGGAGCCCAAAGGCATGGTGTAGATCCAGAGATCAAGGAATCTGAGATAATGACTGCCTGCAGAATCTAAAATACAAAAATAAATAAGGATTTGTGATTCTATAACTAATAGGTTTGTGGAGAACAAGGGAAAGGAATGTAAGCCAGCTCCACTTGTTCCAGCAGAAGAAGCCTGCTTCGCAACCCATCTGCTAAAGAATTGAAGCAGGTGGGGTCAAAGAGAAGATCCTTTTTTCCTATGGCCCCATCCTGTGGAATATTCTTCCACTGTAGATGAGATGTTCCCCTTCCCTTTTAGCCTTTTGGAAGGGTATCAAAACCTGGCCTTGCCAGTTGGCCTGGAGCCCCGAGGGGGCACTCACCACTGGAGGTGGCTGATAGGATAAGCTAAGAGATGGGTCAGATGAGGTCTCATCCTCATCCGACCCATCTGTTAGTTTCGGTTCTAATACAGTTTTTAATAATATTTTAATCTGTGTGGTTTGAATGTGTTACAGTTTTAATCACTTTTACTTGTTTTATCACTTGTAAGCTGCCCAGAGTTACCTTATGAAGGAGATGGGCGGTGTAAAAATTTAATAAATAAATTGCATTAAGTTAGATAACAAAGGCATAATGTAAGCTGCTCAAGTTCAGTTGTCAATCAAATCCATTCTTGGGTTCTCTCACTCTTGCAGCATCACACAAATCATGTTGCAGAGCCTGTCAATTAAAGAATTCCAATTGGGCTGTTGCCTTCGCTCTTCCAAACCTTCTCCCCCCTCCCCCCCCCCCCGAGGAGAGGATTGTTGTGGCCCACCGGCAGCCAGCAAAGCTGGCAGCAGAATCGGACAATGAGGAGGTTAGGGAGAAACATGGGCCAGTCCTGGGCATTGAGGAAAGCTCAGATGAGGGCTCTGCATTGGAGGCAGAGAGGAAGCTAGACCGCAGTGAGGCAGAGGAACAGCTGGAGCCTGTTCCCTGTGTGCGCATGCACAGAGCTGCCAGAAGACAAGAAAGCAGGGTTGATTTAGGAATAAAGCCACACCTTGAAGGTGATTGGCCCCTCCCATAGGAAACAAAAGAGGAGCGAATGGGGAGTGGGCTTTTGCAGGAAACAATTTGTTCATTCGGTCGGTTCAAGAGTAAAAAGTTCTGTTTGTGACTATAAGAGACTCTGTGCCAATTTTTGACTTGCCCTGCATTTGGAAACTAGTTATTTGGCAGCTCTCCAAATGAGATAAGGTTCGTGTTGATAAAAATTCATCTGAAAGACTGTTTGCTAAGCCTTGCGGACTGTGAATGAAAGGAATTCACAGTCGTGTAAATAAATGGGGTTTTGCTGGGACCAAGAGTCTCCTTCATGCTTTTCAAGGAAGCCTGGGTCAGAACAAGATGGGCCTGCATTCTCCTGGCCTTACAAAAATGCCAAAAGAACTGGCTCTGATGTCTTGTTTTGGGACACACAGTTGTGGGGCTGATTAGCCCCCCAAAAGCTCTTTCCTTACACTTTTTAATTAACTTTTAATGTGAATACCAACTATCCTTGCCTCTTATTTAAACTTTATAAACAATTTTTTATGTTTTAACATTTTATAGGTTGTTGACTTACAACAGTTCATTTATAATCACACTGAAAAAAGTGACTTATGACCACTTTTCACACTTCCCACCTTTGTAGCAGCCCCATGATTATGTGATCAGAATTCAGATGCTTGGCAACTGGTTCATACTTGTGACTGTTGCTGTAAACCCAAGGTCATGCGATCCTCTTTTGCAACCTTCCGACAAGCCAAGTCAATGGGGAAGCCAGGTTCACTTAACAACCAGGTTACTAACTTATCAACTGTAGTGATTCACTTAACAACTGTGGCAAGAAAAATCATAAAATGGGGTAAAACTCACTTAATAAATGTCTCACTTAACAACAGAAGTTTCACACTCAATTGTGGTCATAAGTCGAGGACTACCTGTGCTTGTTATTCTGCCCAGAGTCCCTTGGTGAGGGAGATGGGTGGTTTCTAAATAAATAAGTTCTCTAGCACAAAAATAGGCTTTCAAAATATTTCAGTGTATTGCAGATAGGGGTGGTGTGGCGTGACATAATCCACAAGAAAAAGCTTGCAGTATAACCACTGATACATAAAGTTACCTGCCACCTTGAAACACCTTATAAAGGCTTTTTCAGTGGCACAGAGTGATTCCTATATAAAAACCCTTTGACGTAAAAGCCATCAATAATTGAGTCTACTTTTAGCCAGTTATGAATTCTCTGTATTCGCCTAAGATGGACAAACCTGGAAACATGTCCAAAACTTCTAATAAAATGAAATAATAATCAATCTTATATGTCTATGGCTATCATTGTAGTATTGAATTTTTTGTGCTTGTTCCTCTTTAATTGAGAGAAGTTGTAAGTTTGACTTATTATTGCTGAACCTCCTTCCATTAAAGATGCAAAATGCATAACAGAGAAATTGGTCATCTTAGCCCAGATATTTCCTGACATAAATCCAAACACTGCTGGAGAAAAAATAATTGTAACTTGCAACATTTTATAATAAAATTATTTTTTGGGTGTAGATGAGAGTATATATGTAGAATGCATACTGTATATAGCAATAAACCAGGTGAATAAGTAAATAGTTACATACATGCAATGCCAACTTAATTATTTAACATTTTAGAACTTTGTTTTTATGTATTGGACAATGTCAAATTGCTGAGTGGAAATAATATCTAAACCAAGAGGTCTTAGCAGCAGTATAATTACATTCATCCTTCTGAAAGAGGAAGAAATAATAACATAGATCTGAGCTGAAATGGAATAAATTTAGATTCAAACCTGTACATAAGACATTTTCATAATAAAACTAACAATTAATTTCCTCCCTAAAAATGAGGAACACAAGAAGATCGTTAAATAAGACCAACATTTTTCCTGCCAGATGGGCAGGTATCTGGTGTCAGTTTGACATTGCATGTGATGCTTTCCAATTCAGTATTCAATGATGTTTCTTGGAAACAATGACAATGCAGATAATTGGTGCTTATAAAGGTCCTAATAGTTAACTGTCGGTAGTGCAAACAAAGTGTTTATATTTGTCGGTATCTTGAGAGAAATTGAGAAACATGAATACAGACTGAATTGTGCTGGTGTGATCATCATGGTATATGATCCTTCATAAACTCAGCAGACGTGCCACCTCCAAAGTCAATTCTCTGAAGGACTTTGAGGTCATTTAGAAGTATGTATTTGTTATGCTCAACTTGAGTTAACTTTTTTTTGTTAAAATTTTTATTGGTTTTTTAAAAAATTTACATAGGAAAAAGGGTAAAAGGTTATGGAACAAATCATTTTGATTTGTTCTTGTGCAACCTCAACTCAAGTTGGAACCCCAAATCATTCTTCTAATAAAATAATTAAGAATTCTTTTTTGTGGGGGTCCATATGACTCTCGGTCAATACCATACCTTGGAAGATCCCTCTCAAGCTCTCCATCTTAGCAGCTGCTGCCTAGTTAAGAGAACTTTACCCAGTCTGATCCCAGGCCATGAGTAGCTCCTAAGATCCTTTGTATCTTGGATGTAGCAATAGGAATAGCACTTAGATTTATACACCACTTCACAGTGCTTTACAGCCAGTGGTGGGTTTCAAATTTTTTTAGAACCTCTTCTGTAGGTGTGGCCTGCATTGTGGGAGTGACCTGCTGGCCATGTGACTGGATGGGAGTGGCTTGGCAGTCATGTGACTGGGTGGGCATGACCAACTTGTAAAATGTGGTGAAACTCATTTAACAATGCTCTTGCTTAGCAACCAAAATGTTGGCTCAGAAACTCTGGCATTTGAAGCATGCAAGTCTTAAATTTGTCAAGTTACAAGACCTTTGCACCCCTAACTCTTTAGAAGAAAAAAAAACCCAGGGGTGTTCAAACTTGGCAGCTTTAAGACTTGTGGACTTCAACTCCCAGAATTCCTCCTCCAGTCATGTTGGCTCAGAAACTCTGGCATTTGAAGCACGCAAGTCTTAAAGCTGTCAAGTTATGAGACCCTTGCACCCCTAACCCTTTAGAAAAAAACCCAGGGGTGTTCAAACTTGACAGCTTTAAGACTTTAAGATTTAGATAGGACTCTTAGAGGCAGGTGGGGCGATTGGTGAGCCAGCCAATCAGTGAGCGGTGGGCAGGGCAAGCGTGGTGCAGATGGGTGGGGGGAGGGAGCTGGAACCGGTTCTAAATGGCACTGTAGATTTGTGGAACCTCTTCTATAGAAGAGGTTAGAACTGGCAGGAACCCACCCCTGTTTACAGCCCTCTCTAGGTGGTTTACAGAGTCAGTATATTGCCCCCAACACTCTGGGTCCTCATTTTACCCACCTCGGAAGGATGGAAAGCTGAGTCAACCTTGAGCCTGGTGAGAATCAAGCTGCCAAAGTGAAGTCAGACAGCAGTCAGCAGAAGTAGCCTGCAGTACTGCACTCTAACCACTGCGCCACCACAGCTCAGAGATATTCTGTCAGTCAAAGAATTCCAGCTGCAGGGTGCAAGAGAAGAGCCTTCTCTGCTGTGGCCCTGACATTTTGGAACATATTGCTCCCTGAAGTGAGATTGGCTCCTGTCCTCCTGATCCTCCCCAAGAGCCTGAAGTGATTGGCTCTGCCAACTGGCCTGGGGTTCCAGGGGGAGAGGGGAGAGAATCGCACTGGAAGTGGCTGATGGCAGTAGATCCAACCACCCCATCTTATTTCCTTCCATCCCATCTTTAATTATCATTTTGTATTCTTTTAATTATAATTTTGTATTCTTAATGTTATAGTTTTACTGCTTTTAATGTGGTAAGTCGCCCAGAGATGTCTTGCGCCAAGATGAGCGGCAAATAAATTTCATAAATAAATACTTTCCCAGTTTGGCCACAGAATATCACAGCAATAGATTTCTGAGACTCGCTTCTGAGAAACCCAGATTTCTCATTCATTGATAAGTTTATTTTTCCAGGTTCAGGCACAGAGCAACATTTAAGCTGTGGTCTTGTCTGCTTTGGAGGAAGTTTTGAGGAGCCAAATAAGTTAGTGGGCAAAATTAGCATTGCCCAAGGAGGTTTCTTCCAGGCCATCTGGCTACCCAACAAGACCAAAAAGGCCTATGAGTATTTTCATGGGTACCAAGAGCCATAGGGCAGAAAGTAGGTGTAGTTGCTGGGAGGTGCAGAACACCCTGGGACAATTTGCTGCTGGATGCTGCGTTCAGATGACTGCTGATTTCTAGGAGTACTGCAGCTGTATACTTGCTGCTTGAGTTCCTGCTGCCAGATGCCATTCATATTGCTGGGACCCTGTCTGTATTGCCTGCTCTATTTTCGTGGGGTGCTTACCTCCTATCAATTCTCTCACTGTCGTTTACACTGGAGACCATCTCAATTCTTTAGTTCTAAGGCAATAAGAAAAACTAGAAATCCTGAAAGATAATATGGTACATGAGAATGGTTGAGGGAAATTATATTCACACATAAAATATTTTTTCCTGGTTGTTTTTTTTTTTAAAGTCTCTAAAGCTATGCATGTGTAACTATAGCAGTACAGTTGTATGGCAGTTGTACAGTATCGGAGCGTCATAGAAATTAATTAAACAGGTTTCAGGGTGAAAAGTTGTCATTTCCAATTAGATGCACCTATTGATGAATTTTGAAGGAAAACAACCTGATAAAATCTATCAATCAGAATCATAAATAAAATACAAGAACTGATGGATTCATGTTGGAATATTATCTGGATGAGCTAATAATGAATGAGCTTTGATATTAGAACCAGGATTTGATAACTGTCATGTAGGAAAAATAAGTATCTAAAATGTAGTAGTAGACATTTGACTAAGTTTAGCATCTAACATAACATAGCAATTGAAATTAGATGCTTGCAATCAATATTACACAAAATCAGCCAGGAGATATGCAGCAGTAAGAGCTAATGATTGCTGACTTAGCTAATTCGGTACATTCTCTCTCTCTCTCTCTCTCTCTCTCTCTCTCTCTCTCTCTCATCATTCATTTCTTCAAATAGTTTTTTAAAACTGTACATCTCTACCCCGGACCACCCCAACGATGCCGTCGAAGTGATGTCCTGATGTCTGGAAGCCGTACGGATCTGGATGGGAAATAACAGACTCAAACTCAACCCGTCCAAGACGGAGTGGCTGTGGCTACCGGCACCACGGTTCAACCAGTTGCGTCCATCACTGGCCATTGGGGGTGAACAACTGGCCCCCGTGGATCGGGCATGCAATTTGGGCATCCAGGAGGATGACCATGTGACAGCCGTGGCTAGGGGGGCGTTTCACCAGGTTCGCCTGGTGCGCCAATTGCATTCCCTATTGGACCAGAACGCCCTTTGCACAGTCACCCATGCGCTTGTGACGTCCCGACTGGACTACTGCAATGCTCTCTACATGGGGCTCCCCTTGAGATGCACCCGGAGGCTGCAGCTGGTTCAGAATGCGGCCGTGCGGAAAATTGTGGGAGCCACTAGATACTCCCACGTAACACCTCTGCTGCGCGGGCTGCACTGGCTGTCTGTGGCTTTTCGGGTGCGTTTCAAGGTGTTGGTTATCATCTTTAAAGCGCTCCATGGCACAGGACCTAGTTATCTGCGGGATCGTATCCTGCCCCATACATCCCTTCGGCCGATCCGCTCTCACAGAGAGGGACTCCTCCGGGTGCCCTCCACTAGGCAATGCCAGCGGGCGGCGCCAAGGAGTAGGGCCTTCTCTGTGATGGGCCCGACCCTCTGGAATGACCTCCCCCCGGATATCAGAACTACCACCGACCTCCGCTCCTTCCGTAAGAAGCTTAAAACCCACCTGTTCAATTTAGCCGGCCTGGCCTAATACCAATTTTAGTCCCTCAAGTCTGTATTTTTAAATTTTTAGGGGTATGTTTTTTAGTTGATTTTAACTTTTATTATTCTGTACAGTTGAATTTAGGTTTAATTCGCTTTTAAGGGAATATATTTAAGGGTATTTATCTTTTGAGATGCCTGTACACCGCCCCGAGTCCCTTCGGGGAGAGGGGGCAGTCTATAAATTTTGATAAATAAATAAATAAATAAAATAAATTTAATTTATAAATATTAGAAATTCTGTTTTTTTAAAGCACCACACAGAGCAAACAAAGAATACACTCACCATGTGCTTTATTGCTCAACTATATAATTATAACAGGAAACGGAAAACTCTACTTAGAATACAGTACATATACCAGTGATGGAACCTTTTCGGCACTGAGTGCCCAAACTGGAGCACATGCCAGAGCCCCAGAAACTCAAAAAACCAGCTGGCCTGAGCGCATGTGTACGCTGGCCACCTGGTCTTTTGGTTTACGGCATGTGCATGCATGCCAGGCAGCTGGTCTTTGCATGTGCTGGAGCGCCAGAAACCCGAAGACTAGGTGGCCACTGTGCACATGCACTCACACAGCTGGTCTTTGGATTTCTGGCACTCCGGCATGCACGAAGATCAGTTGGCTGGTACACATGTGCATACCAAAAACCAGAAGAGCAGCTGGCAACAGTGCACATGCCCACAGAAAGGGCTCTGCGTGCCACCTCTGGCAAATGTGCCATAGGTTGGCCATCATGGATATATGCCATAGATCCAAACTTGTAAACATTGCCATCTGCTGGCTAAATGCTATGGTAGTTGTTGCATAAAAATATATCACAACAATGAATTCCAACAATGCCAGGGATCAGCTTTACAAGATATTTTGGAATCACAACACACACACACCAACATTTGCAAAATGTCCTTGAAATTCCTTTGCTTTAAGGTGCATACGCACAGTGTAGATTTTTAGGGAACGCCTAGTGCCACGAAGTATTTTTATATTACATTCCAATTTTGCAGTGTAAGTTGCAAACAATTTGTTTCTCGTTGGATACCAACAATAGTAGTATAGCCGAAGATGTGACATGAATAAGTGTAGGAACAAGTCTAGAGGCAATTTAGTCTTTTTTTTACACTTTATTATAGGCTGTGCTACTAGTTTTTATGTTTACAATATGTGATTGATTTTTTTTTTAATTTCAAAATTGCATTAGTAGTTTATCAGGCTATAAAACCCAAAGAACATGAAAATAATGGGACACTAAGGGAGGGAAAAGGGAAAAGGAAAAACAGTGGGGTTAAAGGGGAAAAAGAACAGAACAGGTGTTGACTTCTGACTCTCTTTAGCACAATAGAAGATAACTGCACTACACCCTCAACCTTTTAGTTTTACACAATAAACTCTACTAGCCATTTCTATAACAGCAATTGGTTTATTTTAAAAAAATCCCCTTCCTGTTGGCATCAATATGCAAAACAAACCAGCCATGCACTACCTGCCTCAAAAGTGATTCAACCTCTTAGCAATAAAACCGAACATGCTCAGTTCTTCATTTACAGGTTTACTGTCAGTATAAAAATCCAAGAGCGATAATCCACCTCCCATGGATGAAAATTATGGTCCTTGCCTGCAGAGTAATGATTTAACCCCTTGAGTCCTGCATGAAAATTATGAATGCATTATTTTCATCCCAGGTGAGAAGAATGAAATATCTAATCAAAGAGCATCAAGCACTATTATTAGCGCCAGCAGGAATTAATCTGATTTGTGTTCCACCCACCCAAGCCTCCATATGGCTCAAATCTCTTTAACTGCTAAAGGAAAAAAGGAGAGCTTGACATCCGAACAAGGCACCCAGAAGCATACTGTGAGGCTAACTAATGGTACATGTAATCCTCAATTTACAACCATTCGTTTAATGACTGTTCAAAGCTACAACAGAACTGACGAAAGTGACTTACGTCTGTTTTTCACACTTAGGTTGCAGCATCTCCACAGTCATGTGATCAAAATCCAGACATTGGGCTACTGGCATGTATTTATGGCAATTGCCATTTCCCATGGTCATGTGACCACCTTCTGACAAGCCAAGTCAATGGGGAAGCTTACTTTTAATTCATTTAACAACCTTGTTACCGTCATAACTGCAGCGATTCACTTAAAAACAACCAAGTCATAAATTGGGGCAAAACTCACTTAACAACTGTCTTGCTTAGCAAAGGAAATTTTGGGCACAGTTGTGATCATAAGGACTACCTGTATAGCAGGGATGTCAAACTCATTTTCATTGATGGCTGCATCAGGGTTGTGTTTGGCCTTGGAGGGCCGGGATGGATGTGTTCAGGAGGTGGGCATGACCATGGTGGGCGTAACATGGGACTTATGTCAGGGGGACCTGTGGTGGCCAAGTGCTAAGGCAGGACTTCCCTAAGACACTCCCCCACTCTCATTATAATCTCCTTCCTTCCTTCCTTTTTTCTTTCCTTCCTTCTTTCCTTTCCTTTCCCTCTTTCCTTATTTTTCTTTCCTTGCTCTCTTCCCATCTTTCTTTCTCCTTTTATTTTGTTTTTAGTTTGTTTTGGTAGCCCTGTGCTAGCAAAAATGGAACTTAGCCCCCTCTCTGCCCTATTTTCAGCCATGACAGCCTCCTGCAGACCTCTACCAGCAAAAATGGAGCTCAGGGGGCCACAACCAGTCCTTCTGAGCTCTGTTTTTGCTGGCAGAGAATTGTGGGCCACATCTAAGCACCTTGCAGGGCTTGACATCTGAACAAGGCACCCAGAAGCATACTTTGAGGCTAGCTAATGGTACATGCAATCCTCAACTTACAACCATTCATTAAATAACTGTTCAAAGTTACAACAGAACTGAAGAAAGTTCTGTTTAACACTCCTACTGTATAGCAACATCCTTGAGGGTGGGTTTTGTCACTTGAAGGGTGTTACAGAGCCTTTCCACCTCAAAAGTAAAAGCAAAAACATGCAATTGCTACAGAGATTTCAGCAGATATTTGTGCTTCTAAATATAAAGTCAGCTAGACACTGAGTTCTATTCAATGTCAGTCCTTTACAATGGAGCATGGGTCAACTATTTTTGTAGCGAGTTCTACAGAAATGCCCATGTTGCTTTGTTAGCAAGAGTGAAAAAGCTTTTTGGATGAGAAGCGAAACGTCTTCAAAGAAAAACCAGAAAGTCCAGTTGCCTCTTGTAAAAAGCACCTTCGAGACAACTATGACCTAGATGACCGAGGATCTCCATAGACAACAGTTGAAGGGTTTTGCTACTGTCACCATTCAGGAAAAGTTTCTTTTCTTTCCTCCTTTCTTTTTTTAAATTCCTAGTCTACTCTACCTGAAATTCCACTTTCTCAACAGGCCTGGGCCTGATTAGAAATCACATTCTTTTTGATAGGCAAGTAACGACAAGAATCATATAGTTATTTGCAGTAAGCAGGAACACCAGTTAAATCATCAAGAGGGAACCTCTAATTTCTATAGGAATTCCATTTTGTATAGATTTTATGATCAATAAGGTTTCCCCCCCTTATATTTAATTTTGTATCAATCATTTGTGATTTGTAGTTTCAGTGGTGATGGAAAACACTTATGGCCCTCTTTTATGTGCCTGAATACTCATATCATGCCTTCCTTTTTATCTCCTGACTGAATATCTCATATTCCTTCAGTCTGTCCTGCAGAGTGTGTCATCAAGTTCCTGTATTATCTTTCCTTCCCTCATCTGGACCTGTTCCAAGCTGTTAATATCCTTCTAGACCAGGGTAACTATGGCCCCTTAACCTACCGATGGACTTCATCTCCCAGAATTCCTGAGCCAGCCATTTCTTTCTGGGGAAGGACATTTTGTTCCTTTGTTCCTCTCAATCCAGTCTTTCAATCTGCCCAGATTAGATTGCGGTCCCACTATGTAATTTTGCATTTTGGCCCAATCTCCCAATTTCATGTCATCTGAAAATCTGATAAACAACTATTTATTTAAATAATTCATATGCTCATCTCACAATGATGATTCTAGGCAGTATGCAAGGATTAAAATAATTATAACATATAGTAAACAGTAACAAAGATGGAAGGAACCTTGGAGGTCATCTAGTCCAACCCCCCTGCTCACACAGGAGACCTGTACTAGGGATTCGAATTGCTGAACTGCTGACCTTTTCTGATGGACAAGCTCAGTGTCTTAGCCACTGAGCCACCTAGTAGTGACTATAGTCTGTGACATCCAGTGACGTGCAGTCAGGGGAGGCAGGGGAGGCAGAGCCTCACCGCTCTCATCATGAAAATAAAAAAAATACTCCGGGAAGCCGCGAAAGTGGCTGGGAGAGGCGCACGGCTTGGTTTAGCCTCCCTGGACATCTCAGCAGCAGCCCCAAATGTGCCGATCTCGCCATTTTTTGCATGTTTTGCATCGGGCGAGCCCGGGATCCTTGCAAGGGGAATGGGACCACGTGTGCAGGAGGCTCCTCTGCTCCAACCTCAATCAGTGCAGCTGCGGTCCCCTTCATGTTGGCTCAGGAAGGAGGGGAATGGGACCACGTGTGCAGGGGAAGGGGATCGCGACTGTGCTAATCTGAGGCTGTGCACTGAGGAGCCGCCTGCACACGTGGTCCCATTCCCCTTGCAAGGATCCTGGGCTCGCCTGATGCAAAACATGCAAAAAAATGCCTAGGTAACATCATCAGTGCTAGAAGGGGGGGGGGGGAGAAAGGAGAAGTTTCTCTTCTCAGAAATGTCTTCTCAGTGGAGCTGCGGCAGCCTGTCTGTCCCTTTCTGACATTTCTGAGAAGAGAAACTTCTCTGTTTGGGCTGCGCCCGTGCGATCGGAGCAACCACGCGGTTTGATGACGTCACCAGCCTCACCAGTCATAAACCTCACCGCACATCACTGGTGACATCCAAGGTTAAAACAACAAAAACAAATACTGGCAGCAGAGTTCACTTAACATCCTAGTCCAAATGCCTAGGGAAATAGCCAGGGCTTCAAAGACTTGAGAAAGGACAACATTGTTAGGCTATAGGGATTTGAAAAATGCATCTAATATTTAGTGTTGCTATGCCACAGAATGGTTATTACTGCAGACAAGACCTAACTCCTGGGTCCAACAAGATGACCCTGATTACTGGAGAAGTTCCAGAGTATGACTTCTATCCTAGACCTCTCAGGCTGAGCAGAAACAAGGAACCCGAGATTATCCCAGGCAATCATAAAAATGTTGAAAATTACTGACTAAAAATAGATTGCTGTGGGACCTACTGATAACAGGTCTCCTACCTGATTGAGGTCTCTGGGTGAGATTAACCGATCCAGCCGCAGATGCAATTCCTTCCATATTTCATTTTATTCAAATCACGACTTCCTTGGACTCACTACAGTGGGAAAATAGGAATTGAATTTCTTTGCTTTCTCTTCTCCTCCTCTGTTAAGAATGTTTCATTTGGAATAAGCAACACGTTCACTCTCCCCACCCCACCCCAATTGCCTTACTCTGCTGTTGACATATTTAAAGATAGTCTTTTTGCTAGATTTAGGTGATTTTTAGTCATTACCTTCCAGACATCATGCTTAGATTCCAAAGCTGAAGCTTTGTAGGCTTCAAAAAATCTGATTGCAAGGAACAATGCCTTCTACACTCAAAATGATAATTGAAAGTGTTAGGAAGATTTTGGCAGGAAAGCCTGCCAAATCTAGTTGGCAAAAAGGCAAAAAAAAAAGGTTAAAGACAGGGATGGTGACTCAATAGTTCCTTTCATATTCCCTCATGCACAACAATTATCTTCAGATGCATTACTCCAGAAGCAGGAATTGGCAAATTTGAATCTAATGTTTGGATGAATATATTTATCTAATGGTTAGAACTATACCAGAACCCTAGTGGAGTGACCCTGTCTAATACTGCCAGATAACTATACTTCTTCCTGAGAAATAGTGACCCCAAAGAAACTGAGTCTCTATGGTTTGTCCAGTGATGCCACCTTAACCTTAGAGTCAGATCAAGTTAAATCAATACTGAGGCAAAGGATCATAGATATAGGTCAACCAGAAATTGCTGATTTCTCTCATAATTGCAAATAAACCTAATTTTAATGCCTAAATCAATCTCGTATTTATACCATATGACAATTCACAAACTTAGGAGAACCTTAAAGGTAAAGGTTCCCCTCACACATACACTATGTGCTAGTTGTTCCCAAATCTAGGGAGCGGTGCTCATTTCCGTTTCAAAGCCAGAGAGCCAGCACTGTCCGAAGATATCTCCATGGTCATGCGGCCGGCATGACTGAATGCCAAACGTACATGTAACACTGTTACCTTCCCATCAAAGGTGGTTTCTATTTTTCTATTTTCATTTTTACGTGCTTTCGAACTGCTAGGTTGGCAGAAGCTGGGACAAGTAACAAGAGCTCACTCTATTACGCAGTGCTAGGGATTCGAACCGCCAAACTGCCGACCTTTCTGATCGATAAGCTCAGCTTCTTAGCCACTGAGCCACCGCGTCCCAAGGAAAACCTTATTTTAGCTCAATTTGATACTCTCCGCACAGTTGTCCTGGATGGAAAATGTAAGAAAACCCTACATGAAACCCAATACTGCCCCTGCAATACAGTTACCAATCAGAGGTGGGTTGCTGCATGGTCCAGCCAAACTGGTCGTGGAATTCTGGCCTTGGTTACCGAACAGGCAGGAACCCAGGCCTGCCATGCCCCTGAACTAGTTCCCTCACTACAGCTTGGCCACCATCATTTTGTATTTTAGTGTGCACAGTTCACTGTAAATTGTTCTGCACGTGCACACTGAACAATTTATATTGAATAGCATATGCGTGCACAGCGCAAGTCTGGCATGCGCACATTGTGTGCAGGTTGCGAATTGGCAGTAACACCGGCAGCAACCCACCCGTTACCAGCTCATGTTCTTCTGTATTGATATTTTTACATTCTGTTTGCTACCAGTTGATTAATCTTGTTTTATTTAAACTTCTGGAGCACTCTGATAACTTTTAAATCAAAATAAATGCATTTCTTTAAAAGTAGCAACATTTTACTACATTATATGTAACCTTCACCCACGAATAGTTGATAATCATTCTTGTTGTTAGGGGATAGATTTGCGTTGTTCACTTTTGTTGTGGACAGGACTCACAACAAATTGGTTGGAACTCAGAGCGATCCACCTGGCCCTCCAGAGGTTTCTCAGCACCATAGCCAGCCAACACGTGTTAGTCTTGATGGACAACATGGCTGCCAAAGCCCACGTAAACCGTCAAGGCGTCACAAGACTTTCATGAAGGAAGCTAGGAAACTGGGCCTCTGGGCGGAGAGGCACTTGGCTTCATTGACAGCAGAACATCTCGGAGGTGGCGAATGTTTAGACCAACTGGCTCAGCCAGATCAAGGTGGACAATGTGGAATGGTGTCTCCACCCTCATTTATTCCAACAGATCTTGGCTCGCTTCAGCTTGCCAGTTGTGGACTTGTTTGCCACCCCAGACAACATGCAACTCCCCCGCTTTTACGTGAGGTTTCAGATGAAGGGAGTGGATGCTCTCCAGTGTCGCTGACACCCCAGGCTTCTTTATGCATTTCCCCCACTGACCCTGATTCCTTGGGTGTTACGCAAGGTGATAGCAGAGGTGATCCTGGTGGCCCCTCATTGGCCACAACGGCCATGGTTCGCCGACCTACAGACCTTGTTGATGGCCAGACCCTGGAGGATCCCTCAGAGCAAGGGTGCCCTCAGGCAGGGGTCGCTGGAGCATCCGGGCCCTCAGTGGCTCCAGCTGATCACCTGGCACTTGAGCAGGACTCTCTGAGGGAAGACATTTTTTCTTCCAGTCATAGGCACGATCCAGGCCTCCAGGAGGCTTTCCACGGTCCACATATATGATGCAACATGGCGTATTTTCTGCAAATGGTTTGACACCAAGGCCATTCATCCTCCAACTGCTTCTGTACCCAGGTTTTGGACTTTCTCCAGGATGGGCTGGAGAAAGAGCTATCACCCAATACACTGAGATGACAGGTAGCCACTCTGGCCACGATTCTGACTTGGGGGGGAGAGACAACCTTTATCCCATCACCCTACTGTGAAGAGGTTCCTAAAGGGGGCAGTCAACCTGAGACCACCAGTGGTTCGCTGCTATCCCACATGGGATTTGTCCAAGGTTTTATCAGCTCTAACGGGAGCACCCTTTGAATCCATATGCTCTGTGAAATTGCAGTTCCTTAAGTGGAAGGTGGCCTTCCTGGTGGCCATCACCTCTGCCAGGACGATCTCAGAACTGCAGGCTCTATCCATGAGGGAGGATCTTTGCACCTTCCACATTGACAGAGTGGTACTTCGGGTAGGTCTTTCCTTTACACCAAAGGTTTCCTCCTGGTTCCACATGGCGCAGGTGGTCATTTTGTCCAACTTCTGCCCCTCACCTAATCATCCCTTAGAGAGACGGTGGCACAAGCTGGATGTGCGATGGGCCCTTAAGGTCTACATCAGTCGCACTTCTGACTTTAGGTGGTCAGAAACGTTGCTCGTCTCATTTCAGCCTGTGACCCTAGCTAAGAAGGTATCTGCCTCGACCATTGGCAGGTGGATCTGCATTTGCATAGCCAGGGCATACAATTCACAACACAAGCCTGTGCCTAGAAGCATAATGGCACACTCTACAAGTAGTACGGCTACTATGGCAGCCTGGACTACCCAGACTTCACTCGATGAGATCTGCTGGCGACCTGGGCTTCACCTTCCCTGTTCATTACCAACTATAAGATAGATAAATTTGCATCTGCAGAGGCAGCATTTGGCCACAGGGTATTACAGGCTGTTCATTCTACATCACCTTTTCCAGATCAGTCTGGTTCCCTCCTGTAGGGACAATAGAGCTTGAGTATCTTCCATGCATGGATGCTATCTCCACCTCTATTGAGAAAGGGCATTGGTACTTACCCGATATGCCTCTTCTAATAGGGTGGAGATAGCATCCATCCCCTCCCTACTCTGATCTGCTTCATGAACTGTAAGGTTATTGATTGCACGCAGGGTTCTGTGTTCACTGAATTGTTGTAAATGCTATTGTTCATTTCTTTCCTGAGGAGTTATTGTTTACTAAACTGTTTGTTCGATGACACATTGAGTCTGTTTAAGTTTTTCTTCACCAAAAAGCTGGGTAAGGCTAGCAACAAGGGGAGTGTCTTAACTATCTTTAATCAGACTCAGTCCAATCAGAAGGAGGACAATGTCAACCCATGCATGGATGCTATCTCCACCCTATTAGAAGAGGCGTATCAGGTAAGTACCAATGCCCTTTTTGGTCAATGACTGAAATAAAATTTCTGCCTGTATATATCAATTATCGTAACAACTAAGAATAAAAAAAAATATTTTAAAAGGACACAAATACATGTCCTTTCCAAAGACTGAGCAAATGTTCCCTTCCTTTTTTTCCCTGCGTGCGTTGCAAATTGATGGGTCTAAACAAAGACAGCTGTAGCAAAAGGATATTTGCATAAGGTAATTGTCAGCCTCTGCTACACTTGCTTACTTTTGGCTGCCGTAGGAACAGGGAGGCGGGCATGGTATTGGGGAAGGGAATTATATTGTACTGGAGGAGTCTTGTTCTCATCATCTTCTGCGCATGCTGGTGGCTGATGATTGCACTTGGTCAAGGCTAACTGTCTCGCATACCAACTTGATGAGGCTGTTTGAAGATGCACCCTACATGACACCTTAGGGAGTTACAGATTGGACACTGCATTGGTGAATTAGGGGGGAGGGTGCTGGGTAAATGTTTGATATGTACATGTTCCCACCTTTCTGGCTCAGATCTTTTTCTTTTTGCTGCTTTCACTTCATACCTAGTAAAAGTACTTTATCTCTATTCAAATGGAGTTGAGGTTTTTATTTCTTGGATATTGAAGGAGGCATACCTGACATTAAGCAAGATCTGACCTCGCACCCATCCTGGAGTTAAAAGCTTCCATGGTGGGAGCACCCAAATGTCTAACCCCTGCAACAAGCAGGAGAAGACAATGGCAAGAGTCACAACCAGCCAGAAACCAGAGGAGGACTGGCAGGCAGTTAAAGAGAGGATCTCATGATGACCCATGCTTTACACCTTCTTCAGGAGGCTTGGAAACGATGACACGTCCATGTAAGTTTCACTGATTAGCTGAGCAGGCTGAGGGGGGAGCAGAAGACCTGGTTGGTCCTGAACCATCACTTGAAGTGAAGTACAGAGGAGATCTCAAAGAACTGGGTTTTTTTTTACTGCAAGTTTGGGATTACATGCAAGAGTATGGAGAAGATTTCTCATCAGAAGTTGCCAAAGTTACAAGTGTTACTATGGCTTTGGAAGGCAGTGCAACTGCCTGGATGGTAGCCTTGCGTAATGATGATTCCCCCCTGCTGAGGGATTACAAGGGGTTTATGACTGCCCTGAGGAAACATTTTGATGACCCCCTCCTAAATCAAAAGGTGAAAAGCAGGAGGAAACCCTTAACCCAGGAGGGGAGGCCTGAGGCTGAGTACACACAGGAGTTTCGCGAGCTGTTTGTGCATATACGGGAGAGGTCCGAGGAGGCACCAAAAGCAGGAAAGGAGGGGCATTGGGAGCCCAACTGCTACACTAGACATGGTCCAAAACTGACCCTGGCTGGTAGGGAGGAACCTGGCTGGCAGCTAGGGAGACGCTGTGAAACTGCCCTTTGGGATGTTTCCAGTTTAGAGTACTCCCATTTGGACTGCAGGGGTGCCAGCAGCTTTCATGCAATTAATAAATGAAGTTTTGCATGAGCACCTCTACAAGGGTGTGTTAGTTTACTTTGATGACATCCTTATCTACATGGAAAGACATGAGGAACATGTGACTTTGGTGTGCTCAGTCCTCAAAAAACTCCGGGCCGCTGAACTTTGTGCCAAATTGTCTAAGTGTGAATTTCACCAGGAGAGGATCGATGATTTGGGATACCGCATCTCCCACAAAGGTATCGAGATGGACCCAGCAAATGTCCGGGCTGTCACTGAGTGGGCACCCCCTCACCCCCGCAACTACAAAGTTTTTTGGGATTTGAAAATTTCTATAGACAATTTATCCCCTCGTTCGTGAGCATTGCACTACCAATTACAAATCTCCTAAAATCAAAGGAGAGGTTAAACCTAGGCCCGGTAAGCCTCTGAATTGGACTATGGAATGTCAAGCAGCTTTCGAGAAATTGAAGCAATTGTTCGCTGCTGAGCCTGTTTTAAAACACCCAGACATGGATGCACGATTTGTGGTTCAAGCTTATGCCAGTGACGTGGCAGTGGGGGCAATATTGCTCCAAACAAATGCAGAAGGCAAATTGCAACCTTGCTCTTACACCTCACATAAGCTTACAGAAACAGAAAGAAGATGGGCCATATGGGAAAAGAAAGCTTTTGCTGTTAGATGGGCCTTGATGACCTGGCAACATTTTCTGAAGGGGCAAAACACGCTTTTGAAGTATGGACTGATCATAAAAATCTGGAAGCATTGAAGACCCCACGTAAGCAGTCACCTAAACAAATGCACTGGGCACAGCATTTCAACCGGTTCAACTTTACCCTAAAATACATCCCAGGCAGGAAGAACTTTATGGTTGATGCTTTGTCCAGGCTTCTCCAATACAACAGCGCCAGACCAACCCTGGTTCACCAAGTCATCCCGGCTAAGAACCTGGCTGACCCAATGGTTACTAGGAGCCAAGGCCCAGTGGACTTAGATGTGACCACAGACCTAATGGACAAACTTAAGAAAGGTCGTGCATCCGATAACTGGTTCAAAGATTATTCTAATGAATGCACCATGAAAGATGGACTGGCTTGGATAGGAGCTAAGTTGTATGTTCCTGCCAACCTGAAAACAGTTGTCCTTCAACGGGCCCATGACTCGAGAATGGTGGGTCATTTTGGATTTATAAAAACTTTGTATCTGATTAAGAGGCAATTTTGGTAGCCTTCCCTGAAAAAAAGACATTGAATCCTATATAGCCAGTTGTCCTGTGTGTGCAGCCGCAAAGAGACCACCAGGAAAACCCCAAGGACTCCTTCAAAGTGTTACCTGACCTGGGGCCCTGTGGAAGGAAATATCGATGGATTTTATTGTGGAGCTACCAGAAAGTCTTGGAAATACCGTGATTTGGGTGATCACTGATCTGTTCTTCAAACAGGTCCACTTTGTACTTTTTCCAAGATCCCATCAGCAAAGTCGCCAGCTAAATTGTTTATTTTACATGTGTATAGGTTACATGGAGTTCCTGAATGCATTATTTCGGACAGAGGGGTCCAATTCACCTCCCTCTTTTGGAAAGAGTTCCTGAAATTAATAGGCTCTGCCCAGGGACTAAGCTCCACCCACCATCCACAGACTAATGGGGCTTGTGAGAGGACTAACTTGGTTCTGGAGCAATACCTTAGGTGTTATGTCAATTATCAACAGGATAATTGGGCTGACCTTTTGCCACATGAAGAGGTGGCATACAATAATTCAGTACATAGCAGTACCGGAATGACCCCTTTTAAAATTGTGTTTGGCTAAGATTTTGTGCCCATTCCTGAATTGCCTCAAGAGAAGCCACAAATTTTGTCCTTGTCCGAGTGGAGTGATCAACTTCAATGATTTTGGCCAATGACCCATAGGGCCTTAGATGCGGCTCACCAAGCACACAAAAAACAAACTGACAGAAAAGGGCCAAGCCAAAAGAGTACTAGGTTGGGGATAGGGTATTTTTGTCCACCAGGTTTCTGCAAACCACCCAGAAATCAAAGAAATTGGGTCCAAAAAATGTGGGTCCATTTCCCATTGTCAAAATCATAAATCCTGTATCAGTGAAATTGGAACTGCCAAAGGCCCTTGGAAGGATTTATCCTGTGTTTCATGTAAACTTAGTGAAACCGGAACACACTTCTGCCATGCGTCCACCCCAACCCTCACCCCCTGTTCCCCTCCTGATTGAAAGAGAGCAACATTTTGAAGTTAAAGAAATCTTGGATTCCAGGAAACATAGAGTTTGCATTCAATATTCGGTGTCCTGGAAACACTTTCCACCTTCCCATGCTGAGTGGGTGAACAAATCCGATGTTAGAGCTCACCAGACTTCTACAGAAATTATATGCCAGGTATCCTGATAAACCCTAAAATTGATATATGTTATTGGATATTATTGTTGTTTTGTTTTGTTGTTGTTTTCTCCAGGGGTGATGTCCTTTTTGAAGGAGGGCCGGATGTCAGCCTCTGCTATGCTTGCTTGCTATCGGCTGCCATAGGAATGGGGAAGGGGGGCATGGTATTGGGGAAGGGTACTGGAGGAGTCTTGTTCTCATCATCTTCTGTGCATGCTGGTGGCTGATTTTGGACTTGGTCAAGGCTAATCGTCTCGCATGCCAACTTGATGAGGCTGTTTGAAGATGCACCTCACATGACACCTTAGGGAGTTGCAGATTATACATAGGGTTGGGGAATTGGGGGGGAGAGTTCTGGGTAAATGTTTGATGTGTACATGTTCCCGCCTTTCTGGCTCAGATCTTGCTTTCCTTTTTGCTGCTTTCACTTCATATCTAGTAAAAGTACTTTATCTCTATTCAAATGGAGTTGAGGTTTTTCTTTCTTGGATATTGAAGGAGGCATGCCTGACAGTAATGTTGATAGAGCCATGATTTGTTCCTGGACTATTACTTTAGAGTATTATTTACTACATTAGAGTAGTAGACCAACCTTGTTCTTATCTGAGAAAGAAACTTTCTTCTATGATATAAAGCTAAAATCTGATCTAGGGCCCCAAGGACAGAATTCTAGTCAATGACTGCTGTCCTCCATTTATCATGATCCTGAAGTGAAAATCCTCTATTGACCTCTTTATAGTACAACCCCAAGGAGACTGCTGGGCATGACAGAAGCCTCTGAGATCTGCCTTCTCAGACATTTCAGAAATAGTCTTCCTGGGTCCTTTGTTAGTCTGGAGGTGCGAGGTGGCTTCACATGATGAGCTAGGTCCAGAATCTATCCAAGGAATGGGATATCAGGAATTACCAGGGGTGGGATTCAGCTGGTTTGGACTGGTTTGGGTAAACCAGATGCTAATTTTACATCTGGTTCACTGAACCAGTAGTTGTAAGGACTGGCTGCCCCCCCTACTTGCTCCCCTGATGGAGTCTCCATGCAGCCCATTTTGGATGCCAGATAAGTGCAGGGCCCTGGGAGGGGTCCCGAGAGGGCAAAAAATGGGCCTCCTGGAAATTCTGGAAGTCTGGAAATGGGCCCGTTTTCAGCCTCTAGAGGGCCTTCAGAGCCTGGGGGAGGCCATTTTTGCCCTCTGGGAGCCTCAAAGAAAGCCTACAAAGCCTGGGGAGGGTGAAAATGCCTCCCCCCATGGTGCAGGAGGCTGAGTAGGCCATGCCCACCATGGCCACACCCACCCAGCAACTGGGCAGAGAACCAGTTGCTAAAAAATTTCAATCCCACCCCTAGGACTTACTCTTAAAAAATAGCACCAGTTCTAGAGAGCTGTGGCTTCAGAAAACCATCTCTAGCCTTATATTTCCATACAAGTGTTGAAGAATATATCTAAGATTAAACTTTGAAATCCAGAAGAATTTGCCGAGACAGAGAAAGTATTTTCTCTCTAACATTCTGAAAGTACTAGACAGAAGTTTCCTGAAGATGGGCTCCAGCACGAGTCCAAAAGCTTGGAAGACAAAACCTATGGTCCCAGTGACTGGCCCAGATTGGATCCAGTTTTTTCCTTGACCTCTTGTTTTTCCCTGCCTTTAGTTCACAAAAAGTACAACTCTTTAACATGCATGTGCTACTGTATACTTTATAAAATTTTAACCCTCTTTGCTACGGTAGGAAGTGTGAAAATTCTGGCTTTCTTTGTTGTTGCAAGACTATTGTTCCCATCCTGTGTTTTTTTCCCTTTCCTCATTTCCCCTGTGACACTCTGACCTTCTCCTTCATCTTTCTCTCATTGAACTGACTACATTACTCTCTGAAATCCTTCCCTTTTTATTTTGAACTAAATGTGAAACTCTCAAAATGCATTAACCGCTTATTTGATTGCCATTTGTCTTTAGCTTCAATCAGGCTTTGTGCTCAATTCTGCATAAACTGCCAATAACTTATTATTTGACTATTCAGTACCCTATTGGTCTCAAATATTATTTAAGGATTGGTATTGATTGGCTATTAATTGTGGTTGTGTTTGGGGAATTTCAGAATGTATAAACCTGTTTAATCCCCAATAAGATCTTTAAAGACTTGACACTCCAGGAGACCCCCAATTCAAGATAAAAGATGTGAAATAACAAGTGCCTGATCTTCCACATGTGTAAAGGATAGACCATAAAGAAATTCCTCACTGCTAAAATGTCAAAGTTTTATCATTCTTTAATTGCACAGGAAATGCAGGACAGGCTCATAATATATATTTAATCCAAATCATAATAACCCAACTTTAATAAGAATCTAAGATGATTCCATAATGGCAATCCACTGCAATGAGAACTGTACTCAGCTCTAGCAAGTGGTATCTGCTGTTCCATTCTTCCTTTCTCTGCTACAGAGTAAAATTTGAATTCTTCTTGTCATAAGACAAGGGGGAAAAGATGAATCAGATGGCCATCAAAAGACCTGAAGAGGAAGCAGATCAACTCTGGGCAACCTGTGGCCCTCTGATATTGTTCAGTTACAACTGCTAGTATCTCTCGCTTGTTCCTCTCTTGGCTTGAAATACTGGAGTTTTTACCTGAGGAACATCTGGAGGAATATCGCTACGTTCCTAAGATTTAATTTCATTAGTTGCAGGCAAGAACTGACTATAGATATGTATCATGAATTCTCAGAGAGTATCATTACACATCCTGAAGAAGAATATAACATTATTACGGTCATAGACCAGCAAGAGACATCACTGTTTACAATATATTAAAAAATAGTACTGACATTAATAGTGGATAATAACATCCCTCTTAAGAAAATACATGTTCTCAAACCATTAGGGTCACTCCCTAGTTTACATGAGTGGAGAGCTGATAAGTATGTGAGTAAATATAATTTTTCAAAAACTGTTAGAGGTATCTCCCCAAACTTGGCACAAGTTGACAGCTATACTTCTGTAACCATTTGTTTTTCTTGTGGACATTTCATCAACACAGAGTTTTGCCATTGCGCCTATGGTAGCTGGGTTTGAGTCCTGGAGAGAAAGTCTACATAAAAGTTGTCTGCCCTCCCTGGCAATCTCTCTAATAAGGGGAGAATATATATTGACCTATAACTCACAGTACATTAAAACATGTGAGATATCTTCGACTTCTCCTTTAGCACATATACATACCCGTTCTGCTATTGATGTTCCCTTATATCGTTCCTGGAGGAGTGCTGAGGGGAGAATGTTAAATCTGGCTCTGAAGAAAGCTATTCTTTGTTTTGGGAAGATCAGATCTTTTAGATATCTTGCTGATTCCCACACACCCTGTTTGATTCTGTCCTTACTGTGGAGAGGCAACCCATTTCGTTCTTAGAACTCCATGTCCTTTATTCTATTGATTACTACTTGCTTTGCTTGGTCAAAGTCTAGGGACATTAAGAATACTGGTGAGAGCCCATAAGAGTCCAGCTTTTGACCTATCGCCTGTTTCCAGGGGGAGGGGAAGTTGTCTGTCAACACTAGTGGGGACAGTCCAGACACTGGAAAGAAGTGCATTTTAAACCAATGAATGATCATCATCTTCCAGGCTCTTATTACACATCCTGAATTCCTGGAACTTATTGGAAATGTAGTAGGTACTAGATCTAATTAAGTACCCACTTTTAAGGAATCAGTTTATGAATGTAAAGCTTTTCTTCTGTTTTCCTAAAAACCCTGGTATTAGGGATGAAGTACACTAGACTTAGGAAAGGATTAACTTGATCTATAGTACCATAGGGAAGATTGGTTTAGTGATTAATTTCATGTTATACCCTTGGGAACAAAACAGCAGAGTGCATTTGTCTCTATAATCCCTTTTCCCAAATGTAATTACAAATGGAATTGATCAAGTCATGGGTTTCTACCACAGACACATTAGAATTGCTAGGGTATGTAATAACTTAGTACAGACCATCAGTCGTCAGAGCTAGAGGAAATTGGATACTAGACTCCTTCTTTTAAAAAAGAAAGAAAAGTGATATTTTTTTAGAATAGTTTTTAAACTCCAAAGATGCTTTTCCTAAAAGACAACTGGACTTTCTTGGTTTTTTCTTTCTTTGAAAACATTTCACTCTCTTCCAAGAAACTTCTTCAGAACTGAAGTTTTGATAGATCTCCTCCCAAAATGTACTTACAACTCAGTTCTGAAATTCTGATGACTGCCTCTCTACAGTCATGTGATCACATTTTGGGTACTTGGCAACTGGCCTGCAATTACGATCCTATGGTCACATGACTGTAATTTCTAGAGTTTCATATTGAAAATCAGCACTTACTTTCAGCTTTCTGCAAAACAGAAACAATGGGTTTACTTAATGATCACTGCAAAACACATTCATAAAAGCAGGTCAGTCATGTGATGACTCATTTCATGAGCATCATGACTTCTGACTGTAATGGAAGCTGCCCATTAGGGTCATAAGTCAAGGTCTAACCAGTACTTTCTTTAAACTGCTTCAACATCTGATAATCTCAGTGACAATTGTCCAACTGGTAAACCCAAAACAAGGAAAAACTCTCGAGAGCTTTGAATTTCCAAAAGTAAAACTTTACTGGATTTTGATATTGAAGAAACAAAACCAGCTCTGATTTTCCTGCGCAAATGCTTGCATAGTTAAACAGTAGCTTCCCTTTTTTCTACATCCCTGGGTGATCACATTGTCCAATTATGAGGTGTCCTTTCGCTATGGGAACAGTCCATCTCTTTCTCAAGCACCTGCAGTGGTGACCTTGATGGTTTCCAGGCTCTCATGATCTGCTTCTCAGCATTCCATTCTACCCTTCCTTCCCCCTCCCCCAGTTTATTTGCAAGATGAATAGCAATAGAGTTTGAAAGAAGCAAAGCGGTTCAATCTTGATACCCAGCCTTCTTTCCACCATCCACCTTCACACCTCTTTAATAGACAGGGTGTAGTGAAATGAATGCTTACCTGTTTTATCTTTGTACAAAAATCTTCCACCAGTGGTAGGTTGCAGGCGGTACACCCCGGTACAGGTGTACTGGACCCTGCCCGGAGCATCGGATACCGTTCTGGTACAGTGCTCCAGAGGGCCCACCAGCCTGCCCGAGCTCCTTATTGGTCTTTTAAGTCTTCAGCACATAAGCGCACAAGGCATACAGCGCCTGCGCAATGCACCACTGAGCAGCTGGAGCATCGTGGAGGCTCACAGAGGCGCTAATATGCACACATGTGCTGCACGCATGTGTGTGCACGCTGCGAGCATCCATGTGGATGCCGCTGGCCCGTTCCAACCATGCCAGTTGGAACAGGATCCGGAACCCACCACTGTCTTCCACCCATCTGAACAGAACTCATTCCTTGCTAAATGTCAGATAACCACCAAACATGAAGAAATTCTATTCCAAATCAACAAAGAGTTGCAGGCTACGGTTTGCTCAATGCTCTTAGAGAGCAAATAAAGCCCTAGTAGTGAGAATTTACCTGAATCACCAAACAAAACTTTTTAAAAATACCAAAAAAACACCCATAAAAACTTATACTTCCAGATCGTTTGAAATCTGTCCTCTGGTGTTAAGGGGGTAACTTTTTGAATCTGTTGACTCGTTAAAACAGCATGAAAGCTGCATGCAGGACTTGCATATACCAGAGATTTTGAGTCAGCACAATGTGTGATGTATTGTTTATTTTATTGTTCCTTTTTGACCTGAAAAGAAATCACTTGTTCAGTAGCCTGTGGGTGTGCGATAACTGAATGTAAAAACCTTTGCAAATATTATTTCGGAATTTATTTTTGGTCCCCAAAGGATTACAGCCAATTATTAATATGGGCTTTTTTTGCATTGTTTTTAATTACAATAATACCTCGTGGTTAAGCAAAGGGTGAACTTGAAAAATCTCTCCTGTCAGTCTTTTGCTTTTCTCCTCATTGCCTTACTTTTGAGGTGTGCAAGTGAAACTTTAATGGCAATATTTTCTTTCTATTCAACCAGCTCGAAAAATCTAATGGTGCCAAATGGTAATGTAAACCCAAGAAATAGTCAAGACTTCATTTCTGAGTTCTTGATAACTCTGCCAACAAGACTCGCAAGAGATCAGAGTTGGGGAGGGGGAACATTCAGGCAAAAAGCACTTTTCTGCAGCTAAAACAAATTGCTTTATATATTTGTTAAGCTTTTGTTGCCTCTAATTCTTGTGGTCAGGTGTTTTTCCTTCACCTCACTGTCACACTTTGCTTTGACAAGCTGCCTAGCAGGTGTACTCAGTTCCAGGGACAATTATTTCACTAGGATAGGAATTCAATGTAACTGAAATAGGGCAGAATTTTCCATTTCTTGCTCCGTGTGGCTTTAATTCTGAAACCTCAGAGGAATGTTGAAGAGAAACTCCAGAGGGGGATGGTTTTTTTTTTTAATTTGCAAAACGTAACCTTACAGGAAGAAAGTTGGATGAAAAGCAGATCTCCTGCATCCTCCAGCCTAGAGACCTTCAAATGGTTAAAGTCAGATCATGTAATTTATCTGTCTGAATTTCCCTTGATTTGGATCTGCTTTTCATCTGCATTTCCAAATTCAGACAGATAACTAACATGATCTGACTTTAATCACTTGAAGATCTCTAGGCTATAGGATGCAGGAGATGGGCACAGTGGGAGGGAAGGCGGGCGCATGGGAGGGATTGGTCACAAGGGAGTTGGGTGGGTCCAAGGGATTGGCTTATAAGGTGGTGGGGAGCACGGAGCTTCAGTTCCAACAATTATTCCATTCTTCTATAGTTTGGAGGTCAGTTAGTACCTGTGTGATAAAAAAGCATTTAAACCAAAATTGGTGTCTTTAATGGGGGGTCTTAATCAGACTTTGCGACAAGCCTGCTTGTGCCGGGGGATACCCAATTGCTTGCAGGCCTGGTATCAGGCTGCAACTGAATTGGATGGTGAGTTTTGAGACACCGCCTTTGGGGCTCCAGAGGGCAGAAGCCTACCTCCCAACCTATGGGTCCCATTGCAAAAACCACTGCCGAGTTCTGGGACTCAGGCATTATTGGCAAAATCCCTGCCTGTAGAGATTTCAGGACCAGCTACTCCAACTAGACTGCAACTGGCCTGCTTTAGGTGCGGGAAGCAAGGCCATCAGGCTGCAGAGTGTCCTACAACAAGTCCAAAGAGCACGACCAAAACAGCCATTGCTAAATGTGGAACGGCACGAAAAACTGTAAAAACTCAATCTGAAACACTAAGGGGTACAAGGCAAACATCGACAGTGACCCCATGTGGCACTGTGGCAAATGGAGAAGGAGAGGCCCTGATGGCAAGTGGGAGTGGGAAGGATGGCAAGTCATACCTTATGGTGAATGGACTCATCAGGCCTTTTGTGATCCCCATAGGAGTGGAGTTGTCCAAGAGGAGATGGTGCACAGCTTTGATAGATATGGAGTGTGTGGTGTGCGGTGCTTCATGAGTGCTGCAGTTGCTGAAAGTTTAGGGGTGGCCTTTGACGCATTAGTCCATCCCATAAAGTCATCCCGACTTTGGGCCCGAGTAGATCTCCTGCTTACCAATCTCTTGAGAATGAAAGCCTCATCCAGGCTAGCTGATGATAAGGACAATAGAGTGTCAGTAAGCATTTGAGCACTTGAAATCCCTATTCGCAAGGGAACTGGTGCTTAAACACCCAGATCCATCTAGGCCATTTGTGGTGCAAGCAGATTCCAGTGAGGTGGTGGTGGATTCAGTCCTCTTACAGGCTAATGAGAAGGGGACCTTCCACCCATGTGCATATACTTCACAGAAATAGAATGACACTGAACGTAACTGGCCCATATGGGAAAAGGAAGCATTCGCAGTGAGGTGGGTCTTGTCAATGTGGCAGCATCTACTGGAAGGTGGGGTTACCCTTTGAGGTCTGGACAGACCACAAGAATCTGGAGGCCCTCCAAACCCCACGGCCAAAACAGGTTTGGTGGACATTGTATTTTAGACAGTTTAACTTCAACTTAAAATACATACTAGGTGGAAAGAACTTCCTGGCAGAGGCCCTGTCCCCAAAACCACAGTATGATAGTAGGCGGGAGGAAGTAGTGCAGGCAATAATACCAACAATGCAGCCCCAAACTCATCCCCACCTAACACACTGGTAGACAACATACACCTGGCTATCCAGGCAGCACTCCCGGCAGATCAGTGGTTCCAGGAGAACCAGTCATTGCTGACGCTTTGCTTGGAAGGGGTCCAAGCTTTAGGTGCCCAACAGTGTCAGATTGGATGTACTGTGGCACTGCCACAATGCTTGTTCAGCCGGCCATTTTGGGTTTTTTAAAACCCTTCATTTAACTAATTCACAGTTCTGATGGCCGTATATGAAAAAAAAACAGAGGAGTACGTGAGCAGCTATGTCGTATGCATCATCATGAAGACCCGGCCAGGTAAACCTCCAAGCCTGTTACAGCCCGTGGCAATCCCTGTCCAACCATGGGAAAAAATGGCCATGGATTTCATTGTTGAACTACCAGAGAGCCAGGGTAATACAGAAATTTGGACGATGATAGATCTGTTCTCAAAACAGGCCCATTTTGTGACCTGTTCTGGCCTTCCATCCACCAGAAAGCTAGTGAAACTATTCGTGGTTCATATATATTGCCTCCATGGTATTCCCAAGAGGATAATCTCCGATCAGGGGATACAGTTTACTGCTAAGTTCTGGTGTAAGTTCCTGGTGATGGTGGGGTCCTCACAAGGCCTTAGCTTGCCTTTCTACCCAGCTACCAACAGGGCTTCCGAGAGAAAAAATGCAATGGTGGAGCGATATTTGGGCTCTAAAAGATGTACGGGACACCCAGTGACATAGAGGACAACTACAATACTATGGAACTCCATCTCGGAGGCATCGTGAGTTCCCAGTAGTGATGTGAATGCCCCTTATTTATTTGCCGGCGAGTCTGCTGGCCCTGAGCTGCCACCTTGTTTCAAGGCCTGCTTCTTGCTTTTGCTTGGAAGACTGCCATTTGTCTTACCCTAGCCTTGTGGACTGCTTTTGCACTTTGCTTTGCTTTACTTTCAGAACTGCCTTTGCCTTTGCCTTTGCCTTGTACCTTGTCTTTGTTCTGAGGACTGCTCTTTGCCTTATACCTGGACTATGCCTTGTGAACTTTCCTGGTAATATATGGGCTATTGTTAGGGGCAGTGACGTGCGGTGAGGTTTATGGCTGGTGAGGCTGGTGATGTCATCAGGAAGGCGGAGAATGGGACCACGTGTGCTGGAAGCTGAGGCTGCCTAAGCCTCCAGCACACGTGATCCCATTCCCCGCCTTCCTGAGCGTGCTCCGCCGGCTCACGCTCCACAGTCCTCGAAAGCGACTGGGGAACGACGAGAACCTTCCTGCCTCTGCTGGACTTTGTGCGCTCCTCACGACTGATATTGCAGTCGTGAGGAGTGCGCGAAATCCAGCAGAGGCAGGAAGGTTCTCATCGTTCCCCAGTCGCTTTTGTTGCTTCATCATCCCGGAGCACCGACAACATTTCTGCCTCCGCAGCTCGCGAGCGCGGACGGACGGATGTATATAATATTATCCCTGCGACCAATTCGCTCGCACAGAGAGGGGCTCCTCCAGGTGCCGTCCGCTAGACAATGTCGTGGGGTGGCGCCTAGGAGTAGAGCCTTCTCTGTAGCAGGCCCAGCCCTGTGGAATGACCTCCCTCCGGATATTAGGAATACCTCTGACCTCCGCTCCTTCCGTATTAAGCTTAAGACCCACCTATTCCAAGCAGCTGGCCTGGCTCAACTTTGATCTAACCATATCGCTCCTGACGGGTTTTTAACTGGGTATTTTAATTATATTTAATTTCTAGGGGGTTTTAAATACTGTATTTTAATTGTTTTTATCAGCCGACCTCCTCCTTGTGTATGTTTCAGTGTATGTCTTTGTTATATGTTTGTTTTGTTCACATATTTATTTCGTATGTTTCATTGTACGCCGCCCCGAGTCCTTCGGGAGAGGGTGCGGCTAAGAAATAAATATATTATTATTATTATTATTATTATTATTATTATTATTATTATTATTATTATTATTATATATATATATATATATATATATATATATATATATATATATATATATATATATATATATATATATATATATAATATAATATAATATACTATTATTTCATGAAGAGAGGTGAGGCCCTGCCTCCCCTGCCTCCCCTGACCGCACATCCCTGGTTAGGGGTCCTGGGGATGGCTGCCTTCAGGGTAGTGTGGGGTGGAGCCTTACTGGTTGTTGGAGGGCTGTTTGTTCAACACTTCATAAGAACCATATCGGACTCTCTAGAGGCCTGCCTTGCCTTGACCACCTGGGTCATAGAAGTTATTATATTTCCAACATTCCTTGTTAAGAGAAGATACAAATAAAAATGAAAGTTAAAATTAAAAAGCCAGATCATAGCTAAAGTCATAGTTGAAAATAGTGAAGGGAATGAAAGTGAAAAGTTTGACAATGCTGGTTCTATGAAAAGATTTTTCTCTGTAATTCATGTTTAATTAAAAGCATACAATCCTTTTCAGGCTGAGGACTACCTTCAGCCTTGTTAGATTGCCATGGGCAAAAGTGAATAGGCCCAAGGAGGGAAAAAATTAAATTACACTTCCTTAATGTAAATTAAATTAATTAAATGCTCCTCACTTCCTTAATGAGTCTCCCCTTCTATTGCATTATCATATCTTAAAAATTGTCTGAGTGTAACACCCAAATCTTATGTGGTTATAAGTAACCCTTACACTGACTAAAGAGGCGGTGACATAGGCAACATTTCTCCCTTGGAAGAACCAGAGGTGGTATCCTACGGGTTCTGACTGGCTTGCCCAAACCAGTAGTGGAAATCATGGGTTCCCCTGCCCACCTGCCCTGGCTTATGGCATCCCATTTAGGGCCTTTTTAGCCAAAAGTGCATGTGCGGAAGGCTAAGCGCATGCACATGGTCACATTTGTGAACCAATAGGGAAGGTAAGTTAATGCCACCCCTGGGGGAGGACACACCAAAATCAAAGTGCCACGACCAAGAGAGACCTCACACAAAATAGTTTGCAAAGTTGCTTGTTGAAATACAGTGTTATTACTATTCTGAACCAATGAGAGCTTCTCAATGTCATTAAATAACTAGTAAAATATAAGTGACCTCATTTTTCAAAGTTGGAAAAGCCCTCTTCCATTGTGAACCATTAGACTATATAACAATATGAAAGTAGAAGTAGAAAACGGGGTTCAGATCAAGGTGGATATATGATGGTAGTGATGACAAATTCAAAATTGTATATTAATATAAATTGCATATCAGCAGCTGTTATTTTGCCCTGAGAGGTCAAAAGCTCTTTTTTTCCTCAATAACTGGGCCAAGTTTCACAAAACTAGACTGTGAAAATGTTCATAAATATACATTTCAATCACCAGAGTCAGATTTTTTTCCAGACTAAATTTAGTATATGGGATGTTTCTTCTTTGAATATATTTCTTTGATTCGGTCTCAAGAGAAGAGGAAATTGGGAAGGTAATACATCCTGTGCAATTGTGTCAGTACATACCTTAAGGCTAGAAAGATACACAGTATTTAACAAATTATGTGTTTTAAATATTTAATTGGGTTTCTTTAAACAGAAAGGATATGATTCACCACCACTGACCCACAATCCACTGGTATTTTGCTCTTACTTTACAAAAAAGTCATGCAATCCAATGGATAAGTTAGAAAGGGTTTAAAAAGCTACATGAAAGGGGCAAATTATATTTTAAAAATGTAATGTATACAAATCATTCATTAGAAAAAGTTGTATACAAGATGAATACCAAATATGTAACTAAGCAAATTATATATGATGGAATGGTATAAAAAGTTAAAACACATATTGGCACAGAAGAGATTTAGATGGATCCATATATCCCTACTTTACTGTTGATCATCATAGAACCTGAATATAAATTTATATACATGTTAATGAGGCATGGAAAAAGGAGAAATTTTATAATCAATTGGTTTAGAGAAATAATAATTTGAAACAAGAATAGGAATGCATTAAATCATGGCCTCTTGTCTCCTCCTGCCTCGATTAACTTGGAAATATGACCTTCAGAATCTCTTAATGATGGGGTGAAGAAATTTACTCTTGCAAGGTCCACTTTTTACATTAGAAATGTGAAATCCAAAATTGAAGCTCGGGGCTAAATGGCGCAAATTGTACTTTCTAGGGAAGGACCATATTCTAAGAACTAAGCATCAAGATTTCCTCTCACTGAGCAAACGTTCAGACGATTGTAAAGAAATGTGGAATAGCAGAAGAAATTTCTGCTGTCATGCAAGTTGGTGCAATGTTAAAAAAAATGGAAGTTTTTAAAGACACTATTTAACTTCTTCACTAAATCTCAAATATCATATAAATAACCGAAACTCATAATTAATCAGCTAAATTGTCTTCGTTTTTATGAGAGCCTAGATAATAATGAATAGGTACTGTAGATTCCATGCTTCCCAAGAGCTACATGTCTCTGGCTTGTGTGGTCTTAAAGACTTCTCATTAATCATGTTTAAATTAGAGCCTCTTTCCTTAAAACCAGGCTAAACTCCCTTTGAATTGGCCTCTCTTGCAACTTGACAAAAGCACAGCTTGACCTCTGCCAAGTAAAAGTCTAAAAGGTGTTTTAACTAATATGAAAATAATTTACTTGTACTTGAGTTTGCGCATTGGCATTTTTAAAAAGAGTGTCTTTTAACATTGTACAATCCTGAGTAGTAGTGAATTATCCTGGGTGCCTAGTGGCTGTGAGTTTCTAAGTGGGGAACAAAAGGCTTCAGCTGAACTCCGGCAATAGCAAGTGGCTTGCCTTACTGGTTCTAATACTATGCCATCTGTGGCACTGAATGGCATTTACACCATCCCAGACACAATGTGCAACCCCTCCCCACCTGATTTAATAATTGTTAACCTCTTCCCATCTTGAAATTTTTCACTTTTTGAAATTTTGTTTTTATAATTTAAAAACAATTATGGGAAGTCCCTGAAGAACACTTATTTATTACACAACTCTGCTCCATGAGCTGCATTGGGTACCATTCTGGAACCAATTCAAGGTGCTAATTTTAATCTTTAAAGCCCTTTGTGGAATGGGACTGGGTTATCTAAAGGATTACTCTAATTCGGTATGATTTAAAAGTGGAAACGATTGCTTTTAAAATTGAGCCCACTGCAACCAGAATAAAATATATTTCTAAATAAGATAATGTAGACATTTCTGGATATTTTTTCACACCCAAGGTGTTGTTTTCCTTTTACGGAACCAACACCTCGTTGAAAATAAAGATGACAGCAATGCACTTGGTATCTTAAGCACTGAGCTAATTTACCAACATGGAGCAATTAACACTTTAATCAAGATTCAGAAATAATCACTTCAGTGTGACAATCGAAAGCTTTGCAGAGGTTTAAAATTTGTAACCCGTGTGGTTTGATCAAATGAACATGTTTATAGTTGATAGAGAATAATGAAAAATAGTTTTGCAAAGAAATTAAATTTATAACGCAGACCTGTTTTTATTTAACTGTTGATCTAAACGTAGATTCAACAGCTGCAGTCTGTCTGAAATAAGGTTCTCCAAACCATAACACAGATTAACAAGAACTTTCAAGAATTCACAAAAGTTAATCTTAAAATAAAGATGACGTTCTTCCAGATTTTAAGAAGAGTGACCATTGGATTCTCTCTGCTTATATTCCCAATATTATTTTCATTCCCAATTCCATTTCAACATGCACTCATTTCTCTTTTTTAACCAGCCACATTTAATATTGAGCCAACCCAGGAACAAATTCATTGCAATAAAAATGGAAAAATAAGGGAGCAATTAAGATCATGCTGGGGAATTCTGGAGTTGAAGTTTAGATGTCTTAAAGTTTCCAAAGTTGAGAAAACTGGTCTAGGTAAACAGATAATCCTCCTTACACCATAAAGGAATTTTTAAAGAACTGTTGCTATATATGTATTCCATACTCAGTTTCTACTCTCAGCAAAACTAAATCGATCAAAATGTCTCCCAAGATGTCATTTTAAATATACCCCTTCTACCCCTTCACTTAATATATTCCAAGGCAAGGTGGTAGTTCAGATGCTATATGGGACAGATTTGGGGATTAGTTCAGAAGGTCATTGCTCAATTGGAAACAGTCTAAAATAACTTTCTAAGGAAAAATTTTGGGCAGTCCCCCCGGGGCACACCTCTTGTCTATTTATGGATGAAGATAGGGCTACCTTCCATCTCTATTAGAGTACATCTTGCATTGTTGGGGCATTTAAAAAACTGGAAAACCTTCAAGATTCCCATCTTGCCAAAATCTGCTTTCTTTATTATACAGTTGGGAATCAATAGATTAAACTTTTCTCACATATTTTGTCACGAATTTATCAAATTTATGAGGCTGTCCATTTCAACAAA
Organism: Natrix helvetica; assembly: GCF_964273705.1. Classification (NCBI taxonomy): domain Eukaryota; kingdom Metazoa; phylum Chordata; class Lepidosauria; order Squamata; family Natricidae; genus Natrix; species Natrix helvetica. Next base: position 80,291,063 of record NC_138552.1, read on the forward strand.
AGTAACTCTGGGGGGCACACAATTGTAGGAGAACCTTTGGGAGAACATAGATCTTGGAATTTTTTTTTTTTAAAAAATAGAGATTGTTAGCATCTCTTTCGAAAAGCCAAAGAGTAGTACAATTGTCCAAATTTTCACCTTAGTATCATTATAAAAAAAAACCATAAAACCTCATCCTAGTATCTAGATAACATAACCAGTATATCACTGAGAAGTGCTTTAATAACCTTTCACCAGCACACCATGCCTTCTACACTCCTCAAAGGGAGATTTTGAAAGCTCCCTCTCAAAAACACCTGTGTCCTTAGAGTATTGGTCAAGGGGAGTATATTGTCGTTGGCTGCCAACAGAGCTAGCAACAAAGCCAGAGGAGGAGGAGGCTGAAGGGAAGCCTGGGCCACGTTCGGAGTTTTTGGAAGGCTCTGATGAGGAAGCAGAATCAGAAGCAGAGGCGGGCCCTTTTGTCCACTTCCAGGTGGAGAAGGAGCTGTCTTTGGGGCCTGAGCTGAGTGAGAGGGAGAAACAGATGGGCCCGTCCAAGATGAGTGTATGCGTAGAGAGGAGAGCAAAGGAAGGCAATAAGCCAGCTCTCAAGGAAAAGCAGACATAGACACTAGCTAGTCCCACCCTGGCTGGGAAATAAATAGTAGGGGTTTGGGAGTGGCCTGTTGTCATAGACAACCGTTTGTTTTCCGAATCAAGTTGGATTCCTTTGCCAGAACCAGTTTGTTGGAACTAATTCCTCTGTATTTGAGGTACCAACCACACTTATGTGGTTATGTGGACAGCATGACTATACGCCAAGGTGCAAGAAATGCCAGTGTGGTACCTATTAATCTACTTGCATTTGCATGCTTTTGAACTGCAAGGTGGGCAGGAGCTGCGGAAAGTAACAAAACTCAACCCCATCACATGGTCCTTGGGTCTCGAACCTAGGCTGTCAGTTTTCCAGCTGACAAGTATTACAAGTGCTATGTCTACCTTATATGCAGCTTTATCATTCCTCTCTATTGTAGTTGTTTCCTGTTCTTCTAGGATTCATTTCTATTGCTCCTGTGATGCAGTTCCTGTTCCTGTTATATTTTATAATCTCAATGATGGTTTGTATATAATTTTTAATTATACTACATGAAACATGGTGTCAGGAGCATCTTAATCTGCACTGTCTCTATACATTTGATGTATATCTGTCTAGCACTTGTGGTCCTGTGCTGGAAGCTGAGCATTTAGGCAAGAACATCAGCATAATGGCTGCTGTTAACAACATACCACTGCCTGGGGCCAATGAGGGTGAGTGGAGATTGCAACAGTAACTGGGACAACTTCAGAGCAGAGTTTGAGGATTACTCCCTAGCCACAGCTTAAATGACAAGCCAGCAGCAGTACAAGCCGCCACACTGAGGAGGCTGATGGGCAAAGAATGCCTCCATGTTTACAAGCATAATTTAACTCTTACAGAGGAGCAAAAGAGTGATACTAAAGCCATATCCTAGATGCCTTAGAAGTCTTTTTCAGACCCTCTAAAAATGTCATATATGAAAAATATGAAATATGTCATACCATAGAATTTACAAATGATTGAAAACTCTAGAGCAGGATAAACAGATTGACAGTGTCCAAACGGAGGGGGTGGAGCTAGCCAGAATGGGCGATGAACGCTGAATTTCTTCCTTCTCCAGACCATCGCAGAGAATGGGTTTTAAAAATGTAACACCCATCTAATGATGAAATGTAAGAGATTATGAAATGTGTTACTTCCCTTGTTTTCCTCCTGATTAGACTGTATTTGACTCGGAATTGGTCACTTTTGAGAGGAGCTTGGATGTTTGGTTAACAGATTCGTGAGGCTTTTGAAAGTGGATGGGAGAGGAAGCACCCTATGATTGAAGACTGAGAAGGAATTTGGGAAGAGTTTAAAGGAGTACACCTGAAAAGGTAATAGCTGATTTATAAGTGTATAGTATGAAGGCTCAGTACTCCCTTTTTTTAGTCAAAGTGTACAGGCCTAGAGAAGGTGGAAAAATGATGGCTATGTTAAACAAAAAATTGAACACGTGCAAAAAGTAGCAGCAGACAACATACCATTAGCCACTGGAGCAGCTGAAGATATTGGGCAAACTAGCAAGTCTACTGCTAGGAATGCCAGTCATGCCAGGATTATGCTGACCTAATCGAAGATAGGAAAACGACAATTAAACTATCTGATAGATCAACGAAAGTTCAATTATTGACTTGGGCCCCAAAGTGTTGGTTGATACCGGCAACAGCAAAAACATTTGGCATTTCAGAGCATATGGTTAAAACAGCAAGAAAAATAAGAGAGGTATTTGTGCACTATCAGATGCAAAAGTTGGCAAACCATTGCCAAAGGAAATCTCCAACAAAGTTCGAGATTTCTACAAGGAAGACGATTTTAGCAGGATGTGCCCTGCTAAAAAAGCGGTTGCTACTGTGCAATCTGAAAGAACTTATGTGGCATATAGAAACAAATATGGCGCTGAAATTGGTTTCTCCAAATTCTGTGAACTCAGACCAAAGTGGTGTGTCACTATCGGTGCCTCAGGCACATATTCCATCTGCGTCTGCAGCATTCATCGAAATGTTAAGCTTATGCTATAAGGTGCAAACATTAAAGAGGACTACAAGCTGCTCTTGGGAAAGGCAGTTTGCAATCTACACACCAAAGATTGTATGTTGCCAAAACTGCCCTAGTGAATAGGCACTGAAATATTCAAGAACTGGGATTCAGAAGAATCAATAGAATTCAAACGATGAGTTCATAATAACCGCAAAATGCTGGAAACAAATGTGCCCCCTATGGCGATGGGGTTGTTGATTCAAGTGCCTGAACTGGTAGTGACAATGTCATCATAGATCAACGCAATATACAACAATTAAATCAATGTATTGTTGTTTTCATTAATATATCCCCTATTTCCATGTAATTTTTGTTAACCCAAATGCTTGTATGAGAGACTTCACTGTCTTACTTATGATTCTTCTGCTTTTATTGCACATTTAAAGTGTATGATAGCAGTACTTAGAGAATCTAACATAAGACGCCTTGATTTTTTTTTTTTGAGAAAAATAGCCAAGTTGAAATATTTAATTTTAAAATCTCATCAAAGTAAAGTTTTCATTGTTTAATGAAAGTATGAAACAGAGTATAATGGAAATTTTCAGGGAGACATGGCAACTGAATCCTTCCTCTTCATCTATATTTATCTATAATGATGTTTCCTTGCCATTTTGCCACTCTCTAATTGTTCCAGTGATAGGAAACTTTCCCGCTTCATCTAGTTTATGCTGACTTCTATTCGCTGTGGGCAAGTATTCTTTTTTTTTTATAACAAAGTTTTATTGGTTTTTTCAATATTTTACAAAGGAAAAAGGTAGGGGATAGGTTACAAATTTTGGCAACTGCAGTGTGCGGTAGGTGCGCCCCCCCTCCATACTCATAGTATACATTTGCACATAGTTCATTATTAAGTAGTAACATAATAACATATAGTCAGCATGTAAGTTCAGTTAATAATTTCGATCAATTTATGTCAGGTGTATTTTCTTACTCATTTTTGTGATCTGAGCTTTCTTGATGTTGCCCCATCTCCCCCCGCCGACACAGCTCCGGCCCTTCCCGTGTCCTGTGTATCTGGTGGAGGATCATCAGGTTTTTCTAGGAGTAGTTTGTTTTTTTCCATAAAGGCCTGTGCCTCTATGGGTGTATTAATTCTAACTCTTGTCTCCTCCCAGAATATTAGCATACCTTCAGGCATTCTCTTACTTTCTTGGGGATCTGTTTCAGAATGGTTATCTCCTTATCCTTGTATGTCAGGGCTTGCCCCCTTTGTGTGCTCAGAATCTCATCTCTTGTGCTTTTTCTAAGGAATTTAATGTGTAATTCCCTGGGAACGTTGTGTGTCCTAGCATAGGCTGAATTCACTCTATAAACCAGGTCTATTTCCCACCCAATCTGTTGTTTCTCTTTCTGGATGTAGTCAGCCAAAATGTTTGTCATGATGTCCCTTATATTTTCATCATCTGTCTCCATCACATTTTGAAATCTAAGATAAAAGGACATTCTCTCAAACTCTATTTTCATCTGCCGGGAGTCCAGTTCTTTGTTTCCCTTCTGCATCCCTTCCATCCCTTCCCTCATCTCAGCCGCCCCGCCCTCCAAAAGGTCCAATCTCTGTGAGTTCTTGTTAATTTTAGCCTGGTTCTGTTTAATTTCTTCTTTCATCTCCTGCAGTTGTTTCTTTATTTCCTCTTGTCCCTGTATAATTTGCTGAAACATTTGTTGAAACTTCATCTCCAGAGGTTTAGGTTGCATCAAAGCTGTTATCATTGATTGTGTGCTAGGACTGGAGGTTGCAGATGTCGGGGCAGAGGCAGCAAAGCCAGGCTTTCCAGGAGGTGGTTTTTTAGGTGGCATTATTTATACCATAAAGAGTTCAGTCATTATAGAGAATAGTCAGTCAGAAAGGCAAGGCAGCTAGGAGAGTCCAAGAGACAGAAGGTCTAGGCAGAAGAGAGTTTTTGTTTCCACTGGGCCTGGCAATAGAGCAAAATTTCCACTCCAGGGAGTTCAAAGAACAACAATCCACAAGAGACTTGTCTGAGTAACACGGAGACAAAGACCAGAAGCCTGAAGTTTCAAAGGTGGAGTCAGATTTCACATTTCATAAAGACAGCGGAAGTGTGCCATCTTGCCCTGCCAGCTTCGGGTTTGGAGACAACAAATAAAGTTTTCAAAGTTTAATGTTCAAAGTTTCCAGATCATCATTGTTTTAACGTTTAAATCCGAAAATTCACTTAGTAGGGGCGTGACATCATTGGTTAGCTCTCCCCCTCCTCCTCCTTTGCTTTGGGCAAGTATTCTTGTCATATCATCTTCCAAGTTTGTGAATAATTTTCTTCCTTCATTCGAAGTACCTTGAAAATATTGATAGACTGTGATCATGTCCCCACAAGTTTTATTTCCTCAGGATAACAAAAACGCAGCTGCATTTTTCTATGTCTTTTCCCTCAACTGATCTTTCTCTATTTTCTCTTTTTCAGTTTCCGGTGTATTTATTGCGCTTTTTGATAATTATTAATTTGAATATTACTTTGAATTTTAATTTGAATCATTATTAATTTGAATGTATAGTAGGACTATATATAGTCCTACTATAAAGAGATTAATTGGACAGAAGTGGTAGAATCTAAGCAGAAACCCAGTGAATGAGTTACAAAAAATGCAGACTTTATTTCATATAGCTGTGCCTATAAATGTGCTTGGACCTCTGATTCCGCCTGAGATCGAAAGATCCCTATCCTTTTAGCCTTCCAGATGGCTGTGAAAACCTGGTTCTTTCCTCAAGCATTGAGCTAGGATGGGGGTTAAGGGTGGACACTACATAGGATGAAGATGCCTAAGTATGGTACCTGTTAGGTATCTATGTTTAGTTCTAGGATTTATGGATAGTTGTGAGCTGTCTAGAGTCCTGATATGAGGTAAGTACCCCTCTATAACCAGAGGTGGTATTCAGCTGGTTCTTACCAGTTTGGCAAACCGGAAGTGGCGTTTGCTGGTGGCTCCGTCCACCTGCCCCAATGTAATGTGCAACCTTCTGCACATGCAGCGCACTCACATTTGCGAACCGGTAGCAAAGGTAAGTGAATCCCACCACTGTTATAACACTTATGTTGATCCATAATTCAAATTCTCTCTCTCTCTCTCTCTCTCTCTCTCTCTCTCTCTCCCTCCCTCCCTCCCTCCCTCCCTCCCTCTCTGTATAGTTCTAAGTTACTGAAAATATCCATATTTAAAGATCATAAGCTAGTTTAGAGTTCAGCATTATCTCTAATTTGTAATTTTCTAAAATTCTCTGTGTGAAAGAGGACCAAACAAGCCCTTCATTTTCGAAGACATTATGTACATTCCCTATCACCACTACAAAGTTAATTAAGTGTGAAACATGATCTTGGGTTCAGACTAGTACTTTTAACTGTTGAAAAGTGGGTTTAATGCTTCTCCCCCTTGTCCTTCTGCATGAAATATTTCCCCCAAACAAAGTTGCTTCTTTTTTGCTCCTCCTTCCAAATGAAGTTTAAAATAAGACAATTTTTTGTCAGGAAACCAGAAGACATTGATCAACGAGCAAGTTAAAATGAAAAAGAAGTTCTTACACAGCTAGTAAGTCACTTTAGTTTGAGGAATGTGGAAGGGGGGGTGTGAACAAAAAAAGAAAGAAAATGGGTTTGAGGTCTGACCGCCAAGATTAGATTTGGTCTCTAACCATATGAGATAAAAATATGATTAAAAGAAAAATAGTCACCTTACCAAAGAGATGGATGGCATATATTTAATGAAATAGATAAACAGAAAAAATTTTAAAGGCATTTCTTCAAGTAAGTTATAAATAGTACAGATGTTCACACCAAAACTGCCACATATTTAAGCAACAGGTTAGACCTACACAACTTTTAATGGACAGAATTGAATTATAACCTGACAGATAGCAAAAATCATCTTGTTTTTGCAGTCTTGTCCAGCAGTAGCAGCAGGAGATTTATCAAGTCTAGTGAGCTAACAAGAAAGGTTCATGGGCTGACAGAGATAATGACTAAATAATGACTGTCCCTAACTACAAGTGCTCCCAGTAGCAAGCTTGTAGTCATAAATCACACCATAAATTATATTGGTTAAAAGAGGAGCTTCAGATGAAAAACAATGGGATTGATCTGTGCAAAGACTGAAAATGGGCCTTTAAGCTCCATATTCCAGCTTTTTGGATGGTCATGTGTAGGAGAGGATTCAAGCAGAAAGCATGATGTGGTCTTCAGGAGCAATGGGGAGAGCTCCTCTGGGATGATGCTCAGAAAATGTGTACCTGAGGCCTTAGCACACCTTAGGTTGAGGTTATCAGATGGGTTGTAACTACTCCATCCGACCTGCCTCATGGTTATGCCGCCAGAGCAGGCCTTGGGTGACCTGATCCATGGTCATCAGATTTTTTTTTCATTGCAGATACAAAAACAGCTTAGTAATGATGATCAGCTTCTATGGAATATCTAAGAGTCCAGCCATCTATACCACATGAGTGAAGCCCAGAGTTTAAATCCTAAGTTTCCTTCTCACATCCTTTCACAGACTTTCTTAGTGGTCTGTTTCGCTTGGTTGTAGTTGGCACTGTGTTTACACAACAGTCTTTTCTCTTCCCAGACTCCTTGTGTCTCACTTTGCATCTTCAAGCTGTCACAGTTAACCTAAATCCTTCATTTTCCTTATGAGTTTCTTTCATCTTTATTTAAGTCAAGTTCAGTCCTTCAGTGGGGGATTATACATAACTTTCAAATCATTTCAAAAACTCATCCTATAATACCTACCCAGCAATTTTTTTTAATAAAACAATAGAAGGGAAAATTTAATGAATCCCTTAATAGCAATATCACTTAGATGCAGGGACGTGCGGTCAGGGGAGGCAGGGGAGGCAGAGCCTCACCTCTCTTCATGAAATAATAGTATATAATATTATATACTATATATATATATAATATTATAATATTATACATCCGTCCGGGCGCACCCGGGAGCTGCGGAGGGCGGAGGCAGAAATGTTGTCGGCACTCCTGGATGACGAAGGCACGAAAGCGACAGTTGACAGTCGCTTTTGTGCCTTCGTCATCCGGAAATGCCGACATTTCTGCCTCCGCCCTCCACAGCTCCTGGGCGCGCACGGACGGAGGTAGCCACAGCGACACCAAGGCAATCCGGGCGGACAAAAGAGCGAGCGAGGCAGCCTGATCCTTGGTCGCTCGCCCGCCGGACTGGCTCGGCGCCATTCTGCCTACCTACATCCGTGCGCGCCCGGGAGCTGCGGAGGGCGGAGGCAGAAATGTGTGCCTCCAGCACACGTGGTCCCATTCCCTGCCTTCCTGATGATGTCACCAGCCTCACCAGCCATTAACCTCACAGCACGTCACTGCTTAGATGTATATACCATTCCATAGTGCTTTACAGCATTCTCAGTGGTTTACAAAGTCAGCATTTTGCCCCCAACAATATGGGTCTTCATTACTGACCTCAGAAGGATGGAAGGCTGAGTCAACCTTGAGCTCAGTCAGGATTGAACTCCAGGTTGTCTACAAATACTGCATTCTAACCACCAGGACTCTTATGCTTAAATAGCATCATCTATTGCAGGGGTGGGGAACTGTGGCTCTTTTGCAACTTGTGGACTTCAACTCCCAGAATTCCTGAGGCAGCTATGTTGGTTCTGGAATTCTGGGAGTTGAAGTCCACAAGTCGCAAAAGAGCCACAGTTCCCCACCCCTGATCTATTGTATGACGTGCTATTGGTATCCAGCATCATTTGTGTTTAGTTCATTATATTACTCCTAAAACATTTGGAAGACCCAATATTAGTTTCCATCTTGGGCTTGCTTTAATTTTGCTTTCCCCATTTGGTGTTTTAAGGGGAACTATGTGGCAAGATTTACCTGGTATTTCCACTTGTCAGAATGCTTCTAATATGCTTACATTGCCTAGAAAGTCCATCAGTGCAGGACAGGGGCCTAACAAAGAGTACCTTGCTCAGGAGATGGCCCTGAGCAAGTTGTAGGCTCAGTTTCTTCAACTATGAAACAAATCTCATAACTGCTGTAATATTCTGAAGCATTTCCTGTAACTTAGTGGAGAGGAAAGGAATAAGGAGAGGGAGATTAAATCACCAGAAATGACGCAGCATGTGGGCCACTTGCAATTCAAAATTTACTTTATTGCTTTGACAATCATTTGGTTCAGCTCTTTCAAGGATCTATGTCTGTCCTTTAAAATAATGGTGCAATCTCTTGACAGCTTTTCTGATGGGTTCACAACTGCTTTTCAATCTCCAAGTAATTTAGTTCACTCTCCTTTTTACTTAATCCAAGGCATCTTGACAAAATAAGTGAATGAGTGCCTAAAGATCCAGTGAACACTGTATGGAAACCACAAAAAGCACTTTACTAAGTTATTTACAAATACTTAGCAGTAAAGGAGACTGGAAAGATTAGACAAACAAAACAAACCCGAGGAGGTGAAATTTGCATGTCTCAAGGCTTCAACTGGAGGAGAGCAACTGTTCCCTGCTCTCAAAAACTACATCTTCCAGACTGGTTGGAAGAAAAAGGATGGGAGGAACCAATAATATCCCCAAGAACAATATCATGAACTTTGCCTATGGATATTTCAACATAGAAACGCTAGGGAGCATTTGAGGGCAGCTTTTACTTCTGCTTGACCAGTGGTAAGAGATAACGCAATAGTGAATGGTGTCCCTCTTTTGTAGAAAGGGAAGAATATTCACGAGCTTGATAAATCTTGGCCACTAGGACCATTTTTCTTTTTTAAAAAAATGAAAGACAATTTATTACTGTCCTTGAACATATAAGGTTTTTGATTCAGAGCCTTTCCTCACTTGGTCTAACTATGGCACAAAACTGCCCTAGTAACAACTTTTTTCTGATGTGTTCCAGTGATCTTCAGGCTTCATGCATGAGACAAACTAAGGAGAAATTTCCTAACAGTGAGAACAATTAACCAATAGAACAGCTTGCCTGTGGGTGCTCCGAGGAGGAGGAGCCAACGTCGCGATGAGACGACGTGCAATCTCAATGCTCTGAGATCGCTGCCGACACTTTTGCCTAAATGCTTTGAGATCACTGCCAACACTTTTGCCTAAACAGTCCCACAGAGATGGTGATTGGGAAGAATACATCCTGCTGATCTCAGGGACACCGCAAAGTCCCTGATTGATCCAGGAGAAGTTCTTCTAGGTGGCAACAAAAGCACAGCCCCTAGGATGATGAAGTTGGGACGGCTCCAAAACGGAAGGAAACAGAAAGAGAAAGTGTTTTCACCTGGTGAGGAATTTTTACCGTTTAAAAGAGACTTCCTACAAAAACTTAAAGTTAATTTAAATTTGAGAACAGAAGAAATAAGGGGCGGAATTAAGCTTTGAATGGTTTTGGATAGTGTGTTATCTTACTTTTTAAATGCTATTTTCATGGATGGAATTTATGCAAGCCTCTTAAAATGAATGGATTAAGTTTTCTTCTATCTTTTTATTATTATTATTATTGCAACCTATGGACTAAAATTCTCCTCCTTCATTACTGCGTGTGTTTTTCCCTTTTTCTTCTCTATTTTATTCAAGAATTTGACTTTTTTTAAAACTTGGAATATAAAAAAGATGCAAAAGGAAACAAAGAAAATTGTAACAACAGAGAAAAAGACAACACTGCTACTCAGAGGCTGGAGGTTTGTGTATTGGAAACAAAACACTTTTACTTTCCTCACCGATCATTCTGGCTTGGCACTTCAAAGTCTCACTGTTTGTTTACAGAGAGTGGTAAGAAGAAAAGCACAAATTGTTTATACAGATGTTCTTTTGAAGTATATCTTTAACCAGAGAAAAGTGAAAATAATTCACCTTATTGTGAAGTTATGCTTAATCTTGTAAAAATCTTCCAAGCCAGACCAGCAGTGTTTGTCAGCTGGAGATAATGGCACAATTTCAAAAACAGAAAGAAACTTTAAGTTTGCAAAAGATAATGTTTGAAATTTAGAAATTATTAAATACATCTGAGAGAATAGAAAAGAAGTGGGAAAATCTAAAGCATTTAAGAGCAAAATATGATGAAGAAGTTGGAGATGTTTATCAAGTGGAAAAAGTGGAGGTTAGAGTCCTAAACAGGCATAAATATGGCCAAATAAAAATATGGTTTTCTGCCTGCATGGTCTTCTGTGATAAGACGAAGGACAGAAAGAGGGAGTAGTGACCTTCCTCCCATATTTAGGCATACCAGGGGTTGTAACACAAATACATACCTATTTTCCTGGCTCAACTGATAAGGAAGTGAGCCCGTGGCTTAGTGGCTAAGACTTCTGCCTAAGATATATACAGCCCGGGTTCAAATCCCAGTAAGGGTATGGCTAGCTGATGAGAGCTAATTAGCTCGAAATAGATCTATACTAGTCTCCCTTTATTTATTTATCAGTACAAATACAACACACACACACACACACACATATTTATATATATATATATATATATATATATATATATATATATATGTGTGTGTGTGTGTGGTGTGTGTGTGTGTGTGTGTGTGTGTGTGTGTGTGTGTGTGTGTTTATCAGTACAAATACAACAAATATATGTATGTATATATGTATGTATGTACGTACAACATAAGGAAATTAGATGTAAATTGCAAACAGTGATTTGGAAAGGAGGATTAGAAATTTTTGTTACTAGATATTATGGATGTTTAGCCCAGAATAGGCCATAAGGATTTAGTGTTATTGGAGGACATTAGAAATAGCAAATGAAATGCCAGTATATGGTTATGTTTTAAATCTTGGTATATTTTATGATGGACGTTTAAACAATTATAGTCAAATAAAAATGGAGGTATGATGATGGTAATATGTATAAATATATCTGAGTTAAAATACTTGAGTTAATATGAATTATGGTTGATGACTGTGGAAGAGATGCACGAAAGTCTTTTGTAACCAACTGATACACTTTCTATAGTATGTAAAGAAGGAGGATTCTTTGTGTTGTGTTTGTTTTGAAAATTTAAAAAAAATAAAAAAGAAGAAGTTTGGATGCTCCATCACTGGAGGCTTTTAAGAAGACACTGGGCAGTCATTTGTCTGGAATGGTATACTGTCTCCTGCTTAGACTAGAAGAACTCCAATGTCCCTTCAAGTCTATTATTCTGTATTCTGCTTCACTTGCAAATCTAACCACGATAAGACCTAAGTCATTCCTGTGTTAATCTGACATTTCTGAAGTCGCCCCAAGCATTTGCATTCTTGGTGGGGCATGGAAGAGGAAAGTGATGAAATGCTGCAAAAGTTGTAACTTATTTACCTGTGTCAAAGTTTGGGGTGCAAGTATATAAAGGTATATAGTGTCTTAGATGTGCATGTATTGCCAGTTAGATGCAATCACTATGGATTGTGGACCTTTGGGCTCCAAGATTCATAATATTGGTTAGCTTTTTTCAACCATTATCCTGGAGGAGAGCAGGTAACCATAGTCACCCAAAACAGGCAATGAAGGAAAACTAAGAAATGGCAATGTAAAACTTCGCACCAAATCAAGGATAGGTAAAGAGCACAGGCTAGTAGTAGAGAGGTCTCTCAGATACTCAAATTTGTGCCACCAGTTCCAGAGAAACAAAATGTTTCCTCACTTTGACTATACAAAAGGTAAATAAATCACTAGTCCTCCTCCACATTTTGGGCATTGGAGGGTGGGGTGGGAGGGAAATCTATGTTGTGGTTATGATGAGAATCTTTCCAACTGTATTCTGGGCCAACTATTTATTCTGCATTTATCAGCTATTTGCAAGCAATGACAAAACCTTGCTACCAGCTAGTGTAGCTGTCCATTCATATAATTCCACAGGTGGAGAAACAGTAGACATGCATTCTAAACAATAGTTGTGTACAAAAAAAAAAAAAAACATTGTCTTGAGATCAAAAGGCAGTCAGAGTTCACTACAATGCAATTACCCCCACTCAAGCTCAGTAGAGTGCAGCATTGCAAAAATATCACGTTTGCTCCCATTTCAAATGAGTTGCAACCAAGCAAGGAAGGAAAGAAACAGAAACATAGTATCCTCAACTTATGACAATTGGGACCAGAATTTCCACTGCTAAGCTGTTGAGTAAATCACACTCTATTTTATAACCCTTTTTGCCATGGTTGGTAAGCAAATCACCGCGGTTGTGTGAACCACATGGTTATTAAAATAAATCAAAGATCCCCCGTTGACTTTGCTAGTCATAAACAGACTGGGAAGGTCAAAAATGGCAATCTCATGACCTCATGAATACATGCTGGTTGCCAAATATCCAAATTTTGTTGGTGTGAGCGTGGAGATGCTATGATGGTTGTAAGTGCAAGGACTCTTAAGTGCCATTTTTTAAAGTGCTGTTGTAACTTCAAATGGTCACTAAATGAATATTTGCAAGTCAAGGACTGTGCAAAATAGTCAAAATTGCAATTGACCAGGTCCAAAACTGGTTGCAAGTTGGCATAAAGCCTTGTGTGAAGTTGTCTCTACACTCCAACTTTAGTTTTATAGTAATTTTCTAAAGGTAAACCTATATCCCCCAAAGTTCTAAAAATTTTACCATTTTGATATTTGCTGATATTCCCTACATAAAGGAATGCCTATGCTCTTGGAATGAATGACAGAATCTTCTTAAATACAGAATTTCAGTGAATTATCCAGTATAATGTCATTTACATCACTAAAGACAGTAAAGTCATTAATTCACCATTACTGTCATATAGGTTATGAAATGTAATAGATGCAGGGTTTATTATAAATCATTTCAAGAAGGGAACACACATAAATTACTAGATTTATTGTTCGCTAGCTGTACCCGGCCACGCGTTGCTGTGGCCCAGTCTGGTTAAATGGGGAAAAAAAGAAAAGAGAAAGTGCAAGTCCCCCGGCAGAGGCTGCCCCCGCATGGAAGTGAGCCATGGTGGCCCTTGCAAGAGCCACAATGGAGGATGCTCCCACAGGCCACGGCCTGGCCGAGCTGAAGGGGAGAGGAGAAAGAGGAGGCTGCCGCCCCTCACCCAGCTTCCCTCAGCAATGGCAACGAGAGGAGGCAGCCGGCGTCCCCTGAGGAGCAGGAGGAGGAGGAAGGAGCCACCCCTGGTGACGTGGACGTAAGGCAGCCCCCACTTGCCGCGGCCCAATCCAGAGATGCCGTCGCCACTGTAGTCACTGCCTCACGGGGCACCCAGTGGCCGCCCCAGCCCTGCTGCGCCTCAGGCTGACACCGCCGCCGCCCCGTCGGAGCCACCTTGGCGAGGCCGTAGCTGGCTCCCTGTGAGGGGGCGGGGGAGAGCGCACACAGCCGGCCGGGCTGAGAGATGCTCTGCCTCCACCTCCTCTGGACCTTTACTGGGCTGGGCGGGGGGAGGCCGGCTTAAGGGTGGGAGGAAGCGGCCATTTTTTAATAAGGGAAAAGGCACCCATCAGGATCAATCCTGAGGTACTTCAGTTCTGAAGTAACCCACAGTTATGGGTGAACAATGATGGTAAAATCAGGTATGTTGCCATCACTATCCCTTTACTATAAACCAGTTTCTCCCTTCCACAAACTAGGAAAGAATTGAAAGGGAAATTCTCACACACACACACACACACACACACACACACACACACACACCAAATTGCAAATTTTAGCCAAGCTTAGGCAAGTGAGAAAAAGCCACTGGTCAACTCCAGGCTCCAAACAAAAATAAAGTTTATTAAAGATTTTTTTAAAAAAATGTTTCCACACACCTTCTAAACCCCCAAACACCTAACACTCTTGATTAATCCCTTTTAATCTTGCCTGAGGTAACCCCCACATCCTGCCAGCTCCCTCACCAAAGACAACTGAAACTTTTCATACCCAAAGTTTCACCAAGGCTTTTCTTTTATTGGCTTTCAGGGATCATGTGACTCTCAGGGCTCTTCAAGCTAGTGGTAAACGTAATTGCTTGACTCACACCCAACCTTGAAACAAACTAAACACCTGGTTGGATCCAGATAAAACGTTAGGGTCATATATGTTTGGCTAAATGTAGTTCAGTGGGTCATTTGAATTCAGGCACTATCCCACACTGGAAAATGATTTTGGAGTGCCTTTCTCCAGTTGGTTAAATGTTATTTTAACAAGCCCTCTGCATAACACAGCAGTTGCACAGCTCAAGCCCCCTACTACTGTTTGCAGATGCATGTATGTCAAAGCATATCAAAAGAACAAATAAACCCAAGCAGGCATGTTTGAAGGGACATTATGGGCAATCCCTTAAAAGTATAATTCTGCAAGGTTTTTAAAATTCTGATCCTGATCCAACAGCACCTCAAATGGCAGTTCAAATCCAGCTGCAAGCTCCAGGGTCACGGCTTTGAATATTTTACATGAAGGTGTGAATTATTTAATGCTTCTAAAAGTCACATCGGCAAATTGGCTAAGGATGTTTAAATAAATAAATAAATAAAAGTGGCTGCTTTTTGAATAGTGCCCCTTAATTCACATTGCAGCCAAATGGGACCAAACATATTACTCTGGCTCTGAAAGGTCATTTTTCATCTAGATTATATGAGAAAATAAATCATTTAAAAATTGTCCTTTGGACGGTTCTTGGCCAGAATGTTTTAGAACCTGTATTAATAGCTGTACTTACAAAGGTGGCTAAGATAGGGCTGATTTTAATTTCCAAATGATCTAAAACTGCCACCTTCTGGCCAATCAATGATATTTACTCTTCAAAAGAAACAGACATGGTTTTCTACATAACTCACCAATTATATATCTTATATATCTCACATATTGATGGTTACAGTGTAGATTCATTACTATTACTACTACTACTACTATTACTACTACTACTACTACTACTACTACCACCACCACCACCACCACCACCACCACCACCACCACACCATTGTAGACTCTCTAAGGGAGTATTATTCATCATTGGAAAGAAACATATAAGACTGATTATACGTATCTGGCAGGTATAATCAGTGAGTTGCAATGTTGAGGTGATGGAGTAGTAGAAGGAAGACTCCCATGCAAGCATATCTTCAGCTGTAGAAACTTACTCATTGGCCTTGGGCTGCTCTGTTTCCCTTAGCACAGTTTAACTTTCAGGCTCGTTGTTGATGGGAGCCAGTGGAGGAATGGTATGGATGCTGTTTTGAGCTTTGGATGAAAAGGCAAGCTATGAATCAAATCCATAAAATTTCTGTCTACCCCTTTTGTGGAAGGATACATAGATAATACAACATCTTTGGGTTGGTTTGTTTTCTTCAAAACTATCCAGCATGAATATCTTCATCCTGTAGACCAGGCTTCTCCAATCTCTTTTAGAAAGCAATACTCAGCAAGGACTATACTGTGTGGGAAATTGAAGCCACTCATTGGAAGGTACCCAGTTTCAGAAAATGTTTTATAAAGAGCATAATTCAATACATTTCTATAAGGTAACTTAGTATAAGGACTGCAGAAAAGTCCTTTGGGAACTCAAGTCAAACCTGTTTTTCTTGTCTAATGCATCTCAGTTCCACATTTGCCTTCTCAGCATGGATATTGCTGCATGGATACAGGTGAAATGCCCAATTTCTTTGAAAGGATTAATTATTTTATTTCTAACATCACTTTTTCCCCTGGATGCTAAATAATACATAAGAGCAGAAAATGACTATACTCCAAAACAAGAACTTAAATGGTATTAAGCAGTAGGGAAGGGAAAATATGTAAGACAGGAGTGTCCAAGTTTGGCATTCCATAAGCATGCATCCATGAGCAACATATACATTGTATTTGCAGGAAATAGAGGAATTTCTGAATATGAAAATGTCCTTTGTGTTAGGCCTTTGAAGGAACTAGGTCATGAAAAAATTGGCTGAAAACTAAATCATAACTTTTTTGAGAATACTTTAATAAAATATCTAGAATTTATAACTTGAAAAAATCTATTAGATGTCTCATTTATTGCTTCTTATCAGAAATCCAGTTTTGCTTTTTCTAAGCCAACATCTGGTAGCTTTACTTAGCCACCATTGATAGTTAAAGGCCTAGGAGCAGTGTTGGGTTTCTGCCGGTTTGCACTGGATCGGGCGAACTGGATGGTCAATGGACCCGGAAGTAAATTCCTGCCCTGCCCCTGTCACTCAGTCGCTCGCTCGCTCGCCCCCGCCCATCCAAAAGCCGCTCCATTGCTCGCTCCCCCGCCCGTCTGCACTATCCTAGCCCTGCCCACCACTCACTGATTGGCTACCTCATCAATCGCCCTGCCAGCCTCTAAGAACCATATCTAAACCCACTTACCTTTTTTTCCTGTTTGGCGCTCTATTGCTGCCTGCCGACTCCGAGGAGGTAAGTAAGCTGCAACTAAGCATGGGGCGGGGGGGCGGCTGTGGCCCTGCACTATAAGCGAGTTTGGTGACCTTTTGCGGCCTTGCAAGGATCCAAGCCCCGCGCCTCTCCCAGCCACTTTCGCGGCTTCCTGGAGTAAGCTGCAACTAAGCATGGGGCGGGGGGGGGGGCTGCCGTGGCCCTGCACTATAAGCGAGTTTGGTGACCTTTTGCGGCCTTGCAAGGATCCAAGCCCTGCGCCTCTCCCAGCCACTTTCGCGGCTTCCTGGAGTAAGCTGCAACTAAGCATGGGGCGGGGGGGGGTTGCCGTGGCCCTGCACTATAAGCGAGTCCGGTGATCTTTTGCGGCCTTGCAAAGATCCCGGGCTCGCTTATAACGCAAAGGGCAGGGCTGTCAGAAAAGACGGGAGTGGGGACGGTGGGGGGGAGCTTATATGGCACGGCCGGCCCAAGTTCGGGGACCTTGCAAGGCCTTGCCGTTTTTTGCATCGGGGCATGCTGCAAGAGAGAGGGAGTAAAGACCTTTTCCGGATTGTTGGTTGTGGAGGTGCGGGCTCACTAAAGCAAGTCTGGGGAAGTCCTTTGCGCCAGCTGGAAAAGGTCTTCACTCCCCCCCCCCCTTGCAGCATGCCCCGATGCAAAAAATGGCGAGATCAGCACACTTGAGGCTGCTGCTGCGATGTCCAGGGAGGCTAAACAGGGAGGCCCCGTGCCTCTCCCAGCCAATTCACGGCTTCCCGGAGTGCCAAGAACCTTTGTGCTCTTATCCGTGCTCTCCTTGGCTCCTTGCGATGGCAATAGATGTCCAGAAGCGGCAGGGGCCGGAAACCCTAGCTCCAAAAGCTAATTCTGGACATCTAGTGCAGTCGTGAGGAGCCGAGGAGAGCGCGGATAAGAGCGCGAAGGTTAGGGTTACTGGGCAATCTGTGTGTGTGTGTGTGTGTGTGTGTGTGTGAGGCTGGAGTTACGCCCCCCCCTACACCCTCCCTCCCGGGGGTCGAAGCGCCTCAAAGGGACAAGCAGGCTGCCACAGTTCCACTGAGAATACATTTCTGAGAAGAAAAACTTCTCCGGTCGGGCTGCACTGGAGCTGGTGGAGCACTGGCAACAGCCTGCCTGTCCCTTTCAGGAACTCTACTGAGAAGACATTTCTGAGAAGAGAAACTTCTCTGGTCGCACCTGACCTGGTGGAACACTGGCAATCGCCGGCCCATTGCCAGGGAGACAGTCAGTGAGGTGAACCACATGATTGCTCCAATCGCACGGCCGCAGCCAGACCGGAGAAGTTTCTCTTCTCAGAAATGTCTTCTCAGTAGAGTTCCTGAAAGGGACAGGCAGGCTGTTGCTGGCGCTCCACCAGCTCTGGGGCAGCCCGACCGGAGAAGCTTTTCTTCTCAGAAATGTCTTCTCAGTGGAGCTGTGGCAGCCTGCTTGTCCCTTTGAGGCGCTTCGACCCCCGGGAGGGAGGGGGCGGGGGGACGTAACTTCAGCCTCACACACAACCACACACATTGCCCAGTAACCCTAACCTAGGTAACAAGTGCAAGAAGGGAGTGGGGGGGGGGGAAGGAGGAGAAAGGACAAAAAGGAGAAAGAGACGGAAAAAGAGGAGGTGGGGGAAAGTGGGATCCTTGTTGCTTTCTGAGCTTGGTGGTTTTCTTACAGACTTTTCATTACCAAACTAGGTAACATCAGTGCTAGAAGGGAGTGGGGGGGAGGAGAAAGGACAAAAAGGAGAAAGAGAGGGAGAAAGAGGAGGTGGGGGAAAGTGGGAACCTTGCTGCTTTCTGAGCTTGGTGGTTTTCTTACAGACATTTCATTACCAAACTAGGTAACATCATCATTGCTAGAAAGAGTGGGATATATTGAGAGGAGGAAGAGGAGTGGAGGGGGAGAGAGGGAGGCCATAGTGGGGTCCTTGGTGTTCCCTGAGCTTGGTGGTTTTCTTGCAGACATTTCATGACCCAGCTAGATATATCACACCAATGATAATAAAATATCTGCAAGCAAGCCATCAAGACCACAGGGCATTTATTTCTTCATTTATTAAATTTATATGCCTCCTGCCTCATGGTCATCACGATCTCCTCATCAGGATCTTCCACAATGACCTGCCTTAGAATTACATCTCCACAATCTCAAATTTTATTTATTGTGTATAGAATATTTTTAATGGTTTTATTTTAATTTATTGTGTATAGAATATTTTAATGGTTTTATTTTAATTTATTATGTGTAGAATATCTTTTAAAAATTATTTTAGGGAATTTTTATTTATTTATTGTTTATAGAATGTTTATTACAAGAAATGTTATTCCTTTTTGCAAATGTTTTATTTGTGATGCAATAAATTGCTTTTAAGTGTACAGGTTGGTGCATGGTTTATGTGTCTCAAAATGGCTTCTTTTCTATGGGCAGGCCAGGTTGGTGCAAGGCAGCTTTGCCAGATTTTGTGTGTTTCTGTGTGATACCTGGTTGTTTAGGTAATTGTGAGGTGGTTGGTGGTTCTGTGAGCTTCCTGGCACTGTCCTTTATAATTTCCCATAATGCCTTGATGGTTTTTATTCCAGTGGCTTTGTCTTTCCTGTCCTTTGGGTTAGGGGAAAAAACTGGTTTCATCTGCAGTCTTTTGGGGGGAAATTGTTGATTTTTTGGTGTTTTCCTGGCACTGTCATTGTGGGTGTGTAACATCCCACAGTTATCTACACATTAATAATGATCAAGTACTAATAATATTTCTTTATACATTTTAGTGACCTTTCCTTACATAATTGGTGTTTTCTTTAATACTTTTAGATTTCTAATTGCTGTTTCTGTTAGTTAGCAATTGATCAAACAAATCCCACGTGAAAAAATATTCGA
The DNA here is from genome assembly GCF_964273705.1 of Natrix helvetica. NCBI lineage: Eukaryota > Metazoa > Chordata > Lepidosauria > Squamata > Natricidae > Natrix > Natrix helvetica. The sequence goes on from NC_138552.1 coordinate 80,310,867, forward strand.
AGCCTTCTTGATTTTAATTGTCAATTTATTCATTCCTGCACATTCTAATATTTATTCATTTTCATATCTTTGTTCTTCCACTGTTGTGCAAACACAATTCCAGCAGCTGCTAACATGTGTAAAATTAAATATATATTGTATTCCCTTTGAAATACAAGTAGTAAGTAGTAGCTACTTACCTTCTGTAAGTAGCTGTTTTATTGTTTTGTGTACTTATTTTAATCTTATTTAAGTAGTAAGTGCACAAAATAATAAATTTCCTTTTTTATATCTTCTTTTTGTAGATCATCCATTGGGGCAAAGAATTCAGTGACATCATCTTGGCCACTCCCACCCAGTCACATGACTGGCAAGCCACTCCTACCTGGTCACATGGCCGGCAAGTCACTCCCACCCAGTCACATGGCTGGCAAGCCACTCCCATAAAGCAGGCCACACCCACAGAGTAGGTTCCCAAAAATGTTGAAACCCACCACTGCCTAGGAGGTTCCATCTTCCAGTGGGGACAATGGCTATTTAATCATCTCTGAAGAGAGATGGCATCACAGATTGTTTTGCCCCCTGTTATTTAAGGGGGAGGGATGTTGTTCCTTAGGATTTAAGGAAGAAACCTGAAATCAACTGGTCTTCCCTCTGGATTGCAAACCCTTACAAGTAAGTTTCAAAAAAGGAGATTTCCCCAACCAGCTGGTGAGTTGAACAACAGGAAGGCAAGGTCTTCCATCAAATTCCCAGCTATGATGCCTATACTAGAACAGACCTTCATCATTTCTAATACTTTTTGGATTATACTTTCTTCTTCACATATAGATAAATGTTTCTCTGGTTATTTTTATTATTTTTTGATTATAATATTTAAAAACTGCTGAGAACCAATTTTTGCTTGCCTCACAAAAAGTTGAGAACTGGTGATTGAAATATTTAAATCTAAACAAAAAACTTCTCTTTTTGAAAAGTGAACTTAAAACAACCCTCTTGTATGGGCAAGCTGTCTTGTTTACATATCAATGATAAAACAAACCTTGAAAGTCCATTACCACAGGACAAGATGCCACTTTAAGGGAAACATTTTATATATGGCCCTGTAAAGTACTTGAACTATTTAGTTCTTTACTGAAACCAGAAGTTACAGATGAAATTGAACAAATCCCTCTGGAGGCACTTGAGATGGATTTACAAATCTAATTGGATGATCACTTAAAAATTGAAAAAGCCTTGTGGATTATCCTTTCAAGTTGAAATATAAGAGATTTATCAATGGTAGTTCCTGAAAACTACATGTAGGCTTGAAATTTAAGAGGTTCAACAGAAGAGGAAAAGATACTAGAAGAAAACGGGGGTCAGAATTGTATTTATGGGACTTAAGGATGGTTGGAAGAAAGCAAAATATATATATATATATATAATAGATTTATCTGATAATGGTTAAATAATGAGTTTTTATTTCTGGTGATGTTGAATGGTTATCTGGATTGGATAGTGCTTCTTTTAGAGATGTCTAATGGGATAGTGGATTAGTTGTTGATATCTAAACAAATCTGGCTTTGTCAATGGTAAACAAGTGCCATCGAAGGCTGACTGGGAAGATTACAAAGGGTAATCAAATGATCCTGGGACAGTACAGCTACCGACATTGCTCATCACTCACAGAGGGGAGTCTATCCTCCTTCAAGTGATGGATTGGGTACGCCGAGGATGCGATGGAGAGATGAATTGTCGGTGCTGCATGGTTGTTTGCTGTGGGGTTGTCAGGTAGTAATCCCGACAGCGCTGTGGAAATCCATGTTGGTCCACCTCCATGAGGGTCATCCAGTAAGAATGAAGTGCCTCAGCTGCAGCTATGTCTGGTGGCCCTCCATGGACAATGACATCACGAGCTGGGTGCAGCACTGTCAACCATGTCAGCAAGTCCAACTGACGCCGGCCGTCGCTCCTGTCAGGCAATGGAACATGCCCTCCGCACCATGGAGCAGACTCCACATGGACTTCATGGGCCCAATTTCAGGTCAAACGATTTTCCTCATCGTAGATGCCCTGTCAAAATGGGTGGAGTTATTCCCCATGCACAGCACCACTTCAGAAGCAACTATAGCCGTGCTAGACAAACTGTTCACTACACATGGGTTGCCAGACACCTTAATATCCGACAATGGTCCACAATTCACATCTGCTACCTTTCTTTTTTTTTTCTTTAATAAATTTTATTTTATTTTTTCTTTGAAAAAGACAAAACAACACATACAGAACAAGAGCAAGGAGGGGGGGAGAGAAAAAAAACACAATTTCATCAAGCATGTCGTTTGGTTACAAGTTTTTGTGCAACGGTTTTTACAATTAGGAATAAAGTCACTGATTATCCATTAAACATAGTTAAATATTTCATTGAGCATTGTGTGTTCAAGTTACCATTAATATTCTTTCATTTGTGACAACCCTTATTTCTTTACCTCCATAATTATCTACTAGGTAACAATAAGTCTTTATAAAATTATATCACCAATCTCCAAAAAATAAGAATAAAGATTAAGTCAAAAGAAAAATTTTCATTAATTCATATAAGACATTTCTACTTTCCATTAACCATAAAATTTCCAATCATCCAGAACTCCGAATATAATTTTCCATTATTATTTGTCAATCCATGTGGTCATTAAGTATTTCAGTCTAGATTTAACATCTGCTACCTTTCAAATGTTTCTAGCAGGGTTGGGAATTTGCCATGTGCTGGTAGCACCATGTCACCCTGCTGGCAATGGTTTAGCAGAGTGAGCTGTGTGTTCCGCTAAGGAGGCATTAAGCCGAATGGGGAGCACACCTTGGTCGGCTAGAATAGCTACTTACTTATAGCCCAACATACCACACTGTGCCCCACGTCTGGCAAGAGCCCAGCCGAGATTCTCATGGGGAGCCGTCTATGTACTACTCTGTTGCTAAGAATTTGAACTTTGATCACGACTATGGGTATGCTGCAATAGTCATAGGTGTGAAAAATGATCATTAGTCACTCCCTTCCAGTGTTGCTGTAAATTGAACTGTTACTAAATGAATGGTGGTTGTTGTGTCCTCAGAGAGATGACCAGCACCAGCCAAGACATGCAGGGAGCACTCTGATTGGCTGCAGTGCGCATGCCGACTCAAGGAAAGATCCCCGCATTCCTATTGGTCTTCCGTCTGACAGGTCTGGTATAAATAGCTGTCAGACAGGAGGAGTTCATTAATTCCGCTACTGATTGCTATTGTGTTAATAAATAGTTACTAAGTTACCGTCGTCTCATCTGTTCATTAACTCTCAAAGTGATAGACATAAAAGTTGTAAGTCAAGGATTACTTGTGTTTTCAAAATCAGGCATAAAGCAGTAGAATACATTTATTCACGGAACTAATCTTTCAACTTTCAATTGTGAATAGCAAAATTGAATGATAAACATTGTTCTTTTCTACAGGCTGTATTTGGCTGTAAGAAACATCAGAATAAGTTTAAAACCCTGCAGTACAATGCAGACTAAAGTTTAAAATATATAATTCAGGTGACAACCATGTTTTATTTGCTCTAAACCTGTCAGTTCATCCCCTTATCTTTGTTTTGAGTAATGTTCTTAGCACTGACTCTCCAGATCAACTTAGATGTTCATTGTGCATTGAATGAAATTTTCTGGAAGAAGAAAAGGGAGAAACAGATGATTTGTTGAGATAGAATATAGTATGTCCAGTGGTGGGATTCAGCCAGTTCGCACCTATTCGGGAGAACCGGAAATCTCATTTTGTTTTCTTAGGTTTAGGTTTAGGTTTAGGTTTATTTGGATTTATATGCCGCCCTTCTCCAAAGGACTCAGGGTGGCGTACAACATTAAAAACACACATCACAAAAGTTAAAAAAAGATTAAACCCAATTCCAAAAAGACCAAACCGATTTTTTTTTAAAAAAAGAAACAGTACATTTAAAATAAATTAAAATTAACATTAACATTAACAGGCCAGGCCAGGCCGGCTTGCTGGAAAAGCCAACTGTTTAGGGCGTGTCGGAAGGACCAGAGGTCAGGGATTATGCGGAGCTCCGGGGGCAGCTCATTCCAGAGGGAAGGTGCTCCCACAGAGAAGGCTCTCCCCCTGGGGGGTCACCAGCCGACACTGCTTGGCTGACAGCACCCTGAGGAGGCCAACTCTGTGGGATCGTACTGGATGGTGGGAGGCTACTGGTGGCAGTAGGTGGTCTCGCAGGTACCCTGGGCCTAAGCCATGGAGCGCTTTAAAGGTCATAATTAATACCTTGAATCGCACCCAGAAAACAACCGGCAATCAGTGCAGGCCGCCTAAGAGGGGTGTGACATGGGAGCACCTAGGTACCCCCATGACAACCCGCGCAGCTGCATTCTGGACCAGCTGAAGCCTCCGGGTGCTCTTCAAGGGCAGCCCCATGTAGAGAGCATTGCAGTAGTCCAGGCGAGAAAGGACGAGGGCATGAGTGACTCTGCACAGAGCATCCCGATCCAGGAAGGGGCGCAACTGGCGTACCAGGCGAACCTGGTAAAAGGCCCCCCTGGTCACAGCCGTCAGGTGTTCTTCTAAACTAAGCCGCGTATCCAGGAGGACTCCCAGATTGCGAGCCTTCTCTGAGGGGGCTAAAATTTCTCCCCCTATCATCAAAGATGGAACAAGATGTACAAATCAGGATGCCGGGAACCACAGCCACTCAGTCTTGGAGGGATTGAGCTTGAGTCTGTTCCTCCCCATCCAGATCCGCACAGCCTCCAGGCATCGGGACATCACGTCGAGGGCATCATTTGGTTGGTTTGGGGTAGAGATGAAAAGTTGGGTATCATCAGCATATTGATGATAAGGTACCCCAAAACCACGGATGATCTCGCCCAGCGGTTTCATGTATATGTTGAACAGGAGGGGTGAGAGAACCGACCCCTGGGGCACCCCACAAGTGACGCGCCTGGGGGTCGATCTCTGCCCTCCAGTCAACACAAACTGCGACCAATCCAACAGGTAGGAGGAGAACCACCGTAAAACGGTGCCCCCCACTCCCAGCCCCCCGAGTCGTCGGAGTAGGATACCATGGTTGATGGTATCGAAAGCCGCCGAGAGGTCTAATAGGACCAGGACAGAGGAACAGCCCCTGTCCAGAGATCATCGACCAACGCGACCAGTGCCGTCTCCGTACTGTACCAGGGCCTGAAACCTGACTGAAACGGATCCAGGTAGACACTTCCCCACTTTACAGGGCTAATCCTGTAAGGAAGGCAGGAAGGAAACATTGTGGTGTTGTTTCTAGCCTAATCTTTATTGTCCTTACAGAAACTGCCTCTCTGGTTAACCCTTATTACATTGTAACAGCTAAGGTAAAGCACCCATTGACCTCAGTGACGTTGAGTTGGCCACGCCCACATGGTCACAAGACCACCAAGCCACTCCTACCCAGCTGGTCATTTGGGCAGAGACCCGGTTGTTAAATTATTTGAATCCCACCACTGAGTATGTCATATGCGACAAAGTCAAGCAACTGCTTTTCGTTAGGTTCGTAGGAGCATTACCTTCAGAGATTCTTTTTTTAAAAAAATAAAAAAACCCAGAAACAACCAAAGTTCTCTGTAGGAAAAAAAATGTCCACTGAAATAATTTATTTCCAAATCACCAGAAGGCAAGACAGGAAATAATGCACGGAAACTAATCAAGGAAAGAAGCAACCTAGAACTAAGAAGAAATTTCCTAACAGTGAGAGCAATTAACCAGTGGAATGGCTCACCTTCAGAAGTTGTGGCTGCTCCGTTACTGAAGGTTTTTATAAATAATTTGGATAATCATTTATCTGGAATGGCACATCAAGCGGGAGATGAAGTAGAAGACCTCCAAGGTCCCTTCTAACCCTATTATTCCGAATAAAATGCATAATGACATGAGTAATACTTCACCAAGTTATCTTTATAAAGATATGCAGCTCCTGCGAAGAATGGCTTCCATTAGCGAACAGCAATTGATTTTTGTGTTTCATATATGCATTTTATTTTTTCAAATACCTTAAATCAAAAGAGTCTGCAGTTCCAGAAATTGTTTCTCTTGCGCCCGATATACAACAGGCCTCAACTTTTGTCACCTCGAAAAAGCCTTTAAGATCTGGTTCTTTCCCCAGGCATCAGCAATTAGTTGAGTAGAAGTCCCCCATGTGGTTATTTGTTGTGCACTCAGTCACCATTTTACATATTATATGTCTGTTGAAAAAAGGGAGAGAAACAGAGAGAGATTATTTAGATGGTTTTCTTTGCTTTTTGTTTTCTTTTTGATTTATTGTGTGTTTATATTGTATACTGCCTGGAGTGACATGGTCTGAATTGGGTGGCCTTATAAATCTTGAAATAAATAAAAAATAAATTCAATACAGAGGTCAGTAAAACTCCAGATGGACTAAGTTGTTCCCCTCATTACTGTACAAATCAAAGATATGAAAGCCTGTGTCACAAAGGAGGGGGTACCTGATGCATCTCTTCCTTCGCCTGAGTTAATGAGTTCATCAAATTTTCTCGGAATGTTTAATAGTATATTGCCAAAAGACCATCCTGTCCTTGGATTTATTCAATTTTAATTCCTTTCTTCAATTTTAATTTCCTTTATCTTCTGTAGTTGGCTTCTCAAGTAATTTTTTTAGCTGGTTGTAAATTTTGGGATCTGTGTTGTATCTAAATACTCTGTGATCTTCACCAAACCTAGTGTCTCTGGTTTCCATATAGCCAAGAATAGTATTTAATAAATTAGTTTATCACCTTATCAGAAGTTGAAAGATATTTCTTACCACCCCAAAATAAGGCGTTACTTGCTTTTGGTTGGTTTTTTTCTCAGTTGATAATCAACAATTTATCAGGTTTGGTACCTTTCCTGTAATATTTCTACTGTAAGTAATACATCTTCTTAAAACTTTGAGTTATTTCCAAAAGTTGCAATTCTCAATCTGTAGTCCACGGACTCCCAAGGCACCACAATGACAGGGGAATCTGTGAAGGTTTGAAGAAATGTTATGATTTAAATCTTGAGTTAAATCTTAGGAGTCTGTGGTCATGGTCTGTGGCCACAAATGGTATTTAAAGGGGGATCCATGGTGAAACAAGTGTTGAGAATCACTGTTTGCACAGAGGTTAAAATGCAATATTGCAGGATAATTCTGCCAACTGCCGACAGTTCAATTCTCATTGGCTCAAGGTTGAGTCAGCTTTCCATCCTTCTGGAGTTGATAAAATGAGGACCCAGATTGTTGAGGGCAATATGCTGACTCTATAAGCTGCTTAGAGAGGGCTATAAAGCACTATGAAGTGGTATATAAGTCTAAGTGCTATTGCTATGTAGTTAATTACATATCAGATTAATCTATACCAAGCACAGGACTCTGCTTAGATGTTAACTTTAATTGCTTCAAATCATTCAACATATCTTGGGGGGGGGGGGGGTGTTGTGACTTTTTTTTCTATATAATGCCAAAGAAATAATACTCCTCTTATAAATGCTTTACTAGATTCCCATACTGTGGATAATAATAAAAAAGCATTAAGAACTGAATTAGTTCAGAAAAAAATGTTTAACCCAAATTGGCACTTTGATTTGATATCTTGTAGTAATAAGAAACCATTCAATCTTCCTTTCTTGAGGTACATTTTACAATCTATTTATTTGTTTATTAGATTTTTCTAATAAACTGTGGTCTACATAAATAAATGCTGCAACTTCAATTCTATCAATATAGGTAAGAATAAATTAGGCATCAATCCATATTGATTCTTAAATACCTTTTGTTGGAAGGAAAAAAATAAATGTAGCAGTCATCTAAAGAGTGTTTATATCTTCACATATCAGAAGGAGAAATAATCTACCACAAAATTTAGGAACTTGTCAGAGTTTGGGATTGTTGTTGTTTTTGTATGAACCCAGATTTATCAATATTTGGGTAAATAATCCTATTCAAGCCTCCAGGAATCGTATATCTCCATATCCCCTGCTGCAATTTGAAGAAAAACACTTTATAAAATTATATTTTAATTTAGAGCATAAATTGAAGCAATTGTATTTTTTTCTTGTTCAGTATGAAACTATAGCATTAAGAATCTACTGTAGTAATAAGAATCTCTGTTTCATTCTAGGTAACAGGAAGGGGAGGGAGGGAGGAAGGAGGGAGGGAGGAAGGAAGGAAGGAATTAGAGTATAAGTAAATTGGACTAATCAGAACCTGAGAATCAATGACAATGGTAACTGTTTAAATAAGCATATAAGCAGGGTAGGATCCGGCTGCTGCTACTGCCAGTTCGCTCAGGGATGTACTGCACACGAGCATGTGCAGTACTATAAAAAAAATTGCATGCGCAGAAGCAAAAAAACAAGATGGAGGCGCCTATGGCACTGCCTAGCTCTCGGAGGCGTGGCAGGCTGAGTTATTACCTATTCAGCCAAACCGGGCTGAACTGGTAGGAACCCACCTCTGTATGTAAGTCAGTTTGGTCTAGTAGTTAAGGCCACTCCTAAATCATGCGTGGGAAGGACTGTAACTTGTATTTGAATATGTTTTGTCATCGAAGGATAGACAATGTATCAAGTAGTCTAACTGTTAATGGTTGAAACTAGCTCCATATAATGTGAATGTATGGTCACTCCGACTCCGCAGTATTGCATTGTTTTTAAATGTAAAAATAATAAAAAATATATTTTAAAAAAAGAATATGTTTTGTCATCTTAGGTAGCAGACTTTGTAGATATCAAATTCCCAACCTAAGATAACTATTTTGATAACTATTTCTGAAGAGGAAGAAGACTTAAAATATATGATTTCTTGATGAATAACAGAAAAATTAATTTAGCTTTGAAGGGGGTATTTTGCAATAATTTTGTTGGATGGTTTTTTAAATATATATTCTGAAAGAAATATAACAAAGTGCCAGTATTTAGGATTGTGTGTGTGTGTGTGTGTGTATTTGTGTTACAACCCCTGGTATGCCCAAATATGGGATGGAGCTCACTACTCCCCCTTTTTGTCCTTCGGCTCATTACAGAAAACCATCCAGGCAGAAAACCATATTTTTATTTTTCATGTTGCCTTTTTATATTTGTGTTGTATTTGTGCTGATAAATAAATAAAGGGAGATTAGTATAGATCTATTTCAAGCTATTTAGCTCTCATCAGCTAGCCATACCCTTACCTTAGCCCAGGTTCAAATCCCAGTAAGGGTATGGCTAGCTGATGACAGCTAAATAGCTTGAAATATATCTATACTAGTCTCCCATTATTTATTTATTTACGTGTGTGTGTATGTGTGTGTGTTGTATTTGTTGTATAATATATTATTATTATTATTATTATTATTATTATTATTATTATTATTATTATTATTATTATTATTATTATATATTATTGCTGGAATTGCATGTGGTGACAGTTATTCTTATCTATTAGTAAATACGAGGAAGATTAAACTGTTCCTAGTTCTCTTATGTACATTTCTACATAGAGACTCGTTTACAAAGAGACTGACCAAAATAATGGGTCTTAATTTCACTCCCAAGTCTTGATAGACGGGAAGACTGCTAAACCAGAGGTGGGTTCCTAGTTCTCTTATGTACATTTCTACACATAGACTCGTTTACAAAGAGACTGACCAAAATAATGGGTCTTAATTTCACTCCCAAGTCTTGATAGACGGGAAGACTGCTAAACCAGAGGTGGGTTGCTCCTGGTTCGGTCCAGATCGGGTGAACCAGTAGTGGTGGAGGTGGGAGGCTCTGCACACCCGCCTGGACACTTCTGCACACGAGCACGAACGAACCGGTAGCACCAGGATTTGCAACCCACCTCTGTGCTGAACATATATTATGCACACCTGCCGTCGATAGGCGAGTCATCAGAGGCGGCTCAGGAGTTCATGGCTTCCATGACAGCCATGGACCTGACCCAAATAATTCAGGGCCCCACACACGAGGGAGGCCACACGCTGGACCTTATTTTTGTCTCTGGCCAGTGGAAGAGGGATCTGGGAATAGGGGATTTAGTTATTACACCCCTGTCATGGTCAGATCACTCACTTCTCCGGCTCGACTTCCCAGGCGCTACCCCCCATCGCGGGGAGGTGGAACCAGAAGGTCCTAGATGGTTCCGCCCCAGGCACCTGATGGAGCCTGAAAGGTTCCAGACAGAGCTTGGGCCATTTCCTGTAGCCCTGACCCGCTCCCGGATGGAGGACCTGGTGGCCGCGTGGAACAATGCGGCTGCCCGGGCCTTGGACCGGGTTGCACCTTTGCGGCCTCTCCTGCGGCAGCGAGCCACCCCAGCCCCTTGGTTTACCGAGGAGCTAAGGGTGATGAAGCGCCGCAAGAGACGCCTAGAGAGCAAATGGAGATCTTCACACGCCGAATCTGACCGAACACAGGTAAGAGCCTATTTACGGACCTACCTTGTGGCATTAAGAGTGGCCAAGCATCACTATTGCGCCACTCTTATTGCATCCGCAGATAACCGCCCTGCCGCCCTGTTTCGGGTGACCCGCTCCCTCCTTTCGCAGAGGCTGTGGGAAGCCCCCTTGCAGGGTAGAGCAGAGGAATTTGGGGAATATCTGCAGGACAAAATCGCTCAAATTCGTAGTGAGTGGATCCCCCCCAGTAGTCCAGGGGGGATGTCGGAGGCGAGTCTTGATGGACCATTCTGGGAGGAGTTTGACTCTGTTGCTGCCGATGATATGGACAGGTTGCGTGGGCGACTGCGAGCCACTACATGTTTACTGGACCCGTGTCCCTCCCGGCTTATACTGGCATCCTGGGAGGTTACACGAGGCTGGCTCCAGGAGTTAGTCAATGCTTCTTTGAGAGAGGGGTTCCTGCCGGCCGCCTTGAAAGAGGCGGTGGTGAGGCCCCTACTCAAGAAGCCTTCCCTGGATCCAGCTATGTTAACCAACTATCGTCCTGTTTCCAACCTTTGCTTTTTGGCAAAGGTTGTAGAGAGTGTGGTGGCGCAACAGTTCCCACGCCACTTGGAGGAAATTGATTATCTAGACCCGCGCCAGTCCGGTTTCCGGCCCGGTCACAGCACGGAGACAGCCTTGGTCGCGTTGGTGGATGATCTCTGGAGGGCCAAGGATGGGGGTTGCTCCTCCATCCTAGTCCTATTAGATCTCTCAGCGGCTTTTGATACCATCGACCATGGTATCCTATTGCGTCGTCTGGAGGGGCTGGGGGTGAGGGGCACCGTCTTGCGGTGGTTCTCCTCCTACCTCTCTGGCCGGACGCAATGCTGCTGGCAGGGGAGCAGAGGTCGACCCTGAGGCCACTCACTTGTGGGGTGCCACAGGGGTCGGTCCTCTCGCCTCTCCTGTTCAACACGTACATGAAGCCGCTGGGTGAGATCATTCGTGGTTTTGGGGTTGAGAACCATCTGTACGCTGATGATACTCAGCTGTACATCTCCACCCCGAACCACCCCAACGAGGCCGTCGAAGTGATGACCCGGTGCCTGGAGGCCGTGCGGGTCTGGATGGGAGGCAACAGACTCAAACTCAACCCCTCCAAGACGGAGTGGCTGTGGATACCGGCGCCCCGATTCAACCAGTGGGTTCCATCACTGGCCATTGGGGGCGAACAACTGGCCCCCGTGGAACGGGCGCACAATTTGGGCATCCTCCTGGATGCTCGGCTGTCGATGGATGACCATGTGACAGCCGTGGCAAGGGGGGCGTTCCACCAGGTTCACCTGGTGCGCCAATTGCGCCCCCTATTGGACCGGGACACCCTTCACACAGTCACCCATGCGCTTGTGACATCCTGCCTGGACTATTGCAATGCTCTCTACATGGGGCTCCCCTTGAGATGCGCCCGAAGGCTGCAGCTGGTCCAGAATGCGGTCGCGCAGGTAATCGTGGGATGTACTAGATACTCCCATATAACACCTCTCCTGCGCAAGCTGCACTGGCTACCTGTGGCTTTTCGGGTGCGTTTCAAGGTGTTGGTTATCACCTTTAAAGCGCTCCATGGCACAGGACCTAGCTACCTGCGGGATCGCATCCTACCCCATACATCCCTGCGACCAATTCGCTCTCACAGGGAGGGACTCCTCCGGGTGCCGTCCACTAGGCAATGCCAGCGGGCGACGCCCAGGAGTAGGGCCTTCTCTGTGATGGGCCCGACCCTCTGGAATGACCTCCCCCCCCCCCGACATCAGAACTACTACCGATCTCCGCTCCTTCCGTAAGAAACTGAAGACCCACCTGTTCCAATTAGCTGGCCTGGCCCAACCGTAGTTTTAATTTCAATTCTCCTGGCCGGCATTTTAAATTTTAAGGGGTTGTCCTTTTAACTTGTTTTAATTTTTATTATTATCACTGTACAGACCCAATATTTAATTTGTTTTTAATAAGGGGTATTTAATATTGTCATTGTATGTACGGTTTTAGCTTCTGTCTCTACACCGCCCCGAGTCCCCATGGGGAGAGGGGGCGGTCTATAAATTTAATAAATGAAAATGAATGAAAATGACACCAGGCTGGAAAGGATTAAACTCCTATAATATAATTGCCATTCCCTTGAAATATGTCAATAAGAGTGATATAAAATATCTTTTGGTTTATACAACCCTTTCCTGCCCTAATTCTTAACCACAGGAAAGACTTTTGATTGAAAGGAATACATCTCATGTGTATTGAACATGAGCTCCCCTCAGTGAATCAATAATATCTATTTGTGGCAAGAATAGCAGAAGCAATGAAAGGTTAATGGTGTCTTCTTTGCAGACCAGGAATAGTCCTCAGCTCGAAATCCCCTGAAATACAGTATGTGGGATGTGAGCTACAGCGCAAATCTAGGAGGACCGCAGTAACAATTCCAGGTACATATGTTAACTTGCAAGATCAACATGTGAGCAGTTAATGAATTGTCACTTAACTTAGAAAAAGCAGTCGGCAAGAGCAAAGTCCAGCTGAGGGAACAGATGCCCAGCCTCTCTTTCCTCTGCTGATGCTTTCTGTAATTGATAGTGCAAGAGAAAATATTCATTAACTGAATGTTCATTTCTACTTTTAGATGGTAAATAGCAGTCTCTCTGTAACGTACAAGGATTTGGTGGCATGACTCCAATTAATATAAGTGGTGCTGTTTAAAGCTAATTTGTGAAACTGGATACAGTTTAGCCTCTCATATTTTTAAAAAAAGATATGGGCTTTGATCACTAGCAATTACAATTATGAGCTGAAGTTAATTGTTTCAAAATCGCACAAAGGACATTTCATGCAGCTCTGCGCAGGGATTTTGAACGTGCTTGATATTTGCCTTTTTATGCAGACCTTTCCTTCACTTCGCCTTTTTCTCACTTTTAAGAGGGAATCATAACATCTACGGCCTAGCTTAAGATCTATAACCAAAGGGAAATCTGGACTACTGTTCCTTCCCTCCAAAGATGCATAATTAAACCCTTTTTTCAAATGGAAAGGGGGGGATTTAATAGCAGCTGATTAAGGCCCAGAGGAAGCAAATTTCTGATTTGTAGCTTCAACACCCTTCAGCATCACACAGCACTGCTATGGCAAACGGACTGGGAAGGGAGTCAAAAACATCTGTAGAATACCAACATAGCTGTTTCTGGTTTCTAAGCATTTATTTATTTATTAGATTTTTATCCCGCCTTTCTTATTTTTATAAATTGCTAGCAATAATGTAAGAACCGTTGACAACATCAATGAGCTTTCCAAATTTCACCGTAGCAACATATGAGTCCTATGATGAGTCACGTGATCTACGGATTAGAGTGATCATAGAGCTGAAGAGGCTGGAGTGAAGTCAATTGCTGGAATCAAGAAATAAATAACGTAAATTTAAGCTGTCAGGGGTTGATGGATGAGAGAAAGAAAGCAGACAATTTTCAAGATCACAATACGAGAAAGTTTGAATGATTATTGTGGTGAAAAAGTAGTTCACCACCCCTCATCCCCAAAAAACAAAATACTCAAAGAGCTGAATACTTGATTTTAAAACTGTGCCTGTTGGATTTAGGATAGAAGGACAAAAAGGAGGACATATTCTCCTTTTGTCCTATGTCCAGTAACCCTAAGTAGGAAAGGATAGAATTTATGTCTTGACCATGCGTTACAAATTGTCTTATTTTTATGCTTTGGCTACCTGAGTACATGCACTGTATGTCCTTCACTGATAGACTGAAAAGTTGAGAAAACAAAGTCTTCTGACCACAACACCTGTACTATTTGATTTTTATGGTACCACTTGGTCAGTGATGGCTAACCTTTTCGTTGCTGAATGCTGAGAGCGCATGCACCCATAATGCAGTGCATGCACAACCCCCCACCTCTGCACATGCTTGTGTGACCCCACACACATATGTGCCCTGCCCCCATGACCCTGTGTACCCCCACCCCCTGCACATGTGTGCACATCTCCCACATGTGCCCTGCCCCCCACGAATGAATAGCAGAGACCCAAAAAACAGCTGGCCGACAGGAGGCGTCCGCGCGTGCACTGTGGAGCTGAGCTGGAACGACGGTTCACCATCATGGCACTAGGTGCACTGTTTGTGTTGACATTCAGTGAAGAGCTTGAAACTTTTGTGGAAAATAAATCCGTTTCCTTCAAGAATACAAAATGGAAGTTAGAATTTAGGGGAGGCCAATTTCAGGGTTTTTTTTCTCTCCTAAAGGTAAAATCCATGATTTACACCAAGCCTAAATCTTTGTTCCTTACAGTTTTGTAATGTAATGCATAGATGACCTTGGGGAACAAGAGGAAGAAAAGCTAGAAGATGATCAGTCAAGAAAGGGAAGGACCCCTAATGGATAAACAGTAAAAGAAAGAAACTTAGGAAAGTAAGCAGAGAAGAGTAATAATTCTAGCCTATTTTCCCCCCAAAGGAGAAATGGAGGGGGGGGGGAATCTTAACAGAAGCAGAAAGCAGTACCAGTTTTCCTGCCATAGGAAAATAGCTCAAGCAGAAGCTTGAAGAGGCTGGTCTTGTGGAATGGAGATTTTGTATTTATAAGCAAAGGGAGTCCAAATAAGCAACACAATTAGGCAAACCATAGCTGACAAGATTAGCTCAGGCCAACACCTAGGATTTGCATTTCCCCTTTTGCCTGTAGAGCCAGCCATGACACCTACATTACCCTATAGGAATCTGGCAACATCCATTAAGATATTAAAGGGCCCATTCTTAAACAGGAGCAGGCATCTCAATAACAAAGCCCCAAAGAATGTATACAAGCCCAACTATACCAACCCCATTTTGTCAGGGACCCCAGAAACTGTCAGTGAAGTTTCTGGCATCCAAATAAACAAAGATCATCTTTCTTGCAGACAGCCTCCATTTGATTTCCAGCATCTTTCTCCCAGATTGAAACCAGACCGGATTTTTCTTTCCACACAGGTATTTCTCCCCCTACCTCAATTTAAACCAAACTTGGTAAATACAGTTTACTGGAATGCAGTTGCTCTGCATACCACTATGAAGATTTTCTCCATTCTCTTCAGAATGTTTCAAAAGCACCAGGGAAATAATTTTGTTTCCAAATGTTAATCTTCGGCAGTAGTCAACTACGTGTCTCTCTCTCTCTCTCTCTCTCTGTGTGTGTGTGTGTGTGTGTGTGTGTGTATTATGGTATAAACCAGGGGTGTCCAAACTTGGGAACTTTAAGACTTGTGGACTTCAACTCCCAGAATTCCCCAGCCAGCTGGCTGGGGAATTCTGGGAGTTGAAGTCCACAAGTCTTAAACTTCCCAAGTTTGAACACCCCTGGTATAAACTTAAAATATGTCTCTGCTTTTCTGTTTTCTCTCTGTAGTGATTTCCTAGCAAGCAAAACCTTGATTTCTTTCCATCATGTTCAACTGAAGATCCTCAGCAATGTATAGATTGGGTCCTGCAGCAGTCCTCTTCCTCTTCAGCACTCTTCTTCAGATCATACACTTTGGAGCACTCAATGAACTGAGCTTTCAGCAAGGTAATCACTGCCTGATCCATTTTAGGATCAATAGCCATTTTCTCTCTAGATTGAAAACAACTATCCATCTTTCAACAGACACTACCACTGTCTTAATCCAGACAATGTAATGGAGGGTACTGTTACAAATACTAAACTTACATAGTGCATGCTTGCAAGTGCCTGGTTTCCATCCTGATCTAGAAATTGTGAACCTGAAGTTCTCTTTTGATTCTTTCCCCATACCTTCCCTTCTTCCAATGTGGATTCATCCATGGGAGACCTTGCTGAATGCATTTCCTCCAAGGGAAGATTGGAGATGCATACATTTTGGAGGATCAAAGGTTAGGGAGGTTTGGGGGGGGGGGAGTTATGGAAGGAGGACATTCAAGCAACTGAGTGCAACCAAGACAAACTCTACCTTTTATTTAACGTAGCTATTAAATTAGATCATTGAACTTAATCACTCCTCATGCATTCAGTAGCCATCATGGCTGCTCCAGAACCATATTGATTCTTTTCATCACTTCTCCCTTCCAATTGTCCCCACTAAAAAAAGCAAGAGTGAGGATTTGATTCTACCGTACAGCCAATTCATTAACATGTCCCATATTTTATTCTGTCAATTATAAGAAAGAGAAAATGCATTACCAAAAGTGACATCATTTGTTGATATCTGTGATGAAGTGCTCCAGAATTGTTTGATGGATTTAATATTCCGTGAATGAGAAGATAAAATAAAAGATGCAGTGCTTTGTACTGCCAAGGGGCTTCTACAAATGAAACAGATTGATCCAATTGGGTAGCAGGCACTTAATGTTATTTTCACTTTCTCAAGTGACCATTAAGGCATGTGCATTTTGCTTCTTCTCTGTGTTTCAGCGTGCAAAAAATGCTGAGTGAACAGCAGTATTTACAAGCATGATAGTGAGGATGCTATTAGCCTGTTTGTATATTTTAAAAATCCACAAATAATGCAGGAGTTCAACAGAACGGGGTTAGGGGAAAAAATGCAATGGACCGTCCTGCGTATACAATTGCTTTTATCTAGCAATGCAAATTGCAGTCCTAAGCATGTCTGTTATGCAAACGTAAATCCCATTCATTTATTGGAATTTTGTTTCCAGCTCAGCTTAAGAAGTTCAATGCAGGAAAGAAACTTTTCTGCACATACTTCACAAAAATAATGGCAAGCTTAGCATCTCATTTGACTGTGCCCTAAATAGCACGATCTTTTAAGTTTTATTTAGGAAATAGAATGCCACAAAAACGCAGGGGGCATATGGGAAATGGGATTGGTTACCCAGGGAACATGGAAATGGATGGAAGCGAAAGTCATTGGAAGGGACACACTGTCCAAAAAAAGCCTCAAGCAGGATATTAATAGTTGATAGCCAGAGGGGATTTAACAGATTGCAATATAATGTTTTTAGTAGAGGGTGGAATTTTGTTTTCCAAAATTGCACTGATTTTATAGCATTATGTATAGTGAACATTAAACTAGATCCCTGCAATTTGTGACATTCCTAATGGATTTAGATGTGGATATATTCATTCATTTTTAATCTGCTTATGAGTGTTTTGAATCCTTTAGCATTTGAAATGACAGCCCAATGCATCTTTTAAAACTATTATAGTCAGGAAGGGGGAAAAAACAGCTAACAGTCTGGAGAAGAGCAAGACAATAAGGAAAATATTGTTGGATTGACAGCATTATTTAAGACCCATTTAGAAGCTCTGTTTCAGATACTGAATAATGAGCATGCCCATTTTTAACAAAGAAGAACAAACCAAGGAAATGAATCAATGCCTTGGATAGTCTGTACAATGCTGCCTCAAATAGTATTTCTTTAAAAGGGCAGGAGCACATTTTATATACAAATATTTTCTAATGTTGAGGTTATGGAGACCTCTCCTGGTGAAAAGCTTGAGAATTCAATTCTATTTCTAAGAATCTTTATAAAATACAATGAATGGTTCTAGGGATTAGATAGGTCTAGTCTAACGAAGATGACTAGGGGTAACATGATATCAGTCTTCCAATATATGAGGGTCTGCCACAGAGGATAGTCAACCTATTTTTCAAAGCACTTGAGGACAGGACGAGAAGCTATGGATAGAAGCTTATCAAAAAGAGATCCAACCTAGAATGAAGGAGAAATTTCCTGCCTGTGAGAAGAATTAAGCAGTGGAATAGGTTGCCTTCAGAAGTTGTAAGACCGTTTTTGGAATATTGTATCCAGCTTTGATCACCACAATATAAAAAAGATGTGGAGACTCTAGAAAGAGTGCAGAGAAGAGCAACAAAGATGATTAGGGAACTGACAGCTAAAACATATGAAGAACAGTTGCAGGAATTGGCTTTGTCTAGTCTATTGAAAAGAAGGATTAAGGGTGAAGCATCGGATGGAAACTAATCAACCTAGAATTAAGGAGAAATTTCCTGATAGAACAATTAATCAGTGGAATGACTTACCTCCAGAAGTTGTAGGTACTCCTACACTGGAGGGTTTTAAGAAGAGATTGGACAACAACTTTTCTGAAATGATACAGGGTTTCCTGCTTGAGCAGGGGTTTGGACTAAAGACCTCCAAGGTCCCTTCCAACTCTGGTATTCTGTTATTGTGGGTGCTCCATGACTAGACGTTTTTTTAAAAAAGATTAGATATCCATTTGTCCAGAATGGTATAGTGTCTCCTGCTTGAGCATAGGCTTGGACTAAAAGACTTCCAAGTCCCTTCCAACTCATTTATATGTTATTGCTACATGGTATTTTATTATATGATATTATGTGTTATACTGCATGTGTCACAGTACACCTAAAAATATCTAAAAATATATATTGAACATGCAAATAATTGGTTTACAAAAATTATTTAAATAGTGTTTAATACCATATTATTATAAAATAGATAATGCATACAAATTCTGATAGAAAGGTGGCTTATGAAAGAAGAAGAAAAAAAGCATGAAAGTTTGGTATATCAGGAGAAGCCTAAAAATAAGCCGAATCTGCTAGGATTTAATCCCCCTTGGATGAGGAATTCTGGGAGTTGAAATTCACATATCTTAAAGTTGACAAGTTTGAGATACACTGTATTAGAATACCAATATGTTCAGTCTTTCTATGTACACTAATAAGACACATAAATGTGCTGTAATGCTTCCAGTTGCTACTTTCCTGATCTAAGACCTACTGATAACACCTGTAACACCTACAACACCTACAGCCTCTGAAAAATGTCCTTGCTCAGAAGTCAGTGGTACCTGCAAAACTTCAGTTCTCCCTTATCTTCATTCCTTTTTTTAAAGGCCATAACAGCAAGTAGTGTAACTGTATAACTGAAGGAAAGGTGATAAGCTAAGATTTTTGCGATGAAAGTTGGAAGCTCGTAATTACCGTAGCATCCTGTGAGAGTTCCTACCCTCCACTCTGGCTAGGAATGATTAGACTAATCATAGCTTTCTAATGAATGCTCCAGTTGTCTTCATAAATGACAAAGATGCCAGAAGGTAGCACTGTGTAGCTAGCAGGAAGCTCATTTTTTTTCCCTTTTCTTTTATGTATGAAACCTGGCCTATCTCAAAGCGTAACATGCAGCAAAAGAGAGTGTCATTACAAAATCAGTTTCTCACCCTAACATCTAATTCTTGTTCTGTTTACTATTCTGGAACAAAATTGCCATTTTCCTTGTGTAGGTACTAAAGCCTGACTTGAAGTGAATTTTGAAAATGTGGATGAGTAGTGAGTGCTTGCACACTCATGTAAGCAGTGTGTGTGTGTGTTGTGTCCTGCATGTGTTATCAATGCAAATTTCAATTCGTCCTCCCTCTAATTCTAGAATACTGGCAAAGCCATGTCTTTTTTTGGGGGGGAGGGGGGAATCAAGCTGAACAGGTTTGGTACCACGAACATTAAATCACATACAAGTTTAAGATGTCAAGGTGTAGCCTTAATCACAGAAGACCATGCAGGCAGAAAACCATATTTTTTTTTAATGTTGCCTTTTTATATTTGTGTTGTATTTGTACTGATAAATAAATAAAGCCAGTAAGGGTATGCGTAGCTGATGAGAGCTAATTAGCTCGAAATAGATCTATACCAGTCTCCCTTTATTTATTTATCAGTACAAATACAACACAAATATAAAAAGGCAATATTAAAAATAAAAATATGGTTTTCTGCCTGCATGGTCTTCTGTGATAAGCCGAAGGACAGAAAGAGGGAGTAGTGACCTTCCTCCCATATTTAGGCATACCAGGGGTTGTAACACACACACACACACACACACACACACATGTATGTATGTATGTGTGTGTGTGTGTGTGTGTGTATGTATATATATATATTTAATTCAGCATCAGCATGACCAGTCGCTAATGTTTTGTGGATGTCATGGTCCAAAACCTCTCAAGAGCACTAGAATTTTTCCATCTATACACAGAGCACGGTCCTGCCATGAGACATTCAGCTCAAGGAATAAAAGTACAGAAATACAGAAGAAACGACATGGCTACTAGCAACTACTCTTAGATTAAAAAGTAGTGACCAGCAATCATGGACTACTCTGCTTCAGGCTAAGAAGAGAAAAACATGTTGCCAGCTGCTACCTTATGCTCGCTTGTGCTTCATAGCAGTGACAGACTGCCTTGAACTGTGGGGAGGGGAGAATGAAAGTGGAAAATGCTTCAAGAATGGAAAGTAAGTGCTGTGTCTCCTCAAGATGCTGCCTCAAGGTAATCCAGCTAGAAGAAAGAGGGGGCTACATACCAACCACGTTTGAATTGACCATTAGGGAAACACCTTGCCTGAACTGGATTGGTTACATTGGGAGGAGCAATTAGAGACCGTTAAGGGAGGGAAGTGTAGAATTTAGGGATTTTGGTGTGCGATTTTCAGTTCTGGCTTTCCACTACTGCAATACACTTGAACTCTAATAAACTATACCTTTCTCAACAAATGGAGCCAAGGGTCATTTCTATTTAGAGGTTTAAGTTGTATCAGGTGTGACACATGTTATTTTCCCCATCATCTGACTCCCAAGGGTATTGGCCTCTCTTGTTCATTTCACTACATATATGAGAAAGTTGAGCCTTTCTAGTGCATCTCCAATTTTTGTCTGCTTTGAAGGCTAGCAGCTCCGCAGATAAATTGCCACCAATTCCACTTCTTTCAACAGGGGAAGGCCTAGATCAGGAGTGTCAAACTGGCAGTCCGCGGGCTGGATGCATCACGTGCAGACCACGCCTACCCCGACTCTGTGAATGGGAAAAACATTGCAAATCATCACCTGAAGGCAACGTGATGTCCGAGTTTGACAACTGTGGCCTTGATCCTCCTATTTAGCCCCACTATCTAATTTGCTCCTCTGATCTCATTATCTTATTCTAGGTAGGGAATACCTGTCATGTATTCTGAAAGCAGAAGAAGAAATTAATGCAAACTCAGATATAGTCAAAAGTATAGATGGTTGGGCCAAGTAAGCAAAAAAGTGCATCTAAGTTTGATGCCCAAGTCCACTTCCAGCAAGTACTTGTAGCATTGCATTTGGAGAGGGGGGGTGTTCCTTCTTTTTCTTTTTCTTTTCTAAAGGACTTCTTTGGGTAAAAGGTGAATCATACTTCAGGAATCACTGCCATGTGCCTTTCTTACTATATTTTTCATTGGCGTTAGCATTCTTATCAGATAATGTGGCATTTGTGTTGTGAATCTACCTCTCTTGATTTTGTGTGAGAGTGAAACATGGATGACTTCCTTTCCAGCAGTTATTATTCCAAGTCACTCCATCGCTTTTCTGCTTTCTTTGCTTTCTGAGTTCCTTTGAATTCTGATGGGAGAGGACAGCTTTCTTTCTTTCAGAGTACTACAATGTCTTGTCAGCTCTCCATTTTTACATCATGCAACATTTCAGTTTTCAAAGCTGAAAGACCAAACAGGCATCCTTGTTTTTCCCCTGACAAGCCCAAAGGCCACCATCAATTTTTTCACAAGTTCCAAGTCCTCAGAATTTTCTGTTTTCACAAGGTATAAGCCAAATATCTTTGCCATTTGACTGTGGCTATTTTTAAAAAAATCTTTTTTTCCCCGAAGGAAGTGGCTCAGAATCAGTCCTTTCATATTAAAAATGTACAGATCAAATTTATTATTTATTGATTCAATAACTTCCTCGCACTAGAAAAATAATATTCCCTTCAATTTTCCCCCTGCTCCCCCCCAAAAATAGCTCCAAAGGGTTAGAAAATGCTTCATATCTTATTTGGAGCAATGCAAATCGGCTGTAGAAAAAGTGTTCCATTGCAAAAACAGAATTCCTGGCTACAACATACACAGCTCCAAGCCAGCCATGGCTAATCTCAAAAAAGCTAAACAGGCATAGAACAGGTTAGTATTTGGATAAGGAACTACCAAGAAATCTCAGGTAGTTTCTCAGGATTGTGGGGTGGGGGAAATAAAGAGAGAATATAATAGACTAACAATCAAGCAACAAACAATATCCCAGTCAAGGAAAAGCCAACTCAGACAAACAATCAAATAGTAAACAACAGTCTAATCAAGAAACCATCAAAAACACTCCTACCAACACTGATATGGCAACCCATGTGTATATCAAAAGAGCAAATCCCACTCCCTTTTAGCACTGATGATGTTATCTAGATGGGCAATGAAACTTTTGAAAGAAAACTACTAAAATCAGAGAGCACTAAGGGCTCCACAGTTCAACCCTGAACAGAGATAGAGATATTCATGAGAGGGCTGAGCAAAAAGTATAGAGAGTTCCTCTCTAAATACAATCAAAGCAGTCTGCTTTGGACCATTGTGTGCTTACAATATATGTGTGTGTATGTGTGTGTGTTCCAACATAACTCTGGAATGCCTCAAGCAATTTCAACCAAACTTGATACACAGATGACTTACTCTCTGGAAGCAAATACTGTGGGGGTAAGACATCCTTAAAACCCCTCAGGCTGTGTGTTCTGTTAAGATACAGCCTGTTGTGTTTTAAATTGGCTTCTACTGTACTGCCGTAAAATGGCTTCTACAGTACAGCAGAGTGGAGTTGCCATGGTAATGTCTTCACAGTACTCCACAAGGGGGCTACCTCTGAGAAGGGGAAAAATCCAACATTTTCCCCCTATAAATAAATACTCGGGCAAAGCCGGGTTATCGGCTAGTTAAGCTAATAAAATTAGTAAGCTGGAGCAGATTTTCATGTAATTTAGATGTAGTTTAACCATACATTTGTTATTTTCCAGATCATCATGCTCAACCTGTGGGATCATGCCAAAGCACAAATGATTTTTTAAATTATGATTATAAATTGTTTTCATGCAATGTTGACCAACGTACAGGCAGGGAAACTGTTTTTTTTTTAAAACAAAGTTTTTTATTGGCTTTTTGATGTTTTACATAGGGAAAAGGTAAGGGAAAGGTTACAAATTTTGGCAGCTGCGAAATGCGGTAGGTGCGCCCCCCCCTCCAAACTCATAATATACATTTGCATAAAATTCAAATATTACATAATAGCACATAGTCAGGGTGGTAAATTCAATTGGTAATTTCGGTCAGTTTATATCACGTGGATTTTCTTGCTTATTTGTGTGATCTGAGCTTTCTTGATGTCGCCCCATCTCCCCCAGCTGGCAGTGCTCCGGCCCCTCCCGTGTCTTGTACATCTACTGAAGTGTCTTCTGGTTTTTCTAGAAGTAGTTTATTTTTTTCCATAAAGGCCTGCGCCTCTATGGGTGTATTAATTCTAACTCTTGTCTCCTCCCAGAATATTAGCATACCTTCAGGCAGTAACCATCGAAACCACACCCCCTTCTGGTATAGTTTATTCGCCAATTGCGAATAAGATTTTCTTTTCTCCCTCACTTTTTTGGGGATCTGTTTCAGAATGGTTATCTCCTTATCTTTATATGTCAAGGCTTGCCCCCTTTGTGCATTCAGGATTTCATCTCTTGTGCTTTTCCTAAGAAATTTAATGTGTACCTCCCTGGGGACATTGTGTGTTCTAGCATACGCTGAGTTCACTCTATAGGCCAGGTCTATTTCCCACCCCATCTGTTGTTTTTCCTTCTGAATATACTCAGCCAAAATGGTTGTCATGATGTCCCTTATGTTTTCATCATCTGTCTCCATCATGTTCTGGAATCTAAGATAAAAAGACATTCCCTCAAACTCTATTTTCATTTGTTGGGTGTCAAGTTCTTTGTTTCCCCTCTGCACACCCTCTATCCCTCCCTTCATCTCAGCTGCCCCATCTTCCAAAAGATCCAGTCTCTGTGAGTTCTTATTAATTTTATCCTGGTTCTCTTTAATTTCTTCTTTCATCTCCTTCAATTGTCTCTTTATTTCCTCTTGTCCCTGTAGAAGTTGTTGTAACATTTGATGAAACTCCAGGTCCGTAGATTTAGGTTGCTTGAAGGCTGTTAACGTTGATTGTGTGCTAGGACTGGAGGTTGCAGATGTTGGGGCTGAGGCCGCAAAGCCTGACTTTCCAGGAGGTGGTCTTTTAGATGCCATTGTTTATAAAGTAAAGAGTCCAGTCAGTATAAAGAAGGATCAGTCAGAGAGATAGAACAGCCAAGAGAGTCCAGGAGGCAGAGAGTCCAGGCACAGGGGAGTTTTCTAATCACCCTGGCAAAAGAGCAGTCATTTTTCACTCCAGGGGGTTCAGAAGCAAACAATCCACAGGAGAATTATCCAGGTAACACGGAGACAAAGACCGGAAGCCTGAAGTTAAAAGGTGGAGTCAAGTCTCACATCTCATGAAGACAACGGAAGTATGCCATCTTGCCCTGCCAGCTTCGGGTATTGAGGCAACAAATAAAGTTTTTAAAGTTCAAAGTTCCCAGGGCTTCCAGATCTCATTGTCTTAAACCTTAAAAGTTTAAATCTGAAAATCCATTTAGTAGGGGTGTGACATCTTTAGTTTGGCTCTCCCCCTCCTCCTTCCCTTGGGGCTGCGAGCTCACTTGTTTCCAGCCGCTTGTCCAAGGGGGGGGGGAAATCCCCCTCCCCTCCAGCCGCACCTCTCCAAATCAAGCCAAAAGTTCAAGTTTGCACAGCTGACAGATTTTATAGTTGGTAATAGGAATGAAGGGAGTCTAAACCTCACCGCTCCGCCGCCGCATCTTTCAGCTTTCTTTTTTCACTCCGAACAGCCTGTCAGCGAAGACGCACCCACACGCCCTCCGATCTGCTCCCCGGTGCCTTGAGCGCGCAGGGGACCTCCCGCCGGCCGCCGCCGATGTAGGGATCCCCCGCGATGCTGCTCCTCCGGCAGGACGCCTCTATGGGGCGTCCTGTGCCCCCCAAGAAGTGGGGAAGCCCACCGGGGAGCCGGAGCGAGCAACGAGTTGCCCGTCGCCGTCAGCCGCCGGAACCGGAAGTCAGGCAGGGAAACTGTTGAAGATAGAAAAATTTCTTCTTCCAGCGGTTACCCTGGTCCAGCAGAGAACACAACTCAATTATTTCAGAGTAAAAAAAGGCGGAGGAGAATCTTCATGCTATGTAACTAGACTAACTTAAATTTAGCCTGCAGTCAGGCCTTCCTACATTGAAGGGGGAAATGTTTTTTTTTTAATTGTACAAAGCTGATAACAGATGACACACACTCTCTTCACATGGAGTTGGATAAAGCAGAATCCACAGGTCCAAATGTTACAATTTGCCTATTTGATGTTATGCATAGTTTAAAGTGGGGAGTTTACACATAGCACAGTGGCATAGAGTCTTAGTAATTTTGTAGAAATGTATCAGCTGACCCTTTCCCCTTGAGATATTTCATATTGCTATTGTAAAAGCTATGATCATGTCCTTTGAATCACATCTAAAGCACATGATGCTTCCTGTTAATCAGCCTTCCTCTGTGTTTTATTTTTCCCTAAGTAGATGCACCAACAGTGACTAATACATATTGTAGAAAACACACTACCACTTTAAGAGTGTACAGAGAAAACTGACTAAAACAGACATTTTTTGACTTTAACTGGAACTGAGGAACAGCAGTAATTTATACCCTGGGCCCACATGGCCTTATCCAGTCATAAATCTTGACGAAGCCCACCCAAATATGAATGTTCTAAATGTTCTCCAAAACAGTTGGAATTAACAGCTAGGGTCATCTAAAAGTTAGTTTCACTTTAGCAGGGCTTAACACAACTATATACGTATATTTGATACTAAGGTGGCCAACCGTCCTCCTTTAGGGAGGACAGTCCTTCTTTTGTAAGTTCTGTCCTCCCTCCAAAAGTGTCCTCCTACATGTCCTCCTTTTCGATATTTGAAGACTAATCTGTTGCGCGTTATGTGATGTATTTGTATTTGACATGACAATTCGTCAAGGCTTGGTATAGTGCAGTATAAGATGCGATTATGAGATGCATGCGCTCCGCACGGGAGACCTTGAGAGAGAGCGCCGTGTGCAAGTGGCTTTGTTTACTTCTTACCGAAACACTACATGGCACATACACACGCAGTACACTCACGGCACGTCGGCAATTGAATGACTCACGGTAATTATTTCTTTCTCAGTGAATATTCAATTATACAGAGATAAGTACAATTCATGTTTTATTAATTCATTATCTATTTAATAATTTCCAAATACGTATAATTTTATTTACAAGTTTATACAACCCTGTTGTCAACAGAAGTGTAAAATAATTTAAATTTAAATTTTAGTGAAGTTTATTCGCTTATGTTATTAAAGTTTCAGTTGTAATAATTAATTTTATTTATTCATAATGTGCTTGCATCGTTCGTGTAGCTTTATATTTTATTTTAAATTTTAAATTTCATTTAGGGATGGAAAAATCAAAAAAGAGGAAATACCACTTCAACGATCAATTGAAAAAGGAATTTCCATTCCTCATATCAAAGAAAGATGCCATTGTTTTCTGCAATATTTGCAGAGGAGAATTTTGTATTGCAGTAGGGGGCAATTCAATGGAAAAGTACTCATTTAAATAATAATTAACAGGCATGTAAGCATAATTACAATATAAAATGTTACATTATTCATATATCATATTTTAGTATCTTCCAATCTCATATGTTCAGATATGCATCTTTTAGAAAACTACAGAAGCAGCTGAAATATGGCTTATGTGCCTTCGCTTGATATAAAGACTTCTTACCGAAGTTAAGATTACAAAATACCAAAAGCTGTGGCGAAATAACCCAGTAGCACTTAGTTCAACTTAGTTCTATCCTCCATCAAAAACAAGAGCCACTAAACTCATTTCTCAACATTAATTTCTACTTAGACACATAATAGATTTGGAAAAATCAGATTTTTCTGGAAATGTCATTCATCTTCATTAAATGGGAGGCTTTTTCAAGAACAGAAAGCAGCTTCTTTGAAACAGTAAATACCCATTCTGGAAACTTCTGATTATACCAGGATTCTACCTTGCCAAACTCCCATCCATCCTAGCTTTATTTTGACCACATTGGTTAGGAATTATGGGAAATGCAGTAGAAACATGTATGAAGGACACTATGTTGGGACTGATTGCTTAGAACTGGACAGCGGTGGGATTTAATTTTTTTTACGACCGGTTCTGTGGGCGTGGCTTGGTGGGCGTGGCAGGGGAAGGATACTGTAAAATCTCCATTCCCTTCCCACTCCAGGGGAAGGTTACTGCAAAATCCACATTTCCTCCCAATCAGCTGGGACTCAGGAAGCAGAGAATAGATGGGGGTGGGGCCAGTCAGAGGTAGTATTTACCGGTTCTCCGAACTACTCAAAATTCCCACTACCAGTTCTCCAGAACTAGTCAGAACCTGCTAAACACCACCTCTGGAATTGGAGCACACCGAGTGTGGCCCAACAGATGACATTCCAATCTGATTTTCCAAGCCCCATCAGATTCCAATTCTTTCTTATATCAGCAAAAACCTTTCCAAATTGTGCCTACCTTAGCCTTTTGTGCTATACATGCAAAGAAGATAGGTAATATACTCTGTGTGAAAAACAAGGTATATAAGACACTTTTTAAATATCTTGGTCTTTGAAATCTATTTAAGCTAGGGAAAGCTGAGATGTGATGTGGTACAGAATTACACAAGTATATGCGTGTTAAAATGTACCATATTTTTCGGAGTATAAGACTCACCGAAGTATAAGATGCACCAAGGTTTTGAAGAGGCAAATTTTAAAAAGAAAGTTTTTGCACTCTGCAAATCTTCCAAAAACGGCCCATTTTTTTTTTCAAAAAAAGGGCATGGATAGCTCTTAGGAGGCTTGTAGAATGCTCCTGGGGGGGCTGGGGAGGGCAAAAACGAGCAAAAAATGGCCAGTTTTTCACAAAAACGGACCCATTGTTTGCCCCAAAAAGGGCATTAGGAAGCTTATAGAGTGTTCCTGGGGCCTGGGGGGCAAAATTGAGCAAAAAATGGGCCATTTTTTACTCATTTCTGCCCTCCCCAGCCCCCAGGAGCTCTCTGAAAGCCTCCTACAAGCTAGGCATGGCCGTTTTGGTGAAGGGGCCGGGTTTCAGGAAGCAAAAAAATGCTGTATTCAGTGTATAAGACGCACCCAGATTTTCAGCCTCTTTTTTGAGGGAAAAAGGTGTATCTTATACTCTGAAAAGTATGGCATGTGTTAAATAATTATAACAACAATAAATATGCCATGCTCTGAATTCAACTTCTAGTATCTAAATAGGGATATCAATGTTGTTTTTCAGAATAATGCTAAGGCCTTTTCATGGGCCCTTTTCCCCACTTCTAATCCTGAGCCTTGGAATTGCTTGATGATTCAAGTACAAACCAGGTCACTTAGGTGCTACCACCTGTTATAACTTTACATAATTAAAGTAATGATTAATAATAATTAAATTTAATTTTGACCTCATTCTACACTCACTATTTATATATGTTAATCTTTCCCTGCCCTCTTTTTTTTCTGTGTAAGACTCAGAGCCTCTGAAAATTGGGTACCATTTGCTTAATGTCACCACAAATAGATATTTCCCTATCACAGTGTTACATTTATAGAACATGGAATCAAAGGGCTGGAAGGGACCTTGGAAGTCTTCTAGTCCAAGGCAGGTAATGTTATACCATCCTGCTCAAATGATTCTATTTTTGAAAATTTCCAGTGATGGTGTAGCCGTATCACAGGGAAGCAAGTAATTACACTTCAATTACATTGAAGACTCACCTGTTCCGATTAGCAGGCCTGGCATAATTACAACTGTCCCTCCTGGCAAATGTATTATTATCTGGTTATCTTAGGGTTTTTTAATCTGTTGTATCTGTTTTAGGGATTTTAAAAAATATATATATTTATTTAGCTTTGTACAGTTCTTTTAATTGCATTTTAACCTCCTCCAAACTGTACATATTTAATTTTTTATTGTATTTTTGTGATATTCTCTATGGACTGTACACCGCCCCGAGTCCCTTCTGGGAGAGGGGGCGGTCTAGAAGCACAAATAAATTGAAATTGAAATACACTGATTAATTGTTCTCACCATCAGAAAAGTTCTCCTTACTTCTTCTGCTTCTTTTTAACAAGCTTGCACCCATTACTTCTTGTCTTGCCCTCTGATGCTTTGGATAATTGTATTGTATTGTATTGTATTGTATTGTATTGTATTGTATTGTATTGTATTGTATTGTATTGTATTGTATAATAAGTCAGTCCCCTCTTCTCTATGACAGTCCCTCAAGTACTGGAAGAAAGTCATCATGTCTACCCAACACTTCTCTTTGATAGGCCAGACATACTGAGCTCCCTCAACTGTTCATCATATGATTTAGTATCCATACCTTTCATCATCTGTGTTGCTCTTCTCTGCAACAAACTGATCTATTGGGATCTAATAAAACCCATTCAGTACACCTGGCAAAACAATTACCCTGCCCCCTTTCTTTGACATAACAGCTTAATAAGGCATTCACCTGTAGTTAAGAATAAAGATAATCCAGGACATTAATATGCCATATTAACATCCACATATGCGCACGTGTTAGGGGACACTGCTTAAAAGGAAGGGGGGATAATCATTAAAGCAGTCTACAAAAATGAATAGGTGGTAATATATCAATGACATTTATTAAGAGGGTATATTTATTAGTCAGTATACTACGGAAAGTAGACAATATTGCATGCATAAAGATATCTCTTACAAAAAGTCAATTCATGTTGCAGTCCAGTGAAAGAAACAGATTTCTGAAATCAAGCTGCAAAATTGATGCAAGATAAAATGAACTCTGCTTTGCCCATGCCTGCCCTCAGCAAGAGTCAGCCCCATCTATTTCACTCATTCACTAATTAATAATGAAACATAATGACACCCATTTCCTGTTTTCCAGAAAGAGAGGAAGCAACAGCTGAGTATATCTTTGAGCTGCATTAAATTTCTCTGTAGCCATAAATATTAGCTGGAAGTAAGAAAGGTCAACCGACATAAGCAAGCCAGCATTTAGAGAGATCACAACAGGTTCCGGTAGCATCATGAAAGAGAATGAAGGGATATTTTGTGTGAGAAGGCCAGGGATAATGCATCTTCATTAATTTTAATGACAGGGTAGGTTAATGAAGTTATTAATCATGTAGCTCTAAATTAAGATGCCATTACTTATTCCCTTAATCAGTGTCAAAGTCAAACAGCCACTAAAGTTTAGCTGAAGTTTGTAATTGAAGGCTATTAGAAATGTATGTTTGACAATCTTTTCATTAACATGCCCGATGATGTATGAAGATCAAACTGTACCCCCGAGCTTTATTAAATCTAACACAAGCATGTTCCCAGCTTGATTCTTTTATCTCCCTGTTTGTCTTGTAATAATTTTTCATACTCAACATCTGGAGCCCATGGAATCCTTGGTCAAAAAACAAATGAAATAGTCTCTAAGCCAGGGGTGTCAAACTTGCATTATCATGGCAGTGCTACATGAGGTATCGGAGCTATTCCCCCCTTCGTTAAACCAGGCGTGGTCATGGCTAGCAACCATCCCACAAGCCGTGGGTTTGCTCTAAGCTATTAATAGGAATAACACCTTCTTCATGTGCTTATATGCCCTCCAGTTTTGCAAATATGCAAGCACTCAGATTCTCTTCCTTCATTCCTCCCTCTTCTTTCCATGAAAAACTTGAGTTCACTTCATATCCAAAGGTTGCATCCAGGAAACAGTGTTATTAAGAAATTGTACAGTCGGTTTATAAAAAAATGTTTAAAATCCTTAAGGTATTACAGATGTCTACTTTAACACCCAGCACAATTTTAATAAAATGTGCTCAGAGATCTCATCTACTGACTCAATCTAACTATTCATTTCCACATAAAAGTTTTACTGATATTACTTGATTTAGTCCTAGGAAATTGGATAAAGGATTACAGCCTTGATGTATTTTGCTCCCTTTCTTTCTTAATGGAAAATTAATAATCAGCAGCTTTACAATGCTGTTCTAGGATGGACAAGAATGAGATGCGAGAGTGATGGTTCAATTACTAGGCAATCAGTGCTGTGCCCAGCCATATTTTGAGAGGGACAAAAAGATTTTAAATAGGCAATAACTAGGGTGATAGATATAATAAGCCACCTGGGAAAGCTAAGGGAAATCATTAAAACCATAAAAAAGCAAAAGTTAGAATATTTTGGACATGTGATGGGACACCCAGAAAAATATGGCATACTTCACTTAATCCTCCAAGGAAAGACTGAAGGCAAACGAGGTCTAGGCAGAAGAAGAACCTCAGGGCTTCAAAATCTAAGGGACTGGTTTGGACAAAACTCAAAAACACTTTTTTTTTAACCATGCGGCTATTGATAAAAATAGGATCACCAACATGATCACCAATGTCTGATGACGGATATGGAAGAAGAAGAAGAAGAAGGAGAAGGAGAAGGAGAAGGAGAAGAAGAGGAGGAGGAGGAGGAGGAGGAGGAGGAGGAGGAGGAGGAGGAGGAGGAGGAGGAGGAGGAGGAGGAGGAGAAAGAAAGAAAGAAAGAAAGAAAGAAAGAAAGAAAGAAAGAAAGAAAGAAAGATGATAGATAGATAGATAGATAGATAGATACATAGATAGATAGAGATAGAGATAGATAGATAGATAGATAGATAGATAGATAGATAGATAGATAGATAGATAGATAGATAGATAGATAGACAGACAGACAGACAGACAGACAGACAGACAGACAGACAGACAGACAGACAGATAGATAATAGATAGAGATAGATAGATAGATAGATAGATAGATAGATAGATAGATAGATAGATAGATAGATAGATAGATAGATAGATAGATGATAGATAGATATAATGACTTTTTAGAGTTCAGAATAAGGATAGGAGCCAACCATTCTAATTATTGCATTTTATGATCTGTTTAAATAACAAAGATTAGATCTTTCTAAAATACTACAAGATGAGTTTGGGGATTAGATAACAGGGTACCTACAAGTGATTGTAAGACCCTCCATATGAGTAGGAAATGTCTATTGATTTTTTAGCAGAACACAGCCTAGGCTGTTTGCTGCTGGAACACACAGTCTAGTCATCTGCAGTTGGTCATGTTCAATCAGCTTAGTATTATTCTGTTGCACTCATGGTTAGATTTCTAATGCAGAATTGTAGTGATTGTACTGGAAGTGATACTCATGACTTGAGATGAAAGATCTCTCAAAAGAGTTTGAAAAGTCCTGATTTATATCCAGGAAGCTTCACACTGCTCCATTTATTTCAGAAGTTTATATAAGTAAGTGTTGCCTCTGGCATAGTTTTGCTGTGACTGAAGCCATTCATTAACAGCTACTGAACCTGAGGGATCAAAACATTCAAATGACCACCAAAAATAGAATCTTCTGTATATCTCTGTTGCTATCTCATTCTTGACTGGAGTTTTGCACTCCAGGTCTCCAGTCCCTACCTTAATGTTGCATTTCTTTGCTTCTATGATATATCATCTTATAACATTATGATTTGCGGCATGAAAATAAATTAATATTTCCTTACATCAGAAAAACAAGAAAAGCATCATTAACTGATCAAAATGAAGAACGTATAAACACATGACTCAGAATAAGATAAAAGCTTATTCAAAGTAATTTGCTTTGGGATGCAAAGATAGATAAATATAATTTTTGGATTTTCTGAATCCAGTCTGTTGAGTAATAGTTTTACATAACATATTAAAAAAAATAATTTGAACATCTGCTGACTGTTATTTTAGCTAAGAGCTGGTTTCAGAAAACATTCTCTGTAGTACAGATTTCACTAAGCAAATCCTATTTGAAATGTTAAAGAGATGGTTATCAATATTAAGGTGACCAACTTTTTTACAATGAAAAGGAGGACAAAACACGTTCTATTGTCCAAAATGCTAAGGTGACCAACTTTTTTACAATGAAAAGGAGGACAAATAAATTGGAAAAAATATATCGTAAATAAAAGAAATATTTTATTCATTGCAACAATAATACACTAAAATATGATATATGCATAATAAAAACATTTGCAACATTTTATATTGTAATTATGCTTACATGCCTGTTAATTATTATTTAAATGAGTACTTTTCCATTGAATTAATATTTTTTGTCAATGTATCATCTTCTAACAATATATTGGAAATATCTGAACAAGAAATATCCTTCATATTGAATTTTACAGCAAGTGCTGCAGCTAGAGTATCAACATTCAATCTCGATTTCTCACTTGTCCAAAAATCATTGGCAATTGAAAAAAACTCTTTCAACTGCTGCATTAGTTCCAGGGCAGCACAACGTATATTGAACAAGTATAAATAAATGTTCACATGGAATATGTTCATTTTTGAAATGGCTGAAAATATCCACCCATCTTTTATCAATTTCAGCATGTTGATTTTCCCATTGTATTAATTTTTCAGAATTTAAATATACATTCAGTCTTCTAATTTCTTCAAAGAGACAATTGCCGTCTACTTTAATGTCTAGCATTTCTTTAGATAAAAATTCAACACAAGATTCAATATCTGTTCAATATACTTGAGATGAAGTAAAAAAAAAACACCATTAAAAACTGTTTAATAAAATACGTCACATAATGCGCAACAGATTAGCCTTCAAATATCAAAAAGGAGGACATGTAGGAGGACACTTTTCGAGGGAGGACAGAACTTACAAAAGAAGGACTGTCCTCCCTAAAGGAGGACGGTTGGTCACCTTATCAATATAAACTAATTTATAACTCAATACCATAGAAAAGAGTTATTGTTAAACTATAACTCCCAGTAGTCCAAGTTAGCATAGCTACCTTGGGATTTGTAATTCATCAAAAATTGGAGGACATAGTAGCCAATTCCAATCGGCATTCTTTCTGATATTCAAATCCAGATCTCCATGGCAAAATAGTACTTTTCCATTCTATGTTGCCACTAATCCTAACAATATCATGATTGTCATTGACACAACCAGTTGTAAATTAATCATTACAAGTTATAAAATCATCCATCTCTCAACTGCATAATGCTATACCTTCCCCAAACTTCCAGATCCATGCGTTTATCCTTCAACAAAAGGAAAAGGGAATTAATTTCAGGCGTTTTAAGTATTGCAAATTGGTTATTTGCTATTTCAAATATGAAATGCATATGAGCAGGTTCACTTCCCAAAGTAATAATGACACTAACAACCAGAATTTGCATTGAACCAAAGCTATCAGTGCAACAGAGTTTCAACTGGAAACTGAAAATTATAATAACCTTGCCATGTTATCAATTTTGCAGCACTTTCTGCTGGGTTAAATTATTGTAAAATTAGAGAAAACCTGGCAGAAAGAAAGATATAGTTGTCTGTCTGTGTGTGTGTGTGTGTGTGTGTGTGTGTGCATACACACACACACACACACACACACACACACAAATACCAGTTCAGAGTTTTCAAAAGGAGATCATACAACTGCTTCTCTATGAATGCCAGTTTTGGTTGCAACTGCTTGAACTGTACCCATTAAACACAAGGTCTCACCATGGGAAAGATGGATAACGTTCATGAGGATATTTATGAGTTCTTGACATAAAGCTCTACCAGAGTTTATGAAAACTTTCCAAGAATGTTTCTAGATCCCTGAAAGAGGTGAGACTAGGTGAGATGTGTATTTCACCCATAGGACACTTACCTTTGGATTCCAGGAGAAAAAAGACACATTTCTCTTTCAAATCAAGTTTTGTTGCTATTTATACACCTACACAACACAAGGTACATGAGAAAAAAAGTTTGCCTTCCACAGCACCCAGATTTTCCTAAATTAGTTATATGCTCAAAGTTATTTAAAATTCACACCTCTAGCTGAACATGTTGTTAGCATCTATTTTTGTCTTGAATTTTTGGAAATAACTTTGCCCATGCTTGTACAGTCAATTTCTCATGCAGCGACCTGTGTGTCTCTGGGGGTGCGGGTGGGGGTAGAAAGATCTTTTAAAATTGGAAAAAAAACAATTTGAGGATGGGTGGATAGGCAGGTGGTGAATATTTTACCTCTCGTCTAAGATAAGCTACCTTCCCAGTATGTATATGTATATATGAAAAAGATGTGGAATGTACAAATATATAAAAATAAATTAGCATGAATAACACATGCAGATGTGGAAGCAAACAGAGCAGTCTTCTGATCAGGCAACGGTGCTGTTTCTCTTTAAGGGGTACAAAATTATCATTTTTATACATGTCTATTCTGCAGTAAGCACCACTAAACTCAGAAAAGCTGCTTATAAAATACAGGAGGCACAGGGGACTGCCTCTATCCTTTAATCCCGGGAGTCTGCAATTCTGGAATTGCAATTGCCAGCCTTCCTGCTATACTTGACTTTTTATATATATATTTTATTGTTTTAATTACTTATTTAATTAAGAAAATTATTCATAAATACTTCACAAAACTATACGCACAAGACAGTATGGAGGAAAATAAAATAAAGCATTATTTAAACACAGCAAAGATAACACCAATCTCAAAAGAGCAAAGGGAGGCGATAAACAGGCCAATAACGTTAGCCGAAGTGGAACTAGTCTTGAAAAACCAGAAAAATAATAAAACACCAGGACCAGATGGAATACCGGTGGAGCTATACAAATATAATAAAATAATATTGGAAGAGTTAGGGGTAGAAATGTTTAATGAAGTTTTAGGAAAAGCCAAGATACCGGAATCATGGACAGAAGCAATAATATCGCTAATCCCAAAAGAAGAAACCAGCCTACAAGAAATTCAAAACTACAGGCCAATTTCATTACTAGATTTTTTATATATTTTAAATAAGGGTTAATTAAAGATAGTAAGAAGGTGGCATATTGCAAAGCAAAGCACTATCTGTAATCTGTAGCTCTAACGGGGCCTAATAGGGTTGTTAAACTACATTTTCTTTAAAATATCAAACTGTCTAATATATATATATTTTTAAAGGCCAAGCATTGATCCCCACACGTGACATTACAGTGCTAATTTTCGGCCAAGCACCCTGCAGGTCTTTAAGTTAACATGTCGAATTTAACTTGTATAACAAAATAAAACAATGTGCTTTTTTTTAACCGGGGGGGGGAGGGGGAATATGGCAACGCAAAAGTTTTAAATGTAGTCTTACAGCTTGCTTAACCAGAGTGATTAAAGTAGTTAAGTCTGTAATAAGTATTGATACAAAATTTCTAAACTTTTCATCCTAAGAAAGGCAATTTCTATTAACCCAATCCCGGCACAGAATTTAGAGATTATGAACTTCAGTTAAACTAAAGTTAGTTTAACTGACATACCTCCATCAGATTACTTTGTTTTAAACTGCAATGAGAGACTGTGGTCATTAGAGACTTTTGGCCCTGATACAACCCACATTGGACATCTTTGGAGAAATCCTGGATTGGGGCTGAAAGGCGAAAGCCAGTATGCTCCGTCCCATATTTGATAGACCAGGTTGCCCCGGTCTCACCAGAAAAACACTTAATCTTTGGAGAAAGTACTGAGACATCATTCACTAATCTATCAGCCTTCAGATATTTAGGATTTTCTCACTTTGAAGTCAGGCTATCTGGGGATTGATTGATTGATTATGTGCCATCAACTCTTAGCAACAACATAGAGGGACCTTCTCCTGGACGATCTGTCCTCAAAACTGGCCCTTCAAGTCTTTCCTTTCTTTGGAAGGAAGTTTGCACACCTCTAACTTCAGCAATCCTTTTGTAAAATAACAAGCATTGGAAAAATTAGGCCTTTGAATTTTGAAAACTCCTGAATAAACTTTGTGTTTATAGAATAAAGGATTAGAGGATTAGGTCCCTCTCCAGGGGACTGGAGGCTAAAACATACGAAGAACAGTTGCAGGAACTGGTTATGTCTAGTTCAATGAAAAGAAGGACTAGGGGAGACATGATAGCAGCATTCCGATATCTCAGGGGTTGCCACAAAGAAGAGGGAGTCAAACTATTCTCCAAGGCACCTGAGGGTAGAACAAGAAGCAATGGGTGGAAACTAAGGAGAGAAGCAACTGAGAACTAAGGAAAAATGTCCTGACAATTAGAACAATCAATCAATGGAACAAATTGCCTCCAGAAGTTGTGAATGCTTCAACACTAGAAGTTTTAAAGAAGATGTTGGATAACCATTTGTTTGAAGTGGTGTAGGGTTTCCTGCCTAGGGGATCAGACTAGAAGACCTCCAAGGTCCCTTCCAACTCTGTTATTCTATTCTATTCTATTCTATTCTATTCTATTCTATTCTATTCTATTCTATTCTAAAGTCTTTATACAGACTAATAACTAACTTGAGCCTTAGAACAGACAGTTCTCACAGTGCAGTTTTCCTATTTGGCAATGGTACTAATAAAGTTATTGTATAAGACATCTGACGTCTGAAATAAGCGGACAGTGAGCCAAGTCTGGAGATGACTTTAATTTTTTCTGGATAATGAAAATCCAAGCAAAGATGTGTTGGAATGTAGGTTGGAGGGGGGAGGGCTTTTCCAACAGCAAAGAGGCAGCCCAGTCTGGAATCTTTGGTATGTAGGAAGAGAGCCAACATGGACTCTCCCTAACCTTTCAAGGGGTGCATCTAATAGTTATGCAAATTTGTGCTTTAGTCTAGCAAGATTCCTGTTTATAGGTGAGCAACGATAAAGACACCACTCTAGTATAACTCCTGGTGCCATTTTTAATTTTCTTGCACTTGACATACTGTGAAATGCTTGTAAAAGTTTCCTCCAAAATGGATTACATGGGAACTTAATGGAGAACATTCATTTCAATGGCTATTTAGTCATGATAGTTGGATGATATTTTGGATCTGAATACAATATATACTGTGTTTTCTTCTTGATAGGAAACAAGAGATTATCGCCCACCCCACTCCTACCCGCACAAAATGCTACTGATCAGATAATCTATTAATGGGATTCTGGAAGTCACTAGGACAGGTGACAACTGAGTACTTTGAAAATCTTAGGGCTGTTTTGAAGTCCAGGGCATTTTCAGCTGGGTAGCTTGGACTTCATGTGGAGAGAGGGAGGGAGGGAGGGAGGGAGAAAAGGAGAGGGAGAGGGAGGGAGATATATACACACAAAGAATATGGAATCTATGGTTCCAATTTTACACTTTGAAAGCTGACATGAAGAGCGTCTCCAAAAGTTGCCTTTGAACCATCGTGTTTAATGCAATGGATTATTAAATATAAGCAGTACAATATTAGTCACTATATTTAATGTAAAATTAAATTATATTATAAGTTTATATTTCATTTTTTCTAAGCTTCATCCACTTTTTGTTGCTTTCTTGAAAACAATTCTCAGGACTGAGCAAGCCCATTGCAAGAAAGAAACTTCTTGTATCCGATCATAAAAGCCATCTTAGTTCAGTCACAAAGGTGCCCTCATGCATTCTCTGATTCTACCTGCAAGCTACTGAATTCAACAAGCCATCCACAAGCTGGGTAAGCCAGTTCTATGTGACATCCAAGTAGAAGCTGAAGTCATTAAGCAATGGGCTGCAATTGTTGTTGTTTCTTGAGTTGTTTTCAGAAGGACAAAACCAGGATGCATTCTAGTTCAGTAGTCTAACCAGTTCACGGGGAGTCAACAGGTATGAACAAATGACAATTGATGCTAAAGCAGTAGGGTGTATGAATATAGTCAGAACTTTAAGTGTTTGTGTCGTTTCCCTCGAGAGCTTTATTAGATACTGCCTTCACCAATGCAAGCTAACTTCATTTAAACCATGAAGTTTGGATGCAATGCACCTGGAGGGTGATACCAATTGAAAAAAACATATATGTGAAAGATTGGAGGAGAGAGCCAAAGAAAAACAGGAGAATAAAACAGCAGGAGTAAAATACAAGGAATAATAGAAAAAAATAAGTGATGATAGCATCAGTCTAGGGCAGGGGTCGGCAACCTTAAACACTCAAAGAGCCACAATGGTCCTAACCAGAGGTCCCCCCACCCCTCATCCACGTTCAGTTCTGGAGCTGACCAAAAATCCATTGTCCCCACCATAGAGTCTCCTCCTAGCATGGTGTCCATTTTCCTCTACCTGTCCTAAACGAAAGCCCTATCAATTGAGGAGCTGACCCTAAAACACACCCCTTGCCATAGTGTCTCCTCTTGGCATGCTCTGCTTCCCCCCCCCCCCAACTGGAAGCTCCTCTCAAAATTGTGGTGCCAACTGTTGACAGGAAGCTTCAGCAGAGGGATGAAAGAGCCACATGTGGCTCCAGAGCCATGGGTTGCTGACCCCTGGTCTGGGGATTATTGCTCGTACAACTGTTTCTAAGAGTCACTGTGATATAAAGATGAAAATATTGGAATAGTACTGAAGTGAACTAGGTTTTAGCCTGCCCTCTGGTATAGAAGTTCATTTTGGGGTAGCCACATTACTTCAGGGTTTTTACTGTGTGACAAAAAAAGGTGTGTGTATGTGTGCGTATGTGTGTGTGAATGCGGCAATTGAATAGTGGAATTCCAACTTCAGAGTTTTTTTACGCAAAGGCAGGACATAAAATAGACACACTAATAATCCACAAAAGTCCATCATGAGAATAAATCAGAACGTACCAATTTCTCCAGAATAGTTTCAAGAATAGAATTTTGAGCGGGAAGAAGAAAGTCTTGAATCTTCTATGTGGCAAATGAAAAATGTCTAAACATCTATGTGGGAAAGGGAAACCTCCAAAAAAGATCTTGAATAATACAAAATATTGAAGCCTTTTTTTTATCCTGGAACCTTTCGGTTGTATTAGGCCTGCGGCTCCCAGAATTCTTGTCTATTTTTTGGACGACACCAATTTTGGGGAAACTGCTGAAATGGAAGAATGAAATGAACTCCAGGAATTGAAAAGTTTCCCTTCTGATCATCTTTAGGAAGCAACCAATTCTAAATTTTGTCTCAAAATCTTTTTAGACCATAACTTTAAGTTGGTTGGTATTTCTGGAGTGGAGGTCATGGAACTCTTAGGAACCTTGGAACCCAAAGTTTCTCCTACTACATCCTAAACTTTCTTCCAACTTAACTGTATTGTGGTTTTCCAATGCCTGTAGAATCCCATTTGAATTTTTTTCCTGCTCCTTTCTTAGACCTCTTATATGTATACCAGAGGTGGGTTGTTCCCAGTTCGGCCCAGTTCAGATGAACCGGTAGTGGAATTCAAGCCTGGTTCACAGAACCAACAGCCTGCCAGCCCCTGAACCGGTTTCCTCGCTGCCGCTGGGCCAACCCCATTTTGGACTTTAGTGACTGCGCATGTGCAGTTCACTGTAAATTGTTCTGCGCATGCGCACAGAACAATTTATATTGAACAGCACGCGCCTGACATGTGTGGGTTGTGAACCGGTAGTAAAACCTGCAGCAACCCACCCCTGATGTCTACAGTTGAGTATGCTTATCCTGCTCATCCTTCTTTCTATGGCTTATCTTTAAACCATCTTCTGTGTTTCACAGAAAGCAAAAAGTTTCATTTTTGATTCATGGTTTTTGTCTGCAAATTAGAAAATTACCTGATGGCTAAACCCAAATTTGTAACAATTGTATTGCTGAATTATGAAGGCACTGTTTTACTCCCACTAACTCGGCCGTTGCAGAAAAGGATTATATGGGAGACGTTTTCATACACTATACAAAGACCCAGCTCTCTGGAGGGGGCTCTTATGTTGAGAGAGATGGAAGGATGGAGAATAGAGGAAGACCTTGAAACAAAGTGGATGGACTTGGTTGCGATGGCAATGAATGGACCACTCTGAAACTTGAAAGAACAGGCTGAAGACAGATTGTCATGGGAAAAAAAATATTTATATGCGTTCCCTAAGAATCAAAAACAACTTAATGCACATAACCAATCAATTTAGAAGGAAAGGGTGAATTCTGTTTATTTAGGTCTTTCAACAAGGGGTGCGCTTATTAAATGCTTTAAGGAGACCCTCATTGCCGTAACAAAAACCCACAAACAGAGAGACAAGGGTTTTGTTGCACTTGGCATGAAAACTACTAAGCCTCCTCAGTTTGGGTTTCTGTGTTTTCCTTGCAATTACTTGCCTTTGACATTTCCTGAAACTTTTAAAATCACAAGATCAGCATGAAAAGCATCATGTGCTGCTCAGCTACTTATTCAAAGAAGCCCATTGAGGTAGAAAAGGATTAGAAGCAGAGAGAAAGAGAAAGGGTTGTGCCAGACCAAATAGTTGGCAAGACCAGGATTAGAAAATAGATTATCCCAAACAAATTAGCACTGCTTGGTTCGGGAGTAGAGAAACAGGGGGAAAACAGGGGAATGAAAGGAAAATTCTACCGAGAAGGGCTCAAGACATCCGTAAATAAAAAAGGTAAAAGGCAGAGATCTTGGAAAATATACTTTGGAGAGAAATTAGAGTGATAAAGTGCATAATGTATGTAATTTATACTTGGAGTTGAGGAAATTAAGGTTAATCTAGGGGATATGTTTATCAGAGCAGGAGTGTTAAAACTATTAGGTATTGTAAACTATTATTGTGGTAATTAATATGTGAAAAGGTTTATTGCTTGGTATACTTGGAAATATAATTGGAGGATTGGACACAATGCTATTGTGATCCTTTATGTTTGTGAAGAGGGAGAAGCAAAAGATATGGGAATTGAAATAGATTGATTATAGGAATATAGAAATGGCTGTATGGATCTACAGCTTCCTCTGGGAACGATGAAAACTATGTTTAAACTTAAAGGATGTCATGGTTCCTTTAGGTTTGCAACAAGTGTGTATGCGTCTTTTTCTTCGAACCCCATAATGGGGCTTACAGTGCATTGACGCAAGAATTATTTTAAGTAATCTAAAGGAACTTTTAGGTACCATTGTTTTGAATGTTGATATTGATAAACAAGGGGATGCAGTGGCTCAGTGGCCAAGACGCTGAGCTTGTCAATCAGAAAGGTTGGTAGTTCGGCAGTTCGAATCCCTAGCGCTGTGTAATGGAGTGAGCTCCCGTTATTTGTCCCAGTTTCTGCCAGTTCGAAAGCATGTAAAATGCAAGTCGAAAAATAGGGACCACCTTTGGTGGGAAGGTAACAGCACTCCATGCACCTTTGGTGTTTAGTCATGCCGGCCACATGACCACGAAGACGTCTTCAGACTGGCTCTTCAGCTTTGAAACAGAGATGAGCACCGTCCCCTAGAGTCGGGAACGACTAGCACATATGTGTGAGGGGAACCTTTACCTTTACTTTTTTATTGATAACCACGAATTCAACCCTAAAAAAAATGGAAGCGGGGTATTCCTTTTCATAGGTGAAATAGGAGTTTATAGCATTCAACAGGGGATTTTTACACCCTTTTCCCCCTTTTTATTTCAGAGCCCGGTTTCCTACAAAGAAATTAAGATAATTTCCCAAACACCTAGAGACGCAACCTTACACCTTTGCTTTGTTGGGATCTGAAAGTTATTATGCATCTTGCACTACTGCTACTCCTCCTATTAGAAGCAACTAATGCTCAGTTCCCACGGCAATGTGCTACAGTGGATGTGCTGATCCAAGGCGAATGTTGTCCAGACCTGTCTCCCGGAGTGGTTCCTGGTTCAGATCGCTGTGGCTCATCTTCTGGAAGAGGCCAGTGCGTACAAGTAATAGCAGATTCCCGACCCCATGGACCTCAATATATGCATGATGGTCGAGATGACCGCGAGCAGTGGCCTCTTCGTTTCTTCAATCGAACTTGTCGGTGCAACCGCAATTATTATGGTTACAACTGTGGCTCATGCCAACCTGGCTGGACTGGCCCCACCTGTGACCAGAAGATTAATATAGGTAAGCACAATAGCAAGAGAATGCAATCCTTTTTCTGTTCTGCCTTTGGGCTTCTTTCTTGGCTCTTCCAGTAATGATGCTGATGTTTGAAGAATGGCTTCATGAGGTGCCTGCCTGATCATCTCAAATGATAAATGTGTTGGCATCTATCTTTACATCTTTCGCTCACTCAAGCCTAAGTCTCTAAATCTTTAAAAAAATATGTTTTAAAAAAGAAAACAAATAAACCATAAGTAAATAATTGGGAAATGCATGCATATTCATGACTGAATTGGCAATCTAGTGCTAATTTATTTCATACCGATGTAGTGGGCCTTCCAGCTTCATGCGTCTTCTCCACTAAAAAAAAATTGCCATAGAGCAGTGGTTCTCAACCTTCCCAATGCCACGACCCTTTAATACAGTTCCACATGTTGTGGTGACCCCCAGCCATCAAATTGGTGTCTCGGTTCCTAAGACCATCGAAAATATGTGTTTTCCGATGGTTTTAGGCAACCCCTGTGAAAGGGTCGTTCGACCCCAAAGGGGTCCCAACCCACAGGTTGAGAACCACTGCCATAGAGGATGATGATCAGAACAACAAGAAGACCCGAGGGAGAAGGAACATAAAAGTCATAAAATACATATTTTGTTTGAAAGCTTCCTGGTAGTAAAGTCAGTAGAAGATATAAACAGCAGCCCAATAGCAATATCTTTCTGTTCAGGCCATTAAGAATTATTCTAAGTGGGGTTTTCTATGTTGTTTGATTCCGAGAAATGCCTGTTTTGCTTGTCTTGCTAATGCTACATGGATTTTGAATAATTCCCAAGGCCAAGCATTCAGCAATGATCAAAGAATGTGAGCGCATAACAATATTTAGTTAAAAGAAGATAATTAATACATGAATCTGAGATGATCTCGAAAAACAGTAAAAGAATTTGTTTTCAACAAGCATTTTTTGTTCTTCTCATTGAACAATAAAAATGCTCTCAAACCCAGTGTATGATTTAATCCAATAAATAAACACTGTGATGAATTAAAAAAAACCAAGGAAAAAGTGAAAATGCAGATTTTTTTTTAAGAACAGTTCTTAGACTCCTCAGAAGTTACATTAGGTATGTTGAGAAATGCAGCAGATTATCTGGATTTCTTTTGGTCAACATTCAGGCTTGGTTATAGGAGAGAATCCACTGTCATTCAGCCTGGCGGATGACTTTTATCAGGACTTAGATAACAGAAGTGCACCCCTCCTAGACCTTTTGGACCTCTCAACAGCTTTCAAGACTGTTGACATTGGTATTTTTCTGTAGCATCTATCAGAGCTCTGGATTGCAGGCACTGTTTTATTGTG
Organism: Natrix helvetica; assembly: GCF_964273705.1. Classification (NCBI taxonomy): domain Eukaryota; kingdom Metazoa; phylum Chordata; class Lepidosauria; order Squamata; family Natricidae; genus Natrix; species Natrix helvetica. The sequence goes on from NC_138552.1 coordinate 80,355,384, forward strand.
ATTCCATTCCTTCCTAAGTGGACAGTACCAGTTTGTTGTGAGAAAGAAAGGTCATCCAGGCAGTGATGATTTGTTACTCTTTGTGATGGGATGTACATTTGTAGCAGCAGAGCAGGAAGGATTTTGCCAACTCCACAAAAGAAGCTCAGATAAAGAGTCATGAGTTGGATGGGGGGGAGGAAGGAAGAGGTTCAGAGTAATCACACCCTAGAATCGCTCATGATATATAGGTAGTCCTCAAATTACGACCCCAATTAAGCTCAAAATGTATGTTGCTAAATGAAGCATTTGTTAAATAAATTTTGCCCCATTTTATGACTGTTCTTGCCGCAGTTGTTAAGTGAATCATCACACATGTTAAGTTAGTAACAAGATTGTTAGGTGAATCTGGACTCCCCATTGATTTTGCTTGTCAGAGGGTCACAAAAGCTGGTCATATGACTCCAGGACATCACAACCGACATAAATAGGAGCTGGTTGCCAAGCATCTGAATTTTGATCATGTGACCATGGGGATGCTGCAATGGTCATAAGTGTGAAAAATGGTCATGTCACTTTTTCAGTGCTGTTGCAACGTTGAACAGTAACTAAATGAATTGTTGTATGTCGAGGACTATCGCTATTTAGGTTCAAGCAAATAAAATAATGGACTCATTTGGATCTCACTGTCGCAGCTCTTGGCTTGGACCTGACATCAATGTGTTAGACACCCAATAGACAGAATCTTGCCAAACTAAAGCTATAAATTTCTAAGCTATTTAACATATCTTGAAAGATTTTAGGGTGTGGTTGCCCTGAACAGCTTTCCTCCTCTCCTATCCAGCTTGGGGTTGTGCAGTCTCTTGATCTGGATCTCTTTCTAGGAAAGCTCTGAGCTGTCAAAATCCTCCCCCTCTACTGCTGCAGTACACATGCTATCACACTCTTGTAACTGTAATATATATATACATACATACATACATACATACATACATACATACATACATACATACAAACATGGAGATATTTGGAGAAGTCATTCACTAGTTTGGGTTGAAGAACCATCACAGTATGCCAGCTATACATTTCTGTTCCCAACCAATCCGGGAATGCAATGGAATTAGTTGCAGGCCAATAGAAATTGGATGGATAGGGTTCATATATATGTGTGTGTGTAAAAATGAATATAGAGACTATGATGAATAGACAAATGTTAAATAGCAATTATAAGAATGTATATCTAAGAATGAATTTGAAAGGGAAAAATAAAAATATTTTTAAGCACACAAAAAAAGAAAGTGAATGGATAGAAACTGAAATTGAATCCCTGCAAAACAGGTTATTGTTTGTCCAGAAGACATTTGACATCTTTTCCTGCCCCAGTAATAATGAAATGGGGAGTTACTGTTGCTAAAATAAAATATCCACAACTAGGGATCCTCCTAGATTCACAGCTAATGCTAGACAGACAATGGAGATTGTAGCTAGAGAAGACTTTGTCTAGCTTCAGCCTTTCCTGAATGAGGTCCTGACAACAAATACTAATACCTTTATTATGTTTAAAATTGTTGACTGAAATGTGTGCTCCATGGGATTGGGAAGGTTGGGAATCTCTTGCGGGCAAGAAACAGCTATCCATGTCATAAAACAGTGTTTTTGGGGGGTGCCACAGTAGTTTACAATAGGCTTCTGAGTACAATTTGAGTTGATTTTGTTTATTGCATGGCATCTGGGTATGCTATTGCGTCCTGCTATGTGCATTTGTTGTTCCAAATGCTGTGTTTAGGGATCTTTTCCATGTGAGATCACAGGAGGGAAATAAGGGCATGACATTTTTTACTTTATGAGTTATCCCTGTGAAATAGTTTCCTATCAGAATTTACTGTAGGTTGTGATTTTATAGAGACCGCGATTGTGATGGAGATACATTGTTTTAACTGTTTTTATTAACTTCATGAAAGATCCTTGTGGAGCTATGATATGCAAATACTCCAAAGAAATACATAAAACAGCTACATCTTACCAATTCAAAATTTAAAAACAGTTTCCAAATTGCAATGTGCATGTAAAGTTTTCAGTGGGGAAAATATATTGTTGGTTGTTGTTTTTAGTGGCTTAAGTACCAGCCTCCTTGTTTGTTTGCTTGTTTACGTGAAGGTAAAATATCAGTTACTATAACTTTCCCTTACTGAAACCTTCATTCCAAATATACAGTGTGGGAAAGTTTCTAAGCATTGCAACTAGTGAATGAAGATCATGAAGATGTGTTCTTCATCATGGGTTTTTTTTTTTTTTTTTTTTTTGCAATGCAGCTCTAAATCTTTTGTGCATCCTCTACTTCCTGAAAAAGTGAATTGATCATGCATTCATTCCACCCAGAGTTACCCTTTGGTAAAATGGGTGGCCAACAAATCTGATACATAAATTAATCAAGGGGCATTTTACCTACCTCCACATTTATTCTCATTCAAGGGACATATTAATTGATAAGCTAATTCGAGGTATGAAGTGAAATGTGGAATTTAGAACCCTCATATAGTTGATGAGCTTCATCAAATACATTTTTTGAAATTCATGAGATATGTTAATCTATGTATCTGCAGAATGGCTCGTATCTCTCTTTTTGCTTCATAAATAATAAACTCAACCAAAAGCAACTGCATTACATAAAACATCTACGTGCACAACGCATTTACTCTGTCTGCAGTGAAGGGTGAGGAGGTGATATATTAATTCAAAACACTTTATTATATCATAGAAAGTCTGAAAGGTTTCATCAAAAGGCTATTCCAGTTCCCAGCTCCCCAAATAATCACATTATTTATAGTGGTAAAAAGGTAAAGGAGCCCCTGTGGGTTTTACTCTGCTAGTTGTTGCTGACTATGGGAGCGGTGTTCATCTCCGTTTCAAGGCCATTGAGCCAGCGCTTTCAAAGGCAGTTCCATGGTCATGTGACCAGCATGACATTATGGAGCACCGTTACCTTCCCACCAAAGTGGTACTTGTTTATCTACTTGCATTTGCATGCTTCAGAACTATAGAAGCCTTCCTTAAAATCTCTGGCTTAATTTATAAACTAAATTGAATTAAATTATATGATATAATAACCTATACTGTGCAGCCCACATTCTGGTTTCATATTTTATTTCAAAATCTTTAAGTATTTTTATCCATCTTCCCTAGGTTCAACATCTTGTTGAAATGTGATTTTATTTGGGAACCAGGATATTGATAAGCATGTATTTTCAGTCTTCTGATGGTATTTCCACTGTTTCTTTAGTATGGCTTTAATTCTATTTCCTTGATCTCCAGTTAGACGAAATCTTCTGGATTTTAGTAGTGAAGAAAAGAGTGAGTTTCTAAGAGTCTTACAGCAAGCCAAAACTACAACCCACCCTGACTTTATGATCGCAACCAGGAGACGTGAGGAGATCTTGGGTCCTGATGGCAACACTCCACAATTTGAAAATGTGTCCATTTATAACTATTTTGTGTGGTCTCATTATTACTCGGTCAGAAAAACTTATCTTGGGCCTGGACAGCGAAGTTTTGCTGGAGTAGATTTCTCCCATGAAGGACCAGCATTTCTCACCTGGCACAGATATCACCTGCTACAACTGGAGAGAGATATTCAGGTAAAGTATTTTTATTTATATTGCCTAGTATCAGATCAAAGAACAGGCAAGCCCTATCTCATTTTCAATTTGGAGTAATGATGCTCCTTGCCTAAAAGGAGCTACTGGGAAAGCTGTAGTTCAGGATGCCCAACCTTGGCAATTTTAAGACTTGTGGACTTCAACTCCCAGAATTCATGCCTAGCTAGGGAATTCTGGGAATTGGAAGTCCATAAGTCTTAAAGTTGCCAAGATGGACATCTCTGCTGTAGATAATTAATGTTGGGTGGCCTAGGCAACCTGCTGTTTGGCAATTATTTAAATATAAAATCATTCAAAACTCCCATAACCACACACACACATATCAAAAAAAAAGTGAGATTAGTTGACATACAAAACATCTGAATAGCACCAGGGATTTATCCAGGCTGCAGATACCCTGAGTATACAAGGCCACTCCCTACAGTTGGAAATAGGAACCTGGTTTTTTTTTCACACAAATGCCTCTTATTAGAATGAGAAGTATCATATTCAAATCCATATATTAGAAGTTCCAAATTCACTATAGTGGCCTGCTAGGGAAGGAACGGCCAAGAATGATTTGCATTTCCTTGTGAATTGTGTGATTCTGTCTGCAACACAGCATGGCTCATCATGAATCCCATATTCTCTACACCAGGGTATGCTACAGGATCCTTCTTTTGCCCTCCCTTATTGGAACTTTGCCACAGGTAGAAACAACTGTGACATCTGTACAGATGATCTCATGGGATCCAGAAGCAGCTTTGAAGATTCTCTTCTCAGCCCCAATTCAATCTTCTCACAGTGGCGCATCTTGTGTGAGGCTATTGAAGACTACGACACATTGGGAACCATTTGCAACAGTAAGCCTAGATTTGTAGTGCTATTTAGCTCTTATCGCAGTTTCCGTAAGAGTAATAAAGATATTTAAGAATTCTTTTTGGTTCAGATATGGAACCTAGCAGGTTTAATTTTATCTTTACCTCAAAGTGTGCCCATACACACAAAACATTACATGTTTCATTCAGAGGGCATGAACGCTTTTTATCAATAAAGTTCACCATCATGTGAAACACTTCCAATTTTAGATGTTGAGGAAAATTCTGCTTTCTTTCAAATGTATACCTAGTCTAATGAAGGGAAGAACTTGGAGTGACATGATAGCAGTGTTCCAAATTTATTTGTATTTTATTTGTATTTTATTTAGTTTGTCGAACATGTACAAGATAACAGGTATAAGTATAAATATGGACATAAACAAGGAAATTACTATAAATAAATGGAGACAGTAGGACAGGGAAGGTAGGCATGGTGGTGCGCTTATATATGCCCCCTTTACGGACCTCTTAGGAATGAGGTGAAGTCCATATTAGACAATTCAAGGTTGAAGCTGTGGGGGTTAGAGGATGTAACAACAGAGTCAGGTAGAGCATTCCAGGCACTGAACACTCTGTTGCTGAAGTTGTATTTTCTGCAATCGAGTTTGGAGTGGTTTACCTTGAGTTTGTATCTATTGTTTGCCCAAGAGGTGGGTTGCTCCCAGTTCGGCTGAACCGGTAGTGGTGGTGGCAGGAGGCTCTGCCCACCTGCCCAGATGCTTCTGCGCATGCGCAGAAGTGTTTCACAGGTGCACAAGTGCGTGCACGAGCGAAACCGGTAATAAACCGGTTAGAAACCCACCACTGTTTTGCGCCTGTATTATTGATGTTGAAGCTGAAGTAATTGTTGACAGGTAGGATGTTGTAGCAGATAAGCATAGTGTACCATGCTTAGGTCAGACCATAGGCTGTGGGGTTGTCACAGAGAAGGAGTTGTCCCAGAGAAGAGGGGCTCAACCGATTCTCCAAAGTACCTGAGGTCAGGACAAGAAATAACAGGTGGAAACCTCTCTGTCAGGTTTCCAAGTAATAAATCCATAGCAAGCAAGACTCTGAGGCATGTAGATTCTTCAAAGAATACTTTCATTTGGAAATATCATATTGGCACATATCTGGTGAAAACCAACTCTAAGGTTCCCGCGGTTTTCACCAGATAAAAGAGAAAGTTTTTCCTCAAACCTCAAAAAATCAATCACATGGTCCAATCAAGACATTGTCTAGTCAGCTGGAGCCCTCCTTCCTTCTTCCATGGTCCAGGTGTGAGAATGTCCTTGGTTCCCAAGAGAAAGTATTTTATTTTGGGTACACAAACCCCTCTATCTCTAATCCCCCCTCCCTATCCCTCAGCTCCAGTGTGGCAGCACTGAAGCTCCAATATGGCTCTGGTCAGATCAGCTTCAGGATTGACAGTATCAAGGAGAGGTCCAATCTAGAGATAAGAAGAAAGACTCATTCCAGAATGTCTAGCTCTTTTCTGGGACACACTGGTTTGAGATCCACACTTTGAGGTTCCAATTGAAAAACATGCACAGAGCTCAAAAGAAAAAAAACTGGGTAAATCCAGAGAAAAGCCATAGGTTTTATTAACTTTTAAAATATGGTTTTTCCCTATGTCATTCTTTTCCCTACTGTTTCATTAACAGTTACAATTTTGCAACAGAGACTATATGTGCTATGTCCAAGAGGTTGAGGGAGATGAATGTAACTCTAGCACAATGTTTCTCAACCTTGGCAACTTTTAGATGGGTGGACTTTAACTCCCAGAATTCAGTTTAAGTCCATCTTTCTTAAAATTGCCAAAGCTGATTGCCAATTACCCTACTGTCTCAGCATTACATCTGTAATCTAAGGCCATTGATTGAATTAATGGCAGAGGCAAAATTTAAATTCAATTTAATTTCAATTTATTTGATTTCTAGACCGCCCCCTCTCCCCAAAGGGACTCGGGGCGGTGTACAGGCACCAAATTAAAAAACCATACACATAAGAATAAATAAATACCATTAAAATCAAATTAAACCTTAACCCCTGTACAAATTATAAAAATTAAAACTCGGCCTAAAACCAACCCGTAAAATTTAAAATACCGACTGAGGTGGGAGAGCTGGGATTGGGCCAGGCCGGCTAAATTGAACAGGTGGGTTTTAAGCTTCTTACGGAAGGTCCGTGGTTATTCTAATATCAGGGGGAAGGTCATTCCAGAGGGTGGGGCCCATCACAGAGAAGCATCTTTCTGACTCAATGTCTTAAAACTAGGTCTTACTTTACTTTTATATATCATAATGTTTTCTATTACCCTTTATATACGCCTATATAATATTGCTACCATCCTCCTTCTACTATAAAAGCCCCGAAGTAGCAGATAAAGAGAAGAAATCTATTCAGACTAATGTTTTATGTTTTAGTGATTCCCATGTTACCCTCTTCAAACTTACATAAAAACCAATATACCTTTTATATATCAACAGCTGCACATTTAGAATTCTCTAGTTTAATTCACAGCTCAAAATATCTCTACCAAAAATGTACATATAGGGAAACAATGTATATGCAAATTAATACCATATTTCTATTCAGTCTGCTTTTGGGGGGGGGGGGAACCAATGCATAAATAGAGTGAAATAAAGTTAGAGGAGGAAAAAACATAACAATTGAGCACAACCAAGTGGAGAGATCGTGCATAAATCTCCTATGTATTTTCTGTATTTAGCGTATGATAACTTGTCTTTGGAAAAATAAAAGAAATTCAGCAGGTTAAGTAGTGATATGCAACATTAACTGTGAGTGGTTTGGGGCTAAAAATGGGATTGTTTTTTTCCCTCCAAGATGCCTTCCCTGCATTATTTCTTAAATTACGAGATTAACCCGATAATCCATTAAATCTTATTCCCCCTCCCTCATGCCCCTGCTTTTGTTTTGTTTTTTTCAAATGTCAGGCACAGAAGGTGGTCCAATTAGACGCAATCCAGCCGGAAACGTCGCCCGTCCCATGGTGCAGCGTCTCCCAGAACCTGAGGATGTTGCTCTTTGCTTAGAAGTCGGATTATTTGACACACCTCCATTCTACTCCAATTCAGCAGACAGTTTCCGTAACACAGTAGAAGGCAAGTCACTCCAAAGCAAACAAACAAACTCTTGAAACCAGAGGTGAAATCCACCACACTCCTCACACTGAAGTGGAAAAAACCCACCGGTTCAAGTCCTTTTGTGGAAAATTGTTTAGGAAACCACCCCACCCCACCCCAAGATTCATTATCTGGTTTTCCAAATCTGGAAACAAACACTGGAAGTCTTTAAGAAGATGTTGGATAGCCATCTGTCTGAAACGGTATAGGGTTTCCTGCCTAGGCAGAGTGTTGGACTAGAAGACCTCCAAGGTCCCTTCCAACTCTGCTATTGTATTGTATAGGATGTGAGGGAACTCCTTTATTGAATTCAGCAGGTTTTCTCAAAATCAGTGGCCCTCAGTGATGGGTGAAATGAAAGCAAATGTTGGCTTTATCAACTTCAGCAAGCAATACTATTTAAGGCAGGGGTGTCCAAACTTGGGAACTTTAAGACTTGTGGACTTCAACTCCCAGAATTCCCCAGCCAGCCATGCTGGCTGGGGAATTCTGGGAGTTGAAGTCCACAAGTCTTAAAGTTCCCAAGTTTGGACACCCCTGATTTAAGGCTAAGGCTTATGGTACTTTGCCTTGGGAAATGATTCTTTTTTTAAAAAAAAATAAGCACTTCAAAACATAGCATATTCATGACTTTGTTAAAAGCAGTGACATACTCAAATTTCCTCTCTTGCCATATTGCATTGCATTGCATTGCATTGCATTGCATTGCATTGCATTGCATTGCATTGCATTGCATTGCATTGCATTGCATTGCATTGCATTGCATTACATTACATTACATTATACCTGCAGGCCCCTAGATATTAAACAACACATAGGCAGAGGAATAAAGGGACACAGTGGCTCAATGCCTAAGACGCTGAGATTGTCGATCAAAAGGTTTGCAGTTCAGCCGTTCAAATTCCTAGTGCCACATAACAGGGTTAACTCTCGTTATTTGTTCCAGCTTCTGCCAACCTAATAGTTTGAAAGCACGTAAAAAAAATGCAAGTAGAAAAATAGGGACCACCTTTGGTGGGAAGTGGACTTTACTGTGCAAAGTGGACTTTATTAATGTACAGAAAACATTCTAAATAAAATCAATATGACCTTTTCCAATTAATTAAATTAAGCAGTTCTACCAATCAATTTTGATTTAGTTAAATATGTTTACCGAATACAGTTAAATATGGTACGTCCCTAACTGTACAAACCATTTACACAGGTCCATTCCAGGTTGTATAGCTATCCTTATGTTAAGATAAGGAAGGAAGTGAGAAAACAACCACCAACAGCAAACAATTCAGAAACTCAATTCAGCAGAAGAGAAATACACGTGGTACTCATTTACTGACTATGTCACTTAACAAGACTGAGGTTTTTTTGTCTCAGAGGAGAATTATCATGGTTAGTCTGAGCCATCATAACAGATGTGTTTTTACCTACATCACATTTGGAGAAGTCCCATCCAGCACAATATTACAGTTCAGTACTTGACATGATCAAATGGCTCAATACATTTCACCTACATTTCACCTACAAAATTGAACAGTGAAAGTATAGAATCCTGCATCCTATTTCAGTTGTTGAGAATATCATCTCATCCTCAACCCTAAAAAAAGGGATAAGTATATCAGGGAAACAGTTGGTTATATCACCTTTCCTGATGCTATTGCATATTTAGAATAATATATTTTGGTACAACCAAGATGGCTTCTGCTGTTGAGGTCTCTCAACACCTGATAGGAAAGTATGAACTCCCAATTATTTATACATACATACACACAAACACACACACACACACACACACACACATTGTACATACACACAGTTAGACAAGACACCAAAAGATAAAATGATCTTACCTAGTCGGGATAATGAAATATCTGCAAGAAAACAAGCAAGCTCAGAGGACCCCTTGTATGTATGTATGTATGTATGTATGTAGGTATGTAGGTAGGTATGTAGGTATGTAGGTATGTAGGTATGTAGGTATGTAGGTATGTAGGTATACTACAGTATATGTATATGTATGTTGTATGTATGTATCTGGGTTCTCTCTCTCTCTCTCTCTCTCTCTCTCCCTTCCTCCCTCTCTAGCTGCTGTCTCTCTCTCTCTCCTTCCCTCTCTCTCTCTTTCTCTCTCTCCCTTCCTCCCTCCCTCCCTCCCCCCTCTCTTTTTGATAGAAAGCTTTAAAAAAAACAGCACCAGATAGATATTTAAAGCAGAGTTCCAAGAATGAAAAGTACCACAGAATCTGGACAGAGCTATTCCACAAGTGTGTTAAACAAAAGCATAGTTATATTGCAAGAATGAATTTGCAAGGAATTAATATACGGGATGATAACTACATTATACTAAATGCTTAATTTTATTCACTCCAATTACAGATACCTAACTTCATCTTAACATTGGGCTAAATAACAATCAAGATTCATGCATGCCAAGAAATCTAGAGTGCTAGTTAGGTTTTTCAGAAGCCCCAAGTCACTTCTAAAAGACACATGGAGCACTGAAAAAAAAATATCTTGGCCGCTGGAGAACAGAGGAGCACCCATATTTATTGAATGCATACAGAGATTTCTGCTATATTATTGCCAGATTGATACAAAGTAATTGTTTTGTTCAGTGCTGGAAAACAGATTCTCCCTCCCTCCCCCCTTTGTCTTCAGTAGCCATGTGCTCTACCTCATTTTGTGCAACCAACGTCTGAGCCAGGCATATTGTAATATATTGCTAAGAGTAACTGATCTCACACTTAACTGTTCTTGGGAAACAGGAATTTATGTCTGGGCTATGGGATAGTCCTTTTTTTCATATAATTGGCCTAGTCTTTTAGCAAAGCAATTTCTGTGGAGAAGATTAAAACATTTATTTGATATTGTGCTAGGCAGAACTGTGCTTAATTTGGACAGGCAACAGTTCCAGAATTGCTTCAGAATAGAATAGAATAGAATAGAATAGAATAGAATAGAATAGAATAGAATAGAATAGAATAGAATAGAATAGAATAGAATAGAATAGAATAGAATAGAATTCTTTATTGGCCAAGTGTGATTGGACACACAAGGAATTTGTCTTTGGTGCATATGCTCTCAGTGTACATAAAAGAAAAGATATATTCATCACGAATCATAAGGCACAACACTTAATATAGTGATAGGGTACAAATAAGCAATCAAATCATCCTAGGAAAAAATCAATATAAATCAATTGTTCCCCTCTTCTTTATTCTCATTTCCAGGCTACAGCAATCCTTCAGGAAAGTACGATCCGGCAGTGCGAAGCCTTCACAACTTGGCTCATCTGTTTTTGAATGGAACTGGAGGGCAAACTCATTTATCCCCAAATGATCCCATTTTCGTTCTCCTCCACACGTTTACAGATGCTGTTTTTGATGAATGGCTGAGAAGGCATAACCCTGGTGAGATATTTGTATTTATCTTATTCCTCTGTATAGAATACAAGGTACAATCCATACCCAACACAGTCCTTGAGATAAATTATCCAGGCAACAATCTCTGCCTCTCTAAAGAAGATGCTAAGATCCCACAACAGCAATGCAACCAACCGCAACTGCATCCTTTATCTCTTCTTACTGGAAGCAGAATAAAATCTAGCCCCCAAAAGGAATTACTGTACATACTGCTGATAAAGGATAAATCACACCAGAAGATCATAAGCTCTTCTGGTATTTCCTTGCATCAGCAGATCCAAGAAAGAGAAATGCTAGCATTTAATTTTTTTTACATCTCCTAACTTCCCGAATGTGTAGCTCTCTGTATTTCCCAAAAGAAAAGTCAAACAATACACACTCTGTTGTAAGATATACATTTGAAGGTAATCTTTAAAAATCTTACAGCAATGCTCTCTGTGTGTTTTTAATAGCAAGTCAAGTGGCATTTCTTAAGATTCATATGACTGTTCGTTGCTGCAGGAGAATTCCTTAAGTTCATGCCATGCTTTGCTGAGCAATAACAGCTGAAAGGAACTGGAACGGTAGAAGTTAGATTTTTTTTTTGTAAGTCTTGTAGAATTTTAAAAAATGATGATGAAAAGAAACTTTTAGGGACTGCATCATGAGAGCAACAGCTTTCAACTGCACTGAAAGATGGGAAGGCACGGTGAATTTCACAAGATTATGTCAGGAGACAATTAGTAGTGGATAAAGTAGTTGGCTAACTACTGGCCCAGTTTAATTCATTGTACCCATGATCAATGTCCAAGCATGGATGTCCAGCATGAATACATTTTCAGCTTTCATGAGGCAAAAGTCACACTTTGTGAATATCACAAATATTCATGCGTGGGGGAAATTCCTTATAACAAGAATAATAACCTAGATTTTAACTCCCATCAGTCTCAGTCTGCACGATCATTGTCAAAGGATTGTGGAATTGTTAATTCAAAGCATCTGGAGTGCATCTGACTGACAATCCTTATTTTAATACAATACAATAGTAGAGTTGGAAGGGACCTTGGAGGTCTTCTAGTCCAACCCCCTGCCTAGGCAGGAAACCCTATACCATTTCAGGCAAATGGCTATCCAACATCTTCTTAAAGACTTCCAGTGTTGGGGCATTCACAACTTCTGGAGGCAAGCTGTTCCACTGATTAATTGCCCTCACTGTCAGGAAATTTCTCTTCAGTTCTAAGTTGCTTCTCTCCTTGATTAGTTTCCACCCATTGCTTCTTGTTCTACCCTCAGGTGCCTTGGAAAATAGTTTGACTCCCTCTTCTTTGTGGCAACCCCTGAGATATTGGAACACTGCTATCATGTCTCCCCTAGTCCTTCTTTCTCTTAAGCTAAACATACCCAGTTCCTGCAACCGTTCTTCATATGTTTTAGAATGTGTTCTAGAACAGGGGTCATCAACTTTCGGACCTCAGGACCACTACATTCATAATTTTAAATCACTAATATGATTTTTTAAAAAAAAGATAAATAGTATTTAGTGCAATATAAAAAATGCAAATATTTTTTTTCTGTGGACCACCAAAATTTTCTCACGCACCACCAGTTGGTGACCACTGTTCTAGAATACTTTTCAATTAAAAAAAGTTACATGAAAGATTCACAGCGAGACTCCAAGGTATAAGTTTAGATTTTCAGAAGCTTTACGACACCTAAATGGTTTAGAAACACACACACACACACACACCCTTGATTCACTCAACCTACATTATTATAGAATATTAATTGGTTCTGTCCATGAATCTATTTTAAGCTTTGTAATGTTTGGCATCTATAGAAGGATGGTTTTCATATAAGGTGGCATTAAACATTAATTCAAGACTAAAAGCTTCACTTTATTTGTGTGTCAGTCATGCCTCTATTATTAAAATAATCCATAGATTGTCAGTCCATTAACTAACCAAATAACACTGGAAGCCGGGCAGCATTAGGTGAATAATACATTTGGTCTCACAGTCAGCCTGCTGTTTATAATGGATTTGGCATTGTCCACCTATCAAGTCTTTCCCAAGGATATAGATAGGCAGATGCTGTTGTTTAATCTATCATTTAGTACTGTTTTATTAGCCATGAATAATGTCAAACCCGTTTTTCTGAAAAGCCATTTCAGTATTTAATTCCAAGTTTTCAAACTTTAATAGTTGCCTCCTTTTGTTTAGATAACTCAACATATCCATTAGAAAATGCCCCCATTGGACACAACAGACAATACAATATGGTACCATTTTGGCCCCCCGTAACCAATGATGAGATGTTTGTTACAGCACCAGAAAACCTGGGCTACAGTTATGAAGTTCAGTGGCCATGTAAGTTATATAATTTCTCCTTTTCATCAAGGAGCATATTACTTTTTTTCTCTTAGATCAAAAGAAATGTTACTATTTGCGTATATATCATGTGCAAAATAACCATCATGGGCTGGACTGATTTTTGCAGCTTCTTTGACTGGTTTGGATCATTAAATACTAATCAGGATAAGTCTCAAATATGTGGTTTTAAAAATCTAAATATCTTGATTGATCTGTTTAAGAAAAAGGTATTTGATAAATGGTGAATGCTCCTTTTTAGCATCAGAATCAGCTGATCGAAAATATAGCAAACAAGTCTTCAAGTCAAATAAATTAAATATTGCAATGTCTTGATTTGATGAACAGCTTGGTTAATAGTAAGAAAGAACAAATATTTTGAATTGGCTACATATTTTCTAGTAATGTTACCAAAAGCTTTCATTTCATTGCACGAGTTTATATTACAGAGTAAATAGCTCAAGTTTTGAACTGAATTCAGATTCTTAAAGGATGCATTCCATCAATTCAGTATTTCAATTGGTTAAAAAAAGAGAATGATTTTGGGAAATGAGCAGCATAGAAATGCTTACAAATAAACAACCCATAAAGCCTATGGTTTTAGATTTATGGCAAGGAGGCTTTTTTTTAAAAAAAAATAGCTTTATCTAGAGGGATTAGGCTGCAATCAATAAGGTCTTGAAATTATTGGAATTCGGTTAATTTCCACATCGTCCAAAAATAAATTCCCAAGTGTGTTAACAACTCCCAAAACTAACACTCTTCTTTGTGTTTTCCCCATTTCTTTCAGCTCCAGCTCTCCATGTGACTGAAATCATAACGATTGCAATAGTTGCTGCTTTGATCCTGGTTGCCATTATATTCGCTGCAGCCTCTTGTATTGTGTATTCCAAGAGACAGGAAGAACACCAGCCACTTCTCACCGATCACCATCTGACTTATTCAGATGATTACGACAGCATTCCAACCCCAAGGCAGTCAAACGTGTGAAGATAAGTGACTTATCTGCATTTGATGGCATCTATTGTGTCTGGTCCATGCTTGCAGGAAAGGCCATTTCAGAGTGAGAAAAATCTTCCTTTATCTAATATTTATCTCCAATCCATATTCTTTCTTAGACTGGTTCAACATTTCTACTGATTTCACCCACTTCACTCCTATTCTATCTGCCGTATGTTCACAATATAAAAGACTAACAATGAATATTTTACAGAAGTTAAAGTAATTAATAAGTATGTATTAACTGCTTTTATATGGAAGATGGCGCAAAAATTATGCTTACACTAATCTTGTTTTGAGAGCCAGTTTGATGTAGTGGTGAAAGCATCTGGCTAGAAGTCAGGAGATCATCCGTTCTAGTCCCAAATTAGTCATTATGTTAGCTGGGTGACCTTGGGCCAGTCACTCTCTCTTAGCCCTAGGAAAAAGGCAATGGCAAACCACTTCTGAAAACTTTGCCAAGAAAACTTCAGAGACTAATCCAGGCAGTCTCCAAATTGGATACAATTGAACAGAAGGAAACAAATCTTGTAATAAGATGTCACAAAACACTACTAGCACCAAGGAAACAGCTGTCCTGTTTTTTTAGGATTCAGTCACCAGCTAGATTGTCTCTGTGCACCTCAATATCAAGCGAATTCTAGAATCTCAGCAGCCTGTAGTGATGTGTTTTTCTGTAACTAAGTTTATATTGAGGCATGCCCAAATAAGGCTCTGGACATTGTTTGGAAAATTCCCTCAAAGACATATTAATAACTCCTGAATCCCAAAGATCCATCCATATCAATCCATCCAGGTTGGACATTTGTCCAATCCACTGATGATATCAGAGAAGATCCTCCCAACCTCCTCAGGCTGAACAAGATCCTTTTGCAAGAGGTTACCTCACTCATCATGCTAGATCACACCCAACTGGCATTCAATCCAACCAAACACAAATGACTAAATCTGAAAAGGAACTGGCAGACATTATCTTAGCAGTCTGTTAGAGCAGGGGTCCCCAATCCCCGGGCAATGGGCTGTTTGAAACTGGGCAACCAATAGGTAAAGGTGTATATGTGAAGCTCCACTCATGTGAGTAGCAAATCCTTGTGCTTGCATGCGAAGCTCCACTTGTGTGAATGGAGCTTCACACACAAACATTCTACACTCGCACAAATGGAGCTTCGTGTGTGTGATTCCAATTAATGACCATGATAATTTGCTTAACAACTGTGACAAAAATATTGTAAAATGGAGCAAAGCTCATTTAATGATTGTATCACTAAGCACTGGAAGTTCTGGTCCTAACTGTGGTGATAAGTTGAAGACTACCTGTATTCCAATGATTGCTCAGATGTACAATGAAACTGCCTATAAAATCACTGGGGGAAAAATCCCCAAATACATTCAGAAAGCCCCCAGGGTCCATCAGATATCTGGCTTTGTATCATCCTAACCAGATCCTACACATCTATTCTGATTTAGCACACACCTGCTTGTGAGAAGTGGGATTAAGACCCACTGGGATAAACCCATAATGCCAAAAGAGCTAGAAATTCCCAAATGCCTCTGAGTAGCACTCCCAGAGCAAGGAATATGACAAGATGTTTTGCAGGGGGGGGGGGGGTTGTCTTTGTTGTTTATTGTTGTTGTGCATTTTCAGAGGAAAAAATCATTAAATCAAGCACATTCTTAAACTGCAGTAGGAACCATTATATTGGCTATTGAGAAAAAAAGAGAACATTCATAGCTTTTGCCTGTATGATACTTGTTCCTTTGCTTCAATCTCACTTTTTCTTTAGGAACTCAGGGTAGTATATACTGTATTTCCTCTCCCCTTTTTTCCCCATAACAACAAGTCTTTGAGTTAGTTGAGCTGAGGAAGGGAGGGAGGGGGGAGGAGAGAGAGGGGGGGGGAGGGAGAGAGAGACTGGCCAAAATCCTCTAAGGATTTCAATGGCTAGAATGGACTACAACCTTGGTCTCCCCAGGCCTAGGCTAACCCTTTTGATACCCCTACTTGAAGATCATTTAATTTTGTTCTGATATCAGTACATCAGAGATCAAAGCTCTTTATTATTAACTCTACAACATTTGATCTGCCCAGCCAAGAGGAATTTGAGTGGGTTAACAGCACAGAAAACCATGTGCTCATTAAATACAGCTCTGGTAGGCAGAATTCTTGCACCTCCTTACTTATGTCGGCTGAACTGTAGCACTGAATTGTTATGTAAAGTTTATGCACAGCTGATATAATTTTCCAGTTTTGAGGGGAAGGGGGTCATCCCCTCTTCCCGAGTATGGATTTAATTATATTATTGTGATTACATTCCACAACTAGCCTAGTAAATAAGCTCCACTAGGTTCAGTTTTGTTGGGATTAGCATGGATCAGCACAGGGCAGAACAATAAGAAAGTAGTTCTTGGATTAAAATTGAACTTAAAAATGGTAAAATTGGCATCGTTCTTAAATAAACGGTGTGAGATGCTAAAGGTCATACTTGATCCAAAGGGGTTGAGAAGCTCAATGACATTTATAATTCAAAGAAAATGGGGCTTGCATTGTGTATGTACCGACGAAATGTTACACTTCTTATGATTAAATAAAGGGCACAGATGGGGAAAATAGATCATAGAAAAATATATCAGAAAGTATAAATATGTATATGACTATGGTATTGTTCAAGAAGCATCGTAGCTGATGTTATTTGGGGATCTCACCAGCAGTGATATTTCTTAGAAGTGTACACTGACTAATTCCTTTAAACACAAGGCACATACTTTCACTTTTGCCATTGTGAAGGCAACTGAGTACAAGTGAGCGGAGAGGATCTACAGAGTTGATTTAGCCCTGGGCCTACAAGCTGCTAAGCCCAAGAATGAACAATTGTTTATCAGTTGTTTAAGTGCTCTAGGTTTGCTACAAGGAACAGGTTAGCTGGCAATAAAAGCAGGAGGTTTTTTTTTAATAGCTGCAGAAGTAAGAGGTTGGCAGCTATAGCTAGATACAGCAACATAATTTTTGGAGTAGAACAAGGTTATCTCAGGGACAGCCTCTCCCCAATTACATCTGTTTGTCCCACCAGATCCACCAGAGAGAGCATGGTAGTGGTTCCATTGGCTATGGAGCTACTTTTGATGGGCTGTAGGCAATGGGCTTTTCTGCTGTGACCCCTGTATTATGCAATATCCTCCCCACTGAAATGAGGCTGGGCTTCATCACTTTTGACTTTCTGAAAATTTCTCAAGACCTGCTTATGCCATCAGGTTTTGGGACCCCAGGTGACTAGTGAATTATTGGGGTGGCTCTGATATTATTAATGTTCTTTCAACCAATTTTCCTGTTTTTAGCTTTGTTTTTATCTGTTTGCAATAATGATAACAACAATAATTGCTCAATGCTTAGTAACTAATGTTTTTTAGCTTTGTTGTACACCATCCAGAGTCTTTGTAAAATGGATGGCCATATAAATTTGACAATAAATTTGACACTAAATAAATTGCATCCATATTCTCATTTTTTTTCATTTTCAGTGTGTAGGAATCTGGCAACAGCAGTGACCTTTGCACACTCCATGTATTACTCAATGACATTTTCTCAATACTTCTTAACATGTACATATAACAATGTTGGATTATTTGGAGAGGTTAGGATTAAACCCCATACTAAACATTTTGGATTATAACTCTCTACAGATGATGTTAACTGCTGCTGTTAGACAATAGTTTAATCAAACACAGTTGTCATGAGCCATTTCCAAAAGAAAGTGGAATTAATTCTTTTCATTCTTTGAGAAAATACATCTTAAAATATGCATGTTTCATTATTGTTCATGTAGGTTTCATGTAGTGCCAAGTGTTTCTTTTAATTCCTAGTTTGGATAAATGCCAATCCACATCCAACCTTGCTGTGCTAAATCAATTTTTGTGGTCCAAAGTCCTTTGAACTTGCATAAGTTACAGCTTGGATCAGTTTGGCATACAGAGCAGAAACATTTTAGATATTTGAATGAATTTGTACCTATTATTTACTGTCACATTGGCTTCTAAACTTCCACTGGCACATCAAAAATATGAAGAATCCTATTTGGGCAAGCACAGAGGGAGGGAAAGAAGGGGGAAACAGACACCTGAATAATGAAAAATAAATTTCAAAAGAGTGACAGGATCTTTTGAATTGAAAAAGAGTAACAGAAATTGGAATGAGCCCAACACATTCTCTTGTTCTACATTAACTGTGGTTATTGTTTGGTCTTACTTGCAAAGCACTCATAAACTCTAATTTTGAGCTGCTATTATTTGTAATTGCTAAGTGGGCCAGTTATATACTTTAGTGTTGTGTCTAAGGAAACAATCATTTTGTATCTTAAGTACATACCACTCCTGTAGGTATTACTATAATCTAAGGCCTACCTTTGAAAGCTGTCTAATTATATAGTTAGCTCACTACTTTTTAAAGCACATATAGTATGTTATATGCCTGCAACTAACAAGATATGTGTAGCATGATAAATAAGCTTTTGAAGCTTTGTTTATTAGATTTGTTTACCACCAATTTTGCTTTGAGGTGACTCTTTCATGATAGAAACCAGTCTATATCACTTGTTACAAACGTTTTCAAGTACTCTTCCTTAAGTATTCTTAAGAAATGTGGAATGAAGAAAAGTTAAGGAATATTTATATTACGAATACCCAAATGTAAATATGTGGAAGACACATAGGGTTAGGATTACAGTTGGTTAGGGTTAGAATTATGGTTATAACTTTTGTCCTCAGTTCTCCATACCCATCAAATTAATTATATTTTACCCCTTCATGTTCCTTTATTAAAATATTCTCAGGCTTCAGGGCAGCTTTTTATACTTATACAGTAGAGAGCACATTAACGGTGCTGTATAAATTCTTTTATATTGATGTTTTTCATTGAACTATTTTAAAGAGGGCCTCACTGGAAAACACAGTGAGTTCCAAGAACTGATCAATCATCTGCAATTATATAGTGCTTTTGAACACAGTTACCTAACAATATATTGGTTCAGCTATTCTAGAAATATAACAGAAGGCGTGAAAGAGGGAACACAAAAAAAATTTGGCATCTTTTCTCAGAGTACCTTAAAACAGCAACGCAGTAAATCTGAACCTGTCCATAAAAGTTTATGGAGTTTGGGGAAAAATAAATCTCTATTTATTACAGTTTTCTGAAGAGTTTTCGGAAATTCTGAGAATCACTGAAAATGATTTTAGCTGCAAACCTGTACTTGCTTATCTGAAAGTAAATCTCACAGTATTGTACAATTTCGGAACAGATATACATACATACATACATACATACATACATACATACATACATACATAATCACAATCAAGCAGAGAGCTACCGTGTTTCGCTGAACCCCCATCGAACCCCCTTATTTTGACCCCCAAAATAAGTGCTTGGCCTTATTTTTGGGGTGGTCTTATAATTTTTAGGTGCAGGAGGCCCCTTAACCTTGGCCCATGGCCCGCAGATCAGGTGATCCAGAGAGGGCCAGAAGTTATGTCTCTGTTTCTGGCACATTCTTGACCACCATAGCATCACTGGGCTTGCCACTCTATTTGCGGCCACCACTAAGAGAAGGGGCACGGTAGCTAGAGTTTGCGGGAGCGGCCTCCACGAAGCCATTCCTCATGGATGGCAGGTGCATGTGGGACACGTGGGGCATGTTCCCCCCTTTCCCTGCCACAGGAAATAGCAGGGACCAGTTGTGCATGCGTTTAAATATTTTAGGGGAGGGCTTATTTTAGCACATGCACTCAAAAGCCCAATTGGGCTTATGATCTGGGGAGGGCTTATTTTCAGGGAAACAGGGTAGTTCAGTGAAATTGTTAAAATACAGGCTATACACCAGAAGATTTGAGTTCTAGCCCAGTCTTAGCCACAAGGCCAGCTAGGTGATTTTCAGACAGATAGTCTCACTCAGCCAAGGGAAGCAGACAATCCTTCTGAAATTTTCCCAAAAAACCCTACAGGGACTTGTCCAGGAAGTCACAAGGAGTCAAGACTGACTCAAACACAAAAAAAGCAGTGACCCTGTATATATGACCTATTAACAATAGTCAATGATTAAATATTAAGAGTTGCCTGCTGAGAAACACAGTAAGTGTGTAAATTAGTAATTTGCAAGTCTGTTCTTAGGTAATCATGGGAGTCTAGCTTTGATGTTTGGCTTGCAATGATTCTTGATTTTTCCAAACTCCATCTCAGCGTTTTTATTTATTTTATTTTATTTTTGCAAGGTGGGTCCAGTTTAAAGTTAAGGTTTCTACTCCCTACAATCTTCTGTGGCTCTGATTCTGCTCCAGTGCTTGTTGTCAGGAAATCAGGAGGAAACGGGTGCACTTTTGGGTACCATGATGTCACAAGCGACAGGAATACAATAGTCACAGACTCTGAAATGCCATACAGAGCTACGGGCATGGAACAATACAGGGAGCAGTAATTCAATTCCAGTGATGACAGGTATTGTGTAGCAGTCACTGGGCACCTTTGATAAATCAGCTGAACTGAGAATCATTTAAAGTTTCTTTCTAATTGGTCTTAGGGAAGAAAAGGGACTCTCTTGAGCCAAAGGAGAGACTGTTTAGGAATACAAATTGTTCAATATGTTCCCTTTAGACATCCTGGCAACCTTTTGCAAAAGATTCGTGGCTTTGAATGGATTGAAAGAAAGGTCGCTTAATGAACATTTGAAAATACGGCAGATTCTTCACACACACCCCTCCCAAAAAAAACCATATGTCTCCTTTTCAATGTTAGGACACCTACAGTGGGTCAGCAGTCATTTGTCCTTACCACAGGGTCACTGCAGCACCCTCTCACCTTTCCCCATCCCAACCTGCTGAAACCCTGCAGTGCTTGGGCCTGTTCCCCACATGCCTGCCACGCCCCACACTTACGTTCTGAGCTCTCCAGACGTCAGATTGTGAAAGGAGGGCAGGCCATGTGTCTTTGGGCTGCACGCTAATGATTCAAATGCAGCCACCATTTTGTCCCACCCATTTGCGGCAGGACAAAAAATAAAATGCTTCATCTTCCTGCCTTAGAGAGGTCAGCATAATGATGCAGAAGCTTCTGAAAGCTTTCACAGCACTGTACAGACCTTTCTAAGTCAGCAAAATGAAACAGTTTGTACCTGGGCTAAGCAGCAGCAACCCTAATGCCATTTTGTCCTGCTCATTTGTGGACCTGGCAAAACGGCAGCTCCTAGACCTGTGATGACGAACCTATAACACGCGTGCCACAGATGGCACGCAGATTCCTCTCTGTGGGCAACCGTGTCATCGCCAGCTGCTTTTCAGGAGTGCTGGAAACTTGAAGACCACTGGCCGGTGTGCATGTGCTTCAGAGCGCACAAAGACCATGTGGCCGGTGCACAAGCACGCACAGGAAACCTAATGACCAGGTGGCCAGTGAGTGCATGTGCACCAGCCAGCTGGTCTTTGGGTTTCTGATGCTCTGGTGCACACACATGCATGCACGCCCATTTAGTTTTGGGCACTCAGTGCCAAAAAGGTTCGCCCCCACTGCCCAAGACAAAGTGCTTCTACAACATTGAGGAGACTTCATTAAGGCAGTAGAACAAAGTAGTTTGTCCCCGGGCTGTGTGACAGTGACCCAAATGCGGCCACCAGTTTGTCCCTATCCACAAGCAACACTGAAAGTGTTTTCACATGAAAACACTTTTTCACACAACCATTGGCAGGCATCCCCATGGTCAGGTGATCAAAATTCAGATGCTTGGCAATTTGGCACGTATTTATGATGGCTCATATCCCAGTCATGTGAACTCTTTTTACGGCTTTTTGACAAACAAAGTCAATGGGGATTCACTTAACAACTGTGGCAACAAAGTAATGACACTAGCTCTTATCCTTTGCACTTAGATTTACATACCACTTCGCAGTGCTTTAAAGCCCACTCTAAGCGGTTCACAATGTCAGCATTTTGCTCACAACAATCTGGGTCCTCATTTTATTGACCAAGGAAGGATGGAAGGCTGAGTCAACCTTGAGCTGATCAGAATCGAAAGAATTGAATTCCTGGCAGTGAGCAGAATTAGCCTGCAATACTGCATTCTAACCACTGCACCACCATGGTTTTTGGGTCGTAAAATGGGGCAAATGTCATAAAATGGGGCAAAACTCTCTTAACAACTGTCTTGCTTAGCAGTGGAAATTTGGGGCTGAGTTGTCGTAAGTTGAGGACTACCTATATCAGTTTTATGAAATTGGAATACTTCTGTAGTTGAGGAAGTGGCTAGCTGCAGTCGTTCCTCAAATTAAATCAGCATTTCAAGGTGTAGGTTTTGCAGAAGAGTTACTCACCACAACATCATACATCAGAGGATGAGATGCTTCTTCGGAAGTAATTTTTGTCACATAAGAATATTGCAGGGTGAGGAGTGGTGATTCTCATTTCCCAGATGAACAGACCACAGTGTGATAACAGATATGCCCAAGGTGACTATGTGGTTGCTCTTTCATCCTCCTTTCCATCTGATTTGTAGCGCATGCTAAGTAAGCATAAGAAGAAACCTCAAGGAAAGGGTGCAAGCAACAAACGTCATATTCCTCAACAAGGAAAGTAATTTAGTAGCTTTGTTCCTCGAATGATATGGAATGAGATCTTATCTATTGCCATACATAAAACAGTCCTGTGCCAAATTCTTCTTTAAGCTGAGAATGATTTCACTGATTGCAGTTCGCTGACTCAAGGAGTGGTATCTGTTATGATTAAGAATGAGAGTCTAGCCATAAAATTTATCTACCTAACCAAACACAATTCCAGATTTTCCTTCTTTTAAGATGTGATCTAATGGGAGCAAGCTGGTCAGCTGGACGTGCTCGTGGTGAAGCCAATCTGTATTTAAGAATGCTTTCTTCTGTATTTTATATCTGCATATCTTTTCATCCAGAGACAACATTGTAAAGCAAGCATGTCCAACCCACAGCCCTTGGGTCTGTATGTGGCCCTGGATAGCTAGTAATGAGGCTCCACAAGCTCATAAACTTTTATCATTATTATGCGATTTCTACACATTAACTAGATTATGTATTTTTATATGCAGTCCAAGACAATTCCTCTTCACTCAGTGCTGGCCAGGCATGCCAAAAAGTTGGACCTCCATATTTGAAGGGCTTGATCTGGACAATTGAATCCTCAACGTTTGTTTGTGTGTTTTTCATTAGAATGCCAAGATCCACTATTTATTCTTCCAATAAAAGAGTCCTGGAACATAATCTTGGATCTCATGAGATCACGGAGATCACAATCTTGAAGCACAAAAATTCATTCTTCTTCTCCACCTCAAACACGCCCTATTTTGTTTTTGGTTTTTTTCCCCATTTGAACAAGGAAGAGACTACGTGTTCCCATTGTTATTTAAACATTGGTATTGAGAAAGCATTCAAATCAGATAGAAGAGTGCCCATTAAGGTTGAAGCTGGTGAGACAAGAATCAGCAGTTCCCACAGTCAAGAGAATTATTGGGTCAACATAGCCAGCTCCTTCTTTGACTTTGAAGGAATAGCCAATATCATTGACCCCAAAAATATGAGTCTAGAAATGACTATAACTTAACTTTGGAATGAATAGAGACAATGTATTTTAGTGGTTCAGATGTTTAACAGGTACCAAGGAGTCCCAGTGTCAGGGTTCTAAATAGCATCCAAAACTAAATCAGAGTCCAAGGCAAAGTATTGCTCAAAGTTCCAATGTATTAAGAGAGCCATGTTGGCACATCTGGGAAAACCCGAATCTGAAAGCTTCCAGGTTTTCCCCACCTAGTTGAAAGTTCAAGATCTTGTCCCCACACCCACAAATCCATCAGATGGTCCAATCTCCCACTGCCATTCTGGCAGTTCCACCCATCAAGTTCCGGTCAGGTGCAGAGACAAAGGATGACCTTGGCTTTCTAGAAGGAATTTTGTTTTGGCTGCACATTAAGCAACTCTGTACAATCTCCCCTCTCATTTTCCCACAATAGAAAAAGGCATAGTAGAATAACAAAAAGTGTGGCAGACCAAAGATCCAAAAGAAAACTGCAGGCCTGACACCCAGTTCCAGTCTACCTTCAGCCACAGAAACATGCTGTGTTTCTTTGGGTCAATCACTCTCACTGAATCTCATATACATGTGATGGCAAATTTATGGCATGCGTGCCAATGGTGGCATGTGGAGCCCTCTCGGCAGGCACATGAGCCATTGTTCAGCTCCACCGCGCATGAGCGCATCTCCTGCCAGCCAGCTGATTTTCAGGTCTCTGCCGCGCATGTGCACACGCATGCACGGTGTGGTCATGCATGCATGCATGGGGGTGGGAGAGTGTGGGAGGTGGGTGCCCCCCCTCCCGCAACCAATATTTGCTCCCACGAGGCTTCAGGGAAGCCTGTTAGGCCTAAACGGGGCATGGGGGGTTGTGTGCATACACAGAAGGAGTGTGGGGGTCGTATGCATGGGCAGAGGGTGGGGGAGAGCATGGGGGTCATGTGCGCATGCGCAGAGGTGGGGTGCATTGCATTATGGGTGTGGGCATGTGCCTGCGCGGCCCCACAGGTGGAAATTCGGCACGCGAGGAGAAAAGAGTTAGCCACCACTGTAATATACAATACCTCACAATTTATTGTTATGGAAAAGCAGGACAGAGCTGTGTGTGTGTGTGTGTGTGTACATATACATGTACATGTAGGTACATACATACATACATACATACATACATACATACATACATACATACATATATATATATATATATATATATATATATGTCATCTTGACACATAAATCTAAGAGGTAAGTAATTGTTCCACTGCAGTATAAAATGTGGATCTTCTATGTTAATACAGCTTCATTTTTCTCGTAAGTAAGAAACCGATGTAAACGTGATGTTACTGAAGCTTCTGGCAAGAAAGCAGATCCTGACCAAGGGGTCAAATAATTGAAGAGCTCAGCTTTACTGCAAAAGCCTAATATTTCCAAGGGATCCTTTCTATTCCAATGGATGTTTTCTGTCATTCCAGCTCTTCGAACTGTAAAATAGCTTCAGAGTACGTTTTATCAAATTGCCCAAATCAATGCTGCTAAGAATTCTTTGGCCTCCTTAGATTGAAAAGGCTTTATAGCCAAACAGGATTCCTCCTTCCTATATCCCTACTGACACTGAGCTACATAAGATTGAAATCTTTTTGAAGTGATAAGCTTTGTCGTTCTCAGTGCCTGGGCCTTCTGATTGACTGGATAGCAGCTGAGAACCCTAATCCCAATGACACAATGAGGCAGCTTATCCCATAGCCTTCTTGACATGCTTTCAGGGGTGAAATGCTACCAGTTTGAGCCAGTTCACCAGAACCGGTAGTAAAAAATGCTACCATTCGCCAGTAGTAAAAAAAAAAATGCTTTAAAAAAGTTCTGACGGTCAGCTGTGCGAGAATCAGCTATGCCTGATTGTCTGTGAGATTCCTGCTTGTTGCAGGGGCCATTTTGTATGAAGTCCAGCTGCTTTTGCATTGTGTGTGAGTCAGTTGTGCAGCTTTTGTGTTATTTTTGTGTAAAGTGTGATAGTTGGTTTTTGAGCTCTCTGTGACTCTGTGAGGTTCCTGATTGTTACAGGGGACATTTTGTGTGAAGTCCAGCTGCTTTTACATTGTGTGTGAGTCAGTTGTGCAACCACACCCACCCAGTCATATGACCACCAACCCATGCCCACTAAGCCACGCCCATAGAAATGTTAGGGAATTTTTTTTTAATTTCACCACTGCATGCTTTCCTCCCTAACCCTAACCCTCACACATATGTGCTAGTCATTCCTGACTCTAAGGTGCAGTGCTCATCTCCATTTCAAAGATGAAGAGCCAGTGCTGTCCGAAGACGTCTCCATGGTCATGTGGCCGGCATGACTAAATGCTGAAGGCGCACGGAATGCTGTTACCTTCCCATCAGAGGTGGTTCCTATTTTTTCTACTTGCATTTTTACATGCTAGGTTCCAACTGCTAGGTTGGCAGAAGCTGGGACAAGTAACGGGATCTCACTCCATTATGCGGCACTAGGGATTTGAACTGCTGACCTTTCTGATTGACAAGCTCAGTGTTTTAGCCACTGAGCCACCATGTCCCTTATAAAATATATACCAAAATTCAAAACACCAGAAAAGTGATTTTAAAAAAACACAATACAAATGATGAATAAAATTAAATTATGTATGAGCAGTTACTAGAGTGGCTAAGCTTATGGCTGGATATCTAGATTAAAATAAGAAATTGTATTCTGCTTTCATTGGACAATGCCCCCTTCCTGTCAAATCACCTTGATCTGGCTTCAATCAGCTTCATTGTGAGAACATGATCCCTAAGCAGGCCATGTCAGAACCAAGCAAGGCAAGCTGGATTAGTTAAAAACTGGTCAACAAAATACATCTCACAGATGTTTTTAGAACCACATCCTCTTTTTCAAGAATCTAAGAACAGGCTGGAGAAATTGCAAGCCATTCGTGTAATTTGAATCATTTACTACTCAATAGCTTGTGGACTCATTTTTGACCTCATCGCTCCAGCTCTGAATAATCTGATGACTGCCTAGCCACACAGTAGTTTTACTACATAGTAGTGTTGTGGGTCATTGCTTTTGACCCAAAAAACACAATATTGTAAATGATGAGCCGTCTGTCTTTCACTGAAAGACATCAGTTTCGAATGGGTAAATAATTCATCCCAGATACAAGACAGAATGTCATAGCATCTCACATCATCTAAAACACAGGACTTTACTATGCTTCATACATTTAACAGAACACCACATCAAATGGAAAAACAAAATGTTCTGTGAGGTGACCTAATCTTAAGAAAAGGGAGCGGTAGATAAACAAGGAGATAGGTACTTGCATAATAAGACAAAGCCCTGTAGGTTTCACATCTCATGCATAATGAGAAGCAAAGAGAGAAATTTCTCTTTGATACTTAGACTTTTATGTAATGAGTAGAGATTATTCAAAGCATTGGGACTCTAGTTATTAAAGGTACTGATGGTTCTTACAAGAAGTCCTTATGGGTAAATCTTGCTTGCTAGACATTTTGAAAAAAACAGCAAATTGAGAAGAAGAAGAAAAAGGAACAAAGCCCTTGACACAAATTAAGTCATTGTAAGGTCATGATTTGCCTAAATAAGAAATGTGGAATTGGCATTTCAGTTATCAAAATGCCTTCTGGTTGATAGCCAATGCAATTTGGTAAAATGAGATGTGATCTTGAGCAGTGGTCTCCAATCTTTTCAGCTCGGTGGATCGGTGGAGGCAGTGGTGGAAAGGGGGAGTAGAGAGGATGGTTTCACATGTACACACACTGCTTTCACAAATGCAGCTTCACGCACAAACATGTACACACACTGACCCACTACAATTATGGCCCAGTTCCAAATGGACTGTGGCCTGGCACCGAGCCACAGAATGGAGGTTGGGGAGCCCTGGTCTTGAGTATAACTGCAGCCAAGAATTCACTGATTTCTGCCTGGAAGAGGATTCCTATAGGTTGAAGAGCTACTCAACTCTTTAGCAAGCTAAATTTTTTATATTCACATTTGGCCTTACTGTTTTAAACAGCACAGACTTCAATAATTAGAAGTTACTTGGTTACATCAAAACAAAAAGAAGAGCTGAAAAATAGAGGCTGCCTCTAGAAACCAAATATCCCCCACCCACCCCCAGATATCAATTTCAGCATGATGTAATGCCAGGTTAAGTATCACCTCAACCATTTTCGGAGGAAACCAATGGATCAAAAATAATAGAACTTTTGGTGAAATTGGCAACACACCAAGGATGAAAAATACAGATAAGAGACCTGATCAACTTTTATAGGCAGCTGCTGCCACTCATTAACTTGAATGTTGAGTGCCTATTTATACATTAATTTTCTACCTCTAAGAACATACCAAGCTTCAATGTAAATAGATACATAAGGTTTGATAGAAAAAAGTGTAGGAACCAAGCAAAAAAAAAAAAAAAGCTGGAATTTGTCTAGATCGTAATAGCAAACCAAAGTACCACTATGATTGTATATGAAGAAAAAGTTATTTCCTGCAAATTAATTACTTATCATTCTACAAATCTCTTTTCTTCAGCTATTTTCCTAGTCAATTGCTTCCTCTTTGGAAATCCAGTAGAAGATAATATATCGTAAAGGGAGAAGAATATAGAGTCTCCATTACCTGTTATGTGCAAGATGAAACTAACAATTTTTCTTCTGTAATTCTTTGTACATTTACATCACTTATGGTTATTTAAGGTATGGATTTGATTGTTAAGTGATCTGGGATAGATGGATATTGTCAGCATTCCAGATAGCATCCAAAACTAAATCAGAGTCCAAGGCCAAGTACTGCTCAAAGTTCCAATTTATTAAGAGAGCCATGCTGGTACATCTGGGAAAACCCAAATCTGAAGCTTCTTAGTTTTCCCCACCCAAGTTAAAGTTCATGATCTTGCCCCCACACCCACAAGTCCATCATATGGTCCAATCTTCTACTGCCATGCTGGCAGTTCTACCCATCCAGTTCTGGTCAGGTGCCGAGCTGCCAAGTCAAAGGATGACCTTGGCAATCTAGAAAGGAATTTTATTTTGGCTACATAACATTCTACTCCGTACTATCCCCCCTCCCAATTCCCCACTATAGAAACAGCATAGTAGAATAATAGAAGTGTGACAGGCCAAAGATCCAAAAGGAACATGGCTGCAGGCCTGACAGATATTTCTATAACAGAGAAATATAGATTTTCTCCTTTTTCTTCTTTTTAAAAAATATTTTTATATTTTATTGAAAAAGAATTTTAAACTACAAAAATGTAAAAAGAGAGAGAAACAAAAAAGTATAAAAGGTAATAGAAACAATGAGAAACAATAAAAAAGAGAATCAAAAAGAAAGGCATTTAAAGAAATGACTTTTGATCTTCTTTGCAACAGTTAGAAACATAATTATCACCATTTATATCCTTCCAAATTATGTATCATGGGTCCTTCTTCCCATAAAAATATTTTCAATCAGTAATTCCTTTTAAATAGATGCATTTTCCAGACCTGGATTACTTTGGTCTACATTATGTGGTAATAAGACACTGCCTCCTAATTCCTGCCATATTGTACAGGTTCAAAATGGTGAATATTACCAGTCACCAATTTGATCACCAATTCATTTCTTATTTATTTTCAGAAAAAAAGTCAATAAAATCCAGTCTTTTTTTTTTTTTTTTTTGGTGGATAGATCAAGGATACAAATGCAGTAACTTTCCACTCCCGGATTAAATCTCCAGGTGAGAGTTGAATTCCTAAGAGTTCATTCACGCTCCAAATAAGTGTCTGATATCAGTAAAGCAATGTAGGAAGGCAAGAAATTTTAATCTCAAACAAGTCAGAAGGACTAATGAACTGTCAAAAGGCAATGTGAGGAATATGTGCTCCACCTTTGTTGAATAGGATTATATTTTCTTTGAAAGTCAGGTTCATAGTTTGATGTGTTTTTGGATTCAACCCTGAACAACATCCAGGTTGATTGCCAAGAGTGAGTTTGTTCAGCTAAGGCTGGACCGTCATCTGCAGCATTCTTGAGGATCTCACTGCATTGACTTTTGTACTATTAGAATGCAGTTGCCTGAGGGTGCCTCACATTTAAAGCATGTGGAAACTTCAGCAACTATAGAATTGGTTTTGGAAACCAAATATTAACTTTTGAGCAGGTATCTGGCATGCTGCCTAAACTTCAGAGTCTGTGCTAAGGGAAGGAAGGAAAGAAATTCTATCCAAGAGACAAAACATGCTAAATTTTGCAACTTCATTGAACACATCATAGTCACAGGTAAATATAACACAAACTTCTCAAGTACTTAATAAGTTAGACATTTTAAAGTCAGCTCCAATTCTCTGTCCTAGTACTTCCTTTAAAAAAAAAACCAAATTCTCCAGAAGACTTGGATTATTTTGGTGTAGGTTGTATGACTGGTAGGAGATAGGGCCTCCTACAATTTCACCACAAAATGGTGAATATTACATGCAGCTGAAAGAATACATGTTTAATGTTGAAAGATTCCTTCAGTTATCATCTTGATTCCCCCCACCCTAATTGGAGATGTCCCAAACTTACAAAGATTAGGAACTCCTGTATTTGCTACTAGTTTTAATTTTGGGTGTCCCCAAAAGGAGTATGCTACTGTTCAACTACATTTACTTCCTAGATTTCCATTAATCTTTTTGTTTTAAGCTGGTAGCAACCATTGATCACCATGGGGAAAAAATTTAAAGGTCCTCTCAAGTGTGAAAAAAGACAATAAGGTTCTTCCTTTAATCTTTACGTTAATGATTAGTTAGACTTCATTTACTAGCTAAATACACTTAGAGGTAAGAGCAAAACAAAATGGATAGAACAGTGTTTTATTTTGTTTCCTGTCTCAGCTTCTAAGACAGCTAAAAACTTCTTTCAAAAAATGAAAGGTGGGAATCTTGAGTTTATGACTCTCTGGAGGAAAAATGTATCCATGCTAACATCCATTACTGTAGTACTACAATTGATCTTAAGTCAGAGGTTTTGTACTGTGAGCCAGTTACAACCTTCATACTAGTAAACCTCAGTGTAGTCAGAGGCTGTTAACTTAACAGTATTGCCATGAATGAACAAACTTTGAAAGTCTGTTGCCAAAGGCATTATTTTATGCTTAATGAAACATTTTCTATTCTTGCATCTTACATTGAAGGAATCTGACTAACATTAAAGGAATCTCAAAAGTTTGAGACTGGAAGGCAACCCTTAAGGGAATTTTGTTTTAATCTTTTCCATGTTTTAACCTACAATCTTTGCAAGGCACACAAATGACAACAAATAGAAACTCAACAATATTGTTTCTTCATTTGCACTGAATTTACTTGAAACAAAATCTACTTTTCCCCGACTAATTGAAGATGGGAGAATCACCTTAGATATTCCTATTTTTTTAAAAAAAACAGGCATGGCAGATGATGAGGGGCTCCTATTTAATCCCCATTTTTGAGAGGAACATCATCTCCTTTTTGGCCTGGTATAAATTATATACAAGGCCTTGAGACACAGAACCTTTTCTCACAAATATGCTCCAAGAACCAGTTTTTTCCTGCTTGTTTCCATGATTTGTATGGGTGAATTTATTAAACATATTTCTATGCCACTGCAGTTGAAACAGCCAATCTAAAACTGACTCAATACATAACATACAGTAAGATATGATGAACAATAACGCTTTATTCTATTCCCCAGTCCTAGCTGAGGCAGCCTTAAGTCATCTAGTTATTCCAGTATTAAAGAAATATGGAATACAGAGTAACAGAGTTGGAAGGGACCTTGAAGGTCTTCTAGTCCAACCCACGGCTCAAGTAAGAGACCTGGGACCATTCCAGACAAATGGCTGTCCACCCTTCTTAAAAAAATTCAGTGATCCCCCCCCCCCCATCCTAGCAGTTTTTCCCCATGGATAAAATCCAATCATTTTTGTTATTTAATATTCCATCTTGATTGTTTTTTTATAAACAACTCAAGGCAGCAAACATACCTAACACTACTTCCTCCTCCTATTCTCTCCACAACAACAACCCTGTGGAAGTGGGTTGAGTAAGAACGATTGGCTGAAAGTCACCCAGCCAGTTTTCATGGCTAAGATGGGACTACAACTCACAGTCTCCCAGTTTCTAGCCTGGTGCCTTAACCAATAGACTAAACTTGTTTGTTATCTACTATTCTGCACAGTCACAATAGGTGTAATCAGTTGACTTGAGGGTTGGGAATAAACCTGTCAGAGTTTGCAGCAGCAATCACATCTAGAAAGCACACAGATAACTGATTCAGCAGGATTCATTAACTTCTCTTTATATATAACACATGAAGTAAATATACAATACCAAATGCTGGTTCTTCCAATGTGCCAGCAAATATAAGCAAACATAGGCAGAGGAGAGAACAGTTTCAGTTTCAGAGCAGAGCAGCAGACTAGTTTTTAGCTCAGCACAGACTCAGAGCTTTAGTACAGAGCTAAGCCACACCCAGGCTCCTTGCTGTCTCCTTGTTACTCACACAGCAAATAGTGTTTCAGTTTCCAAACAGTCCCCATTGGCTGACGCAGTTACCATGTCTAATCATTGGCTGACCTTGTTACCAAGTCTCTGCCAAGTCATGAACTCTCATACCCACTGACAAAATCAAAGTTCATTGGCCACTTTAGAATGAAACTGCTATGTTCCCTCCCCTGTAATCCCAGGGCAATGTCTGCCAGCAGTGCATTCAATGGAAGCTGAAGTGTGGCTCGTTATTGAAAGAAAAAAAAATCCAGAAAACACTTTGGGTGGAAGGAGTGGGAGATGTTGATAAGAACTGGAGGAAAATCAGGACCTTATAATTCCCTGTAGCTATGCTTTACACACAACAGAGCTGCGTCTGAAGGGGAGACTGTTCTATTTGAATAGAGTGGACCAGAGATAGCAACAACATGCTTGCAGGTTCAGACCAAGGACGGTGCCCTGCTTTCCCCACTGAGTATCCAGTCAGTCATGTAGACAATGAATGACCCTAAATAGCTTATTCATTGAGATGGATTTCGTGTCCAAAGTTTTGTTGTTGCTTTTTAAAATAAAATAAAAACTGAAGCCATGGCAACTGCAAACTAAAAAGTGGGGTTATAGAAAAGTGGAGATATAGGAAGAGAGAAAGGGGTGATTATATATCAGCAAAAGGGCAAAATTTTTAAAATGCATGTACAATTGCAAAAAAAAAGGTAATTTAGAAAAATATTGGCGATCAGTAAACGTGGCTGATTGTTATCACATTGTATTTTGGCCTTTGTATGTAAATGTACATGGTAAAGGGATGCAGTGGCTCAGTGGCTAAGATGCTGAGCTTGTCGATCAGAAAGGTCAGCAGTTCAGTGGTTCGAATCCCTAGTGCTGCGTAATGGAGTGAGCTCCCATTACTTGTCCCAGCTTCTGCCAACCTAGCAGTTCGAAAGCATGTAAAACTGCAAGTACAGTACAAAAAATAGGAACCACCTTTGGTGGGAAGATAACAGCGTTTCGTGCACCTTTGGCGTTTAGTCATGCCGGCCACATGACTACTGAGACATCTTCAGACAGCGCTGGCTCTTCGGCTTTGAAACGGAGATGAGCACCGCTCCCTAGAGTCAGGAACGACTAGCACATATGTGTGAGGGGAACCTTTACCTTATGTAAATGTAACCGCTTATTTTAAAATGGGTGTATGCCTTAATTATGCAAAGAGATTAGATGCCTTGTGTTGTTTCAGATTACAGTATTTCATTTTCTGAGACAAGAACCTATCATGTTTTCATCTTGTATACACTGCTGAGACCTCAGGAAAAGCAAGCCACAGGCAGATTAGCTGCTATTCTTTTAAAGGGCAGCCTATGTGAGATAAAAACAAATAAAAGATCAGGTAAAGTTGTTCAGCCTGTTCCCCATGGTTTAGCAATAATGCAGTGAGCTCAAGGAATCCTCTTATTCCTTACCATGAGTGGAAAAAGAAAAGTTACATTGAGCAAATATCTAAAGTGACCAACTTTTTTACAATGAAAAGGAGGACAAAACACGTTCTATTGTCCAAAATGCTAAGGTGACCAACTTTTTTACAATGAAAAGGAGGACAAATAAATTGGAAAAAATATATCGTAAATAAAAGAAATATTTTATTCATTGCAACAATAATACACTAAAATATGATATATGCATAATAAAAACATTTGCAACATTTTATATTGTAATTATGCTTACATGCCTGTTAATTATTATTTAAATGAGTACTTTTCCATTGAATTAATATTTTTTGTCAATGTATCATCTTCTAACAATAGATTGGAAATATCTGAACAAGAAATATCCTTCATATTGAATTTTACGGCAAGTGCTGCAGCTAGAGTATCAACATTCAATCTCGATTTCTCACTTGTCGAAAAATCATTGGCAATTGAAAAAAACTCTTTCAACTGCTGCATTAGTTCCAGGGCAGCACAATGTAAATTGAACAAGTATAAATAAATGTTCACATGGAATATGTTCATTTTTGAAATGGCTGAAAATATCCACCCATCTTTTATCAATTTCAACATGTTGATTTTCCCATTGTATTAATTTTTCAGAATTTAAATATACATTCAGACTTCTAATTTCTTCAAAGAGACAATTGTCGTCTATTTTAATGTCTAGCATTTCTTTAGATAAAAATTCAACACAAGATTCAATATCTGTTCAATATACTTGCGATGAAGTAAAAAAAACACCATTAAAAACTGTTTAATAAAACGTGAATTGTACTTACCTCTGTATAATTGAATATTCACTGAGAAAGAAATAATTACCGTGAGTCATTCAATTGCCGACGTGCTATGAGTCTACTGCGTGCGTATGTGCCGTGTTGTGTTTCGGCAAGAAGTAAACAAAGCCACTTGCACGCGGCGCTCTCTCTCAAGGTCTCCCGTGCGGAGCGCATGCGTCTCATAATCGCATCTTATACCGCACTATACCGAGTCTTTACGAATTGTCATGTCAAATACAAATACATAACGCGCAACAGATTAGTCTTCAAATATCGAAAAGGAGGACATGTAGGAGGACACTTTTCGAGGGAGGACAGAACTTACAAAAGAAGGACTGTCCTCCCTAAAGGAGGACGGTTGGTCACCTTAAAATATCAGGCCCAATATTTAGTTCCAATTGTTAGATAAGGGTAACACACTTACTGAGTCAGACACACAGGAAATCAGTGTGGCCAAAATGAGCCATTCCATGTTACAACCAGTTATGGAAAGATGATGTCTTAACTCACCAATCATATAAAGATGGTCCTCGTTTAGCGAATGTTTCATGTAGCATTTATTTCTTTGCATTTATTACTCTGATGAAAAATTAATTTTGCAACCAGTCTTTATGTTTATCACCTTGGGAAATCTATAATGGAAAGGAAAGCTGAACTAAGATCATAAACAAAATTGCGGTTTCACTTAATGACTGCTTGGCTTAACAACTGAGTTGCTGGTTCCAATTATGGTCACTAAAGGAGGACTAACTGTATGATGATCTTCATAATCCACACTGGAAGGCAGTGGGTAGAGAAAGAGAGACACAAGAGGAAGAAAAAAGAAAATTACTCAAGGATCTGGACAGATAATGTACAAATCGCCCTGAATTGCACCCAACACTGCAAAGACCTGCATGATATAATCTTCAAATAGTAGAGCCCATAAATGGCAATTTTTAAACTCATGTTTTGAGTGGCAAGTCTCAGGAAAATGCTAGATGGCAGAATGAATATGTGTAGTGATTAAAACGTTGAACTAGGATCAGAGAAGACCGGGTTCAAATCCTCCTTAACCATAGGGCGTTACCATGGTAGTTTTAAACCAGTCATTCTCTCTCAACCCAAACTGACCCATATGATTATTTTCAAAATAAAATGAACTGATGAGTCCCATTTATGCCAGCTTGAGATCTTGCAAGGAAGACAAGATAAAAAATCTATCAAGTAAATAATTTAAAATGTACCTAATGTTCATGTCTCAAGGGAATTGGGTTCCCCAATATTTCTCCATCATTACACACAACTTTGGGGAAATAAATTACTCTTAACATACAAACAAAATAAATGAATGGATTATCAGTTCTGTCCAGGAAGTACACCAAAGAAGCAGCCTTTAACAAGTAAGTTTTTGGTCTTCTTACCTTACTTGGAAAAAATATAATATAAAATGGAAAGTTTTTCTAGTCCATAAAGTATAAAATCAGCTAACTGGTGGCTGGAGATGGATGGTAGATGGTGACCATCAGAGACAAGCATTGTTACCTTTTTTTCCCTTCATTGGGCTATAAATATCTGTTTTACGAAACGTATTCGTAAATCCAATGGGCATTTCCTCCAAAGCTAGTTGTTGTTTCAAGTAAGAGAAGAGTTAAACTATCCTATTACAATCATTCATTCAAATACACTTGTATCTGAAATGCAAAATATAATTTATGGTTGTGTTTTGATGTAATCAAATTTTGAAATCCTATACCTAGTTTAATGCTTAAGCTTCAGTGCAATGTATTTTTTTTATTGAAGAACAGGGTTTTCAGCTGGAATTTTAAGGAAGAGAGAACATGAAACTATTGTGAGGTTTCAGTCTAGATAAAACTTCCGCTGAGTTTTTATTTTGTTATTGTTTAAACTCATTAATTCTTCCCTCTAAAATACATCTTTAAGATTTATTATTATTATTACAATTTACTGTCAAGTTTCCTTAGGGTAGAAATACCAAAAGAAAATATGGAACAATTAAATCTAATTGTTGGTTTTGAGCTAAAATAAATGCTAATCCAATGAAAAGGTTCTGTTTGAAAAGGAAGATGGGAAATTTGGCCTGAAGCACACACAATTCCTTAGGAAATGCATTCCATAATTTGGGAGTGATGCAGGAAAATGCCCTTGATAATACAGTATTATAGTACAACAACAAGCTAAGATGGTGATTATCTCCAGCTGAATTCCCAGTAGGGTTTCATCTTAAGAAAGTCTGCAAATCTCATTTCCTGAGTGATTTCTTAGGAACCATCTGCACAGATGGGAAGGTATTACAATTTTCAAAGAAACTGGACAAGTTGCAGAATTCAATAAGACAAGAGATCCCGGAAGCTTCAATAGCTTATTGCTGGTGGAGAAAGAAGAGGAAAAAAATGGAATGGAGTAGCCTGGTGATAGCTAACCTTTTCCAGAGCGGGTGCCCAAAGTGTGTGCATGAGTGCGCGAAGGCATGCGCATGTGCCCAAACCCCCAAAATGCAATGTGCATGTGGTCCCTGTGCATGCCCCCCCATGCATGCATCCCCACATGCACCCCTGCACATGTCCTGCCCCCCTCATGTGCACATGGCCCCTGCATGCACCCTTGCCCCCCGCATGCACCCTGTGCTTGCACGGCAGAGACCTGGTGACCAGCTGGCTGGTGAGAGACCCATGCTCATGCACGATGCAGCTGAACTAGGGTGATGGCTCATATGCCCACAGAGAGGGTGCTGCGTGCCACCTGTGGCACACATGTCATAGGTTCACCATCACGGGAGTAGCCTAAAGAAGGGCACTGCTGGTTCAGCAGATCAAAACATCAGCCAGGTGCTTTTTTGTTGCAAGCCCCAGTTTTGCCTCCTTAAAGTACAGAGCAGGTGTACAATTTTGCTCCTCTCCCTAGAAGTGCAATGGAAAAGGAATGTACTTTATTGATTATTGTCATTGAAGATACGTCTTTTGAGATCAAATGTATAGTTGGCAAAATTTAGCTGCAGGTTAACTTAAAATAGGGGAACAGGCATCTTCTCCAGACTATAGAGTAGAAGGGCTGACCCTTCTGCTGCAGGAGTGTAAATTTTCCAATTTGTGGGACAACTTAAACCAGCTACCTGTCCAAATTTGCCTCAAAGTGGAGGCTAAATATAGCACAATTGTTACAAATTGCATTCCAAACAGAGGTGTACCATAAACACAGCCTTTAATCCAGGGATGTCTAACCTCGGCAACTTTAAGACTTGTGGACTTCAAATCCCAGAATTCCACATTGCACATGGGGAAATAGCTGGCTGGGGATTTCTGGGACTTGAAGTCTGCAAGTCTTAAAGTTGCCAAGATTGGACACCCTTGCTTTTAACCCAAGCACTGACACTAGTATTAAAACAAGACTACAGGTAATCCTCAATTTACAACCACAAATGAGCTCCAAATTTCTGTTGCTAAACGAAACATTGGTTAAGCGAGTTTTCCCCCATTTTACGGTCTCTCTTGCAACAGTTGTTAAGTGAATCACTGCACTTGTTAAGTTAGTAACACCGTTATTAAGTTAATCTGGCTTCCCCATTGGTTGTGCTTGTTAGAAAGTCACAAAAAGTGATCCCATGACCCTGGGACGGTGCAATAGTCAATCGCCAAGTGATTGAAATTTGATCACAGGACCATGGGGATGCTGCAATGGTCGTAAGTGTGAAAAATGGTTGTAAGTTACTTTTTTCAGCGCCATTGTTAACTTCAGTCCATAAATTAACTGGTTTTAGTAAGCACAACCTGTACTAAAGAGGAGTGGGGGGGGGGATTGTCCTCTTCTCTGTGATGGCACAGTGATTAGAATTGAGTTCTGCAGGCCACTTCGGCTGACTGAAGACTGCTGACTGCCTGCAATTTCGCAGTTCGAATCCCACCAGGCTCAAGATTGACTCAGCCTTCCATCCTTCCAAAGTGGGTAAAATGAGGACCCAGGTTGTTGGGGGCAAGAGGCTGATTCTGTACGCCGCTTAGAGAGGGCTGCAAAGCACTGTGAAGCGGTATAGAAGTCGTAAGTGCTGCTGCTATTGGTATTCTCCGCCGCTGCTAAGCGAGGCCAAGGCTGCCTTCCGAAGCGAGATCAGAATAGTCCCATTGAAAGAATAACAACGCCCCGCAGGTTCATGTGAGTGTGCCCGCTTTCCGTAACCGCCCTCTCCCCGCCCGCCGCCGATGCAAACCAAGGGCTGGGGTTTGCAAGCCAAATAATGCTACTGCCGGAAAGCGGCCAAGGCGACCACTCGGGCTGCCTCCTACGGCGTGTCACCTGGCTGGCTGGCTGGCCGCTCGCTCCCGTCCCCCGCTCCACCTCTGACGGTCGCGACCGGGGTGGATTACAACCCCAGCGGGACTAACATGGGAAGGTCGCCGAGAGTCGGGCGACGCGGCTGAAGGCTTAGCTCTTCCCCGTCAAACCCCCTCCCTCCCCCCCCTTTCCCCCTCTTCCCTCCGCGGTTGCTGTTCCTTAATCCGAAAAGCCGCTTTCGCCCCCCAAAGCCATGGAAGACTGCGCCCTGCCCGACCTGCGGGACGTCGAGCTGAAGCTGGGGCGCAAAGTGCCCGAGAGCCTCGCGCGCTCCTTGCGCGGGGAGGAGACGGCCGCTACCCGCGACAAGGAAAAAGACCGGGAGCAACCCGGCGGAGGGCCTGGCGTCGCCGGCTTCTCCGCTGCTCGAGCCCCCCGAACCGCCATGCTCGGCGGCGGCTCCAGCGCGCTGGAAAGACTGGAGACCAAACTTCACCTCCTCAGGCAAGAAATGGTGAGTGTCCCCCCCTCCATCCCCAGCCAGCCGCCAATAACAAGGCGGCAGCGCCGGATCTGACCACTGTGCGCTACTGCTCCCTTTGGAGCGCCGCTCCTCGGTTTGCCCAGCGTTTTCTGAGTGCTCCCTTCTCCGAGAGAAATTGAGAGCGAGAATAAACTTTGGGGGGAGGCCAAGGACGCCAGATGGGCCCAGAGGTGATTAGGGCTGTCTGTCTGTCTCTGTGTGTCTGTCTGTCTGTCTGTGTGCCTGTGTTATGATTTGAAATGCCGGTGACATAAACAAGAGTGTTTCTGAACGTGGTGCAAGTGCGGGGGGGGGGGGGGGAGGCAGAATTTTGCTCTCTCCCTTTGGGATCCTGGGATTAAGTATTGGGTGGGAAACGGTCTGCTTGAAATCCATCTTTCAAACCAAGGATATTTCATTGAGACATTTTAGCAATGTGTTGTATGTCTCCTTCCTTCTAGACTCCTCTGAAGGTATGTTTTAGGTGAGTTTCCTTAGTACCCTTTTCCCTCACAAGGGATGGAAAAAATCACCTGTCCCCTAAATAATCCAGGTAAATGATGGACAGAAGTCAAAATGTAGTCGATGGACATGTTGTTTCATGTGGACCCCACAGCACATTTTCTTCTTACTGCCATGTATCCAGTCTGGCTCTAAAAGATTGGAAGGTGGATTGCAACCCACTTGTGGGTGTGCATGCGTGTGCAGTTTCTCTTGCATGTTATAGGTTCCTGGCGTAAACTTCCAACTTCAAACTCTGTCTTTCTTAGTATCCACGAATGTGCTGAATCCTCTGTAATTAATATAAGTGTCTTTTTAATAATTAAGTAACTTGAAAATAATGAATACTTCCTAATGAAGTGTATAGTCAGGAGTCTACAAATACAGAAGGATTATTTTGATAAGTTAAACATTTCCCAGTTGAGGGCCTGGATTCACCTTTGCTTAGAATTCAGTTGTTTCTTAATGCTGGATTCAACTCCATCACCACTCCATTCCTTGGGATTCTTTCAAAGCTTTAACTTGCACCCTGATTTAATCCCGAATTTCTTCTCAGGACCATGGCTAGTTCCTAGAACATTGCCACCATGCAGAGTATGTACAACTGACCCACTGGAACCATGTGCATCCCAGTGTTCTTAAACCCAGGAAGTTTACTATAATCAATCTCTATCAATTGATCATTGTACTAAGTGCATTGCTCATAATCTTAACTATGTAGAACCATACTTTAGTATATTGATTTCAGTATTCCATGGTACTTGGGTTAGGAAAAATAGAATTGCAATATGTAATCTTAGCACACCCATTAGGCACACATCTTCTCCTTTTAACTTTATCCACAAAGCAAACAAACATGCAAAATTGTCTTGCACTAATAATTCATTTCACGTAGTATCGTTTTGAAGCAACTTATATATTTATTCAGAACTGTTCAAGAAGTACAGGCCCACTCCCCCCCCCCCCCATGAAATTCAAAACAACCAATAATGGTGCTACGCAGTCCTCGTTTATAATAAGAATGTGAGAATTTCAGAGGGAGATTCCTGCTCAGTCTCCACTATGAAGTTCAGCAAACTCTAAAAATTACAGGCAGCGATTGCAACTATTGAAAGAAAAGACTGGCTACAAAAGGTAAATTAACTTAGAGCCTTGGCGTGCTCTGACCAGTCCTTTCGTAAATTAGTTGCTGACCATCATGTCCATCCAAACAGCACCAGTTTGGCACCCTTCTGATATCCTTTGCCTTTTTTATTTTTTACAAAGAATGAAAAATGAAATTTTGTGTGTGCTGAAACTTACCCACCCATGACCTATAGTTTCTATGCCAAGGAAGAGAAATTAATGATGTTCCATACATGTGGTTTAGCCAGGCCATCACTCCTTGTTCAGATAATTCAGGATTACTGTGTTGGTAAATTTGTTTGTCCATGTGTTGCTAAAAAGAGCACCTAAAGACTATCTGAAGCACCTGCCCTAGTCTAAAGACACATTCAGCAGCTGCTGTCCTTTATCCTGACAGGCAATCATAGTTGTCAAGTAGCAGTGCCAGGGAAGCACAAACTAACATTACACAATGCATATGGTTCCCAGATATATATCTTTTTGAAGATATACAGCAGTTCATATTTACAGTAGTTATACTGTATAATGCGAACTTGAATAGAGTTTGAGCTTTTCCATTTTCCTATCTTATAGCTATTACTTAAGAAAGAGGAACATGGTGGCTTAGTGACTAAGACGCTGAGCTTGTCAATCAGAAAGCTCATCAGTTCGGCGGTTCGAATCCCTAGTGCTGCGTAACGGAATGAGCTCCTGTTACTGTCCCAGCTTCTGCCAACCTAGCAGTTGGAAAGCATGTAAAAATGCAAGTAGAAAAATAGGGACCGACTTTGGTGGAAAGGTAACAGCATTCTGTGCGCCTTCGGTGTTTAATCATGCCGGCCACATGACCACGAAGACGTCTTCGGACAGCACTGGCTCTTCGGCTTTGAAACGGAAATGAGCACTGTCCCCTAGAGTCAGAAACAACTAGCACCTATGTGCGAGGGGCACCTCGCACATTAAGAAAGGACTGTGCTTCCCTTTACACTATTGGGTTTTTTTTCCCCACACAGATCCTGAATCGGTGGACATATATTTGTCAGATATACTTAATGTGAACTTGTGCAAAAGACTATGATTGACTAATCACTTTAATGTTCCCTCTATTTTTAGATGAGAGGGCTAGGTTTTTAAGATTATGAGAAACCAGGACCATTATGTTGGTTTGAGATCTCTGTCCTCAACTTTCTCCTCATTGTGTCCTGTTTCCGTGTTTGATTTTTCTTCTTTTGTTTACGTCTAACAAATCCAATAAATGGGAGTTTGTACGGAAGTGCCATAGCTGAAGTA
Source organism: Natrix helvetica (assembly GCF_964273705.1). Taxonomy (NCBI): domain Eukaryota; kingdom Metazoa; phylum Chordata; class Lepidosauria; order Squamata; family Natricidae; genus Natrix; species Natrix helvetica. The sequence goes on from NC_138552.1 coordinate 80,397,793, forward strand.
AGTCTTGAAAGTATATTTCAATCCATTAGTTAAACTTCCTTGAATGGGAAACATAACAAAATGTTTGATGCTCTCTGAGCTTGGTTGTTTGCTTGCAGAGGTTTTGTTACCCAACTAATTAATATCATTAGTGTTTAGGGTGTTACCTAGTTGGGTAATGAAACATCTGCAAGCAAACAACCCAAGCTCAGAGAGCACCAAGGACTCCATGTCCTGAAGTTCAACCAGAGCTACATGTATTCTTTTTTGTTGCAAAATATAGATCCAGCTAACCCATCCAATAGCTGACGTATCTTTTCAATAGGGCCCCTTCCATGTATGGAGCCCAGGACAATTGTACATTTCTTCCTTCTTCAATAGAGTCTTGTGTTATATGTCACACTTGAAATGGAAATTGTATATTTGGTAGCAATGTATACTTGAACATTAGAATCTCTGCATGGAGCAGAGAATTATAGGGAATATTTCAGAGGTGGGATTCAGCTATCTTCCCTGCCAGTTCACAAATGTGAGCACGCACTCCACATCTGTGCATGTACACCACCTTTTGCGCATGCACAGTGCTCACACATTATGTCAGGGTGGGTGGGCAGAGCCTCCCACAGCCACTGCTACCGGTTCGCCCGAACCAGAGAGAACCGGCTGAATCCCTCCTCTGGAATATTTGTAACAATGTTCACGGCTGGCTTCTATGCTTCTATTGCAAGAAATGAACAATTGCTGGCCACAGAGCTTCTAGCCGCCCTTAAATTAATTTCATGCATTCCTGGAGTTTATTTAAAAGCCACCCATTCACATCGTAGGAGTAATTTTTTCCCAACCTTCTACATTGGGAGAAAGAAAAAGAAAGAAGGTATGAATGACATAAAAAATGAATATTTTTTTGGGGGGGAGACAATAGTTGGTCTCATCCATGTTTTTCAGTCCCACCTTTGTTGACAAGCATCTTCTTACAGATTATCCGAATGGAAATAACACATGAGGTTGTCCACCACACATTGTGGTGCTTTTTCAACACCAGGGTTTCCAGAAAAACTAGAAAGTGTTTTGTGAGGTTTTCTGGGGTTCACTTTTTGTTGCCACTGTATTCTAGCTATACAAGTAGATTGTCCAATAATGAAGAGATGTTGGCAGATATTGGCCTCAGATATCAACTGAAACAGCTGGGAAAACATACCAGAAAAACTTTGGATGAAAGTTCACAAAGAATACAATTTTTGTGAAAAGGCAATGAAAGGCCTTACTACCATTTCGATCCCCTTCTCTTTATGAAACTAGATTCCCAGATCTCACTGCAACTAAATATTGAAAAACATTGAGTCTCCTTTTGTTTATTTATAAATCAGATTTATATAACCTACCATCTCGGTGACTCTGAGTGGCAAATAATAATCAGGGAAAACACACACACACACTCAAAAAGAACACAATATGAAAAACCATGTTAATATTTATGATAATAATGAAAGATATCACAAGAGAGGGAGATTTAAAAGGGCCACCTAAGCAATGGAGCCATCTGAGCCATTTAAATCAAATTGCCAGAGAGCTGCAGCCTTGACAACAGCCAAGACTTCAGAGCTTTACAGATTATCAAAAAGGATGGAGCTAATCTAATTTTGAGGGGAAGAATGTTCCATAAGGCAGGTGCCATTAGGAGGTAGTAGAAAAAGTAGAAGAAATGCATTTCATGGGACCCATGAAAGTAAAGTCCCTATGCAATGGTACGTACACAATGCTTATTTTATCAGATCTAGTGGGGTGGGCTGATGTAATTGAGGAGAAGTAGTCCCTCAGTTAACCTAGTCTCATGCCATGAAGGGCTTTAAAAATTAAAACCCGCACCTTGAATTGGACTTGAAAGAAAACCTGCAGCTAATGCAGTTTGTGGAATGGAAGTGAATTATGTATAGATAACATCTGCAATGTGGCATTCTGTACTGGCTAAAGCATCTGGATACTCTTCAAGGGCAGCCCCATGTCGAGCTCATTGTAATAATTCAATATGGAGGTGACCAGGGTATGAGCGATTGTACTGTAAATAGGGATTCCTGATGCAGGACAGAGCACAACCACTCCACCGGATAAAGCTGTGCAAATGCTGTCTTAGCCAGGGCTACTACCTGCTCCTTGAAAAGGAGACACGAGTCTAGGAAGACCCTCTGGGATGGATTGAATCTGTCTGAGATAACACAATCCCATACATGCCGTGGTGAGTTCCTACTGGTTCAGACTGGTTCGGCCAAACTGGTAGTGGTTTGGCGGCCTGGGTTGCTGGAACCAGCAGCAACCCAGGATTGCCATGCCCCTGAACCAGTTCTCCAGGCAGGGCCTATGGCCCCGCCATCTTGTTTTTCAGTTCTGTGGATGTGGAGAAGAATTTAAATTGTGCTGCCCATGCATCAAGCACGCCCCCGCGCACACAAGTGAACCGGCAGTAGTGCCTGCCAGAATCCACCCCTGCATACAGCACCAAACATGGCAAAGCCCTGGAGTCAGTAGACCCACAACCCAAAGCCACTTACTTGCCAGGATTCAGCTGAAGCCTGTTGTTCCCCACTTTCACAACCTCCAGACACTAGAACACGGGTGTCAAACTCACTGTGTCATGTTGCCGTCACGTGACGTTTCATGACGTTTTTTCCATTTGTGGAGCTGGGGTGGGTATGGCCTGGCATGACGCATCTGGCCCGTGGCCCACCAGTTTGACAAGCCTGCACTAGGACAATATATTCACGACATCACTTAAATTGGCATGGGTGAAGGTACATTATTATCATCAGCATACTGATGATACCTCACTGCATGAGGTATGAGGTTCACAAATGAACTCACCTAGGGCCTCATGTAGATGTTAAAGAGGAGTGGAGAAAGCACTCCACCCTGTAACACCCCATATGGGAGCGGAAAGTGGGACCTCTCTTGCCTAATCAACACCAATTGTGAAGGAAGGAGTTGAATAACAGCATGCCTTTCATCCCCCCCCCCCCCCATTCTCTGAGTCAATCCAGAAGGATACTATGGTTGATGGTACTGAAAGCATCTGAGAAGTCAAGTAGGGCAAGGATGGATGTATTAGGTACACCCATCCCACCCATGCCAGAGGTCATCTTAAATTGCAACCAGTGCCGTTTCTGTCCCATACCCAGATCTGAATCCTGACTGAGGACCACATGCTAGATACTGATGAAATAAACTATTGAATGTAAGCTGATATATCCAATTAAGATTTATAGTCAATATCTTAAATGCAAGGAAATATAAGGAGTATTATTAAAACAAGTTTTACTTCAAAATTAATCTTCTCATTTTATTAGTGAAACATTCAAAGATGTTCTCATGATTGTTTCAAAGTCTTGAGAAGCATGCCTTCCGAGTAGAATCAACAAGTACATTGTGAGAATATCTTCTCTCGCAGATCTTTGCACTGGCCCATATAGAACTTAAGAACTTTTTGATAGCCTGGATGTTAAGATTATTCTCTCCAAAAGAATCTTTCCATCCCTACTTCATGGAATAAGTACTTGCTGACTAATTCAAATACTTCTGCTAATAGTTCTCTTGTAAAGAAATTTGAGTTCTTTTGAAGATAACAATCTTCTGGTTGCATTGATACTTCCCCTTCAGTTCTCTTCAGCTTAGCATATTTTATACAAAGGAATCAGAGACTAAAAGAAGATAAGTGGCTACTATCACAGCATGGCAATTGGTTTGGCCTTCTCAAGTCATTTCACTTTGCTCTTTGACATTTTCAGCTTTCTTTTAAAAAAAGAAGGTTTTTATCTTAAGAAGATACATAGAAGGATTGTCAAGAGCACTCAAACACTCTCAAATAGTTGCTGGAACACAATCAGGATCAAATCTGAGTCAGTCACAGGGATCAGAGGTTTATTCTTCCTTGCTTTTGGGGTCATGGTGGAGCCCATCATCAGGGAATTTCTCTCTCTCCAGAATATGTGCACTGTGTTATTCTAGACATTGTATTTATTATGGTGCCTGGTTGTATGTAGCTTTTAGTTGTTAATTAGGGTGTTGGTGGCTGGCTATTAACTTGTTGGTTGTTTCTTCCTTGTGCCACTGCATCCTTGGCTCCTAAAAAGCCTGATAACTTGGTGGTAAATCAGCACTCTTCTTGACTAACAAAGGTTCTGTTTTCCAGGCTTCAATAATTTCTCTGGCTATTTTTATCCCTGCTTGGCCAACAATTGTAGTAACCTTGAAATTGAATGCATGGCCTTGTTCATTGCGGTATGAGGCTTCGAATGAATTTGGATCTCCTCTCATTCGTGCTTGCAACAGTTCAACCTACTCACCTTTCAAGATCTCTAGATTGTAGCAAGTTTATGGTAGCAAGAATGGGAAGCCAGGCACTACTTTGATTTTCCCACTGTGCCCTAGAGCACCTGATTTAAAATGATTAGATGTAGCCAGCATGACAAGATAAAATAAAGATAGACAACCTAAGGGCCCCGTGGCCCTTCAAAATTTATCAATAGATTGATCAGTTTAACTGATTCAAGACTATCCCCGCATCGTTTCCTCTTCTCTCTTATTCTGACTGAAGAAAGAGTGGTGCTGCAAAAATGGAATGAGGCATATGTTGGATATATTTGTACTGAACATGATGATATGAATGGCTTCCTACAACTCTATGATTCTGCTTTTCTCTCCTGCTGCCTAAGGTTTTCATGTTGTGTGCAAAAAAAGGTGGGTCTGAGATGGAAGAAAAGTGGAGCAGATATACTATTAGTGAGTCCCTCCGGGGAGAGGGGGCGGTCTAGAAATTTAATAAATTATTATTAAATTATTATTATTAAGGAGTAGAAAAGTACAGACTTAGATGACTATTTCCACCTTAAATTATTTGGGGGTTTCTCAGGGTTTGCTTTCTCTACTTACCTGGGGCATGGTGGATAGTCAAGAAAGCTATTAGGAAACAAAATATAACCTATGTAAGGACTGTGATGTTAGTAGGTAGTAGGAAAAAGGAGATATAGATGGCAGCAGGGACGTGCGGTCAGGGGAGGCAAGGGAGGCAGAGCCTCACCTCTCTTTATGAAATAATAGTATATATTATTATTATTTTATATATATATTATTATATTATTATATTATATTATATTATATTATATTATATTATATTATATTATATTATATTATATTATATTATATTATATTATATTATATTATATTATATTATATTATATTATATTATATTATATTATATTATATTATATTATTATATACATCCATCCGGCCGCACCCGGGAGCTGCGGAGGCAGAAATGTCGGCGCTCCCGGATGACGAAGCCACGAAAGCGACTGGGGGAAGGTTCTCGTCGTTCCCCAGTCGCTTTCGTGGCTTCGTCATCCGGGAGCGCCGACAACATTTCTGCCTCCGCAGCTCCCGGGCGCAGCCGGACGGATGTAGCCAGAGCGACGCCGAGGCGGTCCGGGTGGATGAAAGAGCGAGCGCGCGAGCGATGGAGGATCAGGCAGCTTGATCCTCGGTCGCTCGCCTGCCGGACTGCCTCGGCGCCACTCTGGCTACCTCCGTCCATCCGCGCGCGCGAGCTGCGGAGGCAGAAATGTTGTCGGCGCTCCCGGATGACGAAGCCACGAAAGCGACTGGGGAACGACGAGAACCTTCCTGCCTCTGCTGGACTTCGCGTGCTCCTCGCGACTACAATATAAGTCCAGAAGCGGCTTTTGTGGCTAATGGGGTTTGGGCTTCCAGCCCACCAGCCCCTGCCACTTCTGGACATCTACTGCAGTCGCGAGGAGCGCGCAAAGTCCAGCAGAGGCAGGAAGTTTCTCGTCGTTCCCCAGTCGCTTTCGAGAACTGCGGAGCGCGAGCCGGCAGAGCACGCTCAGGAAGGCGGGGAATGGGATCACGTGTGCTGGAGGCTGAGGCAGCCTCAGCTTCCAGCACACGTGGTCCCATTCCCTGCCTTCCTGATGACGTCACCAGCCTCACCAGCCATAAACCTCACCGCACGTCACTGGATGGCAGGTATACTGGCTAGTATCACTTCTAGAAGAAAGGTGGGTATAATTAAAAAAAGAAAAGTGAAGGACATGTGCTCTTCTCTTTTCTCCAGGACAACATGTTTGTTGAGAATTTGGGGAGTTTCAGAAATGAATTAATATAATACAATGTAATGTAATATAATGCAATACTGGAGTATACCAGATTTAGGAAAACTGCCTGATACTGTAACTCTGTTTCATAGAAATTTTGATTGGCTTCCTTATATGCACTGTTTCCTAATAGGTACTTAAAATAATATGCAATATAAATACCACTCAAACATTCACAGCATTCTTAGTAGAACAATAAACATTATTGCAGTATCATTCATAAAACCCAACCTAAGATATATATTTCAAGGAATGTTATAGAATAAGATAAACCATCTTGGAGCAGTAATAAAAGCCTAACAAAGCAAAGCAATCTTTGCTCTGTAGAACACATAAAAAAATAATTTCAGGGATAGTATCAACCAACAACGCTTTTGTGGTTGGTGAATATACATAAGAGCTCTGATAAATATCTTTGGGAGTAAGCTTCTAATTTCCCTCTCTGTATTGAAGGTTTTTAAAACAATCTGATACAATGGAATCCTTGGTGCTCTCTGAACTTGTTTGTTTGCTTGCAGACATTTCATTACCCAACTAAGGAACATCATCAGTGCACTACAGATATGTTACCTAGTGGGATAATGAAACCAAACAACAAAACTCAGAGAGCATCAAAAACTCAACCCTGAGCTACATGTATTCTCTTCCCATTGGTAATACACTACTGTACAACCTAATGCTACATAGAATAAGATAAACAATCTCGGGGCATTGTTAAAATAGAAATCTAACAAAGCAAAGCACTCTAAAACACATAAAAGAGCCAATTTCATCTAAGGGAAGGAGTTTCACAATCAGGATGCTACTATGAAAAAGACCTCAGGGATAGAATTAACCAACAATGCTTCTGTGCCTGGGGAATATACACAGGAGGAGTAGATAAAAATCTTAAGCAGCAAGCTTCTAATTTGCCTGTTGACATTGAAGGCTTCCAAAGCAATCTAATTATTTAGTTAATGTTCTTTAGATATACTCCTTGCCAATCTCTATCCAGAATCATAGAAGCACTTCAGCCTACAATGCTCATATTGCTCTGCTTTGTCTAAGGAAATGAATTTTCTGACCTCAGCATAAAATCACGTGTATTTATTTTTAGTGCACACAATTTTATGCCAATCATGTGCAACTAGCTATCCCATTATATGACATACACTTTAAATACCTAATAGATATACTTTGATGGGAATAATAACTGTTTAATATTTGCTCTGATAGATGTACATTTTTGTTCTCGTCTCCCTTTCCCTTAAAAATCCCCACTATCTGGTTTTTACATCTAAAAAAACTCACTTTAGGAAAGAGCACTTAATAGTACATAGCCAGCAATTATGTGTTTGCTGGATTTAGGAACATTTCCTCTACATGCTTTAATTGCTAATTATTCAAGGAAAGGAAAATGGTAGTTTTGGTCTTCATGTGGCGGCAAGCTAAGCCCCAAACAATGCAATGAACAGCTTACTTTACCAATTCCTGAGATGAGGTCTTGTATGTTTGTTGTTGTCAAGTTACACATTTTCAATACACACCAACAAAACTAATATTTAGATACACTGAATCAGGGGTGGGTTGTAGGCGGTATGCCCCGGTACGGGCGTACCGGAACCTGCCTGGAGCACTGGGTACCGTTCTGGTATGGTGCTCTGGAGGGCCCGCCTAAGCTCCTTACCTGTCCTTTAAAGACTTTGGTGCACGCATGGCGTGTACAGCGCCTGCGCAATGCTCCACCAAGCAGCTGGAGCATCGCGGAAGCTTGCTGAGGCATCGCTGGCAGCTACAACGCAGGCACGCGCCTGGCACAAGTCCATGTGGGAGACACCGGACCCGTTCCAACCGTACTGGTTGCAACGGGATCTGGAACCCACCACTGCACTGAATGTAGGTGGTTACTATTTAACATGGTCTTTAGTACAGTTGCCCACCCACCCAGCCATCATCACAGATGCTCTGCGCATGCGCAGAAGCGCCCCCACGCGCACTCACATGCTCTCAGTTCCAAACGAGTAGCGAAGGTAAGAGAAAACCATTACTGAAGAGGACAGTGATACCTTCCGTATGAACCTGCCATGTACAACTTTTTTCATGCCATAGTGTATGTCAACCAGAGGCCTAACATATATTCTGCCAAACAACATTTTTTGCCTATGAATTTCAATGAGACAATATGGGAATAGGTAGGATAGAAAAGTGCCCCTTTGTTGGAAAAAAAAATTGGGACCCCAAAATGTATATGCACCATCGCTTGCCATCTAAACAGATAGCCATGATATATGTCAATCAGAAGCTGAAGGCATCTGAAGCATCCTTCTCATAGTCAACTTGGATTCAATTGTTTCCTAGGCAAAGATCCTTTAGGACTGTGATGGTGATGCCATCAGAAAGGATGGCCGCATCCTTTCTGATGGCACACAAGCCGTTGCTCCAGTTCAGCTCCCATGTGCCTGCGCCTTCTGCCGGCCAGCTGGTCTTCGGGTCTCTGCCACGCATGCGCGGGGGTGTGGGGGGGCTGCATGCGCATGCATGTGGGACAAGGTGTTGGGGTGGGGCACATGCAGGGGGCTGCACACATATTGCATTTTGGGGGTTTGGGCGCACACACATTCATGTCCGTGCGTGCACATTTTGGGCACTCAGTCTGGAAAAGGTTAACCATCACTGATATAGGGTAAGCTGTAGGGATTGCTAGCCAACTATTTTTGAAGATCCAGGGGCACTCTACCTCTGCAATAGAAAAACAGATTTGAATACAGTTGCTGTAATTAATTCTTTGCAAACATGTAATGTTAATATAGCACTTAGGTTACAGCTTAGTGCTCACAGTATCAGATCTCAAAAGCCCTATGTATATCAAGACCAGGAATTCATATGACATCCATGCTGATGGATATACAATGTATACAGATGTTGGGAAACAGTATATCTGCTTGGGTAAATCCCACTTACTTATATACAGAAATGAGGATGCTCAGAAGCTTCCACATGTTCAGAAAAGAGTCTCTTATTTTTATGGATAGACTCTGGTTTTCCAGTTGCCTCTTGAAATAGCACCTTTGGGACCATCATGAGCTGGATGACTGAGAATCTCCATAGACATTGAGCTGTATTAAGTGCAGAAGAGGTATAGCTGTGTAGAAGTAAAATGCTTTTCAGCTATAACAGCAGGCCCCAGCCTTTTGGGCAGCAGGGACCAGTTTAGCAGAGAAAGGTTTTTTCCGCAGACCAAAGGGGCTGTGGTTTTGTGTGCTGCCTGCATCCCATGGATGTGGCTTCACTTGTTTGTGTGACCCAGTTGCTGGCATGCCACAGACCAGTGCTGATCCATGGACCAGGGGTTGGGAACCCCAGAGATAAGAGAACAAACATAAGAGGATAATATCAGCTACATTTTATTGTTATTTGAGTAACAATTATCCAAGTTTGTACAATTAAAACGGTACGTTGAGAAAGATCTAGGACAATTTTAGAAGATTTATTAAAAATATATTTATTTGATAATTTGACTGCAATTTTTTGCTGATTCTTCAGCAGCAAAACTATTAACTTCCCAACAGCTTTCAAAATGTTTTTTAAGTTCAACATTTTTCAAGTAACTTTACTTCTGTTCCCTTGTGTACTATGTCAAATCACCAAATCGAATTCAATTCTTGGTGATTTTGTAGACTAGCCCTCTACAAATGATGTGTCCTTACTTATCTTAATCAGTCATGCTGAAGTTCACAATCTTAGTCTTATATTTGAGCTCCTAAATCAAAGGGGTTGCTAGATCATAAAACGTTTTTTGTTGCTGATGATGTTTCCGGCTTTGTAGAAAGATGCAGGAGAAGTCTCTGAAAAAAGTGTGTGAGACAGAATGGGAAAATATCTACATCAGCACTGCTTTTCTTTCTGTATACCGAGACACGAGATGGTGGCATTCTTTTGCTGTTGTGATCTACGCCAAAAGTGAACATGTTACGGTAGAATGGTCTTCTGAAATGTGGGAGAAATAAGAGAAATCAAGCAGAATTAAGTGTGTCCCCCCCAAAAAAAGTGGGAGATGACCAAAGGAGGAGATGGAAGAGGATAGCAAGACCAGTTCATATGAGCAAAGAGGTCAAGTGGATAATCCTACCATTAGCCAAAAGAATGATCCAAAGCAGTGTTTCTCAACTTTGGCTCTTTTAGGAGATATGGACTTTGTGCTGACTGGAGAATTCTGGAAGTTACAAGTCCACGTCTTTTAAAAGCACTAAGGTTGAGAAACCCCAGACAGTTTTGGCAATAAGGTGTCCAGTAACTTATTGGAATACAGTTTTACATTACATGGTTTGCCTTTCCTTGTATTTCCTAAGGTGGCTTTAGTTGTGATAATGGATTCTGTCCCAAAATTAGAATAAGTAAAACAAAGCACGTACACATTCATTAGCTAATAAAATCAGTCCTTGATTGTTTCTGAAATCATTTCTATCAGTAGCAATTACTTCAAAGGTCCTGAGCTTGCAGTTATTTCAGAATGAAGCTTGAAACATTTTACAGATCTCTCTCTTTGTGTGTGTGTGTCTCTCTCTCTCACACACACACACACACAACACATACATACACACTTTATACATACTTGGTGGTGTGTTATTTCAATGAGTAGGATCATAGCTAGATATATTTGGTTAATATAAATTACTATGTTGGTTTTCTCAGAACATTTTTCTGTCTATGCCTGACTGCAACAAAAATATATTTGATTAATATAACTTCATTACCTTCCTCCTTCTGCAATGTGAGTCTCATCTCAGCAGAAATACAGAACATTAATTTCAGTGTTAATTGGTAGGCAATCTATTACAGTAATGTAAAATTTACAATTTACGTGTCTTTCATTCTTACTGTTAAAATATGTAGACAACTTTATGCTAATACTTCAGGACAGTATTTCATTAAGGACATGTTACCAGTCAGAGTTCAAGCTGTAAATCTAGGCAATCTTATATGTTTAAATTGATAGTTTTCCTTCTGTTTTGTAGTTTTGAGACAATCATGGATGTATGGTCAGCACCTAACACCTTTGCATTTGTACCATAATCTATTTTAGGGCTCAGTGGCTAAGACACTGAGCTTGTCAATCAGAAGGTCGACAGTTCAGCAGTCCGAATCCCTAGCGCTGCGTAACAGAGTGAGCTCCTGTTATTTGTCCCAGCTTCTGCCAACCTAGCAGTTTGAAAGCACATAGAAAATGCAAGTAGAAAAATAGGGACCACCTTTGGTAGGAAAGTAACAGCACTCCGTGTGCCTTTGGTGTTTAGTCATGTCAGTCACATGACCACAGAGACATCTTCGGACAGTGCTGGCTCTTCTGCTTAGAAACAGAGATGAGCACCACTCCTAGAGCCGAAAACTACTAACACATATGTGCATGGGCACCTTTACTTTTACCTTAATCTGTGTTTAAGGCAACTTTAAATATCAATTATTTTTATTTTGAGTTTTTGTCCAGAATAGAAGGATTTATAATTTATAAAGATTTATAAGAATGAATAGAAAGTGAACATAAGACAAGTATATGTGGATGTCCCTTGGATCAAAATAAAAAGAATTACTGTACGTTAGAGAGTGCCATAGAAGTGAATGAAGTTCCAGTGATAGGAAATAGAAATAATGATGCTTATAGAATAATGAAATGAAAAATACAGCGGGTAAGTGAATAAAATGCATAAGAGAATGATTGATGCAAAGAAATGAGAATGCGAGAAATGTAATCTATATACAAAGAAAAGGACAGTTGCAAAGAGAACAAGGAATTAAAAGAGATGAAAAAAATGTGAAGTCCTTTTTGTTACATAGACATTGGCTGTATAAGGAAAAAACAAAAAAAGTGGAAATAGATTCTTACAAAATATGTAGGATAAAAACAGAAGTTATAAGGAATACATGGTTGGAAGTGGAATAAATATGGAATGAACGAACAAAAAGGAACAGTTGACGCAATTCATTCATATGAAGAGAACAAGGATTGAATTGCAAACCAATACATGATGGATTAATGAATCTATTGAGAGGGAAGTTCAAGGAATTTGAGGCTATGCACATATCCATCATGCTAAGGAATGCACTGGAGTGTGTGTGTGTGTGTGTGTGTGTGCGCGTGTAACCTTATAATGTTCAAGTCTTTAGTGTTCTGTGGCTTCTAGTGAAGTATCAAGAATTAATGCTAGTAAGGTCCAGCGCAAATTAAATTGCAATTTATCTCTTAAGTGTTTTTCAAGAGTGTGCTGTTGCATTATTGATGAATCAGCTAACTGCTTTCCTTGGCTCATGAAATTTGTATCTGAAAATTCATTTACTATTGTGTGGTACAAATGTTCCATTTTGCCTTAGTTATTCTGCAGATGCTAAGGTTTTGTAAGTTCTTAGAAATTATATATCTTGCCTGTATAATAAAACCAAATATAAAAATGGGAACGCCATTCTTCAATGGCGTTCAATAGTGAACCTTAAAATAATCAAACGAATGAGAATAATCAATGTTTAATCAATTAAAAATCAGTGAATTTAAATTGCAAAATTAAAACAAATTTTATGTTTAGTGCATTCACTGCATGAATGAGATTGCAAAGGGATTTAACTTGTTTGGTTCATCTTATAATTTACACAATCTAATTGTGGATATGCCTTGAAAATGAACTTTAAATAATAATTTAACTAAATTATAGGAATCTATAATTGGGCTCTTGTTTCCATTGAAATACATTTGGTGCTGACCAATAATTTATGGGTTGGCAAAAAAATGCTATGGTTTTTTTTAAAGAAAATAATCCGCATAAACTTTTAGGGAATTTGTTAATTTGTTTTCAACCTGGTTATAATATTAGCATTACAATTTCCTGTCTCAAATATTTTTATTACCTTTTACAGAGCATACACATAAAAGATAATATAAAATAACAATCAAGAAAGAATAAAGAGTATAAGATAGCATTAAATATTGCAGCTATGTCTGTATTAAAAGAAACCATCTGTTTTCTCAGTGGTTTTAATATAAAGAATCACCACTGGGAAATGAATTATGTCTGAAACAAGCTTTTTCTTTTTTTACAGTTTGAAGTATCAAGTATAATGAGTTATGCCTAAATGGGCATTTCTGCACCTGGTGAAACACAAATAGGTTAGATCTCGGAAGTCCTGCTGAGATAGAATCATCTTGTGCTGTATCCATTCATTCATTCATTCATCTATCTCTATTCTCCAAGAGTTTAAGAGAATGAGGATTTCAACTTCGCTTTTCCCATTCCAAGGTTAATCACCATATCATGGCATTTCTCATAACACAAAAGTTTAGGTTACGCAGAGATTTAAATCCATATTGTATTCCTTCATCTGCTTCACCAGTGGAACAAAAGACATACCTCATACAACACAAGAAGCCAATGGTGCAATTCAGCCCATTCTATCTGGTTTGGGTGAACCAGTAGCGGTGACGGCAGGAGGCTCTGCCCACCTGCCCAGATGTTATCTTGTCCCGTTTTTGATGCTCTGTGCATGCATGGAAGGTCCTGCACAAGCGCGGAGGTAGCGAAGGTAAGTTGATTTCACCCATGCAAGAAGCCCAGGAAACTGTACCATGTTGCTTCTTTATGGCGCTCAAGAGTAATGGGTAACGAGACAAGTAACGAGACAAGAGATCCTATACCATTTCAGACAAGTGATTGTCCAGTCTCTTCTTAAAAACTTCCAGAGATGAAGCGCGCATAACTTCTGAAGGAAAGCTGTTCCACTGATTAATTATTCTCACTGTTAGGAAGTTCCTGCTTAATTTCAGGTTGCTTTTCTCCTTGATTAGTTTCCATCCATTGTGTCTTGTCCTGCCCTCTGGTGCTTTGGAAAATAAATTGACCCCTTCCTCTTGGTGGCAGCCTCTCAAATACTTCTTTGTGGTTTTCTATGTGGAGTGCTTCAATGTGGTTTGCAGATTCTTACATTAGTTTTGGAAGACAGGAAAAAATATCCATAGTCAGCAATATCCTGCTTTTTCTTATAAGAAAGACCGCAACATATGATTCTCAAGCCATACGCAGAATAGAAGAAAAACTTCTGCATTGACTTAGTTGTTTTCAGTAGCTTAGTTGTAATGCCACAATTTCTGTGTGTATCCTAGAAAGAATTGGACAATTGCATTGGAAATATGGGTATATTTATCTTTTAATAGCTTTTACATTTACATGTAACGTAAGACCATACATTTCCAAGTGATTTTGCTAGTTATATACAGTGTAGGGATAACCATACACAAAAGCAAAAATAAAAACTACAGTTGCCCTGATGTGAACAGTTTAGTAAATAATTTAGTCTATAATTTTATTTACTGAAAAATGTTTCTAGTCTGAAACATTCAGAAGCTGACTTAAAATGTAAGACTAGAACATGATGAAAATTTAAATAACTGAAAACCTGAATAAGATGTTCAGGGAATGGAGTATTGATACTTTTCACAATATTGGCCCCAACCTACAACTTATTGAAGCAAATTAAAAGTATGCAACGTTATAAAAAATTGTACATCACTGTTAAATATACTGATGAATTTAACCACAATCATCGGCTGCCATAGCTAAAAATGAGAGTTGTAGTTTACCAACATCTGAACAGCCACAGATTAGGGTTAAGTTCTGTATACTTTTTACCACCTTGCAAAGTCAGTGGGAATTGTAAAATGTTGGTACAAGTTTTCAATATGGATATTTATATGGTCATACTTCCTAATTAATTATTTTATGTTTGGACAAATTATTGTGATATTCACCTGTATGTAAAGTGATATTTACTTTACATACCAAGTGTAGTTTTCTAATGTTTTAATGGCAGCCCTTTGGGTTTGGCTCCTTGATGATAATAATTTCACAATTTTCTCTTCACTTTTTAAGAAGGATGAGTATAGATGCTGTACCTAAGTCTTTAATTATAATAATATTTCATTTTTGCAATAAAGATGCTGCTGTTACAATACAATATAGCTGAAACTATTTCATTATTTGATGTGGTGCATGCATTATCATACTCTACAGGAAAAGCCAAAGCAAATTAAAATCAGAAATCCTAAGGGAATGTTTGAAATAATGTTTATTCAAATACCAACTACTAAATGAGAACAGGATGGGACCATAACTGTTGCTAGTCTTTATCCAATTTGTTCATCTGTGTCATATCATGAAGGAGTTTTTTTGGTTGGTTTTTTAATAATAAAGTAGCCTCATAAAAGGCAATAATGGCCCTTTACTTACAGAATAGATTAAATAATGACTTTTTGGACTGGAAGAATGAAGAGGGAAAAATATAGGTATCTCAACTCCTAAATATAATTACCAGTGTCCAGTCTCTCAAATCACAAGTTTCTTATAGATCTGTACCAGACTGTATTCCTTGATATTTGCTTGGATATAAATTGGGGAAAGCTGTTAGGTAAAGGTAAAGGTTCCCCCGCACACGCATGCTAATAGTTTCCGACTCTAGAAGCTTATCTCCATTTCAAAGCCGAAGAGCCAGCACTGTCCGAAGACGTCTCCGTGGTCATGTGGCCGGCATGACTAAATGATGAAGGTGCAGGAACACTGTTACCTTCCTACCAAGGTGGTCCCCATTTTTTTACTTTCATTTTTGCATGCTTTCGAACTGCTAGGTTGGCAGAAGCTGGGACAAGTAACAGTAACTCACTCCGTTATGGGCGCTAGGAATTTGAACCGCTGACCTGCCGACCTTCTTAGCCACTGAGCCACTGTGCATTTAGTGGATCCTCCTCTTAGGACACATGGTTATGATACAGCCTAAAGGTTGAATTATCAAAGAGGCAAGGTCTTCTAGGAAAGGATGAAAATGTTGCATCATGAAAAAGAAAGAAAGGAAGATGGGTGATTTGAAAAGTTGAAGATAGGGTGCGAAAAATGTGGGGGGAAACAGTTACAGAGGGTTCTTAAAATGCAGAATGAATGGAGAAGAGTGGAACAGATGTGAGAACTGTAGAAGAAGAAGAATGCACCAATTCTTTGGTCAGTGGTCAGGAAACCACCACCAAAGGAATCCTTTGAAAAAGACGGCAATGTGTAAAACATTATATTTGGGCAGAGTTGAGATTATGGGTGGGTAGGGGAGAACAACCATGGAAAGTATTATGTGCAAAAAAGGAAATGTGCCAAAAACAAGATAAAGAACTCACTTCCTCAGAGTCTGGACTTTTTCCCTTCAGTTTATTGTGAGCTAATAATGCAGATGTTATATTCGTATATCAAAAGGGGGAGGGCTTAAGAGTGGTGGGTATAAGGCTAAGCTACACAATACACCTTATTCATTTTTCCCATTTCACCCTCCCTCCAGAAAAATGCCCACTTTAACTATCATCAAATCGATGGAGATTGTTGGATCCAATTTGACAACTCTGGGTTAGCTGGGTAACAAAGAGGATAACAGTTAATTTTATATAAATACACATAGATATATGGAACGATACCTCCATGCCAGTGCTGTATCTATCTATATTCTCACTTGAAATCTACTGCTTTTCAATGCCTGTTATTTTAATTAGAGCCCTCTGTTTTATTTCAATCAGTAAAAATAGGTAGATACATATTCATATTTAGTATGCTAAAAGGTACAGATTATCAGAAAATTTTTGGAAAAGTAACTAAAATGAATTGTTTGAGAAGAAAGAGCAATCTATTTCCTGGGTAATCTATTATTTCCTCCAAAATTCATATTCATTAAATCACACAGAGATACATGCTAAGTGCGCTGTTCAATTAAAGTATGAATGGAGTATATATCTAATGGTTATGTTTTATTCCCCAAATGGGAAAACTGAACGGAAAAGTTTGATGCGCATTGGCTAAAGTATCAACAATTGATTTTTCCACCTGTTATTACTGCAGGGAAGTTTAATATGCATTCTATATGAGAGAGAAACTGATTCTGAGTCTGTCTGCGTATAAACTTTACCGATGGGTGCATATCATCATCTTAAAGTACTTAAGGAAAAATGCCTAATAAGGATTCAGCAGCCAGGTTTATTACCTGCTGTGCTTTTACTCATATGCAAACTTTTATTATTATGTTTGAGAATTAGTCTGCTGCTTTTTTTTCTTGAGTTCTGTTATCAGTCCAGAAGATGCCAAACCAAAACAGACAGGAAATAAAAGT
The DNA here is from genome assembly GCF_964273705.1 of Natrix helvetica. NCBI lineage: Eukaryota > Metazoa > Chordata > Lepidosauria > Squamata > Natricidae > Natrix > Natrix helvetica. The sequence goes on from NC_138552.1 coordinate 80,415,084, forward strand.
AATTTGATAGGACTAGCAAGGTAACATTATCTAACCATAGTTGTTTGCCTCACTATACCAATACCTTTATTTCCCTAAGCAAAATGATTGTTTTCCTGGATTTTATTTTTATAATCTCTGCAAAAATCAGCCATTGTATGACAGTCCTGCAAAACAAAAACATGCAATGCAGTGCAATCACTATGCCTATGTTAAAATAAGCCCACTGAGTCTAGCACAGTGGTTCCCAACGCCCCACAGGGGGGCAGTTTGATCTTTAATGGGGGCAATTTGAACTTGTTTAAACCAAGTTAATGGCCTTTTAGGCTTTCTCTGCATAGGTAAAGTTCACTTTTTGAGTAAAGTAAGAATTATATGTTCGGGGTGGGGTGGGGGGGCATAGATGCTTAGATGGGGCATGGCCAAAAAAAGGTTGGGAACCACTGGTTTAGCAGGACCTTCTTCGAAAATAAGCATGTACAAGTTTTACATTGTACAACGTATTAGCTTAATAAATAATAGAGAAGGAAGCCAAAGCTAGTCCTTGCCAACCCATTCAGCTGTAATGAAGATTTATAGAGTGCATTTTTATGCACAGTCCAGCATTTAGTGGGCATTTTTTTTAATTGTTAGTATATATTTTTCAAGCAGATATCCTTGTGTACTTAGCTTCTTCTACAGACGAACCAAAGGCTCATGAAATGTGCATGAAAGATTGGCCTCATTTTGCTCATGCTAATGAGAATTCAACTGATAATCTTTTCAAAAACAGGCTAATCTGCGCAATTCAGCATGTTTAATCTTATATCATATTTAACATTTTATGCCTACCAGTAGTACAGACCCATGGGGACCACCTTATGATCCTTTTCTGTGCTGATCATAGTCTAATTGGCCACTTGTCCTTATGGTTGCAGGTTGATCTCAGAGCCACCGATGTCAAGCTAATGCGACAGCTCCTGATCATCAATGAAAGCATTGAATCCATCAAGTGGATCATTGAGGAAAAAGGAACCATCACCAGCAGAGGCAGCAGCTTGAGTGGCAGCCTCTGTAGTTTGTTGGGCAGCCAGGATACCTCCTTGAGAGGCAGCTTTAACAGCTTGCAAGACTGTAGTGATGGACTGGATGGTATATCGGTGGGAAGTTACCTGGACACTTTGGTGGACGATATCCCTGGCCAGCATACTCCTTCAGATGTGGACCAGTTCAGTGACTCTTCTCTCATAGATGACTCACAGCCCCTACATAAACATCCCAAGATGGAATCCAACGAGTACTACTGTTTTGGTTAATAAAACGAAGATCTACGAGAGACACGCGTGCACTTGTATTTATGATTCCTCTATGCTGCTATTTGATGTAAGCATTTTTAAATCACCTTTAGCAAAGACAATGTACTTTAAATCTGCTCCCCTCTCTCGGTTGCTGCTCCTAGGTTTTATTCTCCTTTCTTCCTGGATGGTTGTCCTCCTTTTGTTATTTTAATTTATTGTAATTTCTTTCTCCTTTTTTTTATAACATCCCATTTGACTTCTTTTTTTATATAAAAAATAAAGATAAAGGAAATTTATCTGCAATCCTAAGTGCATGAATGAACTTTTACTTAATTCTGCATCTTGCAGACAATAAAACACTTCCATTATCTGAAGATTGGATATAGTGTTGGGGGATGATAATTTCAGGTGTGATTATTATTTAAACCCCTTTCATTTGGGGCATTCAACCAAAAGAAGCTTACAAAGTGTCTTATGGAGATTAATAATGCAACTTTCAACCTTATAAGCTTGTAAGATACAAAAAGAAAATAGATTTGGGAGAGAGACGAATGGTTATAATTAAAAATATAAAACTTTTCATAGCTCAGCTGGGAATTGTCAAGGAAAATATTTCACTGATAATTATTAGGAAAGTCTGATGTTTGGAAACTTCTATGGGTCTGTAAGTACTGATGCTGGACTAGTAAAAATTGGGGAGACGTTGTTGAAAATGTTCCACTCTTTATACATATATCTGCATGTGTATACACATGCACACACACACACACAAACACACACACTCAATTACAGGGTTGTCTATGACCTATAAACCAGGAATCCTTGGAACTCTCTGCCAAGAAAGTACAAGTTTCTTCTATCTCAGCCTTCTGTGGTGAAGGAATTCTGATTTAAGGTCACTTCGATAGTACATCACTTACTGAGTTTTAAATTGCAAGGGTGAGATTTGGACTTGTCCTGGTCATGGTTAATCAGTAGAGTCAATTGAATAGAAAAGTTAAGTTTCAATTTAGGAGCAAGATACCATGTTTCCCCGAAAATAAGACAGGGTCTTATTTTCTTTTGACCCCCGAAATAAGTGCTTTTCAGGGAGGTCTTATTATTTTTGAGGCATAGGAGGTGGCGAGTGTGGTAACCTCATGGCTGCTGCTGTTGTGTTGCAATATTTTGGGGGAGGGCTTATTTTGGGGGAAACAGAGTAGATAGATTCTGAATATCGTATGTTCCCATCTACAACCAAGAATTTTGGGTGCCAAAATCAACCTAAAAAAATAGGTTCAGCTTATCCACGGACAGATTTGATCAGATTGTTCGATTGCTAGAGGAGAAGGTGGAAGGTCTACAGCAGGGCTGTCAAACACCTGGCCTGCAGGCCGGATGCGTCATGCACTGGCTACACCCATGCCTGGTTTAGCGAAGGGGTTAGTCCCGATACATCATGTGACGCTGCCATGACAACATGAGATTGACACCCCTGGTCTAGAGGCACGTCTAACCACTCTTGAGTCTCCTCCATCAAAATAAGTAATTTTTCAGAAAGACAGAAGTCTACATTCAAATTAAATGCAGCAAGGAAGAAACAACTACCATGAAAAATGAACCCTAGAGCAGGTGTCAGCAACCCACGATTCCAGAGCCGCATGTGGCTGTTTCGTCCCCCTGCTGTGGCTCCCTGTTGGCTGAACCCACCACTGGCTGGCCCCACCCCTCACCCTCCCCTTCCAGTCACTCCTCACCTTGTCTCGCCTGAGATGAGAGAGAGGGGGGAGAGGGAGAAAGAGAGACAGACAGACAGACAGATACCTGTTTCCCACAGAAAACACAGGGAGCCACAAAACCTGGGTAGGCTTAGCTGTGAGGTGTCGTGTGACTTGGTGGGAGTGATGTCAAGTTGGCCACACCAACCCAGATTTTGTGGTTCCCCGTGTTTTCTGTGGGAAATGGTGTCAGGGGAAGATATTTCACCCTGAACTAGATGAGGTCTTAGATCGCGGCTTTTCCAAACAGCATTCTCTTTAAGGTGCGAAAGAAAGAAAAAAATCCCGGAAAACATATTCTAATGAAAAACAAGCTTTAATACAAAAATAATAAAACAAAGAAATAAACAAATCTATCTAATTGTTACATTTTGGCAGAAACAGTTCGTCTACCAGCTTCCTGGCAGACGGACAAAGATCAAAAGGGAAGAAGTCTCTAGAATGTGATTCTGTTATTCTATTCCTAATGGTAATGGGTGGCAAGAGAAGGATGAGGGAATGACTTGATTTCCTTCTGGATCAATTCAGAGATTGAGAGTGGATGGCACGGCATTTTGCTGGTTTCCTTCCTTCCTTAGAGGTTGATTCCCGTTAATGATGATTGACGGGATCAATGGAGTTGGTGCTCTCTCCACTTCTATTTAACATCTACATGAGGCTGCTAGGGACAGATTTTTCTCCCTGGATTAAGAATTTGAAAAATCCTTGAAGACACTGCACTTTCCTTAAAGGCATACAAATGTTCACTGGGCACTCTAATGTCCTAAATTGTTTGATTTTCACTATCTTCAGTTACAGCCTTTGGGCAAAAGGACTTTATCGCAACATGAACATTTTTTTTTCATTTCTATCTTTTATCTCTCAGATATAGGATTCATCAGGCCACCAAGAACATATCTTTGGGGTAGGTCTACAACCCATTAAGAATGAGGAAAGAAATGTAAACATATTCTATTTCTAATAATAGTTATTTCTTTAAAACATTTGTAAGTAAATGTTTCATTTTTTAAAAAAAATATGTATATAGCCACCCATCTTTTATCAAACTCTGGACAGTTCCCAATCAAGAATTAAAATGATGTGTATAATAAAATAAAATAAAAACTGTATTAACAGAACAGAATAACAGAGTTGGAAGGGACCTTGGAGGTCTTCTAGTCCAACCCCTTGCTCAGGCAGGAACCCTGTACCATTTCACACAACTGGTTGTCCAATCTCTTCTTTAAAACCTCCATTGTTGGAGCATTGACAACTTCTGGAGACAAGTTTTTCCACTGCTTAATTGTTCCAACTTACTCTTTCTAGAGCAGGGGTGTCAAACTCATGGGCCGCAAGTCAGATGCGTTACGTACTGGCTCCGCTTCCCTTTAGTGAAAGGGAAAAAAGTCCCGATATGTCACATGACACCGCCATGACAACAGGAGTTTGACACCCCTGTTCTAGAGTCTCGACATCTTTTTTACATCATGGCAACCAAAACTGGATGCAGTATTCCAAGTGTGGTCTTACCTAGGCATTATAAAATGGTATTAATACTTCATGTGATCTTGATTCTATCCCTCAGTTGATGCAGCCTAGAGCTGTGTTGACTTTAAAAAAAATAAATTAAAATTAAAAGTATTAAAATCATAAACATTAAAACAAAAACTTAGTATCCAGTTAAGTTTCCAACATACAGTCATTTCTGCCTATTCCAGCAACTGGGGAAAAGCCAAGTCTTCAGTGCTTTTTTGGAAGACTAAGGATACCAAACCTAAGGGGATAGGGCTTTTCATAGGGTAAGGGAAAGGCAGCTCCCATAAGGTGGTAATTTTTAAGGGAAGGGGCTAGGAGCATATCTATTCTATCTAATCTGGTAGGACGGGTAGATGTCTTTAGGCAAAGGTGATGCCGCAGATAATCTAACCATACAGGGCTTTAAAGGTAATAACCTTGAATTGCACTCATAACAGAGGTGGGTCGCTGCCGGTTCGGCCCGGTTCAGTCGAACCGGTAGTGGAAATCAGACCTGGGTTGCAAATCAACAGTGACCAGGCCTGCCATGCCCCCAAACTGGTTCCCTCGCTGCTGCTGGGCCACCACTATTTTGGATTTCAGCATGCGCACAGAACAATTTACATTGAACAGTGCATGTGTGCGCAGCCTGCGCCTGATGTGCACGGGTTGTAAACTGGTAGTAAAACTGGCAGCAACCCACCCCTGACCCAGAAGGAAACTGGAAGCTAATGCAATTATTATTCTAGAGATCTAAAATATCTAAAGTTATAGAAGCATTCCACTGAAGACACTCCAGCCAGCTCCTTCACTTTCACATTATTTTCCCCTGATTCTTTGACATTCTCCTCTGACTCTCTTCTTGCCCATTTATATCCTCCTTGCTAGGTTTACTCCACTTGCAATAATCCTGTTCCTTTTCCTTTAGGCCTTTGGGGAAACAATCCACATTTTGTAAAGATAAGCGTGTTTCTACTTAACATTTGCTCTTGATACCCATAAAATTGTCAGTCCTCCCACCTTTTTTTTTTAACAACAATGTCTGTCAATTAAGTTGTTAACACACTGGCTCAACATAATAATTGTGTAAACTTAACTGGCCTATTGTCCATACTTCCTTTTTTACTATCTGGCAGTCAATAAATACAAAAACCAAGTGGGCCTTTAGAAAACCATCTACTTTCTGGAAATTATGAAGTTCTACAAAATCACTTATTCAGGAACAAACCCACAAACTAATTACTACCTCTGCCTTTCAAATTTAGTATGGTTGAGAATTCACCCAAATCAGCTGGAAAAAAGAGCCCCCAGTGATGTAAGGTTAAAACAAGCATGTTAAGGTATAAGGAGTTATGGGTTTTAATCTTAGATAACTCAAGATCTGAACTGAAAATGAGAGTTTCTTTAGAGCACAAATAACATTCAAGGGTGTGGACCATCTTAGTGGAAATACAAACCATTCAAAACTCCAGCATGTTATTTTTGGCCTTTCATACTTGAACTTAAAGCTTTGGGGGGAAAAAACACCACCAAATTTTGCAAAAGGAAAATAAGAAGACATGCTCAAGTTTCAACGTCTGTTTATTCTAAGGGAGAAGGTTTTTACATCCAGTGAGACCCACCCCTTATTTGCATTCACACGTTGGCTCCCTTTCATTGTCATAAGCAACATAGGAATGAGCCTGACTTGACTTGGCTCATTCACACCCTTCTTTTTTAAAAAAATTCCTTTGCCCCCCCAAAATAAATTTCAAAGTGCCCTATCGCTCATTCGAAGAATGTAGCACAATGGGAGCCTAACACTGGGAATAACCACATCTTGAAACAATCTCAAACCCTGATTTATAAACAATGGATTTTTCAAAAAATAAAAAGTAAGGTGAATCATAGCTTAGGTTTTAGGTTTTTTTAGAGCTTAACTATGATTAATTGAAATTGAAAACCATCCCCTTCACATGCATATTTGGGGTGTGCACCTGCGGGAAAGAAAGCACTCGAAACCATGTTAACTCAGCCAAAGTTAGTTTTGTTCCTGTCAGTGTCGTCGTCCCCCCCCCCCTGGTTTAATCTACCCAAATCAGGCTATAATAAGAATATGTGCTATATCCACCCATCATTCTAATCCATGATTTCTTTTAGCCTTGCTAACAAACAAAATAATCTTGGCTGATTTGTCCATTTCCTGCTTTTCTCTTTTATTTTAATATGTAATTATTCTCTCATCTCTGATCAAAGACTTGTGGGGGGGGGGACCCAAGAATAGGCTTCATTAAGACCAGAAATCTCCAGATAAACCATTTCTTCTTTCATATCTAAGTTGCCACTATGTTCAATGAACTAAGATAAATACTAGTCTGAAAATACAAGGAGAAGGGTAGAGATTAGAGACAAAATCTCGGCTTTAAACTGATGACATAAAATGATCACCCTGTAGCAATGGCAATGCAGTTCAACATCAAGCTGTGCCTTACTTTCCCAACGGATAAATAAACACCTTTGTTCATTCTTTGCGCTTGAGTAGTGGGATTCAGTTGGTTTGGGCCAGTTCGAACAAACTGGTTGTTAAATTGCTGGCTGGCCCTGTCCTTTCTTGCTCCACCCCTTCCAGGAGTCCCACGTGCCCCGTTTTGCCTCCCAGGTAAGTGCAGGGAGGCCTACTAGGCCCAAAATGGGGCATGAGGGTATGGCATTCCCCCCGGTGGCCCACTTTTGCTCCCAGGAGGCTGCAGGGAGGCCTTCTAGATGCAAAATGGGGTGCAAGGGTGCCTACCCATCCCTGCCCCACACTCCCCCGTGGCCTGTTTTTGTTCCAGGGGTGCTGCCTGTCATACCCCCTAGCCACGCTCACCATGGTCACACCCAGCCAGTCATTAGGGCAGAGAACTGGTTGTTAAATTATTTGAATCTCATCACTGTCTCCATTCTATTTGCAAGGCCATCTTTGTGGCTGTGCCTTTCCAAACACCAACTGCATGTAGCTTTTCAAGCTTCTGCTCTCCAGTTCTGTTAAGATATATGTAGTCCAAGCAGGTATGGATGGCTGATGTACCAATGCCAGCAGCAAGGGAAGACCCTGCTGTACATCTGTGGGCTGGGCTGCTTCACTTTAATTTTTGCTTCCTTAGAAGAACAATTCTTACCTATACATTATCAAAAGATACGTTTTCAACCATCCTCTGGAGGCAACTATGACCCTTTTACAACCTGTGGACATCAGCTCTCAGAATTCTTGAGCTAACATGCTTTGCTGGCTAGGAATTCTGGGAGTTGAAGTCCACAGGTCATAAAGAGGGCCATAGTTGCCCACTTGTGTTCTGGAGGTTTCCCACTCCCTTGGTATTAGAAAGAAACAGAATAAAAGATGACCAGTGTGCCCATTGCAAAAGGCTGTTATGTTTACTGTAGCAACAGGGGGTGCAAGAACATTCTTCCCTAAGCAATCACTGCTGCTTTTTCTAAAATAATGGTGATAAAACAAGGGAATGGCATTCACGACTTAATTTTAGCTTCCAGGATGGTTTCAAATTCAGTTTGCAGTACCAAGAGAGGAAGGAATCATACCCTTTTTCCCTTGTTTATGGGAAAAAATATTGTGAACCAGTAAGCACGCCCCACCCATTTCTGAGGTTTTGGCCTCTCGATTATGCTGTGTTTTGAAAAGAGCGCGTCCATCTGAAAAGAACTGTTTTCATATGTGCAGAAGCATCATTTAACTATGAGAATAGGAAACCTTTTCAAATTAAATAAATTATCCAGCTTAGTTAAAGCTCTTATACTACTTACATTAAATAAATGCCAGATTATCAGGCCATATCAACCAGAGGTGGCTTCCTACCAGTTCGGATCTATTCGGCCGAATAGGTAGTAACTCGGTGGCCTGGGTCACTGGAACTGGCAGTGACCCAGGCCTGCCATGCCCCTGAACCGGTTCTCTCGGTGGTGCCATAGGCGGCGGAATCTTGATTTTGGCTTCTGCGCATGTACAGAAGCATTTTTAGTACTGTGCAAACGTGCACACACAGTGTATCCCTGAGCAAACCGGCGGCAGAAGCCAGAACTCACCCCTGATATCAATCCTTCACAGAAACTATCTCAAGGAAGAATATATGTGAGAGGGGAGGAGAGAAGAAGAAAGGAAGGAAGAAGAGGAGGGAAGGGGTGGGAAGGGAGGAGGGGAGGAGAGGAGAGGAAAGGAAATTCCTTCAATAAACTCAGCCTGCAGAAATATTACTCTTCTGAGGCATATAATTGCTTTAGATAGTGAGATGGGTGGCATATAAATTTAATAACTATTTTTTAACAATAGAGGGCTCCTGTGTATCAGCTGTTCACTGGGAGCAAAGAAATATAGAAAATCTTAAAGGGGTCCTCAGATTTGTGCAGCCATGGTATGGTGATTTAAAAAGTCAAGATGTGATGACAACTGTGGCACCCCGTCTGTCCCGTTTGGGCAGGCATACGATCTTGAGACACATAGAAAGGACTGCATGGCTACAGTGGACAGAATGACTTTTTTGTCCTTGGACACCTTTGGCCACTGACCATGCCTTAACAGGGGAAGATGTAAAGATTTCGACATCCCCTGCATAAAATCAATCTGGTTAGCAAAATGGCCGATGAGAACGTGAAGCAACCGTTTGAAAAGGATTTGGTGGCTGGTGAAGTATGTAGCTGTATTTTGAAATGCCGTGTGAAATAGTGAATATACCTTGACAGTTCACTAGCTATGCTCCTAGCATCTTTAGGGCAGATCTAAAGCTGCAACAGGTGTTTCCCCAGAATTATTAGGCAATAGAAATCCATAAATGTCAAAATAATTTGAAGTATGGAAGAAGGCTCTCAGATGTCATCTACTTGCAATTGTTGACGTCTTTTCTGCTCGGGGCAGGCATAGCAGTGGTGAAATTCAATTTTTTTTTACTGGTGGGCGTGGCAGGGGAAGGATGCTGCAAAAGCACAGCTACTGAAACATCCATACATAATGTCACATATGGCATTCACAGAATTCACTTCATCTGAGAAAGCCTGCCTTCTACAATGGATACTGGCATGGTATCTTGGTTTATTGGCTGTAGTCTTGGAGTGCAATTAATTCTGGTTGAGTATCCTTCTGCCCAGGAAATTCCCTGAAAGCTTATGTAGCAATAGAGCACAGCAACTATGGACCTTCGTTTGATCTTTTTTCTCCTTCGGTTTCACTAGACAGATTGTGGAGTTGCTTCCTAGTGGCAGGAGCACTTCGGAAATGAATGGACAAAAAGGATGGGGATTTGTGGCTGCTGTTTTTTTCCACAACAGTGAAAAAACAGAATTCCGAACCGTTTTCATATTGTAGTCCTGAGCATCTTTATATTCTGAAGCAAAGTTTCAAATTAATAATCTGGGACAGAGATGCCCAAACTCTTCAGCTCATCCAACCCCCTTCCTTCAAGTTTCAGATTGTTCATCGGAAAATAATTTAATAAATTCCAAATCCAGTCTAAACATCTGGCTGATGCTGTGATGAACCATAATAAATTTGCCCTTATTGATACCTGTAAGACCATCAAATATCAACATCTGCATATCCCAGATCCTTGAGAACTCGATGTGGATAAAAACGCCAAATCCAGTCTGAATATCTGGCTGACTGTGCAACAAACCTGTAATAAACTTGGGCTTCAATATTGACCAGGTTGGAGTACCCTGATCTAGCAGCGTGGTCCACTGACATAGCTAGTAAGAAGGGTATTAGAGAATAAAGTCTAACTTAATTTTCCTGGCTGAAATATGGTAAGAAAAGTTCCATTTTTGTAACATTCTGTCTTAGACTTGTCTGGAATGGTATATGGTATATGCTTGAGCAGGGAGTTGGACTAGAAGACCTCCAAGGTCCTTTCCAACTTTATTATTCCATAGGTCCATAGTTGCTGTGCTCTATTGCTACATAAGCTTTCAGGGAATTTCCTGGGCAGAAGGATACTCAACCAGAATTAATTGCACTCCAAGACTACAGCCACTAAACCAAGAAAATGTTAGACTATTAGACATAATGATTTTTCCCAGAGGTAGGTTGCTCCAGGTTCATCCTGGATCAGGTGAACCAATAGTAATGGTGGCGTAAGACTCCGCCCATCTGCCCGGACGCTCCTATGCATACTTTTATACAATCTCAAGTGCTAACAGAGTGACAGACATCTAAATATGCAAACAAAATTTGCTGTCTTGTGGCTGCTAAGCAAATATTTATTTAGCATAATTAGATCCATATGCAGGGAGATGACATACATATGTTTCATGGAACTTTGGGATTTAAGCGGAAAACCTTTTATGTGGTTTCTGACCTTTGAATGCTGGTACGATGAATAGTATTAAAATTGCTTCAAGGGTGAAATTTAAGCAGTCTATCACAGTACTAATTAACTGATCTCTCTCTCTTTTATTTATATTTATTAACAATTTTATAGGAAGTAAAGTACAAATCTAAAGAAAAATAAAGGTCGAAAAAGGTACAAGAAAAGAAAGAAAACAATATATTATATTTATTTTAAATAGTACATTTATTTATTAAATAAAGTAATGAAATATAATAGCTCCCGACCTTCTATTCCACACATTACAATCTTACAGTCTTTCATCTTTTTAGAAGCTATACAATTTCTTCAACCACTAGCATTACTTTTAATCCTAAAATTCATAAATTTGTATCATTTTTTTCCTTCTTTCAGCAGAGTTCATATGAAGTTTTCCGCCCTTCAGAAAACTTTGGCATTTTGCTGAATTCTGACATTTTCATAATTCATTCCGCTAGGGAAAATTTCATTATTCTTCCATTGTTGAACATATACTTATTTTTCAATTGTTGAGCATATACTTATTTTGCTGCTGTTATTGTATACAAAATCAATCTTCCATTAGTTTTTTCTAATTCATTGAATTGGAGAATTAGATAATTTATGGATATAAATTATCCATAAATTCCGATTAAAAAGAATCCTGGTTCCTTCAGAATATTTATCTTTAAAATCTTTTGCATTATCACGAATTAATATCAAATTTTCATAGTTTCTCACAAGTCTGCAACCCATGACAAAATGTCCCTCATGTTATTTTAATTTTTCTGTCTTAGTTGGAAATACTTTCATTCATGCTGATAATTCTTCTGGTGTCATATACCAAAATTTCATTTTATTTAAAAAATTCTTTTAAATTGTGACAGTGTAAATTTAAATAGCAATTACCCACATACCTTATCAAGTATCTGCCTATATATCATATCCCAAATTAATAGCCATTAGTGCAATCTTTTATTATGCAATTGTTAACCCGTTTTTCTTTTGTTTCAAGTTTTAGTAGACATATATCATTTTTTTCTATTATTTCCCCATCGTTTGTACAATTTAACTTCGAATTCCTTTTCATGTAGGACTAATGAACTGATGTCTTGTGGGACAGAAATGTCAACTTCCCATGGGCAAGAAGATAAGGCTTTCCCCGTTCTTTTCAAAACATGTGCATCAGGAGTGAAAGCCTCCCGGTTCGACCCAGTTTGGCTGAACCGGTAGGGATGATTGTCCTTGGTTCTGCAAACCGGTAGTTTAAAAAAAAAGCTTCTGAGGATCGCGAAGCTGTGAGCCACGCGATCGCCGGAATCTTTTTTTCCGCTTTTTAAAGCATTTTTTTCCCGCTTTTTAAAGCATTTTTTTTTCTGCCGGTAATACTTTAAAAAGGGGGAGGGGTGAAGCTTCCCACAATTGTGCAGCTCACAGATGATCCGTGTGATCGTCAGAAGCTTTTTTTTTTCCACTTTTTTTCGGTAAAAAAAAAAAGTTGGCCACGCCCACCCAGTCACATGACACCCCCCACAAGCCACACCCACAGAACTGGTGGGGGAAAAAATGATTTTAGCACTGATGTGCATTCTATGTTATAAGAAAAATGTCCTCTCTGTCACAGTCAACCCGGTGTTAATATATTTATTATCCAGTTTACATCCTATTCCAGTCCAGTGGCTCTCAGCAGCTTACAAAAACCCCAAACACAGTAGAGAAAACAAACACCAGAAAGAATAAATAATGTCCAACGTAACATTCTCATGCCCCAGGAAATGAAACGAACGACATGCCATTATGTCCCCAGATGGCCTTTGGAAAAGTCAGGTTTTTAAGTTTGTTTAAAAGTTTAACAAGGAGTAGGTGAATTGGGTCAAAAAAGCAGCAGCCTATTTTTCTGTTCTTTTAAGCGTTATACATGGCTGCATGCCAACCGTTTTCTGATGATGCTTCTGTGAATTTTTGGAGTGACCTCATGTCCTTCATGAGATGTTTGCTTGTTTCTTCTTTGGGGCCCTCTCTCTCTGGAAACCTAAAAACTGCAAATAATGTGACTTCCCACTGACTGCCAAACACAACGCCCCAGCAGGGTTGAAGGGAGAAGATATGAGACCATCTGCTCTTTCAGTCTTTTCTTTGGATCACAATGCCACGCCACACCCTGGCCAAAGATCCATTTTTGCTAGAAATCTGCCTTCTGTGTCTGCCATTTTTCCCCCTGCTGTAAGTTTTCATTTTGGGGAAAAAAACCAGTTGATATGAAGTTGAGCTGCTTCCATACAAGGGTTTTTGATATGCTGCTGCTCTGTTTCATTCCAGGGAATTCCAGGGGAAGTTTATTTATAACATTCCCTTGGATTTTTTCCCCACTGTTTTTTTTTTCAGGGTGTAGGCAGTGTGGAATTCAAAAACTTTTACTACAGGTTCTCTGGGTGTGGCTTGGTGGGCATGGCAGGGTTTGGTAGGCATGACAGTGGAAGGATACTGCAAAATCCCCATTCCCTCAGGATCAGCTGGGACTCGGGGGGCAGAGAATAGATGGGGGCGGGGCCAGTCAGAGGTGGTATTTACCAGTATTTAACTATTCAAAATTTCTACTACCAGTTCTTCAGAATTGGTCAGAGCCTGCTGAATACCATCTCTGGGTGTAGGTGATTTCTTTGACCACAACATCAGTTAAGCAATAGGAGCTAATGGGCTATTATTTTGCATCAGACATAGAAGAATTCAACTTAGCTAGGGTTATTTATTTTTAGTTTTGCTGAACTGCTGTAAAAGTTGTAAAGATACTCAGGGACATCCACACACAAAAAGTAAAGATGGCAGCCCTCATATGTGAAGTCCCGACTTTTATTTAAGTGTGTTGCATGTATGACACATGCAAAAATAACGAGTAAGATTCCTATCCACCAACTTGATTTTTCTAATTCCCTCTCTTCAGAAACCGCCCTAAAGAGATCTTTACAAGGTAAATATCAGGGGTGGATTCTGGCAGGCACTACCGCTGGTTCCCTCGTGTGCATGTTCGCGCATGCATGCTTGATGCACGCTGTGCACGAATGTGCAGTACAATTACATTTGTTCTGTGCATGCACAGAACTAAAAAAACATGATGGGGGAGTTGCCGGCGTTGCCCAGGGAACCAGTTCAGGGGCGTGGCAGGCCTGGGTTGCTGTCAGTTCCAGCGACCCAGGCTGCCAAACCACTACCGGTTCTGCCAAACTGGTCCTAACTGGTAGGAACCCACCACTGGTGAGTACACTATCTTACAAAACTAATTGCACGAGATAGAAAACATTTAGCTGAAATTTAAATTAATAACAGCCTTATCACTAAAAGACAATATGGATTAAAAAAAATATTTTCCTGACCTTACACAGTTTTGTGAGAACTACTTTAATATGTCAGAAAGGCTTCAGTCTATGACAATGTTGCTTGTATCCAAATACTCACAACTTTCTGTTGCTTTTCAGCTTCTAAATCTACTCAAATAACAGCACAAAAACTAAATTTACTCAGATAGCTGCACAAAAACAACATGAGCTTAGAAACCCTATCCAACAATCCAGAAAAATATCACAGGAATGTTAACAACAGAGATTACTCTAAATTGTTCCATTTTCCTTTTATTTCTAAAAATAGTGTGGGTACAATTTTAGTGCCTCAGCCCTCTTGTGAATGTCAGAGAATATATCATTCTCCCCTGGGCATTTAATCAACACTACTTCTCAAGACTAAGATGTGCAAAAATTGATCTGAGTGAGACCATGGCTAGTTAATACTTACACGCCTTCTAATTTTCACCCATTTAGTCACAATTAAAAAGCATCACAGGAATCAGCAAGGATATTGTAATTAATAACCAGTCCTACTCAGTAAAAGTTGTGATTAGTTCATTTATGACCATATACCTTTAGAAGAAATAGGAAGAAATTGTGGAAGGTTGAACAATTGAAAGGCACACAGTCACTGCCTCTCTTGCTTTCCTTTTATTCATTTTATTAATATACGGCATAGAATTGACATTTAATATTTTGTATTTTCAAGATTAATGTCAGGTTCAGCGACTGGCATCTACCTGTTGCAAGACAAAGAATGGGACTGTGGAGCAAGATTGGCTATCCTAACCAGCAGGCCAGGGGAAGTATCTGGAGATTGGATACACCAAGAATGGCTATTAGGGGCCATTCTTGTCTTTTCTTGCCTGTTCTTTAATAGAAGTGCAGTTCAGGTTGCCAAGTAAATGTGTATTTGTCAATAACTCGTCCCCCCTTCTTCCCATGAATTAGTTTGCCTAAATGGGAGTTCCATTCTTCAGGTGATCTATTTGAATAGGACAGTTATGGCTAACCTTTTTGTTGTCAAGTGCCGAAAGTGCACACATTAATGGTGGGTTATGACCAGTATGCCCCAGTATGGGCATACAAGTGCCTGCCAGGAGCACTGAGTATCGTTCCAGTATGGTGCTCTGGAGGGTCCACCCATCCGCCCATGCTCCTTACCAGTATTTGAGCTCTTTGGCGCTTCTGAATGGAGTATATGGTGCCTGCGCGATGCTCCACTGAGCAGATGGAGCATCATGGAGGCATCGCAAAGCATCATGGAGGCATCACGAAGCATCACAGAGGCATCGCAAAGCATCACAGGAGGTAAAGGTGCATGCGCACACTGCACGCATATGTTTGCATGCTGCGCACATTCATGTAATGGACACAGGGCCCCATTTCACTGTTGCAACGGGATCCGGAACCCACCACTGACGCACATGCAAGGCCTCCCCAAAATGGGCTGCAGGGCGGCCGTGCTGAATCCTCCCCATGCTCCCCCCACCCCCACACATGCAAAACCCCAGCCTCATGCATGCATGCGCATGCACGCTTATCCCGCATGTGCCCTGCCCTCTGGCAGAGACCTAAAAATCAGCTGGCCAGCCAGAGGCGCACACACACATGTGGTGGAGTTGAGCTGGGGTGATGGCCCTCATGCCACCTGTGGCATGTATGCCATAGGTTCGCCATCACGGGAATAGGATGCCAGAGTATACAGAAAAAGTCTTCCCTTGGCACTAAAATTGTAATCATATTGGAGTAGATAACTAACAATGTGCTGCTCTTGTACCACATCCAAGTTTTGATGCCTTATGCTACCACCTTATGTTTTTACAACAGGTCAGGACTCTGGCCTGGAAATGAGATTTAATTTTTAATTTAAATTTTAGTTAAAATTCTAATTAAATTTTGCTACTCAACTTGATAGATGCAGATGGTTTCTTTAAGGAAGGGAGACTGAGGATCAGCTTGGCCTTTCAAATATTATATGCATAAAGAACATCAATTTTATAAAAAAAGCCTCATCATGGAAGTGGTTGATGAATTCCAAGTGTTACTCTTAGTTCTCTTCACATGTCAGTTTGGTTGCATAGGCTGGGGATGAAGAATTTTAGTGACTGTCCTTGCCACCTTCAAAATCATGTCCACATCAGTCATGTTCTCCAGCCATCACCTTTAGTAAGGACAACTTTTACCATTGAGTAGTTTGCTGCACTGCAATTAGAAAATCCATGCTGATAGAATACACATAATACTTTTTGATGGTGTGGAACTACCGTACAGTTAACATTAGTTGGAGATGGAAGAGCACAAGAATGGGAAGATAACAGACAGTAGTGGAGCCATGTCTCATAAATGTTCCATTTCTTTTATAGTTTAAGAGGGAGGTATGATCATTTGGCTGCTTTAAAAAAAACTGTTAAGATTATTTTAGGGAGAATGTTTTAGTTCTGCCATTTCCTATGTGAAAATCACAAGAATTTACAATGTTAATTTTCAGCAATTATGCAACCAAAATTTGGTGAGACAACTTGAGAGATCCAAGAAACTACCTAAAAGCATTTGGATATGTATCTGCAGCTATACAATTGTCCACTATTGAAGAAGGTTGCTTTTTTCAGAGGCAGCCACACACATTATATGCTTTACACTTGCCTTAATAGAGCACCCAACCCAACAGTATCTATGCATCTATCATTGGAGGTCCATTATTAGATAAAAACAAATGTAACATGAAGGCCCACTTCATCAAGTACAAGCCAGATTTTTGCCTAAAATATATCATAGGTAAATGTTCTTCATAGACATTACATGTACTATGTCTCAAAAACACTCTCTGACTTTATCTCTGTATCATCTTAACTTCTTTAAATATGCAAATATACTGCAGAATGTCAAATGTACATAAGAATCTAAATATTTTTTGTTGTTGTTAGCCGCCAAGTCATGTCCGACCCATCACAACCCCATAGACAATGTTCCTCCAGGCCTTCCTGTCCTCTACCATCCTCTGGAGTCCATTTAAGCTCACACCTACTGCTTCGGTGACTCCATCCAGCCACCTCATTCTCTGTCATCCCATTCTTCTTTTGGCCTCAATTATTCCCAGCAGTAGGCTCTTCTCCAGTGAGTCCTTCTTTCTCATTAGGTGGCCAAGGTATTTGAGTTTCATCTTCAGGATCTGGCCTTCTAAAGAGCAGTCAGGGTTGATCTCCTCTAGGACTGACTGGTTTGATTGCTTTGCAGTCCAAGGGACTCGCAGGAGTCTTTTCCAGCACCATAGTTCAAAGGCCTCAATTCTTGGTGCTCAGCCTTCCTTATGGTATCTGAATGTTATGGAATTAATTTTTCCAACAATTCATCTTATCCCTATTTTATTTTATACTTCACTGATGTCACATAGCACATAGAGATTAACCAATTTACAAAACTGACAAGGTAGAAAGGAATTATAATTTTTGACAAGTCAACATTCTTGCCAGTAGTTACCAGTGCATGGAGTTTGGTCACTGCTATTCATTCTCTTGGGAATTTTTCAGAAAGATTTCTTGCTCCTATCCCAAGTTCTTTCTAGTGATCTAATAACATAATTATCAACCAGGTAATGAAGTGTGAATGGACACTGGAATGTGCAATGCAGAGAAGAACATTCTAAGGTGCAGTCACAAAGAACAAAGAGCAATTCATCCCATTTATTAATGATCCACGTCCCTTCCAAGCAAGTCATTTCAACAGCATATGATAATAAAAGACTTCAGTCAGACACACTTGACAAATACAACACATTGTTGGATGGCAGCCATCTTCTCTGAAATAAATGTTCAATTCTTCTCTCTTTTTCTTTTTGTCATTAGTATTCACACAACCAGGTCTGGAAGCCAGGTGCGTTCAAGCTTCCCACAATGTGATTTTATCAGATGCAGATCTTGAAGGACTTTTGGCATGAGTTCTGAGAATGAGAGGGTCTTTCTGGAGAAAGGGGAAATGTTGAGAGAAAAGGCCAAAGGGTATAAATCAACTAGCAACAGCCTTGGTCATAGACGGTGCTGGATCTGGTTCATGTGGCACATCAAAACCAAAAGGGGGAAAAAACAGAACCTAAATGATCTGATCCAGGGAGAGAAAGTCATCAAAAGACATACCAGGAGGTGCATTTCAACAACTGAGCTGGGCCATAGAAATTGGTGGAGCAAGACTAACCTAAATTAAATTTGTTTTGATTTAATTAAATGCAGTTAACATGATGACTCCCCTCCAATCATTTCATATTTTGCCTTTCCTGAGACATTAAAAATGACTATTGTCTACAACTCCACTTTGAATTTTGAGCTATGCTTCAAAAATGCTTTCCACTCTTTCTATTTATTTATTTATTTGGTAAGGGCCAGAATGGGGAGGCTGCAGGAGCCATCCAAGCCATTACCCTCAGAAGTTTGCATAGGAGCCTAAAGAAAAAGAAATATTATTCCACTTCCTAGTGTGGCATGCCTTCCTTTCCTGTGAAAATGAAATTATCACACACACACAGTATATAGGCCGTTGCTTTCTCTTGAATATCATATTTTTTCAGTGAAATCAAGGAACATATTGCTAGGAAAGTGATGGCAAACCTTTTCGGCATCAAGTGCTGAAAAGGGACCGTGCACATGTGCTTTGCATGCACTCTGTGTACTTCTCTGGGACACAACCCAGAAGAGAAGCTGCTGAGGGGGCATGAGCACTCTGGAAAATGAACTTCCGGTTTCCAGCACATGCATGTGCAGTGGCCAGCTAGTCTTCTGGTTACTGGTGCACGTGTGTGCCATGATCAGCTGGCCAGCATGCATGCTCACACTGGAAAACAGAAGACCAGGCCTTCCAGTTTCTGGCACTGCCACATGCCCAAAGCCCAGATAATCATCACACATACATGCGCGCAAGAAACCCGGAAGAGGAACGGGCGATACCACATGTGCCAGGCAACATGGCTCCGCATGCCACTTCGGGCATGTGTGCTATAGGTTTGCCATCACTGTGCTAAGGTGAATGGGGCACAATAATAAAGTAATAGAAGAACAAAGATATGCACAAATGAACAATTATCCAGTTATACTTATCCCTGAACATATTGTTGAAGAAAGGCCTAATTTCACCCAGAGTTATGAGATATTGTTATATTTTTCCAATAAGTAACATCTTCTAGCCAATATTGATTCATCTAGAAAAAAAACTAAATAGTAAAGACGTCATTAGTATATACTGTAATTGGAAAATCTGTAGGAAATTCCAGGTATATGGGCAAAATTGGAAAGTATCTCTAGCTCATCTTGAAGAAGAAAGCAATGGTGTATCATTCTGTATTCTGCCTATATAGATATCAGGAATTGAGTTTCTTTTTACCTTTCATTCAGGGAATAAAAAAATGCTCAATCTGCTTGCATGCTCCTGACCCCAGCAAGAATGGTGTATGTGCGCAATGGAAGATTGAAAACACCCCTTCAAAGGAGGAGACAATAAGGAAGATACTAGTCTGTGCAGAAATGGTAGACTAACGTTAAAAATAAAGGACAAAGGAGAGACAGAATATTATGACACATGGATCAGATTCTATCTATGGTTAGAAGCACGAGGTGGAAGTCGGAATACGACTTCCACCTCGTGGGGTAGGAGGACCTCGAATGAGATACTATATATGCATCGTGGTATTAGAATAAATATGATGGTCAAAAATAATTGTACAACACTAGCACTGTTTAAGTAGTATATATGTTATTTGTTTTTATTTTGGTTTTTATGGCAAGTGAAATGCCAGGACAATCACACTGTGTTCAATATACTTATATGTAAACAATAAAAATATATTTTTTAAAAAGAAAATGTTCAATCTGGAGTTTTGCCCTGAATTAATTTGGATATGCCAGCTTTTTAATTTAGTTTTTTTAAATATTCTCATAGCAAGGACTTAATGGGTCCAAAGAATGCATTATTGAATGAATAGCAATAATTAATGTAATTATTTAAAGTATGTTCCAGCTAGACTAATAATGAAATGTTAACCAATTTTTGGATACATGCATATAAGAATAATTTTCTTAATCATAAAGCAGCTAAATTCTTTTTTTTAATTCCTTTTTTCCAGTTTAACAAGTCTCCATATCACTATCAAAAATCTGAATGCTTGTTATCATTAATTATAGTTTTTATGCCATGCTTGGATTAAAAAAAGGGTTCTACAACTTTCAGCTGCAATGAACAGGTGCCATTAATATTGGAATAATCTGTCAAACATGTTTGTCTTTCAAAGTTTCTTGTTTCTCTGCCAAGTGTATTCAGCATTAGCCCTCTGGGAAAATGACCTAAAATGGGGGGGTAGGGTGTTCCCCTTCATGAATTTTGTCAGGATGAGATAAGGGGAGGTTCTTTGATCATTTTTTGTCAGAGGTTGGGCTCTTTGGCAAAACGTTTCAGCCCGCACCTAGAGCTGGGCAGTGCTGGGTGTCCTTATTGGTAGTACATGACATGAAATATATTCTCACATTTTCCCTAAAAAAAGGGAGAGTCTTTTGAAAGTGTAAATCTAGCATGGAATTGTAACTGGGTTTTTTTATTATGGCAATTTTGGGAGAGAGAGCAGATGCTCATTCATTCACATTCACTCCCTTCCCGGCTTTTAATCTCCAAACCATGATTGATTCCTTTGGATGCCAGACTATTCTATCCTATCCTTTCCTTCCCTTTCTTTCAGCCTTTGAACTCCTTTTCCTTTAAGACAAAAGATTATTTGTCAATTTAAAAATAAATATAAATAAAGTAAAATGTCAGCCATTTTTTTACTATTTTTTTTTACCTTCCAGAACTGTCATCTTTTTAGTTCTTGCACACTTATAATTGTAACTTATTCTTCTGTTATTAGGATATACTGGATGCAAAGATACTTTGATCTTATAGTAAACAAGTAGGAGTATTTTTATTTTAACTATATTTGTTTTCTTTCAACTAAGAAATCATTGAGGCTTATAAATGGAGGAAGCATTCTTTATGCATCTTAGGTCTGGAATTTTGCAGTGGAATATTAATAACAAAATAATATTTTCCATCAATTAATAATTTCTCACTTGTTGACTCGTATTTTATGCAATGGAATTTGCCATATCTGATTCTTTCCTGTCTCACAGGGGAAAACAATGCAATTGGTAAAAACACATATTTGATAGCATAGTTTCCATCTATCATAAGAAAATCAGTATTGCTTTTCCAAAGGAAGTGTCACATCAACAGCGGCATCTATTCCATTCACATGCATAATCCTGTGATTTTGACTGAAAAACTGAGTAACTGAGGAAAGGCAATAATAAAGTCAATAATTATAATAAATAATAAAGTCTCTGCAATCTCTTCCTCCCTCCTCATACATTAAGGTGACCAACCGTCCTCCTTTAGGGAGGACAGTCCTTCTTTTGTAAGTTCTGTCCTCCCTCGAAAAGTGTCCTCCTACATGTCCTCCTTTTTGATATTTGAAGGCTAATCTGTTGCGCGTTATGTGACGTATTTTATTAAACAGTTTTCAATGGTTTTTTTTTTACTTCATCGCAAGTATATTGAACAGATATTGAATCTTGTGTTGAATTTTTATCTAAAGAAATGCTAGACATTAAAATAGACGACAATTGTTTCTTTGAAGACATTAGAAGACTGAATGTATATTTAAATTCTGAAAAATTAATACAATGGGAAAATCAACATGTTGAAATTGATAAAAGATGGGTGGATATTTTCAGCCATTTCAAAAATGAACATATTCCATGTGAACATTTATTTATACTTGTTCAATTTACATTGTGCTGCCCTGGAACTAATGCAGCAGTTGAAAGAGTTTTTTTTCAATTGCCAATGATTTTTCGACAAGTGAGAAATCGAGATTGAATGTTGATACTCTAGCTGCAGCACTTGCCGTAAAATTCAATATGAAGGATATTTCTTGTTCAGATATTTCTAATATATTGTTAGAAGATGATACATTGACAAAAAATATTAATTCAATGGAAAAGTACTCATTTAAATAATAATTAACAGACATGTAAGCATAATTACAATATAAAATGTTGCAAATGTTTTTATTATGCATATATCATATTTTAGTGTATTATTGTTGCAATGAATAAAATATTTCTTTTATTTACGATATATTTTTTCCAATTTATTTGTCCTCCTTTTCATTGTAAAAAAGTTGGTCACCTTAAATACATACAATCCAGAGGGGTATTCATCCGATTCAGACTGGTTTGGGCGAACCGATAGTGGCAACCTGCGGGTGGCCTGCCCAGTCACCCTGGTTCTATGCCATCCTATTTAACCATGTTTTCGAAGTTGTGCACATGCGTGCAAGGCATGTGCATGAGCAAAGCATATGCATGGAAGGCCACGCACATGTGCAGAAGGTGCATGCACTTATGAAGCAAGTGGCTGCGTGCACACAGAGAACCAGTGGCAAGCTTCTGTGAAACTCACCTCTGATACAATCCAAATATACAAGCACAATTATTCCTTCAGAAATCCAATTCCTATCTTAGTTTGGGACTTGAATCTTGGGGGGGGGAGGGGGGTTCTGTATTTGTTCCGTAGGCAGAAAAAATGGCCACCCACATTGACTTCTATTTTCTTCCATTCCTCTTCACACACCCAATGCCACATAGGATGACCACAACTAAAAACTAACCCAGGACTAATAATTTTTGTTTCCAAAACAGACCCACCACAAGGCAAACCAACCATTTCTGTCTGTCAATAGCCCTGGCTCTCACAAAGAGTCAGCCACACTGTGGTTTGTTTGTTTTAGACTTTGTATATTAATCCATCCAGTTTGGCTTAGAACTTTGTGCGGATCCGACCACACCAGAATATAACCCTGAACCAGGAGAAAAATTAAGGAAATGTACTATAAAGCTTAATTACACATCTTCAAGAAAGTTTCCTACAATTACTGTCCCTCGGATTATATACATCTTAAGAACAAATGCCTGAATTTGTACAACATGCTAAATTTTATTCATTTTAACCTTGTCTAATATTCTGGGTATCCTGGCATGTTATTTAAATTCATGTGGTGTACATGTTTCATCAGGCTAAGTATATCATATGATAAGGTGACCAACTTTTTTACAATGAAAAGGAGGACAAATAAATTGGAAAAAATATATCATAAATAAAAGAAATATGTTATTCATTGCAACAATAATACACTAAAATATGATATATGCATAATAAAAACATTTGCAACATTTTATATTGTAATTATGCTTACATGCCTGTTAATTATTATTTAAATGAGTACTTTTCCATTGAATTAATATTTTTTGTCAATGTATCATCTTCTAACAATAGATTGGAAATATCTGAACAAGAAATATCCTTCATATTGAATTTTACGGCAAGTGCTGCAGCTAGAGTATCAACATTCAATCTCGATTTCTCACTTGTTGAAAAATCATTGGCAATTGAAAAAAACTTTTTCAACTGCTGCATTAGTTCCAGGGCAGCACAACATAAATTGAACAAGTATAAATAAATGTTCACATGAAATATGTTCATTTTTGAAATGGCTGAAAATATCCACCCATCTTTTATCAATTTCAACATGTTGATTTTCCCATTGTATTAATTTTTCAGAATTTAAATATACATTCAGTCTTCACATTTCTTCAAAGAGACAATTGTTGTCTATTTTAATGTATAGCATTTCTTTAGATAAAAATTCAACACAAGATTCAATATCTATTCAATATACTTGCGATGAAGTAAAAAAAACACCATTAAAAACTGTTTAATAAAATACGTCACATAACGCGCAACAGATTAGCCTTCAAATATCAAAAAGGAGGACATGTAGGAGGACACTTTTCGAGGGAGGACAGAACTTACAAAAGAAGGACTGTCCTCCCTAAAGGAGGACGGTTGGTCACCTTACATATGACCATTAGTCACAAAACCAAAATTATCTACTGTACCTATCAATAGCTATGCATTCTTGTGAGAAATCTAAAATCACACTATAAGAGATTCAGAATTTTGCTGAAAATTCTGGAACCTCAGGTTTGGATCTTCCAAAACCTCAAAATAACTATTATCCCAGAGGCTTTTCCCGGTAAACATCTCCGCAAAATATATTCATGTTTGGTCCAAACCAGAGGTGGTATTTTACCAGTTCGGACCGGTTTGCCCAAACCAGAAGTGGAAATTGTGGGTGGCCTCGCCCACTCGCCCCAGCTCTACAGAACCCCATTTAGGCCTTTTTTTTTTTTTTTCAAAAAGTGCATGCGCAAAAGGCTGTGTGCATGCACAGAGGTGACGCGTGCTTGCACTCATATTTGTGAACCAGTAGGGAAGATAAGTCAATACCACTCCCGGTCCAAATGATTTTAGTTCCTCCTTTAGGCCTCCATCACAAGCTACCCTAACCTCAGTATAGCACTTCATTTGGAGCAGTAGATGAAGGCCTTCAGGCCAGTCACTTAATGAAAGACTGCACCATTTGGCTTATCTTTCTAAAATGTGGAGGACACGTTAATCGCTCAGGGGGAAAAAAAAGACATTGAACCAAGGGCATTCTACTTGTTACAGGTAGTTGTCAACTTACAACAGCTCATCTAGTGACCATTCAAAATTACAGTGGCACTTACTATTGCAATTGTTGCTACAATGTATTCTGTTGGAAGTGATACTAAACAAATGATTGAAACAAACTGATGATTTTGTGCCAAATTTAAAACTGCTAATACTTAGGTAAATGTTGATTTTTTCTTTATTATTGTGTACAAGTTGCAAGACCTGGGGGGGGGCTTCTCCCCCCCCCCCCGCACGATGTAGCTGCCAAAATGTTTTATAACCCTACAACCCTTTTTCTTTGTAAATTTTTTTTAAAACCAATAAAAATTTGAATATAAAAAAAAATTACAACGGCACTGAAAAAAGTGGCTTATGACCATTTTTCATATTTACAACCCCTTGCAGTCATGGGTCATGTGATCAAAATTCATATGCTTGGCAGAATCATGGGATCGCCTTTTGTGACCTTCTGACAAGCAAAGTCAATGGGGAAGCCAGAATCATTTAAAACTGTGCTACTAACTTAACAAATTCAGTGATTCACTTAACAACTGTAGCAAGAAAGGTTGTAAAGTAGGGCAAAGCTCACTTAGTAACTGTCTTGCTTAGCAACAAAAAATGGGCTCAAAATGGGCAGGGGAAGGATACTGCAAAATCTCTATTCCCTCCCCACACCTGGGGGAAGGATATTGCAAAATCTCTATTCCCACTCCACTCTAAGGCCAGCCAGACGTGATATTTGCTGGTTCTCCAAACTACTCAAAATTTCAGTTACCGGTTCTTCAGAACCTGTCAGAATTTCACCCCTGCTACTAGGCTCCTATTACTCAGCAGTGGCAGAGATGAAAGAGCTAGAGGGCAACAACTACTGATTTGATGAAGGTACAGGGAGTTCTTTAGAGGAAAGTAAGGCTCAACAAGCAAGACAGGCCACACTTGAACTGGTAATATCCAGAAAAATCTATTTTCAGCTTGGACTAGGAAAGTACAAGTGTAGCTGGCCTTCATTGGGGACTATAAATTCTAGTCCCACCTTAGGCATGAAAGCTGGCTGGTTGACCTTGGCCAGACACTTTCTCTCAGCCCAACTCACCAGAGTTATTTTTGTGAGGAAAATACTATAGGAGGAGAAGGATATGCTTGCTGCTTTGAGTTATTTGTGAAAATAATAAATGTGGGGAATAATAAAATAAAAATAAAAAGGGACGTGGTGGCTTAGTGGCTAAGACACTGAGCTTGTTGATCAGAAGTTCGGCAGTTCAGCAGTTCGAATCCCCAGCACCGCGTAACGGAGTGAGCTCCCGTTACTTGTCCCAGCTTCTGCCAATCTAGCAGTTCGAAAGCATGTAAAAATGCAAATAGAAAAATAGGGACCACCTTGGTGGGAAGGTAACAGTGTTCCATGCGCCTTCGCCGCTTAGTCATGCCAGCCACATGATTACAGAGACATCTTTGGACATCGCTGGCTCTTTGGCTTTGAAACGGAGATGAGCACCACTCCCTAGAGTCAAGAATGACTGGCACATATGTGCAAGAGGATCCTTTACCTAAAAATAAAAATATAAAATAAAATTGTGCATTTGCCCTCAGGGACAGAGAGATCTCTAAAATCCTGTTGAAGTGCCTCATTGTGGCCTGTGGATGAAGGGACAAATGTTCCTGAAAGGAATGAACAAAGAACATCAGGAGTGTATTACAGGAGTATATATTTCTAGCATGGTCTACCAAGTGTGAAAGTCATGCCAGATATCCAGCCAAGCAAGCGAGTTCCTATATTAGTCAGAAGCAACATAAGATGATGGAGGCAGATAATCATTTTAGTGACAATGACAAAGGCATCTAATCATACAGCACAGGAGAAGGTATTGGTAAACAACTCCTGCATTTTTACCAAGAAAATATCACGGATAGAAAATATAAACTGCATGATTGATGATACAGTGCCAGATGTTGGACCCCCTCAAATCAAATGACACACAATGTGCTATGGAAGAATTGCTGAGCTTCTCTCAGAGTACTAATCGTGTTTACGACATGGCCAGATTAAAGCCTTCAGGATGTGTATAGTTACTGATATTGCCCTATGGGAAAAGAAAATCAAACGCTGCAACAGCAGAATTACAGTGACATTGTGGAACGTAAAAACCCTGAACAGGAGAAAGCTCAAAACAGTGAACGATTAAACAAAAACCTCAGGTTTAATCCTCATTTAGGGACCGCTTCATTTAGTGACCATTTGCAATTATGACAGGGGTGAAAAAGTAACTTTGTGACCAATCATCATATTTACAATCTTTGCAGTTCTATAAATCAAAAGAAAGGGATAAAGCAGAAGAATTCTTGCCCAGGTAAAACAAGAGTGATTTCAGCATTCCCACTTTTTTTTAAGGTACCATCCCTCCTCCACTAAGTGATTTGTGCCTCCCATGGATCACAACCTACAATTTGAGAACTGATTATCAATTATAATGCTAAACTCACTTGTCCTTTTAAATCCAAATCAAAACACATTATGGATTGGAACAGTGAAGCCTTGATTTTGTTTTTTTTTAATCCTGAATATTATAGTAGTACCATTCCCTCATCTGCTTTGCTTATTGGCTTGTGTTATTTCAAACTCTGCCTCATTGCCTAGCATCCAGGAACCAAAACCCCTGTTTCCTCTCCTCCTTGCACATCCATTCTGCATTTCACATGACAAAGCTGCTGCTGCACAGGGACCAAGGGAATGGCTATGACATCTGTCCAAGCGTAGAAAAATATGGGGATGGCTGTGTTCGCAAAGATAATGATGGTAATTTAGGGATGAGCAACAAACCACAAACTGTATGGGACAAGAATATGGCACAGGTTTCCCAACCAAGGACCCCAAAGCATGCTGTGGTGTATAATTAAGCTAATTATACTTTATAATTCGAATATACATTCTGATATTGTGTAATGCATTACAATAATTAAGACATGTCAGTAAAGAATAATGGAAGCATGGAATAAAGCCATGAATCAACTGGAAGTAGCACACGCTTTAGAATATACCAAATACTATTCTTATGCAGCTCTATTGACAAACTAGTAGATAGGTATGCTGGTATTATGTTTTCTTGATGCGTCTCCAAAAGAGCATGTTATTGAAAACATTCTCTGAATCATTGATCTTTTCAATGTGAGCACATGAATAATTAAATTACTCTGCAATCATAAGTAATGAGCATTGAACTTATATTCCTCTTAGTTTTGTGAGTTGAAAATTAATTACGATTTGTTTAAACTTATTGGGTATTTTGTCATTGAGTTGAAAAGGACAGGTTTTTTGCATTTCTCTCTTTTCCTCTCTCTTAACTTGTGGAAAATTCCATAATTCCTAAATGTGTGTACTTTGCTATTAAGTAATTAAAACCATACCTTAGAACTAAAATATATGTGTCAATGATTTCTTTTCTTTTCTTCTCTCTCTCTCTCTCTCCCTCCCTCCCTCCCTCCCTCCCTCCCTCCCTCCCTCCCTGCCTGCCTGCCTGCCTGCCTGCCTCCCTTTTGAGCAGTGTCACCCAAATCATAATGCCCCAAAAGGAGTGGAAAATTATTTGCTTGAGATGGGGTAGTGCTCCAAGTTTATGTTTTGGAGATTCCATCGTCATGGTTATCATCATCAAGATTGTCTCTGAGGCACCAACACCTTTCATCAAACATCCCTCTGAGATAAGTTTGATTGATAGAAAAGTCACCCAGTGAATTTCCATCACTGAACGTTGATCTGGTTTCTCTAGTCCAGTGGTTCTCAACCTGTGGGTCGGTACCCCTTTGGGGGTTAAACGATCCTTTCACAGGGGTTGCCTAAGACCACCAGAAAACACATATTTTCGATGGTCTTAGGAACCGAGACACCGATTTTATGGTTGGAGGTCACCACAACATGAGGAACTATATTAAAGGGTCGTGGCATTGGGAAGGTTGAGAACCACTGCTCTAATCTTAAATCAAAACTTTGATCACTGCACCATTAGAGATTGGAATTACTTTAAGAGTAGGAAAGCTCATTATATAGACAAGGCAGTATTGCTATTACAATTCAAGCACTGAAATTTCAAGACTGGTTTACTGTTTTGGGGTCTATGTAGGACACTGGTCAAAAGATACAATCATTGCACAACATAGCAGTTAGTTCTTGGTTGAGGTGCCATAATATTCCTGTCCTAAAATAACAACTCTGAGCAAGGCACAGGGTGCTATTCTTAGCTACAAAGTTTAACCAACTTGGAACTGAGTTACCATAAAGAAATAACTTCAGTACCTATATTCCCATCCAGGCCATATTGTGCTAATTGCCACTTGGCAGTAACATAAAAGAGGATTTATTTGTAGCAGCACATGACTTACAGAATGTCTGCCCATTCTAAGGCTGTTTCTTCCAGAAAACATATAATTTAAATTTAAACACAGAGTGGAAATGAAAATAACATGACAGGAAGATGTATACATGCAATTGAATCTGTAGATTTTGTTCCAGTTAGAGATGAAGTACAATTGGATTTACCTGTAATCTTATGCACATTTTCTGGGCAATAATATAATCTTTATTGTCATTGTACTTAAATACAACGAAATTGGTTTTGGTTTTTTTTATGTATTACGTATATAATAAACCATACTAAAGAAATGGCAAGGTGGGTTCAAAATGGAGCTTCTGAAATTAGACTCAATGTCATTCCCTTGGCATCGATAGCAATGTTTCCAATTCACATATTTAATACAAGTGTGATATGTAATTTTGAGTCCATGCCTGCTGAAACACCACTGAAATTAATACAAATTTAGAACTTAGAACAAAGATGTTCAACAGAGGTTCTAACCTTGGCAATTTTGCTTTGCCAACATGGGGAACTCTTAGAGTTGAAATCCTCAGGTCCCAAAGTAGGACTCCCCTGGTCCAAAGAATATAGCCTTGCTTCATACCACTTCAATACTTCTGCCCTTTGTTACCTAGCCAGAGGCCCATCCCACATCCTGTTCCTGCCAATATTGATAACTGTTGCCATATGGCAGTCTTTCTATTTAGTTTTTTGCAGCATCTGTCATGCAAAAATTAACTGGCACCCAGCAGTAGTAATTTGGCTCTCTCTTTTTTGATTTATAATAATCATAACTCCCTGGAATTAGGAAATAAATTATAGATTCACTTGACACAACTGTGCAATATAATGATGGCCATTCTCAGAACCAGAGAGAATAAACATTAAAATAACATAATAACAGCACATCTACAAGCTTTAGAGACAGACAATACACATAGAATAGGTGGTTATTTTTCAGAAATGAAGGCTTCTTTGCACACCTCCACTCAGAATTTTTCTTTAATGATTTAAAGTTCTGAATTTCATTCCTCAAAGGCTTAGGAGAATTTGATAAAACGGGCAATAAAAAAATCTAACAAATGACATTAGTATTTTGTCAAAGCTTCCATCTCTCAAAGAGTGCAGCATGCTGTGCAAAAATCATTGTTGAAGAACATGTCATGAAATTTCCACTGAGAGTTGTTTGCAGAAGCGACGTATGAAACTTTCAGAGATAAATGGCAACTTGGTAACTTGTGAAATAAAGGCTATATCTACGATGGAGTCAAGTTGTATGTAAAAGTATTCTTGGCCCCCAGTCACAGAATAGAAAATAAGAACAGGGCAGTCATTTGGGTAAGAATTTCCAGAATGTGTGAATTAGATACATACACACATACCATAACGTATTTATTGGCAAACAGATTAACAGAGTCAACAGTAAATTTCTATTGCACTAATCAACTGCACTGAGACTGCAGCTGAGCTCAACATGGCAATATGTATTGGACTCAGGGAAATATGTGACATGGAAATAACGAACACGAATATGGCATCCGATGAGATTTTTCCTCAGGGAGCATGGCAACATTGAAATCATACTTTCCTAAAATATACTACACTTTTTGATATATCTCCCCTCAAACATACATTAGTATTTTGTGAACAGCGGCATTCAGCAGCAGTGCCAAGGCTGGGCCTGAAGTAGAAGCCCAGGTATTATGCCCCACCTTGCAGCATGTTTCCCAAACCCTCAAAAGGCCACCTCAGCCTGTTCCACAAGGTGTGTGAGCCTGGGGAATGATGAAATCCCCGCCCTCACCGCCTCGAGCCCAGCACTCCCGCAATCAACCACACACCCCTTCCCTTCAGGCAGTGATATCTTTCTGTCACCTACCTGAAATTGTTCCAGATTGCACACACCCCAGTGATTTTCAGAAGCTCCAGAGGAGGCTGTGCAAGAGCAAAACCCTCTTGCACAACATCCAGAGGGATCAGTCCTCAGTCAATTGTCACAACAGCCTCTACAGCCTCCCAGAGTCACAGAAGAATGGGGCATGTTTTCAAAAACAGCTGTTGGCAAACACTGGCACATCACCTTCGACACACATGCCATAGATTTACTATCCCTGAGATATCACAGATTGACCAATGCTATATTTATTAACCGGCTGATATCTTACTATAACAAGGTCCAGGCCTGCCACTACTTTAAAGCGTGTTTCCCCAACCTTCTAAAAGGTCACCTCACCCTGTTACCAAAGGCATATGAGCCTGGGGCAAAGATGCAATTGTCTTTGGCCCAGCAGTCCCCATTATCTGCCACACACCCTTTCCCATCAGGCAGGGTTCTCTTTCAAGAGTCTCTGCTTCCTAAACACAAGGTTTTCATTCTTGAAGCAGCTTTGGAGAATGCTCCGTCTATAGCCTGGGTGTTAGATACTTGCTTTAACTATAGTGGTTTCCACTAAGGTCCTCTGTTCCGGTGGGAACAGAGGTTTAATCTCATTGGTCGAAGGGCTGCTGTCAGACTCAACCTTCACTGGATTGTTCTCACTTGTTGCATTTAATAAAGAGATGTTGTTACCGTTAGCCTGTGTGTGCCTATCCATTAACCAATCTAACACTGGCAACAAAGGTGGGATTGGAAGGCAGCTAGGCAAACCAAAAAGAGCATAGCAATCCAGCAAGTACATCCAGCCCGGAGCTCAGCGCAGCTTCAAGCAGCCATTTTTGAGCAGCAAACTCAAAAAGTCCTCATGACACAAAATGGCCATGCACGCCCCACCGACTCTGTATGACCCAGTCACCTAACACTGGGAGTCGTATATGCTATGGTTTGACTGCTTCCTCGAGGCCAACGACCTCATGGGCCTTTCCTCGGTTACTGTGGACGGGAAGTGTTCGAGACTGCCAAAGACCTGTCAGAACCAACGCCGCTATAATCGGTCGCTTGGTCCATGCTCCAGCAGATGCTGAGGACCCACTATGCTCCCAAGCCATCTAAGCACATTCTCCAGCATGAATTTAACATTAGCAACCAGCGGGAAGGCGAATCAATCAACGAGTACGTTGCGGCGCTACGAAAGGCCGCAGTGTACTGTGAGTTCCGAGACCTAGACGAACTCATTCTTGACCGCATAATTTGCAGTGTGTTGGACGTTAATTTACAGAGGAGGTTAATTGTCAAGTCAAAACTCACTCTACCAATTGCCTTGGACGAAGCCAGGGCATCCGAATAGGCCGTCAAATCCAGTGAAACTCTGCAGCACCAAAGCGCTCCACAAGACACTTGAAAGAGTACATGCGTACATCGCGAGGCTGCAGAGGCCAAGAGCTCAGAAGGCAAGGAAGATGACAGCTGCCGCATGTGCAGTAGCTACGCCCTGCCAGCACACAAATTCAAATCACATCTCCTGCCTTGCGCTAGCTGAGGAGAAGACAATGCCAGATCAGCTTGCCATTTCTGCAACGCTACCTGCCAGCGCTGCAAGCAAAAGGGGCACATCCCCAAGGTGTGCTGGAGCGAACTCTCTGCTAGTGCCTGACCGCCAAGAAGCGTACCAAACCACCAGCAGAGGCCCAACCAAGGGGCCTGGCAGAAGCCACCATGGCACTCAGAGGGTGACACTAGAGTCACCTACCATACCTCAATCGGCCAAGTCCGCACCAGGTGGCCAAAAAAGCTGAAGATCACAGTCCTCATCGAGGACCCTCCATGCGAGATGGAGATTGACACTGGGTCATCACTGACCATCATGCCATGGTCTACCCTCAAGCAGGCTATCCCTAGCCTGAAGAAACAACATCTACGCACCCAGTATCGCCCCAGGACTGTTCCAAAGCATCATGGAATGGCTTTTGCAGGGGATTCCAGGAGTCGTCCCCTATTTTGACGACATCTTGGTATCGGCTGCAAATGAGGCGCAACTTTTCAAACATTTGCAAACAATTTTGACTAGAATTCGAGACAAAGGCCTCCGTCTCAAAAAAGAAAAATGCCAAATTAACGTACCAAGGGTTGAATTCTTAGGGTACCTGATCGATGGCTCTGGGATTCATCCGACTACCCAAAAAATTCAAGTAATCTGGGACCTTCGCTGGGTTGTTCTCACTTGTTGCATTTAATAAAGAGCTGTTGTTACCGTTAGCCTGTGTGTGCCTATCCATTACCCGATCTAACACCGGGCACCCTTCAAAACCCACACAAATGTGCACAGCTCCAGGCAGTTTCCACAGCTTCCAAAAACACATAAGGATAGAGCATGGTGTCAAAAATAACTGTTGGTGAACACTTGCATATCACCTTTGACAAAGATCAATTAGTTTATCACCATTGATACAACACCTAACCCAGGAAGTGGACCAAAGTTGAACTGATAGCATATTTGTTACAGATGGCATTTCATTATAACCATTCTACACCTAGCAGACTAAAATAAAACACCCTTCACTTCAGTCTCTTTGCTTTGGGGAACAAATTCCCATATGATTATAGGATACAGTGGAAATGGATGAACTTTCTTATTGTATATATGTATGTGAACAAGCTGCAGGCTGTGCATTTCTCTTTAAAATCCCCTAGACTATTACTCCAAAACCTGCTACCATTGATGATGTGTTGACATCAAGCTCTCAGAATTTCTAATTAGCACGCCGCTAGGAGTTCTGGGAGTTAAACATCACTGAGATTGAAACTAAATTCCAATGTATTAATAGCCTGGCTCCTATAGGAATCTGCCTTTCAGATATTTATGGAATGAACTTGCTATATTCCATACAGTGTTTCTTCCCAAAAGGCAGGAGGCTTTTATCCAGAGACAATCTTAAAACGAGCGGCTTAATTGCAAACATTTTATGTTATGGGAAAACAGAGGAAACCATGAAATTTGGTGAGGAAAGCAATATTAAGAACAACTAAAATGAAAGAATATAGTAAAGGCAATAAAGAACTGGTGTCACGCTGATTTTTTTTTTTTTACAAAATACCTACTGCATGCAAATAGTCCTCAACTTGCAACAATTCATTTAGTGACGTATGAAGTTACAATGGCACTGAAAAAAAAGTGACATGATCATTTTTCACACTTATGACCCCATGGTCTCACAATCAGAATTTGGACACTTGGTAACTGGCATGTATGTCTGATGGTTGCAGTTGTTACAAAATACCTTTTGCGACCTTTGCGAAAATCAACAGGGAAGTCAAATTCACTGTACAACGTTGTTACTAACTTAACAACTGCAGTGATGCACTTAAAGAAGGCCGTAAATCAAGGACTATCTGTAGCCTGGATCTATTTTCTGCTACTTGATGGTTTGTTTGGTTGTATGTTTTTAATACATTTTG
This sequence comes from Natrix helvetica, assembly GCF_964273705.1. Classification (NCBI taxonomy): domain Eukaryota; kingdom Metazoa; phylum Chordata; class Lepidosauria; order Squamata; family Natricidae; genus Natrix; species Natrix helvetica. Next base: position 80,449,490 of record NC_138552.1, read on the forward strand.
TATAAAAGAAATTTAAATAATAATTGATAGTATTAAATTAAATTACATGTTACTGTAAGAGCAAGTACAAGGAAGAAGTCAAAAAGTCAAGAGATAAACAAACAATGAAAGAAGCTCTGCCCCCTTTTCACACTCACGCACTTTAAAAGAGCTGGGGTTTAGGAAAACAGTTAGTTGCACACTTCATTGGGATCTTTCTTTTATCCACTCGCCCATGGCTTCCCAAGATGTCCCTATCATTCAGCAAAGTCCGTCTTTGCTCCATTTCCTGCAGGTAATTAATTCCACTATAACACTGTTTTTTATTGCTAGGATATTGTCCCAATATTTAATCAAAATCTGCCAAAGTGTGCAATTTGTACATTTTATTTCATGTTCGACTTCTAAGATGATAGAGAGCAGGTCCTGGCAATCTTCCATATGACATATATCAGGTTTTGAAGAGAACTTTCACATGTCCCTGTTTTCTTTAAATCATCGCTTTGAAGGCTAAACATATCCAGTCCTCCATTCCTTCTCACTGTACTTAGTGCCCTGCTCATCCCAATTGGCATTCTTTGAATTTGTTTCTTTGTTGAAGACCAGGACTTTCCAATTAGAGTTTATATTTCTTTTGCCTCCTTATTTAAAGTGGGTTTTAATTTTTAATTATGTACCTTCAGACGTTTGGAGAATCCATTGTAAAACCGCAAAATGGAAATTCAGCTGAAAGATGAACAATAAATACTAAGAAAAGGACCACACAAGACATTACAAGCCAAAAATATTTATCAGTTACTAGGCATAGACTATCATCATTTTTGTCTTCTGCATTTGGGGTTCCAGAAATACTCATTTGACCCTGTGTAAGAAAACAATGTTAGATTAATTGGAGCCTGGCATGATCCAGTATGGCTATATTTCTTAGACATCAACATTGATCATTTTACTTAGTTTGGATAATAATATGTCTGCAAGAACAGAAGCAAGCTGAGAGAGCACCAAGGACCCCTCACTTCAATTCTGAGCTACAAACATTCTCCTTCGTTGCACATCAGAACTTATATAACCCTAAGATTATGTTTTATATATTATAATATATTTCCAGATCTACAGGCATTACTGACAAATCCAATCAAGAGATCAGAGTTATGGGGAGCTTTTATGAACCTACACAATCTTCTTTAGTAGAATAAATAGAAAGTTAATGCATTTACTATAATTAGTATTTCATTAGCATGCCACTAGGATTTCTGGGAGTTAGACTTCATGAGATAGAGACTGAATTTAAATGTATAGTATTAATAGACTGGCACCAGGATCTGCCAACCTACGAGATGAACTTGCTACATGCTATATGTTGTTGCTTCCCTAAAGGCAGTGAGCTATTATCAGGAAATTTTCTTTAAAAGAGTGGCTTCACTCTTGTATCACTGTGAAATCAGAGCAACTATGGAATTTGCTGGGGGGGAAATAATTTAAAGAACAAAATTGTACAGAAGAGACAATAAAGTTGTCACACAGTGACACACTGATTTTTTTTTACTAAATGCCTACTATTCTGGATCTACTTTCTGCTATCTTAATTGTTGGTTTCCTTGTGTGAATCTTTTTAATTCAGTGTAATTTTGTATAAGAGACACAACAAGAAGCTTAAGTAACTATTGCTATGGTAGTATTACCAAATTAAAATACATGTTGTAGCAAGAGCAAGAAAGAATAAGTTCTAATTTCTGGGGAATTATAAGCTCATTTTTGGTACGATACAAACTTTTCTAAACGTGCAGTAATAACATATTTGCTACAGCTGGCATTTCCTCACATAATAATCACTCTACACCTGAAAGAATTAAAGAAAGCTTTACCTAACTTTCATTTCAATGGTGAGAGGAACAAATTCCCCCATGATTTTAGGATACAGTGGAAATTGATTAACCTTCTTTGTGTGTGTGCGTGTGTGTGTGTGTGTGTGTTGTGTGTGTGTGTGTGTGTGTGTGTGTGTGTGTGTACTAGATGTAGGCTGTGCATACCATCAACTTCCATTTAAAATACCCTGGAATATTTCTCCAAAACTTGCTTCATTGTGATGTGTTGACATCAAACTCTCAGAATTTCCAATTAGCATGCTGCTAGGAGTTCTAGGAGTTAAACATAGCTCAGATTGAGACTGAATTTAAATGTATTAATAGTTTGGCTTCTATTACAAGAAAAGAGCTGGTTTCAGGCTAAATTATTTATTTTTTATTAAATACACACTAAATATTGTCGACTTGCTTTCAACTATTTTAATGGTTGATTTGGTTGTGTGAATGCTTTAAGTGCAATGCAATTTTGTATAAAAGATGCCACAAGAAGTCAAAATAATTATTGCTAACATTAACATTACTATGTTACAATGAATGATGGAATCTGAACCTAGAGGCGGCTGATTACTGTGTCTGGTAAAATGCTGGTATAATGTCTGCTATTTTCAGCTATTGTAAAACTCTCTTTAAATATTTAAAGTGTCCCTTCATGAACCCTAAGACCTCTAGGCATGATTTCTGTTTCCCTAAGACTGTGGATTTCAACTCCCAAACCCTAACTCTAACCCCAGCTAACATGACTGACTGGGGAATTCTGGGAGTTTAAGTTCACAAGCCTTAAAGTTGCCAAGGTTCTAAAAGTATGTCTAATGTCTTTTCAGAAGCTTGACAAGCACTTTCATTCTCCCTGCTATGATCTCTACAATAACTGTTTTTTGTTATGAATTCTATCCTCACATTTCCAACTCTTCCCCATACCAGCTCCTTCCTCTTCCCTTTCTGCCATGCTAGAAAGCAAAAGGGGATAAAATGCTCCAGCATGTAATAAAATAGATACTTTCTAATGGAACGAAGCCAGACTAATGGCTCCTCAGAAGATTAAGGCAAGTATGATGATTGCTTGGAACAATAGCCCACCTTAGTGTGTTTATGTATCTTCAACCCAACCCACCTTACTTAAGTTGCTATCGTGAGAAAAAGAGGAGGCAGGAGTATTGAGTACGTTTGCTTTGAGTTGTATATATGAAAAAGTTGGGTTAAAAAATTTAATAATAATAGTAATAGATGCATTGGTACAATCTCAAAACAACTGGAGCACCACTTGAACTCCATCGGCATTGACAAAAATCACCATCAGTCAATTGGAAAAGACAGCTTTACTTGGCACAGTTTACAACCTGTGATTAAATACTATGAAACAACATCTGCCAATCCCAGATTCTTAGGAAGTACTTGATAGATTGATAAAAATGCTAAATCCAGCCTAAACATCGGTCTGATTTTGTGATGAACCCTAATAATAACAGTCTCTGTTGCTATAGAATGAATGTCTTTTCATGTCCTCACAAAGCATTTTTGAGCAGCTACGTTGGCTTTTTCTACAGTGAAGTTTTGAGGTCTTGGATATTGTTTGGAAGGTCTCTTAAATCAGCCCTTGGCCTAGTACTTGTCAACATTTTTTATTAGCAGCTTGGATGAAGAGTTGGGAAGGGAATGTTTATCAGATCGGTAAATGATACAAGATTGGGGCAAGGGGGGATAGCTAATACTCAGGAAGACAGAAGCAGCATTCAAGAGAATCTTGATAAGTCAGAGAAATGAACCTGAAAGAACAACTTCCTTTTTCACTCAGGAAAAAGAAATCAGATAGAACAGAGGACATTTGGCTTAGTTACAGTACAAGTGAAAAAGATCTTGGAATTCGAATTGATCAAAAGCTGAATATGACCCAGGAGTCTGACATGCCTGCAAAATAGGCAAGAACAAATTTAGACTATGTGAATAGAAGCATATTGTCCAAATCACAGGAAGCAATAGTTCCATTTTATTCTGTGATGTTCAAACTCCAATTCTGAGTACTTATCAAAATTTCAAGGGCAACACATTTCAAGACTGATACACTGATAAATTTAGGACTGAAAATCAGAAGACAGAATTAAGCTCCTTGAAGGGTGGGAAATGGACATTTAACTTTAAGAAATGATGGATGGGGATATGAAAGACCTCATCAAGTATCTGAAGAAGTACACAGAAGAAAGCAATGATCAGCTCTCTTTTCTCAGAATGTAGGTCAAGAAATAATAGTTTTTGTAACCAGTGGTGGATTCCTATTGGTTCGGCCGAACTGGTACTGGTTTGGCAGCCTGGGTCACTGGAACTGTCACCCAGGCCTGCCATACCCCCAAACTAGTTCCCCAGGTGATACCACTGGCAGCGCCATCTTGTTTTTCGGTTCTGCACATGCGCAGAACAATTTTAATTGCACTGTGCATGCACACGCAGTGCACACATAAGCGAACCGGCAGTAGTGCCAGCCGGAACCCACCCCTAGTTGTAACGTATATCAGAACCGGGTGGAATAGTCTACTCTCAGCACTTTTATATTGGAGATTTAATTTTTTAAACAACTATGATTAGCCCATGTTCTTTTTTTCCCCCATTTCTGATGGCTATGTCGACGGGGAGGTGGCTTGGCTTATTTTTCTTTTTTCTTTGATATATTTAGTTTATATGTGTTTTCTTTTATCTGATCACTAAAATAAATATATTTTCTATGGAATACTTTAATTTGGGTTACTGAACTAAAAAAAGTAGATTCGATGCTTCTTCCAACTGTGTAATTGTATGATCAAGGTAGAAGAAGGTGTAGGCCATGTATGTAGAGGGCTGCAGGATTTAGATAGTCAGCCCACCTTAATGTCCTATATTGGGGGTAGCCTTTTGATAGTGCATGCTACCATGTTTCCCTGAAAATAAGACAGGGTCTTATTTTCTTTTGACCCCCAAAATAAGTGCTTGGCTTTATTTTCGGGAGGTCTTATTATTTTTGAAATGCAGGAGGCGACGAGCGTGGTCATCTTATGGCTGCTGCTGTGTTGCAATATTTTCAGGGAGGGCTTATTTTCAGGGGAAGGCTTATTTTAGTGCATGCACTCAAAAGCCCAATTGGGCTTATTATTCGGGGAGGGCTTATTTTCAGGGAAACAGGGTAATAATGTTATTATTTATGAAAAGAAACAGCAGGATTGCTATTAATTACTTGTGATGGTATTTAGGGAAAAGATAAAGCTGGTAGTAATCATGAAGATAGTACCGTATTTTTCGCCCTATAAGACGCTCCGGAATATAAGACGCACCCAATTTTAAAGGAGGAAAAGCTAGAAAAAAAAGATTCTGAACCAAATACTGTAGTAAAATATTTTATATCAACTATATAAAGTTAACAGTAGTTTAAGAACAATTTTATGTCAACCATGTAACATATTAAGAACTATCTTTACTCTCATTAACAGTCGGTAAAGTAAGTAAACAGTGAAAGTAACAAAAATAAGGCTGTAATGTTTTTATTCGAACCCCATATTACCAATATGTTCTTCATTTCCCTTCCCCCCTTATATTTCATCTGGTGCTCTCTTATCCAGCCATATTTCATCTAGTGGTCTCATAACCCCCTCATATGCATCTGGTTTGAGTGAATGCTGCTGGAAAGGAGATTGTAAAAAGGAGATTGTGGTGAAACTCACTTAACGACGCTCTTGCTTAGCAACCAAAATTTTGGGCTCAATTGTGGTCATAAGTTTTCTTTCTTTGTTTGTTTCTTTCATCTCTCTCTCCCACTTTCTTTTTTTCTTTTCTTTTTTCATTTTTTCTGCCTTTCTTTCTCTTTCTCTCTCTTTCTGTTTCTCTGTCTGTCTGTCTGTCTGTCTCTCTCTCTCTGTCTAGCTCTTTGTCTCTCTCTCCTTCCCCCCCTCTGTCTCTCTCTGTCATTCTTTCTGTGTGTCTGTCTGTCTGTCTCTGTATCTCTGTCTCTCTCTCCCCTCCCTCCTACATCTGTCCCTCTGTATGTGTGTGTCTGTCTGTCTCTCACTCTCTCTCCCTCCCTCCCTCTCTCTCTATCTCTCTGTGTTTCTCTCTCTGCCCTTCCTCTCTGTCTGTCACTCTGTGTATATATGTGTGTGTGTGTCTGTCTGTCTGTCACTCACTCAATCACTCACTCTCTCTGTGTGTGTGTGTGTGTGTGTGCCTCTCTGTGTGTCTCTGTCTGTCCCTCTCTCCATCCCAACTGGAGAACAACCTTTTCTGTCCCCTTACCAGCCCATCCGGGAAGATGAGGAACGCGAGGGGGATCCCCCCCGCGGATGGGCTCCGAAGATCGCCTGCTTAAAGATCGCCTGCGAGGGGGATCCCTCCCCCCCCCAGCGGAGCCTCGTCCTTTTTAAGCAGGCAGCGATCAGAGAAAAGAAGGTGCGCTGCTTAAAGATCGCCTGCTTAAAAAGGACGAGGCTCCGCTGGGGGGGAGGGATCCCCCTCGCAGGCGATCTTTAAGCAGGCGATCTTTAAGCAGCGCGCCTTCTTCTCTCTGATCGCTGCCTGCTTAAAAAGGACGAGGCTCCGCTGGGGGGGGGAGGGATCCCCCTCACAGGCGATCTTTAAGCAGGCGATCTTTAAGCAGTGCGCCTTCTTCTCTCTGATGGCTGCCTGCTTAAAAAGGACGAGGCTCCGCTGGGGGGGAGGGATCCCCCTCGCAGGCGATCTTTAAGCAGGTGATCTTTAAGCAGCGCGCCTTCTTCTCTCTGATCGCTGCCTGCTTAAAGAGGACGAGGCTCCGCTGGGGGGGGAGGGATCCCCCTCACAGGCGATCTTTAAGCAGGCGATCTTTAAGCAGCGCGCCTTCTTCTCTCTGATCGCTGCCTGCTTAAAAAGGATGAGGTTCTGCTGGGGGGGAGGGATCCCCCTCGCAGGCGATCTTTAAGCAGGCGATCTTTAAGCAGCGCGCCTTCTTCTCTCTGATAGCTGCCTGCTTAAAAAGAAGGACGAGGCTCCGCTGTTTCGGAGCGCGTTTCTTCAGGGCGCCCTGACCGCCAGCTCCTACATGCACAGCCCGTTTCCCCCCAAAAAAAGACCGTTTTCTTTTTAAAAAACGCCCCTCCAGACGATCGTGAAAACCTGCGAGGTTGCTTTCAGAGGGAAAAGATGGGCAGCTGTGCAAAGGCTTGTTTTAAAGCTGCAGGCTCCAAGGCTGCCCCCTCCCAAAGCAACATTGCAGGTTTTCAAGATAGTTCGGACAGGTGTTTTTTTTAAAAGAAAACCCTGAAAAAGCCGCAAGATCTGGATAGAGATCCGGCCAGCCCGAGAAGACATTTCTCAGAAGAGATCTCGCCATTTTTTGCATCGGGGCATGCTGCAAGGGGGGGGGGGAAGTGAAGACCTTTTCCAGCTGGCGCAAAGGACTTCCCCGGACTTGCTTTAGTGAGTACGGGCCCACCCCGATGCAAAAAAACGCCAAGGACTTGCGAGTGAGTGACAGGGGCGGGGCTTCTGCGTTCATTGACCAACCAGCAGAAACCCACCACTGCCCAGGTGGCTACATTCGGCCTATAAGACGCACCCAGATTTTCACCCTCTTTTTGGGAGTAAAAAAGTGCGTCTTATAGGGCGAAAAATACGGTAACTAAAATAGCTGACAGAACCAAAGGAAGAAGTCTGTAACACAATTTAATGCACATAGTTTAAATATCCATTTTTCTCTTTCTAATGACTTCCAAGGTGCCTTCCAACTCTGTTATTCTATTATTCTGTTATTCTCCTTGATCACATTTGGCTCTCATCTAAAACATCTTTTGAAAAAGGCATCAAATATGGGAGATTTATCAATGTTTATTTTGGTTTGAAGACAGTTAAGTCTTTCAAATAAAGGTTCAGTATTGCCACAAGCATTGTAAGATATTCAATGAAAATATTCCTTCCTTCCTTCCTTCCTTCCTTCTTCACAGGGTCATTGAAAGGAGAAAGCTGTATCTGCAAGCAAGTTATTTTGTGTTACCAATGCTACTTTTTAAAAAAAATATTGGCATAAAGTATTTCTACAATCAAAATCAATATACTGGAATTTGTTCTGAGTTTTTTGGGAGGGGAGTTTCCCCCCAAAATAGAAACCAAGTTGTCTTCCATGAGAAAGTTTTAAAACTGTAAGCAGAATTCCCTGAAAATTGTATTCACTCTCAGAACACAGGTCTCTGCTGTCTAAATTAAATTCTACCATTTCCCATCGTTCTACCATTCTCAGTGACAGCATGGTATCTTCACATTCAGACTTTGTTGAATTATTTTTCTTCAATAATTGAGAGAGTAAACAAATGTCATGACAAGAAATGGCTACTGGGAAATTATGAGACTAATTAACATCTAAGGATAGACAACCAATCTAGCTTGTAATTTAGATTGTGCCATTCATATGTCATAGAATGTTGCAGTATTCCCATTTCCACAGAAAAGAGAAACGTCTCAAGGAATATTTTTGACTCCTTCCCTTAAATTAATATTTTGTGGGCCTATGTTTTAAATTTTATTAAACACATCATGATGCAAACATCTGGGTTACATGTTAGCAAACAATACAATTTAGTAAAATAGATCATGCATGAGTAACAGACTTTTCTCTTGCAGCAATATTGTTTTGCATTTATCTAGCATTTGGGACGTTCACAACATTTTATTTTAAATTATGACAATAAATCTTAGCCAGAGTCTTATTATTTAATGTATGATCCTTGCACTGGGCCAAACATATGGGTAATTTATAGATGGCAAAATTAACTTGGTTGCTTAGAGAAAATCACATATTCATATATTAGGGCCTGAAATCTCCTTAATGACTTTTTGCTTGGGAAAAAATGAATTTTTGATTTATGGTTTTGACAATTAGAAAGGGTAACTTATGGAAAAAGGAAATTATAACGTAGCCTTAGAGAGAAATGGTAAAATATAAATGCATGTGTAGTAAAATAATAATAATAATGGTAAGGCACTCTTTAAAATCTTTTCTTTTTCCATTTCCTTTCTTTCTTAGTTGCTATTCTGTATTTTCTTTGTTTCCTTTCGAATATTTGTATTTATTTTAGCTTGTTAATTTTTTTCAGTAAAATTATATTTTAAAAGATAGCTAATTTATGACCTTCTCAGGATGTAGTGAATTCATATGAACACAATCTAAAGCCTAGCCAAAGCCCAAATTGTGTAGCATCAGTTTGCACTGTTTTATTATTTCCCTAATTGTAAATATGTGGTAATCTCATTTGAATCAAGACCATTGTACATTGTTAGTGAAAGATCCATCTTTTTTCTTAGATTCTTGGCTTTGGGGTGGGGGAAACTATCCTACCCATAGGAATAGTTTAAAAAACAATTTTTAAAAAGCCCATCCTATGCAATCAGGGTGCATTTTTCTTTTCTTTTTGTTATGTATTGTATATAATTGTCAGTTGAAGTTCTCAGTCTGGTCCTCTGTTGAAGCGGGAAAATACTCTCTCCTGATTGGTTGTCGGCTGATCAGCTTCCCTATAAAAGGAACTGTGTCAGCCAGGGAGAAACAGTTGCCTCACAGGCAGTGTTGAATAAAGAGCCTGTTAGAAGTCACTCAGGCCTCGGCTCCATTCTTCACCCAGAACATAACACAGCCAAAGGGTCCCAAGGAAAGATTTGTCCTGCCTTTCCTTGAGTGATTGTCCTGATTCAAATAAAGGTATCACATACCTGTAATTAAGTACATAAAAACAAAACCTGTATATCATCTAGTTGAGTCCTGGATCACCTCCCAGCTACACAGTCCAAAGCGAACAAGTAACAAGATTCAGGATTGTCTTAAATGTCAATATTTGGGCCTATACAGGTAGCCCTCAAGTTACTACCACAATTGGGCCCAAAATGTATGTTGCTAGCAGGGCAGTTAAATGACTTTTGCACCATTTTGTAACCTTTTTTTTGCTCCAATTTTTAAGCACATCATTGCAGTTGTTAAGTGAATTGTGCGGCCGTAAAGCGAATCTGGCTTCCCTCATTGATTTTGTTTGTCAGAAGCTGGCTGGGAAGATTACAAATGATGATCACATGACCCCAGGATGGTGCAAAATATCATAAATACATGGCAGTTGAGTTACCACGTGACAATGGTTGAAAATGCAATGGAATATTGAAATATTGACTTACTTTTAAAAGAAACCATGTATACTAATACTAGGATTATATATGTTTGATTAATATAACAATTGCCATATTTTTCAGAGTATAAGATGCACCTTTCTCCCCCCCCCCCAAAAAAAAAAGAGGGCAGAAATTTGGGTGCGTCATACTCCGAATGTAGCTTTTGGGAAGCTTTTTTTGAGGTGCTAAGGAGTGAAGCGATCTGATCTTCGTTTCAGGCAAAGCACGGAAGATCGGATTGTTTCACCTCTAGGGCTGAAAAAAAGCTTCAAATATTTTTACTACCCAGTGTTTCTTCCAACTGGGAAAAGCCTAGGAAAGATTTGAACACTGCCTTAAGAGGTACTTCTTTTGTCATTTCTATTTTTGGGAGATAATCCTCTCAAGGGCAAGGCAGAGTGTTTCTATTCTTTTGAAGATAATCCCTTTAAGGGCAAAGCAGGGATTTTTCCTATGGCTGAGTTTTCTCTATGGTTTCCTTCAGGCAAGTACTGGGCTGGTTTGTTGATTCAGCTTTGTTACATTTTAGAGGTGTTAAGTGCTTTTGGCTGAATGCCCAAACATCTAGTTAAGTTTATTAAGATTTCCCCCAGCTGCCTGGGGAAAGATTTTAAAAAGTGGCAAAAAATGTCCTTTTATTATACTATTGTGTTTGCTTGCTTTTCTGGTGCTATGGAAATAAAAATGAATACCTGGTAGGCAGAATTTTTTTTCACCCTATTTTCCTCCCCAAAAACTAAGGTGCATCTTATACTCTGAAAAATACGGTATTATGATTGTTATTATTGAAGTTTGTATCAAAATGAATTATACTCAGGGACCACACTGTTCACGTCAGTGACATGCGGTGAGGTTTATGGCTGGTGAGGCTGGTGACGTCATCAAACCGCGTGGTTGCTCCGATTGCACAGGCACAGCCCGATTGGAGAAGGAAGGAGAGGAATGGGATCACTTGTGCAGGAGGCTCCTCAGCGCCAGCCTCAGATCAGAGGGAGACGCGGTCCCCTTCCCATGCACACGTGGTCCCATTCCCCTCCTTCCTGAGCCAACATGAAGGGGACCGCGGCTGCGCTGATCTGAGGCTGGCGCTGAGGAGCCTCCTGCACACTCCCATTCCCCTTGCAAGGATCCCGGGCTCGTCCAATGCAAAAAAATGGCGAGATTGGCGCACTTGGGGCTGCTGCTGCGATGTCCAGGGAGGCTAAACCAAGCCGCTCGCCTCTCCCAGCCACTTTTGCAGCTTCCCGGAGTAATTTTTTTAATTTTTTCATGATGAGAGCGGTGAGGCTCTGCCTCCCCTGCCTCCCCTGACTGCACGTCACTGGTTCACGTATTGATATTGATGCACATTTAAAAATTTAAAAACAAATAAAACATTAAAAAAAGGAAAAGAAACCAGGAGACTGTAAATTCTAGTCCCACATTAGACCTTGGGCTAGCCAGTCTCTCTCTCAGCCCAAATCACTTCACATGGTGGTTGTTCTAGGAAAAATAGGTGAAGGAAGGAATACGTATTTGGTATGTTTGCTGCCAAGTTATTTATAATAATAAAAGCAAGATACAAACAAACAAAACAAAACAAAATAAAATAAAATAAAATAAAATGTAGACAAAATGTACTTAGATACAACTTTTTACTTTTTTACACAGAGGAAAATAAGACACCTCCGATGGCCTCCTGGGGTAAAAGTTTTGAGGAAATGCCAGGATCTATTTTCCCAAGTCTTTTCCTACCTTGGTTTTTTCTCCCCTAAGTAATGCCCGTGCAATAGAATGGCACTAGGAAATAGAAAAGTGTGCAGTATTATTCTCGCTATCTAGCAAATTATATGAACCTTAAAAAATAGTAAAGATGCTGAAGAAAAGAAAATCCTTCAAGCATTGGCTCTGAAATATTAGAAGTGCCAGTGGGAAGAAATTAATTCTGCCCAACTACCAAGACTGAATGATTTGTCAAACTGATTTGCAGAAAGGAGAAAAACAGACCTGTGGGGCACAGATTTAGAAAGGGTAGAGACAGGTCCAAAACAACTCAAAGCACAGAAAAATGTTCTTGTTTTCTGAGTTTTGACAGATCTGCTAGTCTTCTGCCCGGCTCTTTGGCATCACCTGAGTGAATATAGCAATAATCTACCTAATAAAGTCTAAATTATTAATTGGATCCCATGTTTTATGTCCCATGTTTATTTTTCCCCACCAGGAAGTAGTTTTACAGACTGACGTTTTTATCTTATTTTATTATTCATTTCATTTAAATCCCATATCTATATTCTTTCCTTCTCTTTTCCCCCAAAATAACAACCCTGTTAGGTAGGGTGAGGCTGAGACAGACTGACCCAAAGCTAACCAGTTGGTTTTCGTAGGTAAGGTAGCACTAGAACTCAGTCTCCTGGTTTTTAGGTAAGCAACTTAACCATTATAGCAAATTGAGAAAAAAAGTATGGTTTAACATTTTCCTAATGCATTTACCGGTACTTATTTACATTATATTTATTATTATATATTCTTCAAGTAGTCCAAGTAATATATTTGGAGATTCTCAGTCATCCAGGTCACAGTTGTCCCAAAGGTGCTTTTTCAGGAAGCAACTGAACTTTCTGGTTTTATTTTGAAGGTGTTTCACTTCTTATCCAAGAAGCACAGAGCTGAAAAAGCTTCTTGGATGAGAAGTGAAACATTTTCAAAGAAAAATCAGAAAGTCCAGCTGCTTCTTGGAAAAGCCCCTTTGGGTAGTCAAGTAATAGTTCCAGTTTATTGTTACTTTTAAGTTCTGAGGCGGCAATAATAGAGGAGGCGGCAGTGCAAGTGAACGTTTATTAACAGTAATAACTTCTGACAGAACGGAACGGAGAAACCCCTGCCTGACAGCTATTTATACGGGTAGCTGTCAGACGGGGAACCAATAAGAGAACTGTATTTTTCCCACCGGTCGGCAGGCACGTCTAGGCCAATCAGAGGCATTTTGGACAGCTCCATCTGCTGGCTGCGCCGGTTAGAACACAACACCCCTTTCCCCTGGACTGAACAAACGTAGTCTCTAAAAGTTAAGGAGGCCTAAGAAGGCCTGCAACTCCACTTTATTTGTTGGTCGGGGCAGAAAGGATAGTGTCAACCTTAGATGGGGAGGGATGAATGTCGTGCTGGTCTATTAGATAGCCCAGAAAGTCAACAGGGGGAACCCCCAGCTGACATTTAGACTTTTTAATAGCAGGCCGGTTGCGCGAAAATGCAGCAAGACGGCCCAGAGTGTTTTGGCGAGTCCTGATCAGTCACGGGCAGCGATCAGGACATCGTCGAAATATGGGGTGACCCAGGAATACCATGGAGCAATCACTCCATTAACCTCTGCAAAATTCCGGGGCCACACTTATGCCGAACTGCAGATGCCGACATTTAAAAGCACTGCAGTGCGTGACATTAGTCCACGCAGCCGCAGTAGCATCATCGACAGGCAGCTGCTGGTATGCCTGTGCAAGATCCAACTTTGCGAAAACCCTGCCATGGCCTAAGGAGTGCAATACATGTTGCACCACGGGCACTGGGTAAGGGTGGGCTTACAGTGCCTTATTGACAGTGGATTTAAAGTCCGCGTAGATCCTAATGGATCCGTTGGACTTTAAAGGGACCACTATAGGGGTCTCCCAAGGGGAAAAATCAACTGGTTCTAACACCCCCTGAGCTAGGAGCTTGTCAAGCTCAGCATCTACCTTTGCTTTTAAAGCAAGAGGCAACCACTGAGCCTTAAGGCAAATGGGAGCTATGGTAGGGTCAAGGTTTAAGGAAATGGGTGTCCCTGTATAGCAGCCTAATGTAGGGGAGAAAACATCTTCAAATTCGGAGAGGAGAGAGGCCAGGTCGCCCCGGGAGTAGTGGAACAGTGGGTGGAGTGGATGCCGAGATAGATCTAGAGCCCTAAACCAATCGAGGTCCAGCAAGGAGGCTAGGGGCGTTTGAACAACCAGGAGGGGTAGGCACCCTCGGAAGATGCCATAACTAATGTGGAAATGGCCGCAGCCAAGTAACGGTATGGGGTTCCCTTGATAGTCCCTGAGACGGCAGTTGGCGGGTGCCAGCTGGTGTCGGCATAGGTGGGGCAGCAGAGAATGTAAAGTGTCCCAGGACATGATGGATCTTGCGGATCCCATGTCCAGTTCCATAGAGCAGGGGTGGCCTTCAAAGAAGATGTTGAGGTGTAGCTTACCCCGACTCCCCTCAGAAGAAGAGGCCGAGTCGACGACCCACTCAGGACACGCATCATCGGTGTCCCCAATGGAGAGGGAGTTTTGGCGTCGAGCAGAAGAATGCGCAGATGGGCAGCGGAAAGCAGCAGGCAGATCAGCTGTGCGAGGTTCAGAGGGGTAAGAACAGCATAAGGAGGCCAAGTGCCCCTTCTTGCCGCATTTTCAGCACATAACGGAAAGGAAACGGCAGGAGAATCGGAGGTGCCGGCCCCCACAGCTTAGACAGTTGCGACTGTCCTTGTGAGAGAGAGTCTGCAAGCAATCAATGGCCAAGTCCAACTCTGACTTGAAATTGTCAGAGGCTTGCTGGTGGTGCACTGTAGAGGCAGGAAACATTGGAACCGTAGGCGGAGGAAGATGGCGAATGTCAGGCGTGGACTGGTCAGCCATTTCGTATGCGCGGGCTTCATCGATAGCTATCTTGAGGATGAGCTCAGAGTGAGAGACAATGCGTCGGTGCAGATGGACATCTCTGAGGCCGTAGATGAACTGTTCGAGCAGTGCCTCATCGAGATCCGTGAACTCACAGTTGATGGCAGCCGCCCTGAGCGCAGTGACTGATAAATTGGCCCTCGGCTTGTACACAGCGGCAGAAGAATTGGTGCCGCACAAACCAGGAAGGAGCGGGTTCGTAGTGGATCTTGAGCTTAGTCAGAAGTAGGTCCCACGGCATAGTGCGGGCAGAAAGGAGAGAAGACTGTAGCGGTAGCCATAGGTAGCACCAGGTGGGGATCCATTTCGCCAGTCCTCGTCGCCAGTTTTAAGTTCTGAGGCGGCAATAATAGAGGAGGCGGCAGTGCAAGTGAACGTTTATTAACAGTAATAACTTCTGACAGAATGGAATGGAGAAACCCCCGCCTGACAGCTATTTATATGGGTAGCTGTCAGACGGGGAACCAATAAGAGAACTGTCTGGGCCAATCAGAGGCATTTTGGACAGCACCATCTGCTGGCCGCACCGGTTAGAACACAACAGTTACAATTATATGAGCTGAATAAAATAACCTTCCCTGGGTGTGGCCAGAGTGGGCATGGCCAGCTTGATGTCACTCTTGTCAGGGGCACCTGTTGTGGCTTGAGTACTCTGCCAGTGTAAACGGGCTCCCAAGCTCTGTTTTCGGCTGCCATGGTCTCCTGCAACCCTCTGCCAGTGAAAACGGAGCTCAGGAGGGCTACATGATACAGACAATGCCCTTCCTTCTTGCATTCCACAAAGCTATTCATTTTTTTAAAATTCTAGACTTTTGTGTCCAATTGACTGACAATGAACCTTAACCTGGGTATGTTTCACTTTGCATTGCTTGTGTTAAGCATTGTTTTTGTTCTTTATTATAAGCTACCTGGGGTTTGCCCTCCTACAAATAAATAAATATCTTTCTAGAGTTCCCTTTTGTTTATGCACATGAAATACTACCTTTCTCAAGGTGAGATCTGAGCCCACGGCCACCTGTCATGGGATCAAGCTAATTCACTGAGTCAGATTCCCCATTCGAACTGCACTTCCCATCATCCCCCAACAAGCATAGTCTTTGGGAGATGCAGTGGAATAGATTTCAATTGTTTCAGGCCAGAGAAGCAGGCTGTATGCAGTTAGTGCAAGTCTAGACCTGTATGTACACATTCGTGTGAAAGCCATATCCCATCATTAAGAATGGCTATTCAAAGCTTGCTCACCCCTGATTTATGGGAAATGCCAATCTGAATAGTTCTTTTGTCTTTTGCTCTGTCTTTACTAGGGGTTGCAATTGGCAGAATTAAGCAGTCCAGATTTTAACATTTGCTTACAAAGAGTTGGTAGGTTCTGGTGGTTGACCTTTTCAGAACATTTTATTTGGTATGCTAATCCTTTTTTTACTTCACGCTGCATTGTACTGAGAACGCAACTGAGCTAAGCAAATAGCAAGAATGGGTCATATATTCCAGCCAGAAGAAAATTTCAAAACTTGTGAATTTGCCCAGACCAAATCAACTCATCTTTCTGAAACAAGCGATGATCTTAGTGGAACCAATGTTGATAGTAATGAATGAAGCAGGTACTGCAAATGTCAGCCAATGACATTTTTATGTTAAGAATGATGGGCTTGGAATAATTTAGAGTTGAGATGACAGATCAAAGCATGTAGCTGATGCAAAAGGAGGTACTTTTTAGAACTTGTGTGGAGATAATGCAAAGAAAGAATGGAGCAAGATAAAGTACTTTGCATATTTTAGCTCTTCTGATCTCCCTCTGATATTTAGTGTATCAGGAAAAAAGTAAAAAAAATTGTGCCTGTTTGCTTACTGTATTAAATCCAAGTTTGGTTGGTTTGGTTTTGGCTAACCAGGCAGTGTGTAAAATCAGCCAAATGTGGACCAATAAAATTAACTATAGTAAAGCATTTTTCCCTTCCATTCAATCGAATTTTCAGACACTTCCTAGACAACTCCCTGTAGTTTTCTTGGCAAGATTTTCCAGAACTGATTTTCCATTACTTGCTTCCTGGGGCTCAGAAAAAGTGACTGGCTCAAGGTCACAAGGTGACTTTGTGCCTAAGGCAGACTACATTCTGCCGTCTCTGAGTTTTTAGCCTGATGCCTTAATCATTACACCAAATACAGTAAGTCACAGTTTCATGCGGTTGATGAATCCTGCCATTGTAAGTGTATAGATTTGTACTCATTTAGCTGGGAATAAGAACACTTGGTTCAATATGGTTTATGTCGGAGTTAGGAAAGAACTTCATATGTAACTTTTGTGAATATGGGAAATCATAATAGGTCATATAGCTTATTATTGTCTGGAGGACCTAAGGGGTTGTTCTTTTCATGTTTTTCCTTCCTCTCAATTAAAATGTTGCACAACATTTTGTTTAGATCCTACTTTTCAGATATTTTGAGGGGGACCTTTTAAGGTAATGGTACATTGAGTTGAAATATCTTTAAACAGGCAACTCCCCACATTTTTTTTACTGCCACAAACAGAAATAAATCTTTTCTCCTTTCAAACTTATTTAGTTCCTTTAAAATGTTGCCAGAATTAAATATTCTGGAATTAGCTGAGTGTTGATTTATTAATACGCTTCAGATAAGAGCTGGGTTTTTGTGAAGTTACTTTCAATTGCTGAGAAAATTCCAGCCATCGATGAATGCCATACTCATGGCTAAAACCACTCAGCAATGCATCCTTTCAAGAACAAGACATGGGGGATAAAAATTCCCAAATGCAGAGATTCCAACTGTTTTGGAGTTTGCTGTGTAGCATCATGCCACTAATCTGAGTTGCACCTGAAAATGTTCATTAACTGGACTGGAAGAGACTCTCAAGGCCTATTAATTTAATGATATTCCTTAGGATTAGCAGAGAAATCTATTGTGTGTGGGCAAAATCATGCCCGCATCATGGCTCAGTTCCTACAGTCGCTTTCCATAAACTAAAAAAACAAAACAAAACTAGAATAGGGTTTTACGTTCTGTCACTCCCAAGCTTCATGTGATCTGAACTAGGCTTGCTGATCTTGTTGCTTAAATCTAGTCATTAATTGAAGGTGCCTTCATTTGGAAGTCATCCAAAATGACTGATAGTTGTAAAATGAGAAAAAGCTAAGAGAACTGGTTGTAGGAAGGGTATGCTGAGGTCTTGCAGTGTGCTGCACTGTAATTGTCTGCACTGCTACATCAAAAGACTAGCACATGGTTGTCTGTAACCTCTGGTGCCCTGGTGCCATTGCACTTCAAAGAGGGTTGCACGCAGGGCAGGGTAGATTAAAGGCTGTTTTCATGTGGGCCAGCCTACGAAGTTGTGGCCAGTGAAAACCTCACACTGCCTGCTTCTGACTGGAGTGAGGTCAATTTTTCTCCCCCCATTGGGGCCAAGATAGCAGTAGCATCGTCGACAGGCAGCTGCTGGTATGCCTGCGTGAGATCCAACTTTGCGAAAACCCTGCCGTGGCCTAAGGTGTGCAATACATGTTGCACCACGGGCACTGGGTAAGGATGGGCTTGCAGTGCCTTATTGACAGTGGATTTAAAGTCCGCACAGATCCTAATGGATCCGTCGGACTTTAAAGGGACCATTATAGGGGTCTCCCAAGGGGAAAAATCGGCTGGTTCTAACACCCCCTGACCCAGGAGCTTGTCAAGCTCAGCGTCTACCTTTGCTTTTAAAGCGAGAGGCAACCACCGAGCCTTAAGGCAAATGGGAGCTATGGTAGGGTCAAGGTTTAAGGAAATGGGAGTCCCTGTATAGCAGCCTAATGTAGGGGAGAAAACATCTTCAAATTCAGAGAGGTGAGAGGCCAGGTTGTCCCTGGGAGTAGAGGAACAGTGGGTGGAGTGGATGCCCAAGATAGAGAGATCTAGAGCCCTAAACCAATCGAGGTCCAGCAAGGAGGCTAGGGGCATTTGAACAACCAGGAGGGGCAGGCGCCCTCGGAAGGTGCCATAACTAATGAGGAAATGGCTACAGCCAAGTAACGGTATGGGGTTCCCTTGATAGTCCCTGAGATGGCAGTTGGCGGGTGCCAGCTGGTGTCGGCGTAGGTGGGGCAGCAGAGAATGTAAAGTGTCCCAGAACATGATGGATCTTGCGGATCCCATGTCCAGTTCCATAGAGCAGGGGTGGCCTTCAAGGAAGATGCTGAGGTCTTGCCGTGTGTTGCACTGTAATTGTCTGCACTGCTACATCAAAAGACTGGCACATGGTTGGCTGTAACCTCCGGTGCCCTGGTGCCATTGAACTTCAAAGAAGGTTGCACGCAGGGCAGGGTAGATTAAAGGCTGTTTTTATGTGGGCCAGCCTACGAAGTTGTGGCCAGTGAAAACCTCACACTGCTTGCTTCTGACTGGAGCGAGGTCAATCTTTCTCTCCCAATTGGGGCCAAGATAGGATAAATGTTGGTGGAATGAGAGTAGGCCAAGACCACACTAGATTCACCTCTTTCTAGGCAGTTGCATCTCTGTGGAAGAATTCTCTGATCTCTGCTTTCCATAGGGAGGATAAACATTGGGATGGTGCTTTTCTTCCTGATGCATCAAATACTTGTATAAAGCACTGTTATCACATGATTCCTGCAGGAAAGACCTGAAGAGAAAGGTGTATATGAAATTCAGTGCAAATGAGAGTTATAAAAAAGTAAAATTAACGGCTTAATCATAAGAGTATTTTATTTTCAACATCTGCTTCAGAAGATAGTCAAAGTCTTTTTTTGTAATTCAAAACACTATTTTCTTTTCAAAATCTGATTACAGTTGCTTCATAGCTAAGACTTTCCTTTTTAGAAACCATACTTTATTTCCAAAATGTCATTGTTCCTCTAAGCCCAAACAGAAATTCAAACAAAAACACTGTGAAATTCCATTTAGTTCCAAATTTGCTGCAAAGGCCAGGTGGGTTATAAAGCCATCCAGAGATGTAAAGAAATAAACCTTTTGTGAAATATATGCCTGTGGTTTTTCTGGAAGTCACTATGGGGATATATGATGTGTGTATAGAAAACATCAAGCATAGGAAAACTATGTGGCTAGGAATTTAAAATCCTCCTGAGCACCAATCATCTCTTAATCTAAACTATCTAGTCCAATGATAGACAGAATATTTAACCCAGAATTGGGGTGGGGGTGGTAACCACTGCAAAATTTCCCTGTTGCTGTGGATGATAGTCTCCGTAAATTGGCAGGCAAAATATTTTCAGACAATGTAATAGCAGTGTAACAATAGCCACTGTCACTTGATGGAAGATAATAACAAGCTGAGTGTCAGCTTTTCTTTTATCCCCTTTCTCAAAAATACAAAGAATTCCATTTGGGTTATTTTTTTTATTTTTTTATTTTTTTGATATTACCCAGTAAGTGCAGAGATGGATATAAAGTACATCTGGAGCTACTTTCTTATAAGTTCTTACATCAAATGTTAAAACGTGATGCAGAGCTAAAGCTATCAGATTGGTTCCTGGTGTCCTCTTTTGTCTTTTTTCCATTTTATATAGCAGGAGTCTCCAACCTTGGCAACTTTAAGCCTGGAGGGCTTCAACTCCTGGGAGTTGAAGTCCTCCAGCCTTAAAGTTGCCAAGGTTGGAGACTCCTGCTATATAGCTATCAAGAGTTCTGAAGTTCAGAGAGCAACACCCACTATGACCTGTTTTATGAGATCAAAATGACGTGTGATGACATCATCACCCAAATGATGCCATTATTCAGTAAAACCAAACAGAAGTATGTAAGTTGCATGATGGTGTCATTTACATATGCGCTTTCCTCATTGGAGATGCCCAGGATTCCAAATGATGATCCACAATACTTAGCACTTCCTTTGGCTGTGGTGAAGGATCAAGGACTACAGGCAAAAGCAACTTCCTTGGTTAAGCTGGTGAAATCCTTCCTGTTTCTGCAATAAAGATTAAAAAAAAAACGACCTGACATAGAAGATCCACAACTATTTGCTATGAGAATCTGGGATGAGAAGGAAATTGTATGCAGAAGGTAGATCAAAGATCTTAAGAACTGGTCAGATGAAACCAGAGTGCAAGGGCATGGAATAACTATTCTCTAATGCCATATCCCACTTCAAATCCCTCCCCCTCCAGAGTTATCATATTCACTGCAAAACTGAGAGGAGAACACTTAAAGAGGCAGTCTCTCTACTCCAGTGTTGGTGAACCTTTTCGGCATCAAATGTCAAAATGGTAGTGTTTGTGCACTCATGCGCACCGGAAACCAGAAGAGTAGCTGTCTGATGCACATGTGCAGGCTAGGAAGATGATCTTCCAGTTTCTAGCATGTGCATGCACACCAGCCAGCTGGTCTTTGCTTGCGCATGTGTGCAAGAAACAGGAAGACTGGGTGGCCGGCACGCCAAAACCCAGAAGAGCAACGGGTGATGGCTTGTATGCTTCATATCATTCATTTAAAAAAATACAGGGAGCAAGTACCTTAGCGAGGGTTAATTGTAAGCAAAGGCCAAGATTAAGAAAGCTGTATCAAACTCCTAGTGATTCACGCTAGGGAGGAGAAACATGGGTGATTTTGTTGTGTTCTGCAGCTTGTCATCCAGATAATGCTGGTATATTCCTTAATCTCAGATTTGTGATCATGTCTCTTTTGCTCTGTGATGGCATTTTATATAACATAGAAGCTGGAGCAATATCTCAAATTACTTTGAAGCAAAATATGAAGCAGTTGGCACATTCGGTATTTTGAAAAAAGCAATGTTTAGGTTCTTCCTTTGATATCGTATGGATTTTATGACATCTTTCTGCTTTCTGTCTAGGTCAGGCTTCTACAATCTGACATCTGATAAATGTTTTGGGATTTGAAGACTCAGGTTGACTCCAGTCAGCTTGGCCAAAGGCTAGTTGAAATCCAGGTTGATTAGCAGGGCATCTAGTTGTGGAAGACCGCCCTACATATATATTTACTGAATGTAGTGCTAGATTTGTAGAGGGGACTGGGACACACGTCCCCCAAAATTAATTTATTTTCTGCCTACTAATATAGCTGGAGTCCAGGGAATGGAATCTTTATCATATTAATAAATTTTATTTGTACATACTGTGCATTAAAAGAACATGGCAGTAATAAACCATTTGTTTAAATTTAATTCTATCAACCACCAAGTGTCCTTAAAAGGAAATATAATGAGTGCATTAAGGTAAAATGTGCTATAATACTACTTTCCAATAGCTAATATGTAGGGGTGAAATTCAGCAGGTTCTGACAGGTTCTGGAGAATCAGTAGCTGAAAATTTGAGTAGTTCAAAGAACCAGCAAATACCACCTCTGGCTGGCCCCAGAGTGGGATGGGAATGGAGATTTTGCAATATCCTTCCTCCAGGAGTGGGCTAGGAGTGGAGATATTGCAGTATCATTCCCCCAGGAGTGGAGTGGGAATGGAGATTTTGCAGTATCCTTCCCCTGCCACATCCACCAAGCCACGCCCACAGAACCGGTAGTAAAAAAAAATGAATTTCACCACTGCTAATACGTGAGATCAGGGCTTAGCCTAATTCCAAGAACTCCTCTAAGAACCTTAGCTGTCCCATGATGAACCCCATAGTTTGTTCATTGTGATGGTATTGTCCTTGTGCCACCACTGATACTTGTTGAAGGAAGAGTTTCAAGTGAATGAAACTGCTACTTTAAAATAAACTTGTGTACAATATCTGTATGTCAGGTTGGAAACCAGGAAGAAACTCTCTAGAATTAGAGCCTTTGTAGGGACTTATGCTTAAATTAGAACATTAGAAACCCATGTTGCTAACGGGATGTGGAAGACCTGGAACTTTTAAACATGTACAAGTAAATACATGTATGAGAAAGTTTGCCTGGGAGGGGGGAGTCCTTGGTGCTCTCTGAGCTTCGTGGTTTTCTTGCAAATGTTTCATTACCAAACTAGGTAACGTCATCCGTAGTCAGTACTAGACATTTGGTAATGAAGCTTCTACAAAAAAAACCCACCAAGCACAGGGAGCACCAAGGATCCCGCAGTTCAACCCTGAATTACACATATTATCTTCCAAAGTTATATCTGCTCCTGGGACAATGAAAGAACAGAAACAGGGAACAGAGTTTCTCTACCTGTGTCTCTTCTGGCTCACACATGTCCAGCAATAACCAATCTCTTTTTGGCAGTAAAGCAGTGTAATGGTCTAGAGGTGAATACACTGGCCTCCCACTCGGAAGGTTGAGAGTTCAATCCTAGGCAGTGACAGATGTTTCTCTATCAGGGTGCAAAGAGAAAACATCTGCTGTGAACTTCGTGTAGGTGTCAGGAAGGATATCCAGCCAGTAGATGCTCAGCGCTATTCAGTGATCCTGACTCCACCCCAATAAAAGGTATTACAGGATTGTAAACAAAAAAAAATCTCTTTTTGGCCAATACCTGTTCCTTCCCTAACCCCTGTTCCTCTGAGAAACAGTATATGAAGACATGGCAGGCTCACAATGGTGAAGTTAAAAGCTGATTTAGACCTGTCCGCAACTGTACATAGATGTTGCCCCATATCTATGATCCAAAGGATTTGATGGGTAAGTGTTCTGACCCCCCTTCCTCCATTGCCCACACAGAACACACACTCCGGAACAGTACAAGGGAACAAGGTTTATTGCACAAACAGACAAGAGGTTCCATGGCAGCAAGCCACCAAGACAAAACTCACAGGAACAGAACACAAAAGCAGCTATCCAGCTTGCCAGGATCCCAGACTAGAGCTTCTGGCATAAGTCTTCTGTTGACTGCTGCGAAGGGCGTATGCAAAGTCAACCCTTTTATAACCTAAAAAGGGTGCCTCCCAACCACCAGCTGAGAGCTCTTTACCGCCTATAATTACGCCCACGCTCCTTGCGTCTGGGCGCGCCGGTAACGGGTGTCAAGAAACTCCCTGCTGAGTCCTGAGTCACTGTCACGTGACTCTTCCCTGCTGCTCCAAGGCATGGCATCGGGAGTCCTCCTCCTCTGGCTCTCACCACTGCTCCATGCCTCAGGCGCCTCCTGGTGGCCGACCAGACTCTCGGATCCCTGCTCAGCCTCCGAATCCTGTCCAGGGTCGCCCATCTCCTCTGGAGCTGACTCGTACGGACTATCACTCTCGGGAGTCTGGTGGCAGCGGCAACGGCAATGGCTGGGCCACAACAGGTAAGCATATATTGAGAATGGCTGCAGACAGGTGATGTGCATATTTCCAAAATCCCAGCTACATGTGCGGAAGTGTGAATCCTGCATGCTGATTGGTTGATCCAACTTCCTGTTCTGTGCTTTGCTATTTGAGTGCCCCCTAGCCAGAATATTATATTTCTAGAAGTATAAATGGAACACTTATGCAAACATTCCCGTATGACAGGCATACACATACACACCCTGATGTGGAGTGCTGAAGAAATCTGCTCGACCTTCCAATTCACATTTCAGCCTAATGACCTTTCTACACAAGCTCACTTTGCTAGCAACTAATGGACAATACAAATGAGTAACCTTCAACATATCAACACATCAACCCCTTAGATTTTTCTCAAGCACAGCTCTATGGAGGGCAGCTCTTGACAGTGCCAATGTGGCTAGCAAATCCCTAACAAGAGTGTCGATGAAGCAAGGTGTTCAATGGTCCACACAACATATTTAATACAATTGGTGCCTTAGTCTAACAAGATGGCGATGTTAGAGGAAATGTGCACAGAACAAAGGCATGCAATTGGTGGTGCAGTGGTTCGAATGTGGTATTGCGGGCTATCCCTTTCCACAGCCAGGAGTTGAATCCTGACTGGCTCAAGGTTACCTCTGCCTTCCATCCTTCCAAGGTCGGTAAAAGATTTGTGAAGGAGGGGGAGTTCCCCCCTAAATTAATGAGGTGCTGGATCTTGGCATTCCTTGTAGCATACATTTGAAATAAGCGAAAATAAACCTGGGGCATGTTCTAATAAACAACTTTAATATAAAATAAAATAATAATACAAATCTTACTATCTAAATCTTACATTTTGGCAAGAGCTATGTTGCCCACCTCCTTCGGCAGGCGAATGGAAGATCAGAAGGAAAGTAAAAGAATGTGTGACGTATTATGAGACATGCGCAGTAAATCATAAGAAACAATCCAGTCTACTGTATAACTCAGAATATAAGCACAAGTTGACAAACCAATTAACACAGTGACAAGATTCTTACAGGCAATATACTGACTCCTAACTGTTTAGAGAGGACTATAAAGCACTATAAAGCAGTATATACTGTAAGTCTAGGTGCTAATATTCTTGCTATGCAAGATTTTAGGAGACAAAACCTAGACTTGACCTTTGAAAAGTGGGACAGTGGCCACATTCCTCAAAAATAATTAAGCTGACCCAAAAATTCACTTCCATTTCTTTAAAATCACATTACATCTTTTAAATTAAAGTTAATATGATTTTTTTTCTTTTGCCACAATAAAGAAGAGCAATTTAGAAGCAATTTTTGAAGGTGCTTAATGATTTGGGGTCACACATACTGTATCACACATCCCAGATGCAATCACTTTTTTTAATGTCCTGCTTATTTTACTGTTTTCTTTCTTCTTTCATGCTTCAAAGATGAGATCAACTCATCCCTGGTAATTTTTAGGAAGGGTAATGTATACATATTTTTACCATGTCTACTAAAGTTTATGTGTTTGTGTCTGTTTGTACCTGTGTGTTTTTTGTTTATGTAAGAAAAAAATAGATTGCTGTTATCTACTTATAATCAATTAGGAGTGAGACAGGGATGAAATCCACCTTCTGACAGGTTCTGGAGAACTGGTAGCAAAAATGTTGAGTAGCTCAGAGAACTGGCAAATGCCACCTCTGGCTGGTCCCAGAGAAGGGTGGGAATGGAGATTTTGCAGTATCCTTCTCCTGCCACACCCACCAAGCCATGCCCCACCAAGCCACACCATGCCTACCAAGCCATGCCCACAGAAACGGTAGTAAAAAAAATGAATTTCACCACTGGGGTGAGATATAAATATTGGAAATGAAGAAATGGATCGATGGATGAACAAATCATTATGATACATTGTTTCCAGACTACTTCATCTCTGCAGCACTTATAAACTGCAGGAAAACTTAAGTGATATATGGACTGAAGGGAAACTCCCTGTATTTTATGGTGTGATGAGAACTCCTGAATGAAACTACCTGGTTTAATACTAGTCAACAAAGAACTGGTTTGAAACATGAAGCATAATAATAAAAATCAGATAATTTGTTTGAGATACTCAAAAAGCACATGGTGAGACTAGCTGAAACAGGCAGCCTTTTTTGGAATGCCTACATTTTAGCTATCTTTAGAACACAATCCTTTAATTATGCACATAATTATAACTATGTAGGTTTTAGAGCAGTTATAGAAGGAAATAGACAGTGCCAAAAGCAGAAAATTGGCCCCAGGAGCATTTTTATACATGCATATTTTCTTCCATAAGTTAGATGTTTAATCTTATACTCTCTTCCTTTATTGTTTCTCCCCTTCATAATAAGCTGCATATTCCTCAAATGAGTAAATTTAATTAATATTTAAGGCACCCAGTCAATGCTCTTCTATGTATGTTGCTAATACCGAAAGATTAAAAAAAGACAATTTGATTGAAGGACAGGTTTTAAATATCAATAAGAGAATAATTAACTCTAGTTTCAGTTTCCTCCCCAGAGGTTATATTAAACTAGGATTATTTGTTGCTAATAATATCTTGTATAATTTTATATTTGGAGGCCATTTTTCTTTGAAAGAAGTTTAATAGGTCAAGACTCCTGGGAAACTCCAAACCACTAAAAGGGGTTCCATATTTTTTTTCTTAAATATTGCCTCAGGCCAGGTAGCTGAGCTCAGATTTTTGAGTATACTCCTATGAAATCTTAGCCACAAATAACTTTAAGGTATGTCACAAGCTTTTTCTCAATCAAAACTGTCCAACCTAGGCAACTTTCAGACTTGTGGACTTCAACTCCTAGAATTTCTGGGCCAGCTGGCTGGGGAATTCTGGGAGTTGCAGTCCACAAGTCCTCAGAATCCACAGGTTCTCGGGATCTGATGAAAAGCACACTGTGCAACAAAACTTGAGATTTTCCTTTCATTTTTATTAAGGCAAATAGGACCTTGTTTCCATTCCAGCAACATTCTCCTACTCCGTTTTACTGAGAAACAGCAGGGAAGGGATGAAGCCATGCATCAAATATATTGAAAATCAAATCTCCTTCCTTAGTTGAACATTAAATGTTCCATTAAGCATGTATACAGTCGCTATAATGCTGGTTGATCATGTATACATATTGCTCTATTGCTAAGGACTCTACTTCTGTTTAGAGGTTAGAAAAGTGATAAAGACAATGGCTAAAATTCTCTTTCAAGTGGCTTTGGCTTTGTGTCTTGTTGGTTTATCCCATTCTGATTTCCTGTCTTCCGTCCAATCCACTTAGTGGGGTGTCACCTCTCTGACAGGTTATAGCACTATAGCACTTAGACATATACTGCTTCATAGTGATTTTACAGCCCTCTCTAAGAGGTTTACAGAGTCAGGATATTGTCCCCAACAATCTGGGTCCTCATTTTACCCACCTCAGAAGGATGGAAGGCTGAGTCAACCTTGAGCCAGTGAGATTTGAACTGCCGAACTGCAGCTAGTAGTCAGCTGAAGTAGCCTGCAGTATTGCACTCTAACCACTGCGTCACCTCAGCTCTTACAAAGAGATTGTCAGCCCTTTGAGGTAGTTCAGAGAAAGAACACAATAATGAATATTAGCTCTGTCTTTATTGCATTGCATTATATTTTTTTCCTTCCTTTCCTTTTACTTTACACAAAACTAAGGGGATCCCTTCTGAAAGACTTCCTAAGTCCTCCATCCACCAGAATGGAGTTCTCTTTCTGTCTCCCAAGGTCTTCTCACACACCATTCCATAGATCAATTCTGTCCCTAATCCTTACTTCTTCTTTTTTTTACTGCACTTATCTGGATTGTACCCTGCTCTACTTCAGGAGCCTTCAAGGTCCTCTCTGGTTAAAGAAATCACCTAACAAAGATCAGTTCATCTCAGAGTCCCCAACCAACATTAAATTTCCTTTTACAACTCTGTAGTCTCTGTTCAGGGTAGAGTCAGAGCAACTGTATGGAACTGTTTACTGGCCAGATGCCTTCCTGATGCCTATGCAGAGTTCACAGCAGATACTTTTTTCTTTGCCACTACCTAGGACTGAACTCTCAGCCTTCTGACTGGGAGATGAACGTTTTCACCACTAGGCTACCATGCCGCTCTTAGTCCCCAACCATTATTACTTTTTATTACACACAAACCATCAACAGTTATCACTTCTAGATACATTTTACATTGTCGGTCATTACTTTTCTTTGTTAAATTTCTCCCACTGTCAAGTTATACTTATTAGCTCATTGGCCCAAGATTTCTGGGCTGCCTTCACATTTCTGTGACTGATTCACAGAGGCATCACAGTATTACATAAATCCATCTATCAATTTAAAGGATTGTGGTATCACCAGTGACGTGTAGTCAGGGGAGGCAGGGGAGGCACAGCCTCACTGCTCTCATCATGAAAAGAAAAAAATTTCTCCCTTTTTACTTTCATCTCTTTCTTGCACGTGCAAGCAAAATACCCCAGGATCACAGTGGCGGCGACAGCAACTCCTTCCGCTCCGCTGCGGAGAAGAGCCACAGGAAGGAGGGGAATGGGAGCACATGTGCAGGAGGATCCTCAGCGCCAGCCTCAGATCAGCGCAGCTGCGGTCCCCTTCATGTTGGCTCAGGAAGGAGGGGAATGGGACCACGTGTGCAGGGGAAGGGGACTGCGGCTCGCGCTGATCTGAGGCTGGCGCTGAGGAGCTTCCTGCACACGTCGACCCATTCCCCTCCTTCCTGAGACAACATGAAGGGCTGCCTCCTGCACACGTGGTCCCATTCCCTTCCTTCCTGTGGCTTTTCTCCGCAGTGCAGCAGAAGGAGTTGCTGTCCTCGCCACCGTGATCCTGGGGTATTTTGCTTGTACGCTTGCAAAGATCAAAGTTGTCACAGTCCTCCCTTCATGATGATAATTTGATGACGTCACCAGCCTCACCAGCCATAAACCTCACCGCACGTCACTGTGTATCACAATATTTGGGAACCATTAATTTAACAACTTATTTGCATGGCTAAACTGTCCAACAGTAATTATCTCTGGAATTATCTTTAACTTGTAATGGGTCTTTATCTTTCAGGCTGAATTAACAACTTTCAGCAAGATCAGTGGGTTCCAGTTTTTTTGTTTTTTTTTAAAGGTTGCAATATCTGGTAATTTACGTTCAGAATTCCTTATTCTGTATCATCCAAGTTAGTCAATAAGAACTGTGACTAAAAGCACTTTATGCAGAACCAGGAAATAGATTTTTTTAACACTGTGCCATAGGATGACATTTTTTTAAATATTCCTCCCATTGCTTTTTTTAAAAAATAGTTCTGTGTAATTCATACTCTACAGATCATTAATGAAAAGAGGGAGAGAGACAGACAATGAACTGTAGTATATGTGAACAATGTTTAATTTCTGGCCAATTTCTAGTGTGGGTGGAAGAGTAATTTTGAAGATGTACAAAATGTAGTTTCTGAATTAAAAGCTTTGTGCTAACTCTCTGTGAGTATCTGTAGAAATGAGCAAATATGTAGGAATTTAGCGGAAGAGATTCTACATGTACTCAACCCCATTTTCATTTGGCCTTATATAGCCCATATAATTCTGCATAGAATTATATTGAGTCAGCGCACATCTATACTAATGAAAGACCAAGCCAAGGTCTTATTTTTCCCCCCAGAAAGTGCTAGTGCTATCTTATAACCAAAGCCAGAATGACATAGTAGAACATTAAGGAAGAACTATGGAGATTCAGCTTCAAACATGATTTCTCATTTCATTTACTGCATCTCATATGGTTATTGAGTGAGACCTCACCGAAACGTTGCCAAGACAATTTTCACGGGTGTAGGTATGCTGGTCTTGTTGTATTCGGGTCTTTTCCTGTGTAAGATTGAGATTGTCTTGGCAACGTTTCGGCGAGGTCTCACTCATCATCTTCAGGCTGGTGTTTTCGGCTTAAAGCGTGGTCGGAGCTGCCATCTTTCTATAAATCTTGGTGGGAGTGCTGGCTTTGTTTCAGTAAGTGGATTGATTGGCTGTGTGATTGTATCATGATTGGTAGATTGGTGCTGGCTGTTTGTCCATTGTTTTGTGTTGTAACAGCCTGGGTGGTGGGGGGGCTGGACTCCGACAGCGAGGGGCCTGATGAGTCAGCTCTGGAAGATGTGGAGGACCCTGCACAGGGTTCCGACACTGAGCAGAGATCAGAGAGGTTGGTTGGCCACCAGGAGGCGCCTGAGGCATGGAGTAGTGATGAAAGCCAAAGGGAGTGTGTTCCTGACATCATGCCTTGGAGCAGTGGGGAGGAGACAAGGGAATTGGTCCTGGATGCTCGGACACGAAGGGCTGATAGACATAGAGAACAACTATGCAGATACAGAAGATAATTGGACCCAGGTGGTTGTAATTAGGCTCCTCTCAAGACTGTATAAAAGGAGGGACTTAATAATAATAATAATAATAATAATAATAATAATAATAATAATAATAATAATAATAATAATAATAATAAAAATAAATTTTAATTTATTAGCCGCTCCCTCTCCCCAAGGGACTCGGGGCAGCGTACAATAAAAAACATACATACATACATATAAACATACAGATACACACATATACATACATATACATACACATACATACACGGAGGAGGTAATAATTAAATATACAACACATTAATAATAATAAAAATTTGCCATTAAAAACACCCCATAATAATAATGCAATTTAAAAAGGACTGTCAGGAGGAATAGGATAAACTACGGTTGAGCCAGGCCAGATAATTGAAAAAGGTGGGTCTTGAGCTTTACACGGAAGGAGCGGAGGTCGGAAGTAATCCTGATGTCAAGGGGGAGGTCATTCCACAGGGCTGGGCCCATCACAGAGAAGGCCCTGCTCCTGGGCGTCGCCCCCTGACACTGTTTAGTGGATGGCACCCGGAGAAGTCCCTCTCTGTGTGAGCGGATTGGTCGTTGGGATGTATGGGGCAGGATGCGATCCCGCAAGTAACTAGGTCCTATGCCATGGAGCGCTTTAAAGATCGTAATCAAAACTTTGAAACTCACCCGATAGACCACAGGAAGCCAGTGCAGCTCGCGCAGGAGAGGTGTTACATGGGAGTACCTAGTCCTCCCCATAATCACCCGCGTGGCCGCATTCTGGACCAACTGTAGTCTCCGAGTGCATCTCAAGGGAAGCCCCATGTAGAGAGCATTGCAGTAGTCCAGGCGAGACGTCACCAGTGCATGGGTGACTGTGCGTAAGGCATCCCGGTCCAATAAGGGGCGCAATTTGCGCACCAGGCGGACCTGGTGGAACGCCCCCCCTTGCCACGGCTGTTACATGGTCATCCATGGACAGCCGGGCATCCAGGAGGACGCCCAAATTGCGCGCCCGTTCCATGGGGGCCAGTTGCTCGCCCCCGATGGCCAGGGATGGAAGCAACTGGTTGAACCGGGGGGCCGGAAGCCACAGCCACTCCGTCTTGGAGGGGTTGAGTTTGAGTCGGTTGTCATCCATCCAGACCCGTACGGCTTCCAAGCACCGGGACATCATTTCGACGGCCTCGTTGGGGTGGTTCGGGGTGGAGATGTATAGCTGAGTGTCATCAGCATACAGATGATATCCCACCCCAAAGCCACGGATGATCTCGCCCAGCGGTTTCATGTATGTGTTGAGCAGGAGTGGCGAGAGAACCGACCCCTGTGGCACCCCACAAGTGAGGGGGCTCAGGGTTGATCTCTGCTCCCCTGTCAACACACGTTGCATCCGGCCAGAGAGGTAGGAGCCGAACCACCGTAAGACGGTGCCCCTGACTCCCAACCCCTCCAGCCAGTGCAACAGGATACCATGGTCGATGGTATCGAAAGCCGCCGAGAGATCTAATAGGACCAGGATAGAGGAACAACCCTTATCTCTGGCCCTCTAGAGATCATCAACCAACGCGACCAAGGCCGTCTCCGTGCTGTGCCCGGGTCGGAAGCCGGACTGGCGCGGGTCTAGATAGTCATTTTCCTCCAGGTGACGTGGAAACTGTTGAGCCACCACACTCTCTACAACCTTCGCTAAGAAGGGAAGGTTGGAGACTGGACGATAATTAGCTAGCTCCAATGGGTCCAGGGAAGGCTTCTTGAGCAGGGGTCTCACAACCGCCTCTTTCAAGGCGGCTGGCAGAGACCCCTCGCCCAACGAAGTGTTCACTAGGCCCAGGAGCCAGTCGTGTGTAACCTCCCAGGAAGCCAGTACAAGCCAGGAGGGACACGGGTCCAATAAACATGTGGTAGGTCGCAGACGTCCACGTAACCTGTCCAAATCCTCGATGGCAACCGAGTCAAACTCCTCCCAGAATGGTCTCTCAAGACTCGCCTCGGGCGCCTCCACTGGACCACTGAAAGGGACCCATCCCCTCCGGATTTGAGCGACTTTGTCCTGCAGATATTTCCCAAATTCCTCTGCTCTGCCCTGTAGAGGTGCTTCCTGCGGCCTCTGAAACAGGAGGGAGCGGGTCACCCGGAACAGGGCAGCAGGGCGGTTATCTGCGGATGCAATAAGAGCAGCACAATGTTGACGTTTGGCCGCTCTTAATGCCACAAGGTACGTCCTTAAGTAGGATCGTACCTGTGCTCGGTCAAATTCGGAGCGGGAGGATCTCCAACGACTCTCTAGGCATCTCTTGTGGCGTTTCATCACCCTTAGCTCCTCGGTAAACCAAGGGGCCAGGGTGGTTCGTTGCCGCAGGAGAGGCCGCAAAGGCGCCACCCGGTCTAGGGCCCCGGCAGTCGCACTATTCCATGCGGCTACCAGGTCCTCCATCCGGGGGCGGGTCAGGTCTACAGGAGGTGGCCCAAGCTCCGTCTGGAACCTATCTGGTTCCATCAGGCGCTTGGGGCGGAACCATCTAATGCCTTCCGGTTCCGCCTCCCCGCAGCAGGGGGTAGCACCAGGGAAGTCAAGTCGGAGAAGTGAGTGATCTGACCATGACAGGGGAGTGATAGTTAAGTCCCCTATTCCCAGATCACACGTCCACTGGCCAGAGACAAAAACAAGGTCCAACATGTGGCCCCCTTCGTGGGTAGGGCCCTGAATTAATTGGGTCAGGTCCATGGCTGTCATGGAAGCCATGAACTCCCGAACCCCCTCAGACGCTTCTCCCATCGCCGGCAGGTTGAAATCCCCCATCACTAAAAGTTTGGGGGTCTCAACCGCCACCGATGCGATCAGCTCGAGGAGTTCAGGCAGGGCCGCTGATGTATAGCGAGGAGCCAGGTATACTATCAGCAGGCCCAACTGCCTCCCTGGGCCCCATCTCACGACAAGGGACTCACACCCGGATGTCTGTGGCACAGTGAACTCTCTCGGCTCTAGGTCTTCCCGGATAATCACTGCTACCCCACCGCCCCTTCCCTGGGCCCGAGGCTGGTGAAATGCTTGATAACCTGGAGGGCACATTTCCACGAGGGGTAAACCTCCCTCGTGGCCCAACCAAGTCTCAGTTATTCCTGCGAGGTCAGGCTCCCCCTCCTGAATTAGATCATTGATGAGGGGCTGGTTGCAGGATTCAACTTAATTATCAGCACTGCAGAAGCTCTCGCCTGTTTCTTATCTTGGAAGTCTGGATTGCTGCCAAGGTCTAGTCAGTGTGTTAATTTACTGTGAATAAATCATCTAGCAGTAATTCTTGTCTTGGAGTGCTTTGGTGTACGAAGAGGGGGGTCAGAACATATATATATATATATCAGCCGAGAGCCACTCATGTAGTGGCTAGTCTCATATAGACATCTGGAAACCACACCTAGTCAACAAACGAGCCCCACCAACCACCCAGGCCATTACAACACAACCCCACCACCACCAAGTTTTATAGAAAGATGGCAGCTCCGATCACACTTTAAGCCCAAAACCCAGCCTGAAGATGGCAAGTGAGACCTTGCTGAAATGTTGCTAAGACAATCTCAATATATATATGCTGGTCTACATATATCACAGTGGGTCAAGCCACTCTTCCAGCATAATGCTGGAAAGCCTGACCCCCTCTGATGTATGGTATTGACATGACCTTTGCATTTGTCTGTAGGTTTCAGGATTGAAGGATATTTTATTGTGATGCAGGAGAACACCGACTGCTCCACCTGAAGCATTAGCACTGTTGAAACAAGGAAAGTAAATATTCTGAAAGAGCAAACACAAAAGTGTTAGGTAAAAACCAGATCTGACTCAGGTTCTCTTCCTGGTTTGGATCTTGCTTGACTAGGAACTGCACTGAAGTCATGGCAACACAGAAACTAATGGGAGCTGTGACAATCAATAGGGAAATAGAAGAAGGCAGTGAGAGCATGGATGGCCTCCTGGAAGAAATGATTAGCTTTCTGTTGAATCTGACACTCTTGGACCTCTATATTTTCAATGGATGAAGTAGAAGTATTGAAATCATCAGCCAGATAACATCCCTGGTCAACCATTGGAAACTGGTACAATAAATACCAAACATTTCAATATTCTTCTTCTTCTTCTTCTTCTTCTTCTTCTTCTTCTTCTTCTTCTTCTTCTTCTTCTTCTTCTTCTTCTTCTTCTTCTTCTTCTTCTTCTTCTTCTTCTTCTTTTTCTTCTTCTTCTTCTTCCTCTTCCTCTTCCTCTTCCTCTTCCTCCCCCTCCTTTTCTTCTTCTTCCACTTCTTCTTCTACTTCTACTTCTTCCTCCTAGCACATTCCCACAGGTGCAGTGCCCACTTTTCAGATCATTGAACACAACTTTGCACAGTTAGTTGTGTCTCCAGGGTGCAGGCCCATTGCTTGCATATCTTTGTTGAGGGTGTCTTGCCATCTCTATTTTGGATGCTGAGAGGTCAACAGCCATTGACTTCTAGTTGGTAGGCAGTCTTGGCCATGGGGGAAGCAACTTCTCTCTGGGCATGTCCATACCAGCGGAGTTGTTCTTTTCTCATCTTCTCTGTAATGGTGCCACACCAAAATGTTGTCGAATGGTGTCATTTGTGGTCAGGAAGGGAGATGCTCAATATCCAACAGAGCATTTGCATTTCCATGGTATGGAGATAGCTTTCAGTCCCTGTTGTTGCTGCCCAGCATTCAGTGCTATACAACACAACCGGGTGGATAGTTGTCTTGCAAATCTTAGATGTAAGACGGGTTGGTATTTGTCTATCACATAACAAATGAATATTAGGTTATTAAATCTGAGACTTAATTAATTGCATTTTTATAACTTCAGGTGTATAACTTTGTGTATGTGTATAACTTTGTGTACACACAACTTTGCTTTTGGGTATAACTTCAGGTTATGGAAAAATCAGATTGTTGAAAAGCAACCTGATCTCAGCATTTTGGTACTGAGTTCTTCAATATCGATAATGCAGTTATAACCTTTGCTGAGGTCAATGGAACTCATTCTCAAGTATGTATAGGATTGCAGCTTAAGCCATCGTGGTACGTTGATTTGGGAGCACTGATCCCCAAAATCTATTTTCCCTTTTTTAAAAAACATTAATTCCAACATAGCTGCAGGCACAATCTCTCTCTGATCATCTAAAGGGCTTCCACTACATGCTTAGACATGAATCTCAAACAGGATTTTGAATTGCTTTTCATTCTTTTTCAATTTATGGCAGAATTATATTTTTGAGGTGGTTGCCTGTTTTATTTTATTTGAATTTAAAAACCAGATGGTCCTTTTTAAAATTGGTATATAAGAGAAAACAAAGCTCATAATCGATCGATTATGATCTACAAGGTACTTTTAGGTAAAGGTAGTCCTCGACTTATGATTATAATTGAGCCCAGAATTATAGTTGTAAGTCATGGCAGCTGTTAAGTGGGTCAGTACATGGCTGTTCCTGATTTTATGAACTTTTTTGCCACAATCGTTAAGTAAACTCTGTGTTTGTTAAGTGAATGCTGTATCATTGAGTGAATGCAGTGGTTGTTATGCAATCCCTCTTTATTTGATTCTCCTCTACAGTGGTGGGATTCAAAAATTTTTACTACCAGTTCTGTGGGCGTGGTGTGGCTTGGTGGGCATGGCTTGTTGGATGTGGCAGGGGAAGGATACTGCAAAATCCCCGTTCCCTCCCCACTCCTGGGGGAAGGTTACTGCAAAATCCACATTCCCTCCCCACCCTACTAACCAGCCAGTGGTGGGTTTCAAAAATTTTTGGAACCTACTTTGTGGGTGTGGCCTCCTTTGTGGGAGTAGCTTGCCGGCCATGTGACTGGGTGGGAGTGGCTTGCCGGCCAAGTTCAGAGAACACCAAAGGACCCCACAGTCCTCTCCCTCCTTATCTTTTTCCTTTTTGTCCTTCGACTTCTCCTCCTCCTCCTTTCCCCACAACCCCACTCCCTTCTAGCAGTGATGGTGTTACCTAGTTTGGTAATGAAATGTCTGTAAGAAAACCACCAAGCTCAGAAAGCAGCAAGGATCCCACTATCCCCCAGCTCCTCTTTCTCCCTTTCATTCTCCTTTTTGTCTCCTTTTCTGCTCCTCCCCCCCCCCCACCGCACCCCCTTCTAGCACTTCACCAGCTCAGGCGCGACCGAAGAAGTTTCTCTTCTCAGAAATGTCTTCAGTGGAGCGGTGGTAGCCTGGCAGGCTGAGCCTGCGTCCTTTTCAGGAGCTCCGCTGAGGAAACTTCTCCGGTCGCGCCAGAGCTGGTGGAGTGCAGGCAAGCACCGTCACGTGACAGGGCGGGGCAGGAACTTACTTCCGGGTTCATTGACCAATGGGATCGTGCGATCTGGTGCGATCCGGCAGAAACCCACCACTGTAACCAGCTTTCCAGCTCCGTTCTCCTGTTCAGGACAACAAAAGAAGATCAGCTGGAAGGCAGTGGGGGCAGGGCCAGCCTATTTGCCAGTTCTCCGAACTACTCAAAATTTCTGCTACTGGTTCTCCAGAACCTGTCAGAACTAGCTGAATACCACCTCTGCTCCACTAGCTTGGCCACCTTGTAGAAGTCTCATTCTGAGCCACACCTAGTGGGGAAGTGGAATATGATTGAGCTGAAACCTGAACTGCAACAGTGCATGTCCAATGGAAGCCATAATTATAGAGGAGAAGTGCAGGCACTCTGGAGAGGGATAGTCTATGAGCTTTCCACGTAACCTTCTGGACCTCCTCTTCCACAACAGCAGAAGCAGCAGCCGGATTTAACAACCTGTTTGCACAAACCAGACCTAACAGGCTGGATATCTCTTCTACAAGCCGCAATTATTAAGGTCACAGGTAAAACAAACACATGAATTAATCCTACTCCAGTCAAAAAGCTTTGCCTCCATTGAGCTCTATTAGGTGAGTGAGTGCTAAGTTGAACAAGAAGTGGACTGTTGCTGATCAGGCAGTGTACTGAAAGCCTTGTCCTTGTTCAGAGCCACGGTGGCGCAATGGTTAGAGTGCAGTACTGCAGGCTACTTCTGCTGATCACTGGCTGCCAGCAGTTTGGAAGATCGAATCTCACCGGCTCAAGGTTGACTCAACCTTCCATCCTTCTGTGGTGGGTAAAATGAGGACCCAGATTGTTGGGGACAATATGCTGACTCTGTAAACAGCTTAGAGAAGGCTATAAAGCACTGCCAAGTGGTATATTATAAGCCTAAGTGCTATTGCCATTGTCACCATGCAGTCAGACCTACAGATTGATTCACATGTATCCTCATATCTATTGCTCCACACAGCCCATCCCTTGATCCTAAATGCCAAGCACCCAGTAACTCTTGCCTCACCAGGCATGATAGCCTCAAACCTAATAACATCTAACCTATTTCTA
The DNA here is from genome assembly GCF_964273705.1 of Natrix helvetica. Lineage (NCBI taxonomy): Eukaryota > Metazoa > Chordata > Lepidosauria > Squamata > Natricidae > Natrix > Natrix helvetica. Next base: position 80,487,084 of record NC_138552.1, read on the forward strand.
AATCATACTTAAATGCCTACTAAATCAAAGGAGTTTGCCCCTGAAAGATTATATTGCCCTTACTCTGTCAACCCATTCAGGGCCACAAAAGCCTCCAGGAAGTGTTCCTTTATGTAGATATAACATTATCCCCTTAGTGTTCAGTACAGATCTGTGAGTATTTATAAATGCGGTTGTGAACACATCAAATTTCGGCCATGCAATTAAGCATCTAGCAATGCTTTTCTCCACACGCTTCTCTTCATTTTTCATAAACCATAATCTGAAAAGGAAGTTTTGCTACAGAACGCTATTACATATATCCAGTGGTGGGATTCAGCCAGTTCGCACCACTTCAGAAGAACCGGTTGTTAACTTTCTGAGCAGTTTGGTAAACTGGTTGTTGGAAGAAATCATTAGGACAAAGAACCGGTTGTTAAATTATTTGAATCCCAACATTTCCAGTCTAGATCAAAGTTATGGATACAAATTATTTATAAACTAAATCATGGGTTACCTGGGGTGGTGCTGTTGCTAGGAGAGGAATCAAAGAGGGAGGGGATAGAGCTGGTAGGTAGCAGTGTCATGAAATCACAACACAAACTCCCCCTTTGTTATGCTCTCACTGTGATATGCATAACAGCATGAATAGAATAGCAGAGTTGGAAGGGACTTTGGAGGTCTTCTAGTCCAACCCCCTGCCTAGACAGGAAACCCTATAACATTTCAGACAAATGGTTATCCAACATCTTCTTAAAGACTTCCAGTGTTGGGGCATTCACAACTTCTGGAGGCAAGTTGTTCCATTGATTAATTGCTCTAACTGTCAGGAAATTTCTCCTCAGTTCTAAGTTGCTTCTCCCCTTGATTAATTTCTACCCATTGCTTCTTGTCCTGCCCTAAGGTGCTTTGGAGAATAGTTTGACTCCCTCTTCTTTGTGGCAACCTCTGAGATATTGGAACACTGCCATCATGTCTCCCCTAGTCCTTTTTTTCATTAAACTAGACATACCCAGTTCCTGCAACCGTTCTTCATATGTTTTATGAATGTATGTAAGAAGTAGAGCTTATGGCACGATGTCGCAACTCACGTTTTACCACTTTGAGAAAGTTTCAGCTTGGTCTGAACTATTTCTTTCTCCTTTTCTCTTTTTCTCATTCCCTTTGCACATACTTAGCCAGTTTTAAGTTGAAGAAGAATATGTACTTTCCCTTCTCCATCAGATAAACAAATAGGTCGCATGACTTATATTCTTCTCCCAATATGTATGTTCATATTCAGATAATTTCACACATTTGGTCTTGTTAGCACTGTGTGTCTTGATACTTTGCCAGGTATGTATGCTTAGTTTGAACAAGATGAGGTAATTTTACCCAATAGAAGCTGCTCCCCCCCCCAATGTAACACAGCGCACAAAGCTTGCATTGTGTGGTACATCAATATCATATAATCAAAGTGAGTCACAGATTATATTTATCAGGCCCTCTGTCAACATCGCTGGTTAATTATTCTTTCTTTCCTTTTTGTGCAAAGGTATTCTTCTTTGCCAATAGCTCAGTTCCATTACTTCAACTATTTTGCATGATTAAGGGTTACAGGGGACTAAACCAAGACCTAGAACAATCTGTGTCTTAAAATACTGAAAAGGTCAGGGCATACTCAGCCAACATTGGCCGTGCTACATGGGGATTCAGGGAATTGTAGTCCTGACATTTTTAGAGGACATTAGCTGGTAACATGGCATTGCCTGGGTATTTATAGACATTGAAGCATTTGTCTGACAGGGAGCCATTGAGAGGGGCCTTTCTTTCCCCTACTCCCATGCCCATCATTCCTGCCCTCTCCCTTCCCCATCCCATGAACTCCTCTTTCCCGCCCTGTCTATGATCCTGGCACTTTGCCCCAAAGCATTTGTCTGACTGGGAACCATTGAGAGGGGCCTTTCGTCTCTCTACTCCCATGCCCATCATCCCTGCCCTCTCCCTTCCCCCTAACACGTACTCCTCTTTCTCGCCCTGTCTACGATTCAGGGAATTGCAGTCCTGACATTTTTAGAGGACACTGAGTTGGTAGAAAGTGCATTGCAGGTTGAGCTGCAACAATACAGGTAGTCCTCAAAATGTAACGTAATTGAGCCTAGAATTACAATATCAATTCTGCCAGTCATTATGTGGGGCACCATGTCACCACAGACAATTTTATTTACCTTTTTTTAGCGGTCGTTCAGGGAATCCATTATTTGCAATGGACAGGTTTTACTTCCAGCAAGAAAATGTTGTAAATTGTGGTCATATGACTGTAGGATGCTGCAAATGGCTATAAATGCGGACTGGTTGCTGAGTGCCCAAAATGCAAATCACATGACCATGGGGAGGTGGGAGGAGATGATTTTGGAATTTTAAATCTCGGCCATAGGTAGTTTTTGGGAAAGCTTTGTCATAGCTTCACTCGGACACTAAGTCAGGGACTTCCTGTAAGTACAATCAGTTGGGGTCAGTATCCAAATGGCAGGATAAAGGATGTGGTGTAAAGCTTGCCCAATGGCTATACAGGTAGTCCTCAAATTACAACATTTTAGTTAGTGACCATATAAAATTACAATGGCACTGAAAAATGTGACTTACGATCATTTTTCATAGTTACAGCATCTCCATAGTCATGTGATCCAAATTCAGGCGCTTGGCAACCAGTTCATATTTACGACTGTTGCCTTGTCCTAAGGTCATGTGATCACTTTTTGTGACCTTCTTGCAAGCAAAGTCAATGGGGAAGCCAGATATAACTTAAAACTTGGGTTGTTAACTTATGAACTGCAGTGATTCACCTAACAACTCCGGCAAGAAAGCTAGTAAAATTAAGCGGTAAAACCCACTTAACAAATGTCTCATTTAACAGCAGAAATGTTCAGCTCAACTGTAGTCGGAAGTCGAGGAGTACCTGTATGGAATGAGAAGAATGGATTGGCTGCCACTGAATATGTTACATATTTTTAGTATGGTTTTCAGTAAGAATGTGACTGCTTGCTTTTTGTATCTTGTTCATTAAGCTCGATGTTGTTTTTAACTTGTTGTGAGCCAGCCCAGAATCACAGGTGCCGAGTGCTTAAATTCATTGGACAAATAAATAAAATTAAATAAAAAATAATGGCAATAAAAACCTTGACTATGCATGACCCCCACCTTAAAAATAGAGAAAGACTTTGTTCACCTACTTATACCCACTATTTTGACATTGCTCTCTCACACATAAACACATGCTTAAAAGAAGGATTGATCAAGCTTTTTTTAAACTTCAATTTGGCTTGCTGTTGAGTTTAAGCTTGACCAGTTAAGTGACCCTTTTTATGAAGATGGAGAATCCCCAAAATATATATCCAGTCGAGAGACAATGATCTCAGTTTAGATTAGAAGACTTTATTGACAATAAAACAAAAATGAATCCTTTTGAGTCTTTTACTACGCAGGCTCTTCCATGTGTAATTGGTTGCAGTATCATCAAACAAGTAGAGCAGCAATAAACAAAATGCAAAAACAAGAGGGAATACTAAGAAGTCTGAGCAAATTTGAAAATCTCATATATGTACTGCTGGTTATTTGTTAGGATGATATATAAATTTTTAGTGAAGTATCACTCAGAATCCAAAGAAAGATTCTACGATGAATTGGAATATGAATATAGTTATAGAGATGTGATAGTGGGAATTTCAACGGAAGAATTGTTAATTTTCTTCAAATATATTCACAATTGATATCAGATATTCGTTCTTCCCAAAGTTGATACATCACTGCAGTTTTGATTCCAAAAAATGTTGGAAACATAACAAGTAGGTTGGTTCTTTCTGTCCTACATGGCAATATTATAACACCAAAGGATACTGGGAAATGATTAACTAACTAACGGAACAAATTCTGACAATTGCTGTCCCATTGCAACCTGAATTATTTGTGCTACATTTTACCTAAATTGGCATTTCTAAATGTTAACAGTTATAAGGATTGATTCCCTCCTTGGAAGAACAGCTAACTAAGACAGTTAGACAGTGATTAAAATAACTTTGTCTTTAAAAAGCAAATTTCAAATCCAATTTACTGTTGGACTATGGGGTCAATCTCCATTCTATCTTTTTTTCTTCTTCTAGGGATAATGTGGATTTTAACTATATAAAGGATATGAAATATTTCATTATACTCCTACTTTCTAATGGGATATTGGAATATATCAGCTTTAGATCAGTCATTTATCAATCCATACTTCAGAATCTGTACTTTATTTTTTCTGACCTGTGATACTCCTTTCCTGCATTCTTTCAAATGTATAAAAAAAACTTGGAAAAGATAAATTTGATCATGTTTACCAACTAATGTTTGTTGGGACCCAAATAATAAATTGTGAAAATAGGATTTTCAATTTAAATGTATTTATATATTGGTCGGGATTAATCTGACTGACCATGGTTTTCTCAGACATCTTTCATTTTCATTCATTTAAGAGCTGTGGTGGCACAGTGGTTAGAATGCAGTACTGCACGCTATGACTGCCGGCTGCCAGAAGTTTGGCAGTTCGAATCTCACCGGCTCAAGGTTGACTCAACCTTCCATCCTTCTGAGGTCAGTAAAATGAGGGCCCAGATTGTTGGGGACAATATGCTGACTCTGTAAACTGCTTAGAGAGGGCTATAAAATACTGTGAAGCAGTTGATAAGTTTAAGCGCTATTGCTATTGCTATTTTCTCCAACATCAAATTTCAAAAATTTCAATACTCTTTCTATCCTATTTCTTCAAAGCCCAATCTTCACTTCTGTAAAATGTCACACAACATTGCCTGCAATATTCTGATCTTTGTAAGCATATAAATATCTACCAAGATAGTCCAAGCAATCTCAATTATAGATCCCAACTCATAGGCCAATTGAAATCCATAATCAACATCTTCAACATTCATTCAAACTTTCAAGGCCTTCTTCTTCCTTAGTTAGAAATAGAACATTTGAGAGCAGCTGATAATTTCCCAGGCAGTCAAAGGAAGATTTCATAATGGACTCTTTTAACAAGACTGACCCATGTTCTTCCCCAAAGTAAAGAAATTAAATTGTACTCATTTTGGTTTGAGTCTTATGATAGCCCAGTTTAACTAACCACTTGATGCTGATTCATTTGGAGAACTGAATTTCTTGTATTTCTTAAAACAGAAAAAAAAACTTTGCAAAGCTACTGGTATGTTGTAGTTTAATTTTCAGATATGGTTAAATATATCAACGGAATAGTATTAAAATATCAGAGTAGATTGGCTGTCCTTCCTTCCTCCCTCCCTCCCCTTCCTCCCTCCCTACCTTCTTTAGTAAATACAATTCCATGTATAACTTCCTGTAACTTTCCTTCATAGCATCATATTGAGGGGATAGGGAGAAAGGATAAACAAATATTACTGTTTTTGCTTATTTTGCCACACCCATTTTCAGCCTGGATGGCCTCCTGCAACACCCTGCCATCCAAAATGGGCTACCAAGACTCACCAGCTTTCCCTCCTCCACAAGCAGTCCGGCTGAGTAATCTACAAAGCTATTGATAACAATCCATGATTAATTGCCGGGTGGTTTTCATTCTGGGTCACAAGGGGATGGGTGTGCGCACACGCGGGGTGCAGGTTATCCTAATTACCAGGTAACTATAAAAGGTGGTGGGGAGCTTCGGTTGGCAGCTCTGACTATTTATTCATTGCCTTAGTGCTTTGTTGGTCAGTTTGTGACGGAGGAAGAATGCAAACTGCATTTATAAACCATTTCTGTGTTTTGCTGTTTTCATTAACCCTTCAGAACCTGACAGTTTGTCAGAGGTCTCACCAGAGCTTACACCAGATCACACACACCCCAGCCCGGTTTTCAGCCTGGATGGTTTCCTGCAGGACCCTGCTGGTGAAAATGGGCATGGGGTCCACACACACACACACACACACACACACACACACAGCCTGTGCCCCATTTTGGCTGCTAGAGGCACCGCAGGCCAGTCCTTTGCTACTTCCAGGCTGGCCTGCAGTGGGCCAGATTTAAGCACCCCTGGGGCTGGAACTGGCCAAAAGGCCTTGAGTTAGAAAACCCTGTTTTAGTAGGACGAAGTGTGAGAGAGGAAAGCACCAGTGCAGTGAGAGAAGCACTGACTGAGATCCTAAAAGACAGAAGCTACCCACCGCTTCAACAACTTCATTGACAATTCTAAGGATGGTTGCTACATTTTGTTTTCCTTTGTTCGGTCTTCTTCATATTTAATCTTAGTCCCATTTCTTTCTGCATTCCTTGATTATCATTAGAGCTTGCAGATGCTTTGTATTTGGGGCTATTGTAGAAGTATCATTTGCATAGCCCAAAGGTGCTTTTTTTAGGAGGCAACTGGACTTTGGCTTTTTTTTTTTGGAAGATGTTTTGATTCTCATCCAAGAAGCTCCTTCAGCTCTGACAGGATAGTAGGGAATGGAAGGATTTATATTCCTTGCAGACAGCTGGCAATTTGCATCCTTTTAGAGGCTCATTGAAGCACTTGGAGGTTTATCTGTGTCCTCAGAGTCACCTGAGTAGTGCAAATGGTTCCTGTAGTCTGCAATGTTTCTTCTGGAAATTCATTCCTGTTCCCACATCATTCAAAGGGTGTTCATCCCAAATTGTATAGCTAAAAGTCTGTAGAGATTTTCAGCCATCCAGGTCATGGTTGTCCCAAAGGTGCTTTTTGAGGAGGAAACTGGACTTTCTTGTTTTTTTTCTTTTGAAGATGTTTCGCTTCTCATCCAAGACGCTTCTTCCATTCCTTTCCATTCCCCGCTATCCTGTCAGAGCTGAAGAAGCCTCTTGGATGATTTCAGTTGCTTCCTGAAAAAGCGCCTTTGGGACAATCTTTGTGATAACTATGACCTGGATGACTAAGAATCTCTACAGATTTTTTATCATTTGCATAGTTTAGGTTATTGAACTAGGTCCTCTAGTTGTAAAAATCATGTCTTTTCTTCCAATCCACCTTTTCACTATACTGTATGTATTCAGCGCATAGGCTGAATAAATAAGGAGAAAGTATACAGCCTCCTTAATCCATTGCTGATCTAAGCCAGTCTGTTTTGCGATGTTCCCTCTGGACTGTAACTTCCTAAATGGGTCATGATTCATAAAACACAGATTACATGACCACACAGTTAAGCAAGGAAACTTTTCCCTGATTAATGGTTTCCTACTATTAACTGTGGCAGAGTTTTTTTCTGGAATATTTTACATTGTTTGTCTATATATGTCTAAGTGTGCCTTGGTGACTTTAAGATGTGTGGACTTCGGCTTCCATGCTGGCTGGGGAATTCTGGGAGTTGAAGTCCACACATCTTAAAATCACCAAGCTTGAGGAACACCGATCTATGTGGAAGTAAATTCTGTTGTGTTCTATGGGACTTATTTTGTGCCAAGTAGCAATAACAGACTTATATACCACTTCATAGTGCTTTTACAGCCCTCTCTAAGTGGTTTACAGAGTCAGTATATTGTCTCCAACAATTTGGGTCCTCATTTTACCCACCTCGGAAGAATGGAAGGCTGAGTCAACCTTGAGCCTGCTGAGATTTGAACTGCCAAATTGCAGGCTACCTGCAGTCAGCAGAAGTAGCCTGCAATACTGCACTCTAACCACTGTGCCACCATGGCTCATGTAAGTGGCAACCTTAACAGTTTTAGTTTTTCTAGATAAGATTCTGACATTTTATAATCCCCATCAACACTGAATAACTTTAAATAAATTGGATTGGCCATGATAGGAGTTTTTGGACATCCTGCTCCTATTCAGCAATATCTGTCTACCACTTTCCAAAATGTGCTGCCTCAGTTTCTCTAATGGCAGGACTAGCTCTATTCTCTGGATTATTATACTGTAAGTGAAAGCAACTGCAGAAATGTAGGAGAAAGCCTGATGCGTTTATTAGCAGTAACATTGTGAGGCAAACTCCACTCCAGGAACGTTTCCACTGACATGGTGGTGCTTACAATATGTCTGAAAACATTGTATGCAAACCTTTAAATCACAGGAAACTATTGCATCTTTGCCTGCTGTAAATGTAATCATATACCATTTATGTAATATTGAAAGCCTAAGCTGAGATGGGGACAGAGGGCAACAGGAGTAATGTACAGGCAGTTTCATTTTGCGTCTTATTCAATGATCATTTGCAGTTACAACAGTGATAAAACTTTATGATCCATCCTCACATTTACAACCTTGTTAGTCTGTAAAACAAAGGTCTGTAAATCAAAGGAAAGCTGCAGTACTATTATAAGCACAGTTTCAATTTTTCATTTAGTGGCCACTTTATTTAACGATCAAATTGCTGGCCCCTAAATGAAGAATGCCTGTACATTTAATTCTGTCATTCTTCTCCTTTAATCTCAATCCCACTCATTGAGAAAATTTAGATTCCCCCTCTGCCAGCCCTCCCAGGTGTCAGTGTTTCAAATAGCATCCAAAATTAAATCAGAGTCCAAGTCAAATGATTCCTCAAAGTTCCAATTTATTAAGAGAGCCATGTTGGCACATCTGGGAAAACCTGAATCTGAAGGCTTTCTGGTTTTCTCACCCAATTGAAAGTTAAAATCTTGCCCCCGTACCCACAAGTCTGTAACATGGTCCAATCTTCCACTGGCATGCTGGCAGCTTCCACCCATCCAGTTCCGGTCAGGTGCAAGGTGCAAAGACAAAGGATGACCTTGGCTTTCTAGAAATAATTTTACTATAGCTACATCTCATCTAACTCCGTACAATCCCCCCTCTCATTTTCCTACAATAGAAAATGCATAGTTAGAATAATAGAAAGTGTGGCAGGTCCAAAAGAAAAGATGACTTGTAGGCTTGACACCAGGTAAACGAGGAGCAAAACCTGACCAGATGAGCTAATTCTACTTTACTATATAGCTAAATTAACAGAATCTTGCAAGTCTGAAAATTCAAATTTCCCACTACCACTTTTAACTTTGACCCATTAGAATTGGTCCTTCCTAAGTTTCCTTGATAAGCCACTGGGGGCTCTCTTGTCTGTTTAATAGACATTCTTTCCTTCATTTCCCAAGGCCATTCACACGTACATTAAACAAACCCTTTCCCCTGAAACAGGGCCTCTTCTTCCACATATTTTGGAATTACTCTATGACCCAATGTATACTGCCAGACTATTTTTGCAGTCATAAGCCCCTGTTGAGGATTTCTTCCCCTCACAGATTTGTTTCCAGCTGTGAAAGAAATCACTAGCACGAGCCTTTAATTTGCAACCACTGCCAATAATCTGCATCTGTTTTCAGTCTAAAAATGTTGGGTTTCTTCATTCCTGCTAATATAGAGATCCTAGCTTTGTTCCCACTTTTCCATGTCCATGTTCTCTTTTAGCAGAAGGCAGGGGACCATAAGCTGGTCTATTTACAAATCACTGTTTAAAAATCCCTTGAGGGTTGATTTATTCTTTGGAAAGTTTGCAGCTGCGTTGGACTGTTAGATCAGATTCGGGTACTCACATTCCAAAGTGACAGCAAATTATATGGTGCCAATAATCCTTATCTTAATAATTAGTTGTAAATTGTGACCTTGGATAAGTAGTGACCTAAACTAATGTGAATCAGTCTTACTACATTCTAAGTAACTCAGGAAGAAATTTAAGTACTGGAAAACTATTGCATCTACTTCCTCTTTATGGTCTGTTTCCTAACACTCAAATGCTATCATCTTGTCAAAAATTGATGGGTTTTGATAATTATTGGGGAGAGTTTTGTTTTTGCAAGATCCAAAGATCCCCATTACGCTGAACATAAATCTACCTCCAAAATTTCAGGGAAAAAATGGCTAATTTTTTAATTTATCAGGATGGTACTCTCCATCAATATCCATCACTGTCCGGCTGGTGATGGGGATCCAAGTAGATCAAAAAAGAAGAAGAAATCCTTGGTATCTTCCTTTCTTTGCAAACCAAACCAAATGATTTACTTCCTTTTTACATAAACAGCAACCTGGGTCCCAACTCCTGTGTTTTCTGAGATAATTCAAGGCTACCTTTCATGGAAGACCATATGTGATGACTTTCCTACAAAATAAAAATCCTTATTTCCTGCTAATAACTTCAGAAGAATTGTCCAAGACTTTTTCCCCCAAGGTATGGGGCTTCTATATACCCATCTCAAATAAAGGCATCAGAACTAAATCTGATTTGTTTTTCTAATCCTACCACTATATACCTTATATACCTTCCATACTTATCATCTGAAAGTCTTGTTTTATTCAGTTTTGGTATTATCAAAGAGGAGAAATTGTAACCTTATGAAATGTATAGTTCTCAGGAACACTACATACTGTTATAAACAATTTGATAATGGCTCCAGTTATGGAATCGCAGGCAATATGCAGATGTTTGTTTGTTTATTTATCTGAGGGGATGAAATGAGTCTCTCAGGAGCCCTTACAAAAATCATAAAATTTTAGTAATATGCAATTAAAGTCCAAATGCACAGTTAATGGCTAACATAAGCCAGACAATAGGACTAAAATCAAATAAAAAGCCAAAGAAAATCTTAGAAGTGCATTGTAGAAAAATATGCATAAACTTTTTACCCACACTGTTTAATGAGTTTGTTAGTTTTTATATTTTTGCTTGTTATTAACTCTGTTTGGATTTATTATGGTAAGCTATCCAAAGCTCAAAGGAGTTTAGTCAGCATATCAATCTTGTAAATGCAATACCTCAGAATATTACCAGCCTTCTTTGTGGGTAGGTAATGCTGACATTATTAATTATTTAATTTTCTTATAAAATTTCTCTTAATTTTTGGCGTTATTTCTTATTTTTCAGTTGCTGCTTATGGGTTTATTTATTTACTCATGTCATTTTTATACTGCCAGTCTTAGAATCCTGGGCAGGATTCTTCAATCACTTGAATATTATAGCCATCTAAAGGTGCCCCTCACTCTTTTCCACTGACCTGTTTAAAAAAGGTGGTGTTAAGTAGCTTCTTAGGAGCCAAGAGTGAAACATATATCCAAGGATCCTTTGCTGATGGTTACAAAAGCAGACAGAGTCATTTTTTGCAATGCCAGGATCTACTTACCAGCAATATGGCTGCTCCCTTCTGAAGCAGTTGTAGTTTTTGAATCATCTTCAGATGCAGACCCATCAAGTATGCATTGCTATTGTCCAACTCAATGATGATAAGAGTATGAGTCACTGTTGCTGATGGCTTCTGGTGTAGGTAGAACTGTAACTGGCTTATCAGCTGAAGTTGGTCAAAGGCATAGGGAATAGCCTTGAAAGACGGGAGGAAAAGCTGCTAAGTCAACAGTCAAAATAAGCGAGACTTGAGCCCAAGCCAAGAAACTAATTTGACAATATTTCTCAAACAAGCCCCTTCTGATGAAGATAAGGGAGAAGGGAGGGAAAAAGGAAGAAAAACCCGTTCAGATGTGCAAGATTCTGTCAATGTAAAATTAACTATATGACATTGGTTTCTTAGTCTGGTCTACCTTATATGTAGGCAAGTAATGCATTAGAATTAATGGAAGAAATACATCTAAAATGTCATTTTGTGCTTTTTCACCTGCGGTTATATAATGGGCTGCAACCATGAGGGTCATGTAGGAGATGAAAAAGGAACTATGCTGTATCAATCATGATAGTCTCCACTAGTATTGGAAAGATAACAGTTGATTGGGGGAGGGAGTGACCATCTTGATCTTACTAGATCTGATGGAATTTAGCAAGGATGTGGATTCTCAGGAAGAGGGGCTGCATTTCAGAGGGATAAGAGGCCCACTCAACCCTTATATTATTTTTTCTATAGGTGCACAACAATTAAAAAACTCAGCTTGGAAGAAATGCCATGTAACATTCTTGGTTTTAGGCCTGACACTAGCGTTCATTGCTCCTTCTGGAGTAGCATTAATTCTAATGCATCACTTACTCACACTATAAGCCCATCAAATATTACACTGTATTCATTACTGTGTGACCACTAAGTAGCAATTTTATGTCATGACTAATGAAATTACTAAGGAAACAAAATGGGCTCCAGGATAGACTCTATCCTACTTTTATTTTATTTGCATGTACCTGAATATAATGTTACCCATTTCCTAGCAAAGATATTTGAATTCAGGGCAGTCCGTATCTAACTCAACCGGATATTACATTGAAGGCATAAGATAGTATCTAAGAACTTAATTTCTTCCCTTAACTCAGATTGTGATCCGTCTCTGAAGGAGACTATGGCAGCAAGGAGTTCAAGTATATTGGATTTCAATCAAAATAAAACCCATTCATTAAACATAGCACTGGAATTTACAATATGTCATTGTGCAGTTTTACAAATCTTGTTCAGTAATTAACCTTTCATCATAATCCAATGGAAGCATATTTATCTCATTACAGTATATTTTAGTAGAGAAAGAGAGAAGGAGAGAGGAGGGAAGGAGGGAGGAGGGAGGGAAGGAAGGAAGCGTGTTAATTTCTTTACTCCTAATTTTATTGTTCTAGAGAAGAAGGAATAGATTTGAATACCATCCATCAAAGAAGAAAATAAATTTTCTAAACCAAAATAGATATGGTCAAACAATATTAAATTATGAATTCCAACACTTTTCAGCAACCGAGGCTCCTCCAAATGTACTGGCACAACATCCCTCAATTTAACCATGTTGGCCAGTCCCCAAGTTCATTCCCAACATATTGCAAGAATGCCAGGTAAATTGAACTAGAATTAGAAGATAGCATTTTCAATAGCAACTTCATTATGCAGTTTAGTTTAAATGTAATGATTCCTTCCATTTTAGCTGTATTAGATGAGAACGTTTTCCTAAAACCACACTGTGCTGATATAAGGTAATTTGCAAAAAAAAACCTACCCTGGGACAAATTATATGATATCATATGTTGTTGCCTTGTGTCATATTAATAGTACTAATATGCTTATTTTCATGAGCTTATTGAACTGCGACAAGACAGTTTCTTTAAAAAGATCCTATTATTTTCTGTGCCTTTATATTATTGTCATTCAAGCAATCCATTAGCTGAATTGGTAAACACAATACTCAAATCTAGTTTTGCACTTATTACCCAGATCAAAATATTGTGTATTTCAAATACTTCTTTTGATCTCAGTTGTATTACTTATCTTCACAAGAGAATACATTAAGATATCACTCCAGAAGTGCTCTCAAAGCAAGATAGCAGAGTGATTCGCAATTTTGACTCTCGAATTAAGAACTCGATTTTTTGTCAAGAGAGGCTACACATTTGAAAAGCAAGCATGTCCCACACAGTGTAGACTCATCTTTTAAGATGCCTAAGGGGGGGGGGGGGAGTTGTGTTGACTTTCTTTTTTTATTGTAGGTGTATGACGCAGGACAACGTACAATGTGCGGCATTCTTCCTCTACTCTCACACATTCTCCCAATACATATATGAACAGAAGGCTTTCATCATTCATTTCCTCTACACAACTTTTTGTTCCACTCGTGACCTAGATACTATGGCAGGAATGTAGACATTCCAAATCACTTTATGATTGGGTTTTGGGGTGAGCCCATAACATTTCCACCAGCGAGACAGAAAAGGTTTATGACTTTGCGATCTCGATCGTTGTACTACATAAAAATAATGAGATTTCTCATGTGATTTTTTTTTTAAATAAAGAGTCTGTTCTGACTTTGATACAATAACGCAGAAGCTGATTAGGGAAACAGGAAGTCAACAGAGGCAGGGTAACTAGAAATTATTTTTACTACAGTATCCCTATCTTTATTACCACAGGAACGAAAATGAATTCCAAGTAGGCATATGAAAATAAAAAAATAAAAGATAACATGAATCAAATCATTACGGGATGGCGTGGAGTAAGTAGAACATTGCACGCAGGAGACTCCTTAATGGTAGGATGAAATTGGATGGGGCTCAGATTTCAGCCAGGGAATCAACAATTGAAGCCCTCAGGATGTGACTTGTTAAAGCTGCATGGACAGCACTGCAACACAGATATGTTCCTTTTGCAGGACAAAGGGTCACCGTCAGCCATTCGATGTAGATCAGACTAGATCCTCAAACTATAGTAAATACACTAAAATGACTTTTATTATAGAGTTACAGTAACAGAATCTTGCGGTTTTGAATGTGCCTCTCTCATCTCTGCCTTTATCCTGAGGACAACTAAGGAAGGATCGGGCCTGAGATGCTTTCTCAGATTACATTTCTGCCTTGGGTTGAGGTTTCTCTTATCTGACCATTGCCTTGGCTGTGTTCTTCCTCAAGTTTATTCTCACAGCCATTACACCCAGTGGTCTCAACAAGATTTAAGGTAGTATGACTTCTTGTCTGCTTCAAAATGTGAGGGGGGAACAGCACAATACTCTGAGAATAGAAGACATTGTTGAAAATGAAACAAAGAATTCATTCAGATTCTCTGTAATCACCTTATCCTCATTTTGCATTCCTTTAACTTCTTTGTCATAAAGCGCTCAACTGCATGGCTCTGGGCTTACCAAGCTTTAAATTTCAGTGAAATAATACACATTGCCATCTAAAGGAATGGTGAACACAGAACCATTAAACTGAGGGTTTAAATTACCTGTAATTAACATCTTTATTTCATATAAAATTAGCAACAATAAAATGTTTTAATGTTTGTCACAAATAGTATTGTTCTATTTTTAGCGCTCACTTAAGAATTTAACAATTTTCTAAATCTACAAATCTACCCTTATAGTAATTTGGCCATCATTTTGTCTCAATCAAGGCTTTAAGAGAAACCAGAGGAAAGCAATTCTGTTATAAAGTTTATAGGTAAAGGTAAAGGTTCCCCTTGCACATATGTGCTAGTCGTTTCCGACCCGACGGGGCAGTGCTCATCTCCGTTTCCGAGCCAAAGAGCCAGTGCTGTTTGAAGATGTCTCTGTGGTCATGTGGCCGGCATGACTAAACACCGAAGGCACACGGAACGCTGTTACCTTCCCACCAAAGGTGGTTCCTATTTTTCTACTTCCATTTTTTACATGCTTTCAAACTGCTGGGTTGGCAGAAGCTGGGGCAAGTAACGGGAGCTCACTCTGTTATGCAGCACTAGGGATTCGAACTGCCAAACTGCAACCTTTCTGAACGACAAGCTCAGTGTCTTAGTAACTGAGCCACCGCATCCCTAAATAATGTTTATAAGTGTGTGAACAAAAGTTTTGATCTGGAATTTTCAATAAACTAGAAAGGAAAGAATTATTAAAGATTAGTTGATTTCTCAAATCTCATTTTTTTGCTCAGCTCCTAACTAAATGCAGACCATTACTAATAATGTACACTGCAAACAGTTAATATTGAGGCAGTTTTTCTAAAATATGTGCTGAAAATGTTCATATGCTCTGTCATAATTCTGTTTCTGTCCCTGGTCTTGTCTACAGAGATGCTCTTGGCGTCCCTCTCACCTTTTACATCCTCTTAACTTTGTACAATGAAAAAACATACCTGGAGCACCTGAGGCTTTGTTGCAGACCCCCTCATCCAAGGAATTCTGACTAGTAGGTTCCAGGAAGAGACCCTCTTCTGCTATTATCCCTCTCTGTGGAACACTCTCCACCCAGAAGTGAGTCACTCACCCACACCTCTCCTGAGCTTGCGGAAAGACATGAAAACATGGCTCCGTGGCCTTGCTTACGGCATACAGAGATGCAAACCCTCCCCCTGCTTTTATTAACATTGCTTGCCTCTTTTAAATTTTATATACTGTTTTTAATATTTTAATTGTACACCACCCAGAGTCCAGAGATGAGCAATTTTAAAATTTGACAAATAAATAAACTACGGTAAATACTTAGCAGGGTCCTAGCCCAAGCGGAACAGGGAAACGGACCCACTCCTTACTTACTGCAAACAAAAACTGAAATCATAGGTGAAGCAGAAAAAGATTCAGGCCTTGTTAGGCAGTTGCAATTCCTCACTCAAAAAGAGATTGGATCCAGCAGCATAACATTTTCAAGTTTGTCCATAAATCAGCACAAAACAATATGACAGAATGAGGAAATATTGCCTATTTGGAGACTCTGTTGCAGGAACAAAAGCAAGCCTTTCTGTTTTCGTACGATAGTGAGGAATCTAGTAAACACCCTAATGCAGTGTTTCTCAACCTGGCTAGGGGATTCTTGGAGTTGAAGTCCACAGGACTTTAAGTTGCCAAGGTTGAGAAACATTGCCCTAATGGGAGGAGAAAACAATCTTAGGAAATGTGAAGAATTTTTTATCACCTGATATTTTGTCTTGGTTATATATGATAGAGTAGTAGTAAATAGGCACAGTTTGGTTGATACAGTCACTAAATTGTCCCCTTGAGAATCAACTTTACTTCACGTACTGCAGTTCTCCACAAAATCTATTCTATCAACTGAAGTATATATTAGTTGTCAAAAGAAAATTCAAATTTCTAGTGGAAACATATTGATTTATTTTATTTACACTTGGTGGTGTGTGCAGTTGGTCGTTGTTTTTTAAAAAATCAGCTTTCACACATCAACTTTCAACAATAGATTGGACTATGGTGATTGAGAGAGATAATATAATTATTGCCATGTGATGCCATAAAAGACTACACCTGCTGTTGAGTTGAGCAGGCTGTAAGTCTTTCAGAAAAGGTAATTTACATCAGATTTTTCCTGAAGTGATGCCTTAAACTGGATTCTCCTATTACATTAGTTTCCTTAAGTCATAATTGGCTAGTTTCATGCCACAAACATTGTACACGAAACTTGCCAAGATGTTTTCTGCTGTTCATTACCATATTTATCACCATGTTTTCATTATTCTAGTAGTGAACTACTAAAATAAAATAAAATACTTTTCACCAGTCAACTAAATAATTTGTTTTTAAAAAGTTTCAGGTGTTTATAATTCCATTAGCCACTTTCAGGTGTGAAGAATCAGGATCATATGTTAAGTTCCACTTAAGCTAATTTATTACTCATGCCTATACACAAGAATCTAGTCAACTAACCATCATCACTAAATTGGCACTAGATAAGAGTTAATGGAATTTAAGATGGGTTGGAGCATTTGTGGGAATGTAATGACTCTAGTGGGGACACAGTGGCTCAGTGGCTAAGACACTGAGTTTGTCGATCAGAAAGGTCGGCAGTTTGGCGGTTCAAATCCCTAGTGCCATGTAATGGAGTGAGCTCCCGTTACTTGTCCCAGCTTCTGCCAACCTAGCAGTTCAAAAGCACGTAAAAATGCAAGTAGAAAAATAGGGACCACCTTTGGTGGGAAGGTAACACCTTCAGCATTTAGTTATGCTGGCCATATGACCATGGAGACATCTTCAGACAGCGCTGGCTCTTCTGCTTTGAAATGTAGATGAGCACCGCCCTCTAGAGTCGGGAACGACTAGCACATATGTGCAAGGGGAACTTTTACCTTTAATGACTTTAGTGTGATTACTCACTTGACCCCAAGATTCTGCCTGCTCTTCTACAGTCATCCTGTTAAAAAAAAATAAACACCAAATTCATCCAGTAGTACAGAATGAAGTAGCAATAGAGGGCAGAGAACAATAACAGTAAGGAAGGGAATGAATCTGCCATGGCACAAAGTAGCCATGGAAGTGTTTTCACTTGCCAGAAGGGAATTAAACCAGACAGGTGAGCCTTGCAGCTCCATTTATGCAAGCACAAGTTGACATGTAGAAGCAACAGATGGGTGGATATTGCCTCCTTGGTGAATTTGGGAGTAAACAGAGAATACTGTGTATTCTTGTCTTCAAAAAAATGTTCAATGGTTAATCCTCATGGTAGGGCATGGTTTATGCAACTCAGCCCTGAAACAATGAGAATTAAAAATAGCCATCAGACATAACTCCATCGTGCACTGATGATGTCACCTAGTCTAGAAATGTCTGCAAGAAGAAAAGCAAGATAAGATGACACCAAGAAACCAATGGTGCGAATTCAAGTTCAGGTAATATTAAAGTTCGCAATGTTAAACTATCAGTGCAAGGTGTCCTCTTAAGCTAAACAGCAGCATCATGGTGCAGCCAATTTTACTTAAAACCATAATGGAGAGGAAGAGTTGAAATCCCATGTTTTGAGTTAAGATTTTGATGCAATTTTAAGTTGCAAAAATACCTACACACACACACACACACACACACACACACAATAATGCAGTATAGCATTGGCAGTCATGGAATTCAATTGTGTAACAACCGGCTCACTGACTATGTCCTTTGAGCGCATGCAGTGCAATTGAAAACTCAAAAACTTACCTTCTACTGCAGCATCAGTGAGTAAAACAACTGAAGCGCGGCAATCCGCTCTGCCGCGTCTATCAGCTTGGCTTCAAACAAAAAAAAAATGTCACTATACAGCAGGGGGAAGCGGGGCAGGTAGGCCCACCTGATTGTTGGAGCAAACCCGTTTGCTCACAGCTGATCATCGGAGCTACCTGTTCACTCAAATCAGTCCGATCCTGCTGAATACCACTCCTGAGCAGGGGTTTCCAACCCCCATGCAAATGAGCATGTACTTTATCTGTACATGTGCAGGATATAGGTAGCACATGAAACTATCTCCCCCCCCCCCCGCGTCCCCCCCCCCGCCCACAATCGGTCCATGGAAAAATTGTTTTCCCTGAAGCCAGTCCTGATATCAAAAAGGTTGAAGGCTGCTGTGCTATAGTGTTACATGATGTGCTTCACATCACTCATAATTTGGTCCTTGAATTTAAAAACTCTGCAGCACTGATCTAAGAGAAAATGATCAATCTATCTGATCAATTTATTTTTTTAAATGACTCTTTCTCTCTCTCTCTTTTTTAAGATCTAAAATGCTGTAATTTGGAAGTCAGGACTTTAAAATGTCCCATTTCACTGCTCTAAATTGTATCCCATCCCTTTTCAAGATCAGAATACCAGCTAGATTAAATAAAATTGCATCTGAGGATGGGGGCATTAGCCAACCTCCATTAGCCCAAATGAAACTAAAGCACCCCATGAACCACCTTCAGAGGACAAACTCCCAAATTACATTTCACAAAGTATCCCTTAGAGGGTCTCATCTGTACAATGAGTTTTTTTTTCTCTCATTTCAGAAAGTAGTCCTATTCCTTTGTAGACCAGCCAGAAACACTTCAGTTTCCATTCACATCAACCTCAGGTCTTCAAAGCATTCATTTCGGTCAATACTGTCCACATTCTCACCCTATTAAAATATTTTAAACTGCTGAACGGCATCTCAAAACCATGCCAAAATTTTTTGGACAGTACAATCAGTACTTTATGTCTGTGTCTGCTACAACCACCTACCAATCTTGCTGAAAACATAACTTCTAATTAAAATATGAGCTCTTCTCAAAACACTGGACTGTTTTGATCACTAGGTGAAACCAAAAATACAGCATCCTTTCTTTCCAATCTGAATAACCCTACTGCTCAGTGGATGTTAAACATTTCTATGCATTTATCAATAATATTGATGCAGCTTATCATTTGAAAATGCAACAACATATTGGGTTCCATTTCACTGAACTACCCAGTTGTCATGTGATGTATCACTTTTTTCCCTTTCACTAAACAAGATAGGGCATGGCCAGCTCGTGATACGGGTTGTGAGTTTGACATCCCAGCTATACAACATTTCTAACAGAATTATATAAAGTCCTGGTGGCACAGTGGTTAGAATACAGTATTGCAGACAAACTCAGTCCACAGTCTACAGTTTGATCCTGACGGGGCTCAAGGTTGACTCAGCCTTCCATCCTTCCAAGGTTGGTAAAATGAAGACCCAGAATGTTGTGGGCAATATGCTGACACTGTGCAATATGCAATATGCAATATGCAGCAGTCAGAGAGTACTGTAAATCATTGTATGCTGGGATATAAGTTTAAGTGCTATTGCTATACATTTATAAATTCTTCTCACACTTACATTGCTGACCAAGGATTTCAGCTGATCTGATAATTTCCAAGAGATAGTAATACTTCTCATATTTCGCTAAAGCAGAAACACAGAGGCCAGTTAGAGACTACTGTCTCTAACAACGACTTGCCAAGGAAATAGGTATGGAAGTGAGGAGAAGAAAGAAGATCCACAAATATGTACAGATTTGTTAACAACAAACAAACAAATATATTTTCAGCAACTAAGTGAAATTCAGGGCCATTAAAATGATTACTGTGTCCGTCTAATCAAATATATGTCACAGAACTGCCAACAGCCCTTGAGATACCATGTTTCCCCAAAAATAAGACAGGGTCTTATTTTCTTTTGACCCATGAAATAAGTGCTTGGCCTTATTTTCGGGGAGGTCTTACTATTTTTGAGGTGCAGGAGGCAACAAGTGAGGTCACCTCATGGCTGCTGCTGTGTTGCAATATTTTCAGGGAGGGCTTATTTTGGGGGGAGGGCTTATTTTAGCGCATGCGTTCAAAAGCACGATTGGGCTTATTATCTGGGGAGGTCTTATTTTCAGGGAAACGGTAGATATTCTTACTTCAGCATACTTTGATGGGTATATCTGTTAGAGACATAGAAATTAAAGATGGAAAATACCTTCTAAGCTTAGCAAATGTTTTTGCCAATGTCAGATTTTGCCAAGGAAAAATATCAAATGCTTGGCCTTATCTCTTTTTAATATTATTTTTTTTGCTGCTACTTATTTCATCTGATCTTTTTCCAAGGAGCTTCTCTGATGATCATCCAGAGAGACAACATTCTTTCCAGATTTCACTCTCTTGCACCCAATAGACCCCTCTATACAATTTTTTTGCCTTCAAAAAATTCCTCACAACCTGTTAGTAATATTGTTCTGGTTGTTACACAAGAAGCTAAGACCTACATTCATTTATGGATACCTGCAAAAGGTATAGTTTACTAGCAAAATGTTGCCAAATAGGACAAACATGTAGCAAAATATAGACTAGACATAGTCTAGACAGAATTTTGTGGGTTTCATTGTTTTTTATAATTGGGGATTTGTTGTTCTTGTTTGTTTGTTTGTTTGTTTGGTTAGTTAGTTAGTTAGTTAGTTAGTTAGTTAGTTAGTTAGTTAGTTAGTTAGTTAGTGTGGTATGGGCCAAATTCATTATAATAGACTTTTTTTTGGCTCAAAAGCATAACTCTGTTATTGGTTGCTCAAATGTATGTGTTCATATATATATTGAACCAACTTACAAATATTTTGTGAAAGGTGGATATTATTGGTTGCCAGCTGGAAAAAAAAGCTTATACAATTGTTCTACATTTGTACTTAGTATGTTATCACAGCAACCTTGATTCATCCACATTTTAAGAGAATTTCCAACTATTGTTTATCATTCATTATTGTTCCAGAACGCCCAGTACAGTACTATGAATAATCAAATAAAAACGGGTAAACACATAGAGTAGCATAATCTCTGTATATACAGGAGCCCTCAACTTACAACAGTTCATTTAGCGAGTATTCAAAGTTACAACAGCACTAAAAAAAGTGACATGATTATTTTTCACACATGGTCACATGATCAAAATTCAGATGCTTGGCAACTGACTCATATTTATAACGATTGCAGTATTCCATGGTGATGTGGTCACCTTTTGCAACCTCCTAACAAGGAAACTCAATGGGGATGCCAGATTCACTTAACAATTGTGTTATTAATTTAACCACTGAAGTGAGTCACTTAACAACTGTGGCATGAAGGTTGTAAAATGGAGCAAAAGTCATGGAACAAATGTCTCATTTAGCAACAGAATTTTTGGCTCAACTGTACTCGTAAATCGAGGACTACTTATATCGGGATCCTCATACATGTTTTCTCAAAATTTAAGTACTCTGGTTTGACTTGGGCATTGGGTTATTATTGAGTAAGTGAGCCAGGGGTGGGTTCCTGCCAGTTCTAACCTCTTCTATAGAAGAGGTTCCACTAATCTACAGTGCCATTTAGAACCGGTTCCAGCTCCCTCCCCCCGCCCATCCGCACATCATCAAGATGAAGAGCGAGAGGAGGAATTCTGGGAGTTGAAGTCCACAAGTCTTAAAGCTGTCAAGTTTCAACACCCCTGGGTTTTTTTTTCTAAAGGGTTAGGGGTGCAAGGGTCTTGTAACTTGACAGCTTTAAGCCTTGCGTGCTTCAACTGCCAGAGTTTTTGAGCCAACATTTTGGCTGCTAAGCAAGAGCGTTGTTAAGTGAGTTTCACCACATTTTACAAGTTGGCCATGCCCACCCAGTCACATGACTGCCAAGCCACTCCCACTCAGTCACATGGCTGACAAGCCACTCCCACACGGTCACATGGCCGGCAAGCCACTTCCACAAAGCAGGCCACACCTACAGAAGAGGTTCTAAACATTTTTGAAACCCACCACTGAAGTGAGCCTATCTCAACTTGATGTGCAACAGGAACTAGATCAATACTTTTGGTCAGTGATGGCAGACCTTGTCGGCACCGATTGCCAAACAGGTTACATGGAAACATCATGTACATGCACGCACGCTTGTCTGAAAAGCTGAACTTCTGGTTCTAGCGCGCTTGCGTGCCCAATGATCACCTGGCCAGCGCACATGCCAGGCTGGTTTTCAGCACTCCTGCACACGCAAAGGGAGCGTGCTCCGGAAAAGCCGAACTTCCTGGTTCTGGCATGCATGTGCACCTGACAATCAGCTGGCTGGCGTGCATGCGCACACCAATGTTTGACACTGCCATGAGCACAAAGGACAGCTGAACATTGCATGTGCATGTGCACCAGAAACCCAAAAGACAAAGAAGCAAGGCTGCGTGTGCCGGGCGACCTGGCTTCGCGTGCCAGTTTGGGCATGCGTGCCATAGGTTCGCTTTAGGTTAATCTTTTTTCAGCCATGTAGCGAGTGGGGTGGGAAATGCAATTCTTTCTGAAAATTATGAAATGGCAGGAAAAAAAATCAGAAACACTGCCTAACTTTATTTTATCAAACTAGTTTCCTTGCTCCTGTTCTTGGACATTGAAACAAGCCTTGAGATTGACAATTGGTATTAAAAGAAGGGCTGCATTTCTGTTTTGTTTGTTTTGAAAATGGAATCATTTTCTCTTTTTTCCATTTTAAAGGACTTCCGAGGGATTTTTAAGGATCGTTTTAAAGGTTTAAGTCTATTCTAAATTGCAAAGATCAAAATAAATCTTAAAACAGCAGAGAATTTGTTAGAATTCAGTAGCATATTTAGGGATGACATGGCAACTTCAATTTGCAAGTCTTGGTATTTTGTGATTTTTTCTTGCTGTCTATCTTCAATTCGTGCATCACCAGGTATTGCAATGTCAATGAACCATACTTTTTTCTTTTCAATTATTGTTATGTCAGGTGTGTTGTAGGCCAAGTGCCTGTCAGTCTGAACTCTGAAGTCCCACAAGATCTTGACTTTCTCATTCTCTAAAACCTTCTCAACCTGATGGTCCCAGTGGTTTTTGCTGTACTCAAATCCAAACTTTTGGCACAATTTCAAATGAATAATCTTAGCAACGCAGTCATGGCGTTGTAGGTAGTCAGTTTGTGAAATTTTGCTTCACCCGCTGATCAAGTGGTCGACTGTCTCGTCTTTCTCATCTGTATTATTATCATCATCATCATCATCATCATCATTATCATCATCATTTGCTTGGTCCCCTTTGATGGTTTTCATGGGTGAAAGTGTTAAACTGGCCAGGCTGCAGGCTCATTGTTCTTAACATTACATTTCTGTGTTATTTACAAACCTTGCATGTGAAGTTTTGGATGGGTGCAGGTTTAGGATTGTTGTTGAGTCAATTTTGCTGTCAGGAGAAATTAATGCTTTCCTAACCTACTTCAAACCTATATTGTTTGATTTAATCATACTGAGTAAAAGCAACTTCAGTCTGTTTGCTTTGAATCTAGGGATATGGCTTACCTGCCAAAGAGTACAGCATTCTGAAGGGGCAAAGAACAACTGGTTAACATTGAGGAACCTGAACAAAACACACCATTAAGAATTGCTGAAAATAAATTACAGAGGTAAAGAGTATATGCTTGATCTAACTCTGCACTAAGACCCCAGGAAAGAATACAATGTGGTGGGAGATGGATGATACCACACACACACCAGGATGCAACTGGGGGGACTTATCATTTCTGCAATATACAGAACTCATTTTAAGTTTAAGTTTACAAGGATTAAACTGAGCTAGAAGCTTGTTTTTGGGTTCTTTGTATGCAAGAAGGGTTGGTATGTGGGTGTATGTGCTTCATTTTCAATTTGAATAATGTAGGACAGAGGTTCTCACCAGAGGTGGTAGAATACTGGAGAACCGGTAGCAGAAATTTTGAGTAGTTTGGAGAACCGGCAAATACCACCTTTGACTGGCCCCACCCCCATCTATTCCCTGCCTCCCGAGTCCCAGCTGATCGGGAGGGAATGGGGATTTTGCAGTATCCTTCCCCTGCCACGCCCACCAAGCCACGCCCACAGAACAAGTAGTACAAATTTTTGAATCCCACCACTGGTTCTCACCTTTTTCTTCACTATTGACCTGCTTTAAATATATTTTGTGGCCATAGACGCCCAAGACTTCATTCAGGATTAAAATCATAATATTTCTTCAAGCCTTCTTAGACCCCCTATGATGACATCATGCCTCCCAGGGGTCCTCAGATCAAGAACCACTGATGTAGGATTATTAAATATAATGACATCCTTCATTTGTTGCCCAGTGTGGTATAGATCAGACCTATAATTCTTAGTGATTCTTTCCTAATGGGACTTTAATCCATCAGTCACTGGTTCTTTGAATAACTCATAGGAGAAGAAGAAAATAAAATATACATTGAAAAAGAGTCTTTAAAATACACATTCAAAGAAAATAATATTTTTTTCCATTTAGTGGAGGTGTCTTTATTTTTGTAAAATTGTGTGAAGTAGTCGCTAGGTTTATAAGGTTCCCCTCACACATATGTGCTAGTTATTCCCGACTTTAGGGAGGCAGTACTTATTATCTCTGTTTCAAAGCCGAAGACCCAGAGCTGTCCACTGACGTCTCCGTGGTCATGTGGCCAGCATAACTAAACGCTGAAGGCACTGTTACCTTCCCACCAAAGGTAGTTCCTATTTTTCTTACCTGTATTTTTACATGCTTTCAAACTGCTAGGTTGGCAGAAGCTGGGACAAGTAACGGGAGCTCACTCCATTACGCAGCGCTAGGGATTCAAACTGCCAAACTGCTGACCTTTCTGATTGACAAGCTCAGCATCTTAGCCACTGAACCACCGTATCTCTTTGTTAGGTTTATACTATAGTCCTAATGGGTTTTTTATATTAAAATGGCAGAGGAGAGCCCTGACTTTTCTGCAGCTAAGGTCAAAGTAGACTAAGACAAAAATAATAATGGCTCTGTGGGTTGTCAAAACTTGAAATATTTAGTAAGGAGGAATTGGTTGGTTAGTTCTTAAGAGATACAGAAATAAAATTTTATGGTGGTGAGGAAGTCACCCAAGATTAAATTCTGCCTTTCATACAAATAAATGGTCTCGTTTTGCATCACATTAAATGATTCTTTAAATGGCTGACTTTTATGCACATTAAAATAAGAAACAAGCGGATAATGTTCTTCAGAATTATATGGAGTGATTTTTTACCTTACTTTTTAAATGTAGGTTATTCTGTTGGCAAAGTAGGTCAGTCTAGTTGAGTCACTTTTACTTTGAGGTTAAATTTCTGACTGTGGCTTCAGAACTTGTATCAGTGCAGTTACTGTTCTGTGTTAAACCATTCAATTAAAAATACCACCTTGCATCTGCAAGATGAAGCAAGCAAAGACTAATAGGTCCGTGAAGATCAGTCCTCATGTGATGAAAGTGAAGGCTAAGAGTCAAAGAGGGCATGAATCCATCTGAATTTGGGGTTTAAGGGCCAATCGACTCTGTTTGAGCCATTCAGAGATAGAAGATTCAATTCAACAACAGATTTGGCAATAGATATATTGGCAAGGTCTGCTATTGCTTTATTTGGGGGAGGGTGGAGATTAAAACAGCAGGGAGAAGAGAGCTTTTCAAATTTTAACTGGGGTTTATTAAGGCAAGATAAGCCGAAATGTTCCTCCTGTCCTACATTTAAGGCAGACGTTGCAGGGATGAGAAAGAGATTATCCAGCAAAAAACTGGAACCAACAGCACAAATATCTGAAACAAACTGAAAACTTACAGAAACTGTTTAAAAAAAGAACTAGCTCCAGTTTTCCCTTTGCTTTTGTGCAATTAAAGAATGATTAGTAATACTGCATGATGACTGCCGATGTATTTCTCCCTTCTAAAATGATTTCTCTCTCTCTCTGTCAGAGACCCCCATGGAGCTCTGGCATTTCCGCTTCTTGAAAGGATGTTTTCTAGCCATGTGGGAATCACCTATTGAGTGGCTGATAATTGCCTAGGGCCCAGGCTCTGCTGATGGCCAGGAAGTGCTCAGCAGCTTAATCAATGCTTAATGAGAGCTACAGACTCACAAATTAGTAAACAAGCTCTTTCCTCTAGCAACCTGGTCTTTACAGATCTAGAAACAGAAGGGCTGCATTCATCCCTGCTTGTTTTGGAAGAAATGGCTATCTGGTTTAGTTCCAAGCTACGAGAAAGACACTGGAAACATGGAGGCTGATTGGAAAGATGGTTTATTGATGAAGCAGAACCATGTGCATTTGTGGTTCTGGGGCAGCTGAGAAAATGAAGTTGAGAGTGGAGAGGGGGGATTATGCCACCTTTGGGCCTTTGTATTTGAGCTTCCTGTTCCTGTGCAAGGACAAGTATTTATTGGCTGTTGTCAGATTCCTATGGGGTCATATAGGGGTCATAGCTGCCTCTATTGGCAAAAGAAAAAATGCAAGTCCTAGGTGTTTGTCTAAGCTAATTTGTTGAAGTCTGGATTGCTTGGGGGTTA
Source organism: Natrix helvetica (assembly GCF_964273705.1). Taxonomy (NCBI): domain Eukaryota; kingdom Metazoa; phylum Chordata; class Lepidosauria; order Squamata; family Natricidae; genus Natrix; species Natrix helvetica. The sequence continues at coordinate 80,513,974 of NC_138552.1, forward strand.
CGCAATGAAGGGACTTGTGTTCTGAAAGGGAGTTGAGCAATTACTATTGTATCTAATGACTTTCGTCCTGTGTTGCATCTTAGGGGGAGGGGGAGGCTGCTTCTAATCCTACCATTCTGCCAAGGAGTTTCAAAATATCCTGCCTTGAATGGATTACCAAATCTGCATTTCTGAAAGCTGCCTCCTCAGTTTCTGCTTGGGGGCAAGGAGACTGGGGCTGCTTCCTGCCTTTTTAAAAAAAGAGATTTTCTCCATTTCTCATTTAGGGAAATATAATATTCTGCCTTTTTTAAGATTTCCCCAAATATTTCATTCTTCGGAGGGGGGGGGGTAGGTGCTGACTTTCTACAGATGAATAGTTAAATGAAGGGCTGGTCATGGAGAAGTGGCTGCTCTCTCCCTCTCTCCCTCTCTCTGCCCTCCATCTGCCAGAGAACAGAACAGAATAAGAGAGTTGGAAGGGATGTTGGAGATCTTCTAGTCCAACACCCTGCTCAAGTAGGACACCCTATACCATTCTGTCCAATCTTTTCTTAAAAATGTCCAGCGATGGAGCACCACAACTTCTGAATGCAAGTTGTTCCACTGATTGTTAACTGCCAGGAAATTTCTCCTTGTTTCTAGGTTGGTTCTCTCCTTGATTAGTTTCCACCCATTGCTTCTTGTCCTGCCTTCAGGTGCTTTGAAGAATAGATTGACTTCCTCTTATTTGTGGCAGTCCTTTAGATATTGGAACAGTGTTATCATGTCACCTCTAGTCTTTTTTTTCATCAGACTAGACATACCCACTTTCTGCAACTGTTCTTTATATGTTTTAGCTTGCAGTTGAGTTCAATTATTACTGGGTTGCCTTTTGGCTCCACCTGTGGTAATGGTCCAAAGCCAATAATTAATTTCCTCACACCGTCCTCCCACTTTATTGTAGGCACCCATTTGTCCAGCCATGCATCCCTTCGCCTTTCAAGCCAAGCTCCAAGTACCCGAAATGGGGAAGGAAGGGGTGGTCCATTGTCCACTTCAAGGGTTGGTTTGCTTTTGGCTTCGTTGGGGAAGGCCCCGTTTGTAATAGCTCCGTCAATGGGAGGGCAATTTCCACAAAAGTCAGAATAAACTGCCTGTAGAAATTGGCAAATCCAAGAAAGTTTTGTCAGCATTCCAACTATCATCCAGAATTAAATCAGAGTACAAGGCATAGCTTTCATCAAAGTTCCAATTTAATAAGAGAGACATGTTGGTACAATCTGTGGAAAACCCGAAACTGAAAGCTTCCTGGGGTTGAAAGTTGAAAGTTCATGACCTTGTCCCCCACCTACAAGTCCATCACATGATCCATTCGTCCTCTGTCACGCTAGTATTTCCACCCATCTAATTCAGGTCGGGGGCAGAGGTGCAGAGACAAAGAATGACCTGGGGCTTCTAGAAAGGAATGCTTTATTTTGACAATACATTCTACAGTTCTACTGCTTACTGTTCCCCCTCCCAATTACCCCACTAACGAAACAGCATAGCAAAGAAAGAGAGAGCTTGTGGCAAGCCAAAGATCCTAAAAGGAATATGACTGCAGACCTGACACCTTAATCATCTTTGTTGCTTACTTTTCTGCTTACGTTTATTACAACTGTGAATGAATTTCTTATGGACACTTTGTGAAGTTAGACTTCATTGTAGACCAAAGATAGGTGACTTTGGGACTGTGCATTGCTCTTGGGTGCTTTGGTGAACTGTGATAATTTTGCTTCTCAATGTCCAAGAAAGGATATCATTCAGTGGATACCAATGGATCCTGCATTATTGCTTCCTCTCCAGAAGAGTCTCTCTCTCTCTCTCTCTCTCTCTCTCTTGCTGTCTCTTTCTCTCTCTCTCTCTCTCCCTCCCTCCCTCTGTTTCTCTCTCTCTTTCTCTCTCTGTCTCTGTCCCCCCCCCATGTGTGTGCGTGTGTGCGTGTTTGCTTTTCTCTGTCTTTGTCTCTGTCTCTCTCTTCCTGAAACAAGCAAGCATTGTTTGGTTTCCCTTTTGGATATGAACTTCAATACAATATCTTGAGACCATAAAATGTGACTAACTGACAGTAAACCAGCAGTATTTTATGTTACAATGGACAAGTTAACTCTTTAAGTGTGAGAGCTATGGACAAAATCTCAGAATGTTCTCTATCAGAATTATACCAATTCAAAGCTCATTGCAGTTGTTCTCCATTGCTGGGACTGCAAAATTCTTCTCTCGGTAAATAATATTTTCTATAACACTACATTATTTTTAACAGAGCCATTTCCCAGTTTAATGAATAACCACAGGTCTTTGAGCTGATTTTGATCAGGATTTTCCCCCCAGTGCCTTTGCTTTCATGCCATTAAAGTTTGCTTCTGAAAGAGAATAAACCACCCTGTGTTCTGCTCCAGTGAAAAATAAATTGCTGGGCTATACCTCTGGCAAATCTGCTTTTCTGTGATTTTTATTGTCTTTTCGGTTGGCATTTTGCACAAACTGCTTTGCCAGCCATACTTCATTTACTCCCAAATGAAATTAGTTACAATTTAGTTACCTGCTTATGCAGAGCATCCAAGTGTTTTGACCCTGCAGTTCTCTCTTACTTTAAAGCGCACGGATGAAACCAAACCAATTCGTTTTGGCAGTTTTAATTTCAGGGTGTAAACGGGGAGATGCAAAGCCAGATCAGCATGGGACAAAGGTTTAACTCCGTTCATCACAATGCTGTCAACATTCGGGCTGAATATTGTACACTCTAGAATTTAAAAAGGGAAGAGGGAAGCAAATTTATAACTTTATAGCGGTATTTTTCAAACTTGGTAGCTTTAAGATGCGCAGACTTCAACTCCCAGAATTCCCCAGCATTCAATACAAGCAAGTGGGACTTGGGGTAATTGCTTCTGGATAGGCGAGGTTGTGCAAGAATGCACAAGTTGATGGAGAGGGTACATGAGTGACTGGAAAGGCAAGGCATGCAACAAGGCACTGGGACAGGATGTGGGTGGCTGGGGCAGCGCAAGGGCAGAAGGTCTAAGGCAGGGAATATGGGTAAGGGAGAATTAACCAAGTAACTTGTGACATTCCCTGCTGGTTTCCCCATTGACTTGCTCGTGGGAAAGCTGGCAGGGAAATTGGTAAAATTGTGATCAAATGACTTTGGGACACTGCAACCATTGTAGGCGTGAGCGAGGGGGCAAGTTCATGATCATGTGACTTTGAGGGTGCTGGGAAGACCAGAATTTTGAGAACTGGTCACAACCACCATTTGTCCAGCACCATCATAACTTCAAATAGTTGCTGAACAAGTAGTCGTTAACCGAGTATTACTTGTACAGACAGTCCTCAATTTATGACCACAATTGAGTCCAAAATGTCTGTTGCTAAGCAAGATGGTTGTTAACTGAGTTTTGCCCCACTTTATGACTTTCTTGCCAAAGTTGTTAAGGGAGTCATTCCTGTTGTTGAGTTAGTAAGACGGTTATTACGTGAACCTGGCTTCTTCATTGTCAGAAGGTTGCAAAAGGTGGATCACATGACACTGGGACACTGCAATTATCATGAGTCTGACTCCATTGCCATGCTTCTGATTTATGATCAGATGACCATGGGGATGCTGAAACAAACATAACTGTGAACTCATAAATTACTTTCTTTTTAGTACCAGTGTAACTTTGAACTGTCACTAAATGAACTGTAGGTATTAGAACTATCTAGAACTACCTATATTTGGATGTCTGCACCGGTCCTCTCCATCTTATATCCCCCACACCAAATAGCTATGGAGCTGAAGAGAATTGGGATGGAATACTGTTTGTTCTTGGATGGGAACACTTCAATTCTAGACATATGTTGATCAGTAATAAAATTGATCGCATGAACAGGCAATAAACTGGAAATCCTTTGGTTGTGATTAGGCAGATCAGCAACAACAGTATTAGAATGCATGTTAACTCCCTTCTGGGAGTCCCTTCTGGGAGAGGGGGCGGTCTAGAAGCACCAAATATAAATAAATAAATAAATAAATAAATAAATAAATAAATAAATAAATAAATAAATAAATAAATAAATAAATAAATAAATAAATAAATAAATAAATAAATAAATAAATAAATAAATAAATAAATAAATAAATAAATAAATAAATAAATAAATAAATAAACAAACAAACAAACAAACTCACTCCAAAATCGTCAACCTTGTTGCTGAAAAAAAACTTGAAACCCCTGGAAAAATAATGGACAAAATCCCACAATCTGGTCAAATCATTATTGCATTAAACCTCTAAACTATTGTGAAATGTCAACATCTCCTGACATTTCTGGCAATTTTTTTTTAAGAGGGTGCCCTGGATCCCAAAAATGTTGCAAATTGCTGATTTCCTGAAGCTGGAAATGTGTTCATTGCCATCATATATTAAGGATGTGGCTCTTTCTAGAAGACTGATTAGATTTATTCAATAACTGTCATGGCTGAAAATACGCTATTATGGAATCTGTTCCTGATGGGTAAGAATATAAATCTTTTTTGTCTCAGAATTTACTCAATGTAGAGAATTGCCGCCTGATTTCCCCCCACACACACACAACTTTTTGCCTTGATCTTGTTTGAACTTGTACTCTGATTCCAGTGAATACAACAAGTTAGCTGTGAATAGCTTACTATTGATTATTCATGCGTGAACACTGTATGTTGACTTAGCACACATTTTTTCAGTCCCAGCTACAGGGGAAGCAACAGTGCAGGGAATAAAAGATAGATCATTAACTTCCTTCGGTCCAGGGAAAAGTAGGTTATCAGTTCTTCCCTTTGCACATTGCCTTTTTATCATGTAAATAATATTCCTCCCACGTTATAGAAAATACACAGGGAAAGTAGAAGTGGAGAAAGTGATCCAGTTTGGATTTTGAAGCTAAATTGGTAAGCAATCAGATATATTTATATAACTATGTGTGGGTCAAAACATCAAAATTCTATTATGGACTACTCTGTAGGATTTATTTCTTTCAATTAAAAAGCTTCTATACAGTCTGAATAAGGAGGTTTATTTAAACAGATCTGCATACTGTTGCATCTGTATGATAGAACCGCATAATTACAGGTCAATATCTTAGAATCAGGTTATATTATTTTTCAATGGAAACAGAACATCTTTCCAGGCCTGTACAAATGCAAACTGATAACTCTAATATTCCTTAATGTAACTGGGACATTTAGTTACCGTATTTATTCGAGTATAACGCGCACACGTGTGTAACGCGCACCCCCTAATTTTCGATTAAAAATCGGTATAAAATTTTGTTTCACACCAAGCATTGTAATTGACAAAAAAACGTTGTTGAACACGTGCGGCCATGACTATTGCCGCCACTGCTGCCGCCGTTCACAGGACCCGCCTCTCACCCTCTTCCTCCTGCCGACTGGAGGAAGAGGGTGACAGGCGGGTCCTGTGAACGGTGGCAGCAGCGGCGGCAATAGTCGCAACTCGGTGGCGGGCCGCCCCAGCTGGGAGACAAAGGAGGGGAAAGGCGGCAGGCAGCTGAGTTGCGACTACTGAACATGGCGCGGTGCAGCCTGAGGCCGGGATCGAGGCTGCAGTCCGGAAATTTACAATTTACAATTCGCCTGCGCCCTCAATGGACCGACCGCCACTGCCACCCCACCCCAGCCCTCGTTTATAATGCGCACCCACACTTTGATTTCTTTTTTTGGTAGAAAATTTTGCGCGTTATACTCGAATAAATACGGGTAGTTAGTTCAGGAGTCCCCAACCTGTGGGCTGTGGCCCACTAGTGGGCTGTGAGGAGATTGCAACCGGGCGATAGAAATTGCTAACAAGTATGTGCATATGCATATCCTTACTTACACGAGCAGTGGGCAAGCATATGTGCACGCTCCATTTGTGTGAATGGCAGGCATGTGTGCGTTTTCCGGCCACTCACACAGAACCATCCTCCTCACTCCACTGGTTTGCAAATCCAGAAATGTTGGGAAATTCTGAGTTGGTTGGTTATAAAATTGATATAGCCCTTATCTTACATCAAACATTGAGCATCTCCCAGTTAGGAAATTTCATAATACAATTTCACGTCAATGCTGAAAACCTTGGCCCAAATGAAATAGATTTCGCTTTGAGGCTGTAAATAAGATGATAAACCCTGAAGGAAATTAACCTAACCCTTCAAGGCTTCTTTCACATCTAATACAAGAACTGATTCTTGAAGGTTACCCCTTACAACTTTTAACCCAACCAGCTATACTTTGATTCATCATCTTTCACCATTCATTATTATGACTATGATGGAGAGCTGATGTTCACAATACCTGAGAGTCAATGTAATACAGAGGTAAAGATGTAGAAGTGGGTGAGAGGAAACTGGGTGTCCACTCAGTCATGAAGCTCACTGGATAATTTGATGCTAATCTCTCTCACAATAGTCTCAGAATGCTGTTGCAGTATAAGCCAAGGGGAGATATTCCGCAAATGTTGCCATGAGTTCTTGGAGATAAAAAGATATCCTTTGAGTTGCATTCAAGGCCTGGTTCAGAAATATATCATTGCAGGTTTGCTTCCAGGTCCAATTCAAGGTGTTAATTACCACCTTTAAAACCCCTTATGGCATGGGTCCAGGTTTCCTGAGAAACTGTCTCATCCGGATGAGATTGGCCCACCCCAGATCTCACCGTTCAAGGAAATCCAACTGGCAGGGTCCAGGAAAAGAGCCTTTCTGCCACGGGGCCCTTCCTCTGGAACCTCATCACACTTGAGATGAGATCCGCCCCCGCCCCCCAGTCTTCTTGGTCTTTAGAAGGGCCTTAAAACCTGACTGCCCATTATTCTGGGTCCCAATGATGGCATACTGGAAGTGGTTAGAAGATTAAAAGATACCAACTCCAGCCCATTGTATCTTGGTTCCTTCCTTGGCTAATTTGTGTTGATTTTAATGTTAATATTTATCATTTTAATGTTTTATTTTGCTGTAACTTGCCCAGAGTCACTTGATAGCAAGATTGGGGGGGGGGGGAATATAACTTTAATGGAAAGAAAAAGGAAGGAAGGAAGGAAGGAAGGAAGGGAAAGGGAAGGAAGGAAGAAAAAGAAAAAAGAAAGAAAGAAGGAAAGAAAGAAAGAAAGAAAGAAAGAAAGAAAGATAGATAGATAGATAGATAGATAGATAGATAGATAGATAGATGATAGATAGATAGATAGATAGATAGATAGATAGATAGATAGATAGATAGATAGATAGATAGATAGATAGATAGATAGATCCATGCACACAGTTTTCTGGTTAGCAGTATGGAGAAACATTTTCTAAAAGTAGAAAATCCCTAAACATTTTTAGGGATTTCAATTGCCTGACTGAGAAATTCTGTAAGTTGAAGACCACAAGTCTTAAAGTTCCAAGTTTGGAGACCCCTGATCTAGATTGTGGCAATTTTCTGGTTTCCAATTAATTCAATACTAGCCCCCCTGAGCTTTTGAGTGTAAACATAATCAGGTATGGGCTTCTGAGGATCATGGAGAGATAAATGGCTGTGACGGGGGCATTGATGATGATCACATATAGGAAATGCATCTCTGGTGTTGGATGAACCATCTCTTATGTGACAACCTGCCCTGGCTCTCACGTCTACATATTTTGGATCAGAAGGATGTTCAGGAGAGTGTTTTAGACAGACATTTTCAATTTTAACATCCCTGAGCTGGAATTTTAGATTGAAGCCAAAGCTCCTGAAGAATTTGGGACTTGTAAAGCTCATCTTTTAGGCCCAGAAGTTGGCAATTTCCCGCAGCATTTAGGCAAGGGATAAGACTGACTATCTAGAAACCAGGATAGAGCAAAATATCCTTATGCCGCTTTGTGCTTTTTATTGCTTTGTTGCATAAACAATGTCATAAGCCAAAGTAAGCACAATCTACGATTTATTTTCCTTTTAAAAATCAATACCGAGTCCCTTTCGGGAGAGGGGGCGGTCTATAAGCGCTAAGAAATAAATAAATAAATAAATAAATAAATACAAGCCATAGAAAATCAGTCTGATTCTCTACTGCTCTCTAGTGCCGGTATTAAAAAAAACACATGCTCAATTAATGATTTTAAGATTTCCTTTCCTGTTGTTGAATATACTCTTTAAAAGGCTGTTTATTCCCCCAGGTATACTTCATATCTGTCTCCTGTCACCTACTGGAAGATTAGAATTTCTGCCTGTCTCGAAATGCATGTAAGCAAAAGGAAGGGGGAAAAGCTAATAGGCATATCATAAAGAGAGGGGGGGGAAGCAATAACAAGCCACTCTCTGCTGCAAGACTGTAAGATTCTCCTATCATTCTACACATCCTAAGATCATTGAATGGATAATAATGATTGTGGAGCTACAAGCTCTGATTATTGCTGGAAGCAAGAGAGGGGACTTAAAATCCACACACTCTTATCCTGATAGTTCCTGATGGCTCTTGTTTTGTAGTAAGATGTCCAAGTTTTGTCTCTGCATTCCCTTACAAGCCCATATAATCTCCATGTTCTCTCTCCCACAAGGGGTTTCAATGGATTTTTTGGGACTATTACAGACATTCAGGGAGGAAATCAACTAACCCACATCAAGGACTGAATTTAGTGTGGGTACGTTCTGTTCAGTGGTGGGTTCCTACCGGTTCTGCTGAGCCAGTAGTGGTTTGGCGGCCTGGGTCGCTGCCTGCCATGCCCCCGAACCAGTTCTCCTACAGCGGCACCATCTTGATTTTTGGTTCTGCGCATGGGCAGAACAATTTTCATTGCACAAATTTAATTTTTGAACATTTTGTGCATGCACAGATCTGTTTATGAACAAATGTGCACGTGCCGCTGAACCGGCAATAATTCCGGGAGCAACCCACCCCTTGGTTGTTGTTTGAAGCTTCTACTCCAAGGGTGTCAAACTCAATTTCATTGAGGGCCGCATCAGGGTTGTGTTTGACCTCAGGGGGGGGGGTGTCCAGGAGGAATGGGTAGCTTGATCTCCGCTCCTTCCGTCAGATCTCCGCTCCTTCCATCAGAAACTTAAAACCCACCTATTCCAACTAGCCGGCTTGGCCTAATTCCACCTATCCCACCTCAGTTCTATTTCTAAATTTTTAAGATTGGTTTTAAGGTCTGTTTTTTAATTTTTATAAATTGTACAGGGGTTGTTTAATTGATTTTTACCTATGTGTATGTTTGTTTGTATATTTTAAATTTATTCCTGTACACTGCCCCGAGTCCCTCCGGGGAGAGGGGGCGGTCTAGAAATTTAATAAATTATTATTATTATTATTAATTATTAAATTATTATTGATGTCACATGTTGAGGCAACCTATGGCGGCCCGAGTGCTCTGCCAGTGAAAACAGGCTCCCGAGCTCCATTTCTGGCTGCAAGGACCTCCTGCAACCTCTGCCAATGAAAATACGGCCCTCGTGAGCTCCATTTCCATCTGTGACAGCTTGCAAAGCTCTGCCAGAGAAAACAGGGCCCTCCCAAACTCCATTTACACTGGCAGAGGCATCACGGACCAGTCCTTCGCTGTTACCAGGGCATCCTTGCAGGGCAGATATAAGCGCTCCATGAGTCTTGAGTTTAACATCCATGTTAATCTTTCATGTCATGAGAGGCAATCAAATCTCGCAAACTGAAGGCCAGAGACACATTGGCAGAGGGGAAGAGACAATTGATAGACAATCCTTGGGATCTGGGGGAATATTTTGCAAGATTTGGGATACATCAGATCTAAATCAGCAGTACAATCATTTCGTATACAAATGCCACATGCAGGAAACTGCAGTAGTGATTTTGCCCATCATCCCTCTAATATTTGGCTTTATGAGGAAGCTCAGAAGACACCCCTACCCCCAAGTAAAGTTCACAGTAGAAATGGTAGGAGACCCATCCTGGGCTTATACATTCAGTGCAGCACACATTAAAAGACTGTTTGGCACATGCAAAACAAAAAGATCGGTGTGTACTGATGAACCTCCTTGGATGGAAAGTGAAAAGACTTCTTCCTCAAGGAAAAAAAAATACTCCAGCTGCCTTTAGGAAAAAGCATCTTTGAGACAACCATGATTTGGACAACTGAAAATCTTTATAAACACTCATGTGTGCATAGTACAAGTCACTGGATGTACTTGTACAGTGATGTTACTGTAATCGCCACTTTAAAGGTGCAACTGAAGATACACATAGAAATAAAACTAGTGTGACAATCTCCAGAAGTTTGTGATATGATTTGGATAACAGAACGTGAGATTTTCCCCTTAAAATGCAACAAATATAAATTACTAATTAGAACCTGTTGTGGCCCAGCAGCGGCCGGCTGAGCTGTTGGTGGGCTCTAACAGCTCAGACCATTATGGGACTGCTCTGGAGGATGAGGAAGACTCTGGAGGGTGTTTGGAGTCAGAGCAGGAACTAGAGAGGCCTGTTGGCCACCAGGTGGCATCTGAGTCAGGGAGCAGTGAAGAGGAACAGAGGGAGGTTGTCCCTGATGTGCATATGCGTAGATTTGAGAGGAGAAAGGAACAGCTGTGGAGAAGACGTCATAGAAGGAAGTAGGGACAGCTGGCTAAGGTTGTGGCCCCTCGCAAAGAGTTTATAGGTGGAGCGACGGGAGGGGAATCTTTGCAGGAAACAACAATCCATTTTACTAGCCATTTAGAAAGCATTCCGTAAATTTAATCTTGGTTTCTTGAAGATAGCTTTCTAGGCTCCTAGCCAAGGGGTGGCTTTATCTATGTAATTAGTTGTGGCAGACAGCCAAGCCTGAATCTGCATATTCATTGGAATCATGGGACAGAACAGAACCACACAGAAATTTTGGCTGAGATTATTTTTAGATAAGATTTAAAAGAAATCACTTGGGAGTAGTCAAGTTGTATCATTTAAGCAGCAGCAGCAAAATTGGTTGATTTTTAGAATTTCCACACAGGTTTGGTAATTTAATTGTCCAAACCAGCTAATTCTGAGATTCGTGTTTGCCAAAACAGTGCCAGTTTATATGCCAGATGCTCCAATGTTCTAACTGCTGGCTCATTGTTTTCTAATTGCTCAGCTTCTGCATTTATAGCATTTTGTTGTGGCCAGCCAGCAGCCAGTGGAGCTGGCAGCAGATTCGGACAGTGAGGAGGTTGGGGAGGAACATGGGCCAGTCCTGGAGTCTGGGGAAGGCTCTGACAAGTGCTCTACATCAGAGGCAGAGATTGGGTCAGGGCATCTGACAGTTATCAACTGCCTTTGGAGTGAGGCAGAAAAACAGCTGGAGCCCGTTCCCAGTGTGTGCACGTGCAGAGTTCCAGACAAAGGGAACACCTAAGGAACAAGGGTCAACTTGGGAGTAAGGCCACGGGTAGACGGTAAATGGTCCCTCCCATAGGGAATAAAAGAGGAGCAAAGGGGGAAGGGTGTTTGCAGGAAACAATTAGTTCATTCCTGCATTCTTGCCAAGTATTTTGGGATCTGAAAGATATCGGCCTGGCCACTCTCCAAGTCTGATAGAGGTCGGTAATAGTGAACTATCTTGAAAGACTGTGGGAGAGGAAAGACTTTGCTGGAGAGGAATTCACTGTAATTTAAATAAAAAAGAGTTTATCGGGACGAGGACTCGGCTTCGTGCTGTTGAGGAAGCCTAGGTCAGAACACATCTCTGTTTGAGGTTCCAGGAACAGCAGAAAGGACTGGTAGGCAAAGCTGCAGGTTCCCACTGGCAGATAAACATAGTTAAAAATGTTGAATTGTGTACTAGCAGTTAGTGGATTGTTAAATCAAATCCGCTTGTAGTTTTGCTTGGTGATTCAGAGAGATTTGGAGCAGTTTCAAATGTTTAAAGATCACTAAAAGTATTATGTATGGCTTGGAAATTCTGCTCGAGAGATCCATGAGAGTTGTAGAAAAGCATCATATCTGTTTTACATTCATAAAGGGAACCATAATATCTGAAGGTCACCCATCATGCAGGACAATTCCAATTCTTTGGAAATCCCCTCCTGACAGAGACCGGGCTAGGTTTGTCAATCATGGACTTCAGGAAAACATTGAAAACCTGTTACCTGTTCTGCCTTGCACAGGGAAAAAGGGTATGTTGAAATTGAAGGCAGGATCTGCAGTTGTGTTTCAGGTGTCATTTTCCAGTTTTTATCTTTTGGGATGCTCCCCTCCCAAAGATAATGCAGTTGTTCTGTCATTTTTATTTCATTTTTAAAATTCCATTTTAATCCAATTTATCTCAAGCATCATAGCTGGCTGGCTGAGTTTTATACGTTTGCCTTTCCCAGGCAACAGAAATTAGTTACCAAATATTCTAAATGTCTCTATCAATAGCTCCAGCGTGTTCTCTCAAATTTAGGGCATCTGGGCTACAGCAAAGCTATGAAACAGCTACAATTGAGAAGCTAATTCCATCTCTGCAAAGTAACAGAGAGGGGATGACTTTTTTTTAACCATACGCAACCACCATGGACCTCCTGATGTCATTGAAATTAAAACTGATCCCACACCAATTAATTCTGAAATATGTGCTTGGCTGCCACATGAGAACTGGTCTTTAGTGACTTGTGAATATGGCAATGCTATCTTCAGAAGAGAGTATTTGTAGTTCAAGGTGGAACTGTGAAATCCTTGGTGGTCTCTGAACTTAAGTGCTTTTCTTGGGCATCTAATTAACACTAACTACCCCAACAATCAAGAAGTAAACAATATGCAAATCAAGAAACCACAAACATTGTAAGGGTAAGACACTAGTACCTTTCTATATGTATAAAAATGGGTATGGGAGTGTGTAGATTCCAGCATAACAACTCTGGAACGTCTCAATTTCAACCAAACTTGGCATACAGATGACTTATTCTCTGGAAACAAATACTGTGGGGGTAAGACACCCCTAACACCCTCAGGGTGTAAAAATGTCTCTCTCTCTCTCTCTCTCTCTCTCCCCCCCCCCCCCCCGTGTGTGTGTGTGTGTGTGTGTGTGTTCCAGCATAACTCTGGAACGCCTGAGACAATTTCAACCAAACTTGGTATACAGATGACTTATTCTCTGGAAACAAATACTGTGGGGGTAAGACACCCCTAACACCCTCAGGGTGTAAAAATGTCTCTCTCTCTCTCTCTCTCTCTCTCCCCCCCGTGTGTGTGTGTGTGTGTGTGTGTGTGTGTGTGTTCCAGCATAACTCTGGAACGCCTGAGACAATTTCAACCAAACTTGGTATACAGATGACTTACTCTCTGGAAACAAACACTGTGGGGGTAAGAACACCCTAACGCCTCTTGGTGGGGGGTTGTTCTGTTACAATACAGCCTCTTGTGCCTTCAAATGGTTTATACTGCAGTGGAGTTGCCATGGTAATAGCTTCACAGTACTCTACAAGGGGGCTCCCTCTGGTAAGGGGGAAAATCCAACATTAGAAATTATGTTTGGTGCAGACATTTTCAACAAGGCTTTGATTATTCTAAACACCTGTAAATAAAATTATTTTGATTTGACACTATGCATATAATTCATTCCTTTTCCTGTCTAATACAGGATTGGGATAAATAAATATCTGGGCATTGCCGGGTTTTCAGCTAGTATAAAAATAAGAGCAAACTGCACTTCATCCTAGCACTGATGATGTTATCTAATTTGGTAATGAAACATCTGCAAGAAAACCGTCAAGTTTAGTGAGCACCAAGGTGCCCACAATCTTCAGGTACCGTATTTTTCGGAGTATAAGACACATTTTTCCCTCAAAACTAAGAGGCTGAAAATCTGGGTGCGTCTTATACACTGAATATAGCATTTTTTGCCTCCCGAAACCCTGCACCCTTCATCAAAATGGCCGTGCAGCCTTTGGGAGGCTTATAGAGTGCTTCTGGGAGCTGGGTAGGGCAGAAATGAGCAAAAAATAGGCTGTTTTTTGCTCGTTTTTGCCCACCCACCCCCAGAGCACTCTTCAAGCCTCCTAAAGGCTATTCATGCTTTTTTTTGGGGGGGGGGGAAACAGGCCCGTTTTGGCAAAAAACAGTCCATTTTTGGGAGGTCTGCAGAGTGCAAATTTTTTTTTTAAAATTTGCCTCTTCAAAATCTTGGTGCGTCTTATACTCTGAAAGGTATTTAAAGCCTGAAACTACGTTTATTCTACCTTTCTTTTGTATTGTGCATAGATTTTGAAGATTAAAAAGCCTGAGATGCAGGGAAGTAATTCATTGCACTGGCTTTGTCAAGTTGATATCCACATATCTCAGAGGACTCTGAGTAAATGAGATCAAATGATTTTGACTTAGTTCTTAGGAAGCAGAATTTGTTCACAAAGCCAGTGTGATGTTATAGTTAATCTGGAGCAGATATGCACTCTACTCCACTTCAGCCATGAATGCTCGTTTGTGGCGATACCTCACAAGCTGGTTGTGGTGAAAAGTTGGAATATAGATCACACAATGAAATGAAATCATACATGATTGACAGAGAGAAAGTCGAGACCTAAAAAAACAAAACATGGATACGTTTAACCTTTTATTTGTTTACCACAAATAACTTCACATTTATCAAGCTAATACTGCAGAGAAAAAACTTTTTAAAAATAATAAAATATCTGTACACTACATCTGTTACAAATATAGAGGAGGTTTTAAGTGGTTGCACGTAGGTATCACATGCTCTACACCCAGGGGTATCCGATCCTGGCAACTTTAGGACTTCTTCACTCTCAAAATTCCCTAGCAAGCATGGCTGGCTGGCAAATTCTAAGCATTGAAATCCGTACGTCTCAATTTTGGACACCCTGTTCTACAACACTGTTAATGCATACAGGACTAGAATCCAACAGAGATTGCCAATAAATTGTAACTGATGGAAGCTTTTTCTCTATATGTCTGAATGTCAACTAATGATATCAAGAATTTTTGTTGAACCAAACTGCACTGAATTACTACCATTCTAAGACACTGTATGAGAATAGCTGTGTTAGTCTTTGGTAGCCCAAAATCAAAGTGTCTTGATAGCCCCTTTTCAGACCAATACACTTCATGAAAAGGCGTACAATTTCGTGAATTATTGGTCCCCTCATCAGCGGCTGCATCATCAGATGCTTGTGCCTTTTTATAAACATGCTGAGCGTGAAAAGGTGCCACTAAACCCCTCCTGAATTTTTGCTTTCTAAAATCCACCTGAAAGACGCTTATTCTGAAAATGTTACAGTCCTCCACTTACAAACATTCATTTAGTGACTGTCCAAAGTTATGAGGGCGCTGAAAGAAGTGAGGTACGACTGGTCATCATGCATGACCATCACTGCCCCCCCCCCCCGTGGTCACATGATCAAAATTTGGGTGCTCGGCAACCGGCATGTGTGTACAACGCAGTTGCAACATTCCAGGGTCAGGTGATTGTCATTTGTGTGACCTTCCCAGAGGGCAAAAGTCAATGCGGAAAGCTGGATTTGCTTAATGACTCTGGGATTCACTTAACTGTGGCAAAAAAAAAAAGGTAAAATCCGCTGCAACTCACTTAACAACTACCTTTCTTTGGAATGGAAAGTCTGGAAACAATTGTTGTGGTTGTAAGTAGAGGGCTACCTGTACTGGTATCTTCTTTCATAGTTTTTCTAAATCAGTTTTGCTTAGGTTGAAATGGACTCTATCATTCAATCAGCAGCAATTATGAAATAGCTAATAGCTTACATCAGGGGTCTCCAACCTTGGCAACTTTAAAACTTGCAGTCTTCAACTCCCAGAATTCTCCCAGAAATCCACAAATCTTAAAGTTGCCAATAGGATCCCTGGCTTATATGGTTTCCTGAAGACTGGGCCTCTTGAAATGGAGGGAGGGAGAAATTAGTAAGACAATGGAGGAAAGACATTAATTACTCTGCAAAATGCTATCCTGTTTTACTTGTAGCCTCTTTTAACCGTGAAGCTGACCTGACTGAAGCCATCTTGGAGCTTCAGTGCTGCCACACTGGAGCTGAGGGATGGGATAGAGATTGCTGGGGTTTTGTAGCCACAATAAAATACTTTCTCTTGGGAACCAAGGACGTTCTCACATATGGCCCAAGGAAGGAGGGGTGAGGTCCCCAGGCAACCAGACAGTGTCTTGATTGGCCCATGTGACTGATTATTTGGGGTTGAGGGAAAACCTTTTACTTTTAATTAGATCAGGGGTGTCCAAACTTGGGAACTTTAAGACTTGTGGACTTCAACTCCCAGAATTCTGGGAGTTGAAGTCCACAAGTCTTAAAGTTCCCAAGTTTGGACACCCCTGAATTAGATGAAAACCATGGGAACCTTCTAAGTCAGTTTTCACCAGATCTGTGCCAATATGATAAATCCAAAGAAGCTATTCTTTGAGGAATCCATCTGCTTTGGAGTTTTGCTTCCTATGGCTTCTATTACTTCGAACCCTGACAGCCTCATTTGAATGCTTTCGGGTTTTTGGCTTGAGGGGGAAAAAAATCCCTGCTCCATCATTCTTTCAGATTTTTTCCCTTCACGCTCTGATTTACGCACCTTTCCAAGAACCAGAGAACAACGATACAAAAATACTCCATATATATAAGCCATAATGCAATTTTTTTTCAGGTACTTGAACACAGGACTGTAACTAGTGTTTCATTTAGGAGTTTTAGAAAAATAAACTATGCTTAGAATTGGCTGCTTTTTCAGTATTCATTTGGTATGTTTGAATGAGCTATTGCATGAAGTATAATAGTAGGAAGTCCTGAACCAAACAGATGGTTGGACTGGATGATCTCGAAGGCCCATCCAATCCTTATGTTCTATAATCCTACCATCTTCTTGTAAATTGATATTTTTCTTCATTTTCCTTTAACATCCCAGTGGTATTCTTTGGGTATTTTTAACATGCAGATCCCAGGGATATAGACTTAAAATGTTAACACAAACAAAATAAAAAAGTTAATATAAATACGTTTACATCCCAACATGCTAATTTGGAAAAAGGGACATTCTAATACATTGTCCCCATTAATGTTAGTAGGTCTTTTAATGAGGTATTTATTCCCATATAAATAAAGAAAAAAATATAGTTATAAGGAACAATATTTTCCAGAAGGTCAGTAATTAGCACATAAAAGCAGCAGGCACAGACAGAACATAGCCAAACAAACTCTCAAAAAAAAAAACCAAACCCTAAACTAAATTAAAATTAATTTCCCCTTGTTGGCTTTCTCATTTTTTTTCTATTCCTAACTAGTGGCAGTAATTATATTTTCAACTACATTTTTCAAATCCTGCTGAACTATTGCACAATTTACAAACTGTCATAACAGAAGAAAACAGGTCGCCTGGTTTAGTAGTCACAACAGAGACCCACAATGTTCATTAAGTGAAGCGGTCGCTAAGTGAAACAGAAACTGTGCTTATGATTGTACTTCAGCCTTTGTTTGCTTTACAGTCTTGAAAACATTGTAAATGCAAGGACTGGTCATAAAATTACTTTTTCATCAGTGTCATAACCGAAACCCATTGCTATACAAGGCAGTTAGTCGCTAAACAAGGACTACCTGTAAGAATATAAGGCAAGGATAGACCGAAGGAGGACTTAATATGCGTCTCTACCTTAACCCAATGTCATTAATTTGAAATCAGTGGTTCTCACGAGAAAAGAGAGAAGTGAACAAGGTAAATGTTGAAGTGTGTGTGTGTGTGTCATTCTCTTGCTTTAACTTGCTGTTTGTTTGTCTGTGTGTATGTGCATTGGTTTTCTAAGCTTCCAAAGACTTGCAAACATTGGATAAAGGTATCATTGAAAATAATAATAGAAGGCTGGGTCTCGCTTTGGCATCTTAAAACCTCTGTGTGTCTCTGTATGTGCATGTGTGTGTGTGTGTGTGTGTGTGTGTGTGTGTGTGTGTGTGAAATGGAGGAGGTTAAGCCAACCATAGGGCATTAACACCTGTTTTATTGCTTATTTGCTTTAAGACACAAAAATCATGTTTACTCTAATTCACTACCGACGTTTAGCATTGTGATTCTATGGGCGATAGAAGTCGATCGCAAGAAATTCACTGGGTGGTCTGTGACCCAAAAAATTCTGGCTTATATTTGTACAGTAAAACTCACAGACTTTGGGACAAGAACAGAAAACAAGCTCCTAATAAGTCAGCTCAAAGGATTACCCAACTCTAGAGAACTGCAGGAAAATACAGGTAGTCCTCAACTTACAACAATTCACTTAGTGACTGTTCAAAGTTACAACGGCACTGAAAAAAGTGTCTTAAGACCGTTTTCCCCCATTACATTTCCAGCATCCCCATGATCATGTGATAAAAATTCAGATGCTTGGGAACTGCTTCATACTTATGACCATTGCTGTGTTCCAAGGTGATGTGATCGTCTTTTGCAACCTTTTGACAAGCAAAGCCAATGGAGAAATCGGGTTCACTTAGCAACCA
Organism: Natrix helvetica; assembly: GCF_964273705.1. Taxonomy (NCBI): domain Eukaryota; kingdom Metazoa; phylum Chordata; class Lepidosauria; order Squamata; family Natricidae; genus Natrix; species Natrix helvetica. The sequence goes on from NC_138552.1 coordinate 80,532,358, forward strand.
AGTTACTATCCTATCAACTGCAGTGATTCACTCAGCAACCGAGGCAAGAAAGGTCATAAAATGTGGCAAACTCACTTAACAAATGTCTCACTTAGCAACAGAAATTTTGGGCTCAATTGTGGTAGTAAGTTGAGGACTATCTGTATGGAAAACAGTGGTTGTCTTCTGCAGTTATACAGCCTTCAAAGTCTAGGAAGAAGGATGTCAGATATGTGTCTTTGTTTGCTGTTATGAGAACAGCTTGAAACCACTTTTTACTAAGCTGTTATGAAAAGCTACCAAATATTCTAAGTTAAATATCATCATATTTTTAATTAGGTGGTTTAAAATCAGTGGGTCAAGCTCTCACTTTCTTTTTGTTGCAACCAAGCACTGGAAATATTAAAATGTGTTTTTAGAAGCCAGAATTTGGGATCGATTTTTCCATCAATAATTCTTAGGGTCATTTATGAAAATGAGATGTTGATGAAAGGCAATTTGTAGTCTTGACTGTAAAAGGTTTGCTTATCATTGCTGATGACCCCACAAAGAAAGAAGAGAAACAATATTCTATTCTGTGGGACTCTGCAACAGGTAGGCGTTACCACCACATATGTCCTGTCTCCGAACGAAATGTCTCTATTAAGAAAAAACATGAAGATCAATTCAGTTTAATAGTTCTATGAAGGATCAGGAAACTAACTTTCTTTTTTTCTTTCTTTCCTTCCTTCCTTCTTTCCTTCCTTCCTTTTCTTTCCTTCTTTTTTTTAAAAAAAGTTTTCTTCTTAAGCACTATTATTCCAGAAAACAGTTTGTTTCAGATCTCATGTTGGGCACAGGGATATTAATAAAATTGAATCAAATGAATATATACGTTTGAGAGCTTTAAGTTAACCCTGGCTAACCAATAGCCAAATCTTTGTGTCTTCCAGAGATTACAGAGTTCCAGAATTCCCCATTACAAATCCCTCAACAATCACACAACATGCACCACCAGTTTTATCATACCACACATTTGATTATTATGGCTTTCAAATTTTGTCACTTTCTTATCCTACAGAAGCCAATCTCCGTAATTCAATGGTATGTATAACTGTGGATAAAAATAAGACCATTCGTTATTTCCCCCCTTGATTAAAAACAGCCTGGCAAGCCAATAAACAAACTCCCATCTCATCTTTGGAGACAGGACTTATGAGAGAACAGTCAAAGTCACAGTTCCTTTTGTTCTTTTTAGAAGAGCGACAGCTTCCTCGTGGGTGACCCCTTCCAAGCTCTGCCCATTGACTGCAATGATCTGATCTCCTCTTTTAAGGCGCCCATCTTCTGCTGCTGCGCCCTGCAATGTTTAAAGAAACAGATTTTATTTTACAGAGTTACATAGAGGGTGTCCAACTTAAGCCACTGGCTACACCATAATGTCTTTTCTTTGGTTTTGGCTTTACCATTGGACTGACCCCAACCAATATAATTCATATACCATGGGAATTTTTGTTACAATGGGGTTCTTTTGTAACAATGGGCTGCTTTTGCATGAAGACAAAAATCAGGAATTAAGGTTTTAAGTACCCAGTATTCCATTCTTACAACTTGTGATCTTGTTCACCTCAAATATTTCTTTATTAGAGTCCTCTTGCATTAAACAATGTCTTGTAGCAGAGAAAACTATAGGGCATTTCCTATGGTTACTTTAATGCAAATCTTTTTATTTGTGGACAAATGCTGAATAATAAAAAATCTAGGATGTGTGTGTGCGATTCCAGGATGCACAAAAATGAAAGGAGGCCTTGGAGTATACAAATATTAGATGCATGAGATTTACAGAGATAACAGCGTCCTGTACTAAACTACAGATAGTGAAATAGGAGGCATTATCAAAATTTCTGTCTTTTTTCTTTTTGTTCCCATCAGGCATTCATGTCAGTGCATCACACATGTAGTGCAAGATATGCAGGACAAAGTTAACAAGACACTAAAGCAAGGTAAGAGCTAGAGGTGAGACATCTCATACTTTATAGATCAGCAGTTTTGAAACAATGTGGCACACACTGGTACACGGCAAGGAGTCTACAGGTGTACGTCTCAGCCAGAACCCCCATCTCCAATGACATCACCACAGGTGAGCCATCTCTATTTCTCCTTCCCAGCACCTGGGATGTTGCTACCTGAAAGTCCTGCCTGTGAAATGCATGCTATGAGATGAAAAGGGGTGAAAACGTCTATTCTAGATGGTTTGGATTGTATAATACTTTGCGCCTTTGGTCACACCAATCCCACTTGAAGGCAATGGTTTGCCTTCTGCTCATCTACCAATCGTTTTAGATTATCTATATGTTTATTAAGGATCAACACAGACTTGATGGTGGCACATAATCAATATTTTAGAGAAGACAGAAAGGACCATGTCGAAGTACATATATGTCTGGATTTAAAACACAATAACTAGTTAGCAAATGAATTTGGTATCAAGTTCTTACCTTTGCAAACACGGTCTTAACGTAAATGGGCAGATCTCCATGAGGACTTCCATATCCACCTACAATGCTAAAGCCCAAGCCATCAGGTCCTCGATCCAGTGTGATGGTTTTGTATTGAGGGGGCCTATAACACACACACACACACAAGTTGTCTCACTGTTCTGCTCACTTTATCAATTGATCCATTAAACATTCTTGATTGTCTAGGATACATATGTATCTTGCAAACTAAACATTGCATTATACATTTCTAGAATTATATATGTGCACCAGTAAATAACCTTTAATGAAGACATCTTCATATTGCAATGAACTGATTTGGGCTGACCATTCTCATCTACTCTTCCTCCTCCATTACTACTTATTACCAGCATTCTGTATTAAACCCTTTCAATGGCATATTTTTGTTATGTTCACCAAAACAAAGGAGCATCAAACAACTTGGTAGGATGAAACCCACAAATGGAACATAAAGCTAGAAGGATTTAAATTATTTAAAAGAAATAGACCAAATAAAAGAGGAGGTGGAGTTGCACTAAATATAAGAAATAACTACATCTCTACAGAAATAGAGCACAACAATGATGAGAATTATCTTGAATGAATTTGGGTCAATATTAAAGATTTGGGGGGGGGGTGACATTGCCATAGGTCTATACTACAGGCCAACCAACCAAGCAGAGGAAGTAGATGAACTTTTTGCTAGTCAGCTAACTAAGATATGTAGGAAGCACACAATGGTAATGGGGGATTTTAACTACCCCAACATCAACTGGGAAACAAACTCTGCACCAAGTGGAAAATCCAACAGGTTCCTAATGAACCTAGCGGACAAATTTGTTTCCCAAAAATTAGAGAAGGGAACAAGGGTATCAGCCATATTGGATTTAATTCTCAGTAACAGAGAGGAAATGATAGAAGGTGTTGAAGCCACAGGAACCCTTGGGGCAAGTGACCATGCAATATTGGAATTCAACAAGATGCAAACACAAGTAGTAGAACCAAGTCAAACTACAGTCTTGGATTTTAAGAGAGCTAATTTCAATAAACTTAGAGAGAGCTTGGGAAGAATTCCATGGATGAGAATCCTCAAGAGGAAAACAACTCAAGAAGCTTGGGAAATTTTGAAAAATGAGATTACAAAAGCTCAGTCTAGCACAATACCAATGAAGAAGAAAAATAACAGCTCCCAAAAGAAACCAGCATGGCTGCATAAAGAACTCTCTGACAAATTGAAAGACAAAAAAGTTAAGTATAAAAAGTGGAAAGAGGGGGACATAACTAAGGCAGAATATCAGCAAATAGCCCGAGCCTATAAAGATGAAGTAAGGAAAGCTAAGGCTCCCAATGAAGAAAGGCTTGCCACAAAGTAAAAAATAACAAAAAAGCTTCTTCTAACATGTTAAAAACAAGAAAAAAGTTAAGGAAACAATTGGTCCATTGCTAGGAGAAAGTGGCAAGGTGACAAGCAACAGGGAGAAAACAGAACTATTTAACTCATTTTTTGCAACTGTCTTTACACAAAGGGATAACACAAAAACAGCACCACAAAAATCAGATTAGGAACACAAATTGAAATAGGGAAGAAAATGGTAAATGGGCACCTGTCTACCCTAGACAAGTTCAAATCACCAGGACTGGATGGATTACACCCCAGGGTTCTAAAAGAACTGGCAGAAGAGATTTCAGAACCAATGAACTATATCTTTCAGAAATCCTGGAACACCGGGGAACTGCCAGAGGAGTGGAAAAGAGCTGATGTGGTTCCCATCTTCAAAAAAAGGAAAAAAAATAGATCCAGGAAACAATAGACCTATTAGCCTGACCTCAATACCAGGAAAGATTCTGGAAAAGATAATCAAGCAACGAATTATAACGAACACCTAGAAGTAAACAAAGTAATAGCCAAAAGCCAACATGGGTTTGTCAAAAACAGATCATGCCAAGATGGCACACTTCCGTTGTCTTCATGAAAGCTGAACTTGACTCCACCTCTTAGCTTCAGGCTTCCGGTCTTTGTCTCCGTGCTATTTGGATAATTCTCTTGTGGATTGTTTGCTTTTGAACTTTCTGGAGTGAAAAACATCTGTTCACTGCCAGGGTGATTAGAGAGTTCCCTTCTGCCTGGTCTCTCTACCCCCCGGACTCCCTTGGCTGTTCTACTACTCTGATTGATCCCTCTCTATATTGACTGGACCCTTTATCACTAACAATGACATCTAAAAGACCACCTCATGGAAAGGCTGGCTTTGCTGCCTCTGCCCCGACATCTGCAACCTCAAGTCCAAGCACCCAATCAACATTGACAGCCTTTAAACAAGCTAAAACTATGGACTTGGAGTTTCAACAAATGTTTCAGCAAATTCTACAGGGACAAGAGGAAATAAAGAAACAGCTAAAAGACATGAAAGAAGAAATTAGAGGGAACCAGGAAAAAATTAATAAGAACTCACAGAGACTGGATCTAGTGGAGCAGGGGGCGGCTGAGATGAGGGGGGGGGGTGGAGGGTGTGCAGAAGGGAAACAAAGAGCTTGACACCCAACAAATGAAAATAGAGTTTGAGAGAATGTCTTTTTATCTTAGGTTTCAAAATGTGATGGAGACTGAAACAGATCCCCAAGAAAGTGAGGGAGAAAAGAAAATATTATTCGCAACTGGCGAATAAATTATACCAGATGGGGGTGTGGTTTCGTTGGTTGCTGCCTGAAGGTATGTTAATATTCTGGGAGGAGACAAGAGTCAGAATTAATTCACCCATAGAGGCGCAGGCCTTTATGGAAAAAAATAAATTACTTCTAGAAAAACCAGAAGAAATCCCAGTAGATGTACAAGACACGGGAGGGGCCAGAGCACTGCCAACGGGGGGAGATGGGGCGACATCAAGAAAGCTCAGATCACACAAATAATAAGAAAATTCACATGACACAAACTGACTGAAATTATTAATGAACCTATCACACTGACTATATGTTATTATGTAATATTTGAATGTTATGCAAATGTACACCATGAGTCTGGAGGGGGGGTATACCTACCACAGTTTGCGGCTGCCACAATTTGTAACTTTCCCCATACCTTTTCCTTTTTGTAAAACACCAAAAAAACCAATAAAACTTTGTTTAATAAAAAACAGATCATGCCAGACTAATCTTATTGCATTCTTTGACAAAGTGACAAAAATTAGTGGACCAGAGGAATGCCGTCAATATAGTTTACTTGGACTTCAGTAAGGCATTTGATAAGGTAGACCATAGCCTACTACTAGATAAAGTAGAAGAATGTGGGTTGGACAGCATCACCACCAGATGGATTCATAACTGGCTGACCAACCGCACTCAACGTGTAGTCCTCAATGGAACTCCAAGCTGGAAGGAATAGCCAACACTCCAGAAGATAGGCTAAAGATACAGAAGGATCTTGACAAACTTGAACATTGGGCACTATCTAATAAAATGAAATTCAATGGTGAAAAGAGTAAGGTTCTACATTTAGGCAAGAAAAACGATATGCACAGGTACAGTATAGGTGGTACCTTGCTCAATAGTAGTAACTGTGAGAGGGATCTTGGAGTCCTAGTGGACAACCATTTAAATATGAGCCAGCAGTTTGCAGCAGCTGCCAAAAAAGCCAACACAGTTCTAGGCTACATAAACAGAGAATCAAGATCACATGAAGTGTTAATACCACTTTATAATGCCTTGGTAAAGCCACACTTGGAATACTGCATTCAGTTTTGGTCGCCACGATGTAGAAAAGATGTGGAGACTCTAGAAAGAGTGCAGAGAAGATCGACAAAGATGATTAGGGGACTGGAGACTAAAACATATGAAGAACGGTATGTCTAGTTTAATGAAAAGAAGGACTAGGGGAGACATGATAGTAGTGTTCGAATATCTCAGGGGTTGCCACAAAGAAGAGGGAGTCAAACTATTCTCCAAGGCACCTGAGGGTAGAACAAGAAGCAATGGGTGGAAACTAATCAAGGAGAGAAGCAACTTAGAACTGAGGAAAAATTTCCTGACAGTTAGAACAATTAATCAGTGGAACAGCTTGCCTCCAGAAGTTGTGAATGCCCCAACACTGGAAGTCTTTAAGAAGATGTTGGATAGCCATCTGTCTGAAACAGTATAGGGTTTCCTGCCTAGGCAGGGGGTTGGACTAGAAGATCTCCAAGGTCCCTTCCAACTCTGCTATTGTATTGTACTAACTTCCCTAATCATAAAAATCTTGACATTCAAGCTTGCAATAGACTGTTGCCAATTTCAAGTCGAAAGGATACTGAATTCAAGTACATTTTCTTACTGTGGATTTGATAGTCAAGTTAGAAAAATCCACATTAACCACTATAAAGTTGATAAACTCACCCCAAATCATCCTGAAAGATGCTGCTTGATGTTAGACCAGAAAATGTTAGACTAGATGTTGGTGGATCCTGCTGTTGGCTAGTTATGACACTGACATCTCCACCAGCTACAACCTGCAATTTAGTGTTAAACATAAACAAATGAGTATACAGATCATTATACGGACGGTGGATACAGCGCCACAGAACAAAAATTGCTCTGAATTTTTATATTCTATGTTTTAAATGCATAGAGCTATATTCAATATATATCATCAAACTTCATGAAGAACTCCAAAATGCTCTCTATGTTAAGAGGCATAACTATACCCACAAAATGTTTGTTTGGTTTTCTTCTGCTCCTATGTGTGTTTGGCTTGTCTTCATTTCTCAAATAATATACATAGCTAGCTACTGGCTCACTCATTTCCACTTCCTATTCATCCTGTCCTCAAGTTTAAACTAAGCCATGTGCTTTATTGTTATGTATTGCAAGCTTGATTGATTTTGACATCTGTTCAGTTTCTCTTCCCTTTTTCTTTTTCTCTCTTATCTCACCTTTTGGTTGAAACATAGGTCTAGGTAGTCATTGCTTTGCGCATGTTACAATGATCATTCAACTAGTGCTCTGCTCAGCCTGTTTAGTTACAGAATCATTTCTTTCTGAACTTGAAGAGAAATTCAGAGAAAGCTGCGTATTTGATCTGAATGGAGAAAACTGGGTTCCATAGCAAGCTCATTTCTCAATTATAAAGATAGCTATTGACCTATGACCATAAAGGAACATACTCATTATGATTACAAATGGTGATGGTCATTAAGTGAGATGGGCCCTGCTTAATGACCCCTCCTGCCATACCTTCCCTGATGAGGCCATTAAATGAATGTGTGGCCCGTTAAATGGGTGCCCCAAGTGTGGGGGAGCACAGGTTCAGGTCTGCCTGTACTGGGATTCCCAAGGCCTTTCCAATCCTCTCTGGCACCCCCTGATCCACTCTCTGCCTCTCAGGATTTCTGCAGGCTTCAGCCTGCTCCCAACCCCAGCCATTCAGCCACCCTAAGAAGCCTAAAGCCAGGTAGAGGTGCACGGGGAGTTATTAGAACTTGTAGGCCAGGATGGGAAGAAGGCCTGGCCCACAAGCTTGGGTGGCTGAATGACTGGGTTGGGGGCAGGCCAAAGGCCTGAAAGGAACTGATGGGACATGTATGTGTGTCTATGCGCCCGCGCATGCGAGCACCACTGTAGCATCTCTGTGTCAGTCATAAGGGTGAACAATCGTAGGGGACACTGCAGTTGCCATAAATTTCAAACCAGGTCATAAGTAGCTTTCCGTGGATCTTTCATAAGTGAAAGACTACGTGTATATCCCTAGACCTCCATAAATACACATGGCATATAGACAAACACTATTATTATGTTTAGTTGCAAATAGAACCAACTCCCTAAAGAAACACCTTCCTGCTTATAATCATTTTTAAACACCTAAATATAGCAACGATATCCAGAATGTTAAGATTTATGATATAAATGCCCAAGACAGGCTGCTGGTATGATAACATTAGCCATATGCCTGGTTTCCAAATAAAGATGTTAGGACATTTTTAATTGCAGCTGATCACACAGAGGAATGAGCTAACAGTCGTTTGCACAGTAGTGGGTTGGACAGACGCTTGCCTATTTAAAGCAAATTTACCTGTGTAATGATGTGATCAGCTGCAAAATACCTTGTGCTTCAACTTATGTTCCAAATGTACCTTAAAAGACATACTGATTGCAGATTATTGTGTAGATTTTAAAAGGTACTATAAATATAGATGTAGAGAGTAAAAATGACCTTGATAAAAATACATGCGAACTATTGCCTGGATACAAGAGGCACTTTTGAATCATAACAATGCAATATGGTTATCATCTCAAGAAGCTTTTCACAGAAGAGAAATGATAAACCACACAAACTTGGTTGATTTATGCAGATGTAGTTATTTTTTCTTAGAGAAACTTAACTAAAAACAAGACAAATATTGGAAAAGGATGGTTTTGCATGTCAATGATTTGCTTGTGCTGAGATATTAAAAATATTGAAGTTGAGTAAGAATAATTTTGGTTTCACAAAAATGAGAGAATTGAATTCAAACTGAATTTGTGTTCTAAGGAGGAGCATGTATTGCCAAGATGTGTAAAAAGAATATACAAGAAGACTTTGTCATTAAAGTTTTCTTCTTTGGGATACAAAACAATGCTACATGAGTGGGAAAACATGTGGAGTACAAGATTATAATTTACTTTGAACTCTAATTTGAAAAGTAATTTCTATAATATAATGTAGCATTAATATTTAACACCCAATAAATGATCAAAGATGTATCATCATGTCAAACATATATTGGAAATGTGGTAAGTCTGAAGGCACTTTATATCACCTTAAATGTACTTTAATTGAGATAATTCTTAAAACAAATATACAACTAAAACCAGATGTTTTTCTTTTAGATCTGATGGATAAACAGCTGGGAATTGTTCTACATATAACTGTAGCCAGACTTCTCTTTGCAGAGATGGAAAGAATGGATGCTGAAATTAATGGAATTGTCTGAAATGGCAAAACTGACTACCTTAAAGAAAAGACTTTGTCCAACTTTTTTTTTAATGTGGAAACCACTTTTGGATATATATATATATATCTGCTGCTCATATATATGTATATGCTGGTCTTGTTGTATTCGGGTCTTTTCCCGTGTAAGATTGACATTGTCTTTGGCAACGTTTCGGTGAGGTCTCAGTCGCCATCTTCAGGCTGGTGTTGTTGGCTTAAAGAGTGGCCAGTGGATTGATTGGATCCACTTACTGAAACAAAGCCAGCACTCCACACACCCCTACCAAGATTTATAGAAAGACGGCAGCTCCGGCCAAGCTTTAAGCCAAAAACACCAGCTTGAGGATGGCGAGTGAGACCTCGCTGAAAGGTTGCCAAGACAATCTCAATCTTACACGGGAAAAGACCTGAATACAACAAGACCAGCACACCTACACCCGTGGAAATCTACAGATATATTTGTAGATTTTCACGGGTGTAGTCAGGAAAGATGTCTCCCTGATTCCCTGTAGTTTAAGGGGAGGAGAAGTAGCCTATTTGCAAGATTCTGTTATTACAAACCAATTTCAATAAAAATAGTTTTAGGCTTCCTGTGCAGTTGCTTTCCAGATCTGACCTATCTTATGGGGCTGACATATAGTTCCAGATAGCCATCACAATACTGTATATAAATCATAATATGAATACAGTGTTTCCCTGAAAATAAGACAGGGTCTTATTTTCTTTTGACCCCCCAAAATAAGCAGTTGGCCTTATTTTCAGGGAGGTCTTATTATTTTTGAAGTACAGGAGGCAGCGAGCATGGTCACCTCATGGCTGCTGCTGTGTTGCAATATTTTAGGGGAGGGCTTATTTGGGGGGAGGGCTTATTTTTAGTGCATGAGCTCAAAAGTCCAATTGGGCTTATTATCCAGGGAGGTCTTATTTTGGGGGAAACAGGGTAATTGGAAGATGAATTCTATCCCCTGTACATGTTAAGTTGCAGGCAACATTCCTACCTGTAATTCAATGGTGCCCAAAGCATTCTTCAGCAAACTGACAGCCTGGGAATGGGTCATGCCTTCAGTGGATGTTCCACAAATGCTCACAATCCTGTCTCCAACCTGGATGATGAAAGTGAGATATATTGGAGGTGGGAGGAAGAGAGGAATAATGTTTCATAGCAAATTATTTCAAAGTCATTACTTAACACTTTCTTTCCCATTGAATTGCAAGCATAAGAGTGTTTCTTAAACAAGCAAAAATTATGATGGTGTCCCAATATATATCGCCAAGCCCTTGCTCAATGTTAACAACCGGAAATATCTTAATTAAAAAGTGGGTCTTGAATATAATAAATTGTGGTTGCTTTAGTTGTGATAAATAACTCATATTTGGTTGGATTTGGGCCTTGTGATATAAAACTGTACAACTTAGTGGCTTAGTTTGATTGGTACAGATAGTTCTACAGCTAAGACCATAAATGACCCTGCAATTACAATTGTAAATCACCAGGTTAAATACGGCATTCTGATTTAATGATCTTTTCTGCCATGGTTGCTAAGCGAACGTGGTGGTCATAAATCCACTGGTTATTAGGGGTCATTTTTTGCCAGAAACTAGAAGTAAAGATCAGTTTCTGGGGAAAACGTTATAAATAGTAGTCATGTTACCGCAGGCCAGTGGCCGAGCACCCAAAATGTGGACACATGACTGTGGGTGACTGAGTCATAGTTAATTTCTACGTAGAGGAGGAGGAGCTTCCGGAGGGAATGGCGGCCGATCTGTGAGCTCCGTATGATTGCGGAGGGGCCTCCCTGCTGGGAGGGGTGCTGCCGACCCTCGGTTTTATTCTGAGGGTCGGGATTTGTCAGCGACCACCCCCGGCTCTGTCCTGGCTTGGACTGGTTGGGCAGGGTGATCGGGTGGTCGGCTGGTTGGGCGAGAGGCGCCGAGCGGAGAAGCTCGTGGAGACATGGAGGCTTGGAGACGCGCTGGCCGAGGAGCTGGTGAACAGCCGCGTTCTGTGGAATGGAGTCGGGTAGAACAAAAGGAAGCGGCTGGTGGAGGGTGGAGCTGAGCGAAGCAGACCGGAGGGAAGCAGGCCAGAGTGGCAAGCTTTGAAGATCAATGTCGGAGGTGAGGATTGCCCTGGCGGTTCGCACAGCTCAGGTGGCGAGGGTTTGGCGATGGCGGCGGCGGGGGAGGCAGTCGGAGACGCCGAGCGCCACACCCTCTGGTCGCCATGACCCCTGGTTCTCCAGGGGAGTTGCAAGAAGAAGAACGAGGCCCGGGGGGGCTAGAGAGAGTGCTGCCAACTCCAGGAGGCTTGGGAAAGCCTCAGGGAGCTATGGCGGTCTCGGATTTGAGAACAACAGCCCCCGGGAAGATGAGCTCCAGGACCCCCGAGGAGGCAGATGGCCATTCTCCCCTGGGCCTGGACATGGAGGAGAGACACCGGGGGGATTGGTGGTCATCTGCTGAAGGCTTGACTTTTTCCCTTCTACCCCTGTTGACAACTGCCTCCCTTGCCAAAACTTCGATTTCCATCAATTTTCTTTATTTTCTTTATTATCATGACTATGGCTCTCTCATTAACATCCTGCTTTAATCGGCTCCAATACCATCTTGAGCGCCTCCTTAGATAAATCTAGCTAGTCGGCTAGCCCACCAACTTACCCTTTCCATCTAGGGTAAGGACAATTTCACGACAAACTATGATTCCATCTTCAGCACTTGAAATAATCTTGCCCCGTGATATAACTGTATGGTTTTTTGTATGATTCTCACGTACACAAGGTCTGACTTACTGCTACTGCGAGAGTCCCCCCTCTCGCAGGTATGGCCTCCTGCCCTTTCGAGGGCCCACCTTGAGGACGGCTTCATTAACCCAGAGAGGTGGAGGAAGCGCACATTGAGGGGTTTTTTAATTAATAGCTTTTTAAAAATTATAAGGGGTTCCAGGGATGGGGGGGGAACAGGTCAGGAGGGATGGGAGAGCCAGGCATCTAGGTGTGGTCGAAGGAGGAGGGAGCGGAGTGGGGGAGGTGAGGGGAGATAGCATTCCTGTGCAGGGCTCTTTGATACCAACGGTCGTGGGGAGGGGCAGGTGCGAGGACAGATCAAGAGCGCGTAGTCGGTTGGGAGACAGGGGTTTTTGGTCATTCCCGGTCGTTTGTACCAACCCCTGCATACTAGGTGGTCAGGATCTACAGACCCAAGGCCTGAGACTGCTGTTATGCAACGCGAGGTCCGTTGTCAATAAGGCCCCCCTCATCCACGATCTAATTTTGGAGGGGGAGCCGGACCTCGCAGGAATAACCGAGACCTGGTTGGGCCACGAGGGAGGTCTACCCCTCGTGGAAATGTGCCCGCCAGGTTATCGAGCATTTCACCAGCCTCGGGCCCAGGGAAGGGGCGGCGGGGTAGCAGTGATTATCCGGGAAGACTTAGAGCCGAGAGAGTTCACCGTGCCACAGACATCCGGGTGTGAGTCCCTTGTCGTGAGATGGGGCCCAGGGAGGCAGTTGGGCCTGCTGATAGTATACCTGGCTCCTCGCTATACGTCAGCGGCCCTGCCTGAACTCCTTGAGCTGATCTCATCGGTGGTGGTTGAGACCCCCAAACTTTTAGTGATGGGGGATTTTAATCTGCCGTCGATGGGAGAAGCGTCTGAGGGGGCCATGGACCTGACCCAGTTAATTCAGGGCCCTACTCACGAGGGAGGCCACACGCTGGATCTTGTCTTTGTCTCTGGCCAGTGGATGAGTGATCTGGGAATAGGGGATCCCGCCATTATTCCCCTGTCATGGTCGGATCACTCACTTCTCCGGCTGGACTTCCCTGGTGCTACCCCCCGCCGCGAGGATTCGGAACTGGAAGGTATTAGATGGTTCCGCCCCAAGCGCCTGATGGAACCAGATAGGTTCCAGACGGAGCTTGGGCCACCTCCTGTGGACCTGACCCGCCCCCGAGTGGAGGACCTGGTAGACGCATGGAATAGTGCGACTACCGGGGTCCTAGACCGGGTGGCGCCTTTGCGGCCTCTCCTGCGGCGACGAACCACCCTGGCCCCTTGGTTTACCGAGGAGCTAAGGGTGATGAAACGCCACAAGAGACGCCTAGAGAGTCGTTGGAGATCCTCCCGTTCCGAATTTGACCGAGCACAGGCACGAGCCTATTTGAGGACGTACCTCGTGGCATTAAGAGCGGCCAAACGTCAACATTGCGCCGCTCTTATTGCGTCCGCAGATAACCGCCCTGCCGCCCTGTTTCGGGTGACTCGCTCCCTCTTGTTTGAGAGACCGCGGGAAGCCCCTTTACAGGGCAGAGCAGAGGAGTTTGGGAAATATCTACAGGACAAAGTCGCTCAAATCCGGATGGGATGGGCCCCTTTCAGTGGTTCAGTAGAGACGCCCGTGGCGAGTCTTGAGGGACCGCTTTGGGAGGAGTTTGACTCGGTTGCCATCAAGGATTTGGACAGGTTGCGTGGACGTCTGCGACCCACCACATGTTTATTGGACCCGTGTCCCTCCTGGCTTGTACTGGCATCCTGGGAGGTTACGCGCGACTGGCTCCTGGGCCTAGTGAACGCCTCGTTGGGTGAGGGGTCTCTACCGGCCACCTTGAAAGAGGCGGTGGTGAGGCCCCTGCTCAAGAAGCCTTCCCTGGACCCAACGGACCTAGTCAATTATCGTCCAGTCTCCAACCTTCCTTTCTTAGCGAAGGTTGTAGAGAGTGTGGTGGTACAGCAGTTCTCACGTCACCTGGAGGAAAATGATTATCTAGACCCGCGCCAGTCCGGCTTCCGACCCGGGCACAGCACGGAGACGGCCTTGGTCGCATTGGTTGATGATCTCTGGAGGGCCAGAGATAGGGGTTGTTCCTCTATCCTGGTCCTATTAGATCTCTCGGCGGCGTTCGATACCATCGACCATGGTATCCTGTTGCACCGGCTAGAGGGGTTGGGAGTCAGGGGCACCGTTTTACGGTGGTTTGGCTCCTACCTCTCTGACCGGACGCAACGTGTGTTGGCAGGGGAGCAGAGATCGACCCAGAGGCCACTCACATGTGGAGCGCCACAGGGATCGGTGCTCTCGCCTCTCCTGTTCAACACATACATGAAACCGCTGGCCGAGATCATCCGTGGTTTTGGGGTGGGATACCATCTGTATGCTGATGATACTCAGCTATACATTTCCACCCCGAACCACCCCAATGAGGCCGTCGAAATGATGTCCCGGTGTTTGGAGGCCGTACGGGTCTGGATGGATGGCAACCGACTAAAACTCAACCCTTCCAAGACAGAGTGGCTGTGGCTTCCGGCCTCCCGGTTCAATCAGGTGCTTCCATCTCTGGCCATCGGGGGCGTGCAACTAGCCCCCATGGAACAGGTGCGCAATTTGGGCATCCTCCTAAATGCCCGGCTGTCCATGGATGACCATGTAACAGCCGTGGCAAGGGGGGCGTTCCATCAGGTCCACCTGATGCGCCAATTGCGCCCCTTATTGGACCGGGATGCCCTACGCACAGTCACCCATGCGCTAGTGACGTCTCGCCTGGACTACTGCAATGCTCTCTACATGGGGCTTCCCTTGAGATGCACTCGGAGACTACAGTTGGTCCAGAACGCGGCCGCGCGGGTGATTATGGGGAGGACTAGATACTCCCCTGTAACACCTCTCCTGCGCGAGCTGCACTGGCTTCCTGTGGTCTACCGAGTGCGTTTCAAGGTTTTGATTATGATCTTTAAAGCGCTTCATGGCACAGGGCCTAGTTACATGCAGGATCGCATCCTGCCCCACACATCCCTACGACCAATTCGCTCACACAGAGAGGGACTTCTCCAGGTGCCGTCCGCCAAACAGTGTCGGGGGGCGACACCCAGGAGCAGAGCCTTCTCTGTGATGGGCCCAGCCCTGTGGAATGACCTCCCCCGTGACATCAGGATTACTTCCGATCTCCGCTCCTTCCATGTACAGCTGAAGACCCACCTCTTTCAATTATCTGGCCTGGCTCAACCATAATTTTTCTCACTCCTCCTGACTGTCTTTTTAAATTTTAAATTTTAATTGTACATTGGGTTTTTTACAATTGGGGTATTTTAATGGTGATTTTTAACTGTCTAAATGTTGTAATTTGTTACCTCCTCCGTGCATGTGTGTCTTTGTATATATGTATGTTTGTGTGTTTGTACACATGTTTTATGTTTTATATGCCCATTGTACGCCGCCCCGAGTCCTGCCTGGAAAGGGAGCGGCTAATAAATTCAAATTATTATTATTATTATTATTATTATTATTATTATTATTATTATTATTATTATTATTATTATTAATAATAATTATTATTAATTTGGGGGGTTCTGTCATAATGCCAAACAGTGGCTAAGCAACCAGTTTTAAGTCAAGGACTCCCTGTAAACAAGATAATCACTGGCAATACAGAAACAAAAACATTTTCATTGGATGAATTGGAAAGTTGCTCCCATTTCTGTAGTTTCCACTAGAACCGTTATTGCAAACCTGTGGCACGCGGAGCCATTTATTAGGGCACACAAGGCATTGCTCTGTCAGCTTTTGGGGGAAGATGGGAGATTAAAGTATAGATATTCATTCTGGGATTCATAAAACTATTATTAATTTATTCAAATAATTTATACGGCTGCCCGTCTCACAACAGTGGCCCTTTCACAACCTCCATTTTGCATCTTTAACCATCAAACCAAACAAACACACAAGCATACCATTGGACTTTAATAATATGATTTGAGGTGATTTGGAAGCTATTACATAGTGGCTAGAGGCCACAAGCAGCCACCCACAGGTTACTTACCATTGCCTTAGCTGATTAACACGCAAATAAAAACATCATTGGATCAGGTTATTTGAAGCAAGAATGGTACCATAACATTTTCTGCTTCCTTCTTACCCTCAATTTCTGGGTTTGTGCTGCAACTCCATTTGGATGCATCATGGCTATAAAAATGGGAACATCACCAAGAGGGCTTCCTACTCCTCCAGCAATACTAACTCCCAAAGAATCTGAAGGACCCTGTTAGAACGAACGCAAAAAATAGGGGGAGATGGGTGGTTTAGGAATAGGACATATAAATAAATAAAAGTTTACTTTGTTCTGTTGGTAGAAGCAGTTTTCTAATCATGACAGATTAGCTGGCTTTGGCTTAATGTAGAACACAAAATTAAATTTTAGGTGTTAATACAGTAACCTCAAGAATCGCAATGTGAAACTTTATAGTCATTATAACTCTTACAGGGCATGGAAGGGTAAGCAGAAACTCTGACCTTATTTTTAAGCAAAACCCATGGCCAATTTACCTCACAAAATAAAATGGAGTAACATAGAAGGAAACATGGAGGCAGTTCCCAGGAGAGCTGCTATCTAGCTTTCTTTGGTGTGTCAGCTGCATTCCTATCTGCAGCAGGTAGGAAGCCTAACTGCTTGCTGTATTATAACTCAAGACTCATCACTATTCACCTGGAATGGAAGCCACTTGGTATGGAGTTGCTTTTGAGGATCATATTGCTTTGAATTTATTACATTTTCTTCAGAAATAGCTTCCCCTTAGACATCAGATTAACTCTTTGACTGCCCTTATAAGAATCAAAATCTCCTCCAGAGAGCACCGAGAAATACTACTGTATATGTGCTTATTGTTTTGCTGCTTTATTTCTATTTTAACTTAATTACTTTGTTTTCCATGTATTTACCAGGAGAGCCTGAATAAAATTTACTTCTGATATATTCTGTGTGATCAACCCCTACCCCCCCCCCCAAAAAAAAATAATTAACAGACAAAGGTAATTCTTTTTCTCAACTCCATACTGGTTGCAGACTATGGGAGGTTTTGACTGATCTAAATTGCATTCCAAAATGTGAAAGCTATAATAAGTATTTGAATGAATAGCTCAAATGTTTATGTCTGTAAATGCAAGAGTCTGTGAACATTTTGAGAACTACAAGGAAACATTAATACAAAATACATATTCATTTCTTTGGTTGATTTTAAAAAAGCATGTCCCCTATCTTGATTGATTTCAACATGCATTAGCTTTTAGTTTGATTCCCACTTTATTACCAGTATCCTTTCTATCTTATTAAGAAACATAAAATATGAATGTTTAAATGTCATTAGTACACATGAAATACACCTTTTCATTAGCAATTTTAGGGAAGTACTACAATCCTATAAAATCATGCTCCCTCTAGTGTATGTTTTTACCTACAACTTTAATGTAAAGTACACTTGTTTCGTCTTGCAAAATCTGATATGGAATGGCCTGTTAAATAAACAGCAGTTTCAAAAGCTATGTCTAATTTTTTTTAAAAATGTAACTAAAACCATTTCAGAAGGATATAATGCCAGTAGAAATTATAATTGGTATTCAAGCGATTTACGTATCAAAATGTTCCTGATATTGTAATATTGAAACAGTACTACATACTGGATACAAAAATAAGGAAAATGATTATCTGCTATTCTCTAGTTAAGTCAGTGGTCTACAGTGACTTATGGCACATAATCATTCAAGAATAGTTCAAATTCTAGCCAAAGCTACAATATGGGCAGAGCTACTAACTCATCATACTTGATGAAAAAGTAATCAGTCAATCACTGTGTTTGATTAAAGTGAATACAACTATTTGTAAACCTTACCACTGATAGTTATTTTAACATTAGTCACTCTTGCAGACAGTTTTCATCAGAGCTAATTTGCTGCTGTAGACAAGATCAAAACTTGCCCCTGGAAACTTGCCCAGGAGCTCAAGGATTTGAGCATCAACATCTAAGGGCCCGGGTGGCATGACCATCTACCTCTTATGCCCTTTCCAAAGTAACTGGGTAGTAGAGGAATAGTGCTTCTTCATAAAAATTTATATAGTGGAAAGGAAGCAGCGCAGCTTACTTCCTCTGATCCTTTTGTACATTTTAAAAGCTTTCTTTAGAATATTAAGGTAAAGGTTCCCCTCATACATATGTGCTACTTGTTCCCAAATGTAGGGGGCGATGCTCATCTCAATTTCAAAGCTGAAGAGCCAGCGCTGTCCGAAGATGACTCCGTGGTCATGTGGCCGGCATGACTAAACCCTGAAGGCGCACGGAACACTGTTACCTTCCCACCAAGGTGGTCCCTATTTTTCTACTAGCCACTGAGCCACCATGTCCCTCATAGAAATCTTGCGTTAAAGCAGGTTTTAAAGATTTGTTACTCTTACTTTGCTTTGCACGCACATGCGCACACACACCTACAATGTTATGTTTCAAAATAATATGAAGTTTATGAACAAACATCGCCCATATGGACTACCATGCAAATTATTTTGCATCCTCAAGGGAGCTGTGGGCTTCCATTTCCTGAATAACAAGCCTGCGCTGTCCTGTGGTGAACAGGCTCTGAAATTTCAATCAAACTGAATCGAGTGCCTTGTAATATGAAGTGGACCAGGAAAGTACCAGATTTTTAAAAATAATTATGTTTAAAAAAAAAAACCAGCAAATGTCTAAATATTCATTATTATGAACAACAGGTCTCTTTTTAAATAAAAGGAGAAAGCAATAATCATAATTCTGAAAGATAAAAGATACCTAAGAATAAAGCTTATGTCACTCTTAATTAAGGGAACAATCACAAAAAAAGTTAGAAAAAATATTTTTAAATCTTAACCCACAAGATGAAAAACGTGATGTTTAGTACAAATTCAAAAGTTCCTTTTTAAAACCCAGTTATTTACTGAAAATTTTGCTCATCGTATTTTCTCCAAGCCTTTCTTATTTTATTAAATATGCTGGAACCTACTTACCTTTTTTATTTCAACTGTTCTCAATCCTTGTATTTCAGACGCCACTATTAAAACACAGAAATTATGGCTGTAATTTTTTTATTTCAAACTACTGAATTTTCATGCATTTTAAAAGGCTGCCTTGTTTTTAGAGCAGGAAAAAAAAATGCCATCCATAGACCATAGCTACTGTTTCACAAGAGCAGACATAGAAAAATGCTTTTAGGTTGGTGCTCATCTCCTTTCTGCAATACTGGAAATATATTGCTTTGGCTATATTATAAAAATGCCTGGAGAAAATATCATTTACTGTCTTTGAACTTCCACGCTCATGTGATTCCAATCTGGATCCTTGGCAACTGTCTGGAACTTATGATAGTTGCTATGTCCCCAGTCATGTGATCATGAGTTGTAACCTTCCCTGCTGCCTTCCCACAAGCAAGGAAGGTCACAAATTGCTCTGTTAAGTCTCCCCCACCCGTGCCAGCTTCCAGTCCCTCTGCACTTGTCTCAATGTCCACTCACACACCCTTGTGTGCCTGTCTGGAACCTTGTGCTTGCACTGAGCCTCCCCTACTTGCCACCACCTCACTGAGCCTTCTTCAGCTTGCACTGTGCTCCCCTCAACCATACACCCTTCCCAAATCTTGCTGTGCTGATATTGTATTTCTCCTGCCATTCATGCATTCTTCTCCACAAGCAGCAATTAACCTATGCCTTGCTGTGCTAGTATGCCTTGCTGAGCCTCACTGCATTCATTCTGCGTCTCCACCACAGCCAACATACTCTCCCTGAGCCTTGCCACGCTCATACTTTGACTCACAAACCCTTCTCTAACCTCCCTCACCCAAATGCAGCCATCCCAAGCCCAACTGCATTTGCACCATGTCTCCCCAGCCACCCGCACACTCCCTTGCACTCATTCGCACCCAGTGGCAGTCACGTACCTATTTACTAGCCTGCTTGCAAGGTACCTACGATTTGTGACTTCCTGCCAGCTTCCCCACTGACTTTGGTTGGAAGGCGGCAGGGGGTTGCAAGCAGTTCCTCACTTAATGTCCCACAATCTTTGCTTAACTATGGCAACAGAGACTGCAGAGATTGCCATCGCTAAGCGATGCACTCACACAAAGTGACACTTTACGACTACATTGCTTAGCAAAGGAAATCCCAGTCCTAATTGTCTTGCAATTTGTTGTAGTCCGCCAGTGGCCAACCGGGAGACAGGCCCTTGGCCAATAATGTGGGAGGCGACCTGCTGGTGACTACGGGTGCCTTGGCCGATGACATGTCCTTGTGCTTGCACTTAGCGGCCCTATCTGGAACCGCAGATGAAGTGCGAGCCCCATGGCTAGAGGCCCTAGTCCTAGTGCTGGCCTCGGTGGTCTCAGAGTGCAGTGGGGAAGAGGTAGAGGGCCCAGTGCTGCCTCCAGAGGTGGGATGATCCACCATTATAACTAAGAGGGAGAGAGAGAGAGTGGAAAGGCTCAAACTCACATCCAAATATCAGAGTGAATACACTGCTACAAATAGCGAAGCTGGCTCAGGCTGCTGAGATCAAAAGGACAACAGTGGGTGCTGAAGCGGAATAGCAGTGAACCGACCTCCTCAAGCACAAATAAGGCCATTGACACGTCACCGCAAATCGGGCGCAAATTGCAAGTCACACCCCTTCTGGCTGCTTTTTCAGGGTAAAAACAAACGGCTCCCAAAATGGCCGCCGCCAGCAAACAGGGCATGAAATTCAAATTCAGCTCAAAATGGCCACCACTCCTCGCCAGAGACCTTCAGCGATCATTATCGTGGCGGTAATGTAGCAGCAATGAGAGCGGCACGGCAGCGGCAAAGCAACAAAGCCACTCTGGAACAGATCACGCTAGATTAAGCAGATCGTGCCCACCCCAACCGGTGCGAGAGTGACGAACCGACTCTCAACTGCGGTCACAAGCAAAATGGAGAGCGACGGACCTACTCTCATCCGCAATACGAACACAAGTCAAACAGTGCGGCTGCGATTCTCTGCAGGAGATAGCTCCCCCAGCCGCAAAAGCCTCAAGGGGCTTGCTGAAAGTTTCCAATGAGGTCGAGGCTAACAGTGAACTGCCGCCCGCCGAAACAGTCAGACAATACGAATTGTGCCTCGCCAATTTCCACAAATAATCAGTCAAACATAGTGAAGAATCCAAAGTTGAAGAATGTTAATTTTGTATCTTATCCTAGAGCAAATTATTTTACGTCTCTTTAGGCTGGACTGAGTTAAAAAAAAAACTGAACTATCCCAATCAGAGAAGGCGTGGTCAACAATTACATAATTCAGTTTCTCTTCTAATGGACAAAGTTAACCATGCTTGGATTCCCCAAGCAGCGCACAGGAGAACTTCATTTAGTTTATAGCATAGCAATATATCATATAATAAACAATATAAATAATGACTAGTGAAACTTACAACAATTCTTCTTCAGAGTGCTTTCGTAACTTTCAGGCGGGTTGGATACACCACCTGGAAAACTGAATGATGTCAGGCTGCCACTTCCTTCACTGACCTTAGAGAATTACATCAAAATTATTCTGGAATCGTTGCTTTCTTTCTAAGCCAATGCTAGCTAATAGTTTAGCATCACACATAATTTTTCTGGAAATATACCTACCAGTTTGGATCCGGGACATGCTTTCTATAAGAGCAAAGATAAAAAATCTGGATCTAAAAATAATACAGGCTACAATATATTCAACTATAACAGTGGATTTGGAAAATTGTCTGGTATGGTTTAAAGATTGGACACAGGCAGAGAGAAATCTATTTGAAGAAACATTCGTGATTCCATGTGACACATATTATTTTCCTTACAGAATAGAGTTCTTAAGCAATTATCCTAACTGGAAGTATTGTAAAGACATTAGAGAGATGATAAACAGTTCTATCCCCTCTATCTCTATACCAATACAGCTCTGAAGATTTACTCTGCTTTAATTGCGACAGCAAAAATGATAAAAATGACAATTTGATGTTCAGTGTGTTGGTAGATAAATTTTGACATTCACAACTTGTGAACCGGTCTCCTAAATATGACTTTTAAAGGTATTTAACGTGGGCCTGTTCAACCAATTATGGAATTTAGTTGTGGGCTTTATTATCTTTGATCATATTCTACAGAAAAGTCATGTCAGAATAAAATCAAGTTTTCCTTGTTTCCTTTTTAAAATATCAAATAACTGGTTTGACTTTTTTTCCCCCCAAATGAAATCGGTGCAAATAGTTACAAACCTGGCTGCTCTGAGACAATCTCCTCTCTGAATGGAACGAACTCGCCTTTATTCTTCCAACTTCTAGTTTAACAATACCTAATGAGCACTAGGGAGAAGACATAATTGGTTAGGCAATAGTCTTGATCAGGGAGCAATGAAGTCTTTTCTTGGTTGAAAAAAAAACCCCAGCCTGCCATTGGATACAATTATTAGCTGAAACATTTGCATAATTTGTATAATAGGATCAATTGATATTGGGACTGGATGACTCACACCTAAAATCCCAAATGGGCATAAATATTTCTCATGCTTCACACCTATTATGTGCATTTAAAGGCTCAGTGTAAAGATCTGTCCATAAACATCATTATATAAATCTGCTAACTATTGGAACACCATTGTTTAGCAGCAATTGTAACAAAAGGCACTTCTACCTTATACAATGACTTATGACCACAAATGGGGCTGGAATTTCCGCTCCTAAGCAAGGTGGTTGTTAAGTGAGTCATGCCCATGTTTATGAACTTTTTTGTCAGAGTTGTTAAGTGAATCACTGCACTTGTTAAGTCAATCATGTGGTCTTTTGAGCGAATATCGCTTCCCCCACCAACTTCGCTTCTCGGAAGCCAGCTAGGGAAGTCACAAATGGCAAAAATATGGATGTTGCAACTATCCTAAATACATGCCAGTTGCCAAGCACCCAAATTTTGATTACATGACTGTGGGGATGCAACTTTTAACTGCGAGGACCAGTTGTAACTCACTTTGTTCAGCGACGTTGGAATTTTGAATGGTCAATTAATGAATGTTTAGTAAGTCAAAGACTGCCTATACTTAGAATGAGAGATATTCTTAACAAACCATCTAAGTCCGTGATGGCAAACCCATGGCAAGCATGTCAGAAGTGGCACGCAGAGCCATGTCCCGTTGCTCTTCCAGATTCCAGCACACCGGCCAGCTGGTCTTCATACATGCGGGTGTCAGAAACCAGAAGACCAGCTGCCCAGTGCTGATGCATGCGCCAGGAACATGATGTTCCAGTTTCTGGCACATGCAGGCGCACTGGCCAGCTGATCTTCCAGTTTTTGGCGCGCACTCCCATTCGGCACTCAGTGCTCAAAAGATTCACCAACACTGATCTAAGTAGACATATGAAAAAAAACACTGCAATGCAGAAAGAATCAAAATCTAATTTTAAAATCCAGCATCAATTTCTTCAACTCCATCATGACTCTAACAAAAAAATATATTATCTCTTCTCTTAGCACCTTTAATGAAATTTAACCTCTAACAACTGACTTATTTTTCATTTTGGCCACTCAAGGCTTCCTGTGTTCTTCTACAAACAAGCCACAACTGAAGAAGTCATTTAAATAGTAATCAGTTTTTTTCAACTGGTACTTCAGTTAAGTTAAATCTAAACAAAATACCATGTATAATTTTAATAGTGATGAGTACAGTGAAAATATTTCTAAATCAACTGCTCAGTTCAGTCCCTTCGTCTGATTTATACTGGGAAACATATATAGTAGTATTACTGTCATTCATTAAAAAATAACAAAAATGAACCCACTTTTTGTTCAGTGACCAAGTTTGTTAAATGAAATGTTCACTAAGTGAACATGTGACTGAGGTACACAAAAAGAGAGAGAGAGAGCAAGAGATGCTGCTAAGATCACTGGCCGTTGCCATCTCCTTCAAATAACATTCTCTCATACAGCTAAACCATCGTTACTCACATCAACAATATCGTCAAGAGTGTTAATTTGGTTGTAAAGGTGCACATTGATTGGAAAATGAATTTTTTATTACTATTTATTATGATGATTAATGGCTGCTAGTTGAGGTAGTCATTAAATAAGGAGCATACAGCTTCTGTATAAACTATTTTAAAAAGGGATTGCAATCCCAATACATTTATCTGATTTTATCAAAATAATTATACCCAAATCAAATCAAAGATGAGCAACAGTTGAGGTTTTAACCAAAGAGGGTCTGGATCGGATTCTGAATGAATGTAATATTTTATCTCAAATCTAGTGTACCTTTAATAAGGCCGCCACTGTCTCCTGGTTAGCGTTTCGAACATCTTCATCATTCACCATTAATATCTGGTCTCCTTGCATTAATCTTCCATCCAGATCTGCTAAACCTCCTTTGACAATGTCCGACACAAACACTCCAGTGTCATTTCTACAAATGCAATATTCATGTGTGTTTGTTTTATTTAGTTACTTATTTGGACTCTTATATACCGTCCTATCATATGTCTGAGTTGATCTATAAAGAGTGCAGAACTGTATAGATTTAATTCTTAATCTCTATTATTTTTAAACATAAACTCTAATTTACTGTTTTAATCATTCTTAGAACATTCATAAGATGTTTATAGTCATATGAAATACAATAAAATACTACTAATCTGCTTTATTTAATATTAATTTTACATTTTTATAAATTTGTGGCTGTTATTTCTACTTATTTCATACATTTATAAAATCTCATTTTATAAAAACCCATTATTAAAAAGGTATCATAAATTTGTTTGGTTAAAAAAAAATCTCACAAATGAATTTGGGAGCCAGGATTACGTCAGGGGCACTAAATAAGAAATGTCTTTTAAAACCCATACAGATTTTTTTCTACTACCACAAACACAAGAGTTTGGCTTAAGGAGACACAAGTGTATTTAGTGCTAGCAGGGCAAAAATCCTGTAATCTTCCATTTGGGGAAGAGGGAGGATTGGCCTGTAAGATATGCCACAACTTAAATTCAAGGGTAACGATGGGTAGAAAAGGAGAGCATGCTGTTGCATAGGATATACAGAAGAGATAGGGAAAGTGGTATAAGGTACAACAGTCTTGACTTACTCACCCAAAAGACATTTGATTTTTTTCTTGGACAAAACCTAGAACTAATGGCAACCAGTGGCACGCAGAGCCCTCTCTGCGGGCACATAAGCAATCGCCCCAGCTCAGCTGCATCGCACATGTGCCTCCCACCAACCAGCTAATTTTGGGGTCTCTGCCATGCATGTGCGTGGGGCAGGGGTCACACGTGCATGCATGGGGGGCATGAAGTGGCATGCTCATGCACAGGGGGCGCACCCCCTGCGGCCTGTTTTTGGTCCCAGGAGGCTGCAGGGAGGCCTACTAGGCCCAAAACGGGGCGCGGGGGGTCACACGTGCATGCGTGGGGGAAGCGGGTCACACGGGGGAGTCATATGTGCATGCACAGGGGGGCGGAGGGTGTCTCACAGGCATTGCATTATGGGTGCGCACATGCACTGTTCTGCACACGCATGAGCGCTTTTGGCACATGACGACAAAAAGGTTAGCCATCACTGACTTAGAACAATCCAGATATTCTGGGTATCAATTCTCTTAGTCTATGACCCAACCAGAATTGTTTGACTGAACCTTTAAGCTACAGTGTGCCTGTTTCATGCACATAATAATACATATTTTCTGATTTGTAAGCGCACCTAGCAAATAAATCCCCTAATAAGCTGTTTTATTGGGTTGACCTGAATATATATATATATATATATATATATATATATATATATATATATATATATATATATATATATATATATATACATATACATATACACATACACATACACATATATATATATATATATATATATATACATACACACACACACACACACACACACACACATACACAGAGAGAGAGAGAGAGAGAGAGAGAGAGAGAGAGAGAGAAGGTAACTGAGAATTAAGCAGGAAGCCAAGAGTACACTGAAAGTAAAACCCAACTTGTACTATTTGGTTGCATTGCCTTTTCTTAGAAACCTTGTTTCTGGCAAAAAATTATATTCAGTATGGGTTTTAGAAGAGCCCCTCTGTACCTACCTTTTCCCAACAATACTTAATCCAAGTCCTTTGCCTGGTTTCTTTTGTAATTCGATATTCAGAACATCATACATGTCTTCTTCTTTATATTGGGCTTCATCCCTGTAAACAGTCAGGCGGACTTTTTGTGGTGTCTGTCTGAGAACATTTATAGCTTCATCATGCGTTGCGTTTCTTAAGTCAATACCATTCACCTAAAATGAACGGACAATGAAAGCTGAATACATTCGCTTACTACAAAAATAACATAGATTTCCACAACTGCCTTTTTCTTCCCGTCATTTCTATGTCCTACACAGAAGGATTCCATAAGTTTTATAATGTTTAATACTTTACCTCTAAGATTTGATCACCGGCCCAAAGTCTTCCATCTTTGGATGCTGCTCCTTCTTCATATACTTCGTGGATAATAATTGCTCCCTGTAGATTTGAAAGATTCTATCACTGAGTTGTTAGACTTCTTTACCATGTATTGCAACTATCTTAGCGTAAAGAAAAGAGTTTGAATGTAGGAAAACACACACACACTCATATTAAGATTCAGAAGCAAATGTATTTTTATATAAGTTTCTGATGCTATAGTGTATCATTAGAAACTAAAGATGGAAATGCACTAAGAACAGAAAGGAAAAAGAGAAATAAGATCTTAATTTAAAAAAAGAGATAGTTTTCCCCCGTCATGTCCAACTCTACAGGAGTGTTAATTTCTGTTTCCTAGCCGAGGGAGCCAGTGATGTCCAAAGATGCTTCCATGATCATGTGAGCAGCATGATTATACGTTAAAGCGCGGGGAACATTGTTACCTTCCCACTAAAGTGGTACCTATTTATCTACTTGCATATGCATGCTTTCGAATTGCTAGGTTGGCAGGAGCTGAGGCAAGTAATAGGAGCTCACTCTATCACATGGTGCTTGAATTTTGAACAGCCAACTTTCTGGTCAAGAAGTTTCAGTGTCTTGAACTGTTAGGCCACTGGGCCCTCTTGAGATCTTAATTATGTACTTTTTAATGAATACTACAAATCGGAACATTTTACATAATATTACAGAAATATTTATACCTTAAAAATAAGAAACGTTAACAGAAAAGTGTTAAAATATGATAAAAAGAAGGAAAAAAATCTAACACTTGAAAAACTTTAGTAACTTATGAATTTAAAAATATATAAATATTTAATAGAACTAGGAATGAACAGGAATTAATTGTAACAGAGATGTCCCATTTTTAAAGATATTAGTGTTTTACGTAGTTATGGATTTAAATTTGCTTCCAATAGCATACCGTATTTTTGGAGTATAAGACGCACCTTTTTCCCTCAAAAGAGAGGCTGAAAATCTGGGTGCATCTTATACACTGAATGCAGCATTTTTTTGCCTCCTGAAACCCCCGCACCTTCACCAAAATGGCCTTGCAGAGCCTCTAGGAAGCTTTCAGACAGCTCCTGGGGGCTGGGGAGGGCAGAAATGAGCAAAAAAAAACGGGTCCATTTTTTGCTCAATTTTACCCCCCCCCCAAGCCCCCATGAGCACTCTATAAGCTTCTTAAAAGCTATCCTAATGCCCCCCACTTTTTTTTACAAAAAACGGGCCCGTTTTTGCAAAACAAATAGGCCATTTTTTGCTTCCCCCCCCCCCCCCCGGAGCACTCTACAAGCCCCCTAAAGGCTATTCATGCCTTTTGGGGGGGGGAAACGGGCCCATTTTTGAGAAAAACGGGTCATTTTGGGGAGGTATGCAGTGCAAAAACTTTTTTTTTAAATTTGCCTCTTCAAAACCTTGGTGCGTCTTATACTCCGGTGCGTCTTATACTCTGAAAAATACGGCACCTTGTATTTAAATTCATTTATTCAAGTCACTTTATATAGGTCTCACATTGTAATCTTACACCCACATATTTGAGAATAAGTGCCACTACATTCAACGGGACATGGTTTTTTGCATCAGAAATGTTAGCCAGAGATTGTATAAAGATTACAGAAATAATGTTTACCCACCAGTAATGTGTCAGCTCCTCCCACAATGCTCAACCCTAGACCAGTACGTCCCTTGGAGA
Source organism: Natrix helvetica (assembly GCF_964273705.1). Taxonomy (NCBI): domain Eukaryota; kingdom Metazoa; phylum Chordata; class Lepidosauria; order Squamata; family Natricidae; genus Natrix; species Natrix helvetica. The sequence continues at coordinate 80,560,713 of NC_138552.1, forward strand.
TACTGATTGTTGTTTCATAACCTGGGATGATTGGACAAGTGGCTGGGTCAGAAGCTAACATAGCTGGAGTTGAAGACCTGCTTGCATCTAAAAACACAAATTAGAGGAGCTGGTTATAATCTAAGATACCTTGTTTGTTGTTTTACACTAAGAGTACCACTTTGCAAGTCATGTTGGGAGTAGTTACCGCATAACTTCGGATTTATTAACTCCATGGATATATGTCCTCAGTGGACTTAGCATCAACAACTGCAAGGTATGCACTTCCTCAATATAGTTTTGATTTTAAATCAAAACCATCTTTGAGATACATTTCTGCAGTATTATAGCAGACAGTAATATAATAATGTATGTCAGACCATTACAGAGCCACGGTTGACCATGGGACAAATCCATTGGTCTCACAATTTGAATACATTTAATAATCATACAAATATTACTATTTAACAATTGATTAATTATTATGATAGTTCTCAACTAAAAACAGTTTGTTTAATGACCGTTCAAAGTTACAGTATTGAAAAAAGTGACTTATGACCGTTTTTCACTCTTATGACCATTGCAACATCTCCATGATTACATGATCTAAATTCAGACATTTGGCAACTGGCTCATATTGATGACAGTTGCAGTGTCGGGGGTCATGTGATCACCTTTTGCGACCTTCTGATAAGCAAAGTCAATGGGGAAGCCAGTTTCACTAAACAACCATGTTACTTAACAACTGCAGTGATTCACTTAACAAATGTGGCAAGAAAGGTCTTAAAATGGGTCAAAATTCACTTAACAACTCTCAACAGAAATGTTGGGGTCAATTGTGGTCACAAGTTGAATATTAGCTGAACCAAAAAGGCCAAAAAGAAGAAGGGGGAAGAAAATTAAAACACAATACATTGGCCAAAAGGAACATATTGATTTCTATATAATTTGCTTAAATCTTACAAAGGAGGACATTTGAGGCACCAAGTCACTGACGTATAGGCTGATGGCTGATTCAATAATTGGTAGGAGTTTATGCACCTACATTCATATTGATATGAACACAGTGCACTGTTGTTTTTTTAACATGGAGTAAATGAAAATTCTTACTTTTAATTAACTCTGGTTCTGGTGACTCTGATGATGGAACAAGTGGTAATGGCTGGATATTGGTTCCCTCGCTCAAAGTGGTGCTGTAAGTTGACAATAGTGGCTGGGGAACTGCCAGACCTTCCGGTTCAACTGAACTAATAGTAAGTTTCACATTGGGCTTTGATGTTTTCAGCAAACTGATAAACTTGTTGAAATAACAAAAAGATAATAAGAAATATTGAACAAGACAAATTAACATGCAACAAACAAACATATGGCTGTATAATATTCAGCAGAATTATTATAGCTAACTTGTTAAGAGGAAAGCAAATACTATGTGTTTGAACCAATATTTGACTGAATGGCCATTTCTATAAGATGTTTTTTTCTCTGCCAAGAGATGATTGTCAATATATCAGCTAAAAAAATTAATATGTGTGTGTATATGAGTGTGTGTGTGTGTGTGTGTGTAATATATATATATATATATATATATATATATATATATATATATATATATATATGTGTGTGTGTGTGTGTGTGTGTGTGTGTGTGTGTGTGTGTGTGTGTGTGTGTGTGTGGTGTGTGTGTGTGTGTGTGTGTTACAACCCCTGGTATGTCCTTTATGTATTTATCAGCACAAATACAACATACATACATACATACATACATATATATACACACACACACTCATTCGTTCATGAAAGGAGATACTTTAAATTTCATTAAACATTAATGATTCTCTCTCTGATCAACAATTATCTGATTGTTTGACATGTTCTCTTGGACAGGGGTCTTTAATGAGATGTGAGATAGAAACTGAGTTTTAAAAATTGAACAATGCTATAAATCTAATCCCATAGAAATATGTAAATTGAACAATGCTATAAATCTAATCCCATAGAAATATGTAAATCCCACATGCCTGCCTGCTCATCCTACAGTTTCTTCCCATCTTTAGCTAAGAGTGGATAATTTATATTTTACAGTATTTTATTTTGTATGCATGTTTTGTATATGCTTGTTTTGTATAGTTTTATCCTAATAAGCTGGCCAGAGTTACCCTGTGATAAGATTGGTAGCCTACAATTTAATAAATAAAAATAAAATAAATAATCAAGCATTTTAACTTATGACAAACGAATGTTTAAAAACTGCCTAGGGTAGTTATTGCTCAATTACCTTTTCTATAGGATAGCCCACAACAACTTCATCATCCACTGCTAGAATTTGATCTCCAACCTTAATGCGGCCATCCTGAAATAAAATAAATATGTTAACACAGGTCAAAGAGGATGAAATGTAAATTTTTATCATATTTAGTGTCAAGTTTACCTTTCCTGCTGCACCATGATCTGTTAAGTTCTGAATAACTACACCATTAAGTGTATCTTCTTCACCAATAGCAATACCTATGCCACCTTGATCCTAAAGAATCACAAAGTGCAACTACTGTTATTGAAGAGTTTAACCAATGGTAAAATGATAGTTTAGTATTTCAGTCTTTGCAAATTCTACACAAATAAGAGTTTGTTAAAATTTTCAAACTAATATACAGATAAAATCTAAGCCACACTTCAGGTTTTACATTTCTCAGAAACTTAAAAAGCGTTTGCAAAATTTAAGCACATCAAACAATGTTTTCGTGCTTTCTTACTCGTATCTAGGTATGTGTGTGTGTAAATAAATACATAAATAAAATATGAGGCGGCTTGCCTCATTTGTACCTTCTGTATCAGAATAAAAGAAATGTACAGCCAGAAATTCATTTATGACTAGAGATACAAACAGAACTTAAATACACCTATTTACCTTAGGTAGTTCCACGTTTTGAACATTCTTATATAAAGTCAGATCTATTGGTAAATTAGAGCTTGAAATGTTCACTTCCCCCTAAACAAAATAAATATGTTAAAATATATATTCACAATAGCTATAAAAGAACCACGTTTAAATTCACTAAGAATATCTCTATGAAGTTACTTCTAAATTAAAACTGGGTCTGCCTTTTGATTATTTTCAATGGAAAACATTATAAGTAGCAAATTTTTAATTAACTAAATTAAGATGAATATTGAATATGCATTGTACCTCTTCATACTGAACCATCCCTGAAGACGAAGATGCTGATGCCAATGTTTTACCAGGAGAAATAGCCATCTGATGGACAGCATCTTTGTTTCTATCATACAAAAAGCACACAATTTTAACATTATGGAACCAGTGTTGGAGGAGGTTTTCTTTAAACTTTTGGTATCTAAATAATATTTTTGTTTTTTTTTTTTAAATAAAAAAAATCTATATTGTTTATTTATTTACTGATTTAGGTGATTGATCTCTACCTCTCAGTCCAGAGGGACTCTAAAGTTAATACCTGCAATTCTGAAAACAGGTATATAATTCAAGAAAACCCTCAGTAATGCTTTGATGCCCTTCCCATTATCTGAAAGATGAAATGAGACAAGACTAAAAGATTAAGGTATTAAATGTTTCTTACCTGATGAAGATTATTTTTACTTTAGAAGGCGCACATTTGATGATTGAAGATGCATTCTGATGTGTTTTTCCATACAGAACTTGTCCATTTATCTGATCAGCATGGCACAAACAGAGAAGAATACACATTTCATCATTTCTTCCCAAATCAATTCTTTCACATGCAAAGCTGATTATTGTTATAATTGATTCAGTGTAATAAACTTCTTACTAATTATAATTGTTACCTTATTAATATTGTTCGTCAGCCGTTCCACTATGGATACTAATCCTGCAATATTTATTATTATTTTCCCTGTTATCAAAATCGTTAACAGCTGTTGGTTTGCACTGGCCTCTCTCTTGGATTGGAAAATGCCCTTTGCTTGATTGCAGTGGTTTTGCTGACATTGAGAACACTATCATTAATGATTCACTAATGATTCATAACTTATTTTTTGCCAAATGAAAACGAAGGCATGGGGAAGCAGACTGATAAATACGGTATAAATGATGGCAAAACAATTTGCAATCAGACTAATTTATAGCTGCACAGGAATGTCTGAATATTTTGCTTTTAATTTCCAAGATTAATCATCTTTAAATTAATAGCAAACGTATTCCAAAGTTCTATTGATAAAACTGCTTCTGACAGCACAAATAGAAAAGAGCAATTCCTCTTCTCTACAAAATCTGTTATGGAGGTTGCCTTTGAAATATCCTCCTGCCTGTTGCTTAACATTTTTTTTGTAAAGATCTCATTCTATACATCATCAATGTACAAGGTATAATTTGTAGATATACATGAAATCTTTACACCCACAAAGATTATTTTCATGCCCTCCTGGCTGCTGTATTCTATTTTCTTTTACCTCTTTGATCCGGGAGGGAGGGAGGGAGGAAGGAAGGGAGGAAGGAATTATAAGGCCACCTTATATGATAACTCTGGACAACTTGCATTAACAAACAAATAAGCAAAGCAGAAGAGACAAAGCCTATCTGGAAGAAAAAAAAACAAACAGCTCAAAAGCAAAATCTTGAAAGAGGCTTACCAACTACCTTAACCCATGTCTGGGGGGAAAAAAGCTGGTAGAGAGAACTGTTGTGGCCCACCAGCGGCCAGTAGAACTGGTGGCAGACTCAGGCAGTGAGGAAGTTGGGGAGGAACATTGCCCAGTCCTGGAGTCTGGGGAAGGCTCTGACAAGTGCTCTGCATCGGAGGCAGAGATGGGGCCAGGGCCGTCTGACAGTTATCAGCTGCCTTCAGAATCAGAGATCAGTGGGGCAGACAAAAAGCTGGAGCCTGTTCCCAGTGTGTGCATGTGCAGAGTTGCCAGATGAAGGGAACAGCTAAGGAACAAGGGTCGACTTGGGAGTAAGGCCACAGGTGGACAGTGAATGGCCTCTTCCATAGGAAATAAAAAAAGAGAGAAAGAGGAGGGATGTTTGCAGGAAAGTTTATTCCTCCATTCTTGCCAAGTATTGCAGTGTCTGAAAGATATCGGCCTGGCCACTCTCTAAGCCTGATAAAGGTCGGTAATTGTGAACTATCTTCCATGTTTCCCCAAAAATAAGACAGGGTCTTATTTTCTTTTGACCCCCGAAATAAGCGCTTGGCCTTATTTTCAGGGAGGTCTTATTATTTTTGGGGTGCAGGAGGCAGCGAGCATGGTCACCTCATGGCTGCTCCTGTGTTGCAATATTTTCGGAGATGGCTTATTTTTGCGCATGCGCTCAAAAGCTCGATTGGGCTTATTAACTGTGGAGGGCTTATTTTCAGGGAAACATGGTTGAAAGACTGTGGGCCGGGACTTTGCTGGAGAGGAATTCACCGTAAATTAAATAAAAGAGGTTTATCACAATGAGGACTCGACTTCGTGCTGCTGGGGAAGCCTAGGTCGGAACAAGAAGTTTCCTGAGGATTGGCTCCAGCATGTGTTTGAAAACTCCGAAGACTAAACCTATGATCCCAGTTATTACATTATCCCGGAATATGCATATTTGCCTTCATTCATAAGAAACGCCATGTTTGGTGGTTAAATAGTTAGAATGCAGTATTGCAGACCAACTATGTCTACAGCCTGGAGTTTGATCCTCAAGGTTGACTCAGCATCCTTCCAAGGTTGGTAAAACGAGGATCCATATTGTTGGGGGACAATATGTTGACACTGTAAACCACCCAGAGAGCATTGTAAAGCACTATGGGACGGTATATAAATCTCAGTATATGATACCCTAAGTATTGCCATTTTAACCGCTTTTTAAATCAAGGCACAGAAAAACTGTACAAATTTCTCAGAGAACAACATTCCAGAGGATAAACAAGGGAACAAAAGGGTCCTGTCTCTATTAATGCTCAAGAAGCAAGCCAAAGCTACAGACTTTGCATTTAGCACCCGAAGTTCAACGTCCAGAAGGACATTGGCAAAGTACTCAACCCCAAGTACTACCCCACCATCACATCAACAATAATAAAAACCAGTCTTTGTATGCTATAATTTTCAATCTGTGAGTGACATTTTATAGTCTACAATCTTAGTTCTAGTCTTGTCTGAGGCTCAAAGCCAGCTGGATGACTTGGGTCAATCACTTTCTCTAAGACAAACCACTTCCATAAAAAGGACAAAAGGAGAAAGGACTAGTTATGTACCATAGTTGCCAAATGTCAAAACTGATTTGAAGGTACAATTTATATAAAGAAGGGACATTACTGATGGAAAATAACATTATTTTAATTAAACCCTACATTTTATGCCAATTAATTGTATTGAATTAATTGCTCTTCTGTCCTTAAGGACAGTATATTTCATTTAAGTCTATTAGACACTTACTTCCAGTAACTCGTCTCCAATCTGCAGCCTGCCATCTCTTCCAGCTGCTCCATTTGGATCAATGCCCACTACAAAGACACTCATCTTGGATCTGTCTTTGTTCCCAGCTAGGCTGAGTCCTAATCCAGTCTTCCCTTTCTCCAGTTCTATCATGTGCAGATCTCCTGGCAGATTCCCGTACTGGCGACTGATTTTCCCTAAGTATAAAGATTCAAACGTGTGGCGAAGTCAAAAATCGATTCCAAAACTTTGGAATTCAATAGTCCTAAACTTCAACTCAACATTACAAAAACAATTCAAGAATGAATTTATGTTTCTATTCACTTGCCAAAGTTAGAAAAAGGCATGCCCCCAGCCACTTCATTTTTTAAAAAACAGGAAAGTAAGAATCTCTCCATCACTCCTTTCTTCATTATAAAGACACTTTCTCTATTTATGTGCTACTTTTAGGGATATTTTTAAACAACAATCACAATCATTCCTGTGTTACACCTGAAGCACAATTATATTAAAACTATATGGCCCAGATCGAATGCTTACAGCACAAGGAAATAACAAAGCTGTTAGTTTTGACCACAGATTCTATTCAAGCATATCAAAGAAAAAACTATTGAAGCTATCACACTGCAGACAAAGAGGTAACTTACTCCAGCTGTATCCAAACTCATCCTCCTTATCCAAATCTTCCAAGTGATTGTTAGTGGACTGCAGAACAATTTCACTGCTCATTGCTGGAAATACTGAAGCTGGAGGCAAGGGCAGATTACAGGATGATTTTTTTTCTGGCTCTGAATCTGACTGACTGGATGCCTGCGGGGAGTAAGGAAAATACAGTGTTTGAGGAGACGGAGAGGAATTATGTCCAGTCGAAATGCATGGGATGATGAAAAAGAAAAACCCAGGACTTTGAAGTTAAAATGCATAGCAATACTAGGATAAAAAAGCAAACAAGATGGAAACTGCAAATCAAATTCGGTGAAGAGGAACGTTTGTTCAGCCTACATACCACTAAAACTTTGCAGGTTAGTTCCAAAACTGGACAAACAGGAACATGTTAAGGACTATGAATGCATCCTCCAAAAATAATTATGTTCTTGATTGTACATCATTTTATATCAAAAATTGTCTCTGAAATAGTAAATGGGGGTGATATGTCACAGACATTGCATTAGCCTAGATCAGTGATGGCTAACCTTTTTGTCACTGTGTGCCCTGCCCCACTGCACATGCACACATGACCTCCCCTGTGCTTTCCCCCCCTCCCCTGTTGCTACCCCTTGTCATTTTGGGCCTAGTAGGCCTCCCTACAGCTTCCTGGGACCAAAAATGGGCTATGGGGGGAGTGACATACCGCCTCCCGCTCCCTCAGCCCCATGCATGTGCACGTGACCCCCACGCACATGCCTGCGTGTCTCCTGCATGAACTCCACGCATGCGCATTAGAGACCCAAAGATCAGCTGTCTGGTGGGAAGCGTGCACACATGCAAGGTGGAGCTGAGGCGACGGCTTATGTGCCACCTGTGGCACATATGCCATAGGTTTGCTATCATGGGCCTAGATCAAGAGTTCTTGGGGATCTCATGATAGATGGAGAGATGCTATTGTGAATAGTGCATACTATAGTATTACCAAAGTGCTACTGTAGAAAAATCAAATCAGCAGGGAGCATTTTTTAAATTTGTTTTCACAAATGAAAAAAACAATATTTCCTGTTCTTGTTGATGGTTTTTAATTTGGTTTCATGATTTTATGGTTATTTATATTTTATTGCATTTTGCTGTGGTTTTTAAGTTTGTGAGCTGCTCAGAGTCACTGATGTGAGACGAGTGGCTGTATAAATTGACTAAATGATTGCACGAAAGAAGGGCCAAATGGATGTGACACATTAGCTGATACAAAGCTTTCTTCAATTGTGTACACTATTAGAAGTGCTGTTCATGAAAAATTTAAATAAATAACACACTCAAAAGGTGCCTTTTGCAGAACTTATTTTGGAAATGGATTTCCATGCCCTTAGGAAAATATGTGGAAAGGTCTTAAGAAGTGAATGGAAATAAAATGTCTGAAATTGGAAAACTGCTGAGAAAGGGGGTGATGTCTTTAAAAAGATATTGATGTCTTTCTCCAATTATATATCAATTTAGTCATAGGAATACCTGAATTCTTCACAGTATGATATGAACATTATTTATGCTCACACTAAAACAGCAGGTACATTTAGAAGGAAAAGATGACACCTTTGTAATTGCCATAGGGACAAGTAAAGGATGGGAATGGAGGATATTATTTGTGTGTGTGTGTGTGTGTGTGTGTGTGTGTGTGTATTTGTGTTACAACCCCTGGTATGCCCAGATTCAAATCCTAGTAAGGGTATGGCTAGCTGATGAGAGCTAAATAGCTTGAAATAGATCTATACTAGTCTCCCTTTATTTATTTATCAGCATATTTGTTTTCATAGATTTTCACGGGTGTAGGTATGCTGGTTTTGTTGTATTCGGGTCTTTTCCCGTGTAAGGTTGAGATTGTCTTTGCAACGTTTCGGCAGGATCTCACCTGCCATCTTCAAGCGTGAAGATGGCAGGTGAGATCCTGCCGAAACATTGCAAAGACAATCTCAACCTTACACGGGAAAAGACCCAAATACAACAAAACCAGCATATATATATATATGAATAGCTATATACTGAATAATTTGACTTATTCAAATTAGGCGAAAATTTCAATGGGTATGAGAAAACAGATAATATGGGGAGCATTTCTTATTTTTATAAGAACTCAAGGCTGTGAAAATCCTTTCTCTTCCTTCTATTCTGCCCAGAACAACAATCCTGTAAGGCAGGGGTTCCCAACCGTGGACCGGCACCGGACCACGGCATGACAGAAACCAGGCTGCACAAACAAGCAAAGCCCCATCTGCGGGATGGAAGCAACACATGAAACCATGCCCCCTCTGGTCCATGGAAAAACCTATCTAACTGGTCCCTGGTGCTCGAAAGGTTTGGGAATGCTACTGTAAGATGATTGGCTCAAAGTTACCCAGTCATTTTAATGACTAAGGTAGGACTAGAACTTAGAGCCTCCTAGTTCCCAGCCTGGTGCCTTAAGCACTACATCAAACCAGTCTAGTAGAAACAGAACTTTCTATTTCTAATTGAACAAACAATTCAATTACAATCAATTAACAAACATCTGTTTACAGTTGCTGTAACACTAGTCTCCAGATACACAAGAGTAAGATGGTACCATTAACTAGCTGTACTCAATATTTGCTAGATTAACGCTTTACAAGCATAATAGGATTTGTGGAAGGGGAAAAATATTTCTATGCTTTTATCCAAAAGTAGAAACTTTTGTTCAAATGTCTAGTGTTCAAAAGTAACAGGACTCCCATTCATTCTGCCAATTAACTCAGCATTAAGTTTCTTCTTTAAGCAAACCCTAATCATGTTAGAAAGTTACTCTTCAAATTCCATCTTGTTAAAAGACCTACCATCATCCTTTGATAGATCAGGCACTATCAAAAGTTTCTCCTACCTCCATGTCGTAATTTCAATGGAAGGGGATGAGTGGGATATATGAGCATGATAGCCATAATTCAATATGGAGAATATTCACTTCCAGCAAACCACTGGTTTATGAAACATTATTAATATTGTTAAATGAGGGTCTAAGAAAGGAAGGGAAAAAAAGATAAACACATAAATATTCACCAAGTCCATCACAAACACATGGGCATAATCCAACCTTGTTAGTGTTGAACTGCAGAGGATCAACAAAAGGGTTAGTGCTGCTGAAGGCAGGAGGCTTAGTGAAAGGATTGGACTGCAGATAAGGCATAGGGACATTCTATAAAAAATAAAAACAGAAAGGAACCTACTAATGAAAAGACACATATAATAGGGCACGGCACGTTCACACATGCGCGATCAGCATTTGCCCAACAGCAAATGGTAGCTTACATATAGTCCTTGACTTACAATCAAAATTGAACCCAACATTTCTGTTGCTAAGCAAGACTGCTGTTAAGTGAATTTTGCCCCATTTTACGACTTTTCTTGCCATAGATGTGACTGCCGTTGTTAAATTAGTAACAACACAGCTGTTAATTGAATCTGGCTTCCTCATTGACTTTGCTTGTCAGAAGGTCTGAAAAGGTAAATCGCATGACCCTGGGACCCTGCAACCATCATAAATACGTGCCAATTGCGAAGTGCCCAAATTTTGATCATGTGACCACAGGGTGCTCATGCAACAGGCGTAAGCGTGAAAACCAGTCGTAAGTCACTTTTGCAACATCATCGTAACTTTGAACAACCACTAAATGAATGTTTGTAAGTCAAGGACTACCTGTATGGGAAACAGTGATTATACTGCAAATACCACACAGAAATAGGAATTTCTCCTAAATGATAATATTTTAATACTATCATTCATTAGGACATTTTTTAAGCTTTATGAATAAGTAAAAATATTTTATGCATACATTTTCCTAATAAAGCAAAAATGCTCCCCTATTGTTTAAGAAGATTATACCATCCAGGTATAATCCAGGATGTGGGAAAGTCCTTGGATTTAACTAACTGGGTAAATATGTACATTTGTTATTTGCTCTGCCCTGACTTATTAAAAGGAGGACCAAAATAGATTCATTCAAAGAATTTTAGCACATTTCGTCACTAGTGATAAAGACTGCCTACTATAGGAACAGAGATGAAGAAAGTAAACTCAACAAGGCTAGAACAAGAGCTGATTCTACAACTCCATATTGTTCAGCAAATAATGTATTTATAGTTTTAAAATATAGGAACACAGACATTTTATTTGCCTCCTTTTTTTGGAAAAAAAAGTAATAAAGCTGAACTAAACTTCTGCACATTTTTCTCTTTTAAGATTATTGTTTATTCTTACTAAGTTTGGAGCACTGTTTTTAAGAGAAGATAGCGAACAGGAATTGAACCGGTAAGGCTCCTGCTGCCTCACAGCTGGCACACCCTATCTGCTCTATATCTGGTGAGAGTGTTGAGCCCTTAGCCTCTTAAACGGATTCAGCAATCCTTACTCTTTCATAATGCAGAAGACAACTAAAAAGTTCCAAAAAGAATTTTTTTGTAAGAAGTGTATTGCTACTGATATATAGCAAAGAGACAAGACAGAAAGACCTGCACGTGGATTAGAGAACAAACAAAAGTGAATTGAATTGAAATGGGCTGGTCAGCATAGCAAGAAGAAGAACTGATGGCAGGTGGAGCAAGCCAGTCACAGAATGGATCCCACTTGATAAAAAGCAAAAGAGACCGAAAACAAGATGGATTGATGGCATCAGCAAGTATTACAGGCCCAATTGGCAAAAGAAAACTCAGGACCGTATTGGTTGGAAATACAGGGAAGAAGCCTTCATCCTGCAGTAGATAAACAATGGCTAAAACGATGATGATGATGATGATGATGATGATGATGATGATGATGATGATGATGATGATGATACAGATACAGCAAAGGTTTCTGAAAAAATTGGTCCACTTTACCTCAAAGACTGAGATAAAATATTTCCCTTTATTTTCAAAGCACTACTCTCTAGGGGGTGAAGGTCAGCTTTCAGATAACAGAGCTGTTATTATACTTAAACAGGGGGGAGGGAAAGGCAGGCACACTGGCCAGCAACCTCTCACTTTTCCCTAAGCTATACTCCAGTAAGAAAGAAATTGATCATGCTGCATTTGAACAGGCTATTGGCACTATGAAAAAATGAAGCATAATGTATAATACCTTGAGCTTCTGAACAAAAGGTGGATATACTCTAAGAAATAAATAAATTACATTTTAAAAAAAATATGTTGATTGAATTTAACACAGAAATGGGGGGGGATCCACATTAAAATGATCAGGGGGGAAAAATACTTATACAAAATACACTTATACTATACGCCAACAAAAGTGCATATAATCAAGGTAATGGTTTTCCCAGTTGCAATGTATGGCTGTGAAAGTTGGACCGTAAGAAAGGCTGAGTGCCAAAGAATTGAGGCCTTTGAACTATGGTGCTGGAAAAGACTCCTGTGAGTCCCTTGGACTGCAAGGCAATCAAACCGGTCAATCCTAGAGGAGATCAACCCTGACTGCTCTTTAGAAGGCCAGATCCTGAAGATGAAACTCAAATACCTTGGCCACCTAATGAGAAAGAAGGACTCACTGGAGAAGAGCCTAATGCTGGGAAAGATTGAGGGCAAAAGAAGAAGGGGACGACAGAGAATGAGGTGGCTGGATGGAGTCACCGAAGCAGTAGGTGTGAGCTTAAATGGACTCCAGAGGATGGTAGAGGACAGGAAGGCCTGGAGAAATGATGTCCATGGGGTTGCGATGGGTTGGACATGACTTCGCAACTAAAACAACACCACACTTATACAGAAAAAGACAGACAGCATTACTTGCTGTTGCTTACATGGATATTAAGATCTGCAGCAAGTAGCAGTAAGTCCTCAAACCGATTTTTTGGGACTATCAAAATGTAGCTCCGCTCTGTTCTGAGAATATCTGTATATGAAAATCACATGTTTATGTGTTGTGATTATAATTAAGAATATATATTCTCTAGATTATTTTCATTAAAACTGGAGTGATGAACTGAATAATTATTTCCTTCTCGAAAAGCTTACTCTTGATTTTCAATGCTTCTTTTTCCCAAGTACTTTTTTCTTTGATTGTTTTATTGTGCCGCTGCACAATGATATCACATAACTTTGAACTCTGCACATTCGTATTATTACATGAAACTTTCCTCTCCGTGATGTTCAGCTGGGCTTTAAAGAAAGACTTCTGCTTCGCTTCAGAAGGTTTTAGCCTTGTGTATAAACAAGTTTCAGGAAATAAACCAAATTATCACTTTTCTCAGAGAATTGAACAATGCTTATTTTTCAAGAGAGAAATCCCTAGCTTGAATCATTTCAAAACACCTTAAACATGCCACGTTTCAGTGGAAGCATTAAAAGCACATTTTGAAGGAAATAAACACTGAACGACAGGATTACAAGAGACAAGCATGCAGACAGGCATTAATCATTCCTTATTTACAAAGCTCTATCAAATATAGAACTTCTCTATGATTTGAAATAATAAGAAAGCCCTCCATAAACATTTATGTAACTCCTTTCACTAACAATGCTAGTTCAAATTTCACAGGCAGATGGGTCCAACACAAACAATAAGTTAATTTCTGTTACTACAATAGCTCTGAACCATCATATAATAGCTTGAGCATTTTTGGTAAATTATACATTTAATGCATAGCCATATGTAACAAAATAGACTCCTTTTATTGTGTATAAGCAAAATAAGAATTGTTAATTGCTAAAATTTGTTGATCAACAGAAAACATTCATCCCCCTAAAGCAATGCTTTAACTCTCTCCAATGGACGAATAAACCACCTATGCCTGTGACATCACTTTATTTTTTTTTTTTTTAATTTCATGAAGCAGCATTAAAAGGTGACTACCAGAAGAAAATACAGGTAGCTTTCTGGTTGATAAACATTGGAAATCCCCTTAGAAGATATTAGGGTTTCATATAAAGAGCACAAACTAAAGACATTGTTTTTACATCACCAACATTCAGCAAGCAAATGTATTTTCCCATGCCACAGCAAATTCACAAGCTCCCATTAGTTCTGCATACAAATCACCAATATACAACAGGACTACCCATGCTATTTACCTGTGATGACTGATGGTAAAATGGATTATTAAATTTCTGCCCACCAGGAGCAGAGGATGCTAAAGAGCCATAAAGAGATATTGGCTGGGAAACAAGAGTTATGAAAAGAGCCAGTAAATCAAACATGCGACTTACCAAAAAAAAAAAAAAAATACATACAGGAAGTATAGTTTCAAGTGATGCAAGCAACAATATTAAAATGACTGTGCAAAGTGGCTGAAAGCCATATCCTTTTATGGAGGGCTACTTAGTGATTCTGCACTGCAGACTTTCTCTCTCTCCTGATTTATGCTTAAGAGGAAAATGAAAGGTACAGGGGAAATGGTAAGGAAAAAGAAGGCAATATTTGGGCAACCAATTAACCTTTCAAATATATAGCCTCATGTGGATTTCTTAGCCTTTGCACAGATCACAATTCCTTTGCCAGGCATGGCTAACAGGTGGGAAATCAAGATGGCATATGTACAGATGTAATATATAACAGGATCTCAGCTGCCTTAGTAATATTATAATCTCCAGTGCAACGTAGTATGGAAAAATCCTCAAAACCTTACTCTATCATTAATAGCAGAGGTGTCTAATCTTGGCCACTTTTAGACTGGTGGACTTCAACTTCCAGAACTTCCAGAATTGGACACTCCTGTTATATAGCATGTAAATATTTCATCAACTTTCTGCATGATTAAATGAGTGAAGTGCCATTTCCTGTTTCCAATCTATACAGATTTCTCATCACAAAACCAAGGACTAATTGCAACCTCAACTAATTCTGCTCTTAGCTTGTAGATGATGTAAGTTTTAGAAAGCAAAGTCTCAGTTCTCCTCCAAATTAACAAAATTTGGAATAAATGCTTAACTTTGGATGCATATTTATGGTTCTATATATCTTTCTTTTTCTCTCTTTGTATGCTTACCCTTGGTTTGCTTATAATGCTCTGTACCGTGAAGACTACTGGGTTGCCTGCTCTTCGAATGGCTTCCACTGCTTGCTCATGGCTTGCATCTCTGAGATTTATTCCATCCACCTGAAAATGTAATGTCTAAGCTTAATATGATGGTACACGTAGCTAAAAATGATGAAGAAACTCCTAAAAATTATACCTATTTCTCTATTTTATGTAGGCAAACATCTCTAGCCGGTCCCTTCTAAATTTCAGTCCCTCCTTTGCAGCATTTCATGTTTTAGCAAGATCATAAAATTATACATGAACACCTAAGATATAATATTAGAGTGGAAGTTATTATTCTAAGTTATAATTTAACATTGTTTTATATCTG
Source organism: Natrix helvetica (assembly GCF_964273705.1). NCBI lineage: Eukaryota > Metazoa > Chordata > Lepidosauria > Squamata > Natricidae > Natrix > Natrix helvetica. The sequence goes on from NC_138552.1 coordinate 80,576,078, forward strand.
AGAATTTAATTTGCACTGTATCTTTAGTGATTCAGATATGGAGCTTAAATCAAACTCTGATTTCACTGGGCTGTCAAACATAACATAATTTTAATTTTTCTTTGGAATCTAAGATTATCTTAAATTCAAGACTGTCAAGTCTTTGGCATAAACCTGGCATAAATCTGCAATATTACATATATAACAAGGATTGTACAAAATGTAGCAAGATAGAGGAATATGAAAGGTTTTTTAAAAAAAACCTTCAATGGACTCCATACATCATTTTGTATAAGTCCATATTACTGATAGTTGTGCATTTGTCTCTTAATAAATGTTTCAGAGTCAAAATACACAGCAGCGGTCATAATCCCTAAAGCACCTTTGGAAGTGAATGATAAATAATTCATCCTTTCAAATCAAGATTGTGTTTATGCGTTTCACTATTGTAAGCACATCTCTAATAAAATAACATTAGGTATTTTTAAAAATGAGATGGTGGTATAGTGTATTTATTTTTTATTAATTTGTTTTAAACATTTATATGGCCATCCTGCTTTCAGACAACTAAGGGCAGCTCCCAATAAAATTGTTTTAAAACTATAAAATAATTTAGGGAAATTTATTTATTCCTTACAGCTTAAAAATGCTATCTTCTAACCTACTGTTTTCTGAAAAGAGCCTTTCAACTGTGAAATTCTGCAAGACAGGTGTTCAAAATCTGCTCTGGTATCTGAAGATAATGAAGTTATATTGTTAGTATTGTAGAAGAACCATGTTAGCATAGAATAGTCAAAATCAGAAGGAGACTGGTGGCATCTTCACAGGCTAGGTTGTTTTCCTGCAGATGTCTCACTATCCAAACTGAGTAATATCATCAGTGCTAGAAAGAAATGGGGTAACAACCTCAGGCAGCACCCCAAACCCCTCATTTCAAATAAGAACTACAAATATGCTCCTTTATTGAGCATCTTTTCAGACTACCAATTTTTAATAAAAGATATAATCTTTCATCTGATACATGGGTGATTCAATTGTTGTGGGATTTTAAAAAGGGGATGAAAGAAAAAAGAGTGGTTATGCAGATTCAGGTTATATATAAGACATATTTTAAATACCTCATCAATTAATAATTGTAATGTCAAACACCACTGTGTTTGTGAAACCTTCTGAAAAGGCCCTGAAGCCTTTTGATATATGTTAAGTTCAGCAGTCTCCTGCTCTATAAGCTAGAATAATTTTGTTGTTGTAAAGAGGCACCTTCACATTTGTGATCAAATGTCCTGAAAAATTAAAATGCTCTCATATTACTTTTTCCTCAATTTGAGTCCTGTTGTTGTTGATGCTGTTGTTGCAAAGTGGAAATAACAAAGTTGACCAAATGAAAACCTTTTATTCAAGTACATTATAAGCCAGTATTATGCCATATTCTTTTCATTTACTTTTAGAAGTCAAGATTCTTACAAAAACAAAGTTCTGCTCAGAAATGTGCAAAAACATAGTTACATTCTAAGCCAGAGATGGGGAACTATGGTCCCTTTATGATTTGTGGACTTCAATTCCTAGAATCCCTGAGTCAGCTGACTCAGGAATTTTGGGAGCTGAAGTCCACAAGTCATTAAGGGACCATAGTTCCCACCAGTTCTAAGCTCATTTTAAAAACGGAAACCAATATAATACCTCCACAATTCTATCTCCTGTTTTTAAGGTTCCATTTTTGCCAGCAGGGCTGTCTTCAAGGATGTGTTTGATGAAGATTCCTCTCATAACTTCACCATTGTTCAGACGACTTCCCATACCTCTTCCACCAACAATGCTGATTCCTAGAGACTTGCTAGGCTCTCTCCAGAGCTCAACCCTACAATGACAAATGACTAAAAAATAAATTGTTGACTGAAATGCAATTTAGTCAGAAAAAGAGGGTTTTACTAAATAGGAAAACCTAGGTATTTAAAATGTAAACAGCAGCATGCTATAGGGCTTGTTCGTGAGATATTTTATTTCATTATTTTTATTTATTTAATGTATTTTTAATCTGCCTTTATTATTTTGGTTGACTAATTGAAAGTTAACCCCACCTTCCCTCCCACCCAATGTATCTGGCTCCCTCCTTCTCTACCTTGTGTTAATAATTTTATTTTACCAGCTTTGTTGTTTTATATCTGATGATTTTAATGTTTTATTGCTGTAAACCACCCAGAGTCATTTGAGCAAGATGGACTGCAAATAAATTTCTAAATAAATAAATTTCTAAATAAATAAATTTCTAAATAAATAAATTTCTAAATAAATAAATTTCTAAATAAATAAATAAATAAATAAATAAATAAGAATAAATAAATAAGAATAAATAAATAAATAAAAATTATTTTAATAAAATCATTAAAGGTGACAAACATGTCTAATATTTCTTCCTTCTGCTATTTTCTATACAACAACAACCCTGTGAGGTAAGCTGGACTGTGAGAGAGCAACTAGGCTACGGTCAAGTGGTCAGTTTTCATGCCTAAAGCAAACCTAGAACTCACAGTCTCCTAGTTTTTGGCCTTGTGCCTATTCACTAGAACAAATTGACTCTCTCACCCAGGGATGTCAAACTCACGTCATCAAGGCGGCATCACATGACGTATCGGGACTTTTTTGCCATTCACTAATGGGGGTGGGGCCAGCACGTGACGCATCCAGCCCACGGGCCATGAGTTTGGAACCCCTGCTCTAACACTATGTTCTTTAACACTATATGCTACATTCAGCAACCTTTACTACATATTTTAGGAAGATTCTATTAATAACGCTTATAAGGATCATTGCTAATAGAATGAGGACGAGAGGGGAGAATACACTGTCAGCTTCTCAACTAGGTTCTCAGGTCAACTTCATTGCTCAATGTGACATTCTGAAGCTCTTTCATCAAAAGGGTCTCCTCAAATTCACAATTTTGATGTTATTCATAAATCCCACCAGTGACGTGCGGTGACGTTTATGACTGGTGAGGCTGGTGACGTCATCAAACCACGTGGTTGCTCCGATCGCAGGGGCGCAGCCCAAACGGAGAAATTTCTTCAGCTCCAGCCTCAATCAGCGCAGCCGCGGTCCCCTTCATCTTGCCTCAGGAAGGAGGGGAATGGGACCACGTGTGCAGGGGAAGGGGATTGCGGCTCTGCTAATCTGAGGCTGTGTGCTGAGGAGCCGCCTGCACACGTGGTCCCATTCCCCTTGCAAGGATCCCAGGCTCGCCCAATGCAAAAAATGCCTGGGTACCGTGTTTCCCCGAAAATACAACCTGTCCTGCGCTCACTGACCTAGCATTATCCCGAAAGCGCCAAGTTACAGGAGCCGGGGGTGGGGGGAGCGCTCACGTTGCTTGCCGCCTTCGGTATACCGCTAGGTTGGGGAGTGGCGTTCTGTCCGGCCAGAGGGGAGAGTTGCCGGGAAACTCTCCAGCCGGGAAAAGCGCCATTCACTGACCTCAGCAGCCGCCCCGCAAATCCCCTCTCCAGCCGGGAAAAGCGCCATTCACTGACCTCAGCAGCCGCCCTGCAAATCCCCTCTCCAGCCGGGAAAAGCGCCATTCACTGACCTCAGCAGCCGCCCCGCAAATCCCCTCTCCAGCCGGGAAAAGCGCCATTCACTGACCTCAGCAGCCGCCCCGCAAATCCCCTCTCCAGCGGGGAAAAGCGCCATTCACTGACCTCAGCAGCCGCCCCGCAAATCCCCTCTCCAGCCGGGAAAAGCGCCATTCACTGACCTCAGCAGCCGCCCCGCAAATCCCCTCTCCAGCCGGGAAAAGCGGCATTCACTGACCTCAGCAGCCGCCCCGCAAATCCTCTCTCCAGCCGGGAAAAGCGCCATTCACTGACCTCAGCAGCCGCCCCGCAAATCCCCTCTCCAGCCGGGAAAAGCGCCATTCACTGACCTGAGCAGCCGCCCCGCAAATCCCCTCTCCAGCCGGGAAAAGCGCCATTCACCAAGCCCTTGCGCAGCTCTCCCAGGTGACCGCTGCTGCTGCCCGCCGCCGCCCCGCTCCGCTCCGCTCCGTGCATAACTTCCAAACTCCAAAACTTCCAGCATCGGCCGCTCTAGGAGTGCTCTCTATGGTGGGCCGGCTGCTGGACAGAGAGTTTTCCGGACAGTCTTCCAGCAGCCGGCCCACCATAGAGAGCACTCCTAGAGCGGCGGGCGGCAGCAGCCAGCGGCGGTCGCCTGGGAGAGCTGCGCAAGGGCTTGGTGAATGGCGCTTTTCCCGGCTGGAGAGGGGATTTGCCGGGCGGCTGCTCAGGTCAGTGAATGGCGCTTTTCCCGGCTAGAGAGGGGATTTTCCGGGCGGCTGCTCGTGAGCATAGTTACCTCATGGCTACTTCGCCCCTGAGGCTGTGCCCGGCTCTTCGGGAGCCAGTTCACAAGAGAGCAGCCGCCCGGCAACTCTCCCCTCTGGCCGGACAGAACGCCACTCCCCAACCTAGCGGTATATTGAAGGCGGCAAGCAACGTGAGCGCTCCACCCACCCCCGGCTCCTGTAACTTGGTGCTTTCGGGATAACGCTAGGTCAGTGAGCGCAGGACAGGTTGTATTTTCGGGGAAACATGGTACCTAGGCATTTTTTGCATTGGGCGAGCCTGTGGTCCTTGCAAGGGAAATGGGACCACGTGTGCAGGAGGCTCCTCAGCACACAGCCTCAGATTAGCAGAGCCGCGATCCCCTTCCCCTGCACACATGGTCCCATTCCCCTCCTTCCTGAGGCAAGATGAAGGGGACCGCGGCTGCGCTGATTGAGGCTGGAGCTGAGGAGCCTCCTGCACACGTCCCATTCCCCTTGCAAGGATCCTGGGCTCGCCCGATATAAAAAATGGCGAGATCGGCACACTTGGGGCTGCTGCTGAGATGTCCAGGGAGGCTAAACCAAGCCGCGCGCCTCTCCCAGCCACTTTCACGGCTTCCTGGAGTAATTATTTTTTATTTTCATGACGAGAGTGGTGAGGCTCCGCCTCCCTTGCCTCCCCTGACTGCACGTCACTGAATCCCACTGCTGTCGGTTTGTACTGGCTTTACTAATTTAGAACAATAAAATAACAGAAAAGACTGTCTTTCATGGTCTTTAAAAATATTGCCATGGTGATTCCTGTCCAAAGCTATGTGAGCCTTCACAAGTGCATATAAGGCAAAAATAATGTTTATGATTTGAGGAACTAATGAACACACATTGAGCTAAAAAAGGCATTTCAAATCAAATTACTATAGGTAGTCCTCAACTTACAATGGTTCATTTATTGACCATTTAAAATTACAACGGCAATGAAAAAAGTGACTTATGACCATTTTTCACACTTAAAACTGTTGCAGCATCCCCGGGATCACAAGATCAAAATTCAAACACTTGGCAACTGACTCATTTTTATGATAGTTGCAGTGGCCCCGGGAGTCAATTGTTAATAGTTGTTAAGAGAATCTGGCTTTCCCGGCGACTTTGTCAGAAAGTGAGGAAGCAAAAAGGTGATCATAATAATAATACATAATACAATAGTAGAGTTGGAAGGGACCTTGGAGGTCTTCTAGTCCAACCCCCTGCCTAGGCAGGAAACCCTATACCGTTTCAGACAAATAGCTATCCAACATCTTCTTAAAGACTTCCAGTGTTGGGGCATTCACAACTTCTGGAGGCAAGCTGTTCCACTGATAAATTGTTCTAACTGTCAGGAAATTTCTCCTCAGTTCTAAGTTGCTTCTCTCCTTGATTAGTTTCCACCCATTGCTTCTTGTTCTACCCTCAGGTGCCTTGGAGAACAGTTTGACTCCCTCTTCTTTGTGGCAATCCCTGAGATATTGAAACACTGCTATCATGTCTCCCCTAGTCCTTCTTTCTCTTAAGCTAAACATACCCAGTTCCTGCAACCGTTCTTCATATGTTTTATTCTCCAGTCCCCTAATCATCTTTGTTGCTCTTCTCTGCACTCTTTCTAGAGTCTCCACATCTTTTTTACATCGTGGCGACCAGAACTGAATGCAGTATTCCAAGTGTGGCCTTACCAAGGCATTATAAAGTGGTATTAACACTTCACGTGATCTTGATTCTATCCCTCTGTTAATAATAATAATAATAATAATAATAATAATAATAATAATAATAATAATAATAATAATAATAATAATAATAATAATAATAATAATAATAATAATAATATTTAATGCTTCTAGACCGCCCCCTCTCTCGCAAGGGACTCGGGGCGGTGTACAGTTCATACAAAATATAACAGGATACAATAAAATTAAATTAAATATGTACAGTTGACAATTGACATGGAGGAGGTTAAAATGTAGTTAAAAGAACTGTACAAAGCAGATATAAAATAAATTCAAACCCCTAAAAACAAATACAGTAAATTAAAAAGCCCCTAAAATAACCAGATATAATACATTTGCCAGGAGGGACAGTTGAATTATGGCAGGCCTGCTAATCGGAACAGGTGGGTCTTCAGTTTTTGCCGGAAGGAGCGGAGGTCAGAAGTGGTTCTAATGTCGGGGGGGAGGTCATTCCAGAGGGTTGGGCCCATCACAGAGAAGGCCCTACTCCTCGGTGTTGCCCGCTGGCATTGCCTAGTGGACGGCACCAGGAGAAGTCCCTCCCTGTGTGAGCGTATTGGCCGCAGGGATGTATGTGGGAGGATGCGATCCCGCAAGTAACTAGGTCCCGTGCCATGGAGCGCTTTAAAGATGGTAATCAGCACCTTGAAACGCACCCGGAAAACCACAGGCAGCCAGTGCAGCTCGCGCAGGAGAGGTGTTACGTGGGAGTACCTCGTACTCCCCATCACAGCCCGCGCGGCTGCGTTCTGAACTAACTGCAGTCTCCGGGCGCGTTGATGCAGCCTAGAACTGTGACCCTGGGACACATGACCCTGGGACAATGCAACTGTCATAAATACATGCCAGTTGCCAAGCATTCAAATTTTGATCATGTGACCATGGGGATGTTGCAAGGGTCATGTGAGAAAGACCCATCAGTCACTTTTTTCAGCACCATGGTAACTTTGGTCATTAAATAAATGTTAAGGTGAGGACAACCTGTATTACATTACATAGGAATCACTTGGGTTTCTTCTTTTTGCTGAAGCGAATATCACGTTTTATATATGATAATTAATACTCCTTTCAGTGTATAGTATTTAAGAAGAAATATACTAATTATAGAAAAGTATGTATACCCGTAAAAATAAACAACTAAAAGAACTGCTAGTTGATTCTATGTTTTCTCTGCCTCTGCTCTGCTACCAGTAAGAGTAGAAATTGTTGCTTCTGCTATGTTTGTTGAACTATGCAAGTAGCATTATTTTTAATGGCAAATTCTTATAAACAACAACAAACATATTGCTGCATTTATTATCAGAAATTTTGAGACTTTTTAGTAAAAAAAGAACTAAGAAAGAAATATAAATCTCCTCAACTATTAATCCTAACCCACAGGCCAGTGCCACCATGTGGCCAAGAGAATCATTTTTACACTATATTTCTAGATCTGTGTATCCATATTGGTGGGCATTCTCTGGTTCACATCCACCATCAACCAGGGAAATTTAGTGAGTCAATCACTAGCTCACAGCACAATTTTAAATAAGCAGGGAACTATGCAGTGGAGAAGTGGAAGAGAAAGAATTTCTGTCTAAGAAACGAAGTAAAGATCTAATAAGCAAACACGAACAAATAAGCAAATACAATACAATAGCAGAGTTGGAAGGGACCTTGGAGGTTTTCTAGTCCAACCCCCTGCCTAGGTGGGAAACCCTATACCGTTCCAGACAAATGGCTATCCAACATCTTCTTAAAGACTTCCAGTGTTGGGGCATTCACAACTTCTGGAGGCAAGCTGTTCCACTGATTAATTGTTCTGTCAGGAAATTTCTCCTCAGTTCTAATGCATGGGACATACCCAAGTTCAGTGTCCTCAAGGATGGGAAGGTGACTTTCCCTGTTGTGCTACACCAATCTGGACAGCCTACAAGACTCTGCGGCCAAAGTCTGCATCTGCCGATGCAAACTTATCTAACTTATAATTCCTAATGAACGGCAATGGAGACGCCCATGCCGCCGCCCTGCAAATTTCGTCTAGAGGCCTGCGTAGCCCACGCCATGGTGGTAGCGGCACTCCTCGTAGAATGGGTTGTTATGCCCTCCAGGACCACCTCCTTCTAAATACTATTATATAAGCTTGAGATCAATGTGAAACCTCTTAGAGATAATTCTGCAGTTGAAAAATGAGAAATTATATGTATGTAAATATGATTATATGATGAGAGACATCTTAACACCATTTTGTCTCTTATGTGGTCTTCCCACTTTTGGCTCATAACTACTGCTTTAAGTTCAAGAGCTACAGTTTTCTTCTAATTCCATTAGTACAGTACTTGAAATGAGAACTCAAAGACAGAAAATCTCAGAGCATCTCTTTTCTTCCCCATGGTAATAACACAAAGTTTTCTAAAATGAATATCATGAATTCACTAAGCCTACATAGCAAATGGAGTACAAGTAATCCTTGATTTATGACCACAGTCTGGCAAATAGTTTGGCTTTAGGAAAAACTCATTCTATAATTTACAACTTTTGCAGTAAAAAAACATCTGGGCTACATGTCTTCATCAAGGTAAAGCTGTAGATGAAATTTACATAGATTTTTGTAAGGCTTTTGATATAGTAGTACGTTACAAAACTGCTGTTGAAATTAAACTCTTACGGCATTTCTGGACCTTTGCACAAGTAGATTGCTGCTTTCCTGTCTAATAGACTGCAGAAAGTCAAAATAGGGAACCGGCTGTCTAATCGTGCATCAGTTAACAGTGGTATTCCACAAGGCAGCGTTTTAGGTCCCACACTTTTTTTTTGCTCTATATCAACGATTTATGTGATCAACATAAAAGCAATTGCATCCATTTTGCCAATGACGTAAAATTATTCAATTCTACAGATCATTCTGTTGTTTTGCAAAGTGATCTCGACTGTGTCTGAATGGTCATCTATTTGGCAACTTCAAATTTCGATTAATAAATGATCTGTCTTACATATTGATAAACATAATCAGAATGTCAAGTATAAGCTAGATGGCATTGATCTAGCAGATGACCCTAACTTTGGCAAGGGCCTAGGTGTACTTATCTCTGACAACTTATGCTCCAAAGTTCCCTGTAACAGCATTGCTAAAAAAAGCATCAAGAGTTGTACATTTAATTTTTTGAAGCTTTTTTTTCTGGAAACATTGTATTGCTAATTAGAGTTTATAAAACCAACATTAGACCAATCTTTAGAGTATTGTTCAAATGTTTGGAATCCCCACCATATAGCTGACATCCGTACAATTGAGCGAGTTCAGAAGTATTTCACGAGAAAAGTCTTTCACTCTTCTGTACACAATAGATTCCCTATGCTACTAGGCTCAAAATTCTTAGTTTGGATAACTGTGTCACTTGCTGTCAGACCTAGGTATTGCATACAAAAGTATACGTAGTAATGCTTTACCTGTAAATGACTTTTTCTGTTTAATCGCAATAATATGTGTGCGAACAACTGCTTTAAACGCAATGTAAATCGTTTTAAACTTGACTGTAAAAAATATGATTTCTGTAATAGAGTTGTCAAAATCTGGAATTCCCTACCTGGTTCAATTGTCTCAACTACAAATTTTCAGTTTCAGTCACAAATTGACTTCTGTGGACCTTACTGTCAATTTCTAAAGCGTTGCCATGATTATTATCAGGCTGGCATGGAAGGGGAAATTCCATGCATGCCTTCAGCCGGAGTCGGATCTCATGTCTACAGCCTAGTTGGAGAATATGAGTTATGACACAGGACAGAAGGGAGGGGGATACAGGGGTAAAGTTCAAACGCAATTAAGCGAAAGCAATTTTGGCTCCACAGGAGTCCACGCCAGAATGTCGCTCCTAATAAATGATTGGATTTCTTTTGAACTTTGTCTCGAGGCTCGTAAATTAATTAGGTCGTCTTCTGGGAACTTCACACTTACTTCATACTTAAGTAGAGGGGGTGTGCATAAGTGCACTAATGTGCCTACTGTCCCTGTCATTGTATTTTTTTTTCTTTGATTCTTGTTCTCTTGTTTTTGTTTGACAAATTCTAATAAATAAACAAACAATTGAGCCCAACATTTCCTTTGCTAAGCAAGACAGTTCTTAAGTGAGAATGGCCTTTCTTGCTACAATTGTTAAAATTAGTAACAGGATTGTTAAGTCAACCTGGCTTCCCCATCAACTTTGCTTGTCGGAAGGTCACAAAAGGTGAGTACATGACCCTGAGACACTGCAACTGTCGTAAACATGAACCAGTTGCTAAGCATCTGAATTTTGATCACGTCACCGTGATGCAAAGATCGTGTGAAAAATGCTCATCCGTCACTTTTTTCAGTGCCATTGTAAATTTGAATAGTGATTAATGAATGGTTACAAGTCAAGGACTGCTTGCATTCCTCCTTAAAAACTTTCAAACTGATCAATTCGGCTCTAGCCAGAAGGTTAGCTCTGAAAGCAAACCCACCGTCTTGGTTGATTCCAATTACTGTAGCCTGTGTTCTGAAGTTCACTTTCTTCTCCTTCTCCTTCTTCTCGTTCTGGTAGTTCTGGAATTTCTCTGCATATAAACAAACTTTGCTCTAAATCAAAAGAAATCATTATGATCCCCAAAACAGGTCTTTTAATATTTTGGGACATGTGAGAAAATTGGAAGGACTGGCAAATAGCACAATAAATCTTTAAAACCCTGTTAACAAACAGAAATATGCATTGGAAATAATAATATAACAATGATAACAACATGGGTATAAACAAGGCAACAGTAACATTAAAGTATCATAGGGTAGCGAAATAAAATAAGATCAGCTAGACCAGCCCTGAAATTATACAAAGATAGAATATACAACCCAAAAAATATCCTGAGATTTATCAATGCAAACAATATTAAAATATAAATACGAATTCAGAATGAAAACATCAGCATTGTTTGTATACTGCCTTATTCACCTTTTTAAATATAACCCATATGATATTGACTGGGATCAAAGCTCTAATACCTCAATATTCGTGATCCAAACATATTTCCAAGGTTATATGGATATATGGAGAGGAGGTAGGTTTGTTTGTTTGATTTTTTCCAAATGGAAGCTTACTCCACTTCATAGGTGCCAGATTTTAAAGAATATGTTTTTGGAAGAAGATTGACATTGGAAAACATAGGTTAGAGAATTCCAATGAAAATGGGAAATAATAATCTTTACCCCTCTAGGGCATAAACTGATTTCTTTCTTTCACCCTACCATACAGCGCTCTGGAAGATCTCAAAATCTGCTCAGGGAGGGTTGCAAATTTTTTGAGAGAGAAATTATGATAAACAAACCAAATCACTGAGTTCTACTCATAGCATTTTCCAAGGAAACATTTCTAATTAATTAACTCATATTTAACATATAGGTGGTTCTGTTAAAGACATCTTGCAGAATATCATATGGATTTCCATTCCAGTGCAAAAACAAATACCATATCTCATCTGAATTTTAGACATCATTTATAAAAATTGATGACGATGCTTTCCAAAATATAAACCCAGACTAGCTTAATAGAACTTTTTGTTCATGTTCTTCTTCACATTTCAATCCATATATGGAAGAAATACAATTTTTATGCCCCAGAAAACCTTTTCATACTTTCTAAAGGCAGGAAAATCCATCTGGTAATTTGGGATCACATAGACATTTATAATACATATAATCTGAACGTAGACACTTTGCTAAGCCTTGCCGTAATTTGCATGATTTACATTTATCATACTGTATTAATCCAATTAGGTATTTATGGCTAAGCATGATCTGTAAAACGAACTGCAATTTAAGGCTTAGTACAATACATGAATCAGGGCATACTGTCTATTCTCCACCTTCACTGCAATGCATAAAAAAGAGCAGGGGAATGTGTGCAGATCGGTTAGAAATTGCACACATATTATAGACCAGCGATGGCGAACCTTTTTTGGCTTGCGTGCCATAAGTGGGAGGAGCGCAGGGGGATAGTGTGCAGAGATGTCACAGCCATAATGCAATGCGCGACACCCCAGTGCACATGCGCGCACTACAGAGGCGACACCCTATTTTTTTGCATGCTTTGTTTGCCCTCCCCAGACTCCAGAGGCTTTATAGGAGCCTGGGGAGGGCAAAAACAGCCTACCCCCCCCCCGGAAGCTCTCCGGAGGCTTCAGGGCCCTTCAGGATGCTTCCCTGAAGCCTCCAGAGCAGTCAAAATGAACCTCCGAGCAAACCGGAAGTGACTTTTGAGCGCTCCAAAGGCTTGAGGGACCTTCAGGACGCTTCCCTGAAGCCTCCGGAGCAGTCAAAACGAACCTCCGAGCAAACTGGAAGTGACTTTTGAGCGCTCCGAAGGCTTGAGGGACCTTCAGGACGCTTCCCTGAAGCCTCCGGAGCAGTCAAAATGAACCTCCGAGCAAACCAGAAGTGACTTCAGGTTTGCTCAGAAGGTCGTTTTGAGCGCTCCGAAGGCTTGAGGAACCTTCAGGATGCTTCCCTGAAGCCTCTGGAACAGTCAAAACGACCCTCTGAGCAAACCGGAAGTCTGTTTCCGAACTTCCAGTTTTCCCATAGGGCTGTTTTTTTGCGCTGCGGAGGCTTCAGGGAAGCTCATGAAGCCTCCGGAGGGCCTCCGGGGGGGGGACTCTCTCCAAAAAAGGGTGATCTCAGCTGACCAGCACGCATATGCGCACTGGCCAGCTGACAGGGCAGCGCCTCTCGTGCCCTGACAAATGGCTCCATGTGCCACCTGTGCCACGCGTGCCATAGGTTCGCCATCACTGTTATAGACTATTTAGCATAAACCCACTGTTTTTCTATGTGTACTGAAGAAATGTGAAAGTAAAATAAAACATATTGTCCTACTGAGAATGGACTAGGCTTCATGATTGTCTAGTTTCTATAAAGTGGGACAAATAATGAATATACCTAATGATGCTTTGACTTTCATATATCTTCCCACTTCCTCCAGCAATTATACAACTATGCTAACTACTTACATGCATGGTAACAACCCTTGTAACATCTTGGGCAATTTCAATAGGAATTAGGTTTGCAAGATTCCACAGAAAGATCTAAATTATCTTCCATACATCTGTTAGGCTGAGACACTTGTCATTCAGTAAGGAAGTAGAATTGCTGGGAATTTATTGGGTGGTTCTTTCTTACAGATAATGTTATGCAAAACATCAGTGCGTGTTGCATTTGTCTCAAAAATCTAGAAATCAACACAGTATAAACATTTTCTGAAGCCCCAGGTAAAGTAGCAGCCAGGACATTGCGGAAATGTTGATAAAATTGGACTTTACATGAAACAGACCAAATTTTGGCAGTGATTCACATCACCCATATCAATTACATCATTTGAATAACGCCATTATTATTCATATAGATGAAACTGATGCAAGTGACTTAATTTGCATAATAACATCATGATGCAAATAATAGAAGTAGCTCCAGTGATATATTTAATGAACAATTGGCAATAAGAAACTTTCCCTTTCCCACAGTCAAACTGATAAATTGGGAGTCAGTATATCATAAATACTTTGGGATACAAATGATTACCCTACATATTACCCTAACCCTGCATTTTCTTTTGCTCCCTTATCTAGAATAAATACTTATAATCCAACCTTCTCCATGGCGCTGCTTGGAGAGTCCAAGGAAGGAAGGGTTAACACAGCCTATCTGCCCAAAGGACTGAGTTGATTTTTTTCCCCTGGTCATGCCTCCTTTGCCTCCACAGGTTCAGTTTTAAAAACTCAGTCCGCCCTATAGGACGTACTCTGGGGAGTTCCCGGTCTTTGGACAAATAGGCTGGGTTCCCCAAAAAGGAAAACTATTTTTTTTTAGATAGCATAATACTTATCAGGATTTTTTCCCATTCCAATTCGACCTTTTATTATTGGCTTTGCTTAAAATTGACTAAATTAAAAACAGAGGCATTGAAGGAGCCCACCGGTTGCCCTAGCAACGTACTCAGCTGTGGCCACTAGTCCGGCGTCTGCCGGCGAGTGCGGGGACGATCCTGGAGTTGGCTCGCCCCCGGCTGCTTGCTAAGGGGATTTTCAGCTGAATTTCGCCCTCGGCGGCGTCCTGGCTGGCTCCGGAGGTTGCGGCGGCCATTTTGGAAGCTGCGTGTTGGCGCGCTTTCCAACGGCCATTTTAAACATCTGGCTGCATTCTGGGCACGCTTTTAAAGCGCGCAAAACTGGCGGCAGCCATTTTCTCTGCTCACTTTAACTGATAGCAGCAGGGAAAGCGCTTGGATTCTCCGCACCTCTCTGCCTCTCAGCAGATCGCCGCGGAGAGCTTGGAGTGTCCTGCCTGGGTCTCCAGCAGTACCGGAGCCTCTTGAGTATCCCTTCGGCTGAAGGAGCGGCTGTGGAGTGTCCTGGTGCCTTCTTCCAGCCTCCAGAAAATTTGAAGATCTGCAGACGCTTTGGAGCCGGCTGGCCAGTGTCATTTACCCTTCTTCTGCACTTGAATTGATCCAACACCCGTGCAGCCATGGCAGACGAAGATTTGGAGCAGAGGGATGAGCTGGCTGGGCCATCCGCTAAGCGCAGTAGGCCAGATCCCTCGGGCCAAGGGAGAAAGGGTGGAAAAGGGGCTGGGGGAAAACCCCTCCATAACTCCTCAGGAAACAAGGGCCCCAAGCACCTAGGAGATAGGAGACTTGAGGGCTCCAGAGAGCAACCTGACAAGGCCCAGGCCCCTCATCTTCCTCAACCCTGTGAGGCTGAGCTTGGCCCTGCCCTGAGCAGACGTGAGAGAGAGGACTCTCTCTCTAACCAAGGGGATCAATCTCCTTCCATTAGTGGTAGGGATTCCAGATCTGCTTCTCCTGCTGCATCCCTGGGTTACCCAGATTCCCCCAGTTCCTCTGTAAGGGACGATTTGGGGCCTTTCCCTGGCTGTTCCCACATGGAGGGGCCTTTAGCTCCCACTCACTATGCAAGGGGTTCAGGCTCTTCTAGGCCCAGGCCTGTTGAGGACAAGGGCCCAGCTATTTCGCCAGAAATGCAGGAAATAATTACTCAGGCCATCTCTCAGGGCGTGGTTGAGGCCTTGCACCACATGGAGAGCAAAAAGGGTAAGACCTCAAGGCCTACCTCCTCTCTAGCAGCGGGCAGGGGCCGTGAATCTGGTTCCCCAGGCACCTCTGTCACCACAGAGGTGTCCACATGGGAAGATGAGACTGCAGATGAGTTCCAGCTTTCGGAGGACAAGGATATGCCCCCGGACAAACCTGCCTTCACTGGTTTGTTCAAGCCTTCTCTGTTTAAGGCCATTCTGCACAAGGCTAGAACATCCACAGAGCTAGGGACTAAGCCTAAGGATAAGGTCTCTATCCCCATTCCTCAGGACCTTAAAGCGGGCCTATTCAGTGAGACCACTCCAGATCCGGAACTTATCCCAGTTCCTGACATGTTTATGGACGTGGTGCAGCGTCAATGGGTGCAGCCGGGGACCCTGGCTAACCCCAGTGGCGCAGATAAAACTCTGTTCCCCCTAGAACAAAAGTTGGAGGATGTGCTTAAAATGCCTGAAGTGGATGCTCCAGTAGTTTCTCTGACCTCCCCTTCTTCCCTCCCAGCTGACTTGCTGGAGGGCTTGAAGGCAGAGGATAAGAGGTCGGAAAAGGCCTGCCTTAAGACGCACCAGGCGGCTGCCTGGGCGATCAAGGCCTCCACCTCCTCTTCCTTCTTCACGAGGGCTTCCTTGTTATGGCTGCGCCAATTGAGATCCAAGCCTCCCTCCGAGGCATCTCGCTGGCGTCATGATCTGGACAAAATAATTACAGCTGTAGAATATTCTGCCGACGCTTCCCTAACAGCGGCAAAATTCGCATCCAGGGCGCTCGCCTCCAACGTGACCTCACGTCGCTTGCTATGGCTCCGGCACTGGCAAGCCGACATGAAAGCCAAATGGAAGCTGGCCTCAGCTCCCTTCAAGGGGGGGTTCCTCTTCGGGGATGCTTTAGACAAATTCGTAATAGAGACGAAGGACAAACGCAAAATCCTTCCGTCTACTTTTAAAAAGAATGACAGAAAAGGTTCTGGATCCTTCAGGAAGCAGCCTTTTCGTAATCAGGATTCCGCCCAGGCCTCCACCTCTTCCTATTCCTATCAGAGGCCCTACAACCAGTCCACTGACAGGGCACAGGACAGGGGTAGTTTTAACCCCAGAGGTAGGCAGCAAAACCAGGGCTCCTTTCGTAAGCCCTTTCGAGGGGGAGGCAACAACCGTCAGTTCAGGCGTGGCAAGTGACCACCAAGGGACTGCTCCCATCGGCGGCCGCCTGCAACTTTATGCAGATCGGTGGGAGGAGATTACCACGGATTCGTGGATCCTAAACACTGTCAGGAAGGGGCTGACTCTAGAATTTCTATCATTACCGCCCCGGACATTCATTCGTTGTCCTGTAGCCAGAAATCCCATAAAAAGATCCCTCATGCAAGCAGAGATCGATCATCTTCTCTCGATAAGGGCAATAGAGCCCGTTCCCCCAGAGCAGGAAGGGCAGGGATTTTACTCCATTCTATTCCTGGTCCCCAAGAGCTCGGGGGGGTGGAGGGCCATATTAGACCTAAAGCGCCTGAACCGGCATCTGGCCTACAAGCGCTTCAAAATGCAGTCCCTCCAGTCCATTCTCAACTGCATTCGGCGAGACGACCTGCTCACCTCCATCGATCTCAAGGAGGCGTATCTGCATGTGCCCATTCACCCGGCTCACAGGAAGTTCCTTCGGCTGTTCTACAACGGCAAGCATTATCAATACAAGGCACTGCCGTTCGGACTCTCTTCAGCTCCACGAACGTTTACGAAGCTGCTTGCAGCTGTGGCGGCCCACCTGCGCAAGCTTCCCATCCGTCTGGAGTGCTACCTCGACGACATCATCATTCACTCGAGGAGCAAATCACAAGCAGCAAGGGACGTAAGTGTCACCATTCGCACCTTGCAGGATCACGGGTTCTCTGTGAACTTAGAGAAGAGCCACCTGGTCCCTGCCTCTCGCATACAGCACCTGGGCACCATCATAGACTCGGCCTCGTGCCATGTTTTCCTGTCTCCAGACAGACTGTGCAATCTCAGAGCCAAAATCCGTCAGTGTCGCAAGACTACCACAATGCCAATCGTCCATCTATCCCAGTTACTGGGAATAATGATATCTTGCATCAATGTAGTTCCCTGGGCGCGTCTTCATGCCAGGGAATTGCAATGGTTTCTCCTGCCGATGCAGAGGGCGAAGGCAAGCAACTCGCCCAGGAAAGTTCGACTCCCATTGAAGGTGTCCCGCTCCCTGAAATGGTGGCAGTCACGGGGAGTGGAAAAGGGCTGTCTGTTCAAAGAGCCCGACAGGATAGTTGTCACTACAGATGCAAGCCTCTTCGGTTGGGGAGCGCATTGCCAAGGTCAGCTGGCACAGGGCAGGTGGTCTCGCGCGGAAGCGGCTCGAAACATCAACTGGCTGGAGCTGAGAGCTGCCAGACTCGCTCTGCGATGGTTTTGGAAACAACTCCGGGGCCACCACGTGCTTCTGCTGACGGACAACATTGCCACAAAAGCACACGTGAACAGGCAGGGTGGCACTCATTCCAAGAGACTCATGGCGGAAGCAGAGGCCCTGGGTCGTTGGGCAGAGCTTCACTTAGCGTCGCTGAGAGCAGATCACATCTCAGGCACCAGCAACGTAAGTGCAGATTGGCTGAGTCATCAGACACTCGACAGCTCCGAGTGGAGGCTGCATCCGGACCTGTTCGACCAGATTGTGCAACGGTTTGGCCTGCCACAAGTCGACCTCTTCGCCACGGCAAAGAACACTCACCTGCAGAGATTCTTCTCTCGGTACCGGTCTCATCAGGCGGAGGGGACGGACGCCCTGAGATCCCAATGGCCTCCCGGACTGTTATATGCGTTCCCGCCTCTACCTCTGATTCCACAGGTAATCTCCAAACTCCTGAGGGAGAGGGCGGAGCTCATCCTGGTAGCTCCATATTGGCCCAGGAGATCCTGGTTTGCGGATTTGACCGACCTCTCAGTGGAGAGACCATGGAGAATCCCTCCACAGGAGGTGGTACTGACACAGGGGGCAATCACTCACCCAGAGCCCCAGTGGCTCCAGCTAGCCGTCTGGCGCTTGAGGGGCAGCTCCTGAGGGACCTACACCTCTCGGACAAGGTCATTCAGACCATACAGGCTTCCAGACGACCGGCCACGACTCAAATTTACGAAGCAACTTGGTCTGCGTTCTCCACTTGGTGCGAACAGCGGAACATTGTGAGCGCTGAGGCTTCTGTGCCTCAGTTACTGGACTTTCTTCAAGCTGGGCTGGACAAAGGTTTGGCACCAGCTACACTTCGGAGGCAGGTCGCGGCTTTGTCTACCATTCTGGCGAGGCACCAGCCTCAGACATTGAGTCATCACCCCCAGATCAGGAGCTTCCTAAAGGGGGCCTCCAATTTGCGACCCCAGGTGGTGCATAGATACCCAACCTGGAACCTACCATTTGTTTTACAGGCTTTAACCTCTGCGCCCTTTGAACCGTTGAGAAAGGTTTCCCTTCGGCACCTGTCTTTAAAAACTGCCTTCCTGATAGCTATCACCTCGGCCAGATGGGTGTCGGAGATTGCAGCCTTCTCTGTCAGAGAAGAACTTTGTATCATCCACCCAGACCGTGTCATCTTACGTCTGGACCCCACCTTTTTGCCAAAGGTAAATTCTCCTTTCCACAGAGCGCAGGAGGTGATACTCCCGAACTTCTGTCCCAAACTGCAGCACCCCAGGGAGCGCGGTTGGCACAAACTGGATGTGAGGTGTGCTGTTCGAATCTATCTGAAGAGAACTAAGGACCTCAGACGTTCTGAGGCCTTCTTTGTATACTTTCAACCGGGGTCGTTGGGGCGCAAGGTTTCCTCATCAACTATTGGGCGTTGGCTCCGGGCCTGCATTAAAATGTCTTATGAACACCAAGGCAAGACAGTTCCAGCCCGTGTGACAGCCCACTCCACGAGAAGCGCGGCCACGACTGCAGCGTGGGCGACCCAGGCGTCCATCCTGGACATTTGCAGAGCTGCTACGTGGGCATCTCCAACGGCCTTCATCAGAAATTACAAAGTGGACTCCTTTGCCTCCGCCGAAGCCTCATTTGGGAGAAGAGTATTGCAACAAGTGGTCGAGGCTCCGGCCAGTGGTGACATTTCCCTCCCTGGGACAAAATAGCTTGGGCATGTCCCTTCCTTGGACTCTCCAAGCAGCGCCATGGAGAATGACCGTTGTCTTACCTGAACGGTCGTTCTCGGGGCGCTGCGGGAGAGTCCAAGACCCGCCCAGGGTTCTTAACTAAATATGTGACAATTTCCGTGAATTTGCAGGAGCATTGAACTCCCTCGACGGTCAAGACTTCGTTTTTAAAACTGAACCTGTGGAGGCAAAGGAGGCGTGACCAGGGGAAAAAAATCAACTCAGTCCTTTGGGCAGATAGGCTGTGTTAACCCTTCCTTCCTTGGACTCTCCCGCAGCGCCCCGAGAATGACCGTTCAGGTAAGACAACGGTCATTCCCCTCCACTCTCAAAAAGAAAGAACAAGCAAATTTGTGTTTTTCCAATCAACATCAATGCGGGTTTTCTTCATCCATTCATGGATAGCGTTTTTTATTCATGGGTGGATTGAATTAAAGCAAAAGGGGTTGTTTTTATTAATAGTACAGTACTCTAAATTACCTCACAGTATGTGAAGGGAAAACATCTAATGGCATTGTTCCTTCTGGCTGCTGCCCTAAACCGGCTTGGTACTCTTCTAATTGCTCTGCTGGCACATAACTAATGCTGCAACACAAAAGTAAACATAAAATTAAGAAGCTGCAAATGTCTGGATATAGTTCAGTATTGAGCAATAGAGATTTTTAAGGCTATAATTCACAGTGTGGCATCGCACAAATATCTTCTTCTTAATCCAGAATGTTTCCTTTTCATTCATTGGGAATGCACCAAATGCAAACCATGAAGGTCAATGTATAACAACAGCACTTAAACTTATATACCACTTCACAGTGCTTTACAGCCCTCTCTAAGCAATTTACAGATTTAGCATATGGCCAACAATATGGGTCCTCATTTTACTGACCTCAGAAGAAGGCTGAGTCAACCCTGAGCCTGGTGAGATTTCAACTGCCAAATTGCAGTCAGCCAGCAGTCAGCAGAAATATCCTGCAGTACTGCATTCTAACCACTACGCTACAAACCAATATTATTGCATTGTATTGGATTTTAATTATATCATAATCATATCAGTTATAATGTGCTTTCTGTGCTGTGAAATAAACACACTGCAACTTCACTGTCTAGAAACAGTGTCTTTTCTTTAATTTAAGATTACCTCCAGATTACACAGTTCCTTATAAAGGAAGCAAAGTACTAGGTAGCACCCAAGAGACAGACATAACTGAAAGAACATAATTCTTTTAAAACACAAGTGTCAAACTCGTGGCATCACTTTGCCATCACATGATATGTCGCAACATTTTTCCCTTCGCGGAGCTGGGGTGGGCATGGTCTGTGCGTAACATATCTGGCTAGTGGGCCACTAGTTTGACACTCCTGTTTTAAAACATTTTGTTGTTTTAAAAGGAGCAAAATGTAACAAGGATAATAGTGAAGGAGATTATGAATTATGAATGTTATGAATGAAATGACATTAAATTAGTATCATTCAACAATGTTCTACTGGTGAAATTAAACTGAACCAAAAGAAAGCAAATTAAACTAAAAACTCTCTGGCAGCTCAGAAATAAAAATAATTGCAGATAGTCTTTATTTAGTGACTACCTTCTTTAACTTTACAATTAATCCTTACAAAGTCTATTTGTGAGCTTTGCAGAACCTTAAAGGAAAAGGAAACTGAAATAAGATCATAAATACAGCAGTGGCTTCATTTAGCAACCACTTCATTTAAATGGTCATTAAATGAGAAATAGCTGTATTATTAGAACTGCATTTCCCTGCAGTATCTAGGATATTCATTGTAACTCCCAAAATACTTGGCTTAAGCAGAAAATAGCTGCAGAACTGCCAAGTAAACAGAACTGCATTGCAATTCCTGCTGGCTAAAAGCAACTATAGAAAGAAGGATTTATTAAATGAGAGATTTCAGAATTCACAGCTAGCAAGGCAGACTACTAATCTAAAGCAATCAAGGATTAAATTGATTGTACATTGATTCCTCAGAAGGTAGTGAAGACAAGAGTAATTTCCATCCTGAACCAACTTAAAATGAGAAGATAGGGATGTAAATGTTATATACCATGCAACAGAAAAAGAAATAAAACATGCATGATTTAATAGGCAGACAAAAAGTGTTTTATGCATACTACAGTAAGAAAGAAACCAAATAAAGAAACTTGTGATCACATTTAAAATAAACCACAGTACAATTTTAATAATGAAGTGAGATTCATTTAGTTACAGCATGAGGAAAAGAAAATGTAAGCAATATTGAAAATACAAGAGTGAGATTAATCCAGACATCAGTACATGGCTGTGTCAGCGATAAGCAACTTGAAAATAACAATACTTAAAGAATGCACTGGAATTTGATGCTTCACATTATCTAAATGTTGGATCTTTCTTAAACAATTGGACAAATAGGTAAACACCCAGGCATGAGAAGTCTGAAAAGCTACATTATAGCATCAGAATAAATATATGGAGGATGCTGGGATTTCTAAACTGAAATGGAGTTTCACAATGTGACATGAAAAGAGCTGAAGTACTCCTTGAAAATTAAGCAACTGTGTTCCATGGATCCCCCATTGTAAGCTTAGCAGTGTAGAAAGTCCATAAGCATTTATTCTTTCTTTCCCTATTCTATGTTGTAACTATGAGACGAAACAGAGGTAAATGTGGAACCTCTGAATTACCTGTGTTACAATTATCTACATAAACACTGCTACTGTTGAGAGAAAAGAATCCTGAGCAAAAATAGTGGGACGTTTAAACAAAAAGAGAGCTATCAGGAAGGCAATTGTTTTCTAACAACTGTTGAATAAATATGTATCTTTTAACGAAGAGAATGAAACATGACTTTACTTTTAGTCCAGAAAGCGCTGTGCCAAATTTCAGCCATCCACCTGCAAGCATGGAAATCGCTTCAAGATATCCAGTTCTCTGATGGATATGTGGAGGAAATATGGATGCCAAAGAAACAGGGATATTTCTGCTTTGTTTCTACATTATGGGTGTTTTAAGACAAATGTCTCTCCTTTTTAAAATCAAAGGAAGGGAATCTATTCCTTGGTAACTCCAGGGCTTCCCTACACAACCTTAGTTAATGGACAATTAAATCTACTATACAGGTGTCAAACTTGCTGCATCACATTGCTGTCACATGACATATCTAACGTTTTCCCCCTTCACGGATCTGGGGTGAGTGTGGCCAACATGTGACACATCCGGCCCGCGGGCCACAAGTTTGACACTCCTGATCTAGTGGAATAATGCATAGTTTGGCTTCCCAAAACATCTCCTGTCCAAACCCTGGCAAAAAAGAATATGTGACATTTCCAACAATGGATTTTCCTGTTCAAGCTCCAAATTTTCTCTCTGACCACTCAGTGGAAATCTATTATTAGTGTTTCTTTAAAATTCAAAGGCAAAATGATGCTTCAAAGTGTATGGAGGGACACATACAACTGCAACTGCTTAAAGCAGCTACCTCTTTTCCTATGATCCCACAGCTACCGCATGAACTAAGAAAAAAAAACTGTTTTTATTTAAGGAGATGCAGGCCACCCATGCTCTGAAATATCTTTTGCTTTCAACTCCAAAGATATGCACAACCCATCATTCTCCACAAGACTGCATCCTAAATAATTTACAGCTTGCATTTTTCTCAGCATGGAAGTCAAAGGAACCTAGAAAGGATTCTAAGGCATTCTCCTATCCACATATTAACCTGATCCATGATTGCTTAGCTACAAAAAGAAATTGGAAATTTGATTAATATTTGGCAGTCTTGTCTGAAAAATAAGATGGGGCAGAAAACCTGAGTATCTTCAGAAATTGCTAATTATAATTCTCAATATCTCACACCATTGGGAATGCTGGCTGAGGCTGAACATTTTGTTCTGCAAGGCCTGGAACAGGGGTGTCAGACTCGCGTCATCACAATAGCATCATGTGATGTATCGGGTCTTTGTTCCCCTTTGCTTAAACTGGGTGTGGCCAGTGTGTGACGCATCCAGCCCGTGGGCTGCAAATTTGACAGCCCTGGCCTGGAAGAGTCCAGTTCCCTGTTCCAATCTAAACTATAAACTTGGCTTCTATAAGCTTATCTTTAAAAGATGAATGTGTGTTTTTAACCGATTAAAAGCTATGATATTCATCTTAGATCTCCAAATATACCTATAAATTGAAGGATTTGATATAGTTGAATCAGGTAATCTCATCTATTAATAGGTTTTAATTGGTTGAAAGCATCTGTGTGTCTGTGTACATTATGTGGTACCTATATCTGGATACATCCCAGCTACTTCTGATGTTATAAAAGCATGAATGAATGAACAGACAAGTTGGAACACAGAGCTATAATGAGCTTTTGAATCGCCAATACTCACACATAAAAGGGGGCCTGATCATCAGCAGGTGTTGGAGAAGATCTAGAATGTGAAGCATACGACGCAGCATCTTTTTACAATATTGTTAACAAATGTCAGTGACTTCTACTCAATGAGAGATGCATACACACGTATTTAAAAGTGTGCACTCCTGCTTACTTTCCTCTTCCTCCTCTCCACCTCTATTCTATCCACACCTCCCATCGGAAAGCATCTGTTCTTTGTTGGAGTGTATAGCAATGATTATTAACAAGCATGAAAAATGCAACCGCAATCAATCTTTTATTCCTTGATCAGAGATTCATCTCCCCATGTTCGGTTAAGGCAGGTGAATTCTGAATCAGCTCTGTAATTATCTGGCAGATGTTAGAGGCAGCTGTTATAACTACTGCTAAAAGCAAAAGTCTCTAGATATTGTTAAAGAAATGTAAGGTGCAGGAGAAGTGAATCCACAGATATCTTGATGATGCTATACATCTGCTTTTCTGTTTAGGATATATATATATGAAGGAAAGGACAAAAAGTTGAGAGAGAGAGACAGAGGGAGGAGGGGGGAGGGAGAGTAGGAGGGAGAGAGAGGGGGAGAGAGAGAGAGAGAGAGAGAGAGAGAGAGAGAGAGAGAGAGAACATACAAATTATTATGAAAAAGTTATGCTGAGCTTTACACTCAAATTGGGGGAATGGTAGAAAGTTTTATTTGCATATAAAGCCCAAATCTGAACTGCTAATTTAGGATTCAAGGCACAGTACTTACAATTTAAGTCTCAGCATTTGGAGCACTGTTTTAATAGGTATAGATCATTCATGTTCATTACAATTGGGTGGCATTTTACATTAAATTATATCCCGCAAATGACTTAAAATGCAGTTTTCTTCCTAATACTTGTAAAAAAAAATACTGAGAAAGTATTCTGTTATAATGTCATAATTTCTATATTCACCATTTTCCACTACTGGAAGATTTCTCAGTCACTTGAGGTAAAAGATCAAAGCTTATTTATAAAATACCAATGTTTTTCAATTGATCTGCCTGAATTTAAAAAAATCTAATTTAAATCCCATGCAAATACTATCACTGTATCTTCCAGGAATCCGGGAAAGCAAGAGATTCAAAAAGGTGTTAAAATACCTTTTGTCTCGTGGATCAATATATAATTCTTTCTCACTCTAATGCTACTATTAACTAGAAATAAAGAAGAGAGTTTTGATCCTATCTTCCCTATTTACCACTCTCATTTATCTAACAAACTATTTCCCCTCCCAAAGGTGATGTCATGCTGTAATATTCCATCAACTTTCACCATTGCTTGGACATTGACGGGGAATATTCTTCAGCTATAGCAATTCCATTGACAGCTTTAAGGAGCAGCTGCTAAGCATTAATTTTTAGAAGCCAGTTCAGGATTTAGTTTAATGATATTTTTAATCAAGTTCAGTTTTTTCATTATAGTTACGTATTTGTAAGATTAAGTGATAAGGGCAAACATTTCCCTCCCCTTATTGCAAACGGTTGGCAAATTCCATGTATTTATTTGAATTCATGAATTTATATCGAACCAGTAAATGGGATAATCAAACTACCATACTGGATTGCAATTTTGGAACTCTCGTTAGTTGGTTGCGATTCACAGAAGACATTTCACCTTCTTCCATCAATGTAGAATCCAGTTTAATATTGAAACTTCATTGGGATACGGAATTAAAAATAATCAAGGAATTTAAAAAAAAAAACAAGTGCAGTGACAATATAATTGATGCATACTGTGTTTGAAAATCTACCAATAACATCCAACTTACTTTATATCTGGTCCAATGACAGAATGCCTCCTCAGCATGGCCCGTGCTTGGGCACTAGTTAAATTAGCAGTTGGTTCCTCATTAATAGACAATATGCAGTCTCCAATACCAATTCGTCCATCGCGATTTATGGAACCACCATGGATAATGCTGCGAACTATCATTCCCATGCCATCTTTATTAGAACTTACTGTCATCCCTTATGGAGGAAAAAAAGTTTAGCACTAATAAGAAACATGGTATCTGACTTGAACTTACACTGAATAACATTCATTTTCTGAAATAGTTTTTATTTATATGTTTATCTGTATTTCTGCCAATATACACATATTTCCACAGATTTTTTTTAAATCATAACTTGAAGAAAAATTAATATCATATTGGTAGGTCTGAGGAGTCAACATGCAAGATATGCCTGGCAGGTCAAAAAAACACCAGCTAGAAAATTCTCACTTAAAAAAAAAACCCGGTAACAGCTGAGGCTGGCATATGAGATTCAGGTCTACAGCTGCCTCCTTCGCATAAGATCAAGGTTAAGATCAAAAAGATGATGAATTCCTAATGCCTTCTGTTTTGTTTAAAAAGCTACTTAATTAGATGAAATCTGCTTTTTTTTACATATGGCCTCAAAGAAAGAAGCTGAGAACAGAAAAGGAAAAAGCAATAAACTAATTTTTAATTTAATTTTTAAAAAGTGAGCAAAGAGAAAAAAAGGAAGATCAAGATGAGATAATGATGAAGAAATTACAGAAGATTTGTTCTGAACAGGAAGGAATTACAAAGCATAAAAGTAAAGGATTTCATCCTTCCCATATTTGAATATGGGCAATATTTTTGTCCTTCTGAACACTTCCAGGATAAAAAGAATGTTAAAATTTTCCAAATAGAGAGTTCTTAGATTTGACATCATTATATTAAGAAAGCTCATAGTTTCATCATTGGAATGACTCTTAATTTTTTGGGGGGGGGCAATTAAATTACTTGGACAACTATATCATTATAATAATACAGATTGATCTTCTCCTGACTGTTCCTGCCTTCATATGGAAAGGAAAATGTATTGATAGACATGATGCTATAATTATGATATACCGTATTTTTCAGAGTATAAGACACACCGGAGTATAAGATGCACCAAGAGTTTGAAGAGGCAATTTTTTTAAAAAAAAGTGTTTGCACTCTGCAGATTTCCCAAAAATAGCCCGTTTTTCGCAAAAACAGGCCCATTTTTTGTCAAAAAAAGGGCACACATAGCCTTTAGAAGGCTTGTAGAATGTTCCTGGGGCTGGGGGGAGGGGTGTAAAAAACGGCCTGTTTTTCACTCATTTTTGCCCTCCTCAGCCCCAGGAGCACTCTGGAAGCCTCCTAAAGGCTATGCACAGCCATTTTTGCAAAGGGGGTGGGGTTTCAGGAAGCCAAAAATGCTGTATTAATTGTATAAGACACACCCAGATTTTCACCCTCTTTGTGAGGGAAGAAGGTGCGTCTTATACTCTGAAAAATACGGTATTATTGAGATCATACATACAAATATTTGCTTTTTGATTAAAGCAACTTAAAAGAATAATATCTAGTTTTCTTTCAGGAATAACTAGGCAGGAATAAGACTTGCAAGAACAAAGAGGTGTACAGTTATGTGAGGTACATTACCTAAGCTTGAATTGCCTTTTGCAATGGTAATCATTTTCTCCAACTTGTTTTTATTTGTATCTAGGCCAGCAAGCATTAAGCTATTATTTTCCATCAAGAACTCTTGATCCTGGTAAGAAGAAAATAAAAGTCACTTCTGGAAAACATAGTAGGATTTTGTGTAGTTTACAAATCACAGCCTGCTAGACAGTCTGAATATTTGTAACATTCTTCAAAGAGCTTGTTTCTGTTTAAAATAAGCAAACAACAAAAAAAAGTATCATAGTGCTTTACCAAAATAACTGCGCTCAGAAAGTATACCCTTTACTACTGGCAGCAAACAGACATACAATATTTTTTTTTAAAAAGCTAGACTTGTCCAATCTTGTGTGCTCCAAATGCAGAGTTTGGGTTCCAGGTATTGAAAGTTGTACAATTCAGCTGACATGCTCTGTCTAGCTATGCAATCAATTTTGGTCCTTGTTGCATACTCCATATCCCATATTAGTCTCCAAAAATGGAATACGTCTTTGTATTAATGAATCCACAATCTCAACACTCTCTCTTGTGGAGTAGGATGCCTCCACAAGGTATCCATGATTCTGTACTGTATAGAACAATATTCTTGAACAGCAAGTGCTATGTTAAGTCACAGTTCAGTTCTTAGAAAGCAAGCTGTGACACAAATTAGTGTATACAATCCATACAATCCCAACATGTTCTATTAAGATTCTTCTAGATCGGGGTGTCAAACTTGCGTCGTCATGGCATCATCACATGACATATCATGACTTTCCCCCCTCCACTAAACTGGGCGTGGCCAGTATGTGACACATCCGGGCCGTAAGTTTGACACTCCTGGTCTAGATCAAAGGGCAGAATGACAAGAAAACACTATCATCTTTAGTCTCATTTGATCCACTAAATCTCTGAAAATGATGCTTTTTCACAAATGTATGTAATGAATCCTTTCAGTTGAATGAAGTGGCAATCTAGAACTTACTTTTGTACAGTGTGAAAATTTGGGTGTTAGCTGAGATTCTCTCCACATGCTTATGCTTTCATGTTCAACTTGTTTCTTAGGAGATTGTGTTGTTGGATTCACAAGAAAAGATTCTGTGATCTGTTTCATATATCCACCTGCAGATTTACTCTCTGTCTCTCTTTGTATTAGATCCATTGTGTAGAGGTTTTTATCTGATGACTGGAAACTGAGTGGGTCACTGGAATCTTCTTTGAAAGTAGTCTAGCAAACAAAATAACAAGAATTCCAAACTCATTCTATTTTTAAAGTATGATAGAATATTAGTGATAGAATATTAGTGATTTGATAATTAATTATTAAATCAATATTATATCATACTTTAAAAATTAGCATTAATATTAATTAGTCAGTTAATTATTAATACATTTTTAATTATTAAAATAAAGCCACGATTGTGTTGGCTCCACTTTTGGTGAAGCTATCTTGAGTCCACCATTTCTTCCTCTGGAAGTCTAAAAACCTTTCCCATTAATGACTAGTTTACATTCAGGGGGCCATATGGTCCATTTTTATTTTTGTATAATTATTTTTATTGGGATAAAGTGATAGATATAACCACTACCAAGTTTCACAGATGAAGGCACTTATACGTGTTCCAAGATGAGGTTGCATGAAGTTTAGTCTTCCAAGCTTTTGGACTTCTCTGGGAACCTCTCTCTCACCAGAATATGACACAGAGACAAGTTCCTTGAGGATGGGCTCTAGCACAAGTCTGAAAACTCAGAAGACTAAACATCTGATCCCAGTGACTGACCCAGATTGGATCCTACTACCAAGTTTGATTGTAAACATTTTATTTCTATTCTGATGGGACACAAGATAATAATTTCAAGAACATGAGTTCTATACCTTGTATAAAATTGGATGTGTTGCAGAGTATGCTCCCCAGTATGCACTTTAATTTCTAATTTCATTAACTATTGCAAAGTTGAACAATGAAATCTGGCATAGTGGCACAGGTATACTTTGTTTAGTCTAAGAAATTCTATTAGGAAATAAATTTTGGTCGTCAGACCCATGCTGTATCCAACAGAAATAAGATGCCAAAAGAAATGTAGCCAGCTTACAAAATTCAGATGTGAAAGAAGAGCAATTTCTTTTTTCAAACAAAACAGAGGTGAGTTACTTATAAAACAATAAAAGCAGGATAAAACCCAGTTCAAAGAATGAACTGACAATCCAGTAGTGATCCCACCATGAATGTTACAAGAAATACACAGAATGACCCAAAAGAGAGAGAATCAGAAAAAGAGGAGAGGAGAAAAGCTAACATGATCAACAATAAAGAACAACATCAAAATTTTAAAAAAGAATTTGAGTGACCTTTTGACAAAAGAATTTGATTTACATTTCGAGCGTTGATTTTCTAAAGCGATTTACTAACAATTTCCCTTAAGAAAATTAGAGTTTTTAATGCTTGAACTTCAAGCATGGAGCATTCATTATACTTACGCAAGTCTTTCCATAAGTGGCTTGTTATTGTTTAGATTTCTTTGAGCCACATTTTTTTTTGTAATTTGGAGCACCTAAAAA
Organism: Natrix helvetica; assembly: GCF_964273705.1. Lineage (NCBI taxonomy): Eukaryota > Metazoa > Chordata > Lepidosauria > Squamata > Natricidae > Natrix > Natrix helvetica. The sequence goes on from NC_138552.1 coordinate 80,605,752, forward strand.
TTATGGTAAATGGTCTGCTGAGTACTGAAAATCTGAAAGGTAATTCAATCAGCATTATTATCTAAATGAAATTACCCTTTAATCTAGTAAAAAAAAACTATGAACAGATGGAACCAACTGGTAACATTACCTTCACTGTCCAAGCAAACATTTTCATAAGGCTGATTTATAGTTATGAACTAAGTGTCTTTCTGCTCATATCCCCCCATAATTTTACCTTGGGAGTTGAAGAGGGCAGCGAAAGAGCAAGCTGCAGATCATCGCCACAAATGCCGCTATGCAATGTTAAAGCTGAAGGCTGGAATGTACCATCATTATCTGGAGAACAGTCCGATCCCATTGTACAGTCTTCTATTACATCTGCCTCACTTGAGTCCACCTAATAGCAAAGGCAATTCAATCAAATGGGCTACTTTTGTATCAGTTTCAAATACAAGTATCGGTGGCTATTAAAAGCTATTTTCCTTTGCAACATTTTTCTTTTCAATTTTCCAAAGTAGAATATCTTGGCTTGCAGCGTGCTTATTTCCACACAATGCTTTGGCTATCAGATCATGACTAGGCAATGACTTTTATGTGAAAATATTTTAGTTGACTTTTTAAATTATCTCTCTAAAATATTATGCTTTGTGCATAATTGATCACAATTGAGCCCAACATTTCCGCTGCTAAAAAGGCACTGGTTAAGTGAGTTTTGCCCCATTGTAGGACCTTTTTTGCCACAGTTCTTAAGTGAATCACTGCAGTTGCTATGCAAACCATGCAATCATTAAGTGAATCTGGCTTCCTCCATTGACTTTGCTTGTCAAAAGCTGGCTAGGAGTTATCACAAGATCCTAGGACACTCCAATGATTATAAATAGATGCCAGTTACATGCTCGCCTAAATTTTGATTTTGTGACTGTGGGGATGCTGCAATGGTTCTAAGTGTGAAAACCAGTCAAGTCACTTTTTTCAGTGCTGTTGTAACTTTGAACAGTCACTAAACAAATGGGTGCAAGTCAAAGACTACTGTATTGTTCTAAGTAGGTTTACTTTTATAATAGCAACAGCACTTAGATTTATATACTGCTTCACAGTGCTTTACAGCACTCTCTAAGCGGTTAACAGAGTCAGCATATTGCCCCCAACATGCTGGGTCCTTATTTTACCCACCTCAGAAGGATGGAAGGCTGAGTCAACCTTGAGCCTGGTGAGATTCGATCTGCCAAATTGCAGGCAGCCAGCAGGCAGCAGAAGTAGCCTGCAGTACTGCACTCTAACCACTGTGCCATCATGGCTCCAAGTCTATCTATATATAAATCTGTCTGTGTGTGTGTGTGTGTGTGTGTGTGTGTGTTCGTTCCAGCATAACTCTGGAACGCCTCGAGCAATTTCAACCAAACTTGGTACATAGATAACTTCCTCTCTGGAAAAAAATACTGTGGGTAAAACACCCCTAATACCCCCTCGCGCTGTGTGTTCTGTTAAGATACAGCCTGTTGTGCCTTAAAATGGATTCTACTGTACTGCCATAAAATGGCTTTTACTGTACGGTGCATTGGAGTTGCCATGGTAATGGCTTCACAGTATTCCACAAGGGGTCTCCCTCTGGTAAGGGGGAAAATCCAACATTAGAAATTACTTTTGGTCCAGATATTTTCCCTCTATAAATAAATACTCGGACACCACCAGGTTATCAGCTAGTTTAATATAAATAATCAAGTGGATTATTCCATAAACTTTAATGATTGTGATTTTTTTTAAAAAGTTGTCATTTATTCCCAAAATATATTACTATTGCTCATTAGAAATATGCTAGCACTTGTTGTAAATATATACTCAGTATTATTGCCTTCTCAGAACATTTTCATATAAGCCTATCATTATAACAATGAAATCATGGAATTCACTATCAATTCTATGGATACAATCCAGTTCAGTTCAAGTCAGAAGCTAAAATCCAAAGCATGCCAAGTACATTAACCTGAATTTATGATCGGCAGGAATATAATCAAATTATATCTTAAATAAAAGTTGAACTTTTACAAAAAAAAATAAGAATCATATCCCAAACTAAGTAGCTTTGTGATAAAATCCTTCAGAGGTTTCTACAATAAAAACATTTTTAACCACTGTGAAAACACCAAGTATTTTTCCCATAGTTCCCATTCATCTTGACCTGAATCAATTGTACCTCTCAGCCTTTCTGTCAAATTAGAATTCCTTTTTGCAGAATTCTATGTAAACATTCTCATATTATATACCGGTATTTCCAACTCCTGCAGTAAATTTAAAACGAAGTAGCTTGTGCCTTATAAAAAGCTACAAATGCCTGTATGTGCATATTATGCTAATGAACCATAATACCTCCAAACTCAAAGGGTGAAATATTTAGTCAGCTCAATGGGGTCAATATTACAGAAGATGAAGTGACACCGGTGAAGAAGTAATCTCAAATTCTTTATAAAAAAAATTAAGGTTGCCTCAAGGTACAATCCTAAATCTCTCAACAAATGCTGACTGGAAACCATTACATGTAAATTTATATATTTATATATTTATATATATATATATATTTATATGCTGGTCTTTTCCCGTGTAAGATTGAGATTGTCTTGGCAATGTTTCGGCGAGGTCATCATCCTCGCCATCTCCAGGCTGGTGTTTTCGGCTTAAAGCGTGATTGGAGCTGCCGTCTTTCTATAAATCTTGGTGGGGTGTTTGTGGAGTGCTGGCTTTTTTTCAGTAAATGGATTGATTGGGTGTGTGGTTGTATCATGATTGATAGATTGGTGCTGGCTGTGTGTCCGTTGTTGTTTTGTATTGTAACGGCCTGGGTGGTGGGTGGGGCTAGTTTGTTGACTAGGCCTAGTTTCCAGATGTCTGGTAGGTGGGAGGTATCGTCACATTTATTCATGTTGTGGGAGTGTTTCTCTATTTCGATAGCTTCCATAATTATTCTCTTGTTGAAGTGTTCAGTTTTGGAGATTAATTTGGTTCCTTCAAAATTAATTTCATATCCTGTAGCTTTAAAGTGCTAGAAAAGGGAGGACATTTTTTTCTTTTTTTTTACTGCATTCTTGTGTTCTGCGATGCGTGCATTTATTCTCCTGTTCGTTTGTCCTATATATGTTGCAGGGCAGATTTATCATGGTATTTCATAGACTCCTTGGTTTTCTAGATGGATTTTGTCTTTGGTGTTTCTTAAGATGTTGGCTATTTTTTGGTCAGTGTTGAAGGCTGTCTTGATATTGTGTTTGTGGAGAATTTTGCTGATTTTATCTGTGGTGCCTTTGATGTAAGGGAGGAGGGCAATGCCGTTGTCTTGTTCTGTGTCTTGGTTTTGGGGGGAGGGAGTCTCCCTTTGGAGAAAACGTCGTCCCTTTTCCAGTACCTTAAAGCTACAGGACATGAAATTAATTTTGAAGGAACCAAATGAATCACCAAAACTGAACACTTCAACAAGAGAATAATTATGGAAGCCATCGAAATAGAGAAACACCCCCACAACATGAATAAACGTGACAATACCTCCCGCCTACTAGACATCTGGAAACCAGCCCTAATCAAAAAACGAGCCCCACCCACCATCCAGGCCATAACAACACAAAACAACAACGGACACACAGCCAGCACCAATCTACCAATCATGATACAACCACTCAGCCTATACTTACTGAAACAAAGCCAGCACTCCACACACACACACCAAGATTTATAGAAAGATGGCAGCTCCGACCATGCTTTACTCACACAAACACACACACACACACAAACACACACACACACACACACACACACACGTATATATACACATTTTAAGCCCACAGCTTGAAGATGGCAGGTGAGATCCTGCCGAAACGTTGCAAAGACAATCTCAACCTTACACGGGAAAAGACCCGAATACAACAAAACCAGCATATATATACATATATATATATGTGTTTGTGTTACAACCCCTGGTATGACCTATACCAGGGGTTGTAACACAAACACATATATATATATGTATTTTATCAGCATATATATATATGTATTTTATCAGCACAAATACAACACACATATATATATATATATATATATATATATATATATATATATATATATATATATATATATATATATATATATATATATACATACATACATACATACATACATATATATATATATATATATATATATACACACATACATACATATATATGTTTTCGTAGATTTTCACGGGTGTAGGTATGCTGGTTTTGTTGTATTCGGGTCTTTTCCCGTGTAAGGTTGAGATTGTCTTTGCAACGTTTCGGCAGGATCTCACCTGCCATCTTCAAGCGTGGGCTTAAAATGGGAACGGAGCTGCCGTCTTTCTGTAAGTCTTGGTGGGAGGGGATGGGGTGCTGGCTTTGTTTCAGTAAGTGGAATGATTGGCTGTGTGGTTGTATCAAGATCAGTATATATATATGCTGATCTTGTTGTATTCGGGTCTTTTCCCATGTAAGATTGAGATTGTCTTGGCAGTGTGTGTGTGTGTGTGTGTGTGTGTGTTGTATTTCTGCTGATAAATAAATAAAGGGATATGTTGCCAAGACTATATATATGTATGTATGTATGTATGTATGTATGTATGTATGTATGTATGTATGTATGTATGTATATATATAGTCAGCAGAATTGAAAAATCATCCATTGCCATGGACCAGCACCGGGCTGTGGCAGGACAGAAACTGGGCTGAGCTAATAAGTGAATTAAGCCCCATCTGCAGGATGCAGGCAGCATGAGAAACCACATCCCTTCTGGTCCGTGGAAAAACCTCTCTCCACAGAACTGGTCCCTGGTACCCTAAAGGTTGGATGCCCCTGATCTAAAGGGAAAAAAAGGAGTGGAGGGAGAAGGAGACAATAAATGGAATGAGTTGCAAGCATCCAGACCTCAGAAAGACCAAGGTGACATCTGCATACCACCACAAAGATGGTCTGGATTAATATAATCCAAAATAATTTTCAATTTATTAAATCCCATGAAAAGATGACAGATAATACACACACATGCACGCAAACACACACACACACACACACACACACACACTCACTTCCTGCCTATTCTGAGATAGCAGGGACTTCAGATAGATTACTATTAAATGAGCCAGGATTTGGCATTTTAGGTATTGGATTGACATACATATATAAAGAATCAGTCAAAGGTTCATTCATCATTCTAGCTTTTGTAGATTTTTGAAGACTGGCCAATATCTCAGCTACTATATACAGTATATCACTAGAGCATGGCTGAGTAATTATGGCAACTTTACCACCTGTGGATTTCAACTCCCAGAATTCCTGAACAGAACAAGTCAGATTTCCTTTTTTTTTTTAGTGAACTAAAATAGTATGTGAGAAAACTGAGCATATGGACTAAGAGAAAATCCATTGTCTTCTGCAGTTATTAGATATTGCCGAGTTTAAATGGGCAACAAGCATTTGAATCATATCCTGCGTTTATATCGAGTTCTAAGTTCCAAGAGGTCCAGGTTCCAAGAGAGAAATTGCAGAGTCCTAAAAAGTAATTTGAATGGATGGCTGGGCCATAATTTCCTTGTTAAATAGGATTATATATATGCATGGTTTCTCGTTTAAAAAATAATGGTTTGCTTTTGTAATTTTCTTACTTTTTTTAACTGTACGTTATTCTAAACGCTTCAAGGATTTTTTTTAAATAAATGTTTAAATATTTAGAGAATTTAATTTTGGCACACAGAATTGTCTTCTTATAAATACATTGTTTTGATATAGTTATGGATATCTTCTTATATTAGCAAATAAATGACCTTCATGTAGATTCAAGGAAACCAAGCAAGAAGTCTTTATAACACCTGTTAAATGTCAACAGCAGGACTGTTCCTGTATTGTTCCTTAACAAAATACCGTTCAAAATTGATACATAGAATAAAAAGACTAACTATAGACTAACCAGAGCCAGCTCAGCATGGAAGAGGGCTGAATCGGTTAGCCCTTCCTCCTCAAAGGACTGGGCAGTGTAGAAAAAGGAATCTTCCTTAGCAGAAACATAGCCCTCTTCTGGTGAAAGCTGCAGAAAGAATGAAGCTCTTGAGTTGGATGATGGCCAGTGAACAGAACATGCCATGTAAGTAAATACTAAGAAAATTTAAATAAATATAAAGATCAGGAAAAAAAGGTATCTAGAAATGATATTACAGCCCTCAAATCATGAAATGATTTATAAGATTGAAAAAAGGAAAATGAAATGGCAATAATCATGAATTTGAAATAGCCTTTAAGCATCACATGGTTATGTACCTATGTGCTGATATTAGAGTTGTTCTCATAGACCAGGGGTGTCCAAACTTGGGAACTTTAAGACTTGTGGACTTCAACTCCCAGAATTCCCCAGCCAGCATGGCTGGCTGGGGAATTCTGGGAGTTGAAGTCCACAAGTCTTAAAGTTCCCAAGTTTGGACACCCCTGTCATAGACCACATGATAAATTGTCTCTCTCCTGAGAGACTGCCTAATTTCCAACACAGTTAAGCCTCACAAACTAGATTTAAGATTAAACTGGATTTAACTCTATTCAGTCTTACCGTTTAAATTATACTTAGTTCGTAAACACAACACATAAGTTCCTGTGAAATCGGGAGCACTTGTGATAAACATGTTTGGAGCAGATTGAAAATATTTATTTTTTAAAAAAATTACCTGTCTGGCTTGTGAATTTCATAGTAAGTTACCGGGAGATAACAGCTTTCACAATCTTGCCATGAATGTTGAACCCAATTTCAATGTGAAGGGTTTTATTAAGAAATTGTTCATTCCAATACAACTAAAATATATTCCTTATTTACATCATAATAAAACTACATTATGTGCATCCTTTTCTGTTGGGTTTGAGGTTAGATTATAGAATTGAGATAGCATTGGTCATGGTTGTTGATGACTCAGCATTATGGATTATATATCCATCTAGGCCTTGTCTTTGATTAGAGACCTTCAATACAGTGATGGGACTAAAAATATTTACTACGGTTCTGTGGGCGCAGCTTGGTGGGCGTGGCATAGCATGGCATGGCTTGATGAGTGTGGCTTGGTGGGCGTGGCAGGGAAGGATACTGTAAAATCTCCGTTCTGACCACGCGCTCCGATGCCGAGCCAGCATCCAACCGAGCCACTCGTTCCATAGCCTCTGGGCTGATCCGCGACCCCTACCAATGGAATTAGGGGTCGCGCGGTACTGTGCTCTCCGGCTCGCAGCCTGGAGCCTCCCCTTTAACCGCCCAGCGGTTCGGGGGCTCCCTTGTATGCAACAAGTCCAGCTTGTGCGGGGTAAAAACAGTAATTTAGACAGCACAGAGACGCTTGGAGAGAGGTGGAAGGAATCACAAATGGAAAAGGAACAAGACAAGATACAAGGAACAAAAACCTCTAAGACCAAGTGGAGAGTCAAAAAGTTACTCCTTCTGGGCTGAAGACAGAGGTTAATCTGGGGAGTCACGAGGAGGAAGCAGAGGGAGTGGCTTCAAATTTACCTCAGTCTCCGGGCAAATGGGCCGTGTTAATACCCACATGTGACTCCTCCCACGCCTCGCTTCGGAGACCCTGCTGAATACCACCTCTGCTTCAATACCTCCTGAATCAGGTTTAGGGGGATTGGTAATGAGAGCCTCCTCATTACAAAGAGGAAAGTACAGTGGCTTTCCTCCTTTCTCTAAGGCTGGTTCTACTTAAAATTGATACAAAATATGCCTTTTCTGCCTTTTCTTCCTGCTTTTATTTAGCATCTATATGAAAGCTCTGAGTAACTCAGGGCATTTGTCCGTATATGGTTAACTATCATTAATATGTTGTACATCTCTGTCCTACCCATCACTTGGATAACCTAACATTCCCTCAGTGTGCAATTTGGAGATCCTGCCAAAAGAGCAAGTGCCAGCCAAGGCCAGGAGGGCCTTAGCACTAGTCTATCCATCATGCCAGTTGAGCCCCCTACATCAGGAGACATCACAGCCACAGTCTTGAAGACCATTCCGATGGCCACGCATCCAGAATGCAAGGGCACATGTGTCCAGGTACAATTTAAGGAACAGGTATCACCCATAATTCTCTGGGTGATACAGGGCCAGGATAGATATGAGTCTACCTGTTTCTGATAGTTTCTACCCATTCCACCAGACCTCAGGTCCCTTTTGTCAAACTGAATGACCTGCTTGAACCCAGGATGTGTGCTTTCTATGTCACAATGCCTGTCCTATGGAACAGCCTCCCCTCTGAGCCTAGAATGGTCCCACTGCCCCTAGCCTTGAAGAGCTGGCTTTTCCCCACACACTTTGGTGCCAGATATGAGCCCAAGGTATGTCCTCTTGTGCATGTTTTAAGATATGTTTTATGGTAAAAAAAAAAAAACTTTTTTTGCTTGCAGCCGCAGTCATATTGTACTAGATTGTTATTTTATTTTATTTTGGTTTATATTTTCCATACAATATTGTTAATTGATCAGAGTCATTAAGGTGAGATGGCAGCATAATATATTGTTTAAATAAATAATCGCCACACCTGCAATAACTAATATCTCAATAATTGTGAAAAATGTTCTGGCTACATTTCATCATCCTCTTTTAATAACCCCATAATCCCTTGCAGGGTGGAGTCTAGGCAACTGAATGGATCTGAGTGTTTACTGGCCAGATGCCCTTCCTGTCGCCAATGCGGAGTGTTTTTCAGCAGATATATTCTCAAGTGTGCCCAGAGAGAGAAATATCTGCCTCTACCTAGGATCGAACTCACAGCCTCCTGATTGTGAGGCGAGAGCTCCACCTCTAGACCACCATACCACTCGTTCTGGCTGCACTGAATTATCAGTAAAACAGGCCATCATAGATATATAAAATGATTTATACCCCAAATTAGAAAGAAACATTTCCTTCCATTAGTGAAAACTTTCGGTTCTTCTATCAAAACAGCAATTCAATGGGCAATCCCAAAGCCCTGTGTGGCCACTGAATCATTTTTTGCGATCCTCTGAACTCCCTGGGTCCACCGCTGTTGAAATGTGATGGCAATGTTTCCAATTTCCAAATGAAAAATAGGGGCAAATTTTAGCAATAAGTCTGAGCTTACACTAATAGTAAACAAAAAAAGACACACTCTCCCCAATTCATCCACAAACCTTAGTCCCAAATTCACCTGTGATGTGGCCCATTTATTTTGCAGCATTTAGTACTCTTCTGAATCACTAAGCGTAGCCCTTGCTTATCAAATGTTGCACACTTCTGTGCAAAGGTGGCACAGCACCAGGATTCAGCCAGAAAAAGATGGATGTATAAATGTGTTACTTTTCCAGAAAGTAGCCCTCAAACCAGCGACCAAAATTACTTCTTTACTGATTCAAGGAATAAAGGACAACAATTACTGCCAAACTTTCAGTTCTGTTCACTATAGATTCCTGCCATTTAGGAACAGGAAATGTCCAGATTGTGTGTAGAAGGAGGTTTCATAACATACATTTTTTGCATGTATGCATTTGTGTGAAATAAATATGCAAAATTATTACTATATGGATACCAAAGTTGCTGAAGTATACATAATAGATAATTAATACATTCAAACATTTAGTGTAAGTATTGTTTGCTTATACTTTATGAAAATAAATCAAAACCTTTTTTGGGGGGGTGTTTTAAATATTCTTACCCTAGGTTTCTGGAAGCAACATGTTTTTACCCTCTGTTTCAAATTACTATGTCAACAGTAACTAATTCCCAAGCTAAAATTATTATTTTGGCTCTGAATAAATTATTATTGAGTAACTGCGCTACTTTCGTGAATCTCAAGCAAAGGTATTTTTTGCAGAACAAAGTGGTAGTGGGCTGGTTCACAGAGCTCTGTTACTCTCTTAATGACAATTGTATAAAGTGAGAGATTTTGCAGAGGGCAATTTGCAGGTAGACATTTAAAACAGCATTTTATTATCTCACAAGAAATGTTAGTTCACCTTTCAGTATCAACAGTTATATACCTAAAGCAGTGGTGGGATTCAAATTTTTTTTACCACCGATTCTGTGGGCGTGGCTTTGTGGGCGTAGCATGGCTTGGTGGCCGTGGCAGGATACCTTAAAATCTCCATTCCCTCCCTACTCCAGGGGAAGTTTACTGCAAAATCCCCATTCCACCCAATCAGCTGGGACTCGGGAGGAAGAGAACCGATGGGGGTGGGGCCAGTCAGAAGTGGTATTTACCGGTTCTCCAAACTACTCAAAATTTCTGCTACCGGTTCTCCAGAACTGATCAAAACCTGCTGAATACCACCTCTGACCTAAAGTCCTACATCAGTAAATACCCCAGTTGTTTATTTGCCAAATTCAAAATCCCACTATATAAAACAAGAATTCTTACAGGCAATGGCTTGGCGACTCCTATTTTCACCATTCCCAGAGGTGCTCCTTTCAGGGCCTGCACAGCTTCCTCCAGGCTACCATTTTCCAAGCTGGTCTCATTGACAAACATAAGCCTGTCTCCTGGGAGGAGCCTGCCATCTTGCTCAGCGATGCCCCCAGGGACAAGAGAGCGGATCACAATCACTATATTTGCAGGATCCACCGGGTCCTTATTGAAGGAGAAAAGAGGGGAATGTGAGGGGAAAAACGTTGACATGTGTTTTTATTCACTTTGTTATTTATTTATTCATTCATTCAATTTCTGCAGCGTCCAACTCACCAAGAGTTTCTGGGCGGCCTGCAATTTTAAAATTCGAAAAAATGATTAAAACAATTTAAAAGACATTTAAAATGTCCACCAAAATAAGTAAGTACAAATACCAGCTGTGATGATTAATCTGTTTCTGTTTATTGGATTTATATGCCGCCCTTCTCCCAAAGGACTCCGGGTGGCGTACAACATTAAAAAAAACACATCTTACAAAAGTTAAAAAGGAAATTAGATAGAGTATCCAACAAACCCAATTAGTATGAACAATAACATTTTAAAAATTGGATTAAAATTAACAATTAAATCAAGCATTTATTATTATTTTTGTTCAGGCCAGGCCGGCTTACTGGAAAAGCCAACTTTTTAGTGCGCGTCGGGAAGGACCGGAGGTCGGGGATTATGCGAAGCTCCAGGGGCAGCTCATTCCAGAGGGAAGGCGCTCCCATAGAGAAGGCTCTCCCCCTGGGGGTCACGAGCCGACACTGTCTGGCCGACAGCACCCTGAGAAGGCCAAGTTTGTGGAATCGCACTAATCTGCTAGCAGTAAAGCCAAGTAACAAGGCCCTTCACACATTCTGAGCCTCAGGCCCGGGTACATAGCTGGGTTTTAAAGCTTTGTGAAAGGCCAACAGGATACGGGCCATTCTAGTGGTCGAGGGGAGAATATTCCATAAGTCAGCGGCTACAGCAGAAAAAAACTTTCTTCTAGTTCCTGCTACCCAGCTCTCTTTGGTAGATAGGATCTGCAGCACGCCCAATCTATTAGCTCTGATCAGAGATTTCAAACAATGGTATGGGGTTTTTTTCTTGACCCTGCTTGCTTATAGAAAGATTCAGTTATCAAGCCACTACTTATGAAAAATTAAAACCTAATTATACATTATGTAATCTTGCAGAAAGATTGCAGAAATCAACATTAAAACCAGCTTCTAGAATATAAATAAATTATTTGCAGAGAGATGAAGTTAGCAAATGCATTTCAGAATCTGCTCCACATTTAAAATCTCCTCAAATTAGTGCAAAAGAATAAAAAAAAACCTGGTAGTATTGCACTTTGAGGCATGTCTTTTTTAAAAAACAAACTACGTAAGTATCTACTAACTATTACTACTATTACTTCTATTACTTTCCTTATAATAATTGCAATAATAATGCATCTTGCTTTGTGATAATGCTCAGCAATCTCAGTATTAATATTTTATGTGTTTGTGTGTGTTATTATTGGATCCATGCAATAAGTACTACAACCCTCTTTCCCCCCAAATAAGACTTCCCCAGATAATAAGCCCAATCAGGCTTTTGAGTGCATGTGCTAATATAAGCCCTCCCCAAAAATAAGCCCACCCCTAAAATATTTAAACACACGTGCAGCCAGTCCCCGCCATTTCCTGGAAGGGAAGGGGGAGAACATACACCACGTCTCACCTGCACCTGCCATCCATGCAGAACGGCCTCGCAGATGCCACTCCTGCAAACCCTAGCTACCATGCCCCTTCTCTTAGTGATGACCACAAAAAGAGCAGCAGGCCCAGCAACGCTAGGCCTGACAAGAGTGCGCCAGAAACAGAAACAGAACCTCCGGCCGTCTCTGGATCAGCTGATCTGCGGGCCATGGTTAAGGAGCCTCCTGCACCTCAAAAATAATAAGACTTTCCCAAAAATAAACGCCAAGAGCTTATTTCAGGGGTCAAAAGAAAATAAAACCCTATCTTATCTTCAGGGAAACAGGGATCATTTCTCCTTGAATTTCAGTTTCTCCTTAAAGAGAAAGATTGAGAAATGTAATAGAATAGTAACGAAAGGTGGCTTCTTAATCATACAATGCCTTTTCTCATCTAACAGATCAGAAACTATCCATAATTGAAGGTGACTTCCTTGCAAAAATATGAAGATATATAAAATAAGTTTGACAAGTTTATTTAATGATGCAATTCTACTGGAACGTTTCATTTTTAAAGGGATACTGGATTCAATGCATAAAGTACATCCTTATATTAGGGAATTCAGAAATTACCTGATAATCCAATATGCTAAAGCCAAGACCTCTGCTGCCTTTCTCCAACTCAATTTGTTGTACTTGTGTCTCCCACATTGCCAGAGGAGAGCCTTGTACCTCTTCAGTATTCTGACTTATGTTAGCTATTTCCAGCTTAGCATCGACTGTCTCTGAAGCACCAAGGAGTCCACCAAGGTCGATATGAGACTGTAAAGTTAAATAGGGTTACTTTTTAAAAAATAAAGCTAAAGGAAATTTAAACACAGGTTGCCAATGGAACTGGAATAAATGGGAACTGCTATTTAAAGAGTCTAAAACTTATCTATTTTTTTAAATCAATTTTTAATTAAAGTTTTACAAAACACAAACTAGTTTTGGGTTTTTAAGCAAGCCTGGTTCACATAATGACCATGATTCATTTAATAACTGTGAGGGGAGGGAGGGAGGGAGGGAGGAAGGAAGGAAGAAAAATATAAAAAGCAAAAAGCAAAAAAGAGAAAAGCTTCCAATTTCCTTTGCAGCAAATATAAGCACATTTACAAAGTTCTTTTATTCTATGATTACAAATAAAAAACTTAGCTTTTTCTTTATCCAGTTTTTTCTAATCATCAAAAACATAAATTGTAAGTACATTTTTGTTTCATGCAAAATGTCTATAACAGATTTCCAGTCAACTGTCAATGCGAAGGTTTTTTTTTCCCTTAAAGAGGTTAATTTAATACTCTCCACGAGTTCTACCATCTGAGAATGTAAACTTTATGTAGAGATGTCTAAATATATATGAAAAGTTTAAATGACTATAATACTTTAACGAAAGCTATATGAAAAAATCTAAAAAAAGGTTTTTAAGCTGGGTTTCCTCAATCCAATTCTAGCCATCTGATCAAACAGTCTCCACTTTAAAAAAAAAATCTTTATCTTACAACTGTCAGATTCGGGTTAACGTCAGGGTTCCAAATAGCATCCTCAAATGAAATAAGAGTTCAAGGCTAGGGATTCCCCAAAGTTCCAATTTATTAGAAGAGCCATGTTGGCACATCTGGAAGCTTTCAGACTCAGGTTTTCCACCCCCACCCCCCACCCCCGTTGAAAATTCAAGACTTTGTCGCAGCACCCACATGTCCATAACATAGTCCAATCAGTCACTATCCCAAAGAAAGATTCCTCCCAGTGACATCCCTCCAGGTGCAGGGGCAAGATGACCTTGACTCTCTGAGAAAGAATGTTATTTTGCCTACAAAGCTCCCATGCACCATAAAATCCCCCCTCCTAGTTTCCTAATGTAGAATATGTGGCTGGCTTGAGGCCCACTGTAAAAGATGGCTTCCAAGCCCGACAACTACCATATTTATTTATTTGTTTAATTTATATAGCCACCAGTTTCACAAGCAAGAGGCTCTGGGTGGCCTACAACAAAGTAAACCATTAAATATCTAAAATCATTCACAACCATTAAATCATTAAAAACAAAAGAGATGAAACAAAATGAAGAAATACTTAATAGTAATGGAGTCATTTCAGGAGTTCAAATCTTTTCTTTGAATTCTCTGTGGGAAGGAAGAATAGTGGTCTATCAGTTTCTCCCCCAGGGTATAAATCTTTATGTTGAATTACCTGTTCTAACATACGAGTCTCATCCAATGCTGCTTCAGCAACAGGTAGGACTGCACGACAACACACCATTCTTACATTGATAGGAAGCTCTTTTAAAATATTTACAACGTCCTTGTGATTCTCTCCAAGCAAAGATTGTCCATTTACCTGCCAATGAAAATAAGGATATTTACAGAAATAAGGAAAAGACAGAAAGAAATACATATATTTCCAGATTGGACATAGAAAACTAAAGTAGAGTGGTGCGGTGGCCTAGAGGCGGCGCTCTTGCCTCACAATCAGGAGGCTGTGAGTTCGATCCTAGGTAGAGGCAGATATTTCTCTCTGGGCACAATGAGAATATATCTGCTGAACAAAACTCCACCTTGGTGACAGAAAGGGCATCCGGCCAGTAAACACTCAGCTCCATTCAGTTGCCCAGAGTCCACCCCACAAGGGATTATGGGGTCATTAAATGAAGATGATGACGACATAGGAAACTAAAGTAGCATATTAAAAAATAGATACTACATGGCTTCTTCACATCACAGGTAGTCCTCTACTTACAACAGTTCATTTACTGACCGTTCAAAATTATGTCACAGTTTTTTATGCTGATATGTTTTATACTTCAGTGAATTAGGTTATCTTGACTATAAATATTGGGTGAATGCAAATGACATTTGCCAGAAAACCGAATGAAGCTACATTGAAGAGCAGATAGCACATGGGTTTCTAGGAAAAAATAAAGTTGCACTACTGCGCTACTGAAAAATAGTTCCTAGAACGAATGAATTATTTTCATTCTTAGGAGCCTACTTTTCCTTGTGTATGTGCTACCTACCTGAATAGAAATCATTTAATTTAATAAGTTCTAATATCTAGGCCACACTTCCCCCAACCTTGCTCATTTAAGACGTATTTGAACTACAAATGCCAGAATTTCCCAAGCAGTGTAAAGCCAATAAAGGCTGTCCTCATCTTACAACAGTTTGTTTAGTGACTGTTCAAAGTTACAACTATTGAAAAAGTGACTTATGACCATTTTCCACGCTTCTAATCACTGCAACATCCCCACGGTCACATGATCAAAATTCAGATGCTTGACAACTGACTTGGATTTATGACGGTTGCAATGTCCAGGGCTCATGTGATCACTGTTTGCAAACTTCTGACAAACGGAATGGAGTATTTAAAAGGGAGTATTTATATAATCACTACCTTAGAACGTACTAGCATATTGTGAATTTATACAGGCTATATACAGGTAGTCCTCAACCTACGGCCACCATTGAGCCCAAAATTTATGTTGCTAATGGCAAATTTGATGAATGTGATTTGCCCCATTTTAGGACTTTTCTTGCCACATTTGTTAAGTGAATCACTGCAGTTCTTCAATCAGTAACCTGGTTGTTAAGTGAAACTGGTTTTCCTATTCATTTTGCTAGTCAGAAGGTTGCAAAAGAAGATCATGTGCATCCATCATAAATGTGAGCCAGTTTTCAAGTGTCTGAATGTAAATCATGTGACCATGGGGGTACTGCAAAGGTCATAAGTGTGAAAAATGGTCATGTCACTTTTTTCAGTGCCGTTGTAACTTCAAACGGTCACTAAATGAAGTCAAGGACTACCTGTATTTCTTTCACAAATAAATGAATATAGGTCAGTGTTGGTGAACCTATGGCATGCGTGCGCTGGCCAGCTGAGTTCACCCTTTTTAAAAGCCATTTTTCGCCCTCCCCAGGCTCCAGAGGCTTTATAGGAGCCTGAGGAGGGTGAAAAGAACCTCCCCCGCGCCCCTCTGAGACCCTCCGGAGGCATCATGAGCTTCCGTGAAGCCTCCGGAGGGCAAAAAAATGGCCCTACGGAGGGTCGTTTTGACTGCTGCGGAGGCTTCAGGGAAGCCTCCTGAAGCCTTCGGAACGATTAAAACAACCCACCAAGCAAACTGGAAGTGACTGGGTCGTTTTGAGCTCTCTGAAGGCTTCAGGGACCGTCAGGAGGCTGAGGAGGGTGAAAAGAACCTCCCCCGCGCCCCTCTGTTGCTCAGAACGACCCACCGAGTGCTCAAAACGACTCACCGAGCAAACCGGAAGTCACTTCCGGTTTACTCGGAGGGTCATTTTGAGTGCTCCAAAAGCATCAGGGAAGCCTCCTGACGGTCCCTGAAGCCTCCAGAGGACATCCGGGGGGGAGGCTGTTTTCACCCTCCCCAGACTCCTATAAAGCCTCTGGAGCCTGGGGAGAGCGAAAAAAGCATGTAAAAATGGGGGGGAGCACCTGTAGTGCAGACAACCCCCCTGCGCTCCCACTTATGGCACGCGAGCCAAAAAAAGGTTCGCCATTCCTGATATAGGTGGTCTTCGTCCTACAATAATTTCTTTAGTGACCATTCGATGTTTCACTGGCACTGGAACAACTGACTTATGACTGGTCCTCCCATTTACAACTGTTGCAGCATCCCCAAGATCTCATGATCAAAATTTGGGAGGTTGGCAATCGGGAATGTAATTATTATTTTCCTGCATATATCCTGGGGTCATATGATTACCCTTTGCAACCTTCCCAGCTGTCTTCCATCAAATAGAGTCAGTGGAGGAAGCCAGATTCGCTTAACAACCACATGATTCACTTAACAATTGTATTGGTTCACTTAACAGCCACACCAACATTGGCCACAACTCACTAAGCGTCTTGCTTATCAATGGAAATTCTGCTTCCAATTATTGTTGTAAGTCAAGGATTACCTTTACTCTATGCCAGTGATGGCTAAACTTTTCAACCCCAAGTGCCGAAACAAGCATGCGTGTGTGCACTGGAGCACCACAACCCAGAAGAGAGCAGCTTGCCGGTGCACATGTGCGCAGTCGCCAGCTGCTCTTCCGGGTTCTATCACGCACATGCACGCCAGATAGCTGGTCTTCTGTCCGGTGTGCATGCGCATGCCAGAACCCAGAAGAGAGCAGCTGGCTAGAATGCATGCATGCAACGGAAACCTGAAAAGCAGCTGGAAATGGCGCATGTGCCCACAGAGAGGGCTCCTCATACCATACCTTGCACAGGTGCCATAGGTCCGCCATCACGGCTCTATGCTAAGAAAATATTAAAAGTGAGGAAAAAATCCCTCAGCATATCTTTTAAGAGAGCAGAAGAATAAGAAAGATTAATTCATACTTCTAGTAATTCATCTCCACTGTACAATCTGCCACATCGTCCAACAGGCCCTTCAGGCAAAACAGACCGAATAAAATGATGTCCCACTGTAGCTTCTAAGCTAATCCCCAGTCCGCTGCTTTCACTAAACTTGTTCACATCCGCCACCTAGAAAGAAGAAAAATACAATCTTCACAACGCCAAGAAATCAGTTGCTTAGAAAATTGCAACGAGATCCTATACAAAGGACCAGTAAATTTAAACGCTGTTTTGCTACAAATGCTCTACTTCTTAAGCTACAGGCTCATTTCTTTAAAAAAAAAAACCATCCATGTTCATTGATTTCTCACATCAAAACAAGATGGAATCACAATGTGAGCTGAAAAGGAGCATCCAGCTGTAACATCCTTTTTCTTATTTGCAAAGGGTAACAGATGCTGGTAGCTACAGCTGTCCCAGAGATGAAAGGTAGTCAGAGAGTCACAGATAAAAGGAACAAATAAAACTATCAAAGGTTCCACACTTCTCATTACACCATCTTTTGAGAGCGCCATGGAACAATAGTTAGCAAATACAGTATTCGGAAACAGAAATGTTTCCAGTTTGAAGAAAAAGAACTGGATTCCATATATCTGGCAATCCTTGTTGTCTCTGAAACAAGTCAAGCGTTAACAGGACATGCACCTGGTAACATAATTCTCTATGGTTTACTAATCTCCAGGTGGGGAACAGTCAAAGAACAGGAACAGCATCTATGACCCTGCTGCAGAATTCTATTCAAAAGTTACACATCCTTGTTACATCCTTGGACTACTGCACACAAAAGTAGTTGCTTATACGTTCTAAAATGTGCTTAAAAGAAGACTGGCTAGATTCTCAATGAGCAGTAAAGTGTCAGCTAGGAAAACAGCTTTTATTACCTAAAAAACAAAACACATTTTAAAGCTCGTAGGCCAAAGGGCTACCAAGACCCCTCACATAAACCTTACTTTAAAAGAATAAACGAGTCAATTAACAATCAATTTAAAAACAAATAATGAAAATAGAGGACCAGCAATCATTATCATAAATCATAGGAGGGAAGAAAAACAAAAAGGGAAAAATGCAAACGATCTGTTAAAATGTCAGTGACAGTGGGGCAAACCAGCTTCCTTTAAAAAAAATCTCTGTAAGCCATACAGACCATCCAGCAATGAAGTAGGGGTCAACAGCAGCAGTAGGAGGAAAATATTGGCCCTAATTGTTAAATTTTGTATTACTTACCTAAAAGCAGGCCAACATTAAAATTAGTGGCATTTATTTCTGGTAGATGAATGTCAGATTAAAGGAGGGAAGTCTTTTATTCCAAATATCAGCTATGTGCAAGAACTCTTATGAAGCAAGGATTATGCTAAATGTTGTATGTTGGAAGTGGGTAGATTTCCTAACAAGCTACATTGTTGTTTTGCTTTCCAAATGTAGATGTCAGAACTCAACTGTAGCTCTGCCCACATTGAGAGAGGTCATCAAGCAAAAATGCTACCCCAAGAAATGAAACCATGCACTGTTGACAACAAGGAGAATCAAAATATATAATGGACTGCAAAAGTTACTAAACAAATGCTGCCAATACTTATCGACTGAATTAATGAAAACTTCCCAGGAAGCATTATTTAGAAACTGTTTGATCAAATGTAGGATTCATTTTCTGATTGCCCAAGATTACTTAAAAGTTTTGTTTTACCACATTTTTAGATTTTAAAAAACAATGTCCCTCCCAAGGAAGAACAGAGATAAAGTGTTTATTTTTTTTTAATAGCAAGCAATGAGTCAACCTACCACGACTTCATAATTTTTCCCCAAAATCTTCTGCCATTTGTTCAGCAATGTTTCTTCTTCTAGGGATGTTAGCTGAATATCTGCAAGATGTGACAGTTATCCTAAGCAAAACTATGACATTCTTACCTCTAGGTAGAATATGAATTGCGTTAGAATTTGCAAACATGCATCTGATTTATATAAAGTGAGAAAGAAAATATTTTTCGATCCTAAGTATCTAAAAAAGGAAAAGGGGGGGGGGGAGAATTATAACCTAAATTTTGGTTTTTTAAAAATCTTTTTAAAGCTAGCTGAATTCACTTGGATTAAGTCAAAAAAATAACAGTTCGTTTTTACGTTGCTTTTTCTAACCAATTTTGTACCATATATATCTTAATAAACTTTTAGCGTTATCCAATTCTATTTGAAATTAAATCAGCATGAGACTCAATCTTTCAGTAGTACCCTGGCTATTCAATTTCGGCTTGCATCACTCAAGAACTTCCTTTTATCTCTCTTCCATAGAATCCCAATTGTGCTAGTCTAGCTCCCTGAATAACTGGATTTCTGTCTGGCTACACTCTGCTGCACCTTTTCCTTTCTGTGAATGCAGAAATTATAGGCATATTCTTCTTTCCTGGCCCAACGGAACTCTGAAAGGCTCATTCTGGTTATTCATTATTATCTTACACCCCTGCACTCTACAAATGTAAGAAAAACAAGTTTGCGAGATTGAAACATTAACAAATAAAAATAAGAACTAAAATTCAAAAGATAAAGCAGAAAGCTAAGCTTATGGGTGATGTGTTTTCCATTTCTGAAGAATAATTATAGGTCTTTGTTTTTACTTGTAAAACTATGGCTATCATTTCATAGTTCTCCTCAACAGGAGTGCACTAGTAAATAATATTATGTATTCAGGTTTATTAAAACCAGTTCCCCAAATCATTCAGTATACAATATTCCTTTCATATTTATTCAGAAGTAAGTTAAAGTTAAAAGAAACTTATTCTCAGGTGGGAACATTTAGCATTGTAGTGTTTTTGATATTATTCTGTTTATATCTTGAGTTACATATACAAATAAATATATTATTTAATATTTAAGCACTCAAAAAATGTTCTCTATATTTAAGATTTTATTTTATTTTTGAAACTATGACTTCATTTTCTAAGGCTCCTACTGAAACATGGTCTCTAGAGGGCAGTGGAAGAACACACTTCCTGGAATTACTTAACAGATTTTTGTATTTATTTACAAATGTAAGAAAGAAACAAATTATGAGTGTAATAATTTACCATTTTAAATCTGATCCAGTTTATCTCTTACTACGATAACTGGAGCTTGTCAGATATGTACAGTCAGTGACCCACCAAGCACTTACGATATCCTCAAACATTCACACGCTTAAAAATACGAAGTGGGTGGAAACATGAGACTCACAGAATCTGAATATCTCTTTAGCATGGCTTGATGAGCTACAATCAGCTATGTATATCACAAACTATACTTGCTTATTTAAAAATAAGACATAAACAAATGTGATCAACCACAGAAATAAAAATTCTGTGTATACATAGCTAATTTCAGCTATGAATTCTGCTTTATGCTACACTACATTTCCTAGTATATTAAAACTGCTGTTCGCCCAGTATTATTGTTAAGGTTTTTCATTGTAAATAAACAATCATTAAATATCTTCAGCAGTATGTTTTGACATCTAATGATAATTACTTTTAATATCCTCATTAATAAGTACTCTTTTCAGCTGCTGCCATTCAGTATTTTAAGCTTAAGATTAAGCTTCGTAATTTTAACAGTTGATACGGTATAGGAAGCTGGCTGCATACAAGAAATCAACTCTCTGTACATTGTTCACAGAATTTTAGCTAGACAAACTCAAATGACTATTTTATAGCCTTTTCTTTGAATCCTTTAACTTCTAAATACCTCATCCACAGGTTTCGATAAAATACCCGTGGATAAAATACTTAGAAGTTAACAGATTCAAAGTAAAGGCTATAAAAATAATTTTTTGAGTTTACTAGGTAAAATTCTGTGGACAATGTATATAAATGCAATTAAACAGAGCTGCATCACTATATTCTTCTTCAAAGATGGATTTGTCTATAACATCTCAAATATGCACTTTCGGAACCCAAAAGGAACTTTTGCCATGCTACCTTGCCAAGCAAGCAAAGGCAAAAACTAGGGAAGGCAAGCATATTTATAAGGGGAAAAAACATTATTTATAACCTGTTTGTTGTATATTAGTATCTTCTTCAAAATGAACCTCGCTGGGGCTGCATGACAATAATGGAGAATCCTGCTCTCTTTTGCAGCTTTCTGTGGAGAGAAAAAATATGCCAATTTCTGTGATAATACAGTTAAACCCCTTTCCTGTTTCACTATTGTTAAGGACTCCTAGTTTCCTACCAGATTAAATTAAGCCTGGTCTAGCAGTTAAGGCTCCATGCTAGAAAGCAGAGACTGTAAGAGTTCAAGTTCTACCTTAGCCATGAAAGCCAGTGGGGTGACTTTGGCCAACCTACCTCACAAGCTGATTGTTATTGGGGGGGAAATAGTAGGAAGAAGATGTGTTGGGTAATTTTTCCACCTTGTTATTTGTATCAATAATAAAGGTGGGATATTAATATAAATAAACAAGTAATTAAGTAAATACATACATACATGGCTAATGTGGATATGCATAAGCAACGGTTAAACACTAAAAATAAAATAAAAATTGGTAACAGCAAAAAGGCCACAATCTTCTATATTATATATTATATGAAAGGAGGAAAATATGGATTGCAAGAATGAATTTAAGCCACTTTGGTTTAGCCTCTAAAGAACGGAAAATAAAATTCAAGAAACATGAAGCAAAGATAATCTTAATTGCCTGTATTTGTGCCAATATCCATTGTTTGGAAAATTGAATCCTTTTCAACAGCATCACTGAAGTCATCATGAGATTGAATTTGGTTTTCCTGTTTCAGGCCTCCTCTTCGGACCAAAGTCAGATAGACTGTTTGCCCAGTATGTCGCAAAACCTCCACTGCTTGCTGGTTGGTAAAACCTTGAAGATTGGTTCCATCCACCTATGGATTAAACATAGGTCCATGAGGGTGAAAGTTAATTCTCCATCTTCAGCAGAGTTTAAGGGATGCCATTGTTCTTCTGACTGTAAGGGCTTCAGGTGTGGATGTGGGTCATGTGATGGGCCAGATATGGTTGTATCAAATGAGAGCCTTAGGATGGCCAGATGTCAACTGAGAGTCTTGGGATGGGTCTTGTGTCACCATCATCCTACATCCAAGCTACAGATGTTCGCCACTATTGCAAATATATATTCTTACCAGTCATTGTACATCTGTCAAGATTGGGAAAACTGTTTTATTCCAAATTAGGCAAATCACATTTGCCAAATGTCTGCTGAAATTTGGTTTGGAGTTTGTTGCTATCCTGAGCATAAGAATTCTATCTAAAGATAGACAGCATAGAGCAGCGATGGCGAACCTTTTTTGGCTCGCGTGCCACAAGTTGGGGGAGCGCAGGGGGGTCGTGTGCGGGTGTGCCGCACCCATAATGCAACGCGTGACCCCCCCAGTGCGCATGCGCGCACAACGCACGACCCCCCCATTTTTACACACTTTTTTCACCCTCCCCAGGCTCCAGAGGCTTTATAGGAGCCTGGGGAGGGCGAAAAGAGTCTCCCCCGCCCCCCTGGAGGCTTCAGGGACTGTCCAGAGGCTTCCCTGAAGCCTTCGAAATGCTTAAAATGACCCTCCGAGCAACCCGGAAGTCACTTCCGGTTTGCTCGGAGGGTGGTTTTAAGCACTCCGAAGGCGTCAGGGAAGCCTCCGGACGGTCCCTGAAGCCTTCGGAACGCTTAAAACCACCCTCCGAGCAACCCGAAGTCACTTCCGGTTTGCTCGGAGGGTGGTTTTAAGCACTCTGAAGGCGTCAGGGAAGCCTCCAGATGGTCGCTGAAGCCTTCGGAACGCTTAAAACGACCCTCCGAGCAACCCGGAAGTCACCTATAAAGCCTCTGGAGCCTGAGGAAGGTGAAAAATAGCTTTTAAAAAGGTGAATTCAGCTGGCCAGCGCGCGCATGCGCGCTGGCCAGCTGACAGGGCAGTGCCTCGCGTGCCTGACAAATGGCTCCGCGTGCCACTTGTGGCACGCGTGCCATAGGTTCGCCATCACCGGCATAGAGTTTGAAGAGAATGTCTGAAAACTGTGCGAAGGAGCTTTATAAATTCAAGTTAACCTAAAATAATGCATTCAAAAATTTAAAAAATATTCTCATCTATACAGGTAGTCCTCAGCGTATAACCACAATTGGGACCAGAATTTCCATTGTTAAGTAAGGCGGTTAAGTGAGTTACACTTTGATCATGTAAATGTGAGAAAGATACGATGGTTGTAAGTTTAAGGGCCACTTGTAACTCGCTTATTACAAACGCTAAACATATGGTTCTCAATTGAGAACTACCTAAGTAGGCTGATGGGAATTAGGCAGGAAAGTTTACTGTTACTTTTGCTGTTCATCTGTAAGATGATTTAAGACTTAATTTACAAACAATGCTATCAATATAGAACCTTCAGTTAAATAATTATTTATGTTCCTCAACTGTGGGAAGTAGGTCGTTGATCTTATCTCTGTTTTCATCAGTAACCAAGTCAAAGAAGAGCATCTCTCCTAACCCCAAGACCAGTGTTTCTCAAACTTGGCGACTTTAAGTCCTGTGGACTTCAACTCCCAGAATTCCCCAGCCAGCTATGCTCCACAGGACTTAAAGTCGCCAAGTTTGAGAAACACTGCCCAAGACTATTACATTTTCTCAAGATCTCTGTGAAAGAATCCTCTACATTTTTCTAACATCCATGATCTCATTTAGATTTTGTGGCCAAAACCTAGTAGCAAAATGGCCTTTTCTTTATGACAGTCTAATTATTACTAACTCTCAGAGAAAAAATAAATTTATATAAAACAAAGTGCTTGGTTGGGGGAAGGGGGAATGCCCACCTCTGTTTTATAACCTTAATAATTTTATCTTTAATATTTCCATCCATTTTACCTATTAATAATATGGTACCCGTAACATTTTAAGCTAAGTGGTCTGCAATGTCCTGAAATAATGTTTAAAGAGTTAGGCATTTTCAGTTTGTGATCTTTGTGTACAGAAATCAGACTTAATAATTTTTTGGTGGATGGCAATCAAGATCAGAGACTCCATCTGTGTGATCTTTTAAGAACTCTGGGACAGTCCTCATGAGATGTTTGCGTTCAATCCATCAAGCATAAAAACTAAATAATAGAAGGAAAAGGGGATAACAGAACTCCTCCAAGGTTACTTACAGCAATAATTTGATCTCCAATATGGATTCTACCATCATGCTCAACTGCACTGTCTTTTGTGATACTTTTTACAAAAATACCAGAAGGTTCTGTGATTTAAAAATAAAATTGAAGTAATTAAAGGTATGTCTGAGTCATGTACGTATTTGTAAAGCTGTTATGACATGAATCCATACACTTAAACAAAGCATATCAAGATCTGACTACAATAGTCTTTATGACTTCTAAGTACTTAAGCAGAAATATTACAACATAGTATCATTAAAGTTATCTTGCTCTAACGCAGAGGTAGGGAACTGTGGCCTTTTTATGGCTTGTGGACTTCAACTCCCAGGTTGCGGCTCAGGAGTTTTGGGAGTTGAAATCCACAAGTTATAAAGGGGCCATAGTTCCCCACCTCTGCCCTAACCCAATGTATTCACTCTAAGAAAGGAGTGTCAAACCGGCGGCCCGCAGGCCAGATGTGTCAACCAAAGGCCACGTCCACCCCAGGTCCACGAAGGGAAAAAACATCGTGAAATGTCACATGACGGCAATGTGACGCCGCGAGTGTGACACACATGGTCTTAGAGATAAACTTACATTTTATCATACAGATAGTCAATTGTTACTAGATCTTAAACTGACACATTTATTTTTATTTCAGTTATAGTGCACATGCCTAGGCTATAAATATACTAAGCTGAAGGCCATTAATTAAAGTAGAAGTTTGACTTCCAAATGAAGCACATTTAAACAATTCTAACATCAAGTTCTGAATCTAGTGAAAGAAAATATGCTGCCTTCAATGAATGCCTTTAATTATTTCAAACTATTTCAGACTACAAATCTATTGCAAAATAAAATCCATATTTTGAAATGAAAACCATTTAGAACATTTTTCTTGCAAAGCAAATACTCTATGTATTGTGTGTGGTACTTTTAAACATCTGGACTGATGTTTAGGTTTTCAACCACAAAACTAATAAATGGATTTTGGAGTTAGAAAAAAAATAGTTAACTTTTTGAGCAGAATTAATTTTAACCATACCTGATATTTTATCCCCAATATAGCCAGCAATTGTTATTCCCAACCCTTGAGAATTTTTTGTAAGCTCCACATCAAATGTGTTCCCATCTTCAACAGTTTCAATTGGTGTATCTTCCAATTTCTTAGGGCAAAACACATGTAATTATTCTTCATGACAGAAGTTCTTATGGGGAACAAAAATAATTATTCTATTTCTCACCTAAACCCTAATATTCCACCACTTAATTCTACACATAACACACAGTATTTCTTGCCAGAATGCTACTCAGATAGTAAGTTTCATAGTTCTCCAATATAATTAGTGAACTTTTAATAGAGTTAACATTATTTGTCATGGTAAGAGTTCCTCAAGGGATTTATCTTAAGTGCTTTTCTATGTGATTCTGGATTCAGGGCTATGGTTTTGTGATTTCTGAGGTTTGCAGATACTTTATGCTTGAGCTTTACGGAAATCATTTCTAGAAAACAAAACAAAGCAAAAATCAAAATTTAAAAAATGGAAAATTATCTAATTATGCAAATGTATACACATACACACACACCTACTCAGTATCAAAGAAAGATTAAATATATTGAAATGTCAGTTTAAGCACTATTTTTAAAAATTGTTTCATTGAACATACTGTGGTAATATATAATCGCTAATATAATCACAAGAGTGTGCTCAAAGTAAGGAGTACTTTTACTTATATTAAAATAACCCCAGTCATTATGGCTACAGATGTATGATAGCGTGAGTTGTAGTTCCACACCTCTGAAAGGATGTAAGTTGCATACTTTTATTTTTAAGCAAAACCTTTAAATGGGTAAAAGACTGTAAAATATTAAATTTCACTTTTATCTACTAATACAGGTAGTCCTTGACTTACAACAGTTCATTTAGTGACCCTTCGAAGTTACAACGGTACTGAAAA
The DNA here is from genome assembly GCF_964273705.1 of Natrix helvetica. Lineage (NCBI taxonomy): Eukaryota > Metazoa > Chordata > Lepidosauria > Squamata > Natricidae > Natrix > Natrix helvetica. The sequence goes on from NC_138552.1 coordinate 80,632,288, forward strand.
GTGTGACTTATGACCATTTTTCTCACTTATGACCATTGCCGCATCCACATGGTCATGTGATTTACGTTTGGATGCTCGACAACTGACTCGTATTTATAATGGTTGGAGTGCCCAGAGATCATATGATCATCTTTTGCAACCTTTTGACAGGACAAGTCAGCTACATTCACTCAGCAACCATGTGACTAATTTAACAACTGCAGTGATTCGCTTAAAAAACATGGCAAGAAAAGTCGTAAAATGGGTCAAAACTCACCTAACAAATTTCCCTTAGCAACATAAATTCTGGGCTCAATTGTGGTCGTAAATTGAGGATTACCTGTATAGCAATTCAGGAAAGAAAAGTATCTATTCAAACTAAAAGATCATTTCCAGAAAGGGCATAGCTAATTGGAAGGAATGATTCAATTATTCAAATGCATTCCTCCTAAAGATTGCATTGAAAAAGCTGTAAAATGGGGGGGGGGGGGAATGGGGTATAAATTATGCTACTGACAGAAAGACACAAAAACATATTTCTGCAGAAGTATAATTTTTACCTTATCTCCTTTTTCTTCGCTTTGTCAAGCACTTCATTCTGTTGAATATAATCCAGTTAGCTGAAGCTTTCTGCTGAACTGTGTTTACATTCTTAAGACACTAAAACTTGCTTCAGCTGATAAAGAAATATGTAGACACTTGCACCTCCTGATCTGTGTTTGCACACACCAACTCCCTATTTTATCTTTTATTTTGTACACTACCAGCCACATTCATCCTTGGCATCATTTCAAAAGGTTAAAAGGAAGAGTCACTGGTGAGATGTGGGGGGGGGGAGCTATACAAGTGTGATTAAACAGATAATAGAGAGCACAGGAGATTTTTGGTAAATGAGGTTTAGTTGGAATGAGGTTACTTTTCAGGCAACAGATGAACACAGCAGAGAAAATAAAACACCAGTCTAAACGAAGGACACTCTTATGAAATAAAAAGGCAGCTGGGTAGCTGCCACCTAACTAGCAGCAGCTGAAGTTGTGCCAGTTGATTTAGGTGAAGAGGTACAACCAGGCACAGGCTGGCACAGAGAGGAGCTCAGCGTTGGATGCAAGGGAGGAGGACATAAATAGAAGAATAATCCAGATGAACTCAAAGGGCTGCGGCAGAGCAAAGGGGAAATGCGATGATGCAGTGATTGCTTAAGCTGCTATTACAGCACTATTCAAGTGGCAGATTGAATTAGCAGGCTAGCAATTATTTGCAGGCAGGCAGTTTGACATAAAAGTGTTGTGAACCTCTATCTACTGTCAGTCCTGTTTCTTTAATATAAGTTACATGTTGTTATTACCTTGTTCTCCATCACACCCGTTTGCACTGGGGTACCCAAAGGAGCTGCTGTTGATGGAGTGGCCTCCTCAATTAGTCCTCTGGCTATCACCAACTTGACTCGGTTTCCACATTGCCTCAGGACTTGTGCCACCTGCTCACCGCTGATTCCAGTCAAGTCTGTATCACCAATTTTCAAAATATGGTCTCCACTGCACAGTCTACCATGCTAGATGAGCAAACATTCAATTGTTTTAAAAAATTATACACAGAGGGGTCTTAGAAAAATGCAAGAGTTTTATCTATAACCTATTTTAGTTTTTATATATATATATAAACTAAAATAGGTTATAGATAAAACTCTTGCATTATATATATATATATGTTGCATTAACTCTTGCATTATATATATATATGTTGTATTTGTGCTGATAAATAAATAAAGGGAGACATAAATATTTGAGCATACCAGGGGTTGTAACACACACACATACATACATACATACATACATACATACATACATACATACATACATACATGCGGATAGATAGATAGATAGATAGATAGATAGATAGATAGATAGATAGATAGATAGATAGATAGATAGATATAGAGATAGATAGATAGATAGATAGATAGATAGATAGATAGATATAGATATATATTTGCTTTTAATACTGCTGTAGTAGACAATGTTACTTTAAATCTTTTTATCATGTGCTGTTTGTCTATATCTATTCAACCTCTGATAAAAAAAGGAATATATTTAAAATTAATAAATGTATCATTGTTTTCATGGTTCTAAATAATATGTTTAGCATTGCTTACATTCAAAATTTACGTACCATTTATTGCTTTTATTCCTATTTATTAGCATATCTGCACAAAAGGCATGCCTAAATTTAGCACTTTTTACCTCCCAAAATGAAGAAAAACATGGAAAACATCCTGTTCAAAATCTCTAATTTCTACCTTATCAGCCTAGGATTACCAAATCTACCTGAAACCAACCAAATCAATCCCATCCCTTGTCCATGAATCTATTAATGCAATGCATGTGTACATGCATGACGACTCTGGCCACAAACCATAGCAAAAAAAAAAAGAGGGGCATAAGGGTGGGACACCCCCCCCTCACAGAAACGTAATTATTAAATCAAAATTACTGTCTAAAATTGCTCGTAAACATTCCCATTTAGAAAATGGATTTATCTCCTATCTGCTTATCCACACCTAAATTGACCATGAGCTTACCTGGAGGGTCTTTTTCTCTGCGCTGCAGGAGAGTCCAAGCATGGGTTAAATTAGTCCGGTTGCCCAAGGCTGAATTCAAATTCTTTGGCCACGCCTCCTGCTCCTCCTTAAGGCCAGATTTTTAAAGATAACTGGAACTGGAAGCTGCGGTGATATGGCGTGGAGATTGTCTGGTGTTCCTGAACTCTAGGCCCACACTAGATCAGGGCGGGATGGGACTCTCCCGCAACACACAGAAAAAGACCCTTCAGGTAAGCCAATGGTCATTTTCCTGTGCGCTGCTTGGAGAGTCCAGGGAGAATGAAAGTGGGAGATGAAGCTCCGAATTGTCTATGGTGGTCCTGCTCAACCAGTCCGCTTGAGTGTTATCCACTCCCGAGATGTGGCCTACCCGAATTGACTGAAGATGTTGCTCTGCCCACTTGGCCAGGGCCTCCGCCATGAGGGAATGGGCACGCATGCCCCCTTCGCAGTTTATATGGACCTTGGTGGCCACATTGTCCATCATCAACAGGACATGGTTGTGTTGAATGTCCCATCTGAAATGGCAAAGGGCGAATCTCACTGCTCTCAGCTCCAGCCAGTTGATGTTGTGGGCTAATTCCTCTCGAGACCAACTGCCCTGCATTACCTGATTGTCGAGGTGAGCGTCACAGCCAGATAGGCTTGTGTCTGTAGTCACCACCAGTTGCTCCGGTTCCTTGAACAGGAGGCCTCTTTTGATGGCCGGGGATAGCCACCACCGCAGGGAGTGCCTCACCTTTGGGGGGAGCAGAACTAATGCTGGGGAGCTGCTCCTGTTGGCTCTTTAGTGTGGAAACAAGAACCACTGGAGTGCCCTTGCATGGAGCCTTGCCCAGGAACCACGGATATGCAGGATATCATCTTGCCCAATAGCTGGGACAGACGAATGACCGGCACCTGCTGTGCTCCCTGCACCTTGAGAACAAGGTCTTTAGGCTATCTAACCTTTCCTGCAATAGATGAACCTTGCAAGCTATGGTGTCTATCTCTGCCCCTATGTGTAGGAGCCTGGTGGTCGGCTCCAAGTGGCTCTTCTCCAGGTTTACAGAGAACCCGTGTGCCTAGAGGCTTCTCATGGTGGCGGGGAGGTCGTGGACTGCCTGTTCCCTTGACGACAATTGAACTAAGAGGTCGTCCAGGTAACAGATTAGTCAAACAGACCTCCTTCTGAGGTCTGCTGCCACAACCAAGAGAATTTTGGTGAAGGTCCTGGGTGCTGACGAAGGCCGAAGGGCATGTCCCTGTATTGATAATGTTGGCCTGTGTAGAAGAACCTCAAGAACCTTCAATGATGAGGCCGAATTGGTTGTGTAGGTATGCTTCCTTTAGATGTACCGATGTGAGTAGATCCCCGTGCCTTATCCCTGCAAAAATGGTTTGCAGGAACTGCATTTTGAACCTCCTGTATGTTACACAGTAATTGAGGTTCTTCAGGTCTAATATCGCTCGCCACCCCCACCACCCCAAACCCCACCCTGAGCTCTTCGGCACCAGGAATAGGATGGCGTTAGATCCCCTCTGCTCCTGATCCTCTGGCACCGGCTCTATGGCTTGATGTCCAGGAGATGCCAAATCTCTGTTTGCATGAGCTCCCTCTTGGTTGAGCAGGAGGGAGTTGGACAGCGGACAAAGTTCCTTGGGGGAAGGGAAATGAACTCGAGGACGAGGCCCTGCCTCACCGTCTGTAGGACCCAAATGTCCAACGTGGTGATTTCCCATTGGTCAGCGAACTGCTGGAGTCACCCCCTGATGGGAGACAGACCGTACTGGTCACTTGGTCTTCCGGAAAGGTCTCTGGGAGGCTCCTCCACAGTTAGACCTACAGTAGGGGTACTGTTGTCGGCCTCTATCTCGAAAGGACTGCCGGTCCTAAGACCTATCAGAAGGTTGGGAATATGGCCTGTGAAATGTTGGGGTGTTGAAAGAGGAATCAGAAAGGACTGCCTCCTAAAATAAGGTTGGGACTTCCTCTCCTGCTTTTTTGCACTGGTGGGGAGAGCGTTCTTCTTATCTTTGGATTCGACCAACACTGAATCCAAGGTCTCCCCAAATAGCTTGTCACCTTAAAGGGGGAGGCGGCCCATTTCCACTTTGACTTCATATCCACTTGCCAGTGGTGGAGCCAGAGAAGGCGTCTAGATGTTACATTAGATGCCAGCACTCTGGAAGCAAATTTAGCCGCATTTAATGAGGCGTCAGCTGAATACTGAGATGCTGCAATAATCATATTTACGTCTTGACGTAGACCTGTGTCCTCTGCAGGTAAATTACCCTGCAGATCTTTCAACCAAAGGGTGGAAGCCCTATTAAAGAAGGAGGCAGAAATAGTGGCCTTAATGGCCCAGGCTGCCACTTGGTGAGTTTTGTGGCAAGCCTTTCCCGCCTTCCTATCCTCTGACTTGAGGCCCTCCATAACATCAGCCGGAAGAACCGAATTAGATGTCAAGGAGGCCACAGGAGGATCTACAGGGGATAATTTGAGAATATTTTCCAAAGTCTCCTCCACTGAATAGAGTTTCTTGTTCCCTCCACTGAGAGCAGCCAAGAAGCCCGGCTGGGTCCATTGACGTTGCACCACATCCAAAAAAAGTTCAGGCACAGGAACAAGATCCTGGGCCGGAACCTGCTTCTTGAACATGCTGTCCCTGGGATTAGGAGCATCCACTCTGGGGATTCCCTCCTCGCAAAGCCCCGCAGATCTGCTTTGGGGTGGGGGCAATGGGGCTGCTTCTACTGAGGCCTTGCCCTTGCCAAGCATCCTGCTCCTCCCCTTGGCCTTGCCCTTGGTGTTGGCCTAGGTGGGCCAGAGCTACCATGTCCTGAAGGCCCAGGCTGCTTCAATGAGGTGGTAGGCATCCTGTAGGCTCAGATAGATCTGCTGGTTGGAGCCCTCTCACAGCAGCCAATAGGGAGGAAAGCGTTCTCACTGGGAAACAGCACACAAGCACGCCTTATTTCCAAGCCTCAGCTCCCAGCTGCGTGGTTTCACTTTCGCCACTACCAGCATCGCTGCGGGAGGCGGAGGCTGTGCAGTAGAAGGTGGTAGAGGTGGAGGAGCTGGAAAATGACCACATGGTGACCCAAAAAGTGCAGCCGCCCAGAAACAAAATTTAAGGCTTGGGTGGTAGCAGTGCTGCTGGCGACCCGAACAATGCCCACGCACCACCCAGCGATCCTCCTAGGAGCTGAGTGGCGCAGACAGGTGTCACCAACAAAAGCGTGCAAAGTAGAGGCTTACAACTGGCCGCTGCGTGCAGGGGGTGCGTTCCAAAATGGCAGCCACATAAAGGAAGAAAAGCCTCCCGAGCCCTTTAAAATCGGAAGCAGGGAAAGCTGTTCGCGGCGCTGGACACCCGCAACAACCCTTCAGATAGTCAAGCCTCCACGCTTAAGGCATGGAGGCAAGCACCCCCCCTAACAGCTCGCTCCTCACTCTCTCATCTCCTTCGCTTGATCCGATGTGAAAAGGGGGGGGGGAATATACGCAAGTAAAATAACAAGTTAAAACAATAAATCTCTGTGCTTAATTTGGAGAGTCCAAGCCAAATTAAATTAAAACAGCTGGAGCTCACTTAAAATCGTCCTGAATGGGCCAGATTGAGTGAAAAATCTGGCCTTTAAGGAGGCATGGCCAAAGAATTTGAACTCAGTCCTTGGGCAACCACACGAATTTAACCCATGCTTGGACTTTCCAAGCAGTGCACAGGAAAATACTCTGCTATCACACCTGCCTCACCAAGAGTAAAGACCGTGTTCAAAAATATCTCAAATACAGGGATGAAAAAAGTTCTCCATAAAGGAACTCTACTATCTGCTTTTCTGTGGTCCTCATTCTCAGACAAAACCAGCTTCCTATTTCCATAGAAAAATTATACTCGTGACCGATAGCAGTTCAGAAGCAAAGCTTAGCATTATAAATTTGGCTGGGGTTTCAAGCCATACCTATAGGGATCTTTTGTTCAAGATGTTTTCCCTCATTGAATATTAGCATTCCATTCTTTCTATTTCAAGTAAATAAAGGTATTTATTAAATGGTAAGAAGTAATTATCATACTGTAACTCTAGTACAGAAGAATATATTGTGTACCCAATCAGCTACTCCGCCTGGAAGGATGGTTTTAACTATCACTCCAGTTGATTTTCCTCCTACTATCCCAAATCCCAGACCCGATCCATCATTCACCAACTCAATAGTCTCCACATGCTGCCAATGTACCTTTTAAGACAAAATCTTAAGTTAGTTTCATTTTTAAAAAACATCTAAAGATATTCCATCAGATTTGCATTTTTTCCATATAGTCAATCTCTTTTCTGTAGCTGCTCTAAATAATGTTCATGAATCATCAAAAGAACCTTTTAGCGTTCTATATTTTTAGTGGTTTTACTGGCAAGTTACAGTGTTTTAACATCTTAGTGAACAAATTATTTCGAACATGAAAGATAAAATCTTATGCTTCTTTCCCCAGGTATTCATTCAGGTGCGCTGACTGAGAACAACTCATTTCTACTCAACTCCTGTGGTGATTCCATACTATGCGTAAAATGGTCCATCTGATCAGAGGTGTTATTCAGCTGGCTCGGACCGGTTCACCAGAACTGGTAGTGGAAATCGGGGCAACCACTAACCCCAGCTCTATGCTGTCCTATTTAAGCACATTTTCAAGCCAAAGTGAATGTGCAGAAGGCCGAGTGCATGCATGGATGGGGCGCATGCAAGCAAAGCATGTGTGCGCGCGCACACACTCACATTTGCAAACCAGTAGGGAAAGTAAAGGAATACCACCCCTTCATCTGATACACAGGAAGGATTTGGCTTAACTCTCTCAAAGGCATCAGACTGAGACACTCTCTTTTTTTTTTTTTGTCTTCCCGCACTCCCTCTTTAATCTACACCATGAAGGCCCTTCCTTATTATCAGGCTTTCATCAAAGGACCCAATCGAACAGGGGTGGGTTCCTGCCAGTTCTAACCTCTTCTATAGGAGAGGTTCCACAAATCTACAGTGCCGTTTAGAACCGGCTCTAGCTCCCCCCCCCCACCCGTCTGTACATCATCAAGATGAAGAGCCAGGGGAGGAATTCTGGGAGTTGAAGTCCACAAGTCTTAAAGCTGTCAAGTTTGAACATGCCTGTTTTTTTTTTCTAACGCGTTAGGGGTGCAAGGGTCTTGTAACTTGACAGCTTTAAGACTTGCGAGCTTCAAATGCCAGAGTTTCTGAGCCAACATTTTGGTTGCTAAGTAAGAGTGTTGTTAAGTGAGTTTCACCACATTTTACAATGCCCACTCAGTCACATGGCTGGCAAGCCACTCTCACAAAGCAGGCCACACCTACAGAAGAGGTTCTAAAAAAAATTGAAACCCACCACTGCAATCAAAGAACAGACACTGCTTATCATTTAGGATGTAAGTACATAAAAGCAGCCTTGCTGAGTTAAGCCAAGGACTCTCTTAATCCAACGTTTTGCTCACACAATGGCCAACCAGATACCTCTCAGATGCTTACAGGCAGGAGATAAAAACATATCATTTCTCCCTCATTGTTCCCCTGCAAATGGGTTGTGGAGGCAAGCTATGGCTCCACTGGAGGAGTCAATGAGTAGTCAAGACTACCAGTCCTTGATAGACATCTCACACAATTTGCTTTTAAAGTAAGTTTTGTGGTAATTAAGCCCACAGGTTTATAATCTGCTAAAAACTGATGAAGATACATTTTATGGAATACGAAAAGTATTATGTATAATACGCTCCCCCCCCCACCAAATAGGATTTATTTTTGATAGCTGGGACGTGAGTTATAGTGTGCATTGAAACTGTTTGATCTCCTTCCTGCATTATTTTCTATACACTGAAAAAAACAGAATTGTGACTATAAGAAGCTTTCAATGGAATTGCAACTTCACACAATGGCTAACATTCAGCAACATGTTGCAGAGACCTTTTTTTTATCTTCAAGAGTACAAAGAGTTGCATTGACTGCACCAACCTAAGCTACAAGAAATGAGACAGACTTGTTTTCCGTGTCTACTCACCGGGTTTGAATGGGCTGAAATTGTACTAGCAGCTGACGGAGATCGAGAAATTACTGGACTGATGAGCTGAGGCAAAGCGCCCCTTGCCACAACTAGTTGGACACTATCTTTGGCTTTCTGTAGGATGCCGATAGCCTGTTGATGTGTTATGGTCTGGTCAAGGGCTTGCCCATTAATAGCAAGAATTTGATCGGCTTCCTGCAATCTGCCATCCCTGTTGTAGACAAACAAAAAGCCAAAAAATAAGCATCCTCGCCGGTATTGCTATCGTATTTGACAGTTTCTCCAAAATACTGTAGTTTTGTTTTTGTTTTTAATCCAGTTTTCTATTTCTTTCAATGCAGAATTATTTTTATTTTGTTTATTATTTTTGAAAAAAGTTTCCTTGAAGTTTTGCTGCAGGGATCTTTTTGGGCCCCTTCTTGATGAGCTTCCTTTGAAGCTAATCCACAGACCCTGTCTCCTAGCTTCACCCCAGAGCTGCCTCCTCCTTCTTGCATCCCAATCCGAAACTAAGCATATTATATATTGGTTGCTTCCAGATTTGTTTGCTATTGCCTGGGAACTTTATTCTTGACTGGGAGCCTGCTGGGTAAAAATACCACGTGTTTTACTGCATTCACCATGAAAACTATTGAATATTCATCAATCCAGAGTTTACTTACCAAACATTTTCACAAATGGGGGAGGAGAAACTTTTTTTAAAAAAAACCATCCAAAAAAGGATCCTAATTACAAAGACCATCTTACAAAATGGACTCACACTTTAATAAAGGAGGTTTAATAACCTCCTTTATTAAAGGAGGTTATTAAAGCATTACACATACAGTAATGCTTTCTCAAACTTACATCAAAGTGGTCTGAGATAAAGCAGCTATTGATCTAATCTGTACTAATATGTTACAATTAGTAAAAGAAGTCAATGTATAGATTAGTGATATAGAAGATTTTTTTAAATGTAGACTCTCTGAGAATATTATGGTATTCAGATAGCGTTTCTCAATATTTTTCTTAGTTCTTAGCAAAAAAATATATTTTCTCTGTATACTGTATCAGAAAAATGAGGGTATAAAAATGTTGATATTACAGAAAGTTGTCAGTGGAAATAAATGCATTTTTGCATGATTAAATGTTTAGCCTGATGTAAAAAATTTTAAACAGACTTCTATGTAAAACTGAACTGGATCAGACAAAGGCTGATTGGCAATACTTAAGTCAAATTTTATCTGTATAAAACATATTGAGCATAAACAAATTGAAATAAGCCTTCTTTTCAACCCCAATTTTTATTTATGTTATCTGTTGTTTATTGTGTTTGTATACTGCAATGAAAGTGAAATGTTTGCAAATCTGTGCATTTTTTTTCAGCAGAATATTGCACAAAACAGGCATAGCATCCAGACTGGATTAATTTACATATATTTCCCAATAGAGAGTTGGCCACTCTAGGGAACATCAACAGCCAACTGCTTTCCAACATAATGAGGGAAAGGAAACAAACAAGCACATCACCTCCCTTAATCCCATGATATACCTCCAAACTTGGCCTGCTGAGCAGGGGGGAGATGGCAATAGAAATAGCACTTAGACTTGTATACTGCTTCATAATGCTTTTACAGCCCTCTCAAAGCGGTTTACAGAGTTAGCATATTGTCCCCAACAACCTGGGTGCTCATTTTACCCACCCCAGAAGGATGGAAAGCTAAGTCAACCTTGAGCCTGGTGAGATTCGATCTGCCAAATTGCAGGCAGGCAACAGTCCACAGAAGTAGCCTGCAGTATTGCACTCTAACCATTGCACCACCGCAGCTCTTAGAGGTTATGTGCCCTTTGTACATGCTCCTGGGTCCTGCTGATTTTGAGATTCAGGATATGTTTAAATGCAGTGAGTATTAATCTTCAAAACCACTTCAATGTTGGCTTTTAATGGAATTTTTTATTATAAATGCATACAAAAAAACCCAACAATAATGTCTTAGTTGATTAGCATGCTGAGTATTTGATGCTCAGTACTGCAGACTGTGCATTTAGAGAGAGACACAGAAAGCATACCATATTAGTAACCTCTCATCAAATTTCCTTCATCAATAAAAACATGCTTGGATTTAAGGAAGACAGTAAGGATAAGGATAAAGCAAATCCTTCAAATAAATAGAAAGTAGACAAATAAAGTCTCTACTCCCACCCAACCCCCGCCAATTCTTTCCAAAGTTGGCTCACTGCTAGCATTGAACAGAGTCCTATCTATCCTTGTGTATCTTGGATTAAAAAAGAGAAGAATTGTTTCCTGTGGCTGAAACCCTCAAAGTGTGTTGAGTTTTGTTTGAATGACAATGAAACTGGTTCAAGATTTGTTTCGTTAAAATATATCATTTGAATCTTCCTGAAGCTAGGATTGGAGCTGCTGGAGAGAAGGAGGGGGTGAGTCACAAGACAAAGACACTGAGGTGGGGGCCCTTAAACTCCATATCATTTGAATCTTCCTGAAGCTAGGATTGGAGCTGCTGGAGAGAAGGAGGGGGTGAGTCACAAGACAAAGACACTGAGGTGGGGGCCCTTAAACTCCATATCATTTGAATCTTCCTGAAGCTAGGATTGGAGCTGCTGGAGAGAAGGAGGGGGTGAGTCACAAGACAAAGACACTGAGGTGGGGGCCCTTAAACTCCATATCATTTGAATCTTCCTGAAGCTAGGATTGGAGCTGCTGGAGAGAAGGAGGGGGTGAGTCACAAGACAAAGACACTGAGGTGGGGGCCCTTAAACTCCATATCATTTGAATCTTCCTGAAGCTAGGATTGGAGCTGCTGGAGAGAAGGAGGGGGTGAGTCACAAGACAAAGACACTGAGGTGGGGGCCCTTAAACTCCATATCATTTGAATCTTCCTGAAGCTAGGATTGGAGCTGCTGGAGAGAAGGAGGGGGTGAGTCACAAGACAAAGACACTGAGGTGGGGGCCCTTAAACTCCATATCATTTGAATCTTCCTGAAGCTAGGATTGGAGCTGCTGGAGAGAAGGAGGGGGTGAGTCACAAGACAAAGACACTGAGGTGGGGGCCCTTAAACTCCATATCATTTGAATCTTCCTGAAGCTAGGATTGGAGCTGCTGGAGAGAAGGAGGGGGTGAGTCACAAGACAAAGACACTGAGGTGGGGGCCCTTAAACTCCATATCATTTGAATCTTCCTGAAGCTAGGATTGGAGCTGCTGGAGAGAAGGAGGGGGTGAGTCACAAGACAAAGACACTGAGGTGGGGGCCCTTAAACTCCATATCATTTGAATCTTCCTGAAGCTAGGATTGGAGCTGCTGGAGAGAAGGAGGGGGTGAGTCACAAGACAAAGACACTGAGGTGGGGGCCCTTAAACTCCATATCATTTGAATCTTCCTGAAGCTAGGATTGGAGCTGCTGGAGAGAAGGAGGGGGTGAGTCACAAGACAAAGACACTGAGGTGGGGGCCCTTAAACTCCATATCATTTGAATCTTCCTGAAGCTAGGATTGGAGCTGCTGGAGAGAAGGAGGGGGTGAGTCACAAGACAAAGACACTGAGGTGGGGGCCCTTAAACTCCATATCATTTGAATCTTCCTGAAGCTAGGATTGGAGCTGCTGGAGAGAAGGAGGGGGTGAGTCACAAGACAAAGACACTGAGGTGGGGGCCCGCGCGCCTAACGGCGCGCGAATCATATATCTATAAACCAAAATAGCAATAATACATTCTGGATTAGTGTGTTTGAGATTGTGATTTTATTTATTTCAAAATGACTGGCTTAGTTCAATGTAATAGCTGTTTTGCACCTGTCTTTCGCAGTACTCTTTTCAAATTTGGATACTGTCCCCTTTGTAAACAAATTACGAGTCTACATAGGCAGATTACCTATCTAGAATCTGTAATCTGTGCTCTCCAAGCAGAAACTAGGTGTCTACGTCAGCCATTCCACTCTATGGTGAAGCCACACTATCAGCCCCCTCTACCACAAAGATCTTGCAGGAGAAGAGCTGTCTGGACAACTGTGGGATCTGGCAGGTTGAGAGCTGTGAACCATAAACCCAAAGCTTTTGCTGTGACCCAGCAAAACAGATATAGTGCCCTTGCTGACCTTAATGGGGACACTAAAGAGATAGGTCAAGGCAGTTGTGATAATGATGACTCAAATAAGCAGGGGATCGTGGTCCAAAACGAAGAACTTTCTTCGGAAAGGCGAAAAGGGGAACCAGGTATCACACATCAGTCGCAGAAGAAGATCAAGGTATGTAAAAAGAGAAGTCACCTTCTGGTTGGTGATTCAATCGTAAGAGATGTTAATTTAGGAGAGGATACGGAGGTTTTAAAAGAGGTCAGGTGTCTGCCAGGTGCTACTGCCAGCAGAGACAAGAGGCGTATTCTTAAGATAGTCAAGAATGCAAGTAAGGACTGTGACGTTGATGCTATTATACATCTTGGCACTAATGATCTATCCCAGAAAGATGTACTTTCTGTGCAGAATGATTTCCAGAACTTGGGGTATGAACTTAATAGTATAGGTTGTAGGCTTATCTTTTCAGAGGTTTTACCTGTATATAAGGAACAAAAAGGGAAGGGCCAGCGTGTAGCAGAGTTTAATGTTTGGCTAAAGGAGTGGTGTAAAAGGGAAGGCTTTGGTTTTATTAGTCATGAAGCCTGTAGCTGGTCCAATGAAAAACTGTACAAAAGAGATGGGTTGCACCCATCCAAGAAAGGAACTGAATTACTTGGCATTAAATTCACAGATTTTCTTGATAAACATTTAAACTGAAGAGCGGGGACAGAGAATTAATAGATACAGAACATCTCTGTCCCCAGCAAACTAAAATTCATAGGGTTATAAATGCATGTAACATAGATGTGTGTGTGGGTAAGATTATCACTCCTGCTGTCAAGCAAAACCAAGCATGTAATAGTGATTGTCATACCATGTGCATGAATCACACAAGTGGCAAGAAAATAGGGGCAGTCAGGCATAATACAGGTTATGTAGACAGTAAACACAAGGTCAATCAAAATGGACTCAAATGTCTATATACCAATGCACAGAGCATGAGGAATAAACAGGGAGAATTAGAAATTCAAGTAAAAGAGGGCAGATATGATATTATTGCCATTACAGAAACTTGGTGGGATGAAACTGACAAATGGAACATACAGCTAGAAGGATTTAAATTATTTAAAAGAAATAGACCAAATAAAAGAGGAGGTGGAGTTGCACTATATATAAGAAATAACTATGTCTCTACAGAAATAGAGCACAACAATAATGAGAACTATCTTGAATGCATTTGGGTCAATATTAAAGGTTGTGGGGGAAATGACATTGCCATAGGTCTATACTACAGGCCACCCAACCAAGCAGAGGAAGAAGATGAACTTTTTGCTAGTCAGCTAACTAAGGTATGTAGGAAGCACACCACAATAGTAATGGGAGATTTTAACTACCCTGACATCAACTGGGAAACAAACTCTGCACCAAGTGGAAGATCCAACAGGTTCCTAACAAACCTAGCAGACAACTTTGTTTTCCAAAAAGTAGAGAAGGAAACAAGGGGATCAGCCATACTGGACTTAATTCTCACTAACAGAGAGGAAATGATAGAAGGTGTTGAAGTCATAGGAACCCTGGGGGCAAGTGACCATGCAATATTGGAATTCAACATTATCCAAACACAAGTAGTAGAACAAAGTCAAACTAGAGTCTTGGACTTTAAGAAAGCTAATTTCAATAAACTTAGAGAGAGCTTGGGAAAAATTCCATGGATGAGAATCCTCGAGGGGAAAACAACTCAAGAAGCTTGGGAAATTTTGAAAAATGAGATTAGAAAAGCCCAGTCTAACACAATACCAATGAAGAAGAAAAACAACAGCTCCCAAAAGAAACCAGCATGGCTGCATAAACAACTATCTGACAAACTGAAAGACAAAAAAAGTAAGTATAAAAAGTGGAAGGAGGGGGACATAACTAAGGCAGAATATCAGCAAATAGCCCGAGCCTGTAAAGATGAAGTGAGGAAAGCTAAGGCTCACAATGAAGAAAGGCTTGCCACAAAAGTAAAAATTAACAAAAAAAGCTTCTTCCAACATGTTAAAAACAAGAAAAAAGTTAAGGAAACAATTGGTCCATTGCTAGGAGAAAGTGGCAAGAAGGTGACAAGCAACAGGGAGAAAGCAGAACTATTTAACTCATGTTTTGCATCTGTCTTTACACAAAGGGATAAAACAGTCCAACCTATCAAAAGCAGCACCACAAAATTAGGAACACAAATTGAAATAGGGAAGAAAATGGTATGTGAGCACCTGTCTACCCTAGATGAGTTCAAATCACCAGGACCGGATGGATTACACCCCAGAGTTCTGAAGGAACTAGCAGACGAGATCTCAGAACCACTGAATTATATCTTTCAGAGATCCTGGAACACCGGGGAACTACCAGAGGACTGGAAAAGAGCTGATGTGGTTCCCATCTTCAAAAAAGGGAAAAAATTAGATCCAGGAAACTACAGACCTATCAGCCTAACCTCAATACCAGGAAAGATTCTGGAAAAAATAATCAAGCAACGAATTTGCGAACACCTAGAAGCAAACAAAGTAATAGCCAAAAGCCAACATGGATTTGTCAAAAACAGATCATGCCAGACTAATCTTATTGCATTCTTTGATAATGTGACAAAATTAGTGGACCAGAGGAATGCCGTTGATATAGTTTACTTGGACTTCAGTAAGGCTTTTGATAAGGTAGACCATAACCTACTACTAGATAAAGTAGAAGAATGTGGGTTAGACAGCATCACCACCAGATGGATTGGTAACTGGCTGACCAACCGCACTCAACGTGTAGTTCTCAATGGAACTGCATCTACATGGAGGGAAGTATGCAGTGGAGTACCCCAAGGCTCTGTTTTAGGCCCAGTACTCTTCAACATCTTCATCAATGATTTGGATGAGGGAATAAATGGGGAACTCATCAAATTTGCAGATGATACCAAGCTGGCAGGAATAGCCAACACTCCAGAAGATAGGCTTAAGATACAGAAGGATCTTGACAAACTTGAACATTGGGCACTATCTAATAAAATGAAATTCAATGGTGAAAAGAGTAAGGTTCTACATTTAGGCAACAAAAACGGAATGCACAGGTACAGTATAGGTGATACCTTACTCAGTAGTAGTAACTGTGAAAGGGATCTTGGAGTCCTAGTGGACAACCATTTAAATATGAGCCAGCAGTGTGCAGCAGCTGCCAAAAAAGCCAACACAGTTCTAGGCTGCATCAACAGAGGGATAGAATCAAGATCACGTGAAGTGTTAATACCACTTTATAATGCCTTGGTAAAGCCACACTTGGAATACTGCATTCAGTTCTGGTCGCCACGATGTAAAAAAGATGTGGAGACTCTAGAAAGAGTGCAGAGAAGAGCAACAAAGATGATTAGGGGACTGGAGACTAAAACATATGAAGAACGGTTGCAGGAACTGGGTATGTTTAGCTTAAGAGAAAGAAGGACTAGGGGAGACATGATAGCATTATTCCAATATCTCAGAGGTTGCCACAAAGAAGAGGGAGTCAAACTATTCTCCAAAGCACCTGAGGGTAGAACAAGAAGCAATGGGTGGAAACTAATCAAGGAGAGAAGCAACTTAGAACTGAGGAGAAATTTCCTGACAGTGAGAACAATTAATGAGTGGAACAGCTTGCCTCCAGAAGTTGTGAATGCCCCAACACTGGAAGTCTTTAAGAAGATGTTGGATAGCTATTTGTCTGAAACGGTATAGGGTTTCCTGCCTAGGCAGGGGGTTGGACTAGAAGACCTCCAAGGTCCCTTCCAACTCTACTATTGTATTGTATTGTATATGCAATTCAAAATGTTTTGTGAAACATTCTAGGGAGACGTTGTCCTTTGAGCTCAAACCCAACACATTTACTAATTCATGCATTTCATAAAAATAATTATTTAAAGGATACATTTCAAATTTTAAATATTGTTTATGTTTACAATCCATTTGAAAGCTGGCATTTATACATCTTTTTCAGTGTATAGCTTACAGGCAAACTCACCTTTGCGCCACACTTCCATCTTGAATCTCCTGCACAAATATACCAAGTTCACCTCTATATTCACTCTTCAGGCCAACCACGCTAAAACCAAGCCCGCCACTTGGAGGTTTTAAAAGTTCTATTGTCTCAACAAGTCGACCCTAGTAGCAAAAAAAACAGGAAATAAGCCACTTTGAAACAAACTCAAAAGCACTCCGATTTCAAAAGGTTCACTTAATTTTCATATTTGTATATTAATGAAAACAATCAAGCAATGTATATCCAGTATAGACATGAAAATGTGTGTTTGGCAAGGCACTATGGTTAAGAAAACCAGGAACATTGATTGTTTGGAAATCCTACGTGGGTATAAGAATGTTCAGGATTATAAATGGATATCTTCTAAAAATGGAGGGTGACAGAAGAAGGTAATGTCAACTCACTCAACCCTGCTGCCTCTGCAGATTTTATTTAATTTTACTTATTTATTACATGTTACCAAGGACGCAGTGGCTCAGTGGCTAAGATGCTGAGATTGTCAATCAGAAAGGTCGGCAGTTCGAATCCCTAGTGCCACGTAACAGAGTGAGCTCCTGTTACTTGTCCCAGCTTCTGCCAACCTAGCAGTTCGAAAGCACATAAAAAATACAAGTAGAAAAATAGGAACCACCTTTGGTGGGAAGGTAACGGCGCTCCATGCGCCTTTGGCATTTAGTCATGTCGGCCACATAATCACGGAGAAGCTCTTCGGCTTTGAAACGGAGATGAGCACCACCCCCTAAAGTCGGGTATGACTAGCACATATGTGCGAGGGGAACCTTTACCTTTACTAAATGTTATGTCACCCATCTCCCCTATAAGATGACATATGGAAACACTATCCCTGATTGTAATCACATATGAAGAGAAATTGAGTTTCCTATTTAATAATAGAGAAAATTATTGTTAACCCAAGAAAGTGAAGGTAAAGGAAAGGACTTTGGAATAATCAATTCGATGTTTCCAATCATCTAACTGAGATTTAATTTAAATAAAATTTACCTGTGCCATATTTCTGATCAGTAGTTCAAATTCATCGCTTGCAAGCTTCCCATTAATCTGAGGAGTGATCGACTGGAGAACAATTCCTAGCCCATTAGAAGGGTTACTGTTCTCTTGAGCCATCAAGTAGGAGTCATTGTGTAGTGAGGAGCCCACAACACTACCATGACGGGAAAGTTGCAGGTGCTCACCAGATGAGGATATGGAAGGTGCAAGGTTCACCTGAAAGTTGTATATAACATTTTTTTTAAAATTTAATTTTAAGAACACAAAAAATACAGTTAACAGTATAAAAGAACAAAACGAACAAAAAAAAAAAACCACTGGAAAATATGTGTCCTAAGATGACACATGGCACTGAAATCATAAAAACAAAAATTACTGTAAACATTAGGAGTAAACAATCCTTTGGATTTAGTTATTTTACAGGAAAATCACCTATGAAGACGAAGGAATTACATAGTTCCTTCAATGTCAGTGATAGTTTGGCTACATACAGCTACAAGGACCAACTACATCCTCACAAGAGCACAAAATAATAATACTGTATACAGGTAGTCCTCGACTTATGATCACAACCAAGCCCAAAATTATTGTTGCTAAGTGAGACAGTTGTTAAGTGAGGTCTGCCTCATTTTAGGATCTTTTTTTACCACAGTTATTAAGTGAGTCACGAAAGTTGTCAAATTAGTTAGATGGTTGTTAAGTGAATCTGACTTCCCCGTTGACTTTGCTTGTCACAAATTAAAAAAAGGTTGTCATGTGGCCCTGGGACACTTTAACCATCATAAATACATGCCAGTTGCCGAGAGTCTGAATTTTGATCCTGTGGCCATGGAGATGCTGCAATAGTCATCTGAAAACAGTCATAAGTCACTCTTTGTACTGCCAATGTGACTTCAAAGGGTCACTAAACAAATAGCTTTAACTCGAGGACTACCAGTAATCATTCTTTTTCATTTCTAAAAACACACGGTTGGTAGCTCCCTTTTTTTAACTGCGTTTGTCCCACTTCTTTCAGCAAAACGAATTATGTGCTGAGATGAATAAGATTTAAAATGTTTAACTGAGTGATATCCGTGATTTGGAGACTATCATATCAGGAAAAATATCAAAAGCTATATAGAGTATCAGTGTTGATAGATCATACAGTCTGGAAGGTCTTCTGGCTGCATTTCAGATAGACCAGGGGTCAGCAACCTTAAACACTCAAAGAGCCATTTGGACCTGTTTCTCACAGAAAAGAAAACATTGGGGGCCACAAAATCTTTCCCGTGCCTGAGTATTTCCTGAGCGCCCACAAAACTAGCATACGTATTTGAATTAAAGGCTCTGTTTTCTTATGAAACTTTTCTTCTCTTGGATTTATCCATCGTTGGCCTACTGAAGGTTGAAAAGCTCAATAAATCACGTGCTGGGGGTGTCGCACATTGGTGGTTGTGACACATATGTTGAGCAGCAGGGAGCCGCAGCAGAGTGATGAAAGAGCCACATGGAGCTCCAGAGCCACATGTGGCTGACTCCTGAGATAGACTATGAACCTGGATGGCAGATCATTTCATTAAGAAGAAAGTCAGATTTCCTGTTTTTCTAATTCATTGTCCTTGGAATTCATCTAACAGATTATTCTCTCCTTTCTTAGGACACAGAATGTCTCCTAATGTAAAGAAAGAAAGTGATTAAGAAAGAAGCATTGCTGTCTCAAAAATTGAAAAGGCAAAGGGAAGGCTTCCTGTCATAACTTTGGACTAGTTACAAAAGAAAAGAATCTTAATTCATATTCATTCCATTTAAAACCGGCTAAGATTTAATTAGGTTTTTAAAAGGCTTTAGTACACACTATGGCAGACTTTTGATGTATTATTGACTACTAATTCAGCTATAATAATTGATAGTGGCACTCCACTCTAAAGATCATCGTTTTTAAACCCAATTAAAGAAAGTGATTTGCATGTACAAAAAGGATTGATTTAGCATGAAAGATAATATCAGACAAAGTGGCTCCTACGCAATTTTTCAGCTAGGGAAGATGGCCTACAATAATAAGAAAAAAGTGACTGACTGATTTATGGGTTATCTTAAAAAACAATCTACCAGTAAAAAGTCAAATCATCAAAAATTCGGAATTAAAATGTTTTTTAGTTATGATGGAGAAATACTTGAGATCTTATAAGGAGGATCTTCAGGATCACAAGAACAAATCATTTAATACTAAACAAAGTAACACCCCATCTATTCACTGCAAGCATCAATAATTAAATGTAACATCAGATACCGTATTTTGCGCACTATTGACGCACTTTCCCCCCCCCCCCAAAAAAAGTGGGTGGAAATGTCTGTACGTCTTATAGAGAGAATATTGCGGAGGGGGGAATGAGGGTTGGTGCAGCCTGTCCTCGCTGCCGCCAGGAGACACTGGAGCCTTCACTGCCGAGCAGCTTATTGGCGGTTGGATCGGCCTCCCAGAATACCACTAAATGACAGCAATGTGAAGTGTCAAGATTGCCATTGTTATGGAATGTTATCCCATGACATCTTGCTTTACGACTGCATAGCTTAGTGGTTGAAATTCAGGCCCCGATTACCACTGGTGCCACTTTATATGATAAAAATATACATTTTGGCATTACACTTCCACTGCAATCAGATGATGCTTCAGTACTTAGTTTGTAATTTATCTATTTTTTTAAAAAAATCTACCTCAGTTGCATTTTTATTATGTAAGCAGCTTAGGCTTTAAAAAAAATCAAAGTTGGTGGCATTTATTTTTTTAAGCTTTGAGCTTTAGTTGCCTGAAGAGGGAAAGAGAAAACATAGGGCAGGAAAAAAGATCACATTTACACTTTCTTCCCATATATGACAGACATTGAAGGCTTTGTAAAGCATTCAATTATACAAAGGCATGCAGCAATTCACATTTCTAATAACTGCATTCCATTCACTTTTCAGCACATTCTAGGTGGGTGTTGCAGCAACACAATTATGTGAAGAACAGGAATTCAGATTAGCTTTCTTTTTCTCCCAATGTTTTCTCTTTCACAATTTCAGTGCTAATTTTAACATCCTCATAACTAACATAAGGTCAAATAAAAAATTTAAACTGTTAGCTAAAGCATTATGTTTTAAAATGTTGGAGGAGGAAATCCAATGGGCACTGATTCTTTGGTACTTTATGACCCATGATAGGAATAAGTAGAGTATGAAGAGTTAATTATTTAATGTGTGCCCTCTTTGTCTAACACTCTCCCCTGTTTTTTTGAACTAGCTAATCTAAGTTCACACCTTTCTGCCTTTGCTTCCAAGGAGGACACACAGAGACCAAAAGCTCCTTTGATTCCTCTCTGGAGAATTCAGTTAGTTAGGTGCTAGACTGCCTACCCATATATTGAATTTCCTATAAATAAATCTTTCTGTTATAAAACCTGCTTGGAATCATTGCTCGGGTCAGATTCCTGCCCTCAGGAATGCTCATATGCCCACAAAGAATGCTTCAAGCTCCAGTTTAAAGAAAAAGTTCAGCACTTTTCTTCTTTTAATTTGTTGCATAAAGTTTTTGGAACAATTCCATTGAAAGATATTGAATATATTTACAGATATTTATAAATCACTGTTAACTGCAATACACACAACCTGCAGCAAATTTTCCTTCTTAAGCCACTTCCCTGTCTTTGCAGCATGTGGCCAAGTGAAGAAATTGGAAGATTTTACGTCTCCTTTTAATTAAAGTTTGCCACATGATCTGGATTTTGTGGCTGACAATAAGCACCACTAACTTCAATGTGTCACGTTTGGTCCTAGTTTACACAAATCACAAAGGCGTAAGAGGCTTGGTTTCAGCTTTGCATGAAGTGTTAACTTGCTCAAAAACCACTATATAATTAACATGTGGAATTCATTACCACAAGTTGCCCTGGCCACAAACTTGAGTAGCATTAAAAGGCGATTAGATGCATTTGTAGAGAACATATCTCTGGTCTTGAAAACTCTGTATCACCTCCAAATCAAGGGCAGCATGACCGCTAATGTCACCTGCAAGGAAACACAGGTAAGGAAGGGTCCTATCTCAATCACCTGCTCTGGAGTTGGCCACTATGAGAAACAAAATACTGGATTAAAAAACAGTCTTGGCCTGATTGAGCAAGACTGCTTTTGGCTTTGGTTAATATGCAAAACATGTCCCTTCTTCAACAAACCATGATTTTAAAAATTGGCTTATTGGTGTACAAAAACAAACTCATAAAACATGATTTATTTGAACCATATTAATCATAATTTGGACTCGAAAATATAAAGCAAACATTTCCTATTGTCATAGTAAGAAAAGAAGGAAACAGAACAAGTATATAAAGAGAGAGCAAACCCCACTCCCTTTTAGCATTGGTGTTGTTACCTAGTTAGATAATGAATGTCTGCAAGAAAACAACCAAGCTCAGAGAGCACCAAGGAGCCCATGGAACAATTAATGATACAAGACCATAGCTCTCTTTCTATACATTGGTGCAGTGACGTGTGGTGAGGTTTACAGCTGGTGAGGCAGCAATTTTTTTAGACTTGTGGACTTCAACTCCCAGAATTCCACAGTCAGGCATGCTCAGTTGCGACCTGCCGTCCTCCGCCCTGGGATTCGGCCACGGCACCGCCTGCCAGAGCTGCGCGGAATCCGGGGCGTGCTTGTCGGGCGAGGGCAGCGCAGGTGGAGAGCAGACGGAGTGGAGGAAGCCTCTCCCCCCCCGCTTCCCACACCCAAACGAACAAAGGGAACCTCTGCCGCCGCCCGGGCAATCTGGCCGGCCTCTCTCGCGGCGGCTCTCTGGTGCAAAGCTTGGGAGTCCTGCAAGCACCGCAGGCTGGACTGGAGCCTCGAGTCATTCGATAGGAAACTTGCCTCTTGGAAGGAATGACTCGGCTTGGCTCCTGCTTTGTCTCTCCTGCCTCTTCGTTTCTCCGTTTGGTCGTTGGGCGGCAGATCGAAAGCGGGAGCCAAGCTGGGTCATTCCTCCCAAAAGGCAAGTTTCCCATCGAATGACTCGCTGCCCTGATGATGAGAGGTTAGGCTGTGCCTCACTTGCCTCACCTGACTGCACGTCACTGCATTGGTGTGCTATGTGAATCCAGCCCATCTGGTTACTTTATGTCATGCAATCCCATAAAATTTGGGCAACTGAGAAAGCCATGTTTAAATTAACCATACGTATCAAATCATGCAAGAATAGCCAGTCTTTGCAATGATGTGGTTATCTTATCTCTTTACATGCAAAGGGACAAACATTTGCCAGATCACTACAGAGGAAGCTAAAGGCAGGAAAAACAAAGGCAGAACAAAGCAATATTATTATTTGCCATCACCATTTTGGTCTACCAAGATTATATTCTAGCTGATTCAGATATATGCCATCCATGCGTATAATAATCATGTCTTAGAACATAATCCATGCATAGGGTCAGAAAACTATGACGTAGATATAATTGGTTATTCAATGCATGCTCTACTCAGCATACATTCCGAAATTCACACAGAGAACTTCAAAAATGGAACAACAGTAAAATCTACAAATACCCAACTTCAAATGATCTTTTCTGATATTTTACTTTATTACTTTACTTTATTTAGGATTTATAGACCGCCCCCTCTCCCCAAGGGGACTCGGGGCGGTGTACAGACAAAAGCTAAAAACCGTATATACAATAACAATATTAAATACCCCTTTTTTAAAAACAAATTAAATATAGAGTCTGTAAAAATTAAAACAGATTAAAAGGACAACCCCTTAAAATTTAAAATGCCGGCCAGGAGGATTGAAAATTAAAACTACATTTGGGCCAGGCCAGCTGATTGGAACAGGTGGGTCTTGAGTTTCTTGCGGAAGGAGCGGAGATCGGTAGTAGTTCTGATGTCGGGGGAGAGGTCATTCCAGAGGGTCGGGGCCATCACAGAGAAGGCCCTACTCCTGGGCGTCGCCCGCTGGCATTGCCTAGTGGACGGCACCCGGAGGAGTCCCTCCCTGTGAGAGCGAATTGGTCGCAGGGATGTATGGGGTAGGATGCGATCCCGCAGATAGCTAGGTCCTGTGCCATGGAGCGCTTTAAAGGTGATAATCAACACCTTGAAACGCACTCGAAAAGCCACAGGTAGCCAGTGCAGCTCGCGCAGGAGAGGTGTTATATGGGAGTACCTAGAACATCCCATGATTACCCGCGCGGCTGCATTCTGGACCAGCTGCAGCCTTCGGGTGCATCTCAAGGGGAGCCCCATGTAGAGAGCATTGCAACAGTCCAGGCGGGACGTCACAAGCGCATGGGTGACTGTGTGAAAGGCGTCCCGGTCCAATAGGGGGCGCAATTGGCGCACCAGGCGAACCTGGTGGAACGCCCCCCTTGCCACGGCTGTCACATGGTCATCCATCGACAGCCGGGCATCCAGGAGGACGCCCAAATTGCGCGCCTGTTCCACGGGGGCCAGTTGTTCGCCCCTGATGGCCAGTGATGGAACCCACTGGTTGAACCGGGGCACCGGTATCCACAGCCACTCCGTCTTGGAGGGGTTGAGTTTGAGTCTGTTGCTTCCCATCCAGACCCGTACGGCCTCCAGGTACCGGGACATCACTTCGACGGCCTCGTTGGGGTGGTTCGGGGTGGAGATGTACAGCTCAGTATCATCAGTGTACAGATGGTACTCAACCCCAAAACCACGAATGATCTCACCTAGCGGCTTCATGTACGTGTTGAACAGGAGAGGTGAGAGGACCGACCCCTGTGGCACCCCACAAGTGAGTGGCCTCAGGGTCGACCTCTGCTCCCCTGCCAGCACGCATTGCGTCCGGCTAGAGAGGTAGGAGGAGAACCACCGCAAGACGGTGCCCCTCACCCCCAACCCCTCCAGACGACGCAATAGGATACCATGGTCGATGGTATCAAAAGCCGCTGAGAGATCTAATAGGACCAGGATGGAGGAGCAACCCCCATCCTTGGCCCTCCAGAGATCATCCACCAACGCGACCAAGGCTGTCTCCGTGCTGTGACCGGGCCGGAAACCGGACTGGCGCGGGTCTAGATAATCAATTTCCTCCAAGTGGCGTGGGAACTGTTGTGCCACCACACTCTCTACAACCTTTGCCAAAAAGCAAAGGTTGGAGACAGGACGATAGTCGGTTAACATAGCTGGATCCAGGGAACGCTTCTTGAGTAGGGGCCTCACCACCGCCTCTTTCAAGGCGGCCAGCAAGGACCCCTCTCTCAATGAAGTGTTGACTAACTCCTGGAGCCAGCCTCGTGTAACTCCCAGGATGCCAGTATAAGCCGGGAGGGACACGGGTCCAGTAAACATGTAGTGGCTCGCAGTCACCCACGCAAACTGTCCATATCATCGGCAGCAACAGAGTCAAATTCCTCCCAGAATGGTCCCTCAAGACTCACCTCCGACGTCTCCCCTGGACTACTGGGGGGGACCCACTCGCTACGGATTTGAGCGATTTTGTCCTGCAGATATTCTCCAAATTCCTCTGCTCTACCCTGCAAAGGGGGTTCCCGCGGCCTCTGCGAAAGGAGGGAGCGGGTCACCCGAAACAGGGCGGCAGGGCGGTTATCTGCGGACGCAATAAGAGTGGCACAATATTGGCGCTTGGCCACCCTTAATGACACAAGGTAGGTCCGTAAATAGGCTCTTACCTGTGTTCGGTCAGATTCAGAGCGTGAAGATCTCCATTTGCTCTCTAGGCGTCTCTTATGGCGCTTCATCACCCTTAGCTCCTCGGTAAACCAAGGGGCCAGGGTGGCTCGCTGCCGCAGGAGAGGCCGCAAAAGCGCAACCCAGTCCAAGGCCCCGGCAGCCGCACTGTTCCACGTGGCCACCAGGTCCTCCATCCGGGAGCGGGTCAGGGCTACAGGAAATGGCCCAAGCTCCGCCTGAAACCTTTCAGGTTCCATCAGGCGCCTGGGGCGGAACCATCTAGGACCTTCTGGTTCCACCTCCCCGCGATGGGGGGTAGCGCCTGGGAAGTCGAGCCGGAGAAGTGAGTGGTCTGACCATGACAGGGGTGTAATATCTAACTCCCCTATTCCCAGAGATTGGCAATCAATCACAAGCTACGTTTTGGCTAATTCATAGCCAAAGAAAGGTTGTCTGAATTCAAGTTAAGAATTCAATCCTATGCAAATATAATCAGCAGTATTACTTCCGACAAGTCTAGCTTCTTATGATGTGTTTTAAGAATATTATTTCTATCTTTTAAAAAACATGTTGTGTTTAGCAAGACAGCCTGATTAATTAATAGGGTTATCCTCATTTTAGTAGAAGCATTATTTTGTTAAATTATGAATGCATATTAACATTAGCAACATTTATATTGTAAAATACTCATCTGTTTTCTTTTAAAAAATGCTAACCATGCTGAATTTACTGAAGCTCAATGAATTTCACTACCAAATGTAACATTTTGTTTAAATATTCAACATACGTTTGCTAATTATTCACAGAGGTATCATATGAAAAAATCTGGGAAAGATTTATCGGCATTTTCTTTTGTCCCTCCTGATGGTCCTTTTCCTACCTGATCTCGTGACTGTGGAAGAGAAGTTTGTAGGTTTAAGATTTGATTGAATAAAGGACTCTGCAGTACTGATTTTAGTAAACTTAATTTCTCTTCATTTGCTGAATCACCACGTTCTCGCAATTTTGCTTGCAGGCGTTCTACTGCCTGGAGGGCTCGGTGTATATCTAGGGGGGGAAACCATTCACTGTGACATGCTAACTTCACCATGTTTATTACATTATGTGGTAGAAATCATTATAAATATAAAAATCATGACCCAAACTCCAGAGATGTTGAAAAATGTTTCGGAGATAAATTCCATAAATTGTGATCATTGCACAAAGCCCAGACAACACATTAAATGACTGTTTACATGACTGTTTTAAATTATAATGAAACCAAACAAAATTTGAAAGGAAGACAGCCTTAATTCTTAAACACAGGGTCTTGTGCTTGTTCTATTTGTAACCCAACTCAATTTGATTCTTTTGCATTCCAACATCCATCTAGGAGGGTTCGGATTGATATTTTGCATCAGGAGAACATTAGAGCCAATACTGGGCAAGAGGGAGGAGATCTGCTCCCTCTTGAATATGCATATAGCAGCAACATCTGGAGAATAATGAAAGCAGTACTGGAGCATCACAAAACAAGCCCTGCTTTTTTTTTCATAAACGCACAACAATTTTGTACTCCAATGCAAAAGGGATGTAGTTTATACTGCAATGCTGCTTTTATCCTTTTAATTTATGCAATTAATTAAATTACTGCAAGTGCAACCCATACCCAAGCTGCTGTGGGTGTCCATGCATGCATGGATCAATGCCCAAACCCATATAGAATTGTTCACATGGTTAAATAAATGATTTCTGATATGCTATCATGACACACAAGTGAGGACTTAAAAGGGAGAGAAATGATGATGACAATGGCATCACACTAATACCATGATTTACATTCAGGACACAAATACATCATTTTGTGTCACAGTGATTTGCTGTGGACCCTGTGCATACTCTCTGCTTTTCCTCATTTGGACCCACTCAATGATTTATTCACTGAGGAATACTCCATTTATCTTTTCTTATATTAGAAAGATCAATAGTTAAATTAACAAGATTCTTCAACATGAGAATGAAACTGAGTCTATTTAGCATATACTTAATTCTAAGTAAGTTAAATATATTGTAGTATTTCTAAATGAACTTTATTGCTATATCTTACCAATTGTTTCCAACATGGCTTTTGCTTAATTCCCACTTCACCAGATGGTAATTAATATAAGGTCTTCCTAAAAAAGAATTGGGAGAAAAGAGATGAACAATTTTAAATAAATATTATAGAAATGATTTCAATTTTATTGGTAACCCTAAAAAAATACCCAAGACTGAAAGGAATCCATTGCAACTCTGGTAGAAATACATTGTAATAAGTAAAAACTTCATTACAATACAGTGTGCTACATAAAACCTTATTCCCAACGTATGTACTTTTTTGGGGTCATAGCAATGTCATTGCTATTTTAGCACAGAAAGCTTTAACAATGGCTCCTGTTTAATCATGTTATATGAAATAGTATCTGATATTAATGTAAATGCAATTTCTCAATTCCTCTATGAGGAAAAGAGGTGTAGAGAAAGAAAGATGTTAAGAAAACAGAAGTGGAAAGCTATGTAGTTACTTTTCCTGAATCTCAATCCCTGTGCAAGATTCTTTAAAATATTAGTGATTGCTATTTTTCATAAAAATATTAGTGATCAAAAACCCCCATAAAATCTGATTATTATCTGAAACTATGATAAACCTATGAGAAGCAAACTAAATGTTGAAATGTTACTGTCAAGATAAAACATGTTTTCGTACCAAGAGGCTCTTAGCCCAGAACAGCTGTCAGCCTTCAGCTGTCTAATCCCCTGGATTTTAAAGGTCTGTTATCTACCACATACTATTTTAACTATTTTACTACACATTCATCATTTCGTCAAAAAGGTAACGTGCACCACTAATCTTGTCTACCAGCTACAAGACTCCTCTGCAGATATAATCTTCAATGAAAAGTTTCATGTGTTCATCAACAGTCCCATTTCAAAAATCCTTTGTAGATAAATACCTCAGAAACTATAAGCTCATAGCAACAGATTAACCAACATGAAATGCCAAAGATAGCCAGTTCCATAATAAGCTTTACCACAGAGCTGCTAGTTACTTTCAAGGCTTGCTAAAGCTAACACTGATATCCAGGCTAAGATATTCATTGGATATTGGATATTACAAAAGAGCAGCTTTTCCTCATAGGGAAGCTTCTTGCACGCAGAGTGCTAATTTTACAACAGCTAGAAAATGCTGGGAAAACAAGTTTCTAATCTGTTTCTAATCTACCAAAAAAAGAAGATTCTGGCAATCACTGAGACAATGAACATATGTACATATATGTAATGTATGCATGTAAGTATTTTATATAGCTGCCTGTCTCACATATGTGGCTCTAGGCAGCTTACAATGAACTGCAGAATATGAAAACTACAAGCATCATTCAACCAATTAACCACGCAGCCAGGAGTCAGGGACAAAACCAACTTTTAAAGGCTGATGGAAGGTCAGCAAGGATGGAACCAATTTAATCTCAGGAGAGATGATGTTTCAAAGGGCAGGTGCCAAGGCAGAAAAGGCTGTGTTTCTTAGCCCTGACAGTTGGCATTTTTTAGCTAATGCTAAAAAAATCGACGCCTGGCGAGGTGGAGCGTTTTTAGGGATCCAATTTCTTGCTAGGCATTCTTAATCTCATGTATTTGGTAGATACAAAAACTTTGTCCCCGCACACGAAAGGGGGTTTGGAGCGAGCGATGTTTATCAGCTTGCTTCTTGTAGGCTTCTGCCGCATCTGCTAGAGCTTTCTTCGTATTCTCCCATCCTTTCTTTAGTGTGTCTATCCATTCATTCAAAGACATGGAGGAGAGAGGTTCTCTAGGAAGCTCAGGCATGGCAACAAATTCTATGCCACTGGTAATCTGGAAAGCCGTTAATCCCGTGCTGCTGTGGACCGCATTGTTGTATGCCATTAACTAAAGCATGCCCCTCCTGCCAGGTTGGATAAGATGTGGTAAGACAATTTGGAGAGACAATCAGGGAGTAACTCAGTCCCAAGCCGTTAAGAGTTTTAAAGGTAACAACCAGCACCTTGAATTATATCCAGAACCACACTGGAAGTCAATGCAGCTCACAGAGTAATGGTGTTACATGCCTGAAATAAACAGCACTAGTTTGTGATAGATACCAGAAAACAGAATATTTAACATTTGTTTTGTATCCTCTTCATTGGTTATTGATTGGTATCTAAGCAAACTGCAAGTCCTTAGCTGAGGTCTTACTATGACCTCAGCCATGACTACCATGGGAACTGTCACATTAAGACAGGAGTTTCTCTACTTAGCTACTGAGTCCATCATCCATAATTTACAGAGCCAAGATATGTAAGGCCAGCACACAAGTCTTAATTATTTGTGCTCTTTTTTTATCCAACATGCTGCCTCAGGAAATACATCTGGCTCCATCAATGTATCTCTTTCACCATCAGGTAATACATTTGCACTGCATTGTTTTCATAAAAAGTTTTGAGACTTCAGCTTCTGGCTGATTCAATTCTGGGTCTATTAAATTTATGTTTTCAAGACTTGTGTGAACATAAGTAGTTATGAGCACAATTGTATGTTATTATATGATTTAAAACATGTTCATTCTCCTTCAGCTAAAAATACTGCGTTTGTAATTCAATGAAAATATATGAATAAAAATATAAAGTTTTTTTTTTAAAAATCATTATTTGTTTTGCATTTGCACTCTAGAGAAAACATATACATACAAGTGATAACACAAAATTGTTTTTTAATTATTTATTTGTTTAAAGAATTAATACACCTGTTCCACTCACAACTTGCAACTCTGGGCAAAAAAAAAACCTATACATAAATTTAAAAAACAATTAAGTCAAACATTAAATGCAATACAGAATCAATATAACAAAACATGATTAATACACAGCCAAGGCAAGTACCACTTCTTAAAGCAAAATGGACTCTTTCGCTATCTTGCTCCAATGCACAGGAAACAAAGCAGGTATTTTCAACTTAACAAAAAGTCAGTGGATTAATTCCAAAAGGCAGGCACAGCAACAGAGAATGCCTATCTCCTAGACCAGGGCTCCCCAACCCTGGTTCATGGACCAGCATGAGTCCACGCCATGCCAGAAACCAGGCTGCATAAACAAGCGAAGCCCCTTCCACGGGATGCGGGTAGCATGCAAAACCACGTGGAGAAAACCTTTCTCCATGGAACCAGTACCTCGTGCCCAAATCGTTGGCGGCCACCGTCCTAGACCCAAGGCTACATTGCTTTAAAAATGAACTTTGAGCATGTCCACAAGCATACGTTGTGACCTGGATATAGCAGGACCACACCCATACCCTTGTACAAGGCTTTCTTGATGCACCATCTGAGGGAGCTCTTTAATGAATTTGCAAGTGTCTCCAGGATCTTTGAACCTTTGTTCTGGAAGGGAAAAAGCATCAGATAGAGAGGAGGGAAGTGGAATTCCATCCATGTCACTATTTCATCATCAGATACTGGAGACTGATAAGAATCATAAGGATGGGGCATCTGATTTGAAAAGCAGAAACAAACAGCTGCTGGATAGCCTCCTTTCAGTGCATATAACAACATTTATATGCTTTAAGTTATGCATCGGTTGAATGATGCTCCTATTTCTATAAATTAAGTGCCAGGATCCTTGGGAAGCCCAGATGATTTCAGATGTCTCTCCCTATTTGATCAGCAGAATAGAATGAGCAAGTCATCTAGTTAAGTATATTCCCTGGGATATAAGTGGACTACTGCAATCACTATCATCTTTGTGAATTCACTGGGAACTGAACACAAGTCAAATAGAAAAACCATGCATTTATGGTGAACAGCTAGTATTCCACAGTATGCTCCTGGTGTTTGAAAAAATGACTTGAAATCAGTAGTTAGAATTATTGTGTAACCTGTGAGGCTGAATCATTGGGGGGGGGGACTTTTATCACTTTATGGTGGATTTCAGAGTCTCCACCCAAACGTACTCTATTTGATGTCACTCACTTCAGATCCAGGATGCTATACCCTTCTCTGCTCTTCTTAGGAACAATGACGAATACAGACTATCAGCCCAAGAATGTCCCATCTTTGGGGATTTATCCAATCACTTGTATAGTCAAGATGATTTAAGCCTTCGGGATGTTTTGTTGCCTTGTGAGTGAATGAAGAATGGGGTGGAGAAATATTGATAGAAGCCGGTGGATTTTATGATATGGCCCTATTGAGACTGTGTTTGGGAAACATGCATCATTATGACAGTTCACAGATGGATGTTCCATTAGCCTCTTACATACGCAGAGGTTGTAACAATTGCTGTTGTCTGCATATGTGCTCTGGAAGGCATTCTTCCCCAAACTGAAGCTGAGGCTGATGTGATTTGTTTTGGAAATTTTGCCTGTTCCAGAGCGAGAGGAGTGTTGAGTCAGGGTTCAGTTACAACTGAGGAAATGGAAGATGTAGCTTGATAATCTACTGACCTTGCTGTGTAACATTTGAGATTGGGGTAGACCTTTTGTTTACTCCTATTCTCAATTAGATTGTACAGATTTGTGAGAAATCTTTTTTGAACTAATAAATTAGAGCATTAGATATTTTATCTTTTTTCTTGTCTACGGACCATCCAACTTCCTCCTTATCTCTCTGGTCCTCAAGGGAGGTGTGATAATGGGCGGCAATTGGGTTTTTCTTCCTTGGATTGTTTGTCTCTTTTCCCTTTGTGATGGCAGCCTGAGCCTCAATCTGGAGTCTGGAGGAAAAAGGGGGAAGGTGTGGGACAGTTTCCTTCTTCCTGCACTTTGATCATGTTGTAGAGTTCCAGAATGCTGTTCTCTAGGTATTGTCATTTTGTTCTTATCACTTCAGTAGCCAGAAGTTTCTGAAGAGTGAAAGGCTAGAGGGCTATTGAAGAAAAAGAATTTGATGGAGCCGACAGAGGAGTGCTTATCCTTCAGCCAAGTACAGTGGATTGGATCAGAGACACTAACTGCCAACTTCCATCTTCTCTGTTCCCAGGCTATCTAGCCATGGAAGAATGGCAATGATCCATAGCACTTCTAAACATCATGCCACTTGTGACTAGCAACTTAACCACCCTTGACATCAAGGGAATACACCCCAGTAGAAGGGTATACACCCCAGTAAAAACTGGATTGGAATTGGGAAAAGAAGCAATGTCAATAACTTTTCTAGCCCTGCTTTTGGTGCTAGTCTGAAGCAGATACACACTGTTGAACGTTCTGGGTCTGATTTGCGCACAAGCATTAAACCCAGTGCCATTTTGGGACAATGATTTGACTGTTAAAAAGAAAATAGCAACAAAAGGAATTTAGCAAAATGCAATATATCATACTAATGAGAAAATGTAGTGGCGAGTATGCAGTGTCATTACAAAGTTGGAATAATTTTAAGACAATCTTCATTTTAGAAAAAGGTACCATTGCTATAAATATTATTTTGGCTGTCTTAATGTCATTCTATTTGCTTTCCATATACAACCATTCTCCATCTGAAAACACAGTTATGATAGATGTTCACTAGACTTCTATAGCAAGCCATCTTAAGTGGCCTTTGCAAAGGTCCATATTTTTATCACTCACATTTTTAATTTTTATACTTCTAACGTGCTAAAAACCACCAAGGCAACATACCTCTCTTGCCTCCTATCCTTTTGCAAGTAGTCTGCAAAATACAAGAATTACTGTTTACACCCAATGGATATCGAAGAACAAATTCTGGATACAATAGCTTTTGCAAATGCAGGCAAACCTATAGAAAGCCACCATTTAATCAAAGTGTCCCCATTTATATCAGTATCAACAAATTATATGCCTGAAAATACCTGCTTATAATTACATTTACTTCTGAGTTAAACTTCTTTTTGTTTTTTGCCTGGACCTTTTATAACCCAATCTGTGATGTTATTGGAAGAGCAAACAAGATGGTGAAAGCCTGTGCAGTAATACAAAATATGCCAGTACAACGAACCAGGATAAATAGCAAGATCCCAATGAGTTAAATTCTGTAGTTTAATTTATTGGGTTATCCATCAGCATGCCTGTAATTTCAATGCGTGGTTTTGCCATTTGCAAAAACGTCCACTAATATGCTGACATTTATTTTAGTGAGTGCATTGAATTTGATTATTAATTTTTCAAATGAGTTCTACCTTGTAAAGAAAATACAAGAGAGCTTTATAGCCAAGCATACTTAAAGTCTGTTTGTTATATGTAAATGTTAACAAAGTATGTTTCTTAAAAGACATGCTGCTTAAATGCAATATGTTTAATATGTTAGTTATTTCTATTATGCCATCATAAAAATGCATTTATACATGAAAAAATTCATATACTTAATTTGAAGCATACATTCATTTTATATCAATATTTAAAGCCTCTATATTATTTATTTTAAAAATTCCCAAGTTATTTGGTATACTCTATTTTTTCTAAATCCATGTCTTAAAAACAGACAAACAAGTGGCACCCTATTTCTAAGAAATGTTTTAATGTTGTAGTGATCTCCATAGCACAGCATTAAAATATGCTTATTCTATAATTTCACTGATAATTATACATTGCATATCATCAAAATTCAACTATTGCATACAAACAAGTTTTACCTCTTCTTCCTGTACTTACTATAGACAGAAATATATATACTGACATACTGAAATATAGCTTTGCCTAGACTCTGTTGAATTTAACAAATATTTCTAAATCAATGCATCCAAGCCAATGGATTTTGGATCTATCCAAGAAATAGTAAATGGTGGAGAATATTTTAGGCCAGAGTTTGAAATTGAAAGGTTAAGGGGCTTGCCAAGAAAATAGAGTACATGATCAAGATTATTTAACAATTCATGTCTTAATTCACTGTAGTCCTACTATGAAGATTTGTTTTCCCATCCTTTCAATTAATAATTCAAACAATTACTAATGAAGTATATTTCCCAGTAATGAGATCCAACCGTAATGTTTGCTATTTTGAATTAATATGGAGTGCAGATGCTGCAGACCTGCCTAATGTTTGTTACTCTACAATTGTATTCATAAATGCCCTCTCTTCTATTCTAATGTGATTACATCTGGAGGAATTATCAGTTTATTGATTATCTACTCTGTTAACTGCAGAAAAATCCAACAGCTACTCCCTGGGGGTGGGGTGAAATGCATTTTATCACTATTTCTAGTGATGATAAACATAGAGGATCAACAGACTCAAGCTTCTGTACTAAATAAAGTCTTTACTGTACAGCTTTTCCTCCATTTTTAATGTGCTTAAGTTCAAAGATTCAGTTCTCGATTTATTTCCCTTTTCCCAGTTATTTTACAGAAAAGAAACTATGAAAAGCTCCGCGCCTAAAGGAGGATGCCCTTTTTAATCTGCATAATTGACTCCAACCCACTGAAGTGCGCATGCAACCAAGGACAGATTCACCCACCCACCCACTTTTCTCAGCCATACAACTTCTTTTACACTTTGTGACGTGCTTAAAACAGAGAGGCCGGCTGATCCACTACACAACACATTACACACCCATACTAAAGCACTACCCAAGACTCTGCCACACCAGGGTTTCAGGAGCATAAAGTTGCAAGACACGAGGGGGGGGAGGGTCAGACATAAACGGCCAAGCTACAGGGAAGAAGTTGGGGGTGGGAGGGGAAAGACATACAATATTAATACAGAAATTCCTTCACCACCACCCCACTCCTGATACAATGAATCCAACTCAACCAGAGGAAGTAGCCCTTTTGTTGACATCCACTTTCTTCCCGAAGCAAAACCAAATAGCATCTCCTCGGATCCTCCCGCAGTTCGGTTTACCCCTCCCCTTGCAAACACACTCACACACAGCAACACATATACACAAAAACATAAGAGAGACCCAGTTGCTGGAACTCGGCCAGCCCGGCCAGCTTCCCCAGAAGAAGCAACAGGCGGCCTAAACCTTCCCTTGGCCGCGCCAGCAAAGCTACTACGCTGGCCTCCTCCGGACCCGCCTCCACCGAAAGCAATATGGGGGGGCTGCCCTCTACCAGCGTTACGTTGCCCCCTCCCCAGAGAAAAGCCTCTTCCGCTGCCCCCCGGTACTATTCCCTTTAAACCTAAAGCGGAGCGGGTCTCTAATACGCTACGAAGGGCTGGGAGGCTCCCCCCCCTACCATTCCCTTTCAGGAGGGAGGGAAGGAGAGGGCGCTTCCCCCTCCCTCCTGGAAATAAGACCCCCCCCCCGCAAGAGTAACAATCACAACAATCAGGGCTGGCAAAGCGCCTCACCAGCAACAGCAGCAGCAGCCGGCGGGAACAAAAGCGAGCGCGGGGCGATGAGAAGGCTCGCCCCGGGCGGAGCTTCCACGCCGCTTCTGCATTCCGAGAAGCAGCAGCAGCAGCAACGGAGGCGGCGACGGCGCCCCCCCCCCCCTTCCCCGGAGCCCTGCTGTCCTTCCCTTTCCCCAATGGAGCTGTGAGTCCCCGCACTCTCAGGGCGGGTGGACGGGGGCAGCGGGCAATTGCTTTGGATGAAGCCTCAGATTGCTGTTGCCGCCGCCTCCTCCTCCTTCTCCTCTACACCCCCCTCCCCAACCTACGCTTCCTTTGCTCTGAAGTAACGGCCCGAAAAGAAAAGCTGCAGGATATCCACGCGCAGGCGACCGTGAAACTTAATCCTGGCCAGGCATCGGGAGGCTCGACGCCAACGCCCCCCCCCCCCCCCCACACACACACTCTCCTTCCTTCTCCGGCGACTAGACGCTCGGCGTCCGCCAGCCCAGCCGAGCTCCGGCGCGGCGATTGCAAAAGGAAGGCACCATGACAACCGCAGCAGCAGCAGTAGTAGCAGCAACAGGAGGGGGCCGTAAGGTGCCGTGCAAACTCCCCGATGCAAGACGGCCCAGTTAAATCTGCCCTAGTTTCTATTTTATTTTATTTATTTATTTTAATTTCATGGAAGAGGAAAGAGAAGGGAGGGCGGAGCAAGGAGAGAGAGAGAGAGGAAGAAAAGACTGAAGCTTGGAAATTCCTGCTTTTCGAGGAATAGCTGAAGTTTGGCATTGCTGCGGCTCGGGCAAAATACCTTTTAAATCCCGTCTCGTAAAACCTGCGGTTTTGCACCTTCTCTTTTACTGCCTCTTTTGATCAGGGAGCTCCAGATGTGCGGCACGGTGTCCAAACCCCTGTGTGTGTGTGTGTGTGTGTGTCGCCAGGTATAACCGTTTTGTAGCGCCAGCTTATAATACAATATAATTAGGCTGAGTTGCGCCGCCGCTTTCATCAATTTAAAGGGTCCCCCCCCCCCCTCACGGCTTGCATCGTTTTAATCTGGTATAAAATCCCGATTTAATGTTATCAAAAGGTGAGGAGTAAATGACTGGCCGCTGGCTATATTGCTAACCGTGTATTGCTGGAAAAAGGATTGATCAACTGATTTCAATCCCTTTCAATATCTTGTAGCTCCATCTCTCAAGCATCCAATACAGCAATGGCTTTTCCAGAGCTGCAAATGGGAATGGAGAAAGAGAGAAACATGGCATTGCTTATTTGGTTTTGATCAAAAGGGCTGTCCAGTTATAAACGTCAAAGATAATTTGCATTACAATGCATTTCCCCTGACTAGAGTATTAACACTAAAATCCTTTACCAAACAATCATCTAAAAGGCAGGCCACTGTAGCAACATTTCTGTGGCTATAATCACCATGAGTAAAAATAGAGTTATAAAGGATCCTTACACAACCTGTTTAAATCCTCAGATTGAACCCCAGTACTTCGTTATTTTTTTTTGAACTCCAATATGGTGGTCAGGTGATCTTGCCTCTTGTCCACAGCTTGGGATCCACCATCTTCTTTTTTTCATTCATCCACTTTGTTATGATGTAGAATGTAGATTTTGAGAAATAAATTGAACTCCATCCCTGGATTACTGAATCGGCAGAGACTCCCCCCCCCCCACTCAGCCCGTAATGTAATATATAAAAAAAACAAAAAGCAGTCCTACCACACATCATTTATTCCAAGCTACAAGCGAATAAATGTGCCTTTTGTAACTAGAGAGTATGGAACTTTTCTAAAGGCATCCCACTGAGTGGTTTACAATGTAACTATGTTATATTGCAATTTTAAATCTTCCAAAATATGCTGATTTTTTTAAAAAAATATTTGATATTGAAAAGTTTTCATGGGGCTGTTTCTTTATAAACGCTATCAGGTCTACATCAAACAACAGGTCCAGATTGTAGGCCTAGGAACTATCAATGTGTCAGCCAGATCTTATATTGGAAGCTAGTCTATGTATATTGTATGGCAGTGACGTGCGGTGAGGGTTATGGCTGGTGAGGCTGGTGACGTCATCAGGAAGGCGGAGCCTCAGCCTCCTGCTCACGTGGTCCCATTCCCCGCCTTCCTGAGTGAACATTAAGGGGACCGCGGAGTGCACTGTAGCATTGCTTCCTCCACCGGCCCCAGTCCCTTCCCCCCCCCTCCTTCAAGGTCTCCTACGAACCCAAAGCCCGATCCCCAGCTCTCTCGGGCAAGTCTTGAGCGGGGTGAATGGGAAAGCAACAAAAGGGGCTGCGCTTTTACCCCGCTCAAGCCTTGCCGCCTGCAGCCACCGCCCGCTCTCGCTGCCTCTTTCGTTGCTTTCCCACCCGCTCTCGCTGCCTCTTTCGTTGCTTTCCCACCCGCCCTCCCTTTCGTTGCTTTCACACCCACCCTCGCTGCCTTTCGTTGCTTTCCCGTGCCCGCTCTCGCTGCCTCTCGCTGCCTCTTTCGTTGCTTTCCCACCCACCCTCGCTGCCTTTCGTTGCTTTCCCGTGCCCGCTCTCGCTGCCTCTCGCTGCCTCTTTCGTTGCTTTCCCACCCACCCTCGCTGCCTTTCGTTGCTTTCCCGTGCCCGCTCTCGCTGCCTCTCGCTGCCTCTTTCGTTGCTTTCCCACCCACCCTCGCTGCCTTTCGTTGCTTTCCCGTGCCCGCTCTCGCTGCCTCTCGCTGCCTCTTTCGTTGCTTTCCCACCCACCCTCGCTGCCTTTCGTTGCTTTCCCGTGCCCACTCTCGCTGCCTCTCGCTGCCTCTTTCATTGCTTTCCCACCCACCCTCGCTGCCTTTCGTTGCTTTCCCGTGCCCGCTCTCGCTGCCTCTTTCGTTGCTTTCCCACCCGCTGCCTCTTTCGTTGCTTTCCCACCCGCCCTCCCTTTCGTTGCTTTCACACCCACCCTCGCTGCCTTTCGTTGCTTTCCCGTGCCCACTCTCGCTGCCTCTCGCTGCCTCTTTCGTTGCTTTCCCACCCACCCTCGCTGCCTTTCGTTGCTTTCCCGTGCCCCCTCTCGCTGCCTCTTTCGTTGCTTTCCCACCCGCTCTTGCTGCCTCTTTCGTTGCTTTCCCACCCGCCCTCCCTTTTGTTGCTTTCACACCCGCCTCTAAAGCGCGCCAAAGCCTCCTTCGTCCCCCCCAGCGCGCGCCCTTTTTATTTCCCGCAACACCCCCCCCCATTTCGGGAAAGCTTTCCCCATTGCCTGGGGGGTGAGGGGGGCGGCTCCTCTCCCCCCACTCCCTCCGTCCCTGCCTCTCTCCTCAGCCCCAAAGCTCCGTCCGCGAGACTCACTTCCAAGGTGAAGCCCTTGTGGCAGCGAAGCCCTTGTCGCCCCGAGCTCTTGTTTGCACTTCCGCCCCTTATCTTCGCTCTTCCCCGCTCTCTCCCGCCAACCTCACCAGCTGCTTCTTTTGCCCTGACGTTTCCCGGCAAGGCAAAAGACTTTTGCATTGCAACAAACTTTTGCAACATCATTTGCAGCTTGGCCCGGAGCTCAGGCATTCTAAAACGCTTCCTTTCGCCCGTGGAAGAGCTCATGCGGGCGAAAGGAAGCCCACATCCCGCGGACTAAAACGCTTCCTTTCGCCCGTGGAAGAGCTCATGCGGGCGAAAGGAAGCCCACATCCCGCGGACTAAAACGCTTCCTTTCACCCGCATGAGCTCTTCCACGGGCGAAAGGAAGCGCTTTAGTCCGCGGGGTGCGTGCGAGAGGAGAGAATATTCAGGCATTCTCTCCTCCTCTTGCACGCACCCCGCGGACTAAAAACGCTTCCTTTCCACGGGGTGCATGCAAGAGGAGGAGAGAATGCCTGAATATTCTCTCCTCTCGCACGCACCCCGCAGACTAAAACACTTCCTTTCGCCCTTGGAAGAGCTCATGCGGGCGAAAGGAAGCGTTTTAGTCCACGGGATGTGTGCGAGAGGAGAGAATATTCAGGCATTCTCTCCTCCTCTCGTACGCACCCCGCGGACTAAAACGCTTCCTTTCGCCCGCATGAGCTCTTCCACGGGCGAAAGGAAGCGTTTTAGTCCGCGGGGTGCGTGCGAGTGGAGAGAATATTCAGGCATTCTCTCCTCCTCTTGCACGCACCCCGCGGACTAAAACGCTTCCTTTCGCCCGTGGAAGAGCTCATGCGGGCGAAAGGAAGCCCACATCCCGCGGACTAAAACGCTTCCTTTCGCCCGTGGAAGAGCTCATGCGGGCGAAAGGAAGCCCACATCCCGCGGACTAAAACGCTTCCTTTCGCCCGCATGAGCTCTTCCACGGGCGAAAGGAAGCGCTTTAGTCCGCGGGGTGCGTGCGAGAGGAGAGAATATTCAGGCATTCTCTCCTCCTCTTGCACGCACCCCGCGGACTAAAAACGCTTCCTTTCCGCGGGGTGCATGCAAGAGGAGGAGAGAATGCCTGAATATTCTCTCCTCTCGCACGCACCCCGCAGACTAAAACACTTCCTTTCGCCCTTGGAAGAGCTCATGCGGGCGAAAGGAAGCGTTTTAGTCCACGGGATGTGTGCGAGAGGAGAGAATATTCAGGCATTCTCTCCTCCTCTCGTACGCACCCCGCGGACTAAAACGCTTCCTTTCGCCCGCATGAGCTCTTCCACGGGCGAAAGGAAGCGTTTTAGTCCGCGGGGTGCGTGCGAGTGGAGAGAATATTCAGGCATTCTCTCCTCCTCTTGCACGCACCCCGCGGACTAAAACGCTTCCTTTCGCCCGTGGAAGAGCTCATGCGGGCGAAAGGAAGCGTTTTAGTCCGCGGGATGTGTGCGAGAGGAGAGAATATTCAGGCATTCTCTCCTCCTCTCGTAAGCACTCCGCGGACTAAAAACGCTTCCTTTCGCCCGCATGAGCTCTTCCACGGGCGAAAGGAAGCGTTTTAGTCAGCGGCAGAGCTCAGAGCTTTAGAGGCTTTTTTAAAGAGGCAGTCATTCACGGTGAGCTAGCTAACCTCACTTCAGCACTCGCCTTTTCCCCGTTTACATTTTTTTTCCTTTTCATGATTGACAGTGGTGAGGCTCTGCCTCCCCTGCCTCCCCTGACCGCACGTCCCTGTTGTATGGTTTCATTTGTACTCCAGATGTCCTTGAAGGGATTGTGCATTACCAATGTATCTCAGTAAGACATTGCCAGACTTTATCATCATTATTTAACTATGTATTGTCAGAGAAAGTTTTGACATGTTATTTGAAACTTTACAAAGGCTACCCCTATCACGGTGA
Organism: Natrix helvetica; assembly: GCF_964273705.1. NCBI lineage: Eukaryota > Metazoa > Chordata > Lepidosauria > Squamata > Natricidae > Natrix > Natrix helvetica. The sequence goes on from NC_138552.1 coordinate 80,673,161, forward strand.
ATTAACATCAGCCCATACATGCATTTAATCCATGCTGGTGGTCATGATACATTTTGATTGACTATAACATATGGGAAACATTACTCCATATGTGTTTCCTCAACCTATTTCCACATAGAGTTCTTAAGACAATTTTATCATAGAGACCTGCTCATTCATATACCTGTGTATGTGTGTGCAGATAAACATATGTAAATATGCACTCTCTTTGCTCTTTAATTCACAGGGGGGGAAATGCAGAGCAAGATCCAAATGCCTAGCTTCTCAATTGACCCTAATGACTGAATCACAAATATTAATGGGTTATGTGCACAGGTAACATTGACCTGGGGGGGGGGTGGCTAAGACGCTGAGCTTGTCGATCAGAAAGGTCAGCAGTTTGGCAGTTTGAATCCCTAGGGCCGCGTAACGGAGTGACCTCTCGTTACTTGTCCCAACTTCCGCCAACCTAGCAGTTCGAAAGCATGTAAAAATGCAAGTAGAAAAACAGGAACCACCTTTGGTGGGAGGTATCAGCGTTCCGTGCACTTTCGGCATTTAGTCATGCCGGCCACATGACCACGGAGAAGTCTTTGGACAGCGCTGGCTCTTCGGTTTTGAAACAGATGGGCACCACCCCTATAGTCAGGAACGACTAGCACATATGTACAAGGGGAACCGTTGCCTAACATTAAGTTTGGAAAGAATGAAAATCCCATATTTCTTCAGCGATCTCCTTCATTAAAAAAAGGTGCTGAGGTCTAAAACAAAAATATTTATAAAATATTGAGCATTCTACCAATGGAGTAAAACAGGGTTGTTGTTGTTTTTGCCTTTGTGTTTAAAAATGCCCTGGATGAATATACTCTCTCCAATCTTTAGATCATCTTTATTCCTGTTGACAATTGATCATCTTGTTCAATTGTTCTTCTCACTAATGGATCATCTTGATTACTATTTTAAATAAAAACCTGCACAATAGCCCCTGGTTTACACCAGACCATTTAATTTTACCTGTTAGAACAGCTCTCCTTTTTGGGGCATTGATTTTTGGAGAACAAAGATTAAGCAAATTAGCCACTGCTATTGCACCCTTTGTGTAGTGTAAAGATATGAGAAAGCAACAAAACTTGGGGATTGTAAAACCATGAATGGTAGTTATTTACAATAGCATTATAATTGCCCATCACAGCAAAAGCTAAACAATTTGAAATAAAAATAAGTGGCTGACAAAAATGGCATTGCTTGATATAAAGAGGTGAAAGAAAATTCTTGCATACGTAAAAACAAATACCAGAATTAATATATGAACTGCTGTGCTTTATTGATATGCTTTGTTTGTGTGTAAATAAAACAATAACAAAGTATATAAAAACATCCTGAAGTTTTATTGCTGTTCGTTTATTTTTTTCTCAACCGCTCTCTATATCAGAAAACAGCTCTCAACTACATGCAATTACCCTGTCAATATTACTATAATCATAATCATCATTTATATCACTGATCTTCAAACTATGGCCCGTGGGCCAGATTCGTCTTGCCAATGCAAAGTATCTGGCCTGCGGAGAGATGGGATTCAGCCCCGCCCCTCACCGTTGGCCTTATCTTCCAGCGAGCATCCACTCCTGCTGCACTTCTGGTTAGTTATTTCACCGGTTGAGCTGCACTTCTGATCACACTGCCGCCGCCGAAGGCAAGGCCAAAGGGTGCTGGCTGAAGGGGTGATCTCGCTAGTGCAGCCACGTGATCCAGGGCTGGTGGGTGAGTAGGGGAGGGGCTGTTGCTGGCTTGAAAAAGCAGCTCTGCTGCCAGCTTGTAAAGTAGTGCTTTAAAAGTCTTTAAAAACAGCCTTTCAGGATGTTTTTCACAGCCATATGATCCAGGGCCAGTGGGTGAGTAAGGGAGGGGCAAGTACAGCAAGGAGAAAAGCTCCTAAATTGGCCACACCCACCCAGTCACATGACCACCTAGCCATGCCTACCCACTCGCATGACCACCTAGCCAGGCCCACCCAGCTGGTTCAGCCCCCCAACAGTCTGAGGGACCATGAATTGGATCCCTGTTTAAAAAGTTTGAGGACCCCTGATTTATATTTGTTTTCTTTTCCTTAAGTAAGCCACTAACTACTATTAAAGGATAAGAAGAGGTTGCAGATCTTTAGGGTGGAAATATAAAGAAAGCAAGATAAAACAATTGCTGGAGTATCTGGAGACTCTCAGTCTTCCAGGTCACAGTTGTCTCAAAGGTTGATTTTTCTTAAAAAGCAACTAAACCGTTTTTTCCTTGAAGAAGAAGAAGAAGAAGAAGAAGAAGAAGAAGAAGAAGAAGAAGAAGAAGAAGAAGAAGAAGAAGAAGAAGAAGAAGAAGAAGAAGAAGAAGAAGAAGAAGAAGAAAATGTTTTGCTTCTTACCCAAGAAGTTTCATCATGAAGCGTCACCATTCATGAAGCTTCTTGGATGAGAAGTGAAACGTTTTGCCGTTCTTCCTCAAAGAAAAAAATAGACCAATTGCCTTTTGAAGAAAAAGAAAACGCCTTTGAGAATTAACGTATTCTTGGAGGATGACTATGGAGATCCTCAGTCATCCAGGTCACGGTTGTCCCAAAAGTGTTTTTTTCAAGAGGCAGAGCTGAGGAAGCTTCTTGGATGAGAAGCGAAATCTTCAAAGAAAAACCAGAAAGTCCAGTTGCCTCTTGAAAAAGCATCTTTGGGGATTATTTTTGAAGGGTTTTTTACCCTGAAACATTTCACTTGCATGGTAAATGTAAGGACACACTTGGAACTGTTTTAGTGGTCTTTCTGTAAACATCCCAATCCTGTTAAAAGCGAAACCATATCTGTGACATCCAGGGTAATCAAAGCTAGTATACATAATATCCTGGCATCCATACCACAGGATGGTATGGATACCTCTTTCACAATTATTCATTGCCCAAAAATCTGATATGCTTCTGTCATAGTTGTACTTTTGAAACTATTGAAACCATCATAAAATAGCAATTACTTTAAACCCAAACCTTGGACCATTAATGTAGGTTTCTTATTTTAGACTTAAAATCATACACACCATCTTTTTTGGACTTCTCAGGAAACAATAACTGAATGAAAAACTGCTGGGGACCTTCTACCGCTACACCATAGAGAGTATTTTATTTCATCTGTGTATGATTTGCCAATTGCACAGTAGCAGATAGGACAGCACTCCAGAAGGTCAACGACATTGCCCAGAGGATCATTGGTTGCCCTCTCCCCTCTTTGGAAGAGCTTTATAGCTCCCGCTGCCTTAAGAAAGTTCAAAAGATCCATCTCATCCTGGGCATCCTTTTTTTGAACTATTACCAGCTGGCAGACGGTATAGGATAATAAAACAAGGACAAATAGGCTGAAAAACAGCTTCTATCTCAGGGCAGTAACCATACTGAATTCTATGGTATAGTGCAATATCAGGTTTTCAATTTCAATTATATAGAATGTAAAGTATATATATATATATGTTTTTATTTTTATAGTTGTACACTGAAAACGACATTTAATACATTGCTGTACCATTTGCAATGACAATAAAGTAAACTAACTAACTAAGTAACTATTCTACCTTCTGCATACTTCCTTATGGCTACACTTCTTCACTCCATCCAATGACACTTCATTTGAATTTCAGGAAGTTGACTTTTCTGATAAATATACCTTGTCCTCTAAAGATGTTACCTAGCGTGGTAACGAAACATTCAAAAACCAATCCAAAAAGCTTGGGGAATGAACCTTCATCCTCATAATCTCATGCTCTTTAAGACTCCTGTTTGTAGAAGTTGTAAAAACTTCATTCCTTTTCACTGTTCCCTATGTTCCTTTTTATCTTCAAAACAGAAAAAGAAAAGCAGGGAAGGATGAAAGGAATTTTTAAAATGTACTGGCTCTTACATGTTGCATTTACCCTTACAGTAGAACAAAATCACACTTACTAGCATTCCTCATAAAGCCTCATGAAGTTAAGTCCTTAGGTTGGCTAAGATTCATTCTCAATGGCCTAATTTATACTTAACACAAATACAATAATTTCCCAAACCATGTTTTTGTTTTCAGATTATCCATACATACTTTTGAGCAGATGTGATATTCAGAAGGTTCTGACCAGTTCTGGAGAACCGGTAGCGAAAATTTTGAACAGTTCGGAAAACCGTTAAATACCACCTCTGATTGGTCCCACCCCCATCTATTCTCTGCCTCCGATTCCCAGCTGATCGGGAGGGAATGGGGATTTTCAGTGACCTTCCCCTGCCACGGCCACCAAGTCACGCCCAAAGAACCGGTAGTAAAAAAATTTGAATCCCACCACTGTTTTGAAGGCTTTATTTTAAAGTTTTTTTCAGGATAAAATAAAAATATAGCTTATTAGCAAATATGATTTAGTAAAGCCTTATAAGCACATTTTGTTCTTTTTGCAAATATTATGTTTTCTTTGTAATGAGGCTTTTTAACAATTCATTATAATTATTAATAAATTTAGCCTCATTACACCAGACAATATCTAAAATCATGAATTTCTAGAATACCAAATTCTTTGAACTGATGGAGGAAGACATATTATTCAATGTTTGGATGACAGAATCTATCTTTGCCCCCAGAATAATTTCCAACAAGTCAAAGGACAACATCTGTGCATATATGTTTATCTTAAACCCCAGTATTTAAGAGGAGCTACAATACTTCCAAGCCTATCACAAAAAGCCATATTGGGGTTTTGTTTTGTTTCCAGACTCAGATCTGATCCTACCACCCTGAGGTGTTCTCTAATTAACGATATGGTCTTGAGTAAGCTTCCTGTTCATATATTTTAACCCCAAAGGAGTACCTACCTCTATGATCTAAAGAACTGAGCAGAAAACTTATGAAATACAGTACCATTCTTTTAAAATCCTAGGACAGAGGTTTCAAATTCATGTCATGGCGGCATCACGTGATGTATCAGGACTTTTTTCTACTTTGCTAAAGCAGATGTGGGTGAGGGCGAGGTCAGCGCGTGTTGCATCTGGCCCATGGGCCAGGGGTTTGACAGCCCTGTCCTAAGATATCCACTATTATTTTGAGTCTGAATTTGGATGAATAGTGTTTGTTTTTGTATGTGAATTACCAAGGCCTATTTTATTTATAAGGTCTTTTAAGTCAACTGGTGCTAATTCCCAAACAGTCTCTTTCTGTGAATTCCTCTATAACTTTTCCAGATGCCTGAAAAGGAAGATGGTGGGCTGAGGATTCTTATGTTGTCTCAAGTGTATTCTGCCCATCCTGTAGGAGAATAACATATTAGGAATTCCAGGAGATTCCCACATTAACTGTTTTTGGAGACTATCTTGCCTCATCGTGGTAATCTGCTCAAGAATTCCTTCTGCAACTCCACACTAATACTATAAGAAATAAACCCAGTCTATTTTTTCTCTTCTTTGGCTGGACATGTCCCATTTTAACTAAGTATCTACAACCCTTCCGACATTACCTAAAATATTTAACTCTGGGGATTACTGAGACTGAGGATTACTGAGTAACTTCTCTATTCTCCACATCAGTCTCAATTTCCTTTTGCTCGAGAGATTTGTTTTTGTTTTTATTTTTGAGCCCAACAATCTTGTTATTATTTTAAAACCTCTACATTTCTCCCACCCCAAGCCCTGAACAGAGATCTGCAGTCAGGACACCAGAGTTGCTACAGACAGAGTCATGGGTTTCCTTGCTTAAAACAATCACTCAAATCTTCTGGTCTGGACCACCTAATGAATTCTTACATTATTTATTATCAAGTACATAATTTGGAAACCTAATTTGCCACTTGAAAAGATCCCAGTGTATGATCAAACTTATGTTGGCTTCCTTTTCTCTGAAAGATAACCTATAGGATGCCCAGATGGGGCACTTTTGCTGAAAACTGAAAGTAAATAACAGTTTTTGGCAAAAATGTCATAAACCACAATCACATGACTGTGGGATGCTAAAAACCGGCCATAAATGTAAGCCAGTTGATAAGTGCTCAAAATGCAGTCATGTGATCATGGGGGACAGCCATCAGAACTGGTTCATAAATACCTTTGGAGGAAGGGTCTATCATAATTTTGACTGGTTATAAGTTGAGAACTACCTGTATAGTGGGAACGGAGGGAGTTGTTTCCTGATATTCAGAAGCCCACCCTCCCATATTCAAAAGCCCATCCTCTCCCATAAAAGTGTGTGTGTATGTGTGTGTTTATGTTCATGGAGATTCATTACTTTGCCTCTTGACCATGAATTCTGATATTCCTCTCCACCCCCTTTCCACAAGCTAAAAAGGTTTGGAAGCCCCACCTTGTATTATATTTTGTGTAAAAGTATTTTTTTTAATTGTGCCACCCAAGTGGCAAGATATCTTCATGAGTCTGGGGAGAATTATGGATAATCACAGTCATAACCTTGGAGTTAAGTAGGCCAATCAATCAACACAATATCAATGAACATTACTTTGAAATGAAACACTTGACTTTTGGAATACATTCCTCATACTGAATACTATCAGACATGCCTGATAGAGGTCATGGCTAGCATGAGCTTGTGGTTCTCTTCAAACTGTGTTCATATTCTGTGTTCATATTCAAATTTAGCAATGTTTGTAATTTTATTTACAAAAGTAGATATTTGAATTTAACAGCTGCCTCTCAAATCCTATATAAAATATTGTGTGACTCGTAAGGGGAAAAAAATTAGCCGTTCTGATAATATCCTGTTTACTACTGAGGAAAGTTGGAATTCAGAGCATTGCTTTTTGGGAACAATCCCATTTTTGGATTATTGTGCTGGCAAGTACAGCACATTAGTTTCACTTACTAGAGCAGCTCTTTTGGCATGTGGATTGCATAGATTTGCATTTTCAAGAGCTTTTTTTTTTTAAAGAACACAGCTTTTCCCGTTATACATAATTCTATCATTCTTAATGTTGTGCTAGAAGTTAAATGTGTATGGAGTAAAAAGAAAAGTAACCCAATAACGTAGAGAAAAATAAATATATCTTTAAAGATATGTTAATGACTTATCATTGCACAACAAAATATCTAGAAACTGCAGAAAAATAATGTATAAATGCTCTATACACAAACACAATTGTTTAAAACCACAGGCCTTGCCCTTGGCAGTGTGGCACATCCAAATAAATGACAAAGCTCATTAACATTATCATAGATCATTTAGACACAAAATACCTAAAAGGAATATCTGGTTTGGCCAGATTAGGGCTACTTTAAAAACAAAAACAAAAAACAGTTAAGCTTTTTCCCAAGGTGACCAGAGATTTGTCATGCTCCAGTTGCAAACTGCCAAACTCAAAGATGATTTTGCTCAAAGAGCCTCGAGTCAGGTCCAGGTGGAACATGTGATTTGATGGAATGACTGTAAGCAAATTTCTCTCCCAAATTTGAAGAGGTGTTTCCTTTTTACTACTTAAACATTAAAATAGTAAGGCAGATGGTGCTCTGATGAAGAACTCAGTGACTAATTGATCAGTCTGGTGATCTTACACAGCTCAAGGGATTTGCAAGCACCTGCATGGAACGTCTTAAGTGGCTCTTTGAAGATTACAAAGTAGGTTACAATTTAAATATTAAACCATGTTACTAATTTATAATATAATTTAAGTCACCATTCACAAGCTTGCAAACATGTAGAGCCGTGATGGGGAACCTATGGCACATGTGTCACAGGTGGCACATAGAGCCCTATCAGCCGGCATGCGAGCCATCAGCTCCAGCTAGCATGTGCACACTGGCCAGCTGATTTTTGGCATTCCGGGGGGCCAGGGGAGGTCATTTTTGCCCTCCCCAGGCTCCAAGAAAGCCTCCGGAAAGTTCGGAAATGAACTTCCAGTAGGCCTATTGGGCCCATTTTTTGCCCTCTCCAGGCTCCAGAGGCTTTCCTGGAGACTGGGGAGGGCAAAAACGGCCTTCCCCACGCCCCCGCCCCGGGAGGAAATACCAAACTCAGCTTGAAGGTGAGCAGTGCTGCTTGTGTGTGGGGAATGTGAGGGGTTGTGCACACATATGCATGTGGGGGCGCGCTTTGCATTATGGGTGCCGGCACGCCTGCGCGCTATTGCGTGCGCACACTCACATTTTTGGCACAAAAAAGTTAGCCATCACTGATGTAGAGAATATGTCCAGGGACTATATTCTATAAACTGTGTTTCAGTGAAGCATGTGATACCTTTAGATCCAAATTGTGAAACAGCTCTTCAAGCTGTTTCAGGGCTCTTGTGAAATCATCTGTGCTCATTAAAGAATCTACACAGGCCTACTATCTTCGATGCCTGAAAGATAACTTTTATTTTAATAAGGAACCCCACCCCCCCACCCCAAATTAACAAGCCAAGAGTGTATTTGCCACCTGTATGGATTGCTAACTTGAAAGATGCAACCGTGCTTGTAATGGAGCTGCTGTTTTAAAAAGAATTGGAGGGTCAACTTGTTTAACGTTTCTTCCTAATTACCATGCTGTAGTTAAGCAAGGGCTACCTGTAAATTATTCCACAAGTAAATGCCTAAAAACCCAACATACAAGTTTCCTTTCTCCAGGGCCAGCCCTGTTATTGGGAAGAATGATCTGGAGATGCTGGTGGATGATTATGCAGAGAAGTAATAGATTTTAACAGATTAGCAGAGTTGGAAAGGACCTTGTAGGTCTTCTAGTCCAACTCCCCCACCCACCCCACCCAAGCAGGAGGCCTTACACCATTTCTGACAAATGGCAGTCCAGTCTCTTCTTGGAAGCTTCCAGTGATGAAGTAGCAAGAGCATAATGTTGTCCTGTCTACCTCCTCAATCAAGTATTCCGCTCTTTTAAATATAGTACACAGGACACTATTATGTGCTCAATGCTGGGTGAGAATCTGTTATTTCTATCTGTGGGGTGGGGACATCATCCTGTTTTCCTCTCCAGCAGCAAAATGTCTTGGCTTTTATAATAATAATAATAATTTATTAGATTTCTAGACCGCCCCCTCTCCCCGGAGGGACTCAGGGCAGTGTACAGGAATAAATTTAAAAACATACAAACAATCATATACATAGCTAAAAATCAAATTAAACAACCCCTGTACGAATTTATAAAAATTAAAAACAGACCCTAAAACCAATCCTAAAAATTTAGAAATAAAACTGAGGTGGGAAAGGTGGAATTAGGCCAAGCCGGCTAGCTGGAATAGGTGGGTTTTAAGTTTCTGACGGAAGGAGCCTTCTAACCCACAAAGCATAAAACAATACAGTATAGCAAAAAAAAGTGTATGGTGATCTTCTAAGCTGTATAGCAAGAATCAGCAGTTCATATTTTAATGTAGTTTCATACTGCCACAGCATGCATCCAGAGGGCCAAGCACCGATACACAATTATTATTATCACTATTATTGTATACAAATATTTTTAGAATATTTACACGAGGCTTTCCTGTTCAAAGAAGCAAGATATCCTGTAAATATAGCTATTTTATCAGCATTGCAAACAAATCAACAAAGCTTATTTAGCCTTGCAGAACAATTTACAGGTAGCCCTTGCTTAACTGTTAGTAACTGAAGCTGTGTTCTGACCTAGGCTTCCCGAGAAGGCATAAATCACAAACTTAGTTCTAAAAACCCTCTTTTATTTAAATGGCTATGAATTATGGTCATTCACAGCCCATAATGATTCACAAACAGTCTGTGAAGATTCCGACAGATGTCTGCTCGAGTTGACACAGACTTTCAGGGTAATGTTGATAAGTACCCATCTTTATCTTCCTTGAAACGCTGCCAGAAACCTAATTGCCAATTAGTTTTGCAAGGCCAAAAGTAGCACAGAGTCAAAACAGGACTTCTCAGAGCTTGAACTGACTAGATGAACCAATTGCTTCCTGCAAAGGTTCATGTCTATGTGTTCCTCTTTTATGTCTCATGGGAGGGGTGAATCATCTCCAAGCCTTACTCCCGAGTGCCCTTTTTTCTTAATTGTTCTTGCCTTCTGGCAGCTCTGCACATGCATACACTCGGGACAGGCTCACACTGTTCTTCTGCCTCACTGATGTCAGGCTCCGGAGGCAGAAAATAACTACCAGATGGCCCTGGCCCCCTCTCTGCCTCCGACGTAGAGCCCTCATCTGAGCCTTCCCCAAACTCCAGGACTGGCCCATTTTCTTCCTCAACCTCCTCACTGTCTGACTCTGCTGCCAACTCCGCAGACTACCGGCGGACCACAACAGCGGCAACTCCATTGCTAAGCAATATGGTGGTAAAGTGTGACCTCACATGACTGCACCAACTTCCAATGACAGTTGTGGCAGACAGTTGTGTCATTAGGTAATCCCATGCAGTTGCAACCTCCTATGGTCCCATGATCACTATTTGCGACCTTCTGTTGGTTTCCTCAGCAGTGAAATTTGCAAATGGTGATCATATGAGCACAGGATGCTGCAAGTGTCATAATTGCAAGCTGGTTACCGGGCCACTGAATTGCAATGACGTGACTGCAGGGATGATGCAGCAATAGTCACAACCACAAGGACTGGTCAAAAGTCTCCTCATTCAGTCCTGTGGTGGTCACTGAAGAAAAACGATATGTACATTGTGCAATGGCCGTCAGAAAATATAGCGGTGCCTCTATATGCTAAGCAGACAATAAACGTTTCTTTGTTCTAACAAGTTGCCTGAGTTTCATAGTGGCTGAAGAAGAGAGATATAGTACTCTTGTCCATCCATCTAAATCAAATCTTTATGATGGCCATTGACCCAATCCACAATTTTAAAAAATAACAAAGCAAAACAAAATATCAAATAAACTTATTGACTCAAGAGCAGATAAAAATCAGGGCCAGTACAACTCACAACTCACCAGAGAATTGAAGAGAAAGTTGGTGTGTTCAGCAAAACACAGTTAAAAATTGAGCCACTCTTAAGAGCAATGGCAAGTCCTGTGTCTTGTAAGTTAAAAGAAAGTATGAAATAAGTCCCATCTATTTTGTCTGTTATTTGACAATCACTCTACGTCATTAATATCTCACTAAAATGTATTTATTTCCTGTTATTTATTATATACAAAATTATAGAAACAAGAACAGGAGGAAATAATAAAAAAAGATAGTGCCATATGAAGCCTAAATTAAGCAGATGCAGTAAGTGATCATCATTTTGCTTTCTTTACAGTGTTCCCATGATGTAGACCTGAATGAAGACTCCAGCTGGGATCACTCCCCAGAAAAAGCCTGCTTGGGGGCAATAATGTCCTGCACCTGGACAATCCAATCCAACAAGTAAAAATACAAGGCTGGGAATCAGCCTCCCATAAGTGGAGAGTGAATGTTGAATGCCTTACTCATGTATTTCCATGAAATTATGAAACTTAACTATACGGTTAAGGCAGTCAAGTTGATGTTCAGCATTTTTACAGTGGTGGGATTCAAATTTCTTTACTACCGTTTCTGTGGGTGGGGCTTGGTGGATGGGGCGGGGCTTAGTGGGCGTGGCGGAAAGGATACTGTAAAATCTCCATTCCCATTCCATTCCAGGGGAAGGATACTGTAAAATCTCCATTCCCTCCCCACTCAAGGGGAAGGTTACTGCAAAATTCCCATTTCCTCCTGATCAGCTGGGATTCGGGAGGCAGAGAATAGATGGGGGTGGGGCCAGTCAGAGGTGGTATTTACCGGTTCTCTGAACTACTCAAAATTTTGGCTACCAGTTTGTGAGAATCCTGCTGAATACCATCTCTGATTCTTTATGTGGCTAGAAGTTAAACACAAGGAAATTAGATTTGGAGTTGAATCCCAATCAAAAGTAATTTGTGAATTGGATTTGAAGTACAGTAGTAGAGCAAAAAAAAATGAGTTAACATGAATATTATGAATGTTTAACTAGAATAGGACATAAAGATTCAGTGTTATTGGAGGATCTTAGAAATAGTAAATGAAATGCTAGTATGTGGTTATGTATTAAATCTTGGTATATTTTATGATGAAGGATGTTTAAACAATTATAGTCAAATGAAAATGGAGGTATGATGATGGAAATATGGATAAATTTTTGAGTTAAAATACTTGAGTTAATATGAATTATGTTTGATGACTGTGAAAGAGATGCACGAAAGCTTTTTGTAACCAACTGATACACTTTCTACAGTATGCAAAAAAATAGAAGATTTTATGTGTTGTGTTTGTTTTGAAAATAAAAAATAAAAAAACTCTTTATAAAAAAAAGTAATTTGTGAATTGGATTTGAAGTACAGTAGTAGAGCCAAAAAAATGAGTTAACAATTTATTACTAGAAATGTTTTTCAGCCTATTACTTGTGGCTTTCCTTATAAGGTCACTGTTACTTTGGATCTTAATTGTTCTTTTTTTTTAACGAGTTAGTTTTTATACAATGGCTCTCCTACCATTCATTTCCTTTTGTTAGCCCCTATATTGCTCCATCCCAAATAATAAGTAGTTTTTGCTATTGCAGTCCCTAATATTGCTTGTTATCAAAATCAATGTTTGCATCAATAGCATTGCAACAATTGCCCAAAAGTACATGATCATCAAAGTTCTCCAGTTGATTTTATTTCTGCTTATGCTGGCCTCATCTCAGTGTGCAGCTGGTCTGTTTACCTGGTTTAGTTTCTTCTCTATTACTGAAATTCTATTTCCTATATTCAGTCTTGAAGGTTCTTTCTCCCTTTGTTTCTTCAGAAGAGATTGAAATAAGCTGCCCAACTTTCTGGTCTTATTTGGAGAATACTGTTCTTCTGTACTGATTGTTTTATTATATTGTTTTAATCAGATGCATTGCACCTTGGAGATTATATGATAAATAGAAAGGATCAAAAGCTTTCAGCAAACACCTGTGTCTCAATAAGTGTTCTGCAATTTGGAATATTTCAGACATGATTTTGCCTGTCATATTATGTCATAATTTGAGAATGAAGACGAAAATGTATTTTGCTATTATTGTAATAGCACAATCTCCTCAAATTGACTGACATATCAAAGAAATTTGAAGCTATGAATCCCTTCTATCACTGAAGAAGCCCCTTGCTAAATCAGGAATGACATATTCTTATATGGGGCAGAGGGTAAAAAAAAGATGGTGATATAAACAGATAGTCAACGTCTGGCATTTGTAACTCCTCCCACATGCACAGTTTCATGCCATCTCCTTTTTTGACACAACTCCAATGGACACTTCAGAAAGTATTTATTACTGATCTAACTTAGATAATTTGTGCACAGAAATTTGATATTGCAAATAAATGACAGTACTTCATTTATTTTATTTCGGCAAGGTGACCGTGTTTTGAGAAAGACTTAAATTTCCACAAGGAATGCCACATAAACCTTTTTCTAAAACAGAAGTATAATTATTATAAGGAGAACTGTTAGATACTTGTTCTAACTACAGTGGTTTCCACCAAGGTCCTCTGTTCCAGCAGGAACAGAGGTTTAATCCTATTGGTCGAAGGGTCTGACAGCTCCCTATAAAAGGGCTGCTGTCAGACTCAATCTTCGCTGGATTGTTCTCTCTTGTACTTAATATAGAGCTGTTGTTACCGTTAAGCTTGTGTGTGCCTACCCATTACCAATCTAACACTGGCAACGAAGGTGGGATAGGAAGGCAAGTGGGCGTACCAAAAGACTATAGCAATCCAGCAAGTACATCCAGCCCGGAGTTCAACGTGGCTTCGAGCAGCCATTTTTGAGCGGCAAACTCAAAACGCCCTCTGAACACAAAATGGTCATGCATGCCCCACAGACTCCGTATGACCCAGTCACCGAGCACTGGAACTTGCACATGCTACGATTTGACTGCTTCCTCGAGGCAAACGACCTCATGGGCCTTTCTGAAGGCCATAAGAAGAACATGTTCCTGGGATACTTCGAGACTGCAAAAGACCTCTCTGAGCCGACACAGCTGCAATCAGTCGCCTGGTCCGTGCTCCAGCAAACATTGAGGACCCATTATGCAATCAGTCGCCTGGTCCGTGCTCCAGCAAACATTGAGGACCCATTATGCCCCCAAGCAGGGCAAGCATGTTCGCCGGCATGACTTTAGCATCAGGAACCAGAAAGAGGGTGAGTCGATTAATGAGTACGTTCCGAGACCTGGACGAGCTGATTCTGGACCGCGTAATTTGCAGCATGCGGGACATTAACCTACATAGGAGGTGACTTGCTAAATCTAACCTCACTCTGCAGATCACATTGGACGAGGCCAGGGCATCCAAATCAGCCGTCAAATCTACTGAGACTCTGCAGCGCCCAAGAGCTCTATAAGATGCGCGAAAGAATACATGCGTACATCATGAGGCTGCAGAGCCCGAGAGCTCAGAGGGCGAGGAAGACGACAGCTGCCGCATTCGCAGTAGCCGCGCCCAGCCAGCATGCAAATTCAAACAGCGTGTCTCGCCTTGCGCTAGCTGCGGAGGAGACCATGCCAGATCGGTTTGCTGTTTTCGCAAGACGCAACCTGCCAGCGCTGCGAGCAAAAGGGGCATATCGGCAAGGTGTGCTGGAGCGAATTCCCTGTCACTACCTGGCAGCCTAGAAGCACACCAAACTGCCAACAGAGGCCCAACCAAGGAGCCTGGTAGAAGCCACCACAGCGCTCAGAGGGAGACAATAGAATCACCTACCACACGTCAATCGGCCAAGTCCGCACCAGGCAGCCAAAAAAGCTGAATGTCACAGTCCATATCGAGGACTTTCCATGTGAGATGGAGATCGACACCAGGTCATCACTGACCATCATGCCATGGTCTACCCTAAAGCAAGCTATCCCTAGGCTAAAGAAGCAGCATCTTCGCACCCCTGACATTCGCCTACGCAATTACCAGGGAAACCGGGTCCCCATCGTGGGCTAAGGCACCTTCCAGGTGAAGTTCAAGCAGTTCAGTGGGAAACTCCCAGTGACAGTGGTCAGGGGCAACCTGCAGAGCCTCCTAGGGCTAGATTGGTTCCAAGCCCTGGGCCTAGAGGTGACCGGTATCAATGCCTTGAAAGACGATGGCGCTGAAGCCATCTTTAAGGAGTTCAAGGACGTCTTCAGTACCAGTCTGGGTAAGTATGTGGGGACTCCAATTTCATTTAATTTGGACACCAACATAGCCCCAATAAGGCTAAAACCCAGGAGAGTGCCTTTTGCTCTCCGCTCCAAAATTGACAGGGAAATTGACAAGCTCGTAGGCCAGGGAATCCTAGAGCCGGTCGATCATGCATGCTGAGAGACCCCTATAGTGACACCTGTCAAATCTGATGGGTCAGTCCACATCTGTGCGGACTACAAATGCACAATTAATAAAGCGCTACAACAAAGCACCTACCCTGTACCCATTGTACAGCACCTCCTCTATTCATTAGGCCCCGGAAAATTTTTCACTAAATTGGACATGGCGTAGGTATACCAACAATTGCCTGTAGATGGTGCTACGGTGGAGACCCAAACCATTGTGACGCACAGGAGTGCATTCAAATTTCACTGCCTGCAATTCGGCATTAGTATCGCCCTGGACTGTTCCAAAGCATCATGGAATGGCTTTTGCAGGGGATTCCAGGAGTCGTCCCCTATTTCAACAACATCTTGGTATAGGCTGCAAATGAGGCGCAACTTTTAAAACGAGTACGAGCAGTTTTGGCTAGAATTAGAGACAAAGGCCTCTGTCTCAAAAAAGAGAAATGCCAAATTAACGTGCCAAGGGTTGAATTCTTAGGGTACCTAATCGATGGCTCTGGGATTCACCCAATCACACAAAAAATTAAAGCAATTCAGGATGTCCCCACACCTTGCAATCAAACTGAGCTGCCGGCATTCCTCGGGCTCCTTAATTTCTACAGCCTCTTTCTTAAACAGAAGTCACTGTTGCTGAGCCCTTACACGATCTCCTGGCTAAGAACGCGAAGTGGTCCTGGGGCAGAGCTGAGGCTACTGCATTTGCCGCGGTAAAACGACTCCTGTTGGCGGACTCCTTTCTGGTACAACACAGCCAGACCCTGCCATTGGTGCTGATCTGTGATGCTTCCCTGTTCGGTGTCGGTGCTATCCTGAATCACCACATGTCCAACAGAACCAAAGCCCCTATTGCATTTTACTCCAGGACCTTGTCTGCTGCAGAGCGGAACTACAGCCAGGTGGACTGTGAGTCTTTGGCTGCAGTGGCCGGAGTAAAGAGGTTCCATGAGTATCTATATGGCCGGGACTTCGAACTGGTTACGGACCACAAGCCGTTGTTGGGCTTACTGGCTGGGGACCGACCTACCCCAGTGTCATTATCTCCCCGCATGACCAGATGGACCATCTTCCTAGCTGCCTACTCCTACCGTCTCATCCACTGACCAGGCTCCACTTTGGGGCATGCTGACGCTCTAAGACGCTGCCCGCTGTGTGAACTTCTCGCTGACCCTACCCCTGAGACGCCAGTCCTCCTTATTGACTGCCTTGAGACTGGGCCTGTCTCATCCAGTGACGTTGCCCATCACTCTGCAAAGGACTTCACCATCAAACAAATTTTGAACTGGGTGTGGAGGGGGTGGCCAAAGCGGCCTGTTGGGGCTGATTTCAAAATGTATTTTGCCAAACGCGATGAGTTATTGGTTGTAAATGGCTGTTTACTGTGGGGGGACTGAGTCGTTGTTACACCCAAACTGTGCATTGCAGTATTAGAGGCTTTACACGTAGGGCATCCTGGAATTGTCAGGATGAAGTATTTGGCTAGGAGTTACATGTGGTGGCCTAACATGGACAGGGAGATCGAAGAGTGGGTGGCTATTTGCACACCGTGCCAGGAGTCCAGACCAGCTCCCCCAGAGGTGGGAGCAACCTCAAGCACCATGTTCTCGGGTACACATTGACTTTGCTGGCCCAGTTCACGGCCAGACATTTCTCGTAGTTGTGGACGCCTACTCAAAATGGTTAGAGGTAGTCCTGATGACCTCCACTATAGCAGAAGCGGTAATCAAGGTGCTACAGAGACTTTTTTCCACACATGGCCTGGCTGACATCTTGATCTCTGACAACGGGCCCCAATTCACGGCCATGCAACTTGAGACCTTCCTAGCAGCTCAGGGAATCAGGTTCGCTAGATCCGTTCAGAACTGGCTGAATACCACCTCTATTCATCTACTGTATATTCATCTACTATTGGTTGAATGCCCCTTGCCAAGAATTGACAACGTTTGTTTGCTAATTTCACTGATGAACAGCATTTTAGTCACAGAAGCCTATTCACATTTGGAATTGGGAAATATCCCAAGGTTTTAATAACCATAATACACATAAACAGTTATGTCATTATAATACACTTATTTTGGGAGGAGCACTTGAACTGGTATGGATCAAGTATACAAAACCCATTTTGTTGTTACTGGAGAAAATGTAGACATCACATTGCAAAATCTCAATACAGTTCTGAAGAGGTTAGCAGACTATGATCCCTAAATAACAAATATGACTTTGTTAAATATAGTATTACATACCATGATCACACTCCTGATGCACAAAGTCTACTCAAGTGTGCAGACAAAAACTAAGTAGTTGTGAATCCTTTTTAGGAACTGTTAATTCTGCCATGGTGGCACAGTGGTTAGAGTGCAGTACTGCAGGCTACTTCTGCTGACTGCTGGCTGCCTACAATTTGGCAGTTCAAATCTTACCAGGCTCAAGGTTGACTCCGCCTTCCATCCTTCCGAGGTGGGTAAAATGAGGATTTAAATTGTTAGAGGCAATATGCTGATTCTGTAAACCTTTTAGAAAGGGCTGTAAAGCACTGCAAAGCGGTATATAAATCTAAGTGCTATTACTATAACACATTGCTGCCAAATTTAGCCACTGTACAGGTATTTCCTGACTTAGGATCACAATTAGGGTCAGACTTTCCACCACTAAGCGATGTGATCATTATGTGAGGCACGGACAATTTGACAACCTTTCCTGCAGGGTCATTAAACGAATCATTGTGATCTTTTAGTGAATCATGCTATTGTTAAGTGAATCCAGATTCCCCCTCTGATTTTGATCATTGAAACCCATCTAGGAAGGTTGCAAATGGTGATCACGACTGTGGAACACTGCAACCATTGTAAATTCGGGGCTATTGCCCAAATTTTGATAACATGACCATGGGGATACTCCAGTGATTGTAAGTGCAAGGACCAGTCATAAGTCACTTTTTTCAGCATGATTATAACTTCAAACAGTCATTAAATAAATGATTGTAAGTCAACGATTACCTATTAAATGAAGGATCATAAGTTGAGGACTGCTTGTATTAAATTTAGCTATTATGCCTTAACCCATGGGAAAGTATGGCATAGGACAAAACCATACAAGATGTTCAAAATAAGCAGAGAGAATGTTGTAACTAATGGTTACTAGTCAAATTGACTTACGATACTTCATAGTATGACATTGGCACAATAATGTCAGATGTCATGGAAGATGGCAATGGATAACTAATAGATTCTGCAGTATGCTTATAGTCAGGGGTGAGTTGCTCCCAGCATTATTGCTGGCTTGGTGCGTGCAAAACTTACATTTGTGCAATTACAATTGTTCTGCACATGCGCCGAACCAAAAATCAAGATGGCGGCCCTGTAGGAGAACCAGTTCAGGGGCATGGCAGGCCTGCGTTGCTGCCAGTTCCAGCGACCCAAGCTGCCAAACCACTACCGGTTTGCCCAAACTGGTCTGAACCAGTCGGAACCCACCTTTGCTTATAGTTTAAAAAAAGAATTAAACTGAAATACCCAGGGGAATGTAGATTCAACCACTACTTGTATAAAAGGGAGTTTACTCCCATTACTAATCATCAAGGTTTGCTTCAAGGTAATTTGTTTTCAGCAAACTATAGTGCTGGCTGTGTTCTCTGAAAGAGACAGATACAAAATTTGCATGTTATAATCATGAAAATGAAGGCAGATTGCCTTGTTTACCTCTACAGGGTAAACAATCTGGAAAATCCACAGAAACAGAGATTCCTTTGACATGTTTTCTCTCTGGAGTTGAAGAATTTTCCCATCACAGGTAAGATTATTTACAACTAAGGTAAATATATCACAGGTAAGAGAAGTGAGGAGAAACTCTCAATACTATCTCAGATCTGGTCTCGAAATGGCTCAAGCACAGCAAAAATAATTTATGGAATGTTACCTGTGCATTGATGAATGTACACTTGACCACAGTTGTATTATCTGTGGAATGAGAGACATATTGTTCAAGCCGAGAGCTTCAATGAAGGACATGTGGTAAAGATGAAATCTCACCTCATAATTTTCTTCGGCATTTGGGAATAAATAAACAGATCAAATTCTGGCAGTGAGCATTCCCAGCACATCCAAAAGATCCAAAAACAGCTACATTTCATTTGCTGGAATGGACTGCAATGCCACAGCAAAATACTTATATAGATTTTGGAGAATGGTTTATGGGCAAATTTTTTGTTGTGGTGGTGAATGCATGATCAAAAGGGCCAGAAGTGTTTCCAATGATTGCAAGAGCAGTCAAACAAACCATGGACATATTTAGAGAACTCTTTGCAAGAACAGATAAGTAATAAGTGACACTGGAGCAAATTATTTCATTGAGCCACTCACTATTTTCATCCATCCATCCATCCACCCATCCACCCATCCAATTTCTATAGCTGCCCAAGCAAGTGATTCAGGGGGCAGGGGGGTTACAATTCTAAAAATATAAAACAATTAAAAACATTAAACAATAAAAAAAATCAACAAAAGAAATATAGGCTACAAATAGCCACGATAATTAATTCACTAATAGCCAAGTCATGTAGTTGGGCCGATAATACCTTCTAAGCTACAGGCCCCACCACATAGCCAAGTTTTTGAAGTTACAATTGTCGCTATTTACTCAGGGCCACATGATGACATTTTGGCAAACCAGATTCCTTTTACATCTATTTGCAGCATTCCGTGGTCATGTGGCCAAAATCTTTGATTATTTTTGTCCGTTTATGGCAAAAAAACCCACCAAAACATCAAAAAAAATGCCCATTGGATATGGTGGATTCCCTTAATGCCCAGATGAATTGCTTAATGATCATGGTGACTCACTTTAGGACCAATGTAAAATGGTCATAAAATCGTACCTGGTCATGTGGTGCCTTGGCTTCTGACCACAAGGACTTACGAACAACATTCTATTGAGGACTGCCTTTATAAGAACAATTTAAATAGGTAATAAACCAAAAAAATGCAGATGTTAAGCATTGTTTAAATTAACTGTCTTGTATTACTTATAAGTACCTAGCTATTGAAGATCTCAACTGTAGTAATGTTCAGAAGTGGAAATATTCTATCTGTCCCTCACTCCTTAGTTGTTCTCTGGAGTTGAAGAATTTAATTATAAATATAACTAGTCTGAAAAAAGGCGAATCAAAGACTGAATAGGATAAACTATTGCCAAAGTTACATCTGAACCGGCTCTGATGAAAAAGAGGTGTGTTTCCTCTTAACTTTCCTCATGGTATTTTCCATTGAAATACAATATTAGTCATGATGCAAATGTGTTCATCAACATTGATGGGAATTTTGAAAAATTATTTTTTCATAAAAATTTCACTAGGAACTTGGCCATACTGAAAAAAATATTAAGAGGTATGACAGATTTGAAATTAAATATTCAAACTTCTATTACAAGCCAATGTGGGTTTTTTTTCAGTTAGAATGAAAAAAATAAACACTTTTTCAGTGAAAAAGTTCGGAGAGAATAAAAGTAGAAGTTAATATCGTGTTAAATTTGGCAAACAGTACAACAATTTTTTTAAAAAAATTAAGATACTTCTTAAAGATTTGGTTACATTAGATAAATGTTCAGGTGCACTAAGAAAATATTTTATCAATACAGCCCTATGTGTGGATATCAAAAAAAAAATTTAATTTTAGACACTGAGCTTTATCTCCAGTAATATATACAGAGTGCTATCTGTTATGGAATGTCATTAACTGGAAAAGATAAGATTTTAAAATTGTTATCATCATTTCCATCACCATCATCAATTTCAGGCAGTGAATAAATCTACTATAAACCAAAAAAGTAAAACTAGTCCATTCGGCCTCTTACAAATTTAATATCCAGGATAGTTATAGATAAATCTCAATTAATTCAAAAGACATCTTTAACTTCAACAATCTGCTTCTATATAGTTAAGGAATAAGAATAAAATAGCAAGATGTTACTGATCTCACTGGAAACTTACTGTGAAGTTAGTTAATTTTTAGTCTTATCCAGAAATATTATATATCACCAAATCTTGTCTTTTAGTATTTTCTTGTCTGTGATACCTCGCTTTCTAATGCTAATGAAGGAGTAAGTTTGTTATTTAAATTATTGAAAGGTACTTTTACTGCTCCTGAGTAACTTGTTTATTATTAACCACCTGATTAAAAACTGGTACACTATTTCTTGGAAATATTGTTGAATCTTTTATGGGTTTGGAATAAATGAACACAGTGATGTAAATTAGGCTTCCTGAAAGTGGTCAGTATTGACCCAAAAGAATTGATGAGACTATCCAAGGGATTAATAAATGGTTGGGAGTCAAAAGGGGTCAGTCAATGAAAGTCAATAGATGGCAAATAAATGATGAAAGGTCAATTGGGGTCAATTAATTTTGGGAGGCTATGTATAACTCACCCTCAATCCCTAGTCCTGAAGGTTAGATGGCTAGAAGTAAGGCAATGTTACGCAGAGTTGGCCTTGAATTGGCATTATTATAATTATTATTATGATTGGTCGCACAGTCAGTCAGATGTTAGACTGGACTTGACATTTATTATTTTTGCTATTATCATTAAAGTAGTATTTATTAAAGTATTGTCATATAATAAATGTTTGGGAGTCAATGAACAATCTGAAACTTCATGAAGGCTAATTTGGGAACCCCTAATAAAAATGTTTGATTAGTAGGTCAAGTCTGCCTAAATAGAGGATGTTCTTGACATCCATATTCTGTTCTCAGAATGTATAATTGTAGCAGGCAGTGAAACAAGACACACTAAAAGATGTTCCTGAACTACAGTTCTAGAAATATCTATCTATCTATCTATCTATCTATCTATCTATCTATCTATCTATCTATCTATCTATCTATCTATTTATTTATCTATCTATCATCTATCTATCTATCTATCTATCTATCTATCATCTATCTATCTATCTATCTATCATCTATCTATCTATCATCTATCTATCTATCAAATCTATTTGCTGTCCACCTTATTACAAGGTAACTGAGCAGTTCAAGAAAGTGTTGATTTCCCATCCCTTAGATAATCATTCCAAGACAGAACAGAAAGGGAAAAGAGGAATACACTTGCATCCATCCATCCATCCATCCATCCATCATTCATTCATTCAATTTATATGTTGCCCATTTCAGTCTGAAAGTGATTCTGGGCATTGTAGAAAGAATAAGCAGAATGGGTTCAATTTGTAATAATCTGGACATCAGTGGATTTGTTGAAAAACTCAATTCTGTTCAAAAATTCAATACATTTCTTTGAAAAAGTCATTTTCCTTGTTGTGGCTCTTAAACAAAAATCCTCTAGATCCATAATGACGAACCTATGGCACGGGTGCCACAAGTGGCACGCAGAGCCCTCTCTGCGGGCATGTGAGCCGTTGCCCCAGCTCATCTCCACTGTGCATGTGTGTGCACCTCCCGCCGGCCAGCTGATTTTTGGGTCTCTGCTGTGCATGCACAGGGGCGGGGCGCATGTGGGAGACATGCATGGGGGCGGGGCACACATGGGGAGGTCACACACTGGAACAGGGGAGTGCGGGGGTCACACTCCCACACTCCTAACTTCTCCACATCCAATAATAAGAATAGAGCAGAGAAGCTCAACCAGCTAATCTATCTGCACACACAAAGTGGCCAGAATCCAGTTGCCTGGGCATAGCAATATCAATATCACAATCTTGCTGTGAAAGAAAGTAGTGGTAATTGGAACATTGGTTCACTTTCTCTCCAGGGAATCTTGCTTGTTATTTTTTTATTCAGTGCCAAATCAGCTGATGATGAAGTTTAATAACATTCTGAACTGTAATGGATCCTAAAGCTTCCATAAAATTAATTGTGCATACTGTATCAGATGTATTGTAGAACTGAATAATTTTTTCTGGCTGCTGAAATAGTCAAAGGAAGGCATCCACCTCCTTTGAAAAGTTGGATTTTGCAGAATTCCTTAATAATGTATGGTTCATATTAGTGGGCTTAGGGTTTTTTCCCCCTTCTTGCATCTTGAAGACTCCTATTTATTAAGATTATGTGACTGATATTTAATTCATTTCCCAATGAATGTATTTATTTATTATAGGTTTAAAAAAAACCCTCTTTTTAAATGCAAACATGATTTTATATTTCTATAATGTTGACTTTTGACATTTTCTAGAATATAGGGTCCATTTTATTTCTTGATTAGGAACAACACATATTGTTATTCCAATCATAAAGTTAAATCAAGAACTTTTAAAAAATATTTTATGCCAAAAACTATTTTTGAGGTAAATTTTTCAATGTAAGAAATGCCCAGGAAAATGATGGTAAATTATCTATAGAGATTAAGATTAATTGATACACCATACATGAATAATATGAGCTGTATTTACATTGGATTGCATATAAACTTAGAAAGATAGATTTTAAAATTAGGGAGGGGTGCAATAGAGTCACTTCACATTTTGATAGAAAGTTTCATCTATGAAATCATGTATTTCTCCACACAGAAATCTGGGTCAGGCTGCATGCAACAAGTGGATCTCTAATGGAAGGGAAATAATTATGACCTATGTTTTAAGTATTTCGGAACTTGATTCTGAAGCAGATACTACTTTAGATGCCTTTGAAATCCATGCCATTATTTGGGCTAGTAATTGGAAACAAATAATCACTTTCCTCTTCATCCCCTTGCCATCTCTTTGATGAATTAGGAGATCAATGCAACCATGAGATTCTCAGTCATCCAGGTCATGGTTGTCCCAAAGATGCTTTTTTTTGGGCATTTCACTCCTCATCCAAGAAGCTTCTTCAGCTCTGACTGGATGGTAGGGAATGGAAGGATTTATACTCCTTGCAGACAGCTGGTTATTTGCATTCTTTTAGTGGGTTGTTAAGGTCACCTGGAGGCTTATCTGTGTCATCAGGGTCACCTGAGTGGTTCAAATTGGTGTGGAGCCTTCTTGGAATTGTTGAAAGGGGTGATGTTGTAAATTGGAGATAGATGATGTTGTATCCTTCCCCCTCTGTTGAGAAAGAGCTCTGTTCAGTTTTGACATAGATGGCCTCTTTAACCCCTCTTTCAAACCAGCAATCCTCTCTGTCCAAAATACGGACTTTGTTGTCTTCAAAAGAGTGGTCTGTGTCTTTTAAATGCAGATGGACTGCTGAATCTAGTCCTGATGTGTTTGTTCTCTTATGTTGTGCCATGTATTTATTTATTTATTTATTTATTTATTTATTTATTTATTTATTTATTTATTTGATTCAATTTATCAGTCGCGCCCTCTCCGCGAAGGGACTCGGGGCGACGTACAATCAAATATAAAGGCATGTGGCATGGAGGAGGTAAATACATCAACAATTAACAATACAAAAAGTAAAAGCCACAAAGTTAAAATAAATAACAATTAAATTAATACAATTAAAACAATTAAAATACCCAAAAGATTTAAATATACAGTTTAAAATTGCCAGGGAGGTTAGAAGTTCTGATTAAGCCAGGCCGGCTAGTTGGAACAGGTGGGTCTTGAGTTTCGTGCGGAAGGAGCGGAGATCCGTCGTTATCCTGATATCTGGGGGGAGGTCATTCCAGAGGGCTGGGCCCATCACAGAGAAGGCCCTACCCCTGGGTGCCGCCCTCGGGCACTGCCTAGTGGACGGCACCCGGAGGAGTCCCTCTCTGTGAGAGCGGATTGGTCGCAGGGATGTATGGGGCAGGATACGATCCCGCAAATAACTAGGTCCTGTGCCATGGAGCGCTTTAAAGATGGTGATTAACACCTTGAAGCGCACCCGGTAGACCACAGGGAGCCAGTGCAGCTCGCGCAGGAGAGGTGTTACATGGGTGAACCTCGTTCGCCCCATAATTGCCCTCGCGGCTGCATTCTGGACCAGCTGTAGTCTCCGGGTGCATCTCAAGGGGAGCCCCATGTAGAGAGCATTGCAGTAGTCCAGACGGGACGTCACCAGCGCGTGAGTGACTGTGCGAAGGGCATCCCGGTCCAATAGGGGGCACAATTGGCGCAACAAGTGGACCTGGTGGAACGCCCCCCTCGCCACGGCTGCCACATGGTCATCCATAGACAGCCGGGCATCTAGGAGGACGCCCAAATTGCGCGCCCGCTCCACGGGGGCCAGTTGCTCGCCCCCGATGGCCAGTGATGGAGTACACTGGTTGAACCGGGGGGCCGGTAGCCACAGCCACTCCGTCTTGGAGGGGTTGAGTCTGAGTCTGTTGTCTCCCATCCAGACCCGTACGGCTTCCAAACACTGGGACATCATTTTGACGGCCTCGTTGGGGTGGTTCGGGGTGGAAATGTACAGCTGCGTATCGTCAGCGTACAGATGGTATCCCACCCCGAAACCACGGATGATCTCACCCAGCGGCTTCATATATGTGTTGAACAGGAGAGGCGAGAGGACCGACCCCTGCTGCACCCCACAAGTGAGCAGCCTCAGGGTCGACCTCTGCTCCCCTGCCAACACACATTGCGTCCGGTCAGAGAGGTAGGAGCAGAACCACCACAGCACAGTGCCCCCTACCCCCAACCCCTCCAGCCGGCGCAATAGGATACCATTGTCGATGGTATCAAAAGCCGCTGAGAGATCTAACAGGACCAGGATAGAGGAACAGCCCCTATCTCTGGCCCTCCAGAGATCATCCACCAACGCGACCAAGGCCGTCTCTGTGCTGTGCCCAGGTCGGAAGCCGTGTTTATGAAGTGGCTGCTTCATTTTCCCACTGTACAGAATAAGAAGCGAAACGTCTTCCAAAAAAAACCAGAAAGTCCAGTTGCCTCTTGAAAAAAGCATCTTTGGGATTTTGTTAGTTAACTTCATATTTTCTTCAATGTTCTTCCAAGCCAGCTTTTAAATTGGCCCCAGATGACATTATGTGAGGTAGTAATAATACCAGCACTCATGTCCTTTTCCTTCCTATTTCAGGTATAAAACAACATTTCCTGTGGAACATAGTTATATGTTTCTGTGAAGATGTATTAATCTGATTGATCACAGGTTACTATTCAACTGAGGCTTCAATTCACAAAACTGAAGAGCAACATTAAAGCTCTCATACCCTTTCACAATTCAGGAATACTGGTCAAAAGTCTACACTAGGTGTCATGCAAGAGCAAGGGATGAATCTCACTTAGATTTTTTTTCCCTTTATCAGATCCTCCAAATACAAAGATATAGATTTCTGCCAACAGCCTACATTAATCTGAGTTTAAGCAGACTGTAAAATTTAAGCTATAATGAGTTTAAGCTACACTATCCATTGTGTCTATCAAGTATTCCTTGTTTCTTCTATCAACTCTGCTGAGCCTTCTTATTATCCACAGTATTACCAAATACATTTTTCTTTGGCCATTGACACAGGAGACATTGGTCAGGATCTACATCAGACAACTGAGAGCTCTTGGTCATTGCACCAGGTCTTCTTTGATAATAAAATCAACTTCATGTCTTGAGTTGGTATAATATTCAGAAACAGAGCAATGAAGCAGTGTTCCTTCTCAATGTAATGATACAATTATTAGGTACGTCATGTAGTTTTTGAAGAAGGAATTGCTGATTTGGGGACCCTGTCCTTGTGTATCTTGCTAATGTGGATGTTCTAAGTGACTTTGAAGAAATATTTGTTTAAATGTAAGATAAGAGAGCTTATGCACCAAAGACAAATTCCTTGTGTGTCCAATCACACTTGGCCAATAAATAATTCTATCTATCTACTGTATTCTATAAGAAGCAAGCACATGCTGAATACCTGTATGCCAAAGTTCAACAAGCCAACAAAACCAGTATAGAGTGTTCTTGAAAGAATTATTTGAAGATTATTCGGTTTTTAGAGGACCATATCAATTGTGGGACTTGGCAATTAGAAATGTAATAGTTATGGTATTTTCTTGTTGCTATTTGCTGTTCTGATGTTGATATTACTCATAATAAAAGTTAAGTAGCGGTAACACCTTTTTGGCAGCAA
Organism: Natrix helvetica; assembly: GCF_964273705.1. Classification (NCBI taxonomy): domain Eukaryota; kingdom Metazoa; phylum Chordata; class Lepidosauria; order Squamata; family Natricidae; genus Natrix; species Natrix helvetica. The sequence goes on from NC_138552.1 coordinate 80,700,365, forward strand.
TCTCTGAAACAAGCAAAACACGAAGGTAGCAAAGAAAACAACAAAATATAGTGGCATTGTTGTTGGTTTTGTTTCTTTTGCGAAGGAAGTTTATAAATGAAAAAACTATCCAGTCCTGTTCTTGAACTTAGTAAGTAGGTGTGGTGCTTATGTCATGATGACTATTTGCCATCCAAGCTACAAAAAAACGAGTTAAGTGGATTATTTCTAAACAGAATTGTAAAAACTTTTTTAAAAACGCAGCATTGTGTCCTATAGACATTTTTTTTTAAAAACTTTTCTAATTGAAAAAATATCTCCTTAGCTAATTTTATTGTAGGTTGAGTGGCAGGTAGCTACTAGCCAGGACTATTGCATCTATAATGGTCCTAGGATAAAAAACATGAGAATAAAGGTCTCTTCTTTAATCTATCATTTCCTATGACTAAAACATGTGTAATATTTTGAACCTGGTTGCATCAAAACTTAGATACTTGAATTTTATTGGATTATTTCCCCCTCATTGGAAGATAGTTAGCTCTGAATATTCTGATGGGTCATTTTAAATGTGGCTCTTTTGTTACACGTTCAAAATAAAATGTGTTTCCTATTGCGTGCACATACCTAATTCTAAACTGCAAAGAATAAAATTTTAATTTAATATTTAGTAATACGCTGAAGCAAATATTTTTGTTTCTTTGGATATTATCACCGAGATCAATCAATTAACTCTTGTAACCAGGGTGTCTTTCCATGATTTGGCAAAGTTTTTCCAAAGATAAACAGAAAACAGAGAAGAGGAATATATGCAATACGTTCACAAATAGAATGTACAAAATAACTAACTGCTAAAATGTTGGCAATGAAATATGAAATAAACAATGATTATTTGGGAACAGTAGGTGTCACTGTAATCATTAAGGACAAAAGAACAAAAAGTAAGCATCTTCATACAATATGTAAGAAGCTTTTGTATTCCAAATTATCTAAGTTGATTTAAGGAGACCATCAGTCTGAGAGTACGCTGTTTTCATTTAGGCATTAAATATACATTTATTACTCTCTTAGGCCAGACATCATAAGGTGAAGACATCTTTATTCAAGGCAAGATGTGTGATTTTCCTAACGTGATAGCATTATGTTTCCTTAGTTAATGTCATTTCTATTGTAACTGTTGCAGTAGCGACTCCAGAAAAAAATAATATCATGGGGTACAGAAAGAGAAAAGGTCATTTCTGGGAGAACAAGCTTGGTTTGAAACATATTTCTGAAAAAGAAACAACATATTTCAAATTAATAATTCTATTCTAAAGTTATTTCTATGAAGTTAAGTCCTGTTCATTTCAATGGAGTTTATGTTCAGGTTATTATGCATGGGAATTCTATCTTATTTTTTTTTCCTTGTAGAAATGATTCATGCAAAGTAATATCTTTTCATCAACAGAGAGAAGGCGCAGAGGAGCAAGGTATTCATTTGGGGAAATTGGTTGTCCCTTCTCTAGCATTGCCCATGGCCTTCAAAATTTTCCTTTTGCCTGGCATGATCAAGGCAGTCCATTGTTACATTTGCAGTTTTTGTTGTTGCTTCCTTTCTGTATTTTTCAAATCAGTTTCTTCAGATCAAGGAAAAGTTACCTAATCTTCTCAGTCTTTTATTTGATACATCTCCTTTCTGGGTGGCAGTTAGGACCTTCTCAGTGTCTACTTCCCCTGGGAAACTGGCACTCTGAGCAAATGTTTTCATACCACACCTATCAATGCTCTGACTTATATAGGAATCCTCTTCTAATGTCCAATTATGTAGCCATGGATAGAACCTGGAGACTGAAATCAGGCTACTAATTTTACAGGTGCATCTATTTTGTTAGGCACTTCTATTTAGTTAAATAGAATGGCTCAGTGGCTAAGATGCTGAACTTGTCGATCAGAAAGGTTGGCAGTTTGGCGGTTCAAATCCCTAGCGCCGCGTAATGGAGTGAGCTCCCATTTTTTATCCCAGTTTCTGCCAACCTAGCAGTTCGAAAGCATGTAAAAATGCAAGTAGAAAAATAGGAACCACCTTTGGTGGGAGGGTAGCAGGGTTCTGAGTGCTTTCGGCATTTAGTCATGCCGGCCACATGACACGGAGACCTCTTCGGACAGTGCTGGCTCTTTGGCTTTGAAACAGAGATGAGCACCTCCCCCTAGACCCGGAAACGACTAGCACATATGTGTGAGGGGAAACTTTACCTATTTAATTAGGTGCTTCTATTTAGCAGAGAGTTACTGACTCCACTATTAATAAACCTCCTCTTCATTCTTGTCAGTCCCCTCCTGGTCAATAGTAAAATTGTTCTTGACTTCCAGGCATTATGCTGTAAAAGATGTGTGGCTATGAGTTTCTTAAGGATAACTATTGTAGGAGAAAAACTGGCAGAACCTGGGGATGGAGTTAAAGGAAGGATCTGCCTAGATTAGGATCTCTACCTGGCCACAAGTGAACTAAATCCAACCTCCCTTGAATTCCACTGATTCTTACCTAACTCCAAGTAACGTAGGTGCTAACTTTTAGTTAAGAAGATTCCTGTGCATAGGCATGAGTAGCAATAAATCAGTTTAACTGGATTTTCACATGTAGACCTGATCTTTTAGACCTGACAATCAGGATTATATTGTGCACTTAACTGTAATTCCTTGCCAGCCATTCCACTAAACTGATTGAAGTTCCTGCAATACCTGAGGAATGATTTAAAGTTGCCTCACCTCCCGGCTTGTTTTCTTTTTGCCATTTCCTGCTTCTTTCCACGAATATGCACCATCTGGACCTACACAGGTTAAAAATGGTGAAGAAAATTTCACTGGTTTGCTCTTCTAGGGAAAAAAAATGCACTTATTTTATTTTCACATGAGAACCTTCCGAGGCAGCCAAGGCATTGCTTTTCCAAAAATCATCTGGAAGAGGCAATAAAATAGGGAGGACAAAAGTAAATACAAAAATTTTAACGCTTTCAGAGCAAGCTACTAGTCAACAATTAGACATAGGTCCCCTTTCACTGATGTTGGATTAATTCAGTAAGAAACGTGCTCTGAAATGGTTAAATAGCTTGATTCCTTGCAAATAGTTGGAGCAACTGATGCTGGTCAGAAGAGCCAACTTTAGGAGAATTGAAGTGGGAAATCAAAGATATCTCTTATCATGAGGATTCCTCTTATCATAAGTGTATCTCTTAGCAAAGCAACAGACAAATGTTATTCCTTTGTGGGGCCAGGCCACCATAATAAAAACTGCCTCTAGAGCAGTGATGGCTAACCTTTTTGTTGTTATGTGCTGAAAGAGTACACACATGCGCCAACACCCATAATGCAATGTGCATGCAACAATCCCTGTATACCCCGCCCCCCTGCCCATGCATGCTTGACCCACCCAGGCATGAGCACATGATCCCACCATGTGTCCCATTTTGGGCCTAGCAGGCCTTTCTGAAGCCCCCCACGCATGCACATGAGACGCCCTTGATCCCCCCCCCCACACATGCACGGCAGACACCTGAAAATCAGCTGGCCAGCAGGAGGCATGCGTGCATGCATGTTGCAGCGGAGCTAAAGAGATGGCTTTCATGCCTGCAAAGAGGGCTCTGCGTGCCACATGTGCCATAGGTTCGTCATCACGGCTCTAGAGAATCAATGTTATAAAAAAATGCCAGCTGCTTCTCTCACCCCCAATTGTGCAATATATGTTTAACATTTTTTTCTTTTTTAGTTAAAAAAAAAACATTTTACCCAAGCAAAATTTCATAGGGCTTTTGCCAGACTGACATTGCAATTTCGTTAATGAAAAACGTTGCCACCAATCAAAACCAATAAGACGATGGGAGACCAGGAGCGCATTTTTTGTAATGCAGTATGTTGGCAATGTTAGATTGGGTAATGGATAGGCATGCACAGGCTTAACGGTAACAACAGCTCTTTATTAAGTACAACAAGTGAGAACAATCCAGCGAAGGTTGAGTCTGACAGCAGCCCTTTTATAGGGAGCTCTCAGACCCTTCGACCAATAGGATTAAACCTCTCTTCCCGTTGGAACAGAGGACCTTGGTGGAAACCACTGCAGTTAGTGCAAGTATCTAACAGGCAACAAGTTTATAAAAGAGAAGAAGATCAAGTAATAGAAATTCTTAACCAGAAAGTTGTGTAGAACACCTAAATAACACCTGCAAGAAGGAAGCGAAAATTATTTTCTGATATTGATAAATAAAAGAGGAATATTCTTAACTGTAATCCTTTATCTAGTACCTTGAGCACTACAGTATCCAGTTCTAAATGGAATTGTAGGGTTCTTCTATTACTATCTGAATTTTGCTGGGGCTTAAAATTCTTTCCAATATGAAAAATAACTACACCAAAGTGAGATAAATCATAAGCCCACAAGAAGTGATAGAGATTTAAGTTCCAACATATTTTGAACAAGATGCAATGAGGATATTACCAACTGGTTTTTGATAACCACTCAATACAGATAGTCCTCCACTTACAACTGTTCATTTAGTGGACATTCAAAGTTATGTCAGTGAGAGAAGTGGTTTATGATTATTTTTCACACTAACGACTGTTGCAGCATCCCCATGGTCACATGATCAAAATTCATAAAGTTGGAAACTCCTATCTATGACGGTTTATTTATGATGGTTTATTTATGATGGTCGTGTGATCACCTTTTGTGACCTCCTGACAAAAAAAGTCAATGGGGAAACCAGATTCTGTTAGATATTAGCATACATTGTAGTAAGTCTCCCCTCTGGTCCGCTGCTACAGCGGGAAACAGGTATCGTTCTGATTGGTCGAGGGGCGTACCCGATCCCTATAAAAGGGGAACCCTCCGACCACAGAGCAAGCTGGATCATTACTACTACTAATAAAGAGCTGTTAAGTCACTACGTGTCCGCAGTCTGTCTCTCGTTGCCCAGATCCAACATTGGCGACGAAGGTGGGATCGAGAGGCAGAGAGGACGAAGAACGCTACCTCCAGAATCTCTGGATTTGATCCAGCCCAGGAATTCGGCAGAAATTCCGGCAGCCATCTCAGATCACCGCAGCGTGGCAAATTCAAACAGAGAAAATGGCGATGCATGCTCCCCCCGCTCCTTTCGACCCAGCAAACGACGAATGGGAAGCCTTCATGATTCGCTTCGAGTGTTTCCTCGAAGCGAACGAATACACGGGGATCACCGACGCAAGGAAGAAAAACATCTTTCTCGGCTACTGTGGAAAGGAAGTCTTCAATACGGCCAGAGACCTCACCGCGCCTACTCCAATACAGGCAGTATCGTGGACGGCGTTGCAACAGGCCCTGCAAACTCATTACGCGCCAAAACCTTCCCGCCATGTCTGCCGCAAGGAATTCAACATGAGGAACCAGAAGGCGGGAGAATCCATCAATCAATACGTTGCAGCCCTACGAAAGGCAGCAACTCACTGCGAGTACAGGGATCTGGACGAGCACATTTTAGCGCAGCTCATCTGTGGGTTAAGAGACATTTCTCTACAAAAGAAGCTGTTGGCAAACCCGAATTTAACCCTACAGATAGCGCTGAACGAAGCAAGAGCGTCAGAGTCAGCAGAGAACTCATCGGTGACCATACAACGAGGGGCCAACGTAAACCAGCCAGCACCGAGGCAAACCAGAGTATACTACGAGGACACAAGCCCCGACTACGAGAATTCCGAGTTCGAGGACAGTCACATGATGCGGAGCAGTCACATGAGGCCTGGGGGGAGACCCGGATCCCGCTTGCCGCCCTGCGCAAGTTGTGGAGGGAATCACCCCAGGTCTACTTGTAGGTTCAGGAACGTTGTTTGTTCGCACTGCAACAAACTTGGGCACATCGCACGAGTGTGCCGGAGCGGAGTCCCTGCCCCATGGCAGCCGCCTATGTACCGCCAACAGAAGCCCAACCCAGGGGCCTGGCGAAATCAGAAAGGGCGCCCAGAGAGAAATCCACAAGTGTATACCCAGAGAGAAAATTCCCAAAGAGCTGAGCGAGCGTATCCCCAGAGAGATTACTCACAAGGAGCTGAGCGAGCGTATCCCCAGAGAGAATACACACAAAGAGCTGAAAGAGCGTTCTATCAAGACGCTCAACGAGAGTATTTTCAGGATGTAGACGATGAGATAGAGTTGACCCAGAGAGAGGAGTTGCGAACGTATCTCACCACAATACATCAGGTCCGCCCTAAGCGACCAAAAAGGCTGAGAGTCACAGTCCTCTTGGAGGGCTCACCCTGCGAGCTAGAAGTTGACACTGGATCAACTCTGACGATTATTTCATGGGCATCCATGAAACAGGCTATCCCTAGCCTCAGAAAGAGCCAACTACGCGCTCCAGACGTCCTGCTACGAGACTACCAGGGGAACCAAGTCCCCATCGTGGGCCAAGGCACATTCCAAATCCGATTCAAGGACATCGAAGCCCAGCTGCCCGTGACCATCGCCAGCGCGCCATTGCAGAACCTTCTGGGGCTCGATTGGTTTGAAGCCCTGGGGTTAGAAGTCACCGGAATCAACGCCGTGAGAAACAGCAGCGCTGAACAGATTTTTAAGGAGTTCGAGGATGTGTTCAGCCCCGGTCTGGGTAAGTATGTGGGTAAACCAATATCATTCAATTTAGACCCCAAGGTGGCGCCAATCCGACTTAAGCCGAGACGAGTGCCCTTTGCACTCCGCCCAAAAATAGATAAGGGAATAGATAAGTTAGTGGAGCAAGGAATCCTTGAGCCGGTAGATCACGCGCGCTGGGAAACACCCATCGTGACCCCAGTCAAGCCAGACGGATCAGTCCGCATCTGCGCGGACTATAAATGCACAATTAATGTCGCGCTACAACAGAGCGCATATCCTGTGCCTGTAGTACAGCACTTATTGCACTCGTTGGGACCAGGAAAGGTATTTGCTAAGTTAGACATGGCACAAGCTTACCAGCAACTGCCAGTTGATAGCGCCACAGCGGAGGCCCAGACTATAGTGATGCATAGAGGAGCATTCAAATGCAACCGGCTACAATTCGGTGTGAGTATTGCCCCAGGGTTGTTCCAGAGCGTCATGGAACGACTTTTGCAAGGGATACCGGGAGTCGTCCCCTATTTTGACGACATCTTGGTGTCCGCTGCAAACGAGGAGCAATTAAATAAAAGAGTCAGAACTGTTTTGGCCAGAATCAGAGAAAAGGGTCTCCGCCTTAAAAAGGAAAAATGCCAAATCAACGTGCCTAGCGTAGAATTCCTGGGTTATAGAATCGATGGTCAGGGAATACACCCCACTTCAAAGAAAATTAAGGCGATCCAGGACGCCCCCACACCACGAAATCAGACCGAGTTGCAGGCCTTCCTCAGATTACTTAATTTCTACAGCGTTTTTCTGAGGCAGAAGGTGACCGTTGCTGAGCCACTACACCGTCTACTCCAGAGGAACGCACCATGGAAATGGGGACGAGCCGAAGCTGCAGCTTTTGCCGGGGTAAAGCGCCTGCTCACCACTGACTCACTGCTTGTCCAATACAGCCAGACCCTACCGCTGGTATTGACCTGCGACGCATCACCCTTCGGAGTTGGAGCAGTCCTCAGCCACAGGATGCCCGACGGAAAAGAAGCACCCATCGCCTTCTACTCCAGAACTCTTTCATCGGCCGAAAGGAATTACAGCCAAATGGACCGGGAAGCGCTGGCTGCTGTAGCTGGAGTAAAGCGTTTCCACGAATACCTCTATGGCCGCGATTTTGAACTAATTACAGATCACAAACCGTTGTTGGGACTTTTGGCGGGAAACCGCCCCACCCCGATCTCCCTGTCTCCACGCATGACCAGGTGGACTGTTTTTCTGGCTGCGTATTCATACAAATTGATTCATCAACCGGGCTCCACTCTAGGACACGCAGACGCACTCAGCCGTTGCCCATTACCTGACATTCTGCCAGACCCCACTCCAGAAGTACCGGTATTACTCATTGACTGTTTGGACTCGGGACCGGTTTCTTCATACGACGTTGCAAGATTCTCCTCTAAAGACAATGTAATAAAGCAAGTTCAAACTTGGGTTTGGAGGGGGTGGCCAAAAGGAAATGTGGGCCCGGAATTCAAAATGTTTTGGTCAAAACGGGACGAACTCTCAGTGTTACAAGGTTGTTTATTGTGGGGGGATCGAGTTGTTATTCCGTATGTTTTACGTAGAAATGTATTAGAGGCTTTACATGTGGGTCATCCGGGGATTGTTAGAATGAAGGCGTTAGCAAGAAGTTACGTTTGGTGGCCAAACATGGACAAAGAAATAGAAGAGTGGGTGGCCACTTGCGACCCATGCCAGGAATTGAGACCAGCACCCCCGGAAGCGCCCGCAACAGAATGGGAGAAACCTAAAGCACCCTGGTCGCGAATACACATCGATTTCGCAGGGCCATTCCAAGGTCAGACTTTCCTTATAGTTGTGGATGCATACTCTAAATGGCTAGATGTAGTCCTAATGACTTCAACCACGGCAGAGGCAGTCATTAAGGTTCTACGGCGACTTTTCGCCACTCATGGCCTGCCCGACCTCCTAGTCTCCGATAACGGGCCCCAATTCACGGCCATGCATTTCGAAACGTTTTTAGCAGGTCAGGGAATTCGGCATGCCCTCGTCGCGCCATTCCATCCGGCATCAAACGGACAGGCAGAGAGAATGGTGCGATTCGCAAAAGAGGCCCTCGCTAGGATGGGTCCAGGTGATTGGCAAACACGCATTGACCACTACCTCCTAATTCAGCATATCACCCCAAGCGCAACGACAGGTAGGAGTCCTGCTGAACTACTCATGGGCCGCCGTCTACGGTCTCACCTGGACCGTCTTCACCCAAATTACTCTGCCACAGCTCCCCCAGACTCCACAAGTAAAATTCGGTCTTTCAGCGTAGGGGATTCAGTATACGCCCACAACTATGCAGGGGGAACATTGTGGATGCCGGCAAAGGTCATTGGCATCACGGGTCCACGATCGTATTTACTAGAACTAGAAGATGGGCGGAACTGGAAAAGGCACATCGATCAACTTCGGGGTCGCCTCGCACACTCAGACCTTTGAAACGAAGACGAGAGTTCCCTGCCTACAGAAAGTCAACCTCGCGAGAGCCCCATCATAGAAAACTACGACACCTGCGAACCAAGCTTGGAACAAGAAAACACGCACGAAGCAGAGCAAACCCCAGACAACGCAACCGAGCAGACTCCAGAACGCCCTAGCAACGAAGGCACAAAAACCACTGAACGTGAAACAGGAAAAACACCCGATCCTGCAACCACTTCTAACCAACCCGAACTACGACGCTCCTCCCGAGCAAGACAAACACCCACATACCTAAAGGACTATGTTACCTACCGCAACGTTCCATCTAGGAGGGGAGGGTTGTTAGATATTAGCATACATCGTAGTAAGTCTCCCCTCTGGTCCGCTGCTACAGCGGGAAACAGGTATCGTTCTGATTGGTCGAGGGGCGTACCCGATCCCTATAAAAGGGGAACCCTCCGACCACAGAGCAAGCTGGATCATTACTACTACTAATAAAGAGCTGTTAAGTCACTACGTGTCCGCAGTCTGTCTCTCGTTGCCCAGATCCAACAGATTCACTTAACAACTGTGTTACTAACTTAACAACAGAAGTGATTCACTTAACAACTGTGCCAAGAAAGGTTGTAAAATGGGGTAGAACGCACATAACAAATGTTTCACTTAGCAACATACATTTTGGGCTCAATTGTGGTCGTAAGTCAAGGACTACCTGTAACACTTAAAGGCTGTTATTCAAATTATCTGCATCCTACGCAACTAATAAGACAATGGCTACATTTAGAACTAATCATGAGTTAACAGCACGTTAATGCCTGCTTTCAGAATGTACTTCTTTGGCAGCTCCCATCTATATGACTGGATATGAAATTAGAAAAGAAATTGTCCATGTTTAAAGGCGCCAACTTCGTTTCCTTCCTTCTGACCAAAGGTTACTAGGAGTGGGAAAACATCCAACAACCACTCTTCTTATGAGGGGATGTGGCTGGGAAGAAGGGAAGAAGGAGGTTTAATCATCTTTAAAATATTTTTGCAGAGTGAATTCAGGGGCCAGAGCAACAGCTGCTACTGGCTGATAGTTGAGTTTCTTTTGGACAAATAGCATTATTTCAGCAAAATACTGGCCGCGTATACAAAATCACAAAAATAAAAATATGGAGGGAGTTGCACTGTGAAGCAGCAAAAAAGAGAGATGTGCCTCTCCCACACAATACTTTTGCCTTCCCATCCACCATAATCATAGGTGGTATTCAGCCAGTTCGGACCAGAGTGGAAATCACGGGTGGGTCCGCCCCGCCCATCAGCCCCTGCTCTATGCCGTCCTATTTAGGCACATTTTCAAGCGGCGCGCATGCATGCATGCAAGCCGCGCATGAGATCAAAGTGCATGAGGGGAGAGCCGAGTGTATGCATGGACATGGACGTGTGCGCTCTCACATTTGTGAACCAGAAGGGAAAGTAAGTGAATACCACAATCAGTCAACTACTATTCAAGCTTATCCAGGTTTGTTGGCTAGGGATCATTCAGAAATCTAGCAGGTAACCAATTTGAAGGAACCGGACCTTTTCAGTACTCCAAACAGCCTTTGGAAGACAGTGCTCAGAGACCAGAAAGAAGGATGAGCCATCCCACCCTAGATTTTGGGCTGATTCAACTCCTTAGGAATCAACAGATTGCATTGCCAATAGAATGCCTGGCAAAACACATCAGATTGCGCCCATTGAAAAACCTGTGAGTGAATAAGGGGGAAACACTACGTAAATAATCATCGAATTAAGGACCACTTGAAGCTGGCCAATGAATAGGCTGGGAAGGATATGAAGATAATGTCACATGACAACAGGAAAAAGACGTTGCTAAGGCCTATTTGTGCTTCAGATGAAAGTGAAGAAAAATTCTTAGTCATAAGCCATTAACTAATAATAGTTTGTAAGTAGAAAGCCAAGTCGGAATTATGAAGTTCTAAGGAAGTAAAAAATAACTACCATATTTTTCAGACTATAACACACACTGGACTACATGATGCACCTAAATTTACAGGAGGAAAATGCCTCTGTGCGTTGCGTTTTTGCCCTCCCAGGTCCACAGAAGCACACTGCAGTGCTCTGCACCGCCCATTTTCGGGCTTTCAAGCCATCCGCACGTCACATTTTCACCCTCCCTGGCCCCAGAAGCAATCTGCAGGCCAAAAACAGGTGGAGAAAACGTGCTGTACAGAGCACTGCATAGGGCTTCTGGGGGGCAGGAAGGGTGAAAATGTGATGCACGGAGGATTCGGGAGACAAAACCGCCCGTATTTGGTGTATAAGACGCACCTAAATTTTCACCCACTTTTGGAGGGGGTAAGTGCGTCTTATAGTCTGAAAAATACAGTAATCAATATCTTATTTCTAAATACTCTACATCATTAAACTCATACCCGTTCTCTGTGCATGTAAAATTCTCTCGCTCCCTCTTTCTTACACAATGGTAAGAGCAAATGGCGAAAAAGTAAAACTGTTGGCTATGAAGTCCAGTTTTCAGCTCTAAGAAACAGGGTTCAGTGGGGTTTTTTTTTTCTGCAGGTGGGATAGGCAAAACATTTGCTCAAAGAAAGCAGAAATATCATCCCTGCCTTTTCCAGCAGATGGGGAGTTTGGGACCAAATTAGGAAAATATGCTGTTTCGAGGGCCCATTTCTTATCTGAAAAGTGTTGGAAAGGAAGCACTGCTACTGCTTTACTCTGCTTACTTTTTTTTTCTGGGGAAAAGCAAATTGGGAAAATGGAATTCTAATAAATTATAGTATGAGAATCTGAGTGCAGACCGCACAAGTTGTCTTTAAATATTCCTCTACCAAACAGCTTAGGTGCACACATCCTAAACGTGGCCTTTTTTTTTTCCCTTAGGGAAGAAAAATAAAACAAGAACAAAATTAATTGGCTAGAAGCTAAGCAAGAAAAACACAACCACTTTCCTTCTGTCTTGAAAAGGGAGTGTGTTTGAACTGAACCATGACTAAAATCCCAAGCAGCCACCAACACAGGGGACACAGACATAAAACAAAGCTAAAGAGAGACTATTTTTCCTTGTTCTACATGCTGAGATCCAGCTCTAGCCAACTTTCTTCAGCTCTGACTTTTGTCAACCGGACTCTTTCCAATTAAAACAAAACAAAACAAAAAACCTACGTTGCCTGAGAGACTCTCTGCAGGCATCTCATTTCACTCCAGTCCAGGAGAGCGCCCATCAATCAGTCTTCGAGTGTCCTCTCATTTGTGCTGACTCTAACAAATGCTCAGTGGAGCCTCTTGGATAACGGGCTTCCTTCCAGCTCTAAGCATGACTCATTGGTGACACGTCTCCCAACATCTTTGAAAAGGAACCTCGGATGAAGTGTAGTGCGGTTAACCAAATCTATTTCTGGTGTACCTCTTCACTTTTAGGCTTAGCCATACATCCTGATGTTAAATTCATTGCTCAGATGTAAATCCTACTGAAATCCCCGGGGCTTAGTTCCAATCTATATAGGGTTTGAGATGTGTCAATTTAGCTCCATTAGAACGAAGAAGATAGAATTTAGTTAGAGATAGCAACTCACCGGTTGTTTGCTGAAGACTTGTGATGATATACAAGATCCAGATTTAAAAAGCAATATGCAAATCCCATATTTTCGAGAGAAAGTAAAGCCAGAACCTGAAACATTTACTTCAGTAAATCAGAATATTATAGCGAGCAATAAAAAGTTCAGTATGGTTCTTATAATAGTAGTCTTTATTGTCATTGAACAAAATAAATACAACAAAATTGGTTGAAAACAAATCTCTTGAAAACAAGATCAAGAATAGGAATTCTATTGTCAATGTTTACTGTTTTAATTCTTTTTAAATTGACTTTGTAGTGATCTTTAATAGTAGGTTTTATTGTACACCACCATCCAGAGTCACTTCACGTGAGATGGGTCGCCGTATAAATTTGACAAATAAGTAAATCATGATACTGTTATGAAAGAAGTGCTGTCAAGTGTGCTGTGTTTTAACGTGATAGATAAATGCTGCCTTAAAAGAATCAGACCATGTAATATAACATAGGTCTAACTAACCTTCCTCCTCCCCACCTCCCGGTTTTAGCAGCATTACTTGAAGGTGTAAGGGGTTACACCTGGGATGTTCTGCCCACAAAGTGAATTCTTTACCACTGATCTACAATTCCTCCTCAAAATACAATTATGAATTATAGGCAGGCCTTTATATGAATTATAGGCAGGCCTATACCCAAAAGCATTTCGGATTTCAGGTAAAGATTTCATAGGTAATTATCAGCAAATTGAACTGGATCCAGAACAGACACGAAAATGGTTCTTAAATAGACTTCAAAATGTAACACAATCTCATCATCAAAACATATTATTAAAGCTAGAACCTATTTCCCCAGAACGTTTTGCAGCTGGTAGATATGCTGAAATGAAACAAAATCATCTCTATGCCATCTAAGAGTACTTCCAAACTAGCTTTTCAATGGAAGTCTTATCCCATCCAGGACAGTTTGTGCTCCAAATTGTGGTTTGTGCGCCAAATTGTGGTTTGACTTCTCTTCTGACGAACAGAAGAGATTAAGCCCTTTTTTTTAATTTGACAGAATTAAGCCTTATTTTCTTCATTTACATGCAGCTTCTCACCCTATCTAGGCTATTGATCAGGACATTTGTTGAAAAGGAAAGGAAAGTTGGGTGTTTATCAGCAGAATGATAAGATCCAACATCCAAACTCCAATTGACCTCCCCAAGTACCCTCATAGCTATCTAAAACCATAAAGCACTTAAAAAAATTTCTGGAAGTAAGATGCCACCATTCACAGACAATATAGAGAAAGATTAGAAAATGGATCAAGTATTATATAGCATGGTTTTAAACCATATTTTTAAAATGTATTTCATCCTGTGACAAGATACAATTGAATGTGTCCAGAGGTATTTTACAAGAAGAGTACTCTACTCCTCTGCTCACAATAAATCCCTTATGCCACGAGGCTCGAAATTTTGGGCTTGGACAATCTGGAACTACTCTGCCTACGGTCTGACTCTGACCTAAGTATAGTACACAAAATTGTCTGCTACAACAACTACTTCGGCGTCAACAACTACTTCAGTGTCAACCTCAATAATACACGGGCAAACAATAGATACAAACTCAAGGTTAACTGCTCCCAACTCGATTGCAGAAAATACGACTTCAGCAACAGAGTGGTCAATACTTGGAATGCCCTACCCGACTCTGTTGTTACAGCTTCAAAATCCCTCACAGCTTCAATCTCAAACTATCTACCGTGGACCTCATCCCATTCTTAAAAGGTCTGTAAAGGGGGTGTGCATAAGCGCACCAGTGTGCCTACCGTCCCTGTCCTACTTTCCACATTAATTTGTACTCATTTCCTTTGTTCATGTCCATATTTATACTTATACCTGTTATCTTGTACATGTTTGACAAACTAACTAACTAACTAACTAAATAAATAAATAAATAAATAAATAAATAAATAAATAAATAAAATCTTCAGTGTTTCTCTTGTTTACAAAGATGAGACTGGGAGTTATATTCAAGACTCCACCTTATCAGCTATAGTCCCCAACAGGGTTTATAACTAAGGGGAGATACAAAGCCAAAAAGTGAGGGACCGACCTTGTCCCTTCAAAGGACTTGTCCAAATCTTTGGCTTAATGAAGAAAAAGTAATTAATCAGAATGGGACAAGCACTCCAACCATCTCTCCAGTGTCTGTTCTCAAGCTCATTCCAGATGGCAAGCATCATGACAAAGAAAAATCTTTCATGTGCTATCTTTCAAGGTTATAATGGTGACTTTGAAACACTACTTTTCACTACTTTTGTGATTTTTAAAACAAAATCTCTGTACCACTTGGGGGAAAAGTTACTAGACAATAGTGGGCTTATGTGAAGGAGTGAAGGTCTTTATCATCATAGAAGAAATCATAATATCAACTTAATTGGAAGTGGCTCATTTTTTTTCTCCAACATTTCCTTGCTTTGGGTCAAAGCAGTGGTGGGTTTCAAAATTTTTTAGAACATCTTCTGTAGGTGTGGCTTGCTTTGCCAGCAATGTGGCTGAGTGGCAGCCATGTGACTGGGTGGGCGCGGCCAACTTGTAAAATGTGGTGAAACTCACTTAACAACGCTCTGACTTAGCAACCAAAATGTTGCCTCAGAAACTCTGGCATTTGAAGCACACAAGTCTTAAAGCTGTCAAGTTACAAGACCCCTGCACTCCTAACCCTTTAGAAAAAAAAAACCCAGGGGTGTTCAAACTTGACATCTTTAAGACTTGTGGACTTCAACTCCCAGAATTCCTCCTCCAGTCATGTTGGCTCAAAAACTCTGGCATTGAAGCATACAAGTCTTAAAGCTGTCAGGTTACAAGACCCTTGCACCCCTAACCCTTTAGAAAAAAATCCCAGGGGTGTTCAAACTTGACAGCTTTAAGACTTGTGGACTTCAACTCCCAGAATTCCTCTTCTCGCTCTTCATCTTGATGAGGTGCGGACGGGCGGAGGGAGGCAGCTGGAACCGGTTCTAAACGGCACTGTAGATTTGTGGAACCTCTTCTTAAGAAGAGGTTAGAACTGGCAGGACCCCACCCCTGGGTCAAAGATATACAATCTGATGGCCACCTATGCAGAGCTTCACCTGAAATCCATGGGCGTGGCCATTGGAGTGTGCCTAAAAGTTTCAACCAAAAATTTAATGCTTAATGTGATAGAGGGAGAAATGATGAAATACAGGTACATTTACAACAGTTCATTTAGCGACCATTCAAAGTTACAACAGCACTGAAAAAAGTGACTTATGACTGTTTTTCACGCTTACAACCTTTGTAGCTTCTCCATGCTCATGTGATCAAAATTCAGACGCTTGGCAACTGGTTCCTACTTACGACCGTTGCTGTGTCCCAGGGACATGAAATCACCTTTTGATGAACAAATTCAACGGGGGAGCTAGGTTCACTTAACAATCATGTTACTAACTTATTAACTGCAATCATTCACTTCCCAACGATGGCAAGGAAGGTCATAAAATGGGGCAAAACTCACTTAGCAAATGCCTCACTTAACAAGCGACATTTTGGCCTCAATTGTGGTCATAAGTCGAGGACTACCCTCTACAGAAGACTGCTCGTGTTAACATATTTAATTAATTTATCTCAATGAATTTTAAAGAAAAATCCAATCCAATCCAATTTCTTTCCTGGTCCCCTCTACTTAGAATGCAGCCTCTGACATGCCATTGGGAAGAAGTGTGTTGTCCTTGGGCTAAAAAATAAGTTGCAAAAAGAAGAACTCTGTTCTAATTTCTGAAAAAGACAAAGAGTCTATAAATTGGTCCTCCAGTAGGATTTGAAGCAAAAATTATATCTATTGTCTTGGCTGCTTTATCTCTTCATAGATTTAAAAAAAGGGGGGGGGATCCTTCTTTTTTATTGCACTAAAATGCTGTAGAAATCTTGGCTACTCCATTCGGGTAAGAGGTTCCCATTCAGTGAATCCTATTACAGCAAAGCCTTGCCTTTGCAAACCTCATTATAATGACATTACATTACAATGGATTTCACATGCAATGCAACAAATATCTACAGTGATGTATGTGATGTGCGCATGATGCTGTTATGCAAATGCAAATAGTGAAATGTATGCCTGTGATATAATCACATTGTTACACAAATGATGTATCTTTGTATTTAACAGATAATTATGAATAACAGACACTGACTCCTCTCAGTCCATAAAATGAGAATTCATAGTATTGTTGCTGTTATCTATCCATAGTGTTTTCTCAAATTCAAGTATTGGAGCTACCATTTTCAGAATGGCAGTGAAAAGTATAGTGTCATGAAGAGTACAGTACAGTAATCTCTGTTACAACTCATAAGGATGCTTCTACCTGATATAGTTGCAAATTGAATCAATCTATACATAAAGAACTTGTCCCAGAAAATGTTCTCGTTGAAGAGCAGGGATCCCCAACTTCTGCTCCATGGTCCAGTACCAGGCCACGGCCTGCTCAAAACCAGGCCAGGAAAGTGGCCAAGCGCATGCACACACAGGCTCACTTATGTCAACAGTGAGCATGAAGCTCCATTTGTGTGAGAAAATGGAGTTGTGCATGTACGCTCACCCGCCACCTGCACAGAACCATTGCCACTCTTCCTCCCCCTCCCACTGGTCTGGAAAGCTAGAAAGGTTGGATGCTGCTGTTGTAGAGGAATCCATTTTTTATTGGGTAACAAAAATGTGAATAGAAGTGATACCAAAAAACCTCACATCCTGTGTTTACAAATTCCTTTGAACAGGCAACTTTCATTTCCATTAATGTAAGGTGAATTGGGAGATAGTCCCATGATGCCATCCTATGTTCAAAAATACATTTAAGTGTGTATAGAATTGCATATATTAGTTCAACTGGACTCTATGCTCCTTTACAGATTGTTCTGTTTCCTTATAACTTTCTCATTACTTATGACCATTGTTTCTTCTTCTTTGTTCTTCAGATAAAATTGGATTCGGTTGATGGATGTATGAATGACCACCAGGAAGTTTCACGTACATAGGACAGACTAGGAAGTTAAAAAGAAAGAAAACTTCCCAGACGTTTTTGTCCAACCACTTCTGTAAAGTTGCCAAGAAAACATGGACCAATAGCAATAGCAATAGTTCTTAGACTTATATACCACTTCACAGTACTTTAAAAACCCTCTCTAAGTGATTTACAGAGTCAACATATTGCCCCCAACAACCTGGATCCTCATTTTACTGATCTAGAAGGATGGAAGGCTGAGTCAACCTTGAGCCAGTCAAGATCAAACTCTTGGCAATCAGCAGAATTAGCCAGCAATACTGCATTCTAATCACTGCACTATCATAGCTCTTATAAACAAATATATCATTACAATTCAATTCCTCTCCCTCCCTCCCTCTCCCTCCCCCCCTTCTCTCTCCATTGATATTCCTGTACTCATGGACTAGATGACCTATAAGGTCCCTTCCAATTCTGTTAATCTGTTAAATCTCTTTAACATTGCAGTATAATATATAGCTCAAAATGTTTTTGTTTCTTTTAACACCCTAATCAACTCTCTTTCAACAGCAAAACTGCCTCAGCTACTTTTATAGCATGGGAAAGAGGCTATAGTACAGGGGTGTTCAAACTTGGGAACTTTAAGACTTGTGGACTTCAATTCCCAGAATTCCCCAGCCAGCATGGCTGGCTGGGGAATTCTGGGAGTTGAAGTCCACAAGTCTTAAAGTTCCCAAGTTTGGACCCCCTGCTATAGTACAATGAGGTTATTAAAAGAAAATCCCTGGAAAACGTATGGGTATGAACAATGTGCCAGAGAGTTCACATTTGCCCTATAGTCTTGCCAATAAAGCCAGCAAGACACTTGTGGAGCGACAATTATCGTTATGAAGGTTATTTTTCATGAAACCAAAAAGTATATGAAAAGCATTTACCTTAGGAACAACTGAACTGCTGCTGGCTTTTTCCCAACCACTGATCTCCATCTGCTGCTGTTCAGCCTCCATTTTAACTGAAGCATTTTCTTCATCTGGGTTGGTTGGGATCACTATTTGATGTCACAGCCCCTTTACAGCCAATCAGACTGACTGTGTGACGAGGTCACTGAAGATATACAAAACCCTCCCATTGTTCTTGAACTCAGTTGGGGGTGGAAGAAAGACTTAATTATTGCCTGTGTAACTCAATAAACACCTACCTCTCACATCTCTGCTGTATGACACTTGATAACAGCAAAAGCAAGTGTCTATAATTTTAAAAGTAAAACAATGAAAAATGTAAAAAAAAATAAAAATCCCTTTTATTTAGGAAATCAGGATGCTCAAAACAATTATGTATAGGTGGCTGAAGATGTTTAGCACGGATAAAATCACAGTGTATTGCACATCAAACTGCCATAAAATGATATAGGGAGCCTAAGGAGAGACAGGTTCAGGGAGTTAAAATGGAACTAACTGTATCAATCTGGAAACAACAGACTTCAATTCTCAAGAAATGGAATTTTGTTTCATTCATTCATTCATCCAATTATATGATGATGTTTTTCACATTTTCCTCCTCTGCTGCTTTTTCCTTGTGCTGTTTTATTCTTTTGTTTTTAATTCTTTTCTCATCTGTCTAATGGGTTTGTTATTGGGGAATTTAAAAATAAGATAAATAAATTGATGGAGATGATTTATCTGCCTAAAGACATTCTTCAATCACTGAATATAATGTTCACATAAAACCAGTCCTAGTATAAAATTAAATTCTAGGATAAAAACTGAATACAAAATATTCAGCACATTAAAAGTACAAAATGTCATTAAAAACCTCAAAAGCTGAACAAAACATATAATTTTTGTGTTTAAACATAATCTGAAAGGTATAGTCTGATATTCCTAGAGAAGGAAAGATAGATCCAAAGATGCTTATACTTCAAATTAATAAGGAAAACACTAATGTTTAGAATTCTGCATCAAATTCTTTCTCGCTTATGAGTATTTCCATAAAATTAACAAATAGAAATGGGCACCAAGTTTTTTCTAATTTCTTTTCCAGTGGTTAATTGTTTTAATGTTATAATAAATGAGTTAAATTGAAACAAACAAACAAACAAACAATGGAAAATGTCTTTGGAGTTCAGGAAACCCATAATGTGTTCAAAAAATTATGAATCAGTTATGAAATAAATGTTTTAAACAAACAAACAAACAAACCTCTGCTTTGACAAGATTTAAAATTCCTTGGATTTATGTTAATTGCTGGTTTATACAACAAAGTAATGCAGGAAAAGACACATTTGAAGCTGCTTAACAATGATAAAACATCATTAATTATGTATATGTTGTTGCTATAGGAAAAATTTTCACCTTTTTTAGAGTCTAGGTTTCTGGCACCTTCCCAGCTACAATTTGCCATGATTGCAAAAAATGAGTTTTTTAAACTGTCATGGAGCTTTTCACAAATTATCAAAGTTTGTTAGTATAAATAGTTAGATAATGTAAATTATGAAGCATTGCTATAAGGTGTAAAAATAAGCATAAAAGTAAATGATAATCTTTCTGTATATATTAAAATGCTATAGATTTAGGTGTATAAGTAATTGCCTTGTTTAGTTATTTTCAGTAATATATTTACGGGCATAAAAGAATTCTAGAAAAATAGAATCTTTTATATGTCTGCAAAAGAGAAAAGCTAGCTGGTATCAATGCATGAAGAATCAGGAGCATAAAGTAGACATGCAAATCCTAATAATTCCAAAAATTCTACCACGTATAGATGTTGGAATTAATCCTTTGCATTTTTCCGCTTCCCAAGCATATTGGAGTGACAAAAATATTCCTTAAAAAAAGATGCAGACATTTTCGGAAGAACAGTGATTTTTAGAACTACCAATAAAAGCCAAATATATGACAGATTTTTTTTAAAAAAATGCAAAGTACATTTCATGCAGAATAATATTGCTACAATAATAAATAATTCTTCTGGCAGTACTTATGGCATTGTCAACTCTATTTGGACTAAGTGTTTGGCAGTGTGCTATGCATTACAAATTGTAGTGTATTAAAATGATGGATTTCCATCAGCATTTATAGACTAAGATACACATTTTAGACATTTTTGGATAACAATGTATGGGCAGAAACACTTTGCATTAAAACAACGTTCTTCACTAAGAACCTTCCAGATGTGCTGGGACTGCAGATACCAATATCTTCATGTCACGATTTCTGGGAATTCTGGTAACTGCAGTCAACACAATTGCCAGGTAGGTTGGGAAAGTTGGCATTAAAACCACCTTTTTTCAACCAATCAACTTTTACTGATTTCTTACTGTATTTCTCAAACCTGTTAACCTTCCTGTAACCTCAAGTCAAACTTGATTTCTTGGTCATACTGGAGTGCAACAAACAAATTGATACCATTAGACTTGACCTTAGACCAGAGGCGGTGAACTATGGCCTTTTTATGACTTGTGGAATTCAACTCCCAGAATTCCTGAGTCAGCCATGCTGGCTCAGGAATTCTGGAAGTTGAAGTCCACAAGTCATAAAGGGGCCATAGTTCACCACCTCTGCCCTAGACAAAGTGGTGTTTCAATTATAAAGAATATTTTCAGCAGCCGTCTAACTATGTACTATCTCTCCAGTGGGCAGGGGGTTTCATCCCCACCCAGCACCATACTATATTCTTGTAACAATGCAGCTTCTAAGGTGCATACGCTTCTGTGGGCAATTCAAGATGGTGGCCACTATCTATAAAGTCCTTCATGGTGCAGGAGACTTGCAGGGCTGCTTATCTATGCTAATTTTCTGCCTATCCCAAAAGTTATGGCAGGATAATGTTGTTTCAAGTGCCTTCTCTGAAACAATGCCTTCTGGCAAGACCCAGGAGTACTGGTTTCTCTGTCATAGTAGCTGCCCTATGGAACAGCTTATCATTCAGGATTCAGATGGCCTATTTCTGTTGACTTTTCCTAAGGGCATTAGGTCAGGGCATTGGGTGAACCCATTTTACAATGGCTTGGGAATATGAACACGACTGTGGTTGGCCTCGGTTGTACTACTTATGTTGGGGTTTTTACTCTTGCTATGTTCTTTTGCTCTCTCTTTTAATACTATGGTGGCTGTCCATAATCACATTTGCAAGACACATAGCCCTATAAATTGTGTAACTAAATTAAATTTTGCTGGTTTTTGACTTACTGTGAAATATGAACCTACCATTGTGGCTTAGCATTATGTGTGAAATGGATAGCTAGGGTTTAGTAAATAAACCATAATTAAAACAATCTTGCTTACTATCCTCTGGGAACTCAGCTTTAATCATTCTTACTTATGCTTGTTGATTTCAAATAGATTTCCTGTAAGTACGATATGATTTAAAACTCTTGTGAGTTTCTGTGTGTGTGTGTGTGTGTGTGCGTGTGCGTGCATGCAAGCACGGGCGCAGAAGTCAGCCAATTGCCTTCAATGGGATTTATTCCCAGGTAAATGGATGTTGGATTGCGGCCTTAATTTCTAGATCCAATTATCTATTTGTGAATTTGAATACATTAAAACCTCAATTTAATAGACCTACATTTAACAGCCTCAGACGCAACAGGCCAAATTTGTCTTTCAGCAATCTCTGAAATAACAGACAAGCCAATTGTTCCCAAAATCTGATCAGAAAACTGTACATAACTGTGCACAAAAAATAAAAACATCAATTATATATTTATGTAAATGACATCAATGTATCAGACATCAATGTGGATTAACAGGTTTTATTTCACTGCAATTTTTATAGTTATGAATTTTATTTAGATGAAAATCTGACCCCAAGGAAAATTTCAGACAAAAATGTTAGGTTATTTGTTTATAGAAGAAGTGAAATATAATAATTTCAAGCCTTTTAGAGAAAAGAAAGGAAAAATAACAGACCACATTAAAGCATTGTGCAGTATAACTAATACAAGATTGCACCAAGGGGAAAAAACTATTAGCAAGGAATCTGTTAAAAGAATGCCATAGTTGTAATCTGAATGAAATGTTACTTCATCTGAATCACTAAAAAGGAAATATTCAGCAGCTAGCCAAAGGAAATTATGGAAATTAATTTTGCAGTGGATTAATTTAAGAGGGAGTAATAGTTTGATTATACTGATGAGATATTTAGATATGGCAAGGTATTGCTTGTACAAGATGTTCTAATTAACTGATTTTTTTCTAATTAAATGAGGTGCCACTTAATAAGTATTAAAGAAATATTGAATGTTGTCAGAAGAAATGCAGGTCTTTTTTAACTTTGCAAAGATAGGCATAATCTCATTAATTATATGAATAAAAAAAAAACCCACTTTCTTTCTGTGTCTCTCAAGGCAACCAGCAAAGTTTTAAGACCAAGTGAAAAATGAAAAATAACCAACCATCCATAAAATGAAATTATCAGAATTGCTAAAAGCAGAAGGTAATTTAAATTGGAAAAAAAAAGTAGACAACCAGAGAATCCAAAATTTGTTTTGAAAGAAATGTTTTTAGTTGCTATCACAATGCGCAAATGGAGAAAGAGAATTCTCTGTGGACCAAGAGACAGGAATTTCTTTTCAAGCTGTATTCTGACATTGAATTTGGCAGGACAGATCACAAAGGACTGCTTCCATTCTCTGGTAGAGTCATATAGTATTTCCAAAAAGCATAAAAGTTGCTATTGCTGTTTTACAAAGCTCCCAATGCTGACTGATGCTTTGTAAATTGTATATGATTTTTGTATATGTTTTAAGCATACACTTCCAATATTTTGAACACGTAATTCAAAGTGTGATTTAATGTAAGAAAGGTATGTATATCTAGCACCCTAATGAATATAGAGGATTATTAAACTCTGGACACAAGTGATGACCTGTTTTTCTAACTTGTGTCACACCTGCTTCTGCTAAAGCGCATGGCATCTGAGGTTGTGAGCAATGGCAAAGAAATGACCATCTGCCATAAACCGTGACAGCTCATTCACCACAGACTGTGAAAAGCTACAGTCATCAAATAATCATCATGACTATAACCAGAAGCAACCTATCAGAAACCCAGGATTGGCTAAATATCTCAAACAAGTGTAAACTATTAATGGCAACAGACATGTTCCTTGTGGGAAAGCAGAACACCCAGCTTTTCTTAATGAACCCAATCCCACAGAAGATCCATTTTCAGTAAAGGGCTACCTTTAGAGCAGGGTTGTCTTGGCAACTTTAAGACTTGTGGACTTCAACTCCCAGAATTCCACAGCCAACTATGGGGAATTCTGGGAGTTGATGTCCCCAAGTCTTAAAGTTGCTAAGGTAGGAGAGTCCTGCTTTAGACCGTTTCATTCAGTGTAAATTTGTCTAATCAGTAGTAATGCCAGATCATCTATAGTCCCCTACCTGTTACCTGGAAGAAACAAGGCTTAACTTCTCAAGATCATCCTATTAAACTAAAGCCTAGAAGAGCAAAATATCACAGAATCTTTCTTGCAGGAAGAAACACAAAGTTTTCCTTGACTTTTTAAAATAGTTGTTCATTAGCTTTATTGGATAATCTCAAAAGAAACAAGATGATTTTTCTTTATATCCATGACCAACTTTTTGTAACGCTCATCTTCTGATTTAGTATTTATAGACCTTTTTTTTTCAGCTTGAGTCATCGTAGCCTGAAACATGCCAGTACTTTTGTACATGGTGTGCTAGCCAACTATAGGTACTACTTTATTAGCTAAATGACATTCACTCATAATTTGGATCTCTTTGATACACCTACTAGCTTCCACCATATGTTTCTAAATCACTTTGTTGAATAACAGACTCCACTCAAATTTGTACAAATTTGAGCATTTGTCCCAAGAGCTTAATCATTGTCTGGCAAACTTCTCTTAGGAAGACTTCTGTTGTAGTACATCAAATATCCCATTATGTAAAGACAGTCTCTATGTTTTCCCGCATGCATTCAGCCCTACATCTAACAGAAATCTTGGTGGGAATCCTGCTTCAAGTGCCTTAACAGGAAGCTCTGTGGAGAATTGTTTTACCAAGTTACTCTTTGGTCAGTCGATACTTATATATGGTGTAAAAAGTTACCAAAACCATTACTGATCCTGAATTGAATATGAAATGCTAAGAGTTATCGCTAACAGAAGCTTTAGAGTATTGTCACAAAATCACTCATTCAGATAATCTTTATTAGGGTATATATTGACAGAGAAAAAGACACCAGCTTTAAGTCCACAAACAGATATAGAATTTCCATTGCCTCTTCATAGTTTGGGAAGTATGAACTTGCAGCTGTCTAATCTCAGAAATTAAATATGTTTAGTCCGTGTTAGTCCTTGGATAAGGGCAATTCCAGGACCTCTGCTTAGACTTGATAAAAATAAATAAATAAACAAAAGGCAGCAGTTCCACTTCTGCAGTAACATTAACAAAACAAAATGAATGTAATCACCTAGAATCAAATTTAGCTTAAGGCCACATTTATCTTATAGCATGTGCACACATTTATTTGTTTGTTTATCAGACATTTATGTACAGCCATAGAATTCTTGCAGTTACAGTCACATAAAGATTTCCAAGAAGGTTGGAATTAATGTTTTGCCTGTAGTTATGAAACTATGTGCACAATACATGCTGATCCCACTGTTTAGCTTCTGCAATTCACATTACGTTTATTCTTGTAGCAGAAAACAAATGTACTAAATTAAAGAGAAAGAAGGAAAGAACTGTCATCATGTCGTAATGTATACTCCTTTACCAGTACTGATTCCTCATCTAGCTCTGGAGACCCCAGATTGCCCCACTGAAGAGTGGGAAGAGGCACAAGCAAAAAGGTTGGAGGAAATTTTTTAATTACAGGTAATTCTTGACTTACAGCCACTCATTTAGTTCAAAGTTACAACGGTGGTTAAAAAAGGGACTTATGACTGTTTTTCAAAGTTAAGACCATTGCAGCATGGTCGTAACTATGATCATGGTCATATAATCAAAATTTAGATGCTTGGCAACTGGCATACATTTATGCCAGTTGCAGTTCTCCAATGATCACGTTTTGCACTCTTCTGACAAACGAGGTCAATAGGGAAGCCATATTCACTTCACAATCATATTACTAAATTAACAACATAAGTGATTCACTTAACAACTGTGGTGAGAAAGGTCATAACACGGCACAAAACTCACTTAACAACTGTCTTGCTTAGCCACATACATTTGGGGCT
Source organism: Natrix helvetica (assembly GCF_964273705.1). Classification (NCBI taxonomy): domain Eukaryota; kingdom Metazoa; phylum Chordata; class Lepidosauria; order Squamata; family Natricidae; genus Natrix; species Natrix helvetica. The sequence goes on from NC_138552.1 coordinate 80,726,179, forward strand.
CAATTGTGTTTGAAAGTCAAAGACTTCTGTTAATTCAGGATATAGAGTCCCAAAGGTGCTTCTTCAAGAGGCAACTGGACTTTCTGGTTTCTTTTTTCTTCAGAGCTGAAGAAGCTTCTGGGATGAGAAGTGAAACATCTTCAAAGAAAAACCAAAAAGTCGAGTCTTGAAAAAGCACTTTTGGGAAAACCCTGACCTAGATGACTGAGAATCTCCATCAGTGGTGGGTTGCAGGCGGTATGCCCCGGTACGTGCGTACCAGTGCCTGCCCGAAGCAGCAGCCAGCATACCAGAATGGTGCTTTGGAGGGCCCGCCCGTCCACCCTCGTTCCTTACCTGTATTTGAAGGAAACGGGCCATTTGCGCACACATACGCAGTGTACGGCGCCTGCGTGATGCTCCGCTGAGCAGCTGGAGCATCGTAGGCAGTGGGTGCGTATGCATGCACAGCACGCGTGCCCATGGTGCACGCCCAGCTCCCGTTGCAGCATACAGGTTGCAATGGAAGCCGAAACCCACCACTGATCTCCATAGACATCAATGTAGACAGCTACTTGCTTGACATTCAATTCAGGACAATATGCATGCACCAAAACCCCCAAACAGCTACCCCAAAATAACATACATTAAAACATAAAGCATCTAGAGGCAATTCAAGCAATGCAAACAATTAGAATGGACTCATAAAACTTCCTGATCCTTGTGTCCTGGTGAAGGCTCAGGTTTTCAGGGTCTTTCAAAAAGCAGGCAGTGCTATGTAGAACTCAGGAAAAGTCTGTTTCCTGTTGGTAAGGAACAACAAATAATGCTATAACAAGGAATGTCAGAGCATTTTGTTCCACACTTTAAAGCAAAGTTGCCATCCTAGGTCAAGAAACTGCAAAAATATGTATAGAAATAGGCACATATACACACGGAAATAAATGCATTATTTCTAAATTGCAAAGCAATACCAAAAGCTGGTAGAAGATACTACAACGGGGAATATACGAAAGTGAAAAGGAGCCAATATTACTGCATAGTTTGACTCGATTTTCTTTACCCTAATCTGGAAATGCAAAGTAAACCTGTGTTGTGTTGAGATATTAGAAACAAGGACCAAAAATATGAAAATATTACAGAAAACTAAAAGAAAACCCTTTGCTTTTATCATTGGGGACCCCCCCTCCCCATGATTTTATAATCAGTGAAATGAACAAAAAAAGAAGAGGAAAGAAGAAATGTCACACGCATTACTCACATCTGTTGGGATGTGCATTAGTGGAAGAAAAGAGAAATTACAATGTAATTCTCTTAAGTTAATTTATTTCCTTTAGTAAATGTCTCTTCCAGTTGTCCGTAAGAGTTTCTGAAATGGCTGCATTGAAATTATTATTATGCAAGAAAACCGCACAGCTTTTAAAAAGAGGTAGCAATTTTTCAATGTTGAAACTGAAATGTATACGTAAGTAAAAAAAAAAAAAAAAGTCATGCCAGAGCCTGAAACAATATTTCCATAATGAAAATCTGTAACTCAGATTCCTGGTATTCACAACAATGTGGAGAAAACTTAGCAACAACAGGTAATGTCCTGCCAGACTTAATGGGTGGTGAATCTTTGGTTGAGTTATGATCTAATGTAAGAGTCTAGAGGACAGAATACTGAATACAAATCGGTGGAAATGGAGTAACCATTCAGTTATGATCATGAGCAACGTGTGTTCTTCAGAGCAGACACGAAGCTCAGTAGCTACCCTACTGTCATAATTTATGATAGGAATGAGGGTCCAAATAATACTTTATCCCAGCAACTCCTAAAAATGCTTTTATGACTTCAGTCCTGGACATAGTGACTGTGGCTAAACTGGAGCCAAGCTGCTGCCTTAGTATTAGAGAAGTCACATTGTAACTTACATTCTTATTTAAGTCGTCTTGATTTTAACTGTTTTTACATTTATCTTTTTTTACGATTTTGAATTGATGGGGAGCATATATTCTCCTCCTTTCTTTACTGCTTTAGGTGTCGAGGGAGATACTTAGTTCTGGTTCTTGCTCTTCTGGTGAATGGTGGGATGGATGGATAGATAAACGATCTTTCAAATTATATCATTCCCAATGTGTTTTTTTTTAATCATAAACTTGTGATTTATACAGGCTTCAGTTGTGAGATTATGAAGATTGTGTCTATAATCCATTTTTTTTTATTGTGAGGTGAAAAATGGAGTCACAAATTTAGGATCTCTACCCAATCCAAAACATTTCCCTAGTGACAAGCGTTTAATAGCAAACATATGGACACTATCAAATGTTTTGCAATTAACTTTCAGTCAACAGGAAGAGTACAGTATTTCCCTACCCTTTCCTACTGAAAGCCCACAGATTCAAAACAAATAATTTCAGCTAGCATATTGTTTTGTGATCATGGAATTAATCTGGGGAAACAATATTAAGACAGCATAGTTAAACTGTTTTAGGAAAGAGAATTCAATACTTAATGGATACTGTAAATATATTTGCCTTCTGTAGATATAAATGGATGCAATGAGTAACAAGCTATTTTCTGAATACCTGTTTCCAATGTAAACTCCCAATAGTTTACCATACATATACATGTGCATGCACAAATGTACAGATTTCAAAATACCATCTGGTTTGATCTCCCCCCCCTCCCTATTTCTATGTAGCCATGTTCTAAGTAAATAATATAAAACAGAACAGTTCTGATGAGGTTTGAAGAAAAGGATAAGAATTAAACAATTATTTTTAATCTATAATAGAGGTGTCAAATTTGCGGCCTGCGGGCCAAACGTATCACATGCAGCTATGCCCCCAATTTAGCAAAGGGGGAAAAAGTCGTGATACATCACGTGAAAACCACGAGTTTGAAACCCCCAATCTACAAGAATTTAAGCCACACTTCAAGAAGAGGTACCAAAGTCAGACCTATCTTATATTTAATTGATTACTAATTTATTTATTATTGCTAGATTAAATATAGGTGTCATTCAATTCAGTCTAGGGATTTAATTATTTAATACAGTGATGGACATCTTTCAATAGCTAGTGATCACAGTTAATTTTTGGGGAAGTAGGGGTATAATTATACTCCTACTTCCCCAACTCTTTTAAGGTTTACTCTAATTTGAAGGTGAATCCCACTAAAAGATACATTGCAGTTTGCTTTCTTCAATCTTTGCAGATTGATCAACCCTGCCTTCTTACCCAATATTTTCTTAATTCCGCCTGACATATGAAATCCATATATTTAATTTCCCTCCAGCTTGACATTTTTAAAACAAGCATCTCTGACTTATATGCCTATATATATTTCTAGATGATAAAGATCAAATATTCCTTTTATCTCACTCAATATGATTTATGTGAGTCAGAGAAAAGCCAAGCATTTGAAATAAAATTAAATTCCACATAAGGTCTAAAGTACATGTAGTTCCAAAACAACTACTGGTGATCACAACTTTACTAAGATACGTATGGCCTCTGGGCATATTCTATAAACTGTAGTTCTGCTTGTCGCTGTATAGCATTCTCACATTCCAGAAACTTCCAAATCTTTCTCTTCCTCACCACATGTCCCTAGGACCCAGCGTTGTCCATGTCAGACTTCTCTAGAAGGACCAATAAAGTATATTCTCCTCCATATCACTCATTATACTTGATAATCTCTGTTTTCTTTTCAACTAATGCCAGTGTTGGCAGACTCGCAGCTCTGGGCCCAGAAACTATCTGTTTAATCAAAGCAGGAGATTGCCAAGGTGACTGAAGCATAAACTGTTAGGACCACCTGTAAGGGCAGGAATGTTTTTCATTTACCAGATAAATTTCTGACAAGACCACCTGCAAAGCAAGAGCCAATTGGTGCCAGATGTTAGGAGTTACTTCTGATCAGACTAGGGCAATACTAATCTTTTATAACTTCACGCCATTGTTAAACAGTTATCAAACGAACACATTTTTTGCTTGCTATATTGTCATATCTTACGTGGGATCCAATTGTATCAAATAAATAAAGGCCTCACAACTCAGGATGAAGTGTCATTGGCATAGCAAATTGTAGTTTTTATTTAGTAACAAAACCCTCTTCTATTTTGTTAAGTCCTTGAGGCTACGACGCCATTGACTATCATTGCTGGCCCCTGATTGGTTGAGATGTGAGCAGCCAGCTGGCGGGAGAATGCAGCCATTCTATTGGTTCAGTGTCTGATAGCTCTAGTATAAAAAGGGCTGTCAGCTGTCAAATGCTGCTGTTTGCCGGGTCGAGGTTTGCCTTACATTTTGCCATGTTATACTGTTAATAAAGGTTGCGTTAGCTTCAACCTGCCTTGCCTCAGTTCCTGTCTGCCTCGTTCTCCCTACAGAACATATTTGTTGCTTGGTCTGAGATCATCCACCATCTTAAATTATTTCTTTATTCATCAAAGTTGAGTGGATAAGCAACAATTGACTGGATGTGTACAACAGGCTAAAGCTAAACCCTAACCAAACAAACTACCTTAGAGCTTAGAACGACATAAGACGCCTCTCTTACCCTGTGGGAACAATGTGAGACTGAATTCTTGAAATTGAGAACTAAAAAAGAATTCTTATAGTTGACACTAATGGTGAGACAAAAGTCTCAGAGAAATTTGGATCAATATTTGAGGAGGAAACAACTTCCAGGGAAGTAATGGCAGACTGAAGATAGCTCTGCAGAGTGAAGCTCACAGGCACAGCAGAAAGAGGAGCTGGTAAATGGATTGGCTCTTTGGGGTTCCTCTCTGGAGCAAAGACAGGACCAGGATTGCCTACAAGTGCTCCATATAGAGGTTCTGTATAAGAAGATCACAAGACACCAGTCTCTGGTGCTTTTAGAGCTCTAATAGCTAGGGGACAGTCATCACACCTAGTCTGCAGTTCAGAGCTTTCAAGTGGACACTGGGTTTGCCTACTTTCTTTCTTAATCACCTTAGGAGATTCCTTGTTGATAGTTTTTTGATGTTAAGAACCTTCAGAAGGACACGTTTCATTACATCGGATGAGCTTCTTTCTATCCTTGAAGGAAAGCTTCAAAATAAAAATGTTTAATTTTGAATAAACAGCAAAAGGATAAGTAGAATGTTGTTTCTGAAAAGTTATAAATATATTAAGGGACCAGATGGTCTTGAATGCACATTTCCTGTGGGTTGTTTATAATTTTACAAATACCGGTGTGTGGTTTTGTGTGTGTGTGTGAAGATTTTAAAACTAACTCTAAGAAAGCATCCCATGGAAAAGTGTTATTGATTAGAAAAAATACATGATATAAGGCAAATTTGAAGCTTAACTAAGAGGAAACCTGAGAGAATTAAAGATGACTATTCAAGAACAAATTATCTATTAATACAATAGAGGAATAGTATTTGACTGTGGAAGAATTCAAGGCTATGTGGAAACAATGCACTTAGATATTATACTTAAGATTATCTGCTATTATAAAAACAAATTTAAAATATACTACAGAAGAGAAACAGATTTTACTGGACAAAATAGAAACTGATTTGCATCAGGATCTGAAAATAGATTTAAAACTGCTAGACTACAAGAATGATATGGAAAATGATAATGATTGCCAAGAAATTAAAGGGAACATGTAAATAATAAATCAGAATAGTGACTTGGATAAAATTCTTAAAGAAACATTTTAAACAAATGTTTAGAGGTAAGAGACAAAGAGAAAATAAGAAATCAATTTGTTGGTCATTATTTGAAGGAATCAAATGTTAAGTGTTTTCAAAGTAAACAAAAGGAATATAAAATGGATTTACTTTATCAAGGTTCAAAATATGCTTTTGTTTTTGGTAGCATTTAATAACCTTTTTTAAAACCAGGACCAAATGTCAAAACTTTAAAGATTTGTTTATTAATAAATATAGGGTATGTGAAGAGATTTCTTCTGCTGCATTTTTAGAGAGTGTTGTTACTGTCTTAAAAGTAAAGGAAAGCAATATAAAACTGTTTTATTTGGTTAAGGTTAAATTATATAATGATAGATATATTTAATATGAGTGATGAGGTTTTATAACTTGTTTATTGATAAAAGATAAGATATCAGAAGAAGGTATCTTTTATTGAGCTATCAGGAGGTGATAAGTTACTTTATTATTTATATCTCTGTTGGTTAAATTTGTTTTCTGCCCATCTTGTTGTGCTTGTTTGAAAGGAAAGGGGAGTCATTTATTTATATAACTTTTTATTTTTTAATTATTTTTACACTTTTTTACTTTTTATATTTTTCTTTGTATTAGTTTTTAATCATTGTATTTCTAAACTTTAACATAAATTATTGTAAAAAACTGAACATTATTATCATTATTGAGAGATAGTTGTTCTTATTGCCATTTTTAAATTTTAGTTAACTAAAAAGTTATTGACATTGTTTTACAGCCTTACTACCACTGCAAAATTGTCAAGAACACTGGCAATGAGTTTACAGTATTTTGCTGCATTATGTATATTTCCCTTGAAAATAATACTATAGTAAATACAGTCTCTTTCTCAAAAACAATATAACAAGAAAGAATAATTCTAGCCACCAGTTTTTGGAATAGGCTTATTACTCAGTGGTGGGATTCAAATTTTTTACTACTGGTTCTGTGGGGGTGGCTTGGTGGGCGTGGCAGGGGAAGGATACTGTAAAATCTCCATTTCCTCCTCACTCCAGGGGAAGGTTACTGCAAAATCCCCATTTCCTCCCAATCAGCTGGGACTTAGAAGGCAAAGAATGGATGGGGGTGGGGCCAGTCAGAACCAGTGGTATTTACTGGTTCCGAACTATTCATAATTTCTGCTACTGGTTCCCCAGAACTGGTCAGAACCTGCTGAATACCACCTCTGTTATTACTGAATCTAATAAAGTCCTGCTTTTCCCTATTTTGTGTTTCATTTTTGCCAGTAGATCTATGATTATACAGTAACTTCAAAACTTCAATATCAATTATGAATTGGAACCACAGATGAAGATGAAGGAGAAACTGTCCATATTATCGAACACATTGTCTTCATCCATCCATCAAGTGTTCAGTGAAGAAGATAATTGAATTTATGCTCATGGATTGTGTACAAGAAACAAAAATGGAAACTAAGCCTAGGGGTAAGGAGTGCACGCATAGCTGTGAGATGGAACTTCATTTGGACAGGATCTCAAGTTTTCTGATCATCAACTTCAGCCATCAAATAAATTTGATGCTGGCAAGAAATACATTTATTTCAGGTATTTCAAATTTATTTCCAGGAATATTATCATAATATCTAGCTGTGTTTTGTCTTAGCTCATTGAAAGCCGTAATATAAGGCATTAGGTAAGAGCTATGAACTGGAAAGTTGCTAATTCAAATTTCATTTGGTCACAAACTCACTGGGTGGTCCCATCTTAAGATGAAAAATCATTTCTCCACAGATTTCTTTGGAAGCAAATGTGGGGAGGTTGCTTCCAGAAGAATGAAAAGCTAGACGAGTGTGAGCACAACTAAATCATTTATCTTCTCAAGTTATTTACAACTCATTTTGAGTAGTATGTTTCTCATGCGACTCACTATGCTTCTATTCTCTTCCTAACTGATCCAGAATTAAGATCAGATGCTGTATTTCTTTGCTAACAATAATAACATCAATAATTACTATGCATCGTTCAATCTTTTTTTAAAAAAACAATACTTGTGATCAGTTAATTTACAAATTCCTCCATTTAATGATTCTTCTGCTGAATGACATTGAATTGATAACTGATATTTTTTTCTTTCACTTGTGTCTCTTCTCAAATGTTCTGAAAGATGGTAGCCGACCCAAGGCCACCCGCTGAAATTTATGGTTGAGTAGGAATTTAATGCATGATAGAAGGAACACATGTTTCTTATTTTATTGTGTAGGAATGGTATTTTAAGAAGAGTACCATAGCAACCAAGGTAAATATTGAGAATGATTTCTCTAACAATTTGGTAATTTCTGGAGATTTTGGATTTTTGAGCAACATTTTCTCAACTTTCTTCTTGTAGTAGTATTAGCACCAAAAAAACCCACTAAGAAATAAGAAATTATAATGTACCAGCTTGACTTCTTGTTTTGAATTCCAGATTTACCCAGAAAGGAATTTGCAGATTTGAATTCAAAGTTGAGAAGGTAGTTGGTTTAGTTTATGAATTAAGATGTAAAGGGGAAATAGAAAATCCATTCCTATAATAAATTAAAATGTTTATATTATTTGTGGATGCAGAAAAGCAGTATACCAAGGAAAATTATCTCGTTGTTTAAATTTTTTTTCTGTCATTTTTAGCCTAGTAAGATTCTGAGAACTCAGACTAGGAAATTATTATTTTATTATTATTTAGATTAGATATTGTATATTATAAACTAATTCTCCAGATGTTGAGGATTCTGACATCTGCAAAAAGAATGAATTAATAAGATGTTTACCTGGAATATCCCAATATTTGAATTGGGATTTGTAGTGGGATTTATAGTGAAGGACGCTAAAGAAAAAAACAAAACCAAAATATTTTATTCCCTTTTATAGTAACTTTATTAAAAATAACAATTAAAAAGTTACAAATACAAACTAAAAAAATCAAAGAATAAAAAAAGAAATAGAAAGTACAAAAAATAAAAAATAGGAAAAGAAAAAAGTGGTAAGAAAAGATAAAAGAAATATATAAATAAACGATTTCCCCCTTCATCACAATAAGTATAAACAATTTGCTAATTTTGTGTGAAGAGACAAAAAATGAAAGGAAATTAAGTTTTAGGGCATTATTTGAAGAGATTAAAAATGAAGATTGTTAAAAGTGAGAGGAAGGAATATTAAGTTGATGTATTTGATCAAGATTAAAATACATATGTTGTTATCTCTTGCGATCTGTTAATGGCTCATCACAGTGGCGAAATTCACATTTTTTTTACTACCGGTTCTGTGGGTGTGGCTTGGTGGTGGGGTCCTGTGACTGAATGGGCATGGCCAATTCGATGTCACTCATGGCCATGCCCACTCAGTCACATGCCCCCACCACCACCAAGCCACGCCTACTTAACCGTGTAGGAAAAAATGTGGGTATGAGTCCATTCACAGCAGAGCTGCTGCTCCCTTTATGGTCCCCCCCTGGCTCCCTCCCTCCCGGGGACTATCTTAAAGGGACAGGCTGCAGCGGCTCTGCTGTGAACAGAAGAAGAAATGTTTGGATTGTCTCTGCTGCATTTAACATTGAATTCAATGGCAGAGACAATCCAAATGTTTCTTCCTCTGTTTACAGCAGAGCTGCTGCTCCCTTTATGGTTCCCCCCTACCCTCTCCCCCCGGGGACTACCTTAAAGGGACAGGCTGCAGCAGCTCTGCTGTGAACAGAGGAAGAAACGTTCGGATTGGGTGGGTTGGTCGAGCAGCCAGAAGAGGTGAGCGGTGACAGGGAGACCAGGCGGGCATGGGTGAGGCCACCAGGGATTTTTGCCACCGGTTCGGAGAACTGATGCCAATCGTCTCTGCTGGTTCGGCCAAACCAGGGAAGATTTCACCCCTGGCTCATCAGAACTGAATGAAGAGGCTTTAAGGATTTGTTTATAGATAAAAGATGGAATATAGAAAGAAAAATAATTTGTTGTATTTTAAGAAAAAGTGACAAGTTATTAAAATTGTTTATACTTATTGTGATGAAGGGGAAAAACATTTATTTACATATATTTATAAGGACTATTGCTATTGGGAATTCAAGAGATGACTTGTCCCAAGGGCCATCAAATACAGGTGGTCCTTGACATACAACAGTTCATTTACTAACCGTCTGAAATTGCAATGGCACTGAAAAAGTGACTTATGACCATTTTTCACAGTGTTGCAGCATTCCTGTGTTCATGTGATCAAAATACAGATGCTTGGCAACTGACTCATGTTTTTGTTGATTGTCCTGAGGGTCACATGACCACCTTTCGTGATCTTCTAACAAGCAAAGTCAATGGGACTTTAACAGATTCCTTTAACAACCACATTACTAATTTAACAACTGCATTGATTCACTTAACCACTGTGGCAAGAAAGGTTGTAAATTGGGGCAAAATTCATTAACAACTGTTTCACTTAGCCTCAGAAATTCTGGGCTCAATTGTGGCCATATGTCAAGGACTAACTATACAAAATATTCTGTAGCTGGAGCCAATGTAAAAAGGTCCCAAAGAAATTCTTGCTTAAATGTTACCTTCTTTCTAAGAGAAATAATGACCAGCTAACAAGAAGAACTGCAGGACTAATCTCTGTAAAAAGAACATCCCAAGAGCATCACTACAACTTCTCATTAATTTGCCTCATTTCAAAATGTCCACAGTCATTATACTGATGGGAATAGATCCATGACCTTGAGTTCTCCTGACATTAGCTACAAACATTTCTTCCATCAAGAAGATCAGGCTATATTTTACCCGTTACTGGTTGAAATATATGCCATTCAATTCCATTAAATTAAACAAATATTGGTTGTGTCAGCCATGGAAAGTTTTAATGGTACACTTAACTAATAGTGAAGCAGACTCCAAATATCAATCACATTTAAAACCCCACATTCCTATAAAATATATTCATAATGACTGAGGAGAGGACATTGAGTAGGTAAGTGCCACTCTTCACCTCATTTTACCTTGATCTCCGAATGCATTTGTGTTTCTCTGAAGGAAATATATGGGATTTGGAACGTGTAATTAGAAGACTTGCCACCATTCCTCCCTATCAGCTTCAAAATTAATTCCAGAAATTGAGACTCGAAATTTAATTTTGCCAAGAAAAAGATGGAGGAAGGGAGAAGGAGGAGGAGGGGGGGGAGAAGGAAGAGGAGGTGGGGGGGGGGAGGCTAAAGGTTTTTTTAAAATGCAATTTTATGAAGGAATACTTGATTTTTATTAACAGCAGCACTTGCTGGTAATTGGGTGTTGGGTAATTAGCTTTGTGGATAAAGGTATCTGAGGAAAGTTAAGAGAGCTATGCATAGTGAGGACCTCTATCCCAGGGGTGTCAAACTTGCGGCCCACGGACCAGATGCATCACAAGCTGGCCCCAACCAGAAAAAAGTCCTGATATGTCACGTGATGCTGCAAGTTTGACAGTCCTACTCTATCCTTATTAAGGAATTGTCTGGCACGGAATTATTGGGAGAAATTATCTATGCATATTTGATCATCAATTTTAGTATTTATGGGAGGGAGGGAGGGAGGAGACATGTGTATTGGAAGTTCCATTTGTGTTTACTTATCATTAAATTTTATTTTATTTATTGAGTTTATATGCCCCCTCATAAGTGGACTTTAATGCAAATCTTTATGTGGAGTAGTGGTTAGGATGCTGGAACAGAACTAGGAAACTTCAAGGTCCTGTTTCAAAATTAGTGGAAACTCCCTCACCTAACTACTTACAGGCTTGTTGCTGTGGGCATAAAATGAAGAAAGATATTATAAACTTTAACCTGTTGGAAGAAATGTCCTTCTGGGTTCGGCTCCAAGTGGGGAAAAAGACACTGGAGACATGGAGGCTGCTTGGAAAGATGGTTTTAATGGTGGACAGAACCACATGGCTTGAGTCCTGAACAGAAAAGGTGATCACATACTTCAATGTTGGGGAGAAGAAGAGAAGGGAGGAAGAGAAGCTGAGTCCCTGGTTTTATGTCCTCTCTGGCCTTTGATCTTGAGCTTGTGTTCTGATTGATTGTTAGACTCCCATGGAGTCATGCAGGGGCAACTCTCTAGGCTGTGTTTTGAATCCAGGTTTGGTTGATTTCTCAGATGCCATGTGGGGAGTTGGGTAAAAGGCCAATATTATCATGCCTTAATCCCATCACTCTGGAGCTGAAGGGGAGAACTCTTTATTATGTAAAGTGGACTAGCTCAGGCTTTAATGGCTCATTGACAAAGTGGGTGGAGGGGCAGGAAGCTACAGGGAGCTATTCTGTCTTTATAATATGTTTCTTCCTTTTCACATCCAGATAAATATTCTGCCTTTTCAATATTTGCTAGGTGTTGTGTTCCAGCAGGCGCGGCCAGCAGATGGCGCTGTGGGAAACGCCTCTGATTGGTCCAGATGCGCTGGCCGGCCGGCAGGACAAAAGCAGATCTCCCATTGGTTCCCCATCTGACAGCTACGCGTATAAATAGCTGTCATACGGGGTCAGTTGGGTCTTTTGCCTGTCAGTAGTTGTTCTGTTAATAAACGTTTACTTGAATTGGTGCCTCCTGAGTTATTGACACATCAGACTATAAAACTAGGATATTTCATTTTTCTGGGAGAGGGCAAGGGTGATAACTTCCTACAAACCAATAAGAAAAAAATAATAATAGCTGTTGTCACTGCATTTTCAATGGGCCCTCGGTGTCTGACACTGGCTATTCCGATGATCTTTTAGGCCTTTATCTGATAATACATTTGCTGATTGGACTTGTATTGCTATTGTGACATAGGTGCAAATCTGACAATATACAGATCGCTTAAAAATATGGAGAAATCCATAAAAGTAAAATCACTAAGGAGAATTCCGGAATTGTTTGGAAATGAATACAGATGGCTTATGTAAAACGGAATACACTGCCTACTCAGTGACAGGTAGCTTCTTCTCTCTCACCCAATCCTTTCTGCTTTCCTTTATTGGAAAGAATGTGATAGTTAAAGCAAAACAGGCAGAAGGTAAACTGCAGTAACTGCTACCTAATTTTGGATGGACCACCCAGATGTGAGATCTTTGCAGTGAATGCTGAACTACTTGGGTCTTAGGTTGTTTCTTAGGGTGTGAGCTTGCTCCTGCTCATAAAATTTCATAAAATTTCATTTTACATAAATTAGTTGTCTTATCTGTTAAAGTCTGATAGGAATTCTTACTTAACGTTTTCTTAAATAGCGTGAACTATAGAATGCAGTTCTCGGTATGTACCATATTTTTCGGAGTATAAGGCGCACCTTCCCCCCCCCCCAAAAATGGGTAAAAATTTAGGTGTGTCTTATAGACCGAATATGGGCGTTTTGGGGCTCCTGAACCCTCTGCATGTTGCATTTTCACCCTCCCCAGACCCCAGAAGCATTCTGCAGTGTTCCCTTCATCTCGTTTTTGCCAAAAACTGGCTTATTTTGGGGCTCCCAAGCCCTCTGTGCATCACGTTTTTGCCCTCCCAGGCCCCCAGAAGCACTCTGTAGGCCAAAAACGGGCACATTTTTGGTGAAAATAGGCCCATTTTTGGCAAAAATGGGCCGTGTGGAACACTGCACAGAGTTTCTGGGGGCCTGAGAGGGCAAAAAGGTGACATGTGAAAGCCGAAAACTATTTTTTCTTGTTTTCCTCCTGTAAATTTAGGTGCGTCTTATAGTCCAAAAAATATGGGCATACACAAAAGCAAACTCTCCAAAAGACTCAAGGCAGTCCCTTCCAGTTTAAGACATCTTGGTTTTCAAAAGTATTCTCCTAGGTAAAAGAAAAAAGAAAACATCCGAGGAAAACTCATTAACTATATTTTTAGTTTAAAACCTAACCTTGAAAGAAGCCAATGAATTGTTTTCTAAATTTTCTTTTTTTTAAATTGGAAGAAGTTTCCTTGAATCATAGTCTCTATTAGTTCTAAGGAATGTGACCACATTTAAGTAATAATTAGTTCCTTAAGCATGAATATTCATTCAGTAATAGGCATTGAACATTAATCTATCAAAATCAATAATGTAGCATGATAGGTGACCCTTTCTGGCTAATAAATAATGTGAATCCAACACAAAGGAATTCTGCAACAATGACTTTGATTTTTCTTTTCCTCTTTGAGGTTTCCTTATGAGGATTAGGAAGAACAAGGAGTCCAATTGTTTTACTAGTCATAAATAACCACACATTCTCCCTCAAATTTTATGATGTAATATCACTTCTGAAAAGAAAAAGGCCATAGTATGAAAAAGAAAATGCATTATTTCTATGGTGTTGTGCATGGCTTATTATTAATTAATATAATCACTGTACTACTTTTTTGCTTCACTATGACAAAAGTGAAATCCTTGACCTACCTACCTTCCTTCCTTCCTTCCTTCCTTCCTTCCTTCCTTCCTTCCTTCCTTCCTTCCTTCCTTCCTTCCTTCCTTCCTGGGATGAAATTCAGCAGGTTCTGACAGGTTCTGGAGAACGAGTAGCAGAAATTTTGAGTAGTTTGAAGAACGGGCAAATACCACTTCTGGCTGGCCCCAAAGTGAGGTGGGAATGGAGATTTTGCACTATCCTTCCCCCAGGAGTGGGGAGGGAATGGAGATTTTGCACTATCCTTTCCCTGGAGTGGGGTGGGAATGGAGATTTTGCACTATCCTTCCCTAGCCACACCCACAGAACTAGTAGTAAAAAAAATTGAACTTCACACTCCTTCCTTTCTTCCTTCCTTCCTTCCCCTTTCATTCTCTTTCTTTTTCTTTCTTTATTTTCAAAAGACTAGCATTTTTAACAGAACAATAGAATAGAGTTGAAAGGGACCTTGGAGGTCCTCTAGTTCAACCTCCAGCCCCACGAGGAGACCCTATATACCATTTCAGATAAATGGTTGTCCAATCTCTTCTTAAAAACCTTTAGTGCTGCAGCAGCAGCACTGGTTAATTGGTGTCACTGTCAGGAAATTTCTTCTTAGTTCTAGGTTGGTTCTCTCCTTGATTAGTTTCCATCCATTGCTTCTTGTCCTGCCTTCAGGTGCTTTGGATAATAGGTTAACCCCCGCTTCTTTGTGGCAGCCCCTCAAATATTAGAAGATTGCTATCATGTCCCTCCAATCCTTCTTTTCACTAGATTAGATATACCCAAACCTTGCACCTGTTCTTCATATGTTTTAGCCTCCAGCCCCCAATCATCACTGTAGTAGCAGACTATATTTGGGCTGATAACATACTTTCTCTGCCTGCATGATTGGGACGAGCTGATGTGATGGCGTGAAGCCATTTCCATAGGTAGTTTGGCTCTATGCCATGTAGGACTTTATAAACAATAACCAACACCTTCCTAATCATTGCATGCCTATCCCAACTTTACTGTCTCAGTGTTGTGGAAACAAAACACAACTCAAAATGATGAAAGATTAAATAGGACAAAACACTGAACCAAAACTACTATAGCAAATTTAAAAAGCAGGCTGAAATAAGAAATGAACAACAAAGAAGTGAAAAGATAGCCTTCATTAATCTTTTGGTCGGAGGTCCAATAGGACTACAGATCTTCAGCATGGAACAAAATGTTTTAAGAGAGAACTTCAGGTGGATTCCTTGAAGATCTCAAGGAGATCTTAAGCAGGTTAATATGTTATGGAGGGGCCTTTCAAATCACTTCTTTGTAAAACATGCATTCTGTGGTCCTATACTTCCTTGTTCTGACCCCCCTCGTCCCCCACCAACACACACTCCAAGCCACAGATAAGTTACTGGATTTATTTACAGACAGACAGGTCCTTGGCAGCAATCCAACACAAATAAGCCTTCATAACAACTCGGCACTGATAAGCATTGGCAGCAATCCAGCCTGCCACGCTCACAAGACTGTCCTCCCACATTAGTTCATGCGTTGACTTCTGCAAAAGGCGTGTGCACAAGCAGTCCTTTTATAGTCTGGAGAGGAGTCTAATTATCATCAGCTGAGTGCAATTACCTCCTGTAACTGCGCAACTGCTCCTGACGCTTATTAGCCCTTCGGTGGCGAGAATCCAACAACAACTCACTGCTGACGTCTGACTCACTGTCCCTTGTCTCCTCCCCACTGCTCCAAGGCATGACATCAGGAGCACACTCCCTTTGGCTTTCACCACTGCTCAGTGCCTCAGGCGCCTCCTGGTGGCCAACCATCCTCTCTGATCCCTGCTCGGAGTCGGAACCCTGTCCAGGGTCCTCCACATCCTCCAGAGCCGACTCATAGGGACCCTCGCTGTCGGAGTCTGCTGGCAGCTCCAATGGCTCCTGCTGGGCCACAACACTTCCTTATCGGAAGTATATTCTCTTTGACCTAGAAAATCCTTCCGAGAAGGCACAGTACTATTATTATTACTATTAGCTAATTGCCAGCCATCAACACACCAATCAGCTAATAGGAAGGTACCACATAAACACGACTCAAAGAACAGCCCAAAGTACCTATTCCAGTAGAGAGAAGTTCCCTGAAGATGGGTTCCAGCATGAGTCTGAAAGCCTGGAAAAATAAAATTCTTGCCCCGGTGATCGAGCCAGATTCAAGCATGTATCATTATTCTAGTACATTTGCCTTAATTTGTGTACTATTAGGATTTTACAGATAACAATTGGTACTTTGAATTGAACTGGCAACAAGCACAAACAGTACATTAAAGGACTGGATATCAAATTGGACTGTTACAGGCAATTGTTTTATTTTCATTGTAGATAGAAGATAGTTGTTAGCTACATTCCATTTCATTGGGAACAAGCTTCCTTGGATCTTATGGGTTTTCATTTTAAATAGACATACAGTATGTAGACATTCTTTATTGTTGAAAATTTTGTCATCATTAGAAAATGTACTCTGGTATCAGACCCAGCTACTTTCACCACATGACTTTAATATTTTTATATCATTAAATGATCTTAACCAAACTGACTTTGCTATGAGAAAGCAGCTTTTGAAATGTGTAGGGACTCCTTCATTTCTCCCCTTTTCTTTACTGTCTAGCTATCCTAAGTGAAATATATTTACATAATATTCAGTTTCTTCCAGCCTATTAATATACTATATTGATCTCTACTTTATCTGATTGTTTGGATGTTAATGGTTTCCATTAGTCCTGCTTTCTAATTTCCAGAGGATCTGATCATAATAAATCTTCCTTAAATCCATTTGCAAGGACTTCCAGATAGAACTGACTGAACTGAGGGTGATGGAGTTTTCTAGAAGACAAGATCAGGCCAATATAATTTGATAGCATAAAATGGAGAGTTACAAAAAAAAATCCACATTTTTCAGAGCTCTGAAGCAGCTCAAGCTAAAATATACCACGTTCTGAATAAATCACAGAGACCTGTAAATACATGTGGCTTCGCTTTCTTTTTTTCTCTTTGAGAAAGTAGTCGAATCACTCATCTATAAACAATTTCTTAGAGGAGTAAATAATCCATTTAGTTTCAATGGAAGATTTAAGAGCTAATATTGTAAAACAGAAAAAATGTCTTGTACGTTTTCTACCATAATATTTTATAGAGATCTCTAGGTGATATAGACAGAAACAGATATTTCAAGATACCTTCATAATCCTGCCTTTAGCACTTTTGCTCCAAATTAAAAAGTCCCAGTTGCTGTAGTCTTTCTTATTATGATAGCTTCTCTAATCCTTAATGTTTTGGGCATTTTTTTCACATTCTATATCCATTATTCCAAATGTGATCATATTGTTTGTTTATTTATAGGATGGTAGCTTTATTTTTAATCCCTGATCTTGTCAAGGCTGGGAAATTAAGTTGGACCAGATCTGATTAGACATGGATGAGAGATCTCCATCTCTATGTAAGCCAGACTGAAACGTGAAAAAAAAAACAATCCAGACAAAGCAATGACAAACAATGTTCAATTATTCCTACCAATGAATGTATCTTAAAAAACAACAACACAACACCACAGCAGCAACACATTGGGATGATCTTCCCATTGAACTATTCAATAAAACTGTAAAGGTCGGCAGTGCAGTGGTTCGAATCCCTAGCACCGCGTAACAGAGTGAGCTCCCGTTACTCATCCCAGCTTCTGCCAGCCTAGCAGTTTGAAAGCATGTAAAATATGTAAGTAGAAAAATAGGGACCATCTTTGGGTGGGAAGGTAACAGCATTCTGTGCGCCTTCGGCATTTAGTCTTGCCAGCCACATGACCATAGAGACATCTTTGGACAGCGCTGGGTCTTTGGCTTTGAAACGGAGATGAGCACCACCTCCTAGAATCAGGAACGACTAGCACATATGTGAAAGGGGAACCTTTACCTTTTTAATTAATGTACATGCCAAGTCTGAAGTGTTGTTGTTCCAATGAGCCTTACTTTGCAGTTAAGGTTTGCTAAGGTTTCGGGAGAGGGGGCGGTCTAGAAATCTAAATAAAAGTAAAAAGTAAAGTAAAGTAACTCAAGTCTGAAGTGCAAGTCAGACTGTAGAGAATCATCTCCCCGCCCTCCCCTTCCCCTTCCCCTCCCCCTCCTCCTTCTTCTTTTCGTGAAATCTGCTATCATCTGCCATTGGAGTGACATGTTTATGGAAGCCCTTTACCCTGTTTGACCCCACTTAGTTAAATGAAGATGGCTGTGTTTTTTAAATCTACTAAGTGCTGCGATGCATTTTTCATTGATGTATGCCGAGCATCCATGCAGTAGCAGGAAAATGAAGCCAATAGAAAGAAGCAGATCAGTTCCAGAAAAAGTGAAGCTAGAGAGACAAATTTATGTGCTCTGGGGCAGGATGAGGATTCAAAAGGGAGAAACCTATTCATTGAAATCTCTCCCCTTGCATGAATTTGAATTTGAATGAATTTCCCAAGAAAATAAAAACATGGCAGGAAAAAGGCTCATCCTCAGGTAAATTCCAACCTCATTTTGAATCATTTTCCTGGATTCAATTGAATTTACCTGGATTCAAGCACTGAGCTTGAATCCAGATAAAGTCATTTCCAACTCCATTATTCTGTTATTATTTCTATGCTCAAATGTATCCATCCCATCAAGCCCAAAGAAAGTCTAGAATAGTAGAATCTCCTGCCACGAGCAGAGAGTTGGACTAGAAGACCTCTAAGGACCTTCCAATCCTATTATTCTATGTTTTAAATAGATCAGAGGTGGTATTCTGCCAGTTTGCCCCGGTTTGGGTGAACCGGTAGTGGCAGCAGTGGGGGGTTCCACCCACCCGCCCAGAACATCAAGGATGCTCTGCACATGTGCAAAATGTTATACACAGAAGCACCCCGTGCGCTCCTAGTTCCGATCTGGTAGCAAAGATTAGAGTATTTCATGCCTGAAATAGATCATAGGGTTTACTTTAGATGTTGTTCTTACCAAGTAATTTCTCTCTATGTGCTTACTTATATGTATAAGTTAAAGTGGAATGCCTTAACCATATGAAGAGAAAGAGATAACATTCTAAGAAATGGGAACATACGGATCAGCCATGTTTTGGAGGGGGAGGCAATAGGATATCTTTGCTTATGGCTATTCCGTTGATCATTGTTGGTCCATCGAGATCAATAGAATCTCAGACAGGTTTTTCTCAGCCTTGAGTTTGAATTTGATGAATATAAAATATTACAGAAGTGTACAAAAGGATTTCAACATCCAATTATTGTGCTCCCATGACATGAAATGCTGTCTTGGCTTGTTTTCTTTTACCACTTCCCATTCTCATAGTATTTCCATGCAGCACAATCTTAGTAATAAGAAAAACAAAAACTAAACAATAAAATATCTCTATTTAATAACACTAGGTGTAGCTGGCAAAAAAAAGAAAATCCTTGGCCACTCTGGACCCAATTTTACGCAGGAGTTCTCCACACTGATACTATAATGTTCTCTATATATTTGATTATCTGGCAAATTGGTACTAATTTCAAGATTGCTCTTAGTCACGCATCTTCATATGTGCTCCGGGGAATATGCACATGTTTTCATATGAAAAAAGGAGAATGTTAGCTCATCAACCATGTAAGATGAGGTAGTTAGAATATCAGCCATTCTTTATTGTATCTTTAGGCAATGTATAATTCTGAAAGATAAGGCACTAATAATAACAACTCTCTTTGCATAAAGGTATATAGATAACTAAAAATAGAACCTGTACAATTTGTAAACCGCTGGGCAAAAGTGAACTTGTCATTTGGACCCAGACTAAACAGTTTTACAAGGACAGCACTTTTTTTTAGACATCTCAACTTTCAACCACAGTTGAGCCTAACATTTTCATTGCTAAACAAGACAGCTGTTAAGTGAGTTTTGCCTCATTTTACAACCTTTCTTGCCCCAGATGTTAAGTGAATCACTGCAGTTGTTAAGTTAGTAACATCCCCCCCCCTTTGACTTTGCTTGTGAGAAGGTCGCAAAAGATGATCACGTGACCCCGGGATACTGCAATCATCATTATTATAGCTTTATTGATTAGCCTACAGTCCATATCAAAGCACAAGGTTCAAACACATATCACCAATAAAATCCTATGCAAACAATTTAAAATAAAGGTAGGGTGAAATATAATAGTTATAGGATAAGATACAATATAATTTAATATATAAATATGTGAAATAGAATAAAATGACATAAAATTATATTTCGGTGTCACCCTTACAATCTACCCCAATCAGTCCCACATATGCAGATCTCAACTGAACCATTGTTTAAGTACTGTGCTGTATTAAATGCTATTTTCAGGTTCTGGCCACAGATAAGGTAAGTTGTTTTGATATGGGGACCCCAATGGGTCATTCATTTGGTATATAGACCAAGGTACCTGTCTCTCACCCCCTTAATACAAGCAACAATCAAAAGGATGTGAGCCAGATCTTCTACCTCTGCCGCTCTGCAAATGCAGTGATGCTCATTGCAGGGTATAGAATGGAATCTCCCATCTCTGACCATTGTGTCAAGCTGTTTGAATCTCACTCACGTAAATATCTCCCTAAGATGTTTTGGTAGTTGTAACTTCAAATAGCTGTCTACTTGAAAAGTATGATTGTATTTGGTCAGACATTTCAAGTTACCCCACCTTACTAGGAATAGCTATATCATTTTGTGCTTCTATATCCTTAATTCTTTGGGCAATCATCATAAATAAATGCCAGTTGTCAAGCATCCAAATTTTGATCATCATATGACCATGGGGATGCAGCAAGAGTTGCATGAAAAATGGTCTTAAGTCACTTTTTTTCAGTGCCATTGAAAAACTGTCACTAAATGAATGGGTTGCAAAGCAAAGACTACAATTGTTAAAGCAGCCAAAACTTTCACATGTATTTTTTAAAAAGTTGGACTGATTTAATCAATAACAGGAAAGCGAAAGGAGTATGTTTTTGAAGTAAAGGTAAAGGATATAAGAGTTGTGATGGTGCAGTGGTTAGAATCAGGAGTGGATTCTGGCTGGCACTACTGCCAATTCACTCGTGGACATGCTGCGTGAATGCGCAGTACAATAAAAATTGTCTGTGCATGCTCAGAAGTGAAAAACAAGATGGCGGTGCCTACAGCACCACCCAGAGAACCGGTTTAGGGGCATGGCAAGCCTGGGTCACTGTTGGTTCCAGCGACCCAGGCCACTGAACCACTACCAGTTCAGCCGAACTGGTCCGAACCGGTAGGAACCCACCACTGGTTAGAATACAGTACTGCAGGCTACTGCTGCTGACTGCTGGCTGTCTTCAATTTGGCAGTTCAAATCTCACCAGGCTCATGATTGACTTAGCCTTCTATCCTTCCAAGGTCGGTAAAATAAGGACCCAGATTGTTGGGGGCAATAGGCTGACTCTGCAAACTGCTTAGAGAGAGTTGTACAGTACCGTGAAGTGGTATATAAGTCAAAATACTGTTGCTATTCCACTGTCCAGTTGTGCCTGAGTTAAGGAGCAGGGCTTATCTCTGTTCCTTGCCCGAGAGAGCCAGCATTGTCCAAAGACATTTCTGCAGTCATGTGGCCAGCTTGACTATACACCAAGGCACATGTAACATTGTTATCTTCCCACCAAAGATGTACCTATTTATCTACTTGCACTTGCATGCTTTCAAACTGCTAGGTAGGCAGGAGCTAGGGAAAGGAATGGGAACTCACCACATCGCAAAGCGCTCGGGTCTCAAACCTGAGCTGTCAGCTTTCCAGCTGACTAAGCTCACTGAGCCATTGCAACCCCTGTTTTTAAAGTAAGAATTTTAAAAGATGGGTATCAATATGAGCCTGTTAAAAAGACACAGCAGTGAGAAATTTCAGTCCTACGAGAATTGGTTTCCATTCCATCTTAGATGTCAGTGTTGGCCCTGTTTGCACTCTTCCCCCCCCCCACTATCTGCTACTCAGAAGGGTATTTTGAAGGAACCTTAAATGGGGCCCATGGAATTTGGGATCTTAGGACCAGCCATAGTTAATGAACCACCAGAGTTTGGTAATCTGCTTTCTGCTACTTCTCATAAGCTTGGAAAATGGTCAACCATCTGGAATCCATATTATACAGTTTTGGATGGTGTTCAACTTCAGAGAAGGGGTCATATGTTTCACAGGCCTGGTCACCTGATAAAGGCTCTGTGAGTCAAAAACATTTTCAACAGCAACTTATAATAGACACTTTGATCCCAGTTACTCCCCTCGTTTCCCTCCATTTCAAAACTATAGCAAGATATGTGCTTGATTATTGATGAAGGAAGCCAAGGGAAGCCTAGACAGTTCCCAAACAAGCCATTTTGTTTTACCCAAACTTCAGAGTGTTGTGTGATTTAAAGCACTCAGCTCTCCTATTCTCAAACAGCTGCTTTTATTTTTATTTTTAGCTTTTATAGACAGTAGAGGGAGCTGTTGGTATTAGTTTTGGTGCCCCGGTTGCCTGTTCTCCTTTGTCCTTTAATTCAATGTTTGAATTCAAGCCACAGTTTTAAATACACTGGCATTAATATGCAAAATGGAACATGGAAAAAGAGATAAGTTCCTCTAAACCTTCAACGTTTCTTTCAGATTTCAGGAAGTTTTTGTGGGACATTTTTATTTATTTTTCATTTACGTTCAGACGTCCGTAATATTGGCTATTTTAATTACAAGGCATTTAATTACAAGAAGCTCTTAGCTGATTCACTCTGCAAAAAAAGAAAGAAAGAATAATGTACACTTTTTAAAATAGAAGAAAACGAACTTAAGCTGTTTTGTCAGTTAGGAACTCTCCCTCCCCCCCCCCTCCCCGGTTTCTGAAGAGGGATTAGAAGGAGCACGGGAATTTTCAGTTTTATTTTGGGGGGTCTTTGGGGGATCATTAAGAAGGTAAAATTTATGGCAGGTTCAAAACCACATTCGTCTTTTGGTAAAGCCCCCTTGCTCAATTTGTCACTGTCAATGGACTGAGACCAATTTATACCCACCCAAAAACATGCCATTTGAATCATATTCGTTTACTGAAATAATACAAGTAAATCTCACAGATGCATGTCATTTTCGCATATTATTTTGGAATGGGACATCAGGTTTAAAAGTAGCCAATTTTACAGCCAATTGCATATTCCTGCTTTCTCCCTTTTGTAGAGCACAGAAGTCTAATAAGCTGGGAGGGAGCCAGAAAGGACAGTGTTGAACAGACATTGCTTCAAAAGTAATGGGGAAAAAGTAGTGGGAAGAGACAGTTTAACTTGCTGGGGATTTGACGTTTTAGCTATGGCTGCTGCTGCTGCCTTTTAGGTCTTGAACAATTCTCTTCTACTTCTCGTCTAATATAACATGAATTGATAGGAGCCGAGGCCAGAGGAGTCTTTTGGGAAGGGGAATCATCTTCATTTATTTGACACTCCCACACAGATGCTCCTGGCCTAGGACATAACAGAGACAAATGCCAGAATCCAGGTCTTATTTAGGTTAGTCTGATAAACCATTATGTGTCAAACAAGATGATGTAGATCAGGGGTGTCCAAACTTGGGAACTTTAAGACTTGTGGACTTCAACTCCCAGAATTCCCCAGCCAGCCATGCTGGCTGGGGAATTCTGGGAGTTGAAGTCCACAAGTCTTAAAGTTCCCAAGTTTGGACACCCCTGATGTAGATAGTAAGGGAAAATGACCCTGAAAAAATATGTAAGAACTGTTACCAAGGCCAAAAAGAAAAAAAGGTCAAAATATTATTTGAGCTTTGAGAACAAAATAATACTCAGAAGCATCTTGTGCAAATGCCTCACTGATTCACTGGGATATCAAAGCAAGAGTTAGGATAGTATAATCAAACTTGCCAAGTTTCTGTTATTGTAACTTATCTCAATAAAGTATAGTTCTAGACTTCCTATGGAGTTGATTTTCTGGTCTGGTCTACCTAGTGGGAAGGACAAGTTGCTATAATCCATACACAAAGAAAGCTACTATACTTCCAATCTTGATTTTGGATCAAAAGAAGCACTTGGGCACCTGCTAAATATTGCATCAGTGACACGGGAACACTTTATGGTGAGTTAATAATCACACATCAATAGTGTAATGATGTGAGGCCAATAGTGACAATAATGTTCCTTATTTCCCTCAAAATAAAATACCAGGCATTTCCCTCAAAAGGATGCATGTAATCAGACTCATTCATTCATTCATTCATTCATTCATTCATTCATTCATTCATTCATTCATTCATTCATATTATGTGAAGCCTGCCATTTCATCTAAATTTTCCAGATCCACTTTAACCGGTATAGGACAAAGATCCTGGGAAAACATCCTTCTGTGCTGCTTGTTTGACATGGCCACTCTTTAATCAGACATGGGAGCAATATGTATAGGTGTCATTTGGTAGCATTTGCATTACAGACAAGGTTATTTCAGATCACTGACATTAATTGGTGTGTTTCTGCAGCCTTAATTATTCCTACCATCTTCCCGGACAATTCTCTTATACTACATTCTAGGATGATGCAGAAAATTCAATTCATCACTAGAATCACCAAATAGTCAACTTTACAGAAAACACCAACTTGTAATTGGACCAACAATCCAGATCAAGTGCTAGACTTAAAGATAACAAGCCAAAAGAAAGAACAGGAGAAACATTAAGCATCTGAACAGCAGATTTCATCAGCTCACTGTCTTCCTCAAAATCAATTATTCATTAATAAATGTCTCCAAATTCGTAGCATGGTCTATAGATCAACATATGTAACTGTTATATGAACATATACTAGCTAGAGAGCCATTGTAGCCTAGTGATTAAAGTGCTGGATTAGGAGCTGGGAAAGCCAAATTCTAGACTTCCCTTAGCTACAGAAGTCACCTGGATGACTTTGAGCAAGTTATTCCCTCCTTGCCCTAAAGCAACATAAAGCTATGCAACAGGTTACTTGGGAAACAAAACCTTTTGTTGCATCATGCATCTATCATCTTTACTGTAAGAACTAGGCACGTACACAATACAACACGTGGCCTCCCAACCAAGTGGGATAAATAATAAGAAAAACAATATGTAAATATAAAGCCTGCTTGTGCTTTTTGTTTTAGTGTATTTTGGTCTCTGTGGGGAGATGCAAGTGATCCTCATATCAATGATACATGCTTCTATCTATGGAAAAGTGTAATTTTTGCATAACCCCATAATTTTTCCCAATCAAAAGACTGAGGTATACGCACCTACATTTTAAGTACATGCACATTCATATACAGGTGAAACTCGAAAAATTAGAATATCTTGCAAAAGTTCATTTATTTCAGTAATGCAACTTAAACGGTGAAACTAATATATGAGATAAGACTCTTTACATGCAAAGCAAGATAGTTCAAGCCGTGATTTGTCATAATTGTGATGATTATGGCTTACAGCTCATGAAAACCCCAAATCCACCATCTCAGAAAATT
The DNA here is from genome assembly GCF_964273705.1 of Natrix helvetica. Lineage (NCBI taxonomy): Eukaryota > Metazoa > Chordata > Lepidosauria > Squamata > Natricidae > Natrix > Natrix helvetica. Next base: position 80,751,673 of record NC_138552.1, read on the forward strand.
AGAATATTACATGCAATCAATAAAACAAGGATTGTACATGGAACAATATCGGACCTCTGAAAAGTATAAGCATGCATATGTACTCAGCACTTAGTTTGGGCCCCTTTTGCAGCAATTACTGCCTCAATGCGGTGTGGCATGGAAGCTATCAGCCTGTGGCACTGCTGAGGTGTTATGGAAGACCAGGATGCTTCAATAGCGGCCTTCAGCTCTTCTGCATTGTTCGGTCTCATGTCTCTCTCTTTCTCTTGGTAATGCCCCATAGATTCTCTATGAGGTTCAGGTCAGGCGAGTTTGCTGGCCAATCAAGCACAGTAATCCCACGGTCATTGAACCAGGTTTTGGTGCTTTTGCCAGTGTGGACAGCTGGAAAATGAAGTCAGCATCCCCATAAATCTCATCTGCAGAAGGAAGCATGAAGTGCTCCAAAATCTCCTGGTAGACGGCTGCGTTGACCCTGGTCTTAATGAAGCACAGTGGCCCAAAGTCCTGTTGCTCAGTGGTCCAAAGTCCTCTTTTCTGATGAGGCAACTTTTGCCAAAAGCACCAAAAACTGGTTCAATGACCGTGGGATTACTGTGCTTGATTGGCCTCTCCATTCTTCCTCCATACTCTGGGTCCTTGGTTTCCAAATGAGATGCAAAAGTTGCTCATGTAATGAGTCTTATCTCATATATTAGTTTCACCTTTTAAGTTGCATTACTGAAATAAATGAACTTTTGCACGATATTCTAATTTTTCGAGTTTCACCTGTATCTGCACTAGAGTACCCATCTAACCACAATGCATTTGATATATGTTACAAGAAGTCGTTAATTCATGACTGTGGTGAGGGCGATAATTTCTATTGCTAAACAAAGCTGCTGTTAAGGGAGACATGCCCAATTTTGTGACCTCTTTTGCCACAGTTGTTAAGCGAATTACAGCAGTTGTTAAGTGAATCATGCAGTTGTCAAGCAAATCCAGCTTCCCTCCCTCCTGCACCGACTTTGCTTGTTGGAAGCCAGCTGAGAAGATCACAAATGGTGATCGCATGATCTTGGGTAAGTGCAACTGTCATAAATACATGCCAGTTGCCAAGCCATTTTATAGTTTTACATGACCCTGGGGATACTGCAGCAGTCATAAGTGACTTTTCCACTGCCATTGTGACCTTGAACAGTTGCTAAACACAACTGGGCTCCAAATTTGTGTTGCTGAGTGAGACATTAGTTAGATGAGTTTTGCTCCCTTTTCCATTTCTTGTCACAGTTGTTAAATGAATCACCGCGGTTGTTAAGTTACTAACCCAGTTGTTAAGTGAATCTTACTTCCTCATTGATTTGCTTGTCAGAAGATTGCAAAAGGTGATCATGTGACCCTGGGACATGACCACCGTCATAAATATGAACCAGTTTCCAAACACCTAAATTTTGATCACCTGCCCATGGGGATGTTGCAAAAGTGGTAACGTGAAAAACAGTAATTAAGTCACCTTTTTCCGTGCCATTATAAGTTTGAACGGTCACTAAATGAACTGTTGTAAATCGAGGACTACCTGTATATGGTAAGTGGCTGGGTAGGTTAACTGTTTTAAGTAAAACAATTGGATCCAGTTAAAAATGTCTTAAACACGCTCAGTAAAACATGATTCACAAAAGGCTCCTTTAAGAACAGAGATGGAAAACATGAAGTGAACAAAACTTCATTTGTCTTATTTCACTATGTTTACCTAAAAATCTGGCTAGGATGTACAGGAGATTAAAACATGCCATACCTGCAAAAGGATGAGGCTGAGAAAGTCTCCTTCATCTGCATGCAAATCCAGTCAAGTGCTCCGAATTCTTCTCTCCCAGTATTGTTTAGAAGGCCCTCATTTACATTCTGATTCTCCAAATTGAGGTATTTACAGTATATTATGGGATGTTGGAATAGGATGGCTTTGTTTCTCACTTCAAAACACAAAGCATTTTTTCAGCACTTAAAATGGCAGAGAAAGGCTGAGATCCTTGAAAACCTGAGCTGGCTGTGTTGCATAATATTTTCTTTTCTCCAAAGGGTGAAAAGACAACCTGCAAAACAAAAGCTATGTTCTGTTTCTTTCTTCCCACCTAGCTTAGCTCTGAGCCAAAGGGAGCATGCTTCTGAAAGAGTTAAGATTGGACTTGTTGATTCTGTACTGAAAGAGAGCTAAGTAAGGAGAAAGCATTTGCTAGTGGTGCATATCCTCTTACAGATAGTCCTCGGCTTACAACCATTATGGTGGTGCAGTGGTTGGAATGCAGTACTGCAGGCTACTTCTGCTGACTGACTGCTGCCAGCAGTTCAATTCTCACCAGCTCAAGATTGACTTGGCCTTCCATCCTTCCAAGGTCAGTAAAATGAGGACCCAGATTGTTGCTGAGGGCAATATGCTGACTCTGTAAACTGCTTAGAGGGGGCTGTAAAGCACCATGAAGCGGTATATAAGTCTAAGTGCTATTTCTATTTGTTTAGTGACAATTGAAAGATACTACAGCACTGAAAAAAGTAACTTACTATCCGTCTTTGCGCTTATGGCCATCACAGTATCCCCACGGCCATGTAATCAAAATTGGGCACTTGGCAATCTTCTCTGCTGCCTTCTGACAAGCTAATTCAAAGGGAGAAGCTGAATTTGCTTAATGACTGTTTCACTTAACAACTGTAGGAAAAAAAGGTCGCAAAATCATTCATGACACTTACTTAGCAGCAGAAATTCTGGTCTCAATTGTGGTTGTACGTTGAGGACTACCTGCACCCTTTATGTCTTAAGCTGGGAGAAAGAACTTACTGAATGGATGTCAGCTCCGGCCATTGGGCAAAATGGGTTCCAAAAGAGGTGAGCTGGGGAGCATGGGGTGGTATGCCTCTGTGGTCCTGAGCCGCTGGCAAGCCCAGACACCAATCCTCTGGGTCGTCTTGGGTTCATAGCAAGGACTTTAGGGCACCGCACCTGGGAGCGATATTCCATCACAGACATCCCACAAAACCAGGGGAAAGGAGTCCGTCAACTCCTAACTAATGGCACTTCGTAGCTCCCCAGATGCTGTCTCTGTGGTAGCGTGCCGCATGTCAGCTCCGGCCAGCTCAGAGGCCTGGAGCTGCCATTTAGGGGAGAAGACTGGGCCAGCTGCCAAGACTCACCGCCCCACCTACACAAACTGAAGAAATTCATGCTAACAATCCATGATTAATTGCCGGGTAGTTATCTTAATTACCAATGTAGCTATAAAAGGTGGTGGGGAGCTTCGGGTAGCAGCTCTGACAATTTATTCATTGCCTTAGTGCTTTGTTGGTCAGTTCGTGCCAAAGGAAGAATGCAAACTGCATTACAAACCGTTTCTGTGTTTGGCTGGTTTCATTAACCCTTCGGAACCTGACAATAGATATATATATATATAATAAGATAAACTCTACACCTAAATTAACAAAATGCAATTTCTCTGTTCTCAAAACATGCTAAACCCAGAACAGAGCAGAATAACCGAGTTGGGAGGAAGACCTTGGAGGTCTTCTAGTCCAATCCCCTGCTCAAACAGGACACCCTTACAATATTTCAGACAATCTCTTCTTAAAAACCTCCAGTATTGGAGTACCCACAACTTCTGGAAGCAAGTCGTTACACTGATTAATTGTTCTGTCAGAAAAAATCACCTTAGCTCCTGGTTGGTTCTCTCCTTGATTAGTTTCCATCCATTGCTTTTTGTTCTGCCTTTAGCTGCTTTGGAAAATAGATCCCCCTCTTCTTTGTGGCAGCCTCTTAGATATTGCAATACTATACTATTAAACTAGACATACTCAATTCCTGTAACCATTTGTCATATGTTTTAGCTTCTAGTCCTCTAATCATCTTTGCTGCTCTTCTTTGCACTCTTTCTAGATCTCAATTTTTTTTTTTTACAACATGGTGACAAAACTGGATGCAATATTTCAAGTGTGGTCTTACCAGGGCATTATAAAGTGGTGCTAACATTTAATGACAACATGATCTTGGTTCTATCCCTCTGTTAATACAGCCTAGGACTGTGCTGGCTTTTTTGGCAGCTGCAGCACACTGCTGGCTCACATTTAAGTGATTGTCCACTGGGATTCCAAGATCCCTCTCACAGTTTTTGCTCCCCACATGCAGGTAAAAACTTTGAAAAAGTAAGGCTGCAATTTATCCTACTAAGCTTCTGGTCCAAGGTCTGGAAATCCATTTTAAAAAGCCAATATTATGACTTAACACAATGGCTTAGTTCACATCCAAGCACAATTATTATGCTATCACAACACACTGAACCACAAATCTTGTTTCAGCCTACCCTATTAGGCAGGGTAGGCAATTATGGCCTTTTTGTAACCTGTGGACTTCAAGTCTTGGAATTTTTGAGCCAGCATGGAATTCTGGGAGTTGAAGTCCATAGGTCATAAAGGGGCCATAATTGCCCACCTCTGCTATTGCCTACTCTATGTACTGTATTTTTTGGAATATAAGACGCACCTTTTTCCCTCAAAAAAGAGGCTGAAAATCTGGGTGCGTCTTATACACTGAATACAGCATTTTTGGCCTCCCGAAATACCGCCCCCTTCACCAAAATGGCTGTGCATAGCTTCTAAGAAGCTTTTAGAGAGCTTCTGGGGGCTGGGGAAGGCAGAAATGAGCAGAAAACAGCCCATTTTTGTTCAATTTTACCCCCACCCCCAGCCCCCAGGAGCACTCTATAAGCTTCCTAAAGGCTATCCATGCCCTCTATTTTAATGAAAAACAGGCCCATTTTCACGAAAAACGGGCCATTTTTGCTCATTTTTGCTCCCCCACCCCGGAGCGCTCTGCAAGCTCCCTAAAGGCTATTCATGCCTTTTTTAGGTGAAAAAACGGGCCCGTTTTTGTGAAAAACGGGCCATTTTGGGGAAGTTTGTCGAGTTCAAAAACTTTTTTTTGTATTTTCCTCTTCAGAACCTTGCTGCATCTTATACTCTGGTGCGTCTTATATTTCGAAAAATACGGTATGTTGTAGAGACAAAAATATTTTTTTCTCCATGTAACTACTCCTGTACCATCTGTTGCAATGGTGGGTTGCTATCCGGTTTACTACCAATTCGCTCGTGCTCGCACGCAATGCTTCTGCGTATGCACAGAAGCATCCGGGCAGGTGGGCGGAGCCTCCCGCCACCGCCACTACTGGTTTGGCCAAACTGGGAGGAACCCAGCTCTGTTGCAATTCCTAAAAAACTTATCAAGAAGATTAAAGGCCCTCATGAATAATGAGGGATAAAATTTTGGTAGCTCTCAGTGGGAATAAGGAATACCAACTATTCTTTCTTTAAGCTTCAGTAAACCTTTAGGATCCAAACTGATTGAGTCCATCTAGTCCCTATCTAGGGATGATATTCACTTACTTTCCCTACCAGTTCACAAATGTGAGCGTGCATGCATATCCACGCATGCGCTCAGCCTTCCGTGCATGCGCTTAGGCTTGAAAATGTGCCTAAATAGGATGGCATAGAGACAGGGCAGGTGGGCAGGCCCAGCTGCGATTTCTACTACTGGTTTGGGTGAACCAGTCTGAACCAGCTGAATACCACCTATTGAATAAGAAGTACCAGGTTTGGAGTAGTTCACCATCAGATATCACCACCAAGATGGATTGAAAGTCTTAACCTGTGCGCCATCTACCTAACATCTGAAGACAATGATTACACTCACAATAAACAAGCAGATTCCTCAAACAGCTATCAGTGCCCAGCAATTCACAAACTATCCATAGCATAATACAGTCTTGCAGTTAACACTGGACAGCTGCCATACCTATTTTTCATTACAACATATTCATGATGTAGTGTTACAATAGATAAGATGTGTGTATATGTGAAGGGGTGTGTGATAAGATATAAAGCATGTAAGTTAATGTATGATAAAGCATACTGAGAGCTATATACCCTGGGATATCTCTGCCCAGTTGTGTTTACTTTAGACATATCCGTTTTGGACTACAGTCATAGATGTAGCTAGCACACCTACCATATTTTCTAGAGTATAAGATGCACCTTTTTCCCCAAAAAAAGAGGGTAAAAATCTGGGTGTGTTTTATACACTAAATATAGCATTTTTTGCCTCCCCAAATCCCACCCCACGCATCCCATTTTTAGCAAAAATGGACGTCCAGAGGGTTTGGGAGGCCTGCAAAGTCGGAGGGCAAAAACAGCCCGCTTTTGAGAAAAATTGATCTGTTTTTGCTCTCCCAAGCCCCCAGGAGCATTCTGCAGGCCTTCCAAAGTCTCTGCATGCCCCATTCTTTTGCAAAAGATGGATCCGTTTTCATGAAACAGGCCATTTTTTGCTTGTTTTTTGCCCTCCCCAGCTTCCAGGAGCACTCTACAGGCCTCCCACACCCTCTTCATGCCCCATTTTTGTGAAAAATGGGCCATTTTGTTGCATAAAAAACCCCAGTTTCACATTTTTGCCCTCCTTGGCCCCCAGGAGGACTTTGCAGGCCTCTCAAACTCTCCACATGGCCCCTTTTCACAAAAAACAGGCTGTGCAGAGGGTTTGGGAGGCCTGCAGAGTGCTCCTGGGGTCCAGGAAGGGCAAAAACATTTTTTTATTTACCTCTTCAAAATCTTGGTGCGTCTTATACTCTGATGCGTCTTATAGTCTAGAAAATACGGTATTTATTTATCTCAGAATAGGTTCATTGTCCCCAACCCTGCTCTAGGTTTCTGTAAGACGTTGGTTTTTGGCTTTTCGTACCATATTAAATGGATGGCTACTACAAACAATCTGTACTTTATTGTACTTTGTCTAAAAGAAATTAAGCTAAATAAATGTCTCTAGATTTAAGTATCAAGATCAAAGAGTGATATTATCCATGGTAGTGCTCAAAATGTGATACACTTTAAGGCAGTGGTGTCCAACCTTGACAATTTTAAAACTTGTGGACTTCAACTCCCAGAATTCCCCAGCCAGCCATGGGGAATTTTGGGACTTGAAATCCACAAGTCTTAAAGTGACCAAGGTTGGTTTAAGGTATACAATCATTCAAGTCTTCTGAAGTTCATTTCTATTATAAACAAGAAATTTTGAGACTATCATCTTACATTATTGAGCTGGATTAATATGTGCAAAACTATGATTTGGGTTTAAGAGGGTTTAACATTTATTTCACCTGCAACATTAATTTTCATGGGAACTTTCAATTTAAGCTCTTTTTGAATTACAATATCTAATTAAATTTTAATTGTAAATCATGTCCAGACATTAGTTGTTTCCCGACTCAAATTCTTTAGCACATATGGTGCTAGTATAAACTTGTGCCAGCCTGCCTACTCTGTGTAATTTTGCATGCAAATAGTTTTGTGTCTCTATTGAGGTGCTAGAACATGTTTAGTACACTTGAAAATATTTGCATTGCAAAAGAAGAGTCAAATCTCTTGAGGAAAACCAATTTTATCATTTTTTTAAAAAAATTAGGAGACGACACTGAGCACAGTGCTAAGGACTGTTCTATGAAAAATTAAGTTGATGGTGAAGCTGACATTTTAAATCAAGCTACACAGAAGGAAGACATGCCAATGTTTTGGCAAGTTTCACAGTTACTTTGAAATGGTTCCTGTGATTAGTCACCACTGTTTTTTCATTAAATGCCATTCCCCACTTTGTCAGGGTAAGTTCTTAAAAAATGGAATATGGAATATATGGTTTTGGACATATCCATGAGTACCATAAATGTACATTACTTTTATTCTGGTTTAACTCTCGTAGTTATTACAAACGGTTGGAAGAAATTATGACTAGGTGACAGTTCTAGGATATTTGTTTAAATTTTCTACGAATGTTTACAGACTTGCACACTGCTCAGGGATCAAAGAGAGGAAAATAATTGTTAAGCCATTTGATGTCCATAGTTGAAGAGATGCCTGCTTCAAATCTTTCAAATGCAGTTAGTCCTTAACTTACAACAGTCCATTTAGTGTCCATTCAAAGTTACAATACAATACAATAGTAGAGTTGGAAGGGACCTTGGAGGTCTTCTAGTCCAACCCCCTGCCTAGGCAGGAAACCCTATACCATTCCAGACAAATGGCTATCCAACATCTTCTTAAAGACTTCCAGTGTTGGGGCATTCACAACTTCTGGAGGCAAGCTGTTCCACTGATTAATTGTTCTAACTGTCAGGAAGTTTCTCCTCAGTTCTAAGTTGCTTCTCTCGTTGATTAGTTTCCACCCATTGCTTCTTGTTCTGTCCTCAGGTGCCTTGGAGAATAGCTTGACTCCCTCTTCTTTGTGGCAACCCCTGAGATATTGGAACATTGCTATCATGTCTCCCCTAGTCCTTCTTTCTCTTAAGCTAGACATACCTAGTTCCTGCAACCGTTCTTCATATGTTTTAGTCTCCAGTCCCCTAATCATCTTTGTTGACACTGGAAAAAGTGATTTATGACCATTTTTCACAGTTGTAGCTGTAGCATCCCCATGATCAATTCAGATGTTTGGCAACTGGTTCATACTTATGACCATTGCTGGTTGCAACCTTTTGACAAGCAAATCAATGGAGAAACCAGATTCACTTAACAACCGGGTTACTAACTTATCACTGCAACGATTCGCTTAACAACTGTGGCAAGAAATGTCATAAAATGGAACCAAACTCACTTATCAAATGTTTCAGTAACAGAAATTTTGGGCTCAATTGTGGTTGTAAGTCGAGGACTACCTCTACTTGAGGCAGGGAATATTGACTGGAAAAAGAGAAGAACATGTCGGCCCCACAATCTTAGTCCCTCTGCATTCTCAAAATATTTAGCACAATAGCAGAAAGTTCAAGAAGACACAGTCCATAGCTTCAAGCTGTCTTCATCCTTGACCTGAAATTGACAGACTTGTGAACCACTTAATATCAAAGCACATATCGGACTCAGATCAATATTTCTGCCATCCTAATGCCAAGAAAAATAATTTTCCCGTTTTTTTTCTTTTGAATATATATTTAACTTAGAGGGAGATTTCTTAAAATATGTACCTAATCTATACTATAAATCTTCATAGAGCTGTGTAGCTTGTGGAACTGGTATATTGAACTTTTCCTTGTATATCATCTGAACACCGATTGTTAATTTTTCTCTACATAATTTATATCCTGTCGGTCATGTTTTGTCCCCTGGATTCTATAAAAAGTGTCTTATCATTGTGCATTCTCCTTCCTTGTAAAATTACAATATCTTTAACTATAAATTCATCAATATGCAAATAACGTGCCCGGAATATGTCACGTTGCTCTATAAAATGTTTCAGAGGTAAGCCTGCTGTCAAATGGCATTGACTCGAAGTAAGTCATGTGGGCTAGAGTAATCTTTTATAATCTTCCAGAAAGTATTTCCTTAATATAATATAATGAATGCTTTTGTTTCTTAGAACTGTTTCTTTGGATCATAGTTGATAGGTACAAAACAAACATTAAAGTGAGCTGCTGCTTTATAAGAATTTCCGCCACAACCAAAACTGGCACCTACGGTTTTTAACCATGCAAATTCTTCACAAATGGGATTTGCAGGAATTTAAGGAATGAGTTTACTAGGCCCAATTTGTACATGGGAGCAGGGGTGGGCTTCAAAAATTTCAGCAACAGGTTCTCTGCCCAGTTGCTGTGGGCGTGGCCATGGTGGGCGTGGCTTAGTCAGCCTCCTGCACCAACGTGACAGGAGGCATTTTCATCTCACCCAGGCTCCGGAGGCTTTCCTTGAGCCTTTGGAAGGGCAAAAACTGCCTCCCCCAGGGTCCGGAAGCCCTCTGGAGCCTGGAAACGGGCTTGTTTCTAGCCTTCCAAAATTTCCAGGAGGCCCATTTTTCCCCTCCCAGAGCTTCTGTGCGGGCCCTGTACTTACCTCACATCCAAAACAGGCTGTGTGGAGACTTCTGGGAGGGGCAGGGTGGGAGGGGCCAGCCAGGGGTGGGATTTGGAGTTCTCCAACTGGCCATAACGTTAGCTACTGGTTCTCCCGAAGCTGGGCGAACCCGTAGCAGCCCACCCCTGCATGGAAGTGTACTTCCATGTGATGATCACACACCAGATGAGACATATAGTGCATTCCGTTCTGATTTTATACTGGCTAAACCACAGGTGTCAAACTCGATCACATCATGTGACATATCATGACGTATTTCAATGGTTTTTTTTGCCTTTGCAGAGTTGGGATGGGTGTGGCCTGCACCCAATGTATCCGGCCTGCGGACCGCCAGTATGACAGGCTTGGGTTAGACTTAATTCTAGTTTAGATTTCATGTTTATCCCTTTTCTCCCTTTGCCACAATAAAAGAACATAGTGGCTCGAGTGGTTGGAACTCTGAGCAGGAGGTTAGCAAGCCCACGTTCGAGACCTGAGAGCTGCCATCGGGCAGGGTTGAGTTCTTGTCCTTCACTGCAGCACCTGCTGGTGACATGAAAGGAGTGCCCAACTGGATGTCCCCAGGGGCGACAGTGGTGTCACCGGCTAATCGTTTCAACCCGGCAGTACCTGAGAGCTTCTGACATGAGTGTAAAAACAATAAATAGAAACAAGTACTGTACAGACAGTCCTTGAATTTACCCCCATATGTTTAATGACCATTCAAAATTACAACAGCACTAAAAATAAGTAATTCATGATCATTTTTCACACTTAATGTCCATTGCAGCATCCCTTGCAGCCAGATTCACTTTACAATCATGTTACTAACTTAACAACGACAACTAACAACCATGGCAAGAAAGGGTGTAAAATAGAGCTAAATTCATTTAACAAATGCCTTGTTACAGTGGAAATTTTAGTTACAATAGTCATACATTGAGGACTATCTATACAACAACTTAGCACTATATTTTAAAATATAAGAAACTATCTCTTCATCCCATATATCATCTCTTATCTACAAAAAGGTAGTTAAAACTCATTATTCAGTCCTGGTGAGCAAGCATCCATTAAGGAAACTTCCTGACAGTTAGAACAATTAATCAGTGGAACAGAAATTGCCTCCAGAAGTTCTGAATGCCCCAACACTGGAAGTCTTTAAGAAGATGTTGGATAGCCATCTGTCTGAAACGGTATAGGGTTTCCAGCCTAGGCAGGGGGGTGGGCTAGAAGACCTCCAAGGTCCCTTCCAACTCTGCTATTGTATTGTATTGTATTGTAAGGGTTCCCAGAAATGGTACCATATTAAGTGTAACCTTGATCAAATAAACCTACTTGATATTCTTTTATTTTAGCCCTCTTAATCTTTAATCCCTTCAAATAATATCCCAAATATTGTTTTATTTTTATTTTTTATTTGTCTCTTCTCACAAAGTCATTCAGAACTTTTACAAGTCTCTTTGGTAAATCCAATAGGAGAAAATTATTCAAATCACTCTTTTGGTTTGTCCTTTGTGTATTCCTTTTAATTATTAAGTTATCAGTCTGTTTCATTTGTATATGCAATGCAGCATCTTTTTCAATATCATTCTTATATTTTGCATTTTCAAATTCACTTTCAGATTTTCTTAGTCTTGTGTGGTAAAATTTCCAAAATATCTTTTAAAAACAGTCTGTCTATAATGACAAAGTGTTAAGATAAATGTCTGGATCTATTATAAAAATATTGTTCAATAGATTCAACATTAAAAGTATTTTGCTCCATTTGAGCAGTCAAATTTAAGTGTTCTTTTCCCTTAGTTGCAATCTTCAGTTCCACCTACTGTGTTTCCCCAAAAATAAGACAGGATCTTATTTTCTTTTGACCCCCGAAATAAGCATTGGCCTTGTTTTTGGGGAGATCTTATTATTTTTGAAGTGCAAGGGGTGGTGAGTATAGCCACCTCATGGCTGTTGCTGTGTTGCAATATTTTCAGAGAGGGCTTATATTTGGGCAAGGGCTTATTTTAGCACATGTGCTCAAAAGCCCGATTAAGCTTATTATCCGGGGAGGTCTTATTTTCAGGGAAACAGGGTACTGTCCAATGTTCACCTTTGCATTCTAACATGTTTTCTGATAATAATTCAAAACAACATTTCCTCACAGGAAAAATAATTTTGATTAATTTCAAAATCTTACTTCAAATTCATCTGGACCCTTAGTCTGTTTATAAGTTTCAAAAATCAATGTTATATACTGTTCATTCCTCCCAAAGAGGCTGTTTTTTTTAAAAAAAATGTCTAAATTTATATTTGAAACTTATTTTGCTAAGGAATAAAATAGATTCCCCTGGTACATATTATCAAACTTGTCAATCAGAAAATTCTTAATAGTTGAAATGTAATTAAAATTAATTTCTTTTAAAAAAAGACTAAGAAATGAGGTTAGGCAGAATTGTGTATCTGTACAGCTATATTGTGGCTGTGAGCTAGGTGGAAATCCCTGAACTCCCAATCTTTCCACTCACAAGCTGCAGAAACCATAATGTTGTTTATTCATGAGGAGCAGCTGTCCAGAGTGCTAGTGGCAATCTCAACATCTCTTCTTTACCCAGAGAGGCAATGCTGGCCAAAAATCACTGATTTCACCACAATGCCATCTCTGTTCCTTCAGAGTTGTCTAGTTTGCCATGACTCATCACTGGAAGTCTTCACAAAAAGGAAAATTGTTGGGTATACGCCAACATATAGCCAATCAAAAGTCATGGATATTTTTAGGGAAGGCAATTGATTCACCAAAAGTCCAAAAGCACATTGGTAGACAGGAGAAAATATTAAAATGTATATATACAATAGCATATGCATCTCCTAAAATAGAAAAACCAGGTAAAGGAGGGAAAGGTGTTTTTTTTTCCCATTGCAGAAGCTGCAGGTTTTGCTGCTAGAAAGGATGCCAGTTAGCTAACACGGAGTGGAATATAGAATTACCAGAAATTGGGCAAAAAGAGGATATGTCTTTTTTTTTTTTGTCTTCATGTACTCTGTCCAGCAAGCACAGTATTAAAATCAAACATTATCTAGCTTTATGTAAGAAAAGAACTGGCAGAATAGAGGGAGGTGTGAAAAGAAAGATCAGTCTAGAATCACTATGTAGTCACAAACAAGCCAGATCTAACTCCCCTTGATTACTGTTGACTCTTATCTAACTCTAACCAGATGCTGTCCATTAGTTGAGAAGATTCCTGTACATAGAATTTTAGCAATGAAACCTTCACATGTGGATCTCGTCTTTCATGCCTGAAACTTTTTGAATGTCTTGGACTTTTTCTTTTTACAGTTTTCACGATAGAAATCATTGAAACTTACATATCTTTCTTTCCCCCATCCATCAATAGTCTTGATAGCCTAGATTTACATTATTTAATTTATTTCTTGTTTCCACCTATGAGCTTGAATCCTGCCCCTTTAAATTTATGATCACTGTAGTCTAAAGATTTGTTGGAAAAATATTGCAACTGAAAAAAAAAGCAGTCTTTCTAATTCTGGAAAAGAAGTTTCACATACATGTAGGCCTAAGTACATTTTTTTTTGCAGGTGTTCATTCGTAATTTTTGTCATGGGTGCCAAGAAAGTTAAATAATCAGTGTGTCATCCTTTTGTTCACATCTGTTCACCTCTTCAATGTTCCATGTTTTCCTTTCCTGTTCTGATATCTGACAACTCTAGAAGAATAAAACTTACGACCACAATTGAACCTGATTGCCTTGATTTAAGTTGAGGCAGCCATGTTACAACAGGTTTGATGACATTTTTTCTGGTGGTGTTAAGTGAATCATTCTGGTTGTTAAGTGAACACTGCAGTCATAAGTGTGAACACATTCTTCTAAGTGGCAGGTTTTTTTGCTGGAAACTTGCAAAAGACTTCATAAATTGCAACTATGTAAGTCTGGGATGCTGCAATCCATGATAAAGGTGAGCAAGCACCCAAAATGCAATCATGTGACTGGGGGGGGAGGTTGTGGTACCTCTTACCACACCCAGATGTGCTTTGGGGGCCATAAAGCTCCCAAAGACCTGTTTTATTTTCCGGTTGCTTCCTTGGGCATCAGGCCAACCAACAAGAAAGATGAAATGTTTAGTTACATAACTAAAGGGTCCTCTGTACGTTATTAGTGCCAGTGACTAACAAAGAAGAAACAGCTTGAAAGGAATACATACAGACAAGAAAAAAATAAGTATGGCTTGCAGTTCCTAGGAAATTGCATTTATTAAAGCAAGGCCTTTCAGAGCCTGGAAATGTGTTGCTTCCATGAGATGGCCCAAATACTTCTCTGTGAGAACCACAGTGATGACCTTGGAGAAAGAAAGGAGTAAAACATGAATTAAATCCAGAAAAGGAAGATAGAGTTAGAAAGAAACTTCCAGTGTCTTTGCCTTGATTATGTTTGCTATAAGAGGGAGGGAAGTGTAAATACTGTCAGAATCTTTCCAGATTCTGGAATGATATAGCATTTAAGTTGTAAATATAAGAAAAGGGGAGGGGGGGAACCAAGAATATTAGTAGGGCAAATTCCCACAAGCCTATTAATTCCCACATTTGAAGCAATATGCAAAGATATATGGATCCATTCATAATCAACAACCCCACCCAACTTTACTACTTCCAGTAATTCTTAGTCATATTTAACTATAATTTCTGAGAGGCGGGAGAATCCATGTTACTTCCCCTCTTGTCCCAACAGGTTTGCTCAGGATGACTGAGTTTCTACCAACTAGTCATCCTCTTACCAACTAATCAACAGCTTGCCGCAGAACATATGCTATTATGCTGAAGAGTTTTAGAGATATGATCAGTGGTGATTTCCAAAATTTTTACTACCAGTTCACTCGTATATGCATGACTCTTCTGTGCATGCACAGAAGTGTCCGTGAGGGTGGGCATAGCCTCCAGCCCCTGCTAATACCGGTTCAGCCGAGCCGAGCCAAACCAGGAGCAACCCACCTCTGGATATGATAACGCTCTTTGATATCCCATTGATCAGTTGGGGAGCTTGGGACCCTAAATAATCACAGCATCAACAACAAGCAACAAAAGTAGCCTCTAAAGGCCACCCTCCCCTTTCCTTTAAGTTATTTATTTATTTTATTATGAAATTTATCTCATATCCAACGACTCTATTTCATAGCTTTACTCATGCCCTTAAGCTGGGAATCAAAATAACCACTCCTTTTTTACCACCTGTGAATTGGGATGGCAAAGTGAAATAACTGTTCCAGTTCTTACTAAATGTGCATATTGTATATGCATATGCAAATAATTATTATAACAGAATGCTTTTATAGGTCAATGATTATACCCGTGGGGTAAAGGCCATTAGGATGACGATACAGCTAACATACAAATAATAAGCTCAAGTACCTTGGAAATGTACATTTTCAGAGTTCCTGGGATTTAAATGCTCTTGATACAGCAGTAAAAATATCAGAGAAGGGGGGAGGGAGGCTTAAAAGATCAGGTTAAATCTGAACTAGGACTAGGTCAGACTGAAATAAGATAGAGAAGAACATGAAGCAGCTAAACACTTTGACCATCTTCCAAGTCATGTCAGTGTAAACTGAGATAATCTCTCTAATTGCCAGATATTATATGAGAATAATGATCTTTTGTATAACATGCGAGACTCTCTGTATTCTCACATGCATGCAAGCATAATTCAAGTTGTCACCAACATACCTTTAATTTGGAAACATGATAGCAGTCCATATTGTCCAAGTAAAAGGGTAAGCAGAAGAATGTGCTGTCTGACTGAGAGAAGATGGAACATCTGTGCTTCATTGTTCTTCTCTGGACCAAAGTAGAAATGCTATAATATTTAAAGGATGGTGCCACTTGGAGAAATGGAGTACAGTTGAAGACAAGATGACTTTGTTTTGCTTTGGTAGATGAGAAACAATGGAGAGAAAGAGTGAAGCCCACTGCCTTCTAAACTCAGACCAATGTGATATATTCTGCTATGGCTGGAGGTGGTTGTTGTTGTTATCATAATTGTGATTGTGATTGTGATTGTGATTGTGATTGTGATTGTGATTGTGATTGTGATTGTGATTATGATTATGATTATGATTATGATTATGATTATGATTATGATTATGATTATGATTATTATTATTATTATTATTATTATTATTATTATTATTATTATTATTATTATTATTATTATTATTATTATTGCAATGACATGAGAAAGCTAGAGGAACATGGTGGCTTTGCTACTCCCAAGCAGTTGAATGAGTAACAGAGATAATGCTGCTACTGTGCAACAAAGAAGAGAGTGTAAGACAAAGGAATGGTTACAAATAGAAGAATTCCAAAGAACATTTAAGAATGTTACAGATCTGTAAGAAAGCAAACTTCTAACATTGTTGGTTAGCTGGCTCTGATGGAGCCTGTGTCAAAGAAATTCAAGAAGGCTGATTGAGATGGCTCTGGAGCAAAAGAACTCAGATCACGTAGTCATCCTTCAGAGAAGATTATGAAGTATAATAAGTTCCTACATGTATGTGTGCCCTGAATTGAATCTCTGGTGGTGCCCCACTCCTCCAGAACCATCTCTCCAATATTACACATGACGTACAATTCTATGCATTTAGGTGGAGAAGATTGCAACATTCTCATTTCATGTTTCTGCCTGAACACCTCCTTCTGCGTTCCCACCCTGGGAGGCATGTTACAGAATGTAGATAGGCCTATTATCTGTAATAAAATCTATCTATCTTCTAAAACACTGCCTGATCTTTGATTCTGAGGTCACCTCCTTCAGTACTGATATGAATTCAAAAACTGAGGCCCAGGGCTGCAAGTGGCCTTAAAAAACCCTTTGGAATGTAGAAATTACAATTTTGAATGTAGTAGAAGGAAAACATCTATTGATAACATGGTCAGCAGTTAAGATAACTGTATTTAATGACTTTATTTTGAATTACATTGCAATCAAACCAAGTTATTTTTGTCTTGTCCCACCTAGATTTTGGAATGAGGCCCTTATATGACATGCCATGAGCTCCATCCTCCAAAGATGTCCACTTCTGGGTACACTTCCCATCATGTTATAGAAAGTAGGAGGAAGCTACTGTAGTAACTAGATACAGTCTAATGTCCCCAATTTGAAGAAACAGGAAGAAGAAAATCTTCAGGGATCCTACTAGTGAAATGCATTACTTCAGAAGTTTTAAAAAAAAACAGCAAAGGATTTGTGTACATGCTATATTTCTGAAACACTGATTCAGGGTCAAAGAATTATCAGTTGTCACAATCTGAAGTGAATGAGACAGTTATAAAGCATGGATGCCTTTTCTTTATATATTATATGAAGGGGCCAACAAACTCTTTAAATTTGCAAGCCAAATGTTTTATACGTACCTTACTTTTTTAATTCATGTAAAGGAGCTGAGAGGGATGTGGGGGCTCAGTGGCTAAGATGCTGAGCTTGTCTATCACAAAGGTCGGCAGTTCAGGGTTCGAATCCCTAGTGCCATGTAACAGAGTGAGCTCTGTTACTTGTCCCAGCTTCTGCCAACCTAGCGGTTCAAAAACATGTAAAAATGCAAGTAGAAAAATAGGAACCACTTTTGGGGGGAAGGTAACAACGTTCCGTGCACCTTCGCCATCAAGTCATACTGGCCATATGACCACGGAGACATCTTCGGACAGCGCTGGTTCTTTGGCTTTGAAACGGAGATGAGCACTGCCCCCTAGAGTCGGGAACGACTAGCACATATGTGTTAGGGGAACCTTTACATTTAAAGGGGCTGAGGACTCTACCTCTGTCTATCTATCCATTAGCAGGCTAAGTGTCTGAAAACAAAACAGGAGTTGGTATGGGTGGGAGGAGAGAAGCGAATGGAGGACAGATTGAATTAAAAAAACCCAGAGCTCAACCCCCCCCCCCCATATCTTCTTATCAGAAAAGCAATTGGGCAGTGGCTCAGAAGGCTGTTCAATTCCAAAATAGGGTTTGCATGGTTTCCCTTAGTTTACTGCTATAGCATGCAATCTATAAATAATCACCATAGAATTTCTGATATGCAAAGAGACCCATTCCATGTTATCTTTAACCACTTTCAGAATAACAGAGTTGGAAGGGGCCTTGGAGGTCTTCTGATCCAACCCCTACTCAAGCAGGAGACCCTATACCATTTCAGACAGGTGGCTATCCAGTCTCTCTTTAAAAGCATCTACTTCTCGGATTAATGAAGCAAAGATCGAGGTCTAGGGCACGTAAAGAACAACTACCTTTACTCTGAAAGGGACAATCAGCCAAATCTTCCCCTAGAAACCAGGTGCCCTATCCAATTTTGATATGGAGTTTTCTTCCTTCTACCTTAAAGCATTTTCACCTCTTACTTCCAGGGACCATTGTTTTGTATGGATAAATTAGGAAAAGCCCTAAGCAGAAAATTTATCCTTATGCATAAAGCCTTAATAGGAACCTTCTTCAACTTTTCAATAGATGCAATGGCAATGACAATAGCACTTAGACTTATATACAGCTTCACAATGCTTTGCAGCCCTCTCTAAGCAGTTTACAGAGTCAGGATATTGCCCCAAACAATCTGGGTCCTCATTTTACCCACCTCAGAAGGATGGAAGGCTCGAGTCAACCTTGATCCTGGTGAGATTTGAACTGCCATATTGCAGGCAGCCGGCAATCAGCAGAAGTAGCCTGCAGTACTGTACTCTAACCACTGTGCTACCGTGGCAATGAGTTAATAATGGCAAATGTTAATGATGTAGGTGGTTTATAGATTTTTCTTCCCCTAAATTGGCACTGGGCTTGCCTGGATTACAGAACCACTGATACTCAATCTTGCCCTTAATGAAACACCAGAGAGATGCATATCCCATTTATTCTTTTCTGAACAAGACAGGTATTAAAAGAAGAATTATATGTTGTTTTCTTCCCTGTACATTACCAGATGGTAATCCAGGTTAGGATCATATCATGGGATCAAGAAGATATTTACATTTTGCTCCGCCTCAGCGTGCTTTAATTTCAAATTAGCACATCATGCCGCCATTTGCACTGGCAAAAATACTTCATTGGCCTCAATGGATCCTTTGCACCAAGGATAATTTGAAGGTGCAATTTAGACCGACTGAGAGAAAAAAATTAAAGTGTCTGCTATGCAAACACTAAGATCGCAGCCCAGCTGAGGTGCTTAAACTAGAAATCTTGGAGGCCCCTAAATAAAGCAGAGGTCTTATAGAAAAGATAGCATCTAGGACAAACAATGCACACAATGTGGAATTTAGGCCACCTGATTACAGAGAGAGCAATTTCAACAGAGCCCAAAGAGTTGATTTGTTTTTTCATTGTGCTATGCACTCAACCCAAATGACATGCATATGACCTTGTGAATATAATTGCAAGGAAAAATAGACTTAGGGAATATCTGCACTCCTGGATTGCCCCATTGCAAGTATGCGAAACCAACCCACCCAAATGTCTGGAGGGCAGGAGAAAATGTTGTCATTCTTTCCTTGATCCAGGCAAACTGTAAATGTCTGTTTGCGCCTGTAATTTCCTACTCCAAGCTGAAAGTAAAGTAGTGTTTTCTGGTTTTTATCTTCTCAAGTGTTGCTATTAGGTTTTCCTGCTGCGTTTTTCTTTCTTCAAAGAAACTCCCTGCACTTTTATTAGCTACTGTACAGAGGCAAAAAATTACCACTCACTTATTATTATTTTTCCAGTTTTACTTCAACATGATCTGTTTACAGATCTTTCTTAGTAGCATGGTGGCTATAACACTTTCCAGCGTGCAGAATATCCCTCATTCAAAATTTAGCAGAAAATTGATAATGATACAACCAACTCCCCCCCCCCCAAAAAAAAGAAATAAGTCTACCAATAGATAATTGCACTGTTTTGGATTGATTCGAAGTAGAAAGGTAACTGGAATAATGCTGAAACGATGTGCTAGTGGACTAATTTAAGAAACGAAAAAGTGGTACAGTGTATAACTCAGGAATTTAAAAAAATAATAATTAAAAACTCCCTGCTAGGTTTCAAATCAGTAAAACTCTGTGTTACAACTGTGTGTAATCTGCTGACAAAGATTTGTAATACAAGCTGCAGCAGCTCTTATTGAGTCTTATTGAGTCTTATTGAGTCTTATCTAGACTTCCATAACTTAAAATATTAAGTAAATATTAAGTAAAAATGTTTTCCCCAATGTCCTTCTTCCCCTCTCTCCCTCTTCTCCTTTTAAATATATACATACTACACTAGGCTTTATTTTTGTTTTTTGTTTTGTTATAATTGGCCGTAACATAACAGTCTTAATTCCAACAATCCTAGCACGACTTCAGCAAATCTTAGATTTAAGATAATTTAGTATACATTCTTGCAGTGTTTTATAGATTCTGCTATGATTTATGGCCTTTTATAGCTATCTGTCCTAGTTATTTATAGAATGTAACTAATGCCTTGTAAAATTAATTGTAATTGTATAGGCTTCTTTTCTGTTTTAATACCTCTACTCCATGATTAATAATTGTATCTTGACCTTATTTTATTCTATCAACTTTTTGACTTGTTATTTTTATTTCTATTTTAGCAAAATTGTTATGCTGTTTGTACCGAGGTGGTCTACGACCAAAATAAAATTGATTGATCAATACAAGCTGCAGCAGATGTTGCTGAGGAAAATTGAGAAAATGCAAGAAAGGAATTTCACTCTGAAGCTGGCTGTTGTATATTATGTATGCATGTTCATGCTTTAACTTCATATTTAGGTATTTTATTTCACTTTGCATGCCATATATATATATATATATATATATATATGTGTGTGTGTGTGTGTGTGTGTGTGTGTGTGTGTGTGTGTGTGTTGTAATTGTAATGATAAATAAATAAAGGGAGACTAGGATAGATCTATTTCGAGCTAATTAGCTCTCATCAGCTAGCCATACCCTTACTGGGATTAGAACCCAGGCTGTATATATCTTAGGCAGGAGTCTTAACCACTCAGCCACGGGTTCTCTTCCTTATCAGTTGAGCCAGGGAAATAGGTATGTATTTATGTTACAACCCCTGGTATGACTAAATATGGGAGGAAGGTCACTACTCCCTCTTTCTGCTCCTCGGCTTATCACAAAGACCATGCAGGCAGAAAACCATATTTTTATGTTTACTGTTGCCTTTTTATATTTGTGTTGTAATTGTACTGATAAATAAATAAAGGGAGACTAGGATAGATCTATTTCGAGCTAATTAGCTCTCATCAGCTAGCCATACCCTTACTGGGATTAGAACCCGGGCTGTATATATCTTAGGCAGGAGTCTTAACCACTCAGCCACGGGTTCTCTTCCTTATCAGTTGAGCCAGGGAAATAGGTATGTATTTATGTTACAACCCCTGGTATGACTAAATATGGGAGGAAGGTCACTACTCCCTCTTTCTGCTCCTCGGCTTATCACAAAGACCATGCAGGCAGAAAACCATATTTTTATTTTTACTGTTGCCTTTTTATATTTGTGTTGTAATTGTACTGATAAATAAATAAAGGGAGACTAGGATAGATCTATTTCGAGCTAATTAGCTCTCATCAGCTAGCCATACCCTTACTGGGATTATGGTCTTTGTGATAAGCCGAGGAGCAGAAAGAGGGAGTAGTGACCTTCCTCCCATATTTAGTCATACCAGGGGTTGTAACATAAATACATACATACATACATACATACATACATACATACATACATACATACATACATACATATATATATATATATATATATATATATATATATGTTTGTGTATCTTATAAAGTATTTTGTATAAATGCATATACATCTCAAAAGATCTGGCCACAGAAAGAACAGTTCCAGCGATTGCTTTCCTGGCACAGAAATTTGGAAGGGCACAGCAGTGTGGGAATTGTCTAAGACAGTGTTTCTCAATCTCAGCAGCTTTAAAATGTATTTCCCAACCTCAGCAACTTTACAAATTCTGGGATATGAAGTCCACACAATTTAAAGCTGCTGAGATTGAGAAACTGTCGGAGAGAAGCTGTCCCATTCGGGAGGAGTGGTCAAACCACAATAGTCTAGAGACACAAGAGGACACGATCAGACCCACCTTGCATGTCATTGAATCTTATCTAGTCTTTGTCAGGGGCAAATTGCCAATCTGGGAAGATTTCTGTGAAATAGGCAATAGAGCAATAAAGCAGCTAGTTTAAATTCCTCACATGTGAGTCTGGTTGTTCGTGCCCAACAGAAAAACTGATCTAACGGGGCAAGTAGCCAGTATTCTGGACTAACCCCCTGGAAATTCACTGCCAAACCATCTTCCCATTTGTGTCTGGAAAGCATTTTATTAAGTTGTTGGTGTATCCCCCAGCTGACATCAATACAGGATAGGAGCAGTTAAAGGACACAATATGGTAAGCCCAGAGTCACTATAATAGTGACATGGTCAGTGTATATATTTAAAAAG
Source organism: Natrix helvetica (assembly GCF_964273705.1). Taxonomy (NCBI): domain Eukaryota; kingdom Metazoa; phylum Chordata; class Lepidosauria; order Squamata; family Natricidae; genus Natrix; species Natrix helvetica. Next base: position 80,774,017 of record NC_138552.1, read on the forward strand.
AAAGAAAGAAAGAAAGAAAGAAAGAAAGAAAGAAAGAAAGAAAGAAAGAAAGAAAGAGAGAGAGAGAGAGAGGAGGGGGAGGAAGGAAGGAAGCCTATCCTTCTCCCTCTGATGTACCTAAGAACATTTTCAAAAGATAAATTCAGAAACAGGACAGTCATCTGAAGTGCTTTTTTCTTGACATCCCCTTCCAAAATTGGCAGTAATTGCATATCCATAAATTTAGCAAGAGACACACAGAGCGGCCAATGTGCATTTACAGAGCAGATTCCATAATCTTCAGTAATATTCCATAATCTTCAATACTTCCTCAAAGGAAAGCACCTCAAAGTCTGCAAAATTACATATAGGTTTATGGACCTTTACTCAGAATTAAGCCGTGTAATAAATGTAATTTATTCATTATGCTTAATGTTGAACCGAATTCCCAAATCTTTATCTCTCCCTTTGAAGCTAACAAATGTGCCTGGAAAAACATGCTGTAAGTAAAGGAATTACAGCAGATTGAAGGGTAGGCTTCCTTTCCAGCAATCTGTACCACACCATCATCCTCAGCATTTTACCAATCAAACAGATATTAGGGTTTATGAGGCGAGGCCAAAGCTGCCATATATAAAGATGAAGCTGCCATGTAAGCAGGGTGGACCAAGAGCCAGGAATGTTATGCCTTCAGAAGATAGATAAGAAGAACCAAGTCATTAAGGAACAAAGAAATAATGTACCTAAACCAGACAAAAGAAGTTGGGCACATGGGAAATCCAATCAAATCCAATAAAAAACGATGAGATTTGTAAATTAACTGCAGATTAAATGAATTGCAAATTAAATTAACAAGGCAAGAGTAGTTGCCAATGTTGTCAATCAACAAAGCAAAGCAAGTAAGGACTTTGAGAGTTAAAAGCTCATTCTTTGAGGCATCTTTAGATCTGGATTGATGGCTTCCAACCCTCTGGCTAGTACCTGCCAGCCTAGTTGAGAAGGACAAAGATAAGTGTGCGTGCATGTGTGTGTGTGTGTGCACATGTGTGAGAAAGAGCGAAAGTACACTGTAAGAAGTAAAGTTTTGCTATTACTTTAAATTCACTCGATCTCTATGTACAGGTTGTACCCAGTGGTGGGATTCAAATAATTTAACAACTGGTTCTCAGCCCTAATTATTTCTTCCAGAAAATAACTTTCTGTTAACCCAGAAAGTTAACAACCAGTTCTCCCCAAGTGGTGTGAACTGGCTGAATCCCACCACCGGTTGTATCTCAGTGGTCAGTTGAAAGCAATTTGAGTGTGCTATTTTCCAGAACTCTAGGTGTGTGAGTGACCATAAGCTGAACCCAACAATGTGCGTGTAACAGATGTTTAATCACAATGCTTGCACGCCACATATAATTTGATGCTGTCCTGGAAGAAAGAAAGTATCACATCTTAACCCACTTGCTTAGCTAGATAGTAATCTCTCTACTATCTGTAATATGACAATAAACCTACTCTGTTATCTTGTTTTCCACACCAGTTCGTTTCTTTGTGGGGAATATTTTTATGACTTCCAGGGGCATTTAAAACATACTTGTCTTTTCTTGTCTTCAATTCTAAGCGGCATGCCTTTTTCCCCTTTATATATATATTTTAGGAGTTTTTTAATTTAAGCGTTTATTTTTCTTCTGGAAACATTTGTATCATTTACCTCACCATCATCCACTTTTTAAAGTGCAGCTCGTGGTCTGACATTTGTGGTCAAAGTCCCCCCAGCTTTAAAAAAGCCCATCCTATTTTATATAATTGTCATCAAGATTATAGCAAGATTATATATGTAGAATGTTTTAAAAGCTCCACAAACGCTAATTGCACCAATGGTAATATCTAATTATAAATTGCCTGCATGAAAATCTGCCAATGCCCCTTCGTATAATGATCAAAAGTTTAAAAACGTTTTGCTTGAAAAAATGAGAACGCCAAAGTAAAATGAGAATCATATTGCAGTGTGCAGTTCACAAACCTGTAGGACTAGTAGTAGTTAGTGAGACAGGCACTCTTACAACGATTTATATATTGCAAACCCTTCCTTCAGTTAAAAACAAAAGTATTACGTTCAATAAATAAGAAGACTACAAAAATGCTCAATAGCTCTTAAATTACAATAACAAAACCTGCTATTGAATTACAGTCAATGGGTCCTCTTTTTTTTTTTTTTTGCACGTGGCTGGGAGGATATTCCAAATACCGTATCAAGAAATTAAGAAGTTTGTGGAAATGTTTATGTAGGGTTATGCTGACCTTGGTTATGCATAGGGCATGCTGAGGTCCTGGTAATGGGGTTGGAATAATACAAGTGGTTATTTGATCAGTCTCCTTTACAATTAAGTCCCATCAAAAAGGATTGGTTTTGGCATTAACTTCTTTCCTAATAGTTCATAGTTACTTTATTTGGTCATTATTGCAACCCGTCAGATTTTACTCCTATCCTATCTAATGGGGGGGGGGGGGTGTTTCCAAAAGATTTCAGTCAGCAATTGGCAATAAACATTCTGCCAGTGTGCAGCCTGCAACATTCAGCTGCAAACCTTCTTTTTATGAGCTCTTGCAAGTATTCTATCTCAGCTCATTCCAAAGATAGATTTGGGATATGTGTGTGTGTGTGTGTGTGTGTTTGTGTTGTATTTGTGCTGATAAATAAATAAAGGGAGACTAGTATAGATCTATTTCAAGCTATTTAGCTCTCATCAGCTAGCCATACTCTTACTGGGATTCGAATACCAGGGGTTGTAACACAAATACACACACACACACACACACACACACATATGAGTAGAGCCACTGATATATATATGGTTAATTTAATCAGGATCAGTCTTGACAGCCTGGAACTCCCCAGGATGATAATTTGCTCTGGTACTTTTTTTTCCCTTTGTCATCCTATTTAGTATCTTTACTTCAGCAATGAACAAAGACTCTGGACAATTTTTAACATGATCATGGTCAAGCATCTTTCAGTAGACCTGGGTTCAAACTAATGTGGACCCCAGAAGCTCACTGAACAACCTTGGATTGACCAATAATACTTGACCCAAAGCCATTTTGTAGAATTGCTGTGAGTGCACCCGCCAGTGCGTGGATTGGCCACCGGGAGGGAGAACTAATTGTCATGTGCAGTGAATGAACCAGGGACAAGTGTGTCTTGGTGACTCATCCAGGATAATGGAGCAGAGAGATGGGGGGGGGGGACAATGGAAGAGGAAGAGTATCGGTGGAGAGGCAGCTAAGGATGAACACTCACGGTAGGTCACCTGAGGCTGAGAGACTCAGAAGAAGTGGGCATGGCCAGGTGGTCCCATTCCAAGTTTAATAAAGGGTTAATTCAGATATATATCTGCCTAAGATCCTTGCATGCCACAATGGGAATACAAATATGGAAACCAACAGTTCAGCATGAATTAACTCACGAGAAGATATGTACTCTACAGTAAGAGAGAATATAAATTAGTGTTACAAAGAAATACAGACAAGTACAACATGAATCAAGACAAAGATACATTTTTGTTCATTGGTCCTCCTTTAGAATCAGAAAAATCAGGATTGGTAGTTTATCATTTCTCCAGGGACTGAGTCCACTGACTCAGACACTGTAGTAACCAATGAAAGCCTATGCAGATATTTGTAGGATTCATGAAGGTATTAGGCCAGATAACACTCATGCATAAAATATGATTGTTACGTACAGACGGACGTAGCACAGATTTGCCTGTCCCCGCGGATTGATTCGCCAAACTGCGGGAATTTTCAATCACTGTCATTGGCCAGCTAGTCTGCCAGAGCTCACTAAGTGGAGAGCTACGGCAGCCTGCTGGCAGTTCGCATTGCACCAGCTAGGGAAATAAAAGGTGCTGAAACTTTCTCAAACCTATTGTCTCTTCTTCCCGCGCCGATCTAACACTGGCCATGAAGGACAAAGGAAACTGACCATCCACCTCATGGCATCCACAGCCATCTTACAGCAAGGACGACCCTGCACTGGCCAACATCAGGATGGCATTGCTCACATCCCCCACACCTGCGATCTTCGATCCGCACTCTGAGAACTGGCACACATATATGGGACGGTTCAGGATGTTCCTGGAGGTGAACAACTACCAGGACCTACCAGACAACCGAAAGCGTGCCCTTTCCCTCACCTAACCTACTGTGGCGCAAAGACATAACAAGATGGCACAGACACTGCTCGCCACTGCCAATGTGGAATCCGTCTCTTGGACAACCCTGCAGCACACCTTAGAAGATCACTATGTCCTGTCTGCCACCCCCATGGTAAGCTGAAATTAATTATATCACCAGCAGCAAAGGGAGGGGGAGATGGTAAATGACTTTGTTGCCAGCCTCAGGGAGATCGCTACCAAGTGCGATGAGATGATGAGGGATCGGATCATTCTGGGCATGAGAGACCTCTCATTGCAAAGGAAGTTATTGGTCAGGAGACGGGTCACTTTTAAGGACGTGGTCAAGGAAGCAAGAGACACGGAATCCTCTGACAACTCCATGGCAGACATCAGGAAGGCCAGTGGGGTGCATCACGCCTATAGGGAACCTGACTGGGCCACAAAAGTCCAGGAATACGAAGAGGAGTGGGAAGACAAAGACGCCATCCACTGGATCTACCCGGACCGGCAAGCAAACCCCAGGGACTATGAAAGCAAGCAGCCCTGCTGTTCCAGCTGCATAGGATTTCATGCAAGAGCAGCGTGCAGCTTCAAAGAAGCCATCTGCCATTGGTGCCAGTGAAAGTGCCACATCACCAAGGCATGCAGAGCCACACAGCCCACCCCGTACCAGCCCAAGCCCACCATGGGGCAACACAGACCAGCTAACCCGAGACCTGGCCAGCAGCGAAGCAAGTGCCAAGAGGACCAGTACCCAGCCTCCAGAGACATCAACTACATCATCGTGGGGCATTCAGACGAGTACGAGGGGCAGTATCACACAACGGTCACCATTGAGGGAAGTCCCTGCAAAATGGAGCTGGACACGGGATCCTTCTTCACCATTGTGTCCTGGAAAACCCTAAAGCACATGAACCGCCACCAGGAAGCAACGCAAATCACAGAACGTCCATGTGAATGGACGTTCTGGATGCCCGGCTGTCAATGGATGACCATGTGACGGCCGTGGCAAGGGGGGCGTTCCACCAGGTTTGCTTGGTGCGCCAATTGCACCCCCTATTGGACTGGGGCGCCCTGCGCACAGTCACACATGCACTGGTGATGTCCCGACTGGACTATTGCAATGCTCTCTACATGGGGCTTCCCTTGAGATGCACCCAAAGGCTGCAGTTGGTCCAGAACGCGGCCGCGTGGGCAATTATGGGTGGTACCAGATACTCCCATGTAACACCTCTCCTGCGCGGGCTGCACTGGCTACCTGTGGCTTTTCGGGTGCGTTTCAAGGTATTGACTATCATCTTTAAAGTGCTCCATGGCTCAGGACCTAGCTACTTGCGGGATCGCATCCTGCCCCATACATCCCTGCAGCCGATTCGCTCTCACAGGGAGGGACTCCTCCGGGTGCCGTCCACTAGGCAGTGCCAGCGGGCGACGCCCAGGAGTAGGGCCTTCTCTGTGATGGGCCCGACCCTCTGGAATGACCTCCCCCCCGACATTAGAATAACGACCGATCTCCGCTCCTTCCGTAACAAACTAAAGACCCACCTGTTTAATTTAGCTGGCCTGGCCTAACTGTAACTTTTGTGTCCCTCTAGCCTGTATTTTAAATTTTAAATGTTTAGGGATAAATTTTATAGGTTGTTTTAATTTTTAACTATAATGTACAGCCTACCATATAATTTGTTTTAATGGGTATTTATAATTATCTAAGTTTGTATATTGTTTTATTGTGGTCTGTACACCGCCCCGAGTCCCTTTGGGGAGAGGGGGCGGTCTATAAATTAAATAAATTAATTTAATTAAATTCCAGGGAAACAGCATCCAAGTACTAGGCAGAATGGAAGTTAAAGTGGGCTTTAAAGATTTCAATGGCTGGCTACCCCTCACTGTTGTCACAAACAACCATCCATCCCTGCTGGGCATTGAGTGGTTCAAGATTCTGAGGTTCGGAATCATGGACTGAATCACGTGGAATGAACTGGATCTGATACTGGCCGAATTCGGGGATGTGTTCGATGGGGGCCTAGGTAAATATACGGGGAAACCCGTATCATTCAACCTAGACCCCAATGTAACCCCCATCCAGCTCAAACCCCGAAGGGCACCCTTTGCTCTACGGCCTTGTTTGATTGGTCAGTCTGTTATTGCAGTTTTCAGCTCCTTACTTCTCTTGACTTCCTGTTGCATTATATTTGTCTAACATGTTCTTTGTCCATCAGCAGATCCTGCTATGCTGGGAGCCCATCTGCAGGTCTTTTAAATTACTTCAGCTCAGCCCCAGGAGCCCCAACTCTAATTTCTCTTCACTTTCATTTGCCACCATTGCCCATCCTGACTCTGCTGTCAAAACTCCAGCAAAAATCCCTCCCCCACCCCACCCCCGAGGAATGCATAATAAGAAATTGCAAAAGTTGTACTAAAGGGATTTAGCTGCTGCAAATTAAATAACCTTGTGGCTAAAGTTTTCTTCGTGCTGCTCGAACCGGCTGCCTTAGAGATTAAAAATAAACAAACAAGACCATGAAAATGAATCCACCAGATATTCACAAAGCACTCACAACATTTCTGTGCCCAGAAGCCTCCAACCTCACAACAATCATTTAACTCTCTTCTAGTGGCATGGCTCCAGTTCAAAATTAAAATGGGCTGCATCGCCATATACAGCAAGAGTTAATCTAAGGCTGCCATTTTAGTAAATTAGATTGTGGACCTCTCCGCCTGCACGTCTCTCATCTGCAGATAAATGATACCAGATGGAATTGTAATAACTCTCATTGTTGTGGAAAGGCTCTATTAGATTCAGAAAAGAGCTTTCTAAGAGAACCGCTTAGTCAAGGTGCCTATGCAGCTTGAAAAATTATTGCCTGATTTCCAGAATTATTTGTACATTCCTTGCTATTGTTATTATCTCTATTAATTGTTATGAATGTGATGCTCATTGTTGTGAATACCGTAGCTGGCCGTGGACTTGGACTAGATCTGCTTTGGTTAAAAATGCCTTATAAGTTCAGAATCAAAGATGGGAAATGGGAGCCAAACAACGGGGGCAAACTGTTTTTTTCCTTGATACCCAGATTTCTCCCCTGCTCCTCCTCATTTGCAGGCTGCTTGGAGGAAAGGGAAGTGATCCCTGCAGTACATTTCCTCTTGCGCAGAGGGTGGGCGAAACAGCTGCCTCCACAGCTGATGCCACTGTTAACTCCCTAGGTTTGCTTCACTAACCCAGAGAGTGTGCAATAAGCCCCTGGATGGTGTACAAGATTGTGCCTCTAGCCGAGTGCCAAGATTTCCTGGTGCCTTGAGCCATGGTGCTATTGCCACCAGACATAATAGGCATATAAAATGAGTCTTATGAATAATTCACCCTCAGGGTAGCACAACACAAAGGCAGACTATAAGTGTTGGCTGATCGCACCAACACTGTGGTTTTTAGATACAGCAGGAGCTGAAGTCAGCATCAATCTGTTTTGGTCCCTGGCTGCGCTTATTAACGAAGAGAAAGTGATGTGTTCTCATCACTGCTTATTCTCCTTCATTTTAAGGGGAAGGTGGGGTCCTTCTCTAAAGCTATAGCAAGCTTCCACGCATACTTCTCTAGCTATGTAGAGGTTGCAGATCTGCGAAGTCCTAGCCAACATGGTTTTTTGGGAATGACAGTCTCAACCCATGGAAAAGGTATCAGGTTGAGGGACACCACTGCTCCGTTCCTTACCATTGCTTTTCCCAACCTGATCTTTTACAGTGTATTGGCTGGGACCTCTGAGAGTTGTAATACCAACATATTTAGAGGGCACCAGCTTGGAAAATAGAATGCCAGACAGAGAGCATGAATTTCTCTTCTTATGGAAATTGACTCTATCATGAGTGACTGCCGGTCAAGCTTTCACAGCGATGTCACCGAGAGCATTTCCTCACCAGTGACTTACAGCAATACCCACCCGCCACCGTGGAGCTACAAAGCCTGTCTTCCTTAGTGACTCAGTACCATAGCGGGAGATAATGCATATGTTGCTAATGCATAAATAAAAATGATACAGGAACCCACACGTGTCATTTCATATGATAGGTGCATTTATTTAGCGTGTACTCTCACAACATCCCAAATGGAAATACATAATTACAGTGTAAAGCATTTCTTTTTCTTACCATAGTTTGATTATGGACTGAAATTGTTTACAAACTTATTATACAAATCCAGGTGGGATCAGTGGTGGGATTCATGTTTTTTTACTACCGGTTCTATAGCTGTGGCTTGGTGGCCGTGGCTTGGCTTGGCTTGGCGGGCATGGTGTGGCTTGGTGGCTGTGGAAGGATACTGTAAAAACTCCATTTCCACCCCACCCCACTAACCTGCTTTCCATCTCCGTTCTCCTGTGCAGGGCAACAGAAGAAGACCTAGCCTATCAACTGAGACTCGGGAGGCAGAGAATAAATGGGACGGGGCCAACCAGAGGTGGTATTTGCTGGTTCTCTGAACTACTCAAAATTGCTGCTGCCGGTTCTCCAGAACTGGTCAGAACTGGCTGAATACCACCTCTGGATGGGATGGAAGGAGAGAGAGAGAGAGAGAGAGAGTGAGGGAGGGAGGGAGGGAGGGAGGGAGGCACAGAGGGACGGAGAGGGGGAGAGGGAGGGACAGAATGGGAGATAATGTAGAAGAAATGTTGGCAATGGATGGGCTGAATGGCTAATATCGCCTCTTCACTTAAAAAAAACATATTAATAATATTAGTGTAAGTAATAATATTCAATTAATATTTACACATTTGAAAAGACATGTTCACATATAACATACAGTATAGCCTATAGTGAGAACTAAGTGACTGAATTTTGGCCTACATAATAATAGTCTGCAAAAGTATTTATATCAACATGTCGTAATACCATGTAGTGCCAATGTTGCAAATTAAATCTCTTTTCCAGCACACAAGATTCCCTGGCCCATCTTTTTCTTTTTTCTTTTTTAAAGATTCCCTTTGTTTAAAAAGTGGGAAGGTGACATGTTGCAAAGCACCAGTCCCTAGAATAATCAATGTTTCCCACAATGCATTTGGGCAAACTTTAGACTAGAGGCTCGGGGGAGGCAAAAAAAAACCTAAAACATTGGGTACAGTCCAGTATTTTTGCTTGTAAATGAACCTATGTGCTCAAAGGAAAAAGGAAGTGGGAATGGGCCGCAATCTCACCAATTTCTTCTCCAATAAGTGGCTGTTTTATAATGGGCCATGCTCATGATTGTAGACATTTTTTGAATAATCCCTCTCGATATTTCAAATATGCTTCCCAATTTTGAATGCTTAGGGACCTGTGAAATCCATATTGCCAAAGCTGGTCCCCAGAATATACAAGTGAGACAGTGAGTTGCTTGTATCAAAACTGATTTGGGACAGCCTAACCTGGAAGCAAGTGGTAAATATATATTTTATTAATGTCATTATTCAGTATCAGGTAAATACATTAACATAAATCCAAGGTACATATAGAGCAGGAGTCTCCAAATCTGGCAATTTTAATACTTGTAGGCTTCAACTCCCAGAATTCTGGGAGTTAAAGTCCACAAGTCATAAAGGGGCCAGGTTTGGAAACTCCTGATAGAGAAACAAACAAAAAAGATAGAAAATGCAAAAGATAACTAAAGCAATAAGACAGACACTGTATATTTGAAAATTTACACTATAAATAAAGAATACAAAAGTATAATCTATTGCAATTGAAATGAAGCAGCCTTGGATTTCCTGGAAATACAATCTTTAAAATAAATATTAGTTAAATTTAAATTTGGGGCTGTTTTTGTAAGATGATTGCACATATTTATGGACCAACTAAAGCTCAGATAAAATAGTTATGATTCATATTAAAGCACAATTTTAAGAGGTTCCAAGGTTGTCCTTTATCACCTTTATTATTCAACCTAGCTACAGAACTGCTGTCAGTAGCACTTCAGTCCAATAATCAGATTAACAGGATAAAAATGGGAGACATGACATTATCTTTCAAATCTATTTGCAGATGATATGATCTTGACATTCTCATATGCTTCTTATTCATATGCCCGCTACATTAAGGAGTTATAGGAATTATCACAGGTGTTAGGAATATCAGTTAATTTTATAACTCAATATTTGATGTTTTTTCATACATACCCCAAAATTTAAAAAACATTCTATATTTTAAGGAATTCCAAGATCTTTACATCTTTATAAAATTTAGGCTATTATTATAAAAAAAAATTTACATTTATAATAATAATTTTTTTGCATTTTAAGTTCCAATTCTAAAGTTCTTGCAGACTTAATTTTTTATTTCAATGTTGCCAATGGCAATTCCAGAATATGCTTTTAGATATTGGCAAAATAAATACATAATTAAACTGAGATTAATTTTTTTAAAAAAAAATTATTTAGGCCTGAGAAACAGAGAGGGTGGGATATGCCCAATTTGTTAATATATTATCAAGCAGCACAGATTGAACATATGATTCCATTTATTATAGAAAACTGATCTAAGCTATGTGTTCAAAGTGAAGCTATGTTAGAACCAGATGAGTTTATAAATCAATAGATTTTCACCAAAAATATTTCACTAGAATAAAACAGAATGAAAACATTTTTGCTAAAACAATACGTCAAATACTCCTTTATATAATATTGATATGATTATATTCATTAATTAAATTATATTAATAATAATTTTGATAACAGATTTTTTTTCCCCTTTGACTCCTCTAATAAAATATGTTGATCAGAATAATTGTTATGGTTTAGACGAAGGGGTGTCCAAACTTGGGAACTTTAAGACTTGTGGACTTCAACTCCCAGAATTCCCCAGCCAGCCTGGCTGGGGAATTCTGGGAGTTGAAGTCCACAAGTCTTTAAGTTCCCAAGTTTGGACACCCCTGGTTTAGAGGGTAGTGGCAGCTATGGAAAAGGCACATTTCCAAGGCCCCACTAAGTGACATGATTTCAAGGAACTGACCTGGAGCTGCATATCCCCTCTGAAATAGTGGGATAGGCAGATATTCCAGGTGGTCCCACAAATAACCAGCTTCCACACTATATAGGACTTTAAAGATGATAACCAGCCCCTTGAATAAATTATTTTAGCTTTATTTATTTATAAAAAATAAAGATGATAACCAGCACTAGGAAATAAATTGGGAGCCAATACAGCGTGCAGAATAAAGATAATACATGGGCAAACCTATAAGCACCCAATATTTAATGAAAAGAAGGACTTTTAATGAAAAGAAGAATTAAGGGTGACATGATAGCAGTGTTCCAAAATCTCAGGGGTTGCCACAAAGAAGAGGGAGTCAAACTATTCTCCAAAGCACCTGAAGGTAGGACAAGAAGCAATGGATGAAATTACGATAATCAAGGAGAGAAGCAATTTCGAACTAAGGAGAAATTTCCTGACAGTTAGAAAAATTAATCAATGGAACAACTTGCCTCCAGACAGTGACGTGAAGTCAGGTGAGGCAAGTGAGGCACAGCCTAACCTCTCATCATCAGGGCAGCGAGTCATTCGATGGGAAACTTGCCTTTTGGGAGGAATGACCCAGCTTGGCTCCCGCTTTCGATCTGCCACCCAACGACCGAACGGAGAAGCGAAGAGGCAGGAGAGACAAAGCAGGAGCCAAGCCGAGTCATTCCTTCCAAGAGGCAAGTTTCCTATCGAATGACTCACTGCCCTAGACTCGAGGCTCCAGTCCAGCCTGCAGTGCTTGCAGCCCCCGCCAGCTCCTCCAGGGACTCCCAAGCTCTCCCAACCAGAGAGCCGCCGCGAGAGAGGCCGGCCAGGTTGCCCAGGCGGCGGCAGAGGTTCCCTTTGTCCTTTCGGGCGTGGGAAGCGGGGGGGAGAGGCTTCCTCCACTCCGTCCGCTCCCCACCTGTGCTGCCCTCGCCCGACAAGTGCGCCCTGGATTCTGCGCAGCTCTGGCAGGCAGTGCCATGGCCGAATCCCAGGACGGAGGGCAGCAGGTCGCAACTGAGCATTCCTGACTGTGGAATTCTGGGAGTTGAAGTCCACAAGTCTAAAAAAAATGCTGCCTCACAAGCTATAAACCTCACCGCACGTCACTGCCTCCAGAATTGTGGATGCCCCAACACTGGAAGTTTTTAACAAGAGATTGGACAACCATTTGTCTGAAATGTTGTAAGGATGTCTTGTTTGAACAGAGGGTTAGACTAGAAAACCTCCAAGGTACCTTCCAACTCTTCTATTCTATTCTATTCTATTCTGTATATTGGACCAGTTGTAACTTCTGAGTGGTTTTCAAGGGCAGTCTCATGTAAAGTGTCTTACAAAAATCCAACCAGGAGGTGACTAAAGTATGAATGACCGTAAGCAAATCTTCCAGTTCAGGAAAAAGCATAATTGTTGTACCAGACAACTCTGCAAAATCTTCCCTCCCACTTAACAAGCAGAAGCCAGAAGGATTGCCTCCAAATTGCACACCCACTCAGTCCAGGGAAGTGTAACTTCATCCAAAGTCAAGGATGACAAATCACCAGACCCTGGAGGGCTAAAAACTCAAAGCTACTCTGTCTTACCAGGGTTGAACCAAAGTTAGTTCATTGCTATCCAGACCCTTACAGCTTCCAAGCACTTGAGCAGCAAGTTTAGTTGAGGATCTGTTTGAAATGCCAACACTTTCACAACCTTGTCTAACTTGCATGGAGAGGCTTTGGATTATTTCACAAATATTAAGGCAGAAATCGCACCTTTTTTGCCACAATTTTAGTCATGATTGATTTTTCATTGCAACAGCTTTAATGTTGCATTTTTAAAATTTTAAATATTGTAGCCCATTTTTTGAGGTTTTAAAAACAGAATTTTAGGATATTGTTCTGACCTAGACTTCCCCAACAACACAAAGCCAAGTCCTCATCTTGATAAACCCCTTTTATTTACTTTACAATGAATTCCTCTCCAGCAAAGTCCCAGCCCACAGTCTTTCAAGATAGTTCACAATTACGGATCTTTGTCAGGCTTGGAGACTGGCCAGGCTGATATCTTTCAGACACTGCAATACTTGGCAAGAATGTAGGAATGAACTAATTGTCTCCTGCAAACACCCCTCCCCTTTTGCTCCTCTTTTATTCCCTAAAGGAGGTGCCATTCACTGTCCACTTTTGGCCTTACTCCCAAGACCCTTGTTCTTTAGCTGTTCCCTTCGTCTGCCAACTTTGCGCATGCACACACTGGGAACAGGCTCCAGCTATTCGTCTGCCTCACTGATGTCTGACTCCAAAGGCAACTAATAACTGTCCTGGCCCAGAGGTGGGTTGCTCCTGGCTTGGCCCAGATTGGGTGAACCAGTAATAGTGGCGGCGGGAGGCTCTGCCCACCTGCCTGGACACTTCTGCGCATGCGCAGGAGCATCACACTTGAGTGCAAGCGTGTCCAAACCTGTTGTAAAAGAATTGGCAACCCACCACTGCCCTGGCCCCATTTCTGCCTCTGACCCAGAGCACTCATCAGAGCCTTCCCCAAACACCAGGACTGGCCCATGTTCCTCCTCAACTTCCTCACTGTCCAAATCTGTTGCCGGCTCCACTGGCCGCTGGTGGGCCACAACAGATATCAACTTAATAAATAAATGTTAACTGTCTGATGCCCTATAGCTCAATTGGAAAATCTCTGGGGGGGGGGGGAAGGAGGAGGGAAGAAGGCATTAAGAATCCAGTTTTAATCCTAGGAACATTGCAGTGTCTAATCTGAGCCTTTTAAAAACTTACCTAATTGGATTTTTCATATATATGCAGAATATGCCCATACACACTGCCGTGAATCTTACTATATTTAATATTCGTGAGTAAGTTTTAATTGAAATTAGTTGGCATCCTGTTAAAGACACTTGCAAATAATATGGCATCAGAAAAACAAACAGGAGATGACACACCAAACTGTTAAAATGCAAAAAGAACTGATGGTTTGGTGAATAGGGCCCTAAATGTTTTAGTAACACTTAAATAACCACCAATTTAAACACAAGTTAAATTGGCAATCAAAACACCCCCAACTGTTTTGAGCTGTCATCCTATTTATATTTTAAAAAAAGCTTCAAGGCTTGGTATTAGTCCTACTAAGAAATGACACACGGATGGAAGCAATGGTGCATGCTCATTCGTTTATTCTCTGAATATGTTACAAGTCAACTCAAACCAACTTTAATCATTATTTTTATTTTAAAATATGCTTTACTGACTCTGAAAACATGCACAGGAGGAGACAGGACTTCCCACTGCTTTTTTCTAAACTCAGATTTCATTTGCACCTTTAAGCTCACCCTTATCTATTGCCAAATTTTAATTAGTAGACCTTCTTCCGTTATTTATTCAGATTTGGGGCGGGGGGGGGGGACATACAATAATACTGACATTCTCTAGCTTAAAAAGCAAACCCATGATTCCGGGACATAAGACCAGAGGATAAGTTTTTGACCTGTCTATAAATCTTTTTTGGTGAGGTTTGAAGGTAATTGGGGAGGGGATTTCCTTCTGCTCCTTCTCCAGAAAAAATGGGCATCTTCTTTGCAGACATCTCTATTACATATCTACAGAAGTTCTTAAACAAAAGTGCTCCCTGTTTTCAATCTCTTTTCAACTCATAAAATTGAAATGATAATATAATTAATGCTTGGCCCTAATGTTTTGAGAGGTAGAAAACTTCTTACTCCATATCATACATGATTTTATATATTTCAATCATCTCCTCTTTTGGTTACTTTTTTTCCAGGCTAAAATGTCCCATACATTCTTTTTCTCTTATAAAATGTATTTCAATCACTGATTGTTATGACTACTCTCTTCTGCCTTCTTTAAAACTATACAGGTAGTCCTCAACTTATGACCAAAATTGAACCCAAAATTTATGTTGTTAAGTGGGACATTTGAGTTTTGCCCCATTTTACAACCTTTCTTGCTATAGTTGTTAAGTGAATCAATGCAGCTGATAAGTTAACACGGTTGTTAAGTGAATCTGACTTCCCCATTGATTTTGCTTGTCAAAAGGTTGCAAAAGGGGATCACATGTTCCCAGGACGCTGCAATGGTCATAAGTATGAACCAGTTGCCAAGCATTTGAATTTTGATCGTGGGGGTGCTACAAAGGTCATAAGTATGAAAAATTGTCATGTCACTTTTTTCAGTGCTGTTATAACTTTGAAAAGTCACTAAAAGTTGTAAGTCGAGGACTATCTGTACTATAGATAGTCCTCAACTTATAACAATTTGGGATGAAAATTTCTTTAGCTAAACAAGGCAGTTGTTAAGTGAATTGCAAAGTTTTATGACTTTCGCCATGGTTGTTAAGCAAATCAGTACAGTTGTTAAGCGAATCAAGTAGTCATTAAACAAATCTGACTTCCCCCATTGACTTTGCTTGTCAGAAGCCAGCTGGGAAAGTCACACATGGCAATTTTATGACCCTGGGATGCTGCAACCACTATGAATACAAGACGGTTGGCAAGTGCCCAAATTTTGATCATGTGACTGTGGGGATGTTGCAATAGTCATAAGTGCAAGGACCCCGTCATGTCATTTTTTTCAGTTCCATTGTGACTTTGAATGGTTGCTAAATGACTGGTTTCTAAGTCAAGGATTACCTCTATACCTTTTTCCGATGCAGTGATGGAACTGTAACTTGTGTTCCAAATGTTCACCTACCACATATTTGTATAACAGTACTACAATTGTGCCATTTTTTTAAATTTTTTAGTCCTTTTCTTAATGATCCCTAGCGTGGAATTTCCCTTTTTCAAAGCTGTCACAAACCGACACGGCAACTTCGTTGAGTTAACAACCAAGTCTTTCAGGAACTTTTAGATTAAAAAAAACCTCTTAAAAGTTAGCAACACAGTATTCACCTTTATGGCATTCATATTGATTGTCCTTCAGCAAAACCTGTTCCTCTCTGTACCTAGATTTATATTATTTGATGACCATTTTTATTTATTTGCTTGAAACAGATGTTAAGCTGATCTGCCCTATTTCCCAAACAGCTCCAGGGTTACTTTTTTTTTTAAAAAAAAATAATCTAGGTATACTAGGTATCTTCTAGTCTTCAGGCATTTTGAAATGACAAGTTACATATTTTCCTAGGAGCTCAGTACCTTTTTATTTGAGTTAAGAACTCTTGGGTGAATGTCATCATGTCTCAAAGCTTTGTCACAGTGCTGGGGATGACAGAGGATGTGGTGGCTGGATTGAGTCACCGAAGCAGTAGGCATGAGCTTCAATGGACTCCAGAAGATGGTAGACGACAAGAAGGCCTGGAGGAACGTTGTCCATGGAGTCACAATAGGTCGGATATGATTTCGCAACTAACAACAACAAAGTCTCAAAATGTCTTAGAATATATTCTCATTGTCTCAATTTACTTTAGATGTTCCAATTTCCTTCTTAAGAAAGGTAATAAAAGCTTAGGCATCCTATATATATATATATATATATATATATATATATATATATATATATATATATATATATATATATATATATATATATATATATATATATATATATATATATATATATATATATATATATATGTATTTTGTTCTAATGACAGACACAAATATTCCTTCTATTTTCCCACAATATCCCTATCTTAGTGGAACATGCTTTTCCTTCCTTTGCCGTTTAATGGCCCGAGTGAGAATGTTCTACTTCAAAAGTATTTTAAATAACTTTGTGCTGCCTTTTTAAAATATTTTTACCATATGGCTTCCTCATTATTTAAAACAATTCTTTATTACCATTATCATGACTTTGCCACCTTACGGTCCTTTTTTTGTACTGTTTTTTTTTTTTTTGTTGTTGTTGTTAGGACAGGTTTTCCATTTCCTGAAGGAAACCTTCTTAATGTTGACAGCTTCCTGGACCCTGCTAGAAAAGCCATGCTGGGTGTCTTCCGGGATTTGGAAAACACTAGACAACTTGTGACCTTCTAGGTCATCCTTTCAGATATATTTCCTTAGCTAAACAGAGAATGCTGGTCCAAAATCCTTGCCGGATTCCCATCATCAGCTGCAGTCACGAGAATCTCACTGACATTTTTCCCTCCAGGTTTCCCAGGGTTCTTTACTAATTTGTGGGAAAGTGTCAGGGAAACTTGTAAATGAGGATCACATGACTGCAGCAGCATGTTGACGGCACTGAAGGCAACATCACAGCAGCATTGAAGTGGCAAAAACTTTCCAAAATTTCATTCCTAATAGGAATGAAACTAATAGAGTTAGAGGAGACTAATAGGTTCTTTTTTAGCAGATTTCTTTTAATTTTTTCCCTTCTACAACACATTACAGTCATTATATCAACATTGTTATATCATCATATCTGTATATGTATATAACATTTCGCTTCTATATTTACACACCTTTATACACAGTTCTATATATATTTATATATATTGTTTTTCGGCTTAATTAATTTTCTTGTTTTGCAGCCATTTGTACCAATTGTTCCAAATTTTATAATGTTCTTTATCTCCTCTTTATCTTTTAATTTCAGTGTTAATTTATCCATCTCTGCACAATCCAAAGTTTTTTTTATCACTAATTCATCCGAGGGGGCATTATTTTGTTTGCAGCATTGGGCAAATGCTATTCTAGCTGTAGTTAACAGATGTGTTAATTATTTAATTTTCTTTGTATATTTCCCTTTGATTATTCCCAAAAAAAAGATTTCGGGTTTGTATTTTATCTGTTCTCCTGTAATTTCTTGCACCCATTTCCAGATTTTTGTCCAATATTTTTGCGTTTCAGGGCAGGTCCACCATATGTGATAAAAACTCCCTTGTACTTTTTTACACTTCCAGCAGGTAGGCTTCATGTTTGGGTACATTTTAGCCAATCTTGTTGGTGGTAAATGCCAACGATAAAACATTTTCTACATATTTTCTTTAAGTGCTGCTGATCGTGTTAGTTTATAATTTGTGTTCCAAATTCTTTCCCAATCCACTAGATCTATGTTGTAACCAAAGTTTTTGGCCCACGCTATCATGCAACCTTTAACTTTTTCTTCTTCTAATGTTACTTATAATTAATATTTGTAAATTTTTGTTATGAGTTTATTTTCCGGGCCAATTAAAATTTTATCGATTTGTTGTAATTCTGTGTATATTCCATATTCTTTTACATCTTTTTTTGTATCTCGGTTGTAGTTGGAGACATGGCCACCAATCTATATTTATATTTTGCTCCTTTAATTCTTGATTTGTTTTCAAATTCCCTTGGCTGTCTAAAATTTCACTATATCTAACCATTTTCGATAGATCTAGCATATTGGGATGTGTCATGGCTTCCATAGTGGAAAGCCATGTCGGTATTTTCATGTAATGTTTTTCTCTAATTTTATTCCAGACCTGTATCAGTGCATCTCTAATATAAAATCTCTAATTTTGTTTCTTTTTAGCCTCCTCCCATAGGAAAAAATGCCATCCGGTTTGCAAATTGTGACCCTCTAATGTTAGTATTCTTTTATTTTTTAAATTTATCCAATCCCTGATCCATGTTAGTGCTGCTGCTTTGAAATAAAGCTCCCAGTCAGGGAGTCCCAAACCACCTCTGCTTCTGTCATCCTGTAGAGATTTCAACTTTATCCTGGCTTTCTTCCCTTGCCATATAAATTTTAATATAATCTTATTTAATTCGGTAAAAAAAGATTTCCCTAATTTTATGGGGATTGTTTGAAATAAGTATAATATTCTCGGTAGTACATTCATTTTTATCGTTGCTATTTTCCCTAATAATGATAGTTTTAGTTTCCCCCATAATTCTAGATCTTTTTTTTATTTGTTGCACTAATTTTGTACAATTATTTTCTTTTATAGTTGAGCACTTTGCAGTTAGCCATATTCCAAGATATTTAACTTTCTTTGTCACTTGCAGTCCTATTATTCTTTCTAACTCTTTATTTTGTTCTTCCTTCAAATTTTTAGTTATCATTTTGGTCTTTTCTCTATTAATCTTTAACCCTGCTACATCTCCATATTTTCCTAATTCTCGCATTAAGCTATTTCCTGTTTCTACTGGGTCTTCTATAATGAATACCAAATCATCTACAAAGGCCTGGATTTTATACTCCTCTTTTTTAATTTTAGTTCCTCTTATCTCCGAATTTTGTCTAATTCTTATTAAAAGACTTTCAAGTGTCAGGATAAAGAGCAGAGGTGATAATGGGCAACCCTGCCTTACTCCTTTCATTATTTTAAAGGTCTCTGTACTTTCCTCATTTAATAGTATATTTGGCCTTTGGGTGGAGTATATCGTTTCTATTAATCTTTCAAATTGGTCCCCTAATTTCATATTCCTAATTTGTTGTATCATGAATTCCCAATTTAAATTGTCAAATGCCTTCTGTGCATCCAGGAAGATGAGTGTTATTCCTGATTTGTCTTGTTGGGAGAAATCCATTTTGGTCTGGATGTATATAGTTATTTAATAGTTTTTTTCAATCTCTCCACTATTATTGTTGTGAATATTTTATAGTCGGCATTTAACAACGAGATTGGCCTATAGTTTTGAATCTGTTTTTTATCTGCACCTTCTTTAAATATTAATGTAATATGTGCTTCCCTCCGTGAATCCGGTATTTTTGCTTTCATCAGTGCCTCATTGTACATCTCCAACATCAAGGGTTCTATTGATTCGTTCAATTCATCTATTATTTTGTACCATTCTTATGGGAATCCATCTGGGCCTGGCATTTTATTATTTTTCTGTTTCTGAATCACCTGTTTCACTTCTAGTTTTGTTATTTTTTTTGACAACATTTCTTTCATATCTTCTGTTATTAACGGGGTTTCTTCTCCATTTAGATATTCTTTTATTTGTTTTCCATCTACTTGTTCCCGTCTAATAGGTTCTGGTATTCTATAAATTAGTCCATTTGAGAGAACTGTGGTTGGAAAAATGTTGATCTATGATGAGGCACAGTTTTGCCCAGTTAAAAGTCACAGCAGGGGAGTTTTAGAAGAATATAAATTCTAGATGGCTCACAATTATTGTGATTTTAAATAACCTTCAGGCACTGGCCCTCTTTTTTTGTCAGTCTCTTTCTTACTAGTCTGCTATTTTTTTTAAAATCCTCTTTGGAAATTAAATCTGATTGGTCGGATTCTGCTACAGATTTGCCTTTATAGGTTTGTTAAATGTCACTGTTTAACGACAGTGACATCTTGCACCAAACCATGACCGTTACTTAGGATTAAGTCTTCCCTCCCTTCTGATTAGTTCCAGGACAAAGTGTCAAGCACAACAGGGTCTCTCCAATTTTAGTTTCTTTGGCTTGGCATGAACATAATTGCACTTAGTCTACGAGAAGATAAAAGACTTCCATAATTACAAGAGCTTCTTCTTGTCATGCTTCCCTAAATTCTTTCAACATCACAAGACTGTCCTAATATTTTGATCAGTGGACAGTAATGTGTTCTTACAGCTAATTTACACCCATCACAAGATATTGCTAGTTATAGTGGTTCTATGTAGAAGTCTAGTCTTCTGACATGTTAGAATTTGACCCATCAATAAAAAAGAAAATCCTCCACCAGTGTATCCTTTCCTAGTTTTTCTATAAAGTATCTATGAATTAGCATATTCCTCTGATTCATTCCACCAGGTTTCCATTAGACTCCATCTTCTCATTGACAAGTACAATAATTTTCCCATCTTAGCATAGAGGTTTCCTGTACTGGATATATAGATATATTGATATCTACACATCTTACCCTTTTAAAAATGCTGTCTGGGGCCTTTTTTATGGCCTTCTTGTCTTCTGATTGATATTACCACCTCTTTTTCCAACATTGGTCCCATAGCAGTGGTGGGATTCAAATTTTTTTACTACTGGTTCTGTGGGTGTGGCTTTGTCAGCATGGCATGGCTTTGTGGGTGTGGCTTGCTGGACGTGGCAGGGGAAGGCTACTTTAAAATCTCCATGCCCTCCCCACTCCAGGGGAAGTGAAGGTTACTGCAAAATCCCCATTCCCTTCCGATCAGCTGGGACTCAGGAGGCAGCAAATAGATGGGGCCAGAGCCAGTCAGAGGTGGTATTTACCGGTTCTCTGAACTACTCAAAATTTCTGCCACTGGTTCTCCAGAACTGGTCAGAACCTGCTGAATACCACCTACATCCCATACATTATATTATTTCCTGAAAAGTCTATACCTGTGATAGTGATCCTATGGCACAAGCGCAAGAGGTGGCATGCAGCACCCTCTCTGATGGCACATGAGACGTTGCCCCAGTTCAATTCCGCTGCACATGCGCGTGTGCCTCCCACCAGCCATCTGGTCTTCGGGTCCCTGAGGCGCATGCACAGGAGTGTGGGGCGCATGTGGGGGGCATGCATGTGCACAGGGCAGGGGGGGTGCACACACAGGGGTGGGGAATGTGTAGAGGTGTGCATCCGTGGGTTGCATGGGGGCTGCACACACATGTGTGGTGGGGCGCACATGCAGGTGCAGATGCGGGGCACACATGCGTGGGGGTCAGGGCATATGTGCTGGGCCCGTACACAAATTTCATTTGGGGGGTTCGGGCGCTGTGGGCACTCAGTCTGGAAAAGGTTAGCCATTACTGGCTTACACTCTTCAGAGCTGTGTGCTGTTTAGAGCCTGTGGTTCTTTCTCAGGATTGGTTTAAAAACTATTTTGCTGCTTTTTGATTGTATGCACCAGCAGTCTGGTTCCACTACAATTCAAGTGGAACCCATTTCTCTTTTATAATCAGCTGTACCAAAGTGTTGTCCGATACCCTAAAATGTCTAGATATATCTATCTGATATGACAGTCTCGTTCATGTATTAAGACCCCTCTGCTCTACCTGTCCAGATGGCCAACACCATCTGCTACTGTACTTAGATGGAGCATGATGTGTGCAACCTTTGCATCATTTACATATCCATCACAAACACAGCTGTTTCTAATGATCAAATCACCCACAGAGAGAAAACCTCCCTCTCAAAGGATACACAGTAGAAAGGGAAATGAATTCATTACAAAAGGATTGGGTCCATCCTACGAGAACATCTCTCTTACCCCCAAAGTGATGCCTTCCTTCCCCAAAGTTTTCATTTTCCCTGGTAGCAAAGGAGAGGTCATGTGGGAATGCAATGCAGATACCACATAGTAGAAAGTCCTTGCTACGTTTCTTTTTGGTTGTTCAAACATCTCCAATTTGGCCACCTTGGTTTCAAAGGAATTAACCTCCTTTCTGAAAACTGTGGAGGGAGGGATGGGAGGGAGGGAGGGAGGGAGGGAGGGAGGGAGGGAGGGAGGGAGGGAGAGAGAGAGAGAGAGAGAGAGAGAGAGAGAGAGAGAGAGAGAGAGAGATTTAACCTAACAAGCGTATTTGACATTATGCAATAAACTGCAAACGCACTGACTTTCTTTTTATGATTATTTTTTATAACATTATATTCTTGCATTATTTTTTTCCTATGGGCCAATCTGACCTAAAAACTCTGTAGAGTTATGCCACAGAATTTGGTTTCCCTCTGTAGCTCAATTCACCGTGAGATATCTTCTAGAGAGGTGATAACTGTGCTCTTCACCAGATTTTCCTCTCTTATTCACCTCCTGTAAAAAAAACACAAACACACAAACGCAAATCCCTTGATTCTGTTTATTGACTCCAATCTTAAACTTCCAACTGGCTCTTTTCTCTTCTGGTTCTTGGCATAAGTGGAAACTACAACTAATCCACAGCATAGCATATAATTCTCAACATAAGCACCAAGAGAGATGGGGTTTCATTTCATGATACAGTTACAATTTAAAGCCCTTAGTTCATTATGTAAAGTCTCAGTATGCTTCAGAACAGGGTTTCCTACCTCTACTCTTTTATCGGTTGTTTTGTCACTAAGAACCAAGTTAAATGTCACATATATAGTCATGAAGTTTGCCTTTGCATGGTTCTTGTTTTGCTTGGCACAAAGGAGGAAATCTAGCTATATTATGATCATGGGATAGGAGAAGGAAGTAAAAACGTATTTCTCCCTAAGGTAAAAGTAAAGATCCCCTCGCACATATGTGCTAGTCATTCCTGACTCTAGGAGGCGGTGCCCACCTCTGTTTCAAAGCCGAACAGCTAGCGCTGTCCTAAGACGTCTCTGTGGTCATGTGGCTAGCATGACTAAACGTCGAAGGCGCATGGAATGCCGTTATCTTCCCACCAAAGGTTTTTTTCTACATGCATTTTTACATGCTTTCAAACGCCTAGGTTGGCAGAAGCTGGACAAGTAACAGGAGCTTACTCCGTTACACAGCATTAGGGATTTGAATCACTAAACTGCCGACCTTCTGATCGACAAGCTCAGCATCTTAGCCACTGAGCTACCGTATCTCTGTCTCCCCCTTCCCACAACTGCACAAATGTATACAGTGTGTGTGTGTGTGTGTTCCAAAACCAAGAATGACATGTAGCAGTTCTTCCATGCTGACTTCATTATTGTTTCAAACCTATAGGCAAAATCTTACCAGACTGAGAACTCTATTATCTGCATCTACCACAGACTATGTCAACTATTAGGGAGGGGCTGTCTTCATCCTCTTTCTCTCACACAAAATATTTGGCCTGAGTTGCCTGTTAAGTCCTCTGGAATGCATCCCCTTCCTCTTGGGTACTCCCCTCCTCACTACATTCTATCACAACATGCATGCATATCTTTTATTAAGAATTTGGATTTTAATAGTAAAATATAATAGAAACCTAGAAAAAATAATAATGCAACCTAAACTTAAAGAAAAGAAGAAGAGGTAAGAGTAAAAAAAAGTGCAAGGAAAAAGAAGGAAGAAAAGAAAGAGATAAAGAGAGAAGTAAGAATAAGTAGAAAAGAAAAGAAAAAGATGTGATTGTCCAACTTTCATCACAACAAAGATAAACACATTTAGTAATTCACCATTCCCTATTTCATTTCCTCTGGGACTCCTAATCTCTGGGCTAATTAATGAATAGCAAACGTATATAGCCTACCAATAGAAAGACACTTCTTTCAAGTAATGGCCTTTGAATGAGAGTAGACCAACATCACCAGTAAGAGCAAAAACTGCTAGAAACAGGAATGAACAACCTGTAGGAATGGCTGTAAGCATCACTGCTGCGGAACGTGGATTTCTTTGAAGACTAGCATGAAGATTTGCTGTTGCTTGAGTGGAGTGGTTTCCCTGGTGAATTTAACCCACTTGTAAACCCTACATAAGGTTTTCTTTTCTTTCATGTTCAGTTACCACAACCCTTATCAAAACTCTATCCAGTTTTCATTTTCCTCGTTTCCTCTTGTATTCTCTTCTTGCCTTTTTTACTTGGGACTTCCCCAGATATATAATCAGGTATGTTAGATAGACATAGTTTAATTGGGGGTCCAGGGACATGGTGGTGTGGCTATCAAGGTTTATTTTTAGTTGTAGTTGACAATTCTTGGTTGAAAAGTAGGGAAGCCTGCCAATGCAAAGGACTTTTGTTTAGATTTATAATAAACTTTCTTTAGGGAAATCATCTTAATTTCATGGCTGTTTAGTTTTTGGTACACATACAATATCTAGTTTAGCCTTGGAATCATTATAGGCAGCCTGGTTAAGCTAAGGTAAGTATGCATTACCTTTGTGACAGGTTGTTAGGGATTATGAGCAGAGTGGCTTAAGTTTTGGAATTTTGTGTTAAGCAATCTGACCAGTGGTCATCTTGATTTGGTT
Organism: Natrix helvetica; assembly: GCF_964273705.1. Taxonomy (NCBI): domain Eukaryota; kingdom Metazoa; phylum Chordata; class Lepidosauria; order Squamata; family Natricidae; genus Natrix; species Natrix helvetica. The sequence goes on from NC_138552.1 coordinate 80,798,860, forward strand.
TAATAAATAGATCAACACATTTAGGCAGACTTTTAGTTTCCCTCTCCTATTTTCCTATCCCTACTTCATGGGAATTCTTGGTTCAGACTCTTTTTCCCCAATGCATTTAGAGAGTCAGTTCCCCAGACATCAAATTCCTCCTTCTGCTTTGCACCAGAGATGAGAAAAAAAGATCATAGTCTTCCCATATTAATATTCCCATATTTTTATGCATTTTTTAAAAAAAATGGTAGAATTATACAGATATAGCATTCTACAAAATAAACATAAATATGTACTGTACTACCATGTTTAGCTACAGTATCTAGCTCCACTGCCTTCATTTTCAAAGCTATAGAAAACATATGCAGACAATATTCAGAAAACATGACATTCAACTACAAGTTGCCCTCCACTTACAACCCCAATTGAGCACAAAATTTCTGTTGCTGAGAGAGACATTTGTTAAGTTTGCCCATTTTGCCATTTTTTTTGATACAGTTGTTAAGTGAATCACTGCAGTTGTTAAGTTAGTAACATGGTTATTAAATGAATCTGGCTTTCTCATTGATTTTGCTTGTCGGACGGTTGCAAAAGGTGAACACGTCACCCACCCAAGACATTGCAATCGTCATAAATACGAACAAGTTGTCAAGCATCCTATTTTGATCGTGTGACTATGGAGCTGCTGCAACAGTTGTAAGTGTGAAAAATGGTCCTAAGTCACTTTTTTCAGCATCACTGTAATCTTGAACAATCACTAAATTAACCATTGTAAGTCGAGGACTACCTCTTAATATGAAATGCATGTTAAGAGGAAAATGAAATGCATGTTAAGAGGGATGGAGCTAACCATTTACAGTCCGTTACGATTTCCCCAAGTGCTATTTTTCTGGATGCTTTCTCCAGAAGCTTCCAACTCATGTTTGATAGTTAAAAATGAGTCTCTTGACTTGATTTTTCACTCCTTGGGATCTTATGTCTTTGCTGTTTTCTTGGCAAAAATAGGATATGACTTGTCACTGAGTTCTCTTGACAGTTGATGGGTTTTTGCTCGTTGTGTTTTTGCTTTCTGGTGTCCTAGGATTACCACTGGTAGTTTTCATTTAAGAACTAACCCGGCCTGACTCCACTGTGCTTTTGCAAGATTAAAAAAAATCAAGTTAAGTTCGGTCACGTAATATACAATAAAGCTGCAGTAGAGATGCATTTACCTGCACAGTTATATCAGACTCTTAAATTCATTGACGGAGTTCTGATATTTCTAGTAACCATTTTTTTTAAAAAAAATAAACTATTTTTATTTTTAAACAGTGAAAATTTACAGTACTGTAGATGAAGCGATAATCAGAAACTAGTTTTATTCAACGTCTTTCTTTTAGGTTAGCAAATATCTACTGGGATTTTACTAGAAACTAATTTGCCATTTAATTTTCCAAATAAAGATTATTTTCCATTGATACCTATTCATTTGTTATCACCTTGGCCAGTGTGTTGATGTATAACTTCACTTTACTGCTTCTTGTTTAGATTTTTTTAAATAATACCCCACAACTTCAGAAAAACAGATCATGACAGTTGATCTGTGCTTTGAACACCAAATCAACAGAATTGCAACAAACTTTTTTCTTCCACTCGATCCAGAGGGAAACAGCCAAGACTTTCCTATAATAGGTGTTCTGGTCTGTATTTCCTTCCCACAGCTGTGTTTTTACTGCAATATACAAGGTTTTAGGGGAGTGTAGAATGACATGCCACATAATAACATTATTGGAAAAGGAAGAAAACCTCTGCTTACATTCACTAAAAGTAACATTTTAGTTACAGATATAGATGGGACTAAATTATATGCTGTGCCAAATGTATGATTTGCAGGGTTGTTTGCCTCTCTAGTCAATCTTTTAAGACAAAAAGAAAAGAAAAAAGACTTGGAGGCTACATGGACAACAGGAAGTCTTCAGAATGGCTGGCATTCTTCATATAGTGATCATCAATGCGGGCTCAAGGGAATATGGGAATAGCATTTGTGGCTGTTAAGCTTCCGTGCCAATACCTTCTCATCCAATCCTGATTATCATAGTTTATGTCCTCCTGTAAAAATTATACTTTACACCCTCGGGTCATCAGAACTAGGGTTGGTCTACTCTGTGTAGCAGAATACTGTGCCCCTCTATGGCTTAACAACTACTAGTAAGTTAGATGTCAGACTCAACAGTACCATGAGGATTATAAGCGGATGTATTAAAACCACTCAGACCTGTTGGCTACCTGTTCTGAGCTATCTAGCACTGCCAGATTTACAAAGGCAAGATGCACTAGCGAGAAAACACAACAAAATATGAACAATTCACTCCTACCACTGCATGCCGACCTTCCACATGTAGCAGCCGGAAGACTCAAATCCTGGAGCATCTGCCCAACAACTTGAGTGTTTATTCCTAATGGAAAAGCCAAACCAAATGGGTTGCTGAACGCCCAGACATAGGAAAACCCATAATTGACCCCACAAAAAAGATGCCAGGCTTTGAACTACCACGCCAGCAATGAACAATCCTGAATAGGATTTGCAACCCAAAGGGTGTTTGTCAGAACTCTCTGTATAAAAGAGGCATAGTATCTTCCTCTCAGTGCAACTACAGGGGGCCACGTCAAACTGTAGGTCACATCGTGATTGGCTGTGAGGGCATATACCAGACCAGTATTTGATTTTTTTAAAAAAATATAAATGATGCTCCCATTCAATAGTTAAGATGGCCTAGACATTGGTATTTGAACATAGATCTTTTTAACATTTATATTTTATAGTGTTTTACTAATCTAGGTGAAATGTTACCAAATACACACACACACACACACACACACACACACACACACACACCTCGTGCATGATGTCCAGATATACATATTGCTAGTCCATATTCTAAATAAATAAACTGTCCAAAAAAATCAAGAGAGCCAGATAACATCAGATTTTTTTTGCCCTTGCATCTTCTTTGCTTACTTAACACATGTGCAACTTCAACATAAAGATAAAAAAGAAACAAAATGTAGTGATTTAGGCAATAGTTTTCACTAAGAATTTTTGAGATTTTTTTTTAAAGCAAATAACGTGCACATTTGAGGAAACATGGAGGTTAGGAAATCCTATAATATTTTTTAAATGAATGGCATGTTCATAATATGTGTAATATAAAACAGATATTAAGTTGTGGGCATTTTCATAGTTTTATCACTCTCCATATCTAGCCCACTTTTGGTCATAGTTTTTGATTGTCACTAAAAATACACTTCATAGGACAATACTGCCATTTAATCTTTGCCAGAAAGCTATCTCTAGTCTCAGGCACAAGTTTTATCAGGACAAAAGTACAAGTAGTCCTCACTTAGTGACCACAACTGAGACAAACTTTGGTCATTAAGTGAATCATCACACGCTCACAACTTACAACTTTATTTCTGCCTTCTCTATTATCTTTGCTTGTCTCTATGAAGCACACAAATGCCAATCATATGATGTGGAATGTTGCAATGGTTGTGAACGTGTGCGGGTTGCAAAGCCCCTGAATGACTATCTTGTGATTGTGGGATGTTGTAATAGTCATAAATGTGAGGATTTGTCATAAAGCTCTTTGGTTTACATCATTGTAATTTCAAGTCGTCTGTTGTTAAATGAGGCAGTTGGCAAACCAGGAATATATGTACAGGACTGAAAAAGCTAAACAGAAAATTTGTGGGGACAAAAACATTTTTAAAAAGAAAGTGAATAAAAATGCAGATCTGCAGAAATTCATCTTTTTTCCAAAATGGACAGAAAATGGATAGAAAATACCTACATGTTTCTTTTATTTATTTGTTTGTTATATTTGTTTGCCACCTATCTCATCATGGAGCTATAGTAGTCGACTATATTTATATATTTATTATATATATTTATATTACGTATTTGACTTGGTTTCCTATTGTATTCAGTTCCTAGATAAATATAAAATATTGAGAGAAATTTTTACAGTAAATAATACCCCCCAAAAGGCTCTATATTCTAATCTTCATGAAGTTTTGTATTATTTTTCCAACAATCTTGACTTTTCTCCAGGCTACAGGGCTAAAATAAGAAAGCTAAAGGCACTGCAGAACTACTTCCTTGCTATACTTTCCAATCACATGCAAAAAAGTTCTCCAAAATTGATAATCTCATCCACCATAATGTTATCCTTCCTAACCTAAATATTTTGAATCGGATGTTCCAGTGGCTCCAGCTGAAAAGAATGCAATCCTATATAACGCTGCATGCTGTTTATTAAACAAGTGTAACACTTTTTCCATAGGCATTTCAAACTTGTTAACTATTACCCTTGGAAGTAATTTTCAGCTAGAGAAGCTCATTTTACAATATTCTCTCCTGACCTTAAGCAGTGGCAAAATGCTTAGTGGGAAGAAAATCAGTAGTGACTTCCCTTTTTTTTCCCCATTTCCTTTCTACGGCTATTTTTGATTGCATACCTGCACAACTGTACAGCTGTGAATAATCACACAATCATTATTTTTAACTCTGCCTTGATGCCTGGCTGTCAAATTGTGCTAGCCATTAAAACAAAGCAAAGTGAAACGAACAACCTGACACAGCCATAGATACCCTGGCATGGAAAAGAAGCTAAAACAATGAACTCATTAAGCATTACCAGAAGTTTGACTTCCTAGAGAAGAAAGCTAACTTGAAAAGCAACTGCATCAGCGTTGGTGAGTTCTGGCACCACTGTGCTGTAAATGTAAAAAAATAAGGTACGTACAGGTAGTCCTCAATTTGCAACAGTTCATTTCATGAGCGTTTGAAGTTGCAACGACACTGGGAAAAAAAGTTATGACTGGTTTTAACACTTACGACCGTTGCAGCACGCAATCAAAATTCAGTCATTCGGCGACTGACTCATATTTATGATGGTTGCAGCAGTGACGTGCGGTGAGGTTTATGGTTGGTGAGGCTGTGACGTCATCAGGAAGGCGGGGAATGGGACCACGTGTGCAGGAGGCTGAGGCTCACCTCCTGCACACGTGGTCCCATTCCCCGCCTTCCTGAGTCAACATGAAGGGGACCACGGAGCGTGAGCTGGCGGAGCGCACTCCACGGTCCCCTTCATGTTGACTCAGGAAGGCAGGGAATTGGACCACCTGTGCCTTTTCCCTTTTTCTTTTCTTTTCATGATAAGAGCGGTGAGGCTCTGCCTCCCCTGCTTCCCCTGCCTCCCCTGACCGCACGTCCCTGGGTTGCAATATCCCAGGGTCATGTAATCACCTTTTGCCACCTTCCTAACAAGCAAAGTTAATGGGAAGCCAGATTCACTTAACAACCATGTTCCTAACTTAACAAGTGCAGTGATTCACTTAATGTTAATTGGAGTTTTCCAATTCTACTTATGCCTTCAAAATGAGAAAAGCAGGCATTGAGGTGTAGTATATGAAAATGGGGGTGATGGGCTGAATGTATTAATATTCGCTCATCGAGCAGTGATTGTGTTTGCTGATTGTAGGGACACTGGGCACAGCAATTGTGCAGGAAAAAAAGGGGAATACAAAGTAAATCGAAACCTGGATGAGAAACAGATGGACAACATCTCTACTATTCGACCTCAGACTATTCTCTGACTTTTAGAGATGCTTTTGCTTGTCAAAAGTTTATATCCGAAGTCTAATTCCCCTTCCCTACCCCAAGTTTCTGAGTGTGAATATTCATATCCAACCTAAAGAAGCTGCCTTCAACTGGTTCTCGTGGCAGTTACTCCTAGATCATGCATAGGTGTGCATATAATTCTTGCTGTACCTCCAGAGGGGGATTCAGCCGGTTCGGACTGGTTTGGGAGAACCGGTAGCTCTGAAGATCAGTTGGTCCCGCCTACCCGCACCTGCCCTATCCTATCCTTTATTTCCTGCTTTCTAGCTCATCTCAATCATGCAGCACAGCTGATTCTCCCCCCCCCCCGCCACCTTCGCTGTTCTACTTACCATTGCTGACTTCGAAGGTAAGTAGCTGAGTTTCTAAATGCTTCATTTTCAGCATTGCGCGCAAGCGGTTTAAGTGCACACAGAAAGTACACACTCACCGAATCGGTTGTTAAACCGGCAGCATCCCACCACTCGGTATCTCATTTTAATCCCGAAGACATGAAAACCTCAGCCACTTTGAACTCATTGGTCAAGAACCAAAAAAGCATGCAGTTCTTTCTGTATTCCCAAGAGCTTCTGGTTTCTCAAATAAGAGGCCATTATATCTTAAGTCATCCTGTTTCGGAAGTGAGGAAATCCGCGGTTCTACCCTAATGGATAATAAAAAAAATAATGTTTTGCATCTAGCAGAAAGAAGAGGAAAACAGCAAAAACTCCTCCATAACTTTAAGCTGTAAAACAGATATTTTAACTTAGCCATTGCACATATAGTTTTAAAATATTACTTCATTTATTTATAAGTGAGTGCCAAGTTCTAAAAAGTAGCTTTAAAAAAAGATATAAATGCTCCATTTGTTTGCTTGGATCATTTTTTTTCCTGTCTGCTGCACCTATAAAAAACTGAAGTTTCTTCATCTGAATTTGCAATTCAGTATTGCAGACTTTCTTGACCTACTACCAATGTTAAAAGACATAATTGTACATCTCCAGATACTACACTGCAGAGGTATACTGCACTAATAGTCAGCTGAACTTGGAATGAATAATTTTTTCTCTCTAAATTTTTAGGGAAAGCCAATAAAGCAGATTCAAACAAATTCAAGGATTTTCTTTGTATCACACATCATGCAGTGCCTGCTTCACTAACTCACAAGTTAGTCTGTTTAACAACTTATAGATTTTTTGTGTTTTATTGTTATAAACTATCCAGGGATACAACATATATGTTAAAAGGGTGGGTTTTCAATTGTGTGGTTGTGGTTCCCATCCTGATTTTTTTTTGTTTCCCATGAAGCTGCCTGAACATGAATTGCAAGATACAACTATCAGCCAATGATTTACCGATGCCTTAAGAAGGCACAGGCTTGATCAATCCCTTTGAACAAGAAATAATTGAAGGTCTACAACTAAAGTTACAGCAATGAAAAAAGTGATGTACAGCCAGTCATCGCATTTACAAATATCGTAGCATTCCTAAGGTCATATGATAAGATCACCATTTGCAATCTTTCCAGGGGGAATTCCAACAAGCAAACTAATGAAGCAAACCAGATTTGTTAACTCACAGTGACTAAGATTTTTTTTAAAGGTCATAAAATTGGATGTGACTCATGTAGGGACCATATTTCTTAACAGAACTTAACAACAGGGTTCCAGTTGTGGTGTTAAGTCGAAGACTATATGCAATAAATGTTTTTAAAAATAAACTGGATGTGACTGGATAATCAACCTCTCATGACTTGAGACCAGTACTCCCAACAAGTAACAGCGATGAACGCCCACTTCTTTCCATGATAAATGTTGCAGCTCTTGGAGATACTATGCTCTGGCTCCAAACGATTTACAAAGAACCTGAGAACCTGATCCTCACAAAAATCCCTTCACATGACATTCCTGGGTGATTCCAGCTCCTGTAGTTGAGGATTCCAAATTGTCGATTCCAAATTCTCCTGTAGTTAGTTTCCATTTCAACCAAGTAGTTTTAAGTGCAACGTGTTTACTTCATTTGGCTTGCTGCTCCTTTCTCCTAAAGAAATCGAAGGGAAATCAGCCAATTGCCTTGAATCCAAGAAGGAACACAGAGCCATGGTCATAAAGGTTTAAAAGTTGTCCCCCCCCCCCAATTTCAAGAGGGGATATATTGAACCCAATGGAGTTGCTTTAAGGGTAGAGGGTAGATGGATAGCATATTCTGGCTTCTTCCATCAGCTAGAGGATCAAGGGCAAGGAATTGCTATTTAAGAACTCTGGCAAGAGAAGACTGGTTTGGCCCAAAGTAATACAAATGTCAACATAGAGTTCATCAATTTATTCTGGCTTTGAAGAACTGATTTTCCTTCTTTTCGGTTCCCTTCCATTCCACATTTCTTACGTGTCTTCTCTTTTCAGGCTGAAAACCCAAGAACAATGCTTTCTTATATTGATACAGGCTGATTTCAGAAAGGTCAGAAGTATAGATAAAGTACAGATAAAGTACAGATAATAATATTGTATTAAAAGGAAAATGGGGGGAAATTACTAGAAAAAAAATCCAATTTACACAAGACTCAAGAACAAATGCAGTTCTGTCTCAGATTCTTATAGTGAAATCTCAGACTGATTGATTAATTGATTAATTGTAAAGTCATGCTGGAAAGTTCAAGGGGATTATTATGGTGTAGGATTTTTGTTCTGGTTGCTGTGGAGATACCAAGATACGGGAGGTAAATATCCCATATAGGGCTTGTAGATGTTTAGTGTTAAAACACTGAGCTCTCCCACCATTATCAATCTTCCACTCTTTACTGCTAGACTTCAGCAAAGTAAAGTTTTTTTTACCTCAGCATTAATCCTCCAAAGAGATGTAATCTATGCATAACAACATTTAAATCAGCATGACATTTACAACACATATTAAGTAGTTTGTTATTTATTTCTAGACTTTAATTGGCACAATATATTAGCAGCGTTGTTGCCATTCCACTTAAGAGCTTCTTTTCCCAGCTTGTAATAGTTGGACCATCTTTTCCCTCTTTAAGAATCTTCTATTTTTCCACTTTTGTTGCTATCTTGAGGGGGGAAATTCATTAAAATATTATGAAGCAAACAGCATAATTACACATAGCAATCTCTGCCAATGAGTACATTTACAGGAGTGTCCAACCTTGGCAACTTTAAGGTCCTGTGGACTTCAACTCCCAGGATTCCTCAGCCAAACATACTGCCTGGAGATTTCTGGAGTTGAAGTCCACAGGGTTGGGTAGAACCCTGTTCTAGATTCAGCATACTCTCTTAAGGAAGTAAGAACAAAGACACATTTTCTTGGTCATAACCAGAGGTGGTATTCAGCAGGTTCTGACCAGTTCTGGGGATTTTGCAGTAACCTTCTCCTGGAGTGGGAAGGGAATGGAGATTCTACGGTATCCTTCCCCTGCCATGCCTACCAAGCCTCGCCCACCAAGCCATGCCAGACCCACCACAGAACCAGTAGTACAAAAAAAAAAAAAGAATCCCACCACTGGTCATAACCAGTTTGAAAGTTTCTCCTTTTTCTTAACTTGTGCCACCTGTACAGAAAGAGGAAAAGCAAACCTGCTAGCATTCACTTGTGCTGCTATTGATTGAATGAACTCCTCCTATGGGATGAAGCACAAGAAAAGAACATTTTAAGAAGCAGGGGGAGCTCATTTCAAGACTTAGTTTGGCAACTTTTAAGAGATTAAAAAATAATGTTGCTGGGGCCTGCTCAAGGCACATTTCCCTAATCACCATCACCCAGTACATAGTGACATTTAGCTGCCACACATTTTTCGATTTGCTCTTTCTCCTTTTTTAAAAAAATTTTTTGCTTCTCTGAGCTTTTCAGTTTTATTGGCAGATGCTTTAACGTTTTGTTTAATAACCAACTTTTTTAAAAAGGGCATAGCATGGCTTGCACAGTTAATCATTAGACAGTGATCCAAAGAGGACAACAACAACAACTTCATTGTAGGAATGTTTCCTGTTACTTTTTTAAAAAAAGAATCAAGTGACTTCCAAAGAAGTAGCATTGTGTAGATAAATCTTATTATTTCATCTGATGGTATCATACTTAGCGTGGAGGCTTTTTTTTCTTCTTCTCGACAATACTTTAGGTTACCAAAAAGCACTTTAATATTTCAGGCAACATTCCAGATAGTCCAGGAATTCTGGAAACAAGCATGAGAAAAAAATGTTTGTGTGTTTTTCATTTGGAAAGTACAAGGGAGTGGTTCCCATGGAATTGAAAACATTCTTTATCACTCTATCTATACTAATCAGTTCATCTGTGTGTGTCATATCTAAAACCAATCATTGTCTATGGGTAACTTTTAGTGTGTGCATTTCATATATTTTATGCAACTATGATTTCCTTTTACTTTTCTGTCCCTCTGTCCCACAACCTTAAATATGTAGCTAATAGTCTTCTCTAAGTACAATAGAACAGGGGTCCCCAAATCCCAGAACACTGGCCACTACCGGGCGGTGGCCTATTCAGAACGGGGCCATGCGAGAGGCGGGCTGGCATGCACACATGGTGCGAATCAACTCGTGTGAGTGGTAGAACAGTGTGCATGTGTGAGCAGCTCAACCTGTAGTTGAACTGTATGTGCATCCATGTGCGTGTATGCCCGCTGCTCGTGTAGCCTGGTTTCCCCCCCCCCCCCCCAGTTGGGCCACCAAGCCACAAAGGTTGGGGAGTGTTGCAATAGTATGTGCACTGCTGAAGTGCACTATATCCACAGAAGCCTATTCTATAATAAATGTTTTAGACTTCCGGATACTACAAGATCCTTGATGCTTTTATGTTTTCACAAAGCTACCCTTCACTGAGCAGTGATTCACTGTGCCTTTACAATGTGAATAACAAAACCAAAGCAGCAAAGCCATAATCCTTTCAATACATGTGTACAATATCATGCTTCACTCATATAAAAGGCATACACAAACCTACGCATAGCACACTTTGTTCCTGCTATTGTACCACAGTGATAGAACTAAGATTCACATAATTTTGTGGTTGGAATAAGGTATTTTTAGAAATGTATTCTCTTTCTCTTTCAATCTCTTTCTTGTAACCACCCAAAAGCTGCAGTATGAACAGTTTGCCAAGAAACTGACATACACCTACCCTCTCATTTAAAGCTGCTTGTCATTTCAGTTTTTAAAAATAAAATCCAGCTCAAAATAATTTGGATCCGAGAACCACCAATACAAGCAATAGTTTTGCCGTTCTGGTTTAAGCTTTGCACATTCCTATGTTGTTGTTGTTGTTGTTCCCACTGTAGCAAATGCTATCCTTTGGGAAGTCTTTTGGAGATTGGACTGTTCCCAGTTTTTTCTCATTTGTTTGACAGTTGTTTATAGCCATTTTGCTCTATGATTGCTGCTACCTATACTTTACTTTTTTTTAAAAAAGTTTGCAGAATAAAAAAGAGAAGCCTACAGCATACCTGCCATACCTGCCATCATTCCACCAATCACATGTCTCCAAAGCAATTTAAAAAGCTAAATAGGGGGATAAGAAAGTACTTGCCATTATTCATAATCATATTTTTAGAAACATACCTTGCAGCTCTGACTTAAGTGATCTGGTATTTTTCAGCCAAGCCCAAAGTTCAAAATATTTTTTTTTAAACTCCCATTGCCTACTTTTATAAATAAATAAAAATCAACACTGGAATTCCCTGCTTGATTTGATTACGTTAATTTTGAGCCTTTAGGTTTTTCTCCCCCATTTATATAACAACGGATTTCTCCCACTATCTGATATAGAAAAAAGGCAAATGTACAATTACACAAAAATAAAGGAAAATCTTGCCATGTTATGCAGTGGTGAGATTCAAAAAATTTTTACTAACTGGTGAGATTCAAAAATTTTTACTAACTGTTCTGTGGGTGTGGCTTGGTGGGTGTGGTGTGGCTTGGTGGGCATGGCAGGGGAAGGTTACTGAAAAATCCCCATTTCCTCCCGATCAATTGGGACTCGGAAGGCAGAGAATAGATGGAGGCGGGGCTAGTCAGAGGTGGTTCTCTGAACTACTCAACATTTCTGCTATTGGTTCTCCAGAACTAGTCAGAACCTGCTGAATACCACCTCTGTTATTATGGATGAAAAGCTATAGATTGATGCCTGATTCAGAGAACTTAAGGGTCTCTTGTGGGACTATGCATACTTGAAGATTATCTTGTTTTAAGTAGAAGAACTCTGTTCCCACAGTGAAACAGATAATTGTGTCAAGAGGACTAATGCACAATTGACAAAAAGCCGACTACATTAGCCTCCTTATCCTTCCAAAATGTATAGCCTGGATCTGTCTCTGTAGCTCCCCAAAGAGCAAAATGGTTTGGCTATGCTATGAGCCACTATGGCAAACACTGCAAATCTGCCCATGTGGTTTTCCTTTGTGCTTTCATTCAATTCTTTTGGATTGCGGTCTAGCATTTCCTTCTGCTTGCCTCCCATTCCATCCACTAAAAAGTATAAGAATATTTCACTGCATTCTCTGAACTTCAGGCTTGGTCTCTTTGTATTAGTGGTGATATGCCGCTGATGACCATTTTTCTGAGAAAAGATTCATTGGCCCACGAAGCACAGAGGCTCCCTGACTGCTATTTTCTAACCTCGTTATTTCACTGAATAGACCTGCAATAGATGGAAAGTCAAGCTATCATACCGTCAAAATACTATAATGATAAAAACATTAACTATGTAAACAGATAATGTGTAGATAGTCCAAATGGGTGAACAATTTTTTCCTGTAGCATAACAGAACAGAGGCTCTTACCTAATTTAAGCACTTTCAGTCACTAGCATATACAGAATTATACTCTTCAAAGGCCAATTGCCAAGTCCTGTTGTTCAAAGTAAATCTGGGTTTGAAGGCCCTCACTCCACAGTGAAACTCTATTTCCAGTCCCTATTAGGTAAATATGGCAAATCTAGACAGCATACTAAAAAGCAGAGATCACCCTGCCAAAAAAAGTGCATATAGTCAAGGCTATGGTTTTCCCAGTTGCATTGTATGGCTGTGAAAGTTGGACCATAAGAAAGGCTGAGTGCCAAAGAATTGATGCCTTTGAATTTTGGTGCTGGAGAAGACTCCTCCGAGTCCCTTGGACTGCAAGGTGATCAAACCGGTCAGTCCTAGAGGAGATGGACCCTGAATGCTCTTTAGAAGGCCAGATCCTGAAGATGAAACTCAAATACTTTGGCCACCTAATGAGAAGGAAGGACTCACTGGACAAGAGCCTAATGCTGGGAAAGATTGAGGGCAAGAGAAGGGGATGACAGAGAATGAGGTGACTGGATGGAGTCACCAAAGCAGTAGGCGTGAGCTTAAATGGACTCCACAGGATGGTAGAGGACAGGAAAGCTTGGAGGAACGTTGTCCATCGGGTCGCGATGGGTCAAACACAACTTCGCAACTAACAACAACAATTAGATAAAGAAATATATGTGTGCAAGTATGGATGTATATTCACTCAAAGAGGGAAAAACTATTGCTGATAATTCCTTCTTCCAGCCTATTCATTCTAAGTCTTAGACTATTAGGCTTATAAAGCTGCCTTCTCTGTAAAAGACCAAGTAGACATGCTTTTTAATGTATGTGTGTGCATATCTATCTAATTAAATTATCTATTTAATTTTGTGACCTGTCTTGTTCCCAAAGGCTGCTTGTCATTCTTTCAGTACCCTGTTCTGATACTAAGCGATGGCTGAATGACAAATGTTATGTATTCGTATCAGGGAATCTGTACAATTTGGAGGCTGGTAGATATGTTTGGAATTTGGAGAGCATATTGTAACTAAATGTCTATGGAGATTCTCAGTCATCCAGATCATGGTTGTCCCAAAGGTGCTTTTTTAAGGCACAACTGGACTTTCTGGTTTTTCTTTGAAGACATGTCATTTCTCATCCAAGAAGCTTCTTCGGCTCTGACTGGATGGGAAGGATGATTAGCCTTCCATTCCCACCATCCAGTCAGAGCTGAAGAAACTTCTCGATTGAGAAGCGAAATGTCTTCAAAGAAAAACCAGAAAGTCCACTTGCCTCTTTAAAAAGCACCTTTGGGACATATTGTGAGTACTCTTGCAAAAGGGCTGACCACCCTTTTCCCTCCACCCAAAGTGGATGTCACCAATCAGATTATATCCATTGATCAGAAAGTAATGGATAAGAGTCGCCTAATAGGTGAGAGCAATGGCATAGCAAACAAACAAACAAATAAATAAATGTATTAGCTCATATCTCTCCTGACCTTTTTCCCCAGTGGGCACCCTCAGTAGACTTAGCTACAATCTTTTTCTAAATAAATGGATATACAGGTAGTCCTCGACTTACAACAGTTCATTTAGTGACCGTTTGAAGTTAAAACGGCATTCAAAACATGACTTATGTCCATTTCTTACACTTAACAACCATTGAGGCATCCCCATAGCCACGTGATCAAAATTCAGACACCTGGCAACTGACTCATTTATGACCACTTCAGTGCCCCCGGACAAGCAAAGTCAACGGAGAAGCTAGATTCACTGAACAACCATGTTCCTAACAACTGCGCTGATCCACTTAACAACTGTGGCAAGAAAGGTCATAAAATGGGGCAAAATTCAAATATCTCACTTAACAACAGAAATGTTGCGGTCAATTTTGGCCGTAAGTTGAGGTCTACCTGTACTTTCAAATAAAGCACTGGGCTGCAGTCGCACACCATTTTTATTTTCTCGGAACAGTTATGAAAACTATGTTGAGCCAAAAGATATTTTTAGACATAAAAGTGAGCTGGCACCTTTTCTGCATTCCAATTTCTCAGTACTATTTTTTAATTTAAAAACAAGTTTGCAGTAGTTATTTAAATAGGAGAGAATATCAGGGAGCTTAAGGGGGGGAGGGAAGAGTGGCCCATCACGATTAAAAAAATTCCACACTTATTGAGAGTGAATCATGTTATTTCACTGAAACAAGAAGATAGGCGGTTAAGAAATATGGAATATAAAGACATTTTAAAAAGCCAAGGAGTGGAGAAAGCAAGAGAGAAAAAGATAGGACTTGACTACTATTTAAAATTTAGAACATAAATACAATCTCTCTCCAGTCCTACACCATACAATATTCTTTTAACAATAATTTAGCGGGGTATATGTCTGGTTACAGAGTAGCCATATTCTCATCACCTCATCCCTAATACTCAGAATGGAGACACTAGAACCAGAGACTAGTTTTCTAAAATAAAATTTCTTTTTAAAATGTCTCTGACCAGGGATAACCTCTATCCTAAAGTGAAAAACTGTATAGAGAGAGCTATTGACAGCAAAACTGCCTACCTTTGGGGCATAATTAAGTCTCATAGCTTTTAATCTGAAATATGGACTAAATTGCAAAATACTTTGTGGGTGTGACCAGATTCCCTCAGAATCTATGTTAATAATAAACTCCAATTGGGCAAGCTGATACATCCTGATGGTTGAGTTTTTCTCAGCTAGAGATGAAAAAATACAGATGTAAGAGAATGAAATAGGAGTGGTTGATGAAAGCTCTGCAGACTTCCCTGTTGTTTTCATATTATGTCTATCCCCATATGACAAAATCGTATACCACCAGAAAACTGTAATACAGTAAATAATTTTCAGTTCAGTTTTAATTGGATGTGCTGGGCTCAGCTAATGTGATGCAACTAAAACCATATGAAAACTCAGATTAGAAGAGAAGATAATGTAACATGATATATGTGTACTCTTTTTTGCTATCATTTTTTTAATCTGCCTTTCAGAATATATGCTTGCCACTTGGAAAAATAAATTGGTCACAAATGTCTATAAACCCTAAGTTAGCAACCATTCATCCTAAAGAACAGTGGTAGCTAACAGAGTCACCAGTTATCCGTATTCTGTTTTTGGATTGTGTATTGCAGAATATAGTTGCAGGTGGAAATACAATGCTAAAGTAAATATGAAATGTTAATATTAAAGAGTAAAAATAAGTAACATATTATAAAAAGTAGCTTTAAGAAAATAATCTATTAGACATGCTTATTTCAATATTTTTCTACTGGGCTGCAGCCCAAATTATAACTGCACACAGTTCAGGAAAATGGTGTGTTATGAATTCATTTAGCAGTCCTAATGGTTATGTCAGCTTCAAGGTTTATAAAGGTATCTTGTGCACAGTACAGAATTCAGCCGCAAGATGGAAGTCTGCATTTTGATCTGTGTTCTAGAGAATCTCCATGCAGACTCTTTTTTCTCCAGACAAAAGTTATGAGAACACCTTTTGAAAGATGTGAAGAACACGAAAGAAGCAATAAGAGTTTCAAAGGCAATGTATTTTCAAAAGAAAGCACACTAAAGATTTTTCAAATCAAAAGATGTGCAATACAATCCTGTGAAGGATAACTCAAAAGCAAGAGCAGCTGTGTTCAAGTGACTTTATAGTACCGAATAAGTGCACACAAGACTGCAGCTGTAAGAATATATATCTCTGTGTTGGATTATGGCCAAATTATGAAATATTTACTGCTTTCTTTTAGTGCTTGACTTATGAAAAGCAAAAAAAAAACCCCAAGCAATACTCTTACAATACATTTGTTAATCCACATAGTATGTAACACATACTTCAAATAGTAGACATAATTCCATATTATATTTCCATTGCAATCCTTTGAGTACTATTGTTTGCATAGTCCAAATAACACCCACATCTATTCAGGAGACAAAGTGAGTAGACAAATCAGGGAAACTTTAAGAACAAATCCTAAAGGGAAGGAATGGAGCTCAAGATGATTGGTAAACCTATTGACAATGAAATAATGTTGGGCGTCAAAGGGAATACAATGATAAGAAGGAGCAGAATATTCAAAATCTAGATCAGTAGCATTCCATTTGTGGTCATCTGTAGTAACTGCAATGTAACAATGATCAGAGTTATGTAAGAGATTTTTCTTACTTATACCTAAATATGGCACAAACATGTCCTGGTAATTGTTTTCCTCTGTGGCCTTAAGACAGGGTGTCCAAACTTGGGAACTTTAAGACTTGTGGACTTCAACTCCCAGAATTCCCCAGCCAGCTATGTTGAAGTTGAAGTCCACAAGTCTTAAAGTTCCCAAGTTTGGACACCCCTGCCTTAAGATGTTGCTTTCCTCTGGTCTCCAACTCATCTCAGGTAGCCTCATGTTATGTTTAGCTTTTCTGGTGTTAAAAATGTTTTCCTTTGTTAACAGCTTTTTTTCTGATTACAAGATGATCTGTTTCACTGACCTATCATGGGGGATAAGTCAAAGAAAGCCATTTTTTTCTCTGCCTTTCTACTGCATTACTCCACCCACTCCCCATCAATCAGCTGTTGGTTCAATTGCTTTTGAAGACAGGTTTAGCATTTTTATAAACCAGTGTATAAAAATGATAACCTTGCGAGGCAGTCAAGACAAGAAGGACAACCAGGAATACTAACTCTGTCTTTATTGTAAGGTTACGTTAAGAGAATCTTGCAAGGTTGAAAGTATTTCTCTCCTCCTTTCCTTTTGCTCTTTTGGTGGAAATGAGGGAGGGTCCCTTCCCATACCCCCCATCCTTCTGTAGGCTGAGTTACCTTTTACACACACCAGTTGTCCAGTCTGCTGCTCTCTCCCCTGCCTTCCAAGGTCACCTCAAATATCAATCATTACAAAAAGAGAGACCAATTAAATGCTAAATTGTGAAGGAGTTCTGTGATGCAGTGGGAGAGCCATTTCCTCAGTACCAGCTGGTATTCCATAATGCCGGTCAGCTGCTACTTGGCTTTGTATACAATTATAATGCTTTTATGGAGTGGCACTAAACCCATGTTCAGAAGAAGATCAATTAGACCAGTGCTGGGAGGGGCGAAGCAGCAGATGAAACCTAGCTGTCATTCTGCTGTTTCACTATGCAGTCCTTTCCTTACCATCGGTCAGCTGGTCTAGCCATTCATCAAAATTTGCATCTCCCTCCAGTCTCAATACCAGCCCACATTAAGAAGAAGGAGGGGTGGATATTTCCTCAGTGTTTTTAGTATCATTTGATAAGGAGATGAACAAATGCAAGGGAATACCCTAGCCCTAGCCTCATTCTTTAAAGCAGAGGTACACAAGTATGGCCCCTTTACAAACTGTGGACTTCAACTCCCAGAATCCCTGACCTGGCACGGTCAGCTCAGGAATTCTGGGAATTGAAGTCCATAGGTGGTAAAGGAGCCTTAGTTGTCCATCCCCACCTTAAAAGTGTGCTGTAAACTTTAAATAAGGACAATACAATTTGGCAGCAAACTTGAAACAGCCAGGATAAAGATTTGTAATGGGTGAGTAAATGTTATGCCAATATAATGTCCTGGTGGGTGGATAGCATTTTAGTTTGGCGATGAGGAAATGGTCCATATGTAGCTGAAACAGCCTTAGCTGTATCAACAAGCTCAAGGGAATATGAAGCTTTGTAAGAAAATCCCTGAAGAGTGCCAAGTGGCAACAAAATATGCTTGGTAGCTGTGGGGAAAAACAAGAGATCAGGTAGGAGAGGAAGAGGAATAATGCAGCTAGGGATACAACAAAGGGCATTTGAACTGCAACTTACCACTGCAGTAATGCACTTAAAATGTTTATGGATACTCATCCAATGGCTATTTTAAAGTGTTGTGAAGCTTTATTTCTAAATAAAACAATAAATAGAAATTAAACATAATCTATCAACACTGCTAAGCAAAACTAAAGTGTTTTAAAAACTCCATCTGTTTTTTATGTAGCACCCAAAATATGGATATGAGTGGCTCAGCTTCTTTCTGAACGTGCCGTAGCTAACAGTCTTTCTTGGCTGTCCGTCAAATCAGAAAGGTGCTAGAAATTGTATAAGCAGTTTAGATGGAAGTAGACACCCCCTCAAAAACCTGGGTCCCAAATCCTTTAAGTAAGCACTAGCATACTGAATTGGGACCCGAAGCTGGCATATCGCCACTGAAATGTTTTGGATTTCTTCTTTCTTCAAAAACACACCAGTAAAATATCTAGAAACGTCATCAAAGGCAGTCATAATATAAAGTCAGCAGAACCAACTGAAAGTACAATCCAAAAATTAATCAAGGACACCAAGCAAAATCGGTTAACAGACACACACACCATTGAGCAATACAGATGGGAAGGGAGGGAGAGGGAAGCCTTGCAAGGAAAGATTCAAACCCAGTCTCCAGGCAGAAATTGTCCTACCTAGTAGCTGTTTTTGATCATTTTTAGGTTTTGATATATAGGCCCACACCTGCCTGGTTACTGAATGCAGGCATTGATTCAACACTTTAAAGGCCTTTTCTGAGTCAGATACCAAGGATAAACAAATTGAGTCACTTTCACAACCTCGTGATGGCATTTCACTTCCGATGCACTGCTGCTGATTTTTGCAGTCCACCTTATGAGAAACAGCACTAACTGGACAACTAAAATCTCCTCTCTAGCCATGAATTCACAAAGTAGCCTCTTTTTTTTCCAGAACTTGAGGCTAATAGGGAAAAAAAGGATGTGAGGATGGAAAGTTAGCTTTGTCACAAAATGGCTGCTCAAGTGATAGTTGAAATGACGTAACACCAATTTATCACATAGTAAAGTGGAGTTGCTTTCTTTCACATCCTTCCCTCCCCAGATTATGTTTATTTTTCTCTGGGCACATATTGACACATTTTCAAGCAAAGTGCTGGACTAAATGTAATTCTTGCTTTTCAGTAGGCCAACTTATTTATATTTTTTATCCTGTTTTTTTTTTACCTTAAAAGTAACTCAAGACAACAAACATACCTAATACTCCTTCCTCCTCCTATTTTCCCCACAACCAAAACTCTGTCAGATGGGTTAGGCTGAGAGAAAGTGACTGGCTAGC
Source organism: Natrix helvetica (assembly GCF_964273705.1). Classification (NCBI taxonomy): domain Eukaryota; kingdom Metazoa; phylum Chordata; class Lepidosauria; order Squamata; family Natricidae; genus Natrix; species Natrix helvetica. The sequence goes on from NC_138552.1 coordinate 80,818,367, forward strand.
TTTCATGCTTAAGATGGCACTAGAACTCACAGTCTCCTGGTTTATAGGCCGGTACATTAACCACTACAACAAACTACACCAAAAGCTTCTTTTTTAAAAAAGTTAAAGATAAGAGAAGCAGGAGCTGATTGATCATCAAGGCATATTGGTGCCCAGGGAGAGTATGTTGCCTACGCCTGTTTTATTCTGAAGCTTTCAACTCCAGTATGTCTGTATGTACAGAAATGCTGATCAGTCTTGTAGGATTATTGAATCATGAGCTAATGATCTCTGAATGCATAAAACGAGCTACAAAAATGCTAAGCATTAACCTTCATACTGTTGAATCCTCTCTCTAAAAAGCATTGATACATGTAGATAATTTTAGGGAAACAACAGTTATGTGCTTTTAAAAATTATCCTCCCTATTCAATGATTCATGAAAGTCAAGATTGAGCCTTCTAGGCGCTTGCAGATCAAGCTTTAAGATCTGCAGATTTCACAACAAGGAGACCCAAGGCTGTCAACAGCTTTGAAGAGCTAAATACACAGCCCCATAAGAGAATGCAGTTATTGTATGCAATTTGTTCATTTCCCACATCAAAACCATATCACAGTGAGTAAGCTCCCTACCGCCAAAGGGAAATGATGTGGAAGTGGATAATGTTGGCATGATGCACTGAGCCACCGCATCAGATCTGTTGAAAGAAAAAAGAAAGAAAGAAAGTAAAAACACAGGAAAAGGGAAAGTGATAGCCAACTGACACTGCTAGAAAGAGTCATTTCTTCCAAGGGCTGTACATCTGGAATCTACAGCTGCCAAGTTTATAGTGACTGACTGGTTCTAATCTGGAGCAATCAGCAGCAAAGCGAGAGCTGCCACACAACACAGCCAATGACATTTAAAAGGTACGAGCAAGGCTGTTTACTGCTGTGTTGTAAAGACTCCAATCTGGCATGAAATTATGCACATGTGGGACTGCACCTGTGTGGGAGAAAGGACTGTGAACAGATTTTTCCCCCTACAACTGTGCACACTGGCATATTCTTGGGGGAAGCTGATTTCTGCTATAGGGCTAATGAGCTGGGTCCCTATGCCCATTGTCTTAACCATTTGTGAATTTAGTGAATTTAATTATTATGCAGTGCTGAAATACTGCTTTAAGTGACAGACACTGAAATCAACATGATTTAACTAAGTTAGTGCTTCGGAAACAGTTGCAAGCACTCATAGTGAGCAGTGGGATAGGTTTTTGCATGTTGCAAGTAGTTCTTGACTGTTTAGTGACTGTTCAAAGTTACAACAGCACTGAAAAAAGGACCACTTTTGAAACTTATGACCATTGTAGCAACCCCATGGTTACATGATTAAAATTAGGACACATGGCAACTGACATGTATTTATGACAGTTGTACTGTCCTGCAATCATGGGATCACCATTTGTAACCTTCCCAGCCAGCTTCCGACAAGCAGTCAATGGGAGAAGCCAAATTCATTTAACAACTGCATGATTTGCTTAACAACTGCAGTGATTCACTTAACAACTGTGGCAAAAGAGTTCATAAAGTGGGGCCAAACTCACTTAACAACTGCCCTGATTTGCAATGTAAATTTGGTGTTCAATTGTGGTCATAAATCAAGAATTACAAAATCTGGCCATTGGGATAAACTCATGTTTGCCTGATTTCAGCAAAGCATTTCTGAAATGATATTGTAATTTATTAAGCCATGAACTAATTCTGGGTCCCATATGTTGTGTTGTCTGTTAAATGAAGGATTCAAAATTTTTGGGTCTTCCCATCATTTTCTCATTATACTTAAAATTGAGGTTAAGGGTCAGGTTATTAATAAACCATAGTTTATTATGGTTTTTGTTTTAAAATATTCCAAAATAATAATCCCTATTTAAATATGATGGCAAACTGTTGTTAATGAAGATCTGAATCAAAATGCTGTAGCCAGCATTCAATGGAAGAAAATAAGGAAAAGTAAGATGTTTTGGTTTAATGCTCATTCACAGTTTATATGATCAGTGAACTCAGATCATTTTGAAGATTTATGTCAGGCAAGCTCAATTTCTAGACAGGTTGCACATGTATGAGAGCAGTCTGCCATTCTCTTCTTTCAAGATATATTGTTGACTTCCCACTTTAGACTGACACCTTGGGATGACCTGGTGATCTCGCATGTCTAAACTAACCCAGTCTTACTCTGCTTTGCTTGTTCAAGATAAAACTGATTAGGTGTGGTCATCTCCTGTAACAGAAGAGAACCTTTGATGGTACCCTAAGTCTTAATTGTCCAATTGTTCCAGGATTTTTCTTGAAAATTAAATTAGGAAATGAGTGTAGCCGTAGTCTAAGTCTACAAACATCACCAGATTGATTTCTTTGAAAATGGCTTCCCCCTATTTCATATACACCAAATACATACTTGGATCCCAAGAACCTATCACACAAACACATCACAATTGTATCATAAAATATAACATACATAACAATATCCTAACATAACAGGCTGCATTGTATGATTGTAAACTTCTGTGCATATTTCAGAATCTATTTTCAGAATTCACAAATGATACATGAATGCAGAGGTGTTCATGAGAAGACTAACAATGGAAACTATTTTCATGTTGCATACTCTGCCCTTTTCGTATATGGATTGATACTGCATGCGTTAACAAAAGGGCAGGACTTGCATCATAATGACGTAAAGGTGCTTTCATCACTTTGATGAAAGGCTTCCAATGGACACTGCTGCATTACTGGTTGATAACATATTGATTTAAAATCTGTCCATAAGCATCATCCAATAATGGACAGAGGAAAAATACCAGAAATAATATTTCAATGAATGAGTCACAGATGGTGAAGCAAAGTACGCTAAATAGGAAATACTATGAAATTAAATTTCACAAAAGTTGAAAATAGTCAAGTTCCATGAGAGAGGAGAAATGGCATAAACAAAAAGGAAAAAAATCATTGCTGGGATTTTGAAATGGCTGCCCAGCATGAATCTAAAGAAAAGTTAAAACATAAACAAGATTTCATATACTGAAAAATATGGGTAAATGACAGCATTATTTATGCTATGCTACATAAACCTAGAAGGTAAGAGAGTAGAATTTTTTGTCTAATCATTGAGTCTATTTCCTAGGAAGATTATTAAATTCTAATCAGTTTGATTAGGATGAGTCTTACTGCTGAGCAAATATATACAGGATTATACTACTTGGGGGAAATTCTTTCTCTAACTTTTATCTTAGAAATTCAGATGTTTATATGTTCACCAATAATCCTCATCAAGTAAGAGTGAGGAAAACTATAAAGTGCAGTACTGCATTCCTAACACATCATGGCTCATGATAAGTGGCTAGGTAACCTATAGCAATGGTTTATCAGAAAATGCTCAAACAAACACTCTAAGCCATTGTTTTTTTCCAAATTTGGCAACTTTCAGTTGTATGAACCTCAGCTCCCAGAATATCCTAGCCATTATGGTAGCCATGGAATTCTGAGAGTTGAAACCCACAAGTCTTAAAAGTTGCCAAGTTTGAAAAGCTTTACTCTAAACTTTTACATCTGTCTCATGTGGTGTTTTTTTTAACTGTCCTCCCCTCCTTCCTTTTTTAATATGGGTAACAGCAGTTTCTGATCAAAAAAGTTTATTTGACACCACTGACATGGAGAGCTATTTTTTCTTGCAAAACATCACGGAAGGAACATTGTGCATTTTTCTCTCATAACTGTCTTCCTTTTTCAGAATCTTTTATAATAACATCAAAATTATGAAGAATGTGTCAGATTTATTTTTTTAGCTTATTCTACATTTTTCTAATATATTTTAGCTGGTTAAAAAGTGTGGAAAAGGAGCTTCTTAAGATACCCACAAATTACATAAATAATTATGCAATTATCCAAAGATTCCACAATTAACTGAATTGAAATTCCTATGTGCTACATTTTGCCAGCTAATTTACCAATGTTGGTTGTTTTCTATAAGAAGTGAATGGATCTTTCTGTATTTCCCCTCTTCAGACAGTTCTCCATTTTCTGGACATACCATTTCATGGATTCCTTTTTTCCCTTGTTTGCACCTAAAACCAAGACTTTACATTCAGAAGGCTTCAAAAATATTAATTTAAAGTATTTATGAGCAGAACTACAAAAGAGTTATAATCACAACATAATTGTGTAATTGGATTGGATCTCATGCAATTAAATATATAACTTCCTTTTTTTGCTTCCTGAAATATAAAAATGGGCAAATGACAAAAAGCTACTATTCAACCTTTAATAATTGACCTCAAGAAAAAAAAATTCAAGACACTTTATAAGTTTATGGCTTCAAATCACCCCATGCTGGCCTCCCAGTTTGTTACATATTATTATAAAGCCAAGAAAACAAAACCTACAGAAATGTAGCACTGTTCTGTCCATTTCTAGCACACATCTGCAAAAATAAAATCTTCTTTACTTATTTGTTTGCTCTTGAAATTCCATGCAAGAAATTAAAAACATGGTATCTGAAGCTGCCACAAAAATGTTATTTTTTAAAAAAATTACTATTTAGAGTTGTGATTCAAGGTGTTTTAAGCAACCCACTGTGTTTAAGATGAGGCCAAAGGGTAAAACAGTGATTATCACTTCAGGTTTTTCTTATAAGGAAAGCTGGTTTACTTATATAGGCTGTCCCTATCAAACATGCACTTACACACTCTAGTTGTATAATATTTGAGAAACCGTTGAACAGACAAGACCGATAGCCAGAGAAGCATCTTTTGGGCCTACTAAATAAAATTGGAATTTCCTGACCTAGGTTGTCGTAAAGTGCCATTTAACCACAAAGAAAGCGAACGAGCTAGCTATTATGATTGTACCTCTATCATCCTAACCAATCTTATTCTGAGCAGGTATCCAATTTTTTAAAACAAAAACCCAGATTGTAACCTATAGCATTATTACTTTCTTAGAATGCTTTTATATTGTAATTAAAGATCTTGAAGGAGGACATTTTGCTTTTCAGTATATCAGCTTATTTTTTAAAAATAATTAAAATCAAGTAGTCAAAGAAAGACTATTAGAAGGCAAGAAAGTTCTCTATGGTCACAGTTGGAATCACAGTCACCGTCTTGCTTATTCCAGCTCGTAATATGCACTAATATAGCGTCATTTAGATATTGTCCGGAGGCCACTCATGGGGTAACAGCCAGGAGGATTTTTTTTGTCCCTCCTGTCTATATAGTCACTGAGCAAACTTTGAAATGGGTCTTTAATGGCACCTAAGCTTGAATGTGTTCAAAGGGATCATTTAAATTTAGGAAAAACAAACATTCTTTGTGAATATAAATCTCCTCTGTCCTGTCAAAAATAATTCCCTGGAGCTATTTTAGAAAGCATAAAACCTCTTCCATTGAAGTCAACGTATATTAATAAATGTACATTAAAAAGAAAACCCCCAAAACCAGTTTGACTATGAGTAAATCCATCTCACGCAATGCTTGGAGCAATTTAGATGGAAAGATTTGTCTGAAAAGGCCATGTCGTTTCAGAGAGCTAATTAGTAACTAGTCAGAAAAATTGCTTCTCTGTCTATCAGAAGCTTTCTCTAAAGTCAGCATTTTCTACGGGATTCTGTCCATCTTTGCTCGCATTACGTTTTCAGCACATGTTACGCTAAGGGCGGGATGTTTAGTGACAGCTTTTTCCTCTAGGCAAAACTGTTAGATGAATGTTTCCCTCCAAGTTGCGGCGATATTACACCCTGTTGCTTCACCATGTGGGCCTCAACTGGGAAAAAAATGGGGGAAATAAGAGACCTCTCCATAAGTAAGTCATCCAGGTAAGATTGAGCACGTACAATACTTTGTATTTTGTTAAGGGTGAGCTGTTGTTGACAGTTCAAAGACATGAAGAAGATGAACTGAAAATGCCAACAAGAGGTAGCATATTACAAGCACTCACTCTATCTTGTGTGGGAGAAGAGTGTAAGTGGTAGCCATCATTGCATAAATTGTAATTACTTAATTCATGTTTTCCCACAATAATTTCTCTTAATCTCTTCTTTCCACGAGGCAATTCCTGCTATTTCCTTTTACTGGAGGCAGAGGAAATGTTCAGAAAATATGCATTCTTGCCACTATGGTGGCCCTTCAGGGTGTATCCTTTCATGGCACATCCAAAAAAGGATGTGGCGAGAAAAGGCTGACTTTTACTGCTGTAACTGGCCACTGACGACAATTTACAGGACAACGTACAGCATGGTCGTCCAACCTTGGCAATTTCTAGGTATATGGACTTCAAATCCCAGAAATCCACAGCCAGCATAGCTATTGCTGAGAATTCTGTGAATTGAAGTCCACTCATCTTCAATTTGGAACACTGATCTGTAGACTGTAGAGAAGATTCTATACACAGCACTGATGGTGCAGTGGTTAAAATGCAGTATTGCAGGCAAACTTTGCCCACAGCCTTGAGTTCAGTCCTGACAGGGTTCAAGGTTGACTTAGCCTTCCATCCTTCCAAGGATGATAAAATGAGGACCCACGCTGTTGGGGGTAATATGCTGACATTGTGAACCACCCAGAGAGTGCTGTAAAGCTCTATGGGGCGGTTTATAAGCCTAAGTGCTATTGCTATTTGATTCTAAGTTATATTCCCTAGCTAACAATTCCACTCTACTGGTAGCATCTGGGTACTATTATCTCATTTCTGGTTTACAAACATTAACCTTCAGGGATTGCTTCTTTTAAATTTACACCAGCAGCCACTATTTTGCTTGAGTTGGCTCCTGCTGTTAGAGACAACTGCTTGTTTTTGATGTAGAAAAGTGGCACAGAAGTAATAGGCGAGACTCTCTTTTTTGTTCCTGCCTGTTTTGCCATATTTTATTCTTGTTCATTCCCATATCCTTGTGATTTTTAATGCTTTTTTAAAACTTGTGAATACCTCAAGAGTAGTTAGGAGTTAGACAATATACAAACTTAATAAATAAATATAGTGAAGAATGCATTAATTGCTTTGGGGAGTACTAGCACTGCAAAAGATGACTGTTGCAGACTCTTAGTTATTACTCCTACTTATCTTCTCAGTGTTTTCCCAATGTAATTTGCTGCTTTAGGTCTGATGGAAGATAGTGTTGATCCAATTAGCTTCAGTATGTGAAATGGGAAGGAAAAAAGAATTTGTCTTTCATCTCTGGGATGAAAATTATCCTTTTTTCCAGTCCTAAAAACAGCCATTTGTATTTCAGCAAAAACCATTATTATTATCAATAGTTTACAAAAGTGATTTTGATCAGGACTATAACAGGAAGGGAATTAAATTTCTCCAGCCTCCTTCTTCAAGCTTTGCTTGCTTCTATTTATATTTTTATATTGTCACATCTAATTTGGCCTTTTGTAGAACTAAATTTAGTTCTACACTAGATTTAAAAACTGAACTTTGGTGGAAATGGAAAGCTTTTTCTAAACATCATCTTCTTGGTTAATGATGTTTTTTTACTAATGTGTAAATTTATTTTTTAAAAAAACATACTGGCATTTACCCTTCAGTGTATACCCCAATTGGAAAATAAGGTTTAGTGATAAAAACATTAAAAATGTTCAAACAATAGAAAGTTTAAAGTAATAACATATTGCATTCTTGCTAAAAAGGTTCAGTGATCTAAAAATGTAGGAATATTTTATTAACAGTATAGAAGTTGTAATGCCTCCGTTCAGACTATCCTTCCCAGCAGCAAATGCAACTTTTAAAAAAAGTCCAAAGTAATAACATCTGGGAAAGTATTTCTGCTCACTGCTTGGTACCTCCCTTTCTTATCAAAGGCAGGATTTAATTTCATTCTCCTACTTCCAAACACAGAGTTAGCGTTCGACATGCAATAAATTAGCAGAATGCAAACTATGGTATAAAAAAATAAATAAAAATCCAAAGCTGCACAAATGTGCAGTCAACTTCAGATTAATAGGCTCAGGCTCAACAAACACTTCATAGCCAATCTACTATTTCCACCAGAGTTTTTCCCTGCTTGCTGTAGCATTATTTAAAGTTAATGAGCTTTTTCAATTTAAGCATCAGATAGTTAGGCTTTGGATAACATTTAGAGGAGCCAGAGTGTATCTAATTATGGGTGAATTCTTAAGAGGCTCAGCGTCTACTTCATTCAGAGCAAGCACATTTTAAGTTGCAGACACGCACTGGACATCATTCCAAAAGTAATGCAAATCACCCTTATGAAAACAGCATTACTGGCAGGTCTAAGAGTTCGAGAAATGACTGCACTAGCAAACACCTTTGAGAGTACGTCTAACTTCAGCTATTCAACTGGCAGGAAAACTGGTGTTGCCATTAAGTCTAAACTTAAGGAAGGAAAAGCTGACTGGACAAACTCAAAGGACACCATCTAACTTGGACATAACATGCTTGAATAGAACCGTGAAAAATGTCCTCCTTGTTTTCCTTATAAAAATAACACAAGCACTGAGGCCAATTAAAGATTAAAATGGAAAGACATGCCGTTTTTACAAGCTCACAGGATGAAGATTCAGGGGGGGTGGGGAATGGGATTCAAGCCCTTGGCTTTCCCCTCAATTGTTCCTGTGATTCAAACTCGTGTCACTCACTTTTTGTGCCCATTTCCCCTTCGTAGGAAAGGAATTATAATATTCCATTTCACCACAACAATGATGTCAACAGGATAGAATTAATCATCCGGCTAAGTTTAGTAATGAGCCGATGGGCCAATAGGTTTTTATTGCAAATCCCAAGCTGAATTCTCCATTAACAATATGAGCAAATATGAAGGAAATATTACATGCTACCAAATAGAGTTTGATCTATCTTTTTTCCCCTGCATTTATACAAAAGCTACCTCTTTCCCTAATATATGAAGACTGTGTAAAAAGCTTTCTAATGCATGCAATTTTTAATACATTCCCATCCAAGTGCTTTTAAAACAAATCTCCCTCAAGGTGTTTTCTTAGTCTGGCTATAAAGGTTTTAAGATAAATGTGTCTGATTTTAGGTCTCTTTTTGTATGTCATTTTAAGACATGTGTATTCTTTTTCAGGTACATTTCTAGAAACAAATTTCTTTTGGAAAAGAAACAGAAGAAGAGCCTATTTAGGGTTGCTGAGGTGTCTGGAAGAGCTCATTTTGGCAGATCTCACAAATGTGTTTTTTTAGAAATCCGTGGTAGATTTCTTTCACATGTCCAGAGATCCATATCATAACCTTCTTTCAAGAATTCTGTAATATTGCCATTCATTCCCACTTCATTCAGAAAGGGTAGCAAAATATTTCACTCTTAACTTTCACACTTTTACTGATACACTTCCTTTATATTCCAAAGTATTCAGTAGTGAATTGAAAATATAGAGTTCAGCATTTGGACTAGGGAAATCAAATGCAAACTACGCCTCAACACATCTTTCTGGTCTTTGCCAATCACCAAAATAAAATTATATGAGTGGGAGATTTAATACAGAGAATCGTGAGTTAGTATTATAGTCACTTAGTATTTCATAAGGTCACTGTTCCTAATAATATTTAAGGATCAAAATACGCTCCAACAGTCTTACTACCAAGCAGCCTAAAAACATACTTCATAACAATTAATAGTACAGTTTATCACATAGCTAGAAATGTAAAGTTTTTCAAAGAAGTATATAACCTCAGAACAAAATGTTCCCATTTTCTATTCAAGAACATGACTTTCCTTGTGGGGGGAAGGAAAACTGCCATGCTGTAGTGTAGACCAAACAACAGGGTATTTTTCTTAGGAAGTAATTCAGTATTTTCTCAAGAACGTAAAATAGCTCCTGACTCAAGGTCGGAAGTTTCTTTCTATGAAAGGTCCCTTGGATTAGATGTAAAGCATTTTATGGAAACCACAAGAATGTTGAGTGAATATTTTCCACCCAGTAACACACCTCAAACCAACATATATTCCTTTTCACCTCAACATCACCCTCTACTAAAGCTTTTTCTTCTTTTTCAGTGACCATTGTATCTGCATGTATAATAAAGTATGTAGAAAGATTTTTTTTTTATTTTTCAGTACCTTACTTATATCATCCTGTCCCTTGGGTTATTTCACTATAACTTCAGCTAGTATTATAGTTGAGGGAAGAAATAAGTTGTAACTGAATATTTAAAAAAACAGTTTCGGATTTAAAAGTTTAACTTCAAGTCTAACAACTTTTATTTGTTTGAAAAAAATAAGGGAGGAGAAGAAAGACGAGGACAGTACTTTTGAAGGAGAAGGGCTTAACTCAGACCCTTGGACAGTGGTGGGATTCAGCCAGTTTACACCACTTTGGGAGAACCGGTTGTTAACTTTCTGAGGAGTTTGGTGAACTGGTTGTTGGAAGAAATCATTGGGGCAGAGAACCGGTTGTAAAATTATTTGAATCCCACTACTGCTCTTGGACCTTAAATAAGACATACTCCAACTCTTAAAAACACTGCAGATGATATGCCATTTTAGCAGGAATAGTTCTCTAGTAACCCATAAAAGTTTGTTCTCTGACGTTCGGTGAGATTTATTGCTTTTATGGAACTTCTTGGCCTCCTCAAAGTAGGAATCACACAAGCTAAACTGTAAAGCACAACAGGAGTGTTTTTTGGGGGAAGGGGGTATTAAACACGCTGGAAAGGTGCTTTAGGAACTTATTTTTTCATTCTTATTTTGGGCTTGTATCCCAATGACTTCAGCCTAAAAGCATTAAAATTAGTTTCTTATACAGGCACTGCAGGTGAGGGTTTTTTAAAAAAAAGATTTAATTTGCTGTTTGATTCGCCCCGGGATTTTCAGGTGTTGCACGAGGGAGTAAAGAACAGAAAGTTCTCGGTTGTCAGCTGTTGGATGATGGCCATAGCATTATTAAATCAGCCAAGCACGCTGGGTCTCAACCACAGAATTTAATTTTCCATACTGCAGGGGCTAATCAACTACTATAGGCTCTAAATCTTGAGAAGACTAATTTTGTCTGTATGCGTGAATACACACACACACACACACACACACACATGTATATAAACTTTCAAAGTTACAGTAAAGTTAATTTTATAGCTTTGCCTATCCTCGGGGTTTTAGTGACAGCATTTTAATTTGTTGGGAGTTGGATAATCCTGGAATTAATGCTTAGGCCAGGATGTAAACTGAACAAAGATGAAGGTTCTGAGGCTGGGATAAAATGGCCTCATTTCTTCCATCTAACCAAGAGAGCCCATGTACATCAAATAAGACCACACAGTCACCGCTGCTTCCTCTATACAATTGGGTGCCAAGCCTTTCTGTAAAACAATAATCCGTCTATGAAACAGCAGCCTGTGATGAAATGCCAGATTAGTTGCTATGCACTAGTTTATTGAATTCTGGCCTCTCCAAGTGAGTCCTGTTCCCTCGCCATCCTGTTACTATTCAAAAAGGCTCTCTACATTGGGTTTAAGTCCAGCGTCTGCAATTTAATTGGTTACTGTCAAAAATCTCCCTTTCTATTAATATGTTTCCCCATATTAGTAACTGAACCACGAGGATTTATTTGTAGAAAGCAGTAGATTGGAAAAGATGGGGCAAAAGGGGAGAAGAGGAAGAGGGAGGGGTGTGAAAGAAAAGAAGTAAACGGATACCACAGCTCAACACTACTGCAATATTAATCTGCATTGTTTTCAATCACAGGAGCTGTTTCTTGGACTTCTCCCAAGTGGAAAGAGTACAACCGCAATGAAATAATGATACCTTAAATCGTAGCAGTACGAGTGATAAAGGCTGCATTATGCATCAGAGAATTTTTTTTTAAAGGTGGCTGCAGCCGCAATTCGCATGAGCAAGAAAAGATTCTTGCAAAATAACGTCTGCCACAGATTTATAAGAAACAGTTGCTTGAAAAGCAATTGGGAAATGGAAGACAGAATCCACTGGAGAAAACAATTATGAATAATCTTAATTATATGGAAATAATTTGTCATACAAAACTAGTGTGAAAGAAAGAAAGAAAGAAAGAAAGAAAGAAAGAAAGAAAGAAAGAAAGAAAGAAAGAAAGAAAGAAAGAAAGAAAGAAAGTTTCATAATCCCTGAAATAATTTTTTAAACCAGGTTTTAATTGAAAATGGAAATAAAATGGATTTCTTCAATCTCATGCCATCCAAAATATTTCAGTGCACGTATCTGCTAGCAAGATCTGATGGAAATCCTGACCTTCTACGGCCAGTTTGGGAAAGACTGGAGTAAACTTCCCTTTAATCATTGCTTACTCTCCTTCTCCCCTCCGCTGCCTTTTTGGCCCTCCAGTTTTCTATTCTTCTTTTGTTCAGAAGTGGTGGGGGGGAGAAAGGCAGGGAGGGAGGTACTGTATACATTTTTTTGGAAGATTTGGTAACTGCGTTTGGTCTATTTTATGATTTCCAAGCTCTGTTCCAAGTACTGCTGCAATTACATTTAAACATAGAGAATAATGGCCTATTGACATGTATATGGTTTTAGAAAATATGAGGCCTCTTTTGCTCCACTGGAATTTCTGCCATAGTTTACATTTACATTGCATTAGGGATTGTTTTTCCAAAGGCAGCATCCCATACATTCAGACATTTTGACGTTATCTGAGTCAGAGGTAGCGCCACAAAGTTATAGGTGCTGGATCTCCTGGGAATCTCAGAGGCAGACACAATGCATTAATGAAAACAAGAAAAATAGGAGGATTTTTTTCCACGTTATTAAGTCATGGTTATTATTGCCATGGACATGTTCTTTTGCTCCATCGCAACTGCATTATACATTACCAAAATTGAAATCTACACTGTTTCACCCCCAACCCATCCCACAGTCTCATGTACAGCTCAACGTGAAAGGGCAAGGCATATGTTACATACTTATACCAACTACAGTGATTTCCACCAAGGTCCTCTGTTCCCACCGGAACAGAGGTTTAATCCTATTGGTCGAAGGGTCTGACAGCTTCCTATAAAAGGGCTGCTGTCAGACTCAGCCTTCGCTGGATTGTTTTTACTTGTTGTGTTATAATAAAGAGATGTTGTTGCCATTAAGCCTGTGTGTGCCTATCCATTACCCAATCCAACACTGGTGATGAGGGTGGGATTGGAAGGTAACTAGGCGAACCGAAAAGAGCGTAGCGATCCAGCAAGTACATCCAGCCCGGAGCTCAGCATGGCTTCGAGCAGCCATTTTTGAGCAGCAAACTCAAAACTCCCTCAGAACACAAAATGGCCATGCAAGCCCCACCGACTCCATATGACTCAGTCACTGAGCACTGGGGACTCGTACATGCTACATTTTGACTGTTCCTCGAGGCAAACGACCTCATGGGCCTTTCTGAAGGCCAAAAGAAGAACATGTTCCTGGGGTACTGTGGCCGGGAAGTGTTTGGCAAAACACCTCTCTGAGCTGACACCATTCCAATCAGTCACCTAGTCCATGCTCCAGCAGATGCTTAGGACTCATTACGTGCCCAAGCTGTCCAAGCACGTTCGCCAGCATGAATTCAATATCAGGAATCAGAAGCAGGGTGAGTCGATTAACGAGTATGTTGCTGTGCTCCATAAGGCCGCAGCGTACTGTGAATTCAGAGACTTAGACGAGCTGATTCTGGACCGCATAATATGCGGCGTACGGGACATTAATTTACAGAGGAGGTTGCTTGCAAAATCAAACCTCACTCTGCAGATTACCTTGGACGAAGCCAGGGCATCAGAATCAGCCGTCAAATCGACAGAAACTTTGCAGCGCCAAAGCGTGCCCCAAGAAGTGCGAAAAAGCATACACGTTCATCGCGAGGCCGCAGAGCCCGAGAGTTCTGAAGGAGAAGATGACAGCTGCGGCATGTGCAGTAGCCGCGCCCAGCCTGTGTGCACATTCAAATAGCATCTCCTGCCTTGTGTGAGCTGCGGAGGAATATCAGATTGGCTTGCCATTTCCGCGATGCAACCTGCCAGCACTCCAAGCGAAAGGGGCACATCACAAAGGTGTGCCGGAGCGAATTCCCTGCTACTGCCTGGCAGCCTAAAGGGGCACCAAGCCACCAACAGAGGCCCAGCCAAGGAGCCTGGAAGAAGCCACCACGGCACTCAGAGGGTGACGACAGAGTCACCCACCACACATCAATCGGACAAGTCCGCACCAGGCAGCAAAAAAAGCTGAAGGTCACAGTCCTCATCGAGGACTCTCCACGTGAGATGGAGATCGACACCGGGTCATCACTGACCATCATACCGTGGTCTATCCTGAAACAGGCTATCCCTAGCCTCAAGAAGCAGCACCTTCGCACCCATGACATCTGCCTACGCGATTACCAGGGAAACTGGGTCTCCATCGTGGGCCAAGGCACCTTCCAGGTGAACATCAAGCAGTTCAGCGGAAAACTCCCAGTGCCAGTGGTCAGTGGCAACCTGCAGAGCCTTCTAGGGCTAGATTGGTTCCAAGCCCTGGGCCTAGAGGTGACCGGTATCAACGCCTTGAAAGACAATGGCGCTGAAGCCATCTTTAAGGAGTTTGAGGACGTCTTCGGCACCGGTGTGGGTAAGTATGTGGGGACCCCAATTTCATTTAATTTGGACCCCAACATAGCCCCATAAGGCTAAAACCCAGGAGAGTGACTTTTACTCTCCGCCCAAAATTGACAGGGAAATTGACAAGCTTGTAGATCAGGGAATCCTAGAGCCGGTCGATCATGCAAGCTGAGAGACACCTATAGTGACACCTGTCAAATCTGATGGGTCAGTCCACATCTGCACAGACTACAAATGCACAATTAATAAAGCACTACAACAAAGCACCTACCCTGTACTCATTGTACAACACCTCCTCCATTCATTAGGCCCCGAAAAAAATTTCACTAAATTGGACATGGTGCAGGCATACCAGCAATTACCTGTAGATGGTGCTACGGCGGAGGCCCAAACCATTGTGACGCACAGGAGTGCATTCAAATGTCACCACCTGCAATTCGGCGTTAGCATCGCCCCTGGACTGTTCCAAAGCGTCATGGAATGGCTTTTGCAGGGGATTCCAGGAGTCATTCCCTACTTCGACGACATCTTGGTATTGGCTGCAAATGAGGCGCAACTTTTAAAACGAGTACGAGCAGTTTTGGCTAGAATTAGAGACAAAGGCCTCAGTCTCAAAAAGGAGAAATGCCAAATTAACGTGCCAAGGGTTGAATTCCTAGGGTACCTGATTGACGGCTCTGGGATTCACCCAACCACACAAAAAATCATAGCAATTCAGTATGCCCCCACACCTCGCAATCAAGCCGAGCTGCAGGCGTTCCTCAGGCTCCTTAATTTCTACAGCATCTTTCTTAAACAGAAAGCCACGTTGCTGAGCCCCTATGTCATCTCCTGGCTAAAAATGCGAAGTGGTCCAGGGGAAAAGCCAAGGCTGCCGCATTTGCCGCAGTAAAACGACTCCTGTCGGTGGATTCTTTCCTCATCCAGTACAGCCAGCCCCTGCCATTGGTGCTGACCTGCGACGCTTCACCATTTGGCATCGGCGGTGTCCTCAGCCACTGTATGCCCAACAGAACCAAAGCCCCTATTGCATTTTACTCCAGGACCCTATCTGGTGCAGAGCGGAACTACAGCCAGATGGACCGTGAGGCTTTGGCTGCTGTGGCAGGAGTAAAAAGGTTCCACAAGTACCTTTATGGATGGAACTTCGAACTGATTACAGACCACAAGCCGTTGTTGGGTTTACTGGCTGGGGACCGTCCTACTCCAGTGTCCTTATCACCCCACATGACTAGATGGACTATTTTCCTGGCTGCCTACTCCTACCGCCTTATCCACCGACCTGGCTCCACTTTGGGGCACGCTGAAGCTCTCAACCGCTGCCCACTGCCTGAACTTCTTGCTGACCCTGCCCCCGAGATGCCAGTCCTCCTCACTGACTGCCTGGAGACTGGGCCTGTCTCATCCACTGACTTTGCCAGTCACTCTGCGAAGGACTCCACCATCAAGCAAATTTTGAACTGGGTGTGGAGGGGGTGCCCAAGGGGGCTGTTGGGGTTGATTTTAAAATGTACTTTGCTAAACACAATGAATTATCGGTAGTAAACGGCTGTCTACTGTCGGGGGACCGGGTTGTTGTTCCACCCAAACTGCGCATTCCAGTATTAAAGGCTTTACATGTAGGGCATCCTGGAATAGTCAGGATGAAGTCTTTGGCTAGGAGTTACATGTGGTGACCTAACATGGACAGGGAGATTGAAGAATGGGTGGCTACCTGAACACCATGCCAGGAGTCCAGACCAGCTCCCCCCCAGAGGCACGCGCTAAGGAGTGGGAGAAACCTCAAGTCTATGGTGAGCATTGAGTTTGCTGGCCCAGTTCATGGCCAGACATTCTTAGTAGTTGTGGACGCCTACTCGAAGTGGTTAGAGGTAGTCCTGATGACCTCCACAATGGCAGAAGCGGTCATCAAGGTGCTACAGAGACTTTTCTCCATGCACGGCCTGCCCAACTTCTTGGTTTCTGACAATGGGCCCCAATTCATGGACATGCAATTTGAGACCTTCCTAGCAGCTCAGGGAATCAGGCATGCCCTGGTCGCGCCATTCCATCCGGCCTCCAATGATCAGGTGGAGAGAATGGTGAGATCTGCAAAAGAGGCCCTCTCTAGGATGGACCCAGGAGATTGGCAAACACAGGTTGACCATTACTTACTAATTCAGCACATCACGCCCAGTGCCACTACTGGGAGAAGCCCCTCCGAGCGAACCGTCTCCAGAAGTTCCAGCCGCGGCCTGTGGAAGGTTCTAGGAGCTTCCACCAAGCAGAGCTGCGGAGCAAACAGGTCTGTCCAACCTGTCCAAGGAAACCCCTCCTACTGAACTGCACAGGTCAGGCAGAGCTACCCAAAAGCCCATCTACCTGCGTGACTATGTTACCAGTAGGATTGTTCCATCTAAGAGGGGAGGGGTGTTAGATAGTTATACCAACTACAGTGGTTTCCACCAAGGTCCTCTGTTCCGGCGGGAACAGAGGTTTAATCCTATTGGTCAAAGGGTCTGACAGCTCCCTATAAAAGGGCTGCTGTCAGACTCAACCTTCGCTGGATTGTTCTTACTTGTTGTGTTATAATAAAGAGCTGTTGTTACCGTTAAGCCTGTGTGTGCCTATCCATTACCCGATCTAACAGCGCATGAAGGCGCCTCTTTCGTCCTGCAAAGTTTTCTCCATGCATTAACCAGCGCACTGAGCAGCTGGCGGGTTTTATTTGTAGTTTGACAGGGGAGGGGGATGTTGATGTGTGGGTGTGTGATTATTCCTGGCTCCTTTTGCCGAATCTTAACCAGCTTGTCAGGGTTCAGAACTGCACAGCTTGGGCCAGGTATGTAAGCAACTCAACACCTTTCTTGTTTCCAGCAGTGCCCAAGACATAATTGAAGTGGAATGCAGAAATATTCCACCTGTGAGAATGGAGAAAGAAAGGGCTCTTTGTCATCCTCCAAGAATAGGTCAGTTGTAAACAGCAGCTGCTCAAGGAGTCTAGAGGCTTGAAATGAATAGCAAGCTCTATAAAAGTAGGGCAGGGCCTATCCCAAATCAAGTATGCAGCCTTACGTCTCCTTACTAGAATGCCAACAAGAAGAGGAGCATGTAGCACAAAATTCTCTGAGACTGAGATAGAAGCCTCTGCCCTATTTTCTACTGTTAAACACAGTTTTCTAACATGCAGCACTTTCTAATGCTTACAGCTGTACAGTGTATTTTTAGTGATTTGGTTCATTATTCTAAAGATGCATCCAATCTGGTTTCATGGGGTCAGAAGTAAATAATTTCTCCTTCTTTTCCCACCTTGCTTTACCCTTTTTACCTTCTCCTGTGCATTGTAAATGCTCATTTTCCTAGAAAACAGCCAGTCGTGGTCAAATATCCCTCACTGTGCACCTTACCTCTTTTTAAGGCTGAATTGTAGAGTCAGTAGAATTGCCTTGTGTAATTATGGTATTGGGGTGTTCCATTTTTGAATTCAGTGGATGGGGAGGATTTGGGGTTTGTCGCTCAGTGTTTAGAGAGAGAATTAGCAGGTCAACAGAAAGTTGTCCTTCCGAGGCTGATGCTTCCCCTGACTTCATTCCATCTGTTATAGCATTTAATTTAAACAAACATGCCTTCACCTTCATTTCTCTCTCTGCAGAGACATTTATACAGGAAGACCAGCCTGAATCTGCTGTTCTTAGCGCCATAAATAGTGAATGAAGATGAGACGGTTTGGAGTGATTGAGAGTGGGTCTATCAGCTGCTGAAGTTGCCATTCCGCCAAAATTGGTAACTGCATAATAAAGCAAACACCGAATTACATTTATTTAGCAAAGCCTGCAAAGCATTGTAAACTGTGAAGTAAAAAGGAAATGAGGTATATAATGGGCTTACAGAAGTTCATAGGAATGCAGTTTGTCAGGAACCATCAGGTGGTGTCTTATTTAGCTCTCAAATTGACATACGATTAACACAGTGACTATGGAAAGAAGTATGATATATTGCTCCTAATAAATTTTAATCTGAAACGTTATTTTAATTTGAGAAAAGCAACCCTCGATGGGAATTCCACCAACCTTTATTCTCAGTAACTTTTCCAATCTTTCTATTCTAAAAGAAAGCCTGCAAATTTTGATCTGTGAATTATGCTGATTTTATTTCAGTCGGCCTGCATACTTGTCGTAGGCAACATGATATGCAGTTTTCTTACATGGACACTTTTAATTTATTTAGCTGGATGTCACGTTGTCTTGAATGAATGAGAACAACAACAAGGCCTTGTTCCAAAACATAGACCACAGAAGCTATAAGTCATCTTCCCTAAAGTGGGCCCCTCCATTCATACTGAGACTAAAATTCTGAGCATTCTTACATAGTTGTTGGAAATTCTGTTCCTGGATATCTGGAGTACACTGGTACAGAATCTGGTTCTGAATAGCCACACCAGGACCAGACTAAAGACTGCAGAGGATTATTTTTTAGCTTTCTCACCAGTCATGGGTTCCTACCA
The DNA here is from genome assembly GCF_964273705.1 of Natrix helvetica. Classification (NCBI taxonomy): domain Eukaryota; kingdom Metazoa; phylum Chordata; class Lepidosauria; order Squamata; family Natricidae; genus Natrix; species Natrix helvetica. The sequence goes on from NC_138552.1 coordinate 80,837,358, forward strand.
GTAGTGGCTTGGCGGCCTGGGTCACTGGAACCAGCAGCGACCTGGGCCTGCCTCACCACCCACCCCCGAACCGGCGGCACCATCTTGTTTTTTGCTTCTGCGCATGCACAGAACAATTTTTATTGCATTGTGCATGCGCACACACTGCACACACATGAACGAACCGGTAGTAGTGCCTGCCTGAACCCACCCCTGTTTCCCACATCTTATTGATGCCTGGACTCCTGACTGGGAACATTATTAGCTGTGTCTTCAAGACAAAGGATTGAATCTAAAGAGAATAATTTATAAAACAATGCAGCAACTTTATGTACTGATTAATAAAGATGGAGTTTGCCTCTAGGTGATTTTTAGAAGCCAAATGGCCATACAAAGTTTTAATAAGGCATACCCAGAAAGATAGTGGGCCCTACCTAATTTATGTCTTGAATGATTGTGTATGAGGACCGTCACTCAAACCCAGGGCATTTCCTACCGGTTTAGATTCCAGAGCTCTCAACAAAAGTCAGGCTCTCAGCCCTAGAAAATCTCCATTTGTCAGAATGACAGGTTTATGAACGTATATTTAGCGTCAGTGATAGCAAAGATTGACAGCCTTTAGACAGCATTTTAATATTAAGGGAACTCGGAAGATTAACTGGGTTCTAGATGCCACCTATATTTGTATTCAGAATATGCTGGATATTGCATCACTCCAGAGCTTTATAGGCATTTTTAAATAGTTTGTATTAGAGCTCCAGTTGTAATAGATATGCACTACGTCTATGGGCAGAATCACTGATTCTGGATACGGGAATGTTCTGACCTAGGCTTCCCCAAAAAGCATGAAGCAGATTCCTGGTCCCAACAAAACCCCTTTTATTAAACAAATGTGAATTCCTTTCATTCACATTCAGCAAAGGCCTGGTAAACAGTCTTTCAAAGGTGAATTTAGACCTTATCTAGCTTGGAAAGCTGCCATGTAAATATTTTCCAAACGCAGTGCTGTGCAAGGAAAGACTTGGCACAGAATCTCTGAGATTCATGGACAGATCTTCAAACTCCTGAAATGAATGAATGAATAAACTAACAAATTGTTTCCTGCAAAAGCCCACTCTCTTTTCGCTCCTCTTTTATTTCCTATGGGAGGAGCCATTCACCACCCACCTGGGACTTTACTCCCAAATCAACCAGATTTCTTAGCTGTGCTTTTCTTCCAGCAGCTCTGCGCATGCGCACACTGGGAACAGGCTTCAGGTGTTCCTCTGCTTCGCTGCTGTCTAGCTCTGAAGGCAGTTGAGAACTGCCAGACAGCCTTGATCCTATCTCTGCCTCCGATGTAGAGCCCTTGTCCGAGCCTTCCCCAGCCTCCAGGACTGGCCCATGTTTCTCCCCAACCTTCTCACTGTCTAACTTTGCTGCCAGCTCTGCTGGCCACTGGCAGGCCACAGCAGGGAATGGATCATATCTAAAGCCCAACAAACACCACTTTGTATAATGGGCACTAAAACGGAATCCTTATATGCCAAAAAACCAAGGTTTCAAAATAAACTCTTTGGTTTCTGCTAAAATTGGGATAACCAAACTGCAACATGCTACAAAAATTCTATATGACTTATACAAATACTAGATACCTACATGGGTGTGACATCAGAAGACAGTAGAAGCACAGTGACATGGGCCTACAGTATGTGAAGTAGTTCCAATTTCCTTTCACGGATCACTTTATTCTGATTCCTAGAGTGATCTTGTCTTAAATGTCCCTCAACACGAAAAAGTGAGGTGCTATTCATCCATACCAAAAGACGAGCTACTTCACTTTTTTCTGGCTGTTTTACTTTGCTGGAAGTGCAGTCAGATATTTACAAATTCATGCTCAGGCATAGAAAATTACAAAAGGACAATGAAGCAGTTTCTTTGTTAATGCAGTGATAGGCTGAGCCACTGGTAATTTCCATTCACGACATTTCACAGTGCAGCCTCAAAGGGGCACTTTAATCAAGGTTTCAAGTTGAATCCATCTCCACGTTTTCCTCTTTCTTCCTGGAAGGGCTTAAAATCTCGAAATAGTTGAAAATTAGTATAATAAGGTCTCAAATTTAGTTGATAGATATGTAAAGTATGTACTATTCAATGGTGCCATTCATCACCATTTCCTTCTTACGTCCCATTAATAATATTCACTCAATTAACATCAACTTGAGAGGCATATTTCACTTCTTAACCATGCTATAATCAGTCTTTGTACCAAAACAATAACTGCATTAATTTTCTGAATTGTGAATCTAAAACATGCCCTGTCAGAAACCTGTTAAATTTACAATGAATTTGTCAGAAGTATTCCAGCCAGAACTACTTTAATGAAAAAATGCCTGCCTTGTTAACACTACTGCTTTTTCTGTTAAATATATAACAGAGAAAAATATAAATGAAGCCATAAGATGAATATAAGTAGTTCACAGTATGCTCCTTTCCCTTTTCAATTTCTCCTTTCCACTCTAATTTTTTCCCCCTGCTTACATGGTTGTGTGTTTGCACAAACAAACGCAGAATCTATGTGTGAAGATATGGAACTGAGGAGACGGTTGAGGTTATCTCTGATTTTGAAATATCGCTTAATACATTCTTTCCACCCAATATGCCTGTTGAGGCAAAGCCGTGTGGTTACCAAAGAGGCATTCTAAGGCATGGAGTTTGCATAGAATGCCACACATATTTGTTGCCACAGTAATATTCAGAGTGCAATCAAGCACAATGCTTCTCAGCCCACCAGGAAACATGCTGCAGATGGGACTCAGATGTACTTTATGTGAGATTCATTGGTCCTTAAAATTTTTAACTTTTAGAACTTACCATAAATATAAAAATAACAGAAGGCTGTACCCATATTCTCTCTTTTTTTAAGGTGGACATTTTGCATCTCTCACAAACCAACATCGTGTTTGTTAAAACTTTAGCTATCTGCAAGCTCTTTGCAGCTTGTGGTCAATATATATGTTCCCGATTCGGCCCCGATCGGGTGAACCACAGCGGTGGGAGGCTCGGCCCAGACGCTTCTGCGCATGCGAGCGTGCCTGAACCAGTAGTAAAAAAAAATGGCAACCCACCACAACACACACACACACACACACACATTTATATATATATATATATATATATATATATATATATATATATATATATATATATATATATATATATATATATATACATACATACATACATACATACATACACACACACATATACATACATACTATATATGTATGTATGTATGTATGTATGTATGTATGTATGTATGTATGTATATATGTATATATGTATTTGTGTTACAACCCCTGGTATGCCTAAATATGGGAGGAAGGTCACTACTCCCTCTTTCTGTCCTTTGGCTTATCACAGAAGACCATGCAGGCAGAAAACCATATTTTTATTTTTACTGTTGCCTTTTTATATTTGTGTTGTAATTGTACTGATAAATAAATAAAGGGAGACTAGAATAGATCTATTTTGAGCTAATTAGCTCTCATCAGCTAGCCATACCCTTACTGGGATTTGAACCTGGGCTGTATTATATCTTAGGCAGGAGTCTTAGCCACTAAGCCACAGGCTCGCCTCCTTATCAGTTGAGCCAGGGAAATAGGTATGCATTTGTGTTACAACCCCTGGTATGCCTAAATATGGGAGGAAGGTCACTACTCCCTCTTTCTGTATACACACACACACACACACACACACACACTGTATATATTGTCACTCGCTACTGCCATTCTTAACCAAAGACCATGGGTAGTTCAGCAAGTCCCAGATGGTTCACAAGCAGACCAGCAGGCAAGTGAGGGGAAGTCTGGAGGCAAGCTTTTCCAAATGCAAAAGGGTGTGGCACAATTGCGGCAGGTAGCTGCAATATGCCAGGGGAGGGTGAAAGTGACCAGAACTTTGAGGACTGCTCATAAGTCTCCTTTTTCAGCATAGTCATAATTGGTGCTACATGTAGATGATATTCTGGAATACTCTGGCAAATTCCAAGGAAATCTTTTTGATAGGAATATTATTGATATTTCACCACTTAAATGCTGCTTGTCTGCCTTTTCTATCTACTCTTCTGCCAAAAAAGGAGGCTTATGGAGAAAGGGTATCTCTGCCTGATAGATCTACTAAATGCCTTAGAGACCCCTATCATCAAACAGGCCTAGGGAGTAGCCTCTTATTTTGGGCTAGGAGTTTAAAATGACCTCTATTGCTTTGCTGGTAGATTTTTACCTAACTGTCTATCTGTATGTTTATCTATCTATGCCATCTATCACTCTACTATAGAAAGGAGGTGGCATATTATTTATACCAGTGTGTCTCAACCTTAGCAACATTAAGGTGTGTGGACTTGCCAAGATTGAGAAATATTGGTTTATATCACAATTCATTCACATGATGTATTTATTCTCCTCAATTCACTGGCAGAGCAAAAGAAAATAGGAAAAGAAAATGAAAGAATAGCAGAAAGCCTGCCTACGTGGCAATATCTGTCTAAATTTAGATGAACTTGAAAAATCTAACTAAGGTCAGATGGGAGACCACCAGAACATTTGAGAACTATGTGCTAGTTTTGGAAGTTGAAAAACGTCTGAGAAGAAGGTATGCCACTGGCAAGCCACTTCCATATCAGTGGCAATAAAACTACATTTCCATAGCCATGAATTCTCTGAGATTCAAAAGAGACTTATCTTGATCTGGGGATCTGACAGGTTCTATTTCCTTATTCTTTGAATCTGTTTACTTCTTCATTGTGTCACCAAGGCCATTAGTATATTTGTTTCTGCTGTATTTGAAAAATTGTCTTGCAAAACAAAAAGCCATTGATAAGGTATCTTTCTGTTTGCCTATTATTAAGCAATGATACTCATGGTTGCAAAAATAGTCTGCCAAGTTTCCACTTGATATTGTTAATTGAACTCTATGAAACGTCAATACTGATTAATCAGCTCAACATACTGGTAGAAGTTTCTGTCACTCCCACGTGCGTCCTGAGACTTCACCAGATATACATCCACCAATAGGAAGTGCTTATTAATAGATTGTGAAAAAGCATAATTACTATAGCATTAGGGTAAAAAAATAATCAAGGCAAGTAAATTTTGATCAGGTAAATTTCTGATCAAGTGGTTAGGGATACTGCACCTATTAAATATGTTCCTGGACAATCTATCCCAGTATTTTTACCCACTATATTAACTGCATATAAGCAAGGTACAAACATCTTAGCTTGTAAAGCTACTTAGGATGCATTGCATGACAGAACAAAATCATTTGTTCTGAGCATTTTACTATGTCTATTATTCTATTATTACTAGTCCAGAATAGGGACAGAAATAAAGTAGCTTCTTTTTCCATTTGTCCCAGTAGAAAGGAAGTCTAGAAGAAGATTCATGGATTAAAATAAAGGAAACAATGGAGAGAAGCCCTCCACCCCACCAAATTGTCATTGTGAATTTATGCTCACTTATCTGAGAGCAAACTCCACTGAATTCATTCTCCCGAGTAAATGCGAATCTGTATTGTGTTACTCGTTTATTTTTGCAGTGCATTTATATTCTGCCTTTTGCTTCTTTGCTCAGAGCTCAATACTGAGTACCTTGGAGTTTCCTTTCATTTTATTCTCAACACAGCAACTCCATAAGGTGAACTGAGAGAGTGACGAGTAGAAAATTAACCACAAAATTTCCATGAGGTTAAATGTAGATTTGAACCATTATATCTCCTCCTAATATTTTAATCGCTATACTACATTTGCTTTAAAATTTGATTGAAGTGATATGTTTAGAAAGGGAACATACCTGATAATGCCTAAATATACATTTTGGCTCAGAAGTAATCCATCCATCCATCTATCCACCCACCCACCCACTTACTTACTTACGTTATCTATCTATCTATCTATCTATCTATCTATCTATCTATCTATCTATCTATCTATCTATCATCTATCACCTTTATTATTTTTTATAAATAAGTTAAGGTGGTGAACACATCTACCACTCCTTTCTCCTATTTTTCCCCACAATAACAATTCTGTGAGATTGACGGAGTTGACAGAGAGAGGGTGACTGGGCCAAAGTAACCCAGCTAGCTTTCATGCCTAAGATGGGACTAGAACTCACAGTCTTCTGGTTTCTATACACTAAAAAAAGATGGCAGACTTTTTTTAGGTGTAGCATGAAGTAAACATTTTGTAGCATTTGCTGTGCTTGCAGGAATAACAGCAATGCCTTTTTATAAAATAATATCCGAAAGTAGTAATAGTTAAAATAATTCACTAAAAGAGCCTGCTTTATTAAGTCTGAGTTCCTAAATGACTGAAAGCAGGTTAACTTTCCTTTTAATTAGAAGGCTTAGTAACTTCTTCAGAACAGATTTCCTTCTCTCTGACTGTAGCAAATGTCCGGCACATTTCAGCACATGTGAATAAAATTCACATCTCTGATATAGCTACTGTCATAGAATTTTATGGAATTCATTTTCTTCCTCCAATATAACAGAGAACAGACTTGTGACCTCTGTGAAGCAATAACATCTCCTGCTCCACTAATCAAACGAGAATACTTCATGAGTTTTCAATCTTTTATCCTGGCCGTGTCATCAGAATGTTTTAATAACTTTGTCTCTCTATAATAATTTTTACATGTTTGGCCTGCCACTGGCATATGTCTTTGGAAGCTTCTAGTTGAAGCTGTAGATGGAACCTAAGATAGCCATCGATTGTATCTCAGAGTTTGTAAGATAATGCACTTAGCCAAAATAGAATTCCAACAGAGATTTCAAGAATTATTAACAATTATTAATGTTTATGTTATGGATCTCAGGTTACATACTTTTTCTATAGTTACATTATAGTCACTATTTTCCCAGATGATTCCTAATCCCCAATTAGCACAAGTATGTTGTTCAGCAAATGAAACTCATTTGTCTTTTCCATTAACTTTCCTGAATTAAATTGCAGCCACTATCTCAATAGCAGAATATGTGAGCTACTTGATGTTGATATTCACCTGATACTTCTTTTAAAATTAAGATTGTTTTTCATTTACATTACTCCTTATTTATCTAATAGATTCAATATTTAGGTTACTTAGGTCATCTAAGATAAGGGCCCCAAAGAACTACTTACTACTACTACTACTACTACTACTACTACTACTACTACTACTACTACTACTACTTATTATTATTATTATTATTATTATTATTATTATTATTATTATTATTATTATTATTATTATTATTATTGCATCAACAGAATTGTATCACAGCGGCCAGTTGTTTCACCGGATTTGGCATTAATTACTAGTCGGGCCCCACCCAGGGGCCTAGGACGTCGTAACGTATTTTCGTAATATGTGTGCAGATCCAAGCAGTGCAGCCTTTTGCATTTGACTGATGGTGATTTTGTCAATTTTAACTGTTTTAAATGTAATTCCAGTGCTTTTGGAATAGCACCCAGTGTGCCGATTACCACTGGAATTACCACTGCTGGTTTGTGCCATAATCGTTGGATTTCGATTTTTAAGTCCTGGTATTTCGCGATTTTTTCATATTCCTTTTTGGCGACCCTGCTATCACCTGGTATTGCGATGTCTATGATTGTAATCTTATTTTTCTCAACCAGTGTGATGTCTGGTGTGTTATGCACCAGTATTTTGTCCGTTTGTATACAAAAATCCCACAGGATCTTGACCATCTGATTTTCGGTGACTTTTTCAGGCTTATGTTCCCACCAGTTTGTTGTTGTTTTAATATTATAATTTTTGCACAAATTCCAGTGGATCATTTGTGCTACTGAATTGTGCCGCAATTTATAATCAGTCTGCACGATTTTTTTACAGCAGCTGAGTATGTGGTCAACAGTTTCATCAACTTCTTTGCAGAGTCTACATTTGGCATCATCAGAGGATTTTTCAATTTTGTCCTTAATTGCATTTGTTCGGATAGCTTGTTCTTGCGCAGCCAGGATTAGTGACTCTGTTTCTTTCTTTAATGTACCTGTTAACCATAACCAAATTTTTTCACTGTCCACTTTATATTTTATTTTTTTCCAGAAATTGACCATGCAATGATTTGTTCTGCCAACTTTCCATTCTTGATTTTATCACATCTTTTCTGTATTCTTGTTTAGTCTGTTGGGCCTTCAGTAGATTTTTGTTCTTTACTTCGATTAATAGATGTTCTTGACTTTCTTTTAAATAATCAGCCAGTGCATGTTTTTCTTCTTCAACTATTTGCTTCACTTGTAATAATCCTCTGCCACCTGATTTTCGGGGCAGGTATAGTCTATCAATGTCACCGTGTGGATGCAAACTGTAGTGCATTGTCATTAGTTTCCTGGTTTTTCGGTCCAAAATGTCCAAATCAGCTTGTGTCCAGTTAACTATACCAGCTGTGTATCTTATAACTGGTATTGCCCAGGTGTTTATGGCCTTGATTGTATTTCCACCATTCAATTTAGATTTCAAAATTTTCCTAACTCTGTTGGTGTACTCTCTCCTGACAATAGTTTTTACTTCTCCATGTTTGATGTTATCCAACTGCAGAATGCCTAAGTATTTGTAGGCTTCATTTTCGTTGCATTTAATTAGTTGGCCATTGGGCATTTCTATTCTCTCACATGCAGTGATTTTGCCCCTTTTTATGGATACAGTGGTGCATTTTTCTATGCCAAACTGCATTGAAATATCGGTGTTGAATACTCGGACTGTGTTTGTCAATGATTGGTTATTATTTGTCTATTATTATTATTATTATTATTATTATTATTATTATTATTATTATTATTATTATAATAAATTTGGATTTATTAGCCGCTCCCTTTCCAAGTAGGACTCGGGGCGGCGTACAATGGAGCATAAAACATAAAAAATATATAACAACACCAAACGTACATACATACACAACATACCTACATACATACACGGAGGAGGAAACAAATTACATCAATAGACAGTTAAAAATCAACTTTAAAATACCCCAATTGTAAAAACCCAATAAAAATTAATATTTAAGGACAATTTAAAACAGTTTGGAGGAATGGGAAAATTACGATTGCGATTGAGCCAGGCCGGATAATTGAAAGAGGTGGGTCTTCAGCTGTACACGGAAGGAGCGGAGATCGGAAGTAATCCTGATGTCACGGGGGAGGTCATTCCACAGGGCTGGGCCCATCACAGAGAAGGCTCTGCTCCTATTATTATTATTATTATTATTATTATTATACACAATAATGTGACATCACAGCTTTAACTGGTGTTGGCTTTCATATGCATTGAGTTCTTTCTAAAAACCAAAGATGTTGTATGTTATTAACATAATATTATTTAAATTTAAATTCCATTGGCTCTTCTCTGTGTGGTCCTGGCAGAATAGTTAGGTGCCCTGTTTGCTGGAAACAAACTGCTTTTTTAATGGAGGATTTTTTTGAAAGAAAACATGTAAATTCACAATTACTTTGTAGATCCAGTATTGATTCTAAATGCCATTAAAATGAATAGTATCAATAAGAAGAGATAATTATAAATTTTCATTTTTATTACTTCTTATAATAATATATTTGCATTAGCGTTTACATATTATCCAGAAACAGCCTTTTTCTTCATTTCAATTTATAATGTCATTCTTAATTAACTTCTTTCATTTAACTGGATACACTTTCAGCCTATGTTGATAGGATATAATTACATGTCCCTTATTAATACATACACTTCTCCCAACAGGGTCCTTATTATACAGTATGTGCTTCATGTATAATTAGTATTAGTGACTGTACCATGGAGAAAATTTTCCAAAAAAGACTAAATTTATCAGCGCAATTTTGGGATGGAAAATATACTTTAGGGAACAAACTTCAGAAGTGCTAAATTGTTACTTTAGTTACTAGATCAGAATAAGATGCAAATTTTCCATATCTGGAACAATATTTTTAGTGTAAAGCGCTAATAGGAATTAATTCTCTTTTTGTTAAAGACAAATGATTGCATTAATTGTATTTGCCACTTAATTGTATCATCATTAATTCTCTTTGTCTATTGAAAAAAAAATTGAAGGAAAAATGAAGAGGATCTGAAAAGACTAATAAAGTTGGTGAATCATTTAACATCTTTGGATGTTACAAATGCAAAGGCAGAAAGAGAACTGTGATATATAAATAATAGAATTTTGATAAGCATAGGATGAGGTTCAAATTGTCCATTAATTTGGGGTGGCATATGGTAAATTTCTAAAGAGCGTGATTAAATGTAAAAAACAAAGAAAAGCAAAGAAAAACAGGAAGTTCCCTTTAATCGAAGGAAGGAAGGAAGGAAGGAAGGAAGGAAGGAAGGAAGGAAGGAAGGAAATCTTCATGCTGATATCAACAAACTCATAAGAACCAATGAAATATATGAGAGAAGGAAGTGAAGGAGGGGTCAAGAAAATAAACCAAACTGAATATAATTCAATAGAAAAGGCTGTTATTATGGAAAATTCAAAATATTTATTGAAAGCATTCTAAATTTAACATTCAGTTTTTAAACCTTATGGTATCAAATGAATTAAAGAAAGAACATTATATCCACAATAGTATTAAAAATGTACTGTTCTAAAACACTCATAATAGATATGCAAAAGGAAAAAAGGCCCTTGAAATTAAATTAAAAACAGAAAAATGTTTTAAAGCCATGCTGGTTAAAAACCTTCTCTCCTGTCCTTTTGCTGAAAAATTCTTCATTCAACTGTGCAGTTGTTGATGTCTTGATAGATTCAAAATAACATGGATATAGCCAAGAAGAACATATATGCTTTGGTCTATCCAGGGCCTTTATAAATTATGAAAGTCTGAAATAAGGTCCAAACCTTATACACAGATATTCCAGCTAGAATAAGATTTCATATTACTTAAAGTAACCCTGCACTAATTTAGTTGGACAGTAAAGTCAAGTGTTGTAAAGGAATTCAGATATGACCTTGCGAAAAGTATGGAGATTGAAGCAAGTATGAGAAAGAATCTGAAAATAACTCTGCTGTAATTTTGTTCCTTACAAGATGGGACAGTCTTTTATAATTTTGTTATTAAATCCTATACTCATGATGGCAAAACTATGGCGAGCTGATTTTTGGCTTTCCGGAGGGCCAGGAGAGGATGTTTTCACCCTCTCCAGGCTCCAGAAAAGCCTCCATAGCCTGGAAAGGACGAAAAATAGGATGTTCAGAGACAATCTGTTTCCACCTTCCGGGGGGCTGGGGGGAGATGGTCTGTTTCTTGGTGTGACCTATTCCAAAGGACTAATATCAAGGTTGAAAGAGTTTCTCTGCCCATCTTATGCTAAAAAAAAAAATCAAGATGTGGTTGTTTTGACTTCTTTCATATGCTTGCTGCAGTCTTTGGACTGTGTAATTGCTTCACCAAGTCCCTCCTTAATAATTCGTTCCTTTCACACCTTAATAGCCCTTTCATATTTTCTTCAAAGTCATCTCTAAATTCCATTATAACCACATATTTCAAAGATCATGAAAATAACATGTCAAGCTACCAATAGACAATTCAGGCTATGGCAGGCTATACATGTAATAAGTAAATAAATACATTCTTTTTTTTTTTAATGAACTTGCTTAAGAAACACATTTTAGTTCCTCCATCAATCGCTTCTGGTGAAAAAAGACGGACTTTAAAAAGTGGAGAATAATAAAGTATTCTGAGGGAAATAAAATCTATAAAAAATTATGTAAAAGGTTTTAAAATTCTTTCTTTAGAATTGAGTTGAGGAAACCCAATTTCCTCAAAAACAGACCAGTGTTGAAAGCCAAATACCATCAATAAATAGGAAATATTAAAAGTTAATTTCACCTTTCCCAACAGGTAATTATAATTTGCACAATAAGAATACCACAACATTGCTATGAGAAATTATTAAATGTCCTGGAAATTCATTTTAAAATGTAACAAAATGTGATGAAATAAATATAGAAAGTTTGTCAAAATGTAAATCAACTGGAGTTAAACTCATCTTAATCAATATTTTGGGGAATTCTAGACTATTTTTCTCAATCATATTTCATATACCTTAAAATGGGATTGTTTCAAATTTGCCCATTGTGAAAAATTCCTGGGAATTCTTATTTCAGAATAAATAATAAGCACAGAACCGAAACCTCCAACTCCTGTAAAAAAATTCTCATATGGAGCAATGACATCAACTCCAATTCATTGTAATTATAGAATAATCAGACAGGATACCAAACTTATTTATTCATTAGCTATGATTAAGCATAGAAATGTATGGCCTATTTATAAACTATAACATCTGTGTACAATAAAAATCTATGCTGTGGGTCCCTGCTATAATTCTGTCAATATTTTCAAATTTCTGTCTGTACACATAAGCTTTCTAAAACCAATTTAAATTTATGTATTAACTTGGCATAAATTTAATACTGGAGAGAAAATATTCATTATTTAGTCTTAAATGAATAGATTTAAATAGATTTTTCCCCATTCTCCAAATTTGAAATCTAGTATCCCTAATGGAAAGCAGAAACATCCGTTCATTCTGGTCTCGAATCTGGGCTTACATTTATGAGAAAATAAAAAGGTAGGTTCAAAGTTAAGAATAAAACTTTATTGACCATTTTGTTCACAACATTTAGATTTTTTTTCATTAAAATAAAGGCAAGGAAATAGAAATTCAGAGAACAAGATTAGATGGCTCCATTGTTGAGGTAGCTATTTTTGTTAGATTGGGTAATGGAAAGGCACACACAGGCTAACGATAACAACAGCTCTTTATTAACTTAGTAGCAACTATGTACAATCCAGCGAAGGTTGAGTCTGACAGCAGCCCTTTTATAGGGAGCTGTCATACCCTTCGACCAATGAGATTAAACCTGTGTTCTCTCCGGAACAGAGGACCTTGGTGGAAACCATTATAACTGTAGCAAGTATCTAACGATTTTTATCCTCTTTTTGGATAAGGGTTTATATATTTATTTTTATACTATATTCTAAATGTAGATTTTTACATTTTTAATATATATGCCATATTTATATTTGTACTTTTATCCATTTTATCCAATTGTTGTGTGTTGTACCCAACAGTCACTTTTTGTAAGAGGGGGTCTATACAAATTTAATTAACATATAAAAAAGTGCCCAATGGAGTATATAGATAAACTAAATTGCATTTTGTTCCTTTCAAATCAACAGTTCTCATTTAATGGGGAGTTTGAGAAGCTTTTCCAGGTTTTGAGACTCCACATGACTTGCTTGTTGTTGTTTGGGTCTTATTAAAATAAAATATGAATGAAATTGGTTTGAACAGCCTTTTTGTGGCTAAGGAAGAGCCAAAAACAATTTTGGATTGGACAGTACTTGGAACCATTATTGAATCATTTTCAGTATTAAAAAGGAAAAATCTAGTTCTCTTCTGAAATGAGACATATTGCTGGCTTTTTAGTGAATGCGGATGAAGTCATCAGTGCTGACAGCTCTTGTTTTAATTTGAATTTACCATTATAATAATATCAGTACTAGAAAACTCCAAAATAAAATGTCTACTTTTAATTTGAATTTGAGGAACTATAAAAGGTTAGCTTCAATGAGAAATGATGCATCATTCTGTAGTTAATAGCCCTACAGGATTCATATCAGTTTCAACACTGTATAAAATTCTGCACATTATGTCTGTACATTTAATATACTAACCCAGTTATATTACAGGAGGATTTTGGCCTTCCATCAAAGTTTGACAAAACATTTTATTTGATTGGTGTAGAATGCAATGAACACAGTTGTTCATTTCTTTATCGATCCAGTCTATAGAACTATTGTGTTTATATATTGGAAAGGATGGGCACTTTCATAAGAGACCATTTTCATTCAGGGCCAGCTATCAGTGTAAACTGGTTTGAAACATACCATTAATTGTCTTTTTTTCTGCAAGATTCAGTTTGCTGAGAACAGGTAGGAAAAATCATAAACTAATTAAGACTCCCTCTAGCTGACCAATAGGAGAATTCAAACAATGGGGGAGGGGTGCCAAATCTAAATTTTCTCCTTTCCTGAAATAACAAATCTGTTCAGTAAGTCATTTTTTTAACCTTCTCTCCTTTCAGCTTTCCATCTATATCAATGTTGTAGTGATTTATTTGATTTATTATTAAAATTTTGAGGGGGGAAATGGCTACCAAAAGAAAAAGAGAAAGAGAAACATAGCAGAAGAAATAGTAAAATATTAGTAAATGAACAGGGCATTTACAATGTTTATTGCCATTCAGATTGTAATGAAGTAATTGTATAAAACTACATTCATTGTATCATTTAAAAAATTAGAAATCTTTATAAAAGTCTGAATAATATTAACGTCACCACTACTTAGTTGGTGAAGATAATGGAATTTGCTGAGATGGCTAAACTGTCTTCCTTGATTAGACAATTTTTATTGGCATTGGTGACTGGAATCTCCTTATAGATATTTTTTATATGAAACAGGGGAAAATGAATTTATGACTGTTTTGATTAGAAAAAAAGACAGATAAGAGAAAAAAGAGAGTTTGGTTTTGTAACCACAAAGTAACAGGTAATTTTGTATTTGCGTTTGTAATCATATTTGCTATGAAGGAAATCAAAAGCAACTTATTTTTATTACTATCTTTTTTTCTGAACTTTTGATTTTGTCTTTGTTCTTTCTCTTTCCTTTTACTTTGTGTTAGTTCTTCTTAGCTTTTAGCTTCTATTTAATGTTTTTAATAATTTATACACACAGAGAGTGAATTACATGCAAGCAAATGCATTGGTGCTAAAATTTTAGTCTGCAGCTACCAAATTGGGATTGACACTTATTTTGAAGTCCAAACCTTTAAGTTTTATGTTTGTAGTAAGGATCCTATGACACCCTTATAACCACACATACTACCTCTCATTAATCAAAAGCCAGAATCTTTTGAAAAACAAGAGTATACACTATGGGTTTACATTGGCTTAAAGGTTTTATATATATAACAATAGTTATGAAACCTTTTTTGACATAGCCACTTTCATTAATGGGATGTTCTGATATAGCATTTAAAAATGTCCTTTTGGCTTCTCTTCTATTGAAAATATGACTCCACTTCTATATAACTTTGCTAATAGAAAATTATGGCTTTCGAATTTACACATCCTGTTTGCATTCTTTTGCTTTGTCCATAGCATTTCTGTTTGTTACAGAATATACCTTGGGTTCTATTCTCCCACCCCCCATTGTTTTTTTTTTAAATATCACAAACACACACCAGGTCTTGATGAAATGCTACAATGTGAGAACAGAAAGAAATCAGTTTTTCAACATACATAACAATAAAAGAAGGCATTTTTTCAGAATATTTGACGTGCAAAATTAGCAAGTCTCATTGTACAAAATGTACAGAATTAAAGCCATATTATCTTTTGGTAGGAAGCCAAAATGAAAGCACAGAAATGAAAAGAAAAAAAACTTTTATATTGCCTTACATTGTCTCAATAAGTATAAAATCAGACTCTCAGCGAAGTTTCTTTCTTTTGTCTAGTATTTTGAGTAATGCACAATTGGACATTTGTTCTGGTTGTAAGAAAGGAAGGATAAGAAATGTTTTCCCATTTCCTAATATTAATATTTTTCATGACTATATATGATTCATGTCTATATGTGAAAGCATAGATGAATGTAAGAGAAGGTACAAAATGAAGTGGTTAAACCTCTTTGGAAAAACTATTTCTGACAAAAGGAGGAAAACTGAACTACAGAGCAAAGTGTTCAGGGAGGCGGTCATCTTTCTTTTTTTAATTGATCTCCAGACATTATGCTCTGTTGCAATTGCTGGCATCTATTTATTTATATAAAATATTTATACAGCCCCCAATCGTGTAACCAACTCTGGGTGGCATTTCTAAGGGTCATAAAGCTGGCCAGGGAATCTGGGAGTTGAAGTCCATACATCTTAAAGTTGCTGAGATTTAGAAACCCTGGCCTAGAGGATGGGAACTCCATTGCCACTTCAAGATAATATTTTCTGTTGTTGCTTCTCTTTTTTAAAATATAACAAACTCTTCCCCTCAGATATATAACATTTATTTCTTCAAAAGAAATTTGGGCTCCAGATGCAAAATTATTTCTTTCATCACCCCCACCCCATGACAAGAAAAGGAAACCAAATATTTATCTGTATACCAGTGACGTGCGGTCAGGGGAGGCAGGGGAGGCAGAGCCTCACCACTGTCAATCATGAAAAGGAAAAAAAATGTAAACGGGAAAAGGCGAGTGCTGAAATGAGGTTAGCTAGCTGCTGCCTCACCGTGAATGACTACCTGTTTAAAAAAGCCTCTAAAGCTCTGAGCTCTGCCGCGAGGGAAAGAAAGCGCTTTAGTCAGTGGGGTGTCGGGGGAGAGGAGAGAATGCTCAGGCATTCTCTCCTCCTCTCCCCCACACCCCGCTGACTAAAGAGCCTTCTTTCGCCTGCCTGAGCTCTTCCGCTGGCAAAAGAAAGTGCTTTAGTCAGTGAGGTGTCGGGGGAGAGGAGGAGAGATTTGACACCTCACTGACTAAAGCGCTTTCTTTCACCCGCCTGAGCTCTTCCACAGGCGAAAGAAAGCACTTTAGTCAGTGGGGTGTTGAGGGAGAGGAGGAGAGATTCTATCCTCTCCACCACACCCCGCTGACTAAAGCGCTTCCTTTCGCCCACCTGAGCTCTTCCGCGGGCGAAAGAAAGCACTTTAGTCAGTGGGGTGTCAGGGGAGAGGAGGAGAGATTCTATCCTCTCCCCTGACACCTCGCTGACTAAAGCGCTTCCTTTCGCCCGCGGCACAGCTCAGGCAGGTGGACGCTCAGAGCCCCTGGAGCCCGTGCTCCCTCACAGCTCCTGTCGTCCCGTCTGGCAGGCGCCACCTGCCCGGGAAGCAGCTGAGCTGGGAAGTCCCGGCCGGCAGTTTGGCTTCCAGAGCGGGCGGTGCGGGTGCCGGTGGGCTCCTCTGGGCTCCTGCCTTCCCAAAGCGCGTCCCTGTTTTTGCAGAAAGCAAAAGAATGGAGAAGGAACGGGGAAGCTTCGGGTGGGAAATGAGGCCATGGAAGAGAGTTTTGCCCTTTGCTGGTGAACATGGATCGGTCTTGCGCCCATCCTGGAGAGATCCCACCCTGGGCTGGCTTTCAGAGACGTGAAAGGCTCTTTCCTCAGGCGGGCATCTTTTCCAATGAAATAGATCGAGACAGGAAGATCATTTTATTACATTTGAACGTTTTGACTAAAATGGATTCTCTCATTCAAGGAGGGAACCCAAAGACCATCTTTCCGTCCCTTTTATCAAAGAAAATGCCATTGGACAGGGCAAAAATAACTCCTCCTTTGCCCTGGAAATCAGCTATATGGAATTAAACACTATAATCCAACTTCTGTGTGTGTGTATCTGTATGTTTGAGAGGGGGGGGGGAGAGGGAGGAAGGAGGGGAAGGTAAAAGAAAAAGAAAAAGAAGGAAGAAAACTTATTTAAATAAGTTTAAAGCTGTTGCTTTAAATCGGAACTGAGCATGCCTGGCTGTGGAATTCTGGGAGTTGAAGTCCACAAGTCTAAAAAAAATTGCTGCCTCACTAGCCATAAACTTCACCGCACGTCACTGCTGTATACATACAAAGAGATGCACAGGCTAAGCAGAGGTGGTATTCAGCTGGTTCAGACTGGTTCGGGTGAACCAGTAGCGGCAACCCATGCCCATCCACCTCAGCTCTATGCCTTCCTATTTTTGAAACCGTGCTCATGCATTCAAGCCTTGCACATGATCAACGTGCATGCGTGGAAGGCCACACACATTTATTTATTTATTTATTTATTTATTTATTTATTCATTCATTCATTCATTCATTCGTTCATTCATTCAATTTATAGGCCGCTCCCTCTCCACAAAGGGACTCTGGGCGGAAGGTGCTCGGAAAGCAAGCATGCATATGGCAAACCCATGATAGACTTCTGTGAAACCTCCCTCTGAGGCTAAGGATAACATTTCAGGCACCTCCTTAAAAATCAGTTGTGACCTAGGGAAATCAATTAATTATATTTAATTAATATAATATTAGTTAATATAATGCCCTTGAAAGAAATGTGGAAAGGGGGAAAAATATACTTGTCAAGGCTCAGATGAAATCATAACCTAAATAGTTAGGATAGCCATTCTCTTTCTCTTTCTGACATATTTCCCCAAAAAACCATGAGAGGACAGAGAGAGATGTGAAATCAAATTTAAAGCTATGTGAGAATAGCCTTTGGATTATTTAACTACAGTTGCCAAATTCTATATATAATATGTTTGTTAGCTTTTAAGGTGTCATAAGGCTTCAGTTTGAACAGATAAACGCAGTTAATCCTCCCATAACAATAATCCACCTTAGACTGCTAAAGTACATTGTCCATTCTTTTGTTAAGATTCCTTATTAGGTATTGCTTTGACAATAACACACAGCAAAGTTATTACTGTCCTCATATCATATATTAAAAATATTTCCTAGCACTTCAAAAGGGAATGGAAACATTCTACCATCAAAGGGATTGTCTTTAAGTAAATATGTGTTCTCTCTAGCTATGCATGGATGCACGCAAAGGCAAACTTTAGTGAATAATTAGGAAATAGGTGCCTACATAAGGAATATAATAATGAGAGTTAAAGATATGATGATTAAGGTTACTAAGGCTTGGTTGCAATTAGTTGGATTAGAGCTTTATATATATTAATATCTTCTATTGCAACATGCATTCAAAGAGAGATAGAGATGATAGAATACATAACATCCAGTGCAAAGCATATTGATGACTGATAATTACGCAACTAACTATTCAGTCACTAGCTAGGTTCACATATTGTGTTAAGGTAATTGCACAAAATGTCCCAGTCTTACTTGCATGGGAGTGCCAAAATATGACCTACTATTCTTTCCTAAGCGTATTACAAATTAAGCAAGTTATATGCTATCTTAAGATCAACGGCAATGGAATCTCTTGAAAAGGTGGGGGAAAATCATAAAGTCACTGTAGTACAATGCAAACATTTTAAGAAAACCAGTTTTGCGTAAAATAAATGGAGACTAGGCTTTTTATGCATTCTTAGTTGGGTGCAAAATGCACAATACCTTTCAAAGAATAATGCAAAATGATTCCCACTCAAGAAAAGGACAAACTGAAGTTTCATTTGTCCAAACCAGAGGTAGGTTGCTGCCGGTTTGGCCTGGTTCGGCCGAACCGGTAGTGGAATTCAGGCATGGGTCACAGAACAGGCAGCGACCCAGGCCTGACACGCCCCCATACCAGTTCCCTCGTTGCCGCTGATGTCGCCACCATGTTGGATTTTAGTGACTGCGCATGCGCAGTTCACTATAAATTATTCTGCGTATGTGCGCAGAACTAGTTACATTGAACAGCACCTGTGCATAGTGCGCATCTGGCATACGCGGGTTGCGAACTAGTAGTAAAACCGGCAGCAACCCACCCCTGCTCCAAACATTTTTAGCTAAAGGGCCTTTGACACTATTATTTAAAAGTTTCTTCACCAGCAGCACACAATATTTGGTACCTATACAGTAGAAACTAGGTCTTTTAAGACTATAA
This sequence comes from Natrix helvetica, assembly GCF_964273705.1. Taxonomy (NCBI): domain Eukaryota; kingdom Metazoa; phylum Chordata; class Lepidosauria; order Squamata; family Natricidae; genus Natrix; species Natrix helvetica. Next base: position 80,856,955 of record NC_138552.1, read on the forward strand.
GGTCGGTCATGGAAAAGCTGCTTCTTCCTCATCGTTACTATAGATGATTCTGATTGCTTAATGTTTGAAATGAGCAAAATACTTTTTTAATTAATTTGAAGATTGAAGATTTTTTACAGAATAAAAACAATAATATTTTTAAAATAAAGACTTTAATTTAAAAAATGATAATAAGAAAGAAAAGAGAGAGAAGAAAAGGAAAAAAAGATATAAAGGACCAGCTTCCGATCCTCTTTACAGCAGTTGTAATACATAAAACATATAAAATTCAGAGTTTGATGACATAAGTCTTCTGCATCAAAGGTTTCATTTAATAGGACTTGGCTATGTTACTTTTTTAAAAAAATAACTATATTATTTGCTTTCTTATTAGTATGCTTGGTAGATAGTTCATTTGTAGAAAACCTATCCCATTAGCAGTTTCATTATTATATTACTGGTCCTCGTACTTTGCTGATACATAGTGTTGGAAGCTTCATTGTCCGGAGCTTTTAACCACTTGCATCCATCCACAGACAAAAATACACCCTGGCAAATTGCTTAGTATTTCAAATGCTTTCCGGTGCCATGAAATAAAATCAGATGAATTATGGCAGCACTACAGCAGTGATCACGAACGATAGCATTGAAAGGGAACACATCCCATTTGCTGACAAGGATATGGATTAAACACTGAATATGGAGTGCCTCGTAGTCTTTTAGAACTCTTGTCATTCTGCCAAAAACGTTTACCTTGAAGCAATGTTAAAAGAAATAACATTAGACAAAGCTTATTCTTACTCCTGTTTCTGCTTGATAGTAGGATTCAGTGGCAAAAAGAAATAGAATTGTTTCTCATTCTAACATCATGTTGTTGTTAGTTGCGAAGTCATGTCCAACCCTTTGTGACCCCATGGACAACATTCCTCCAGGCCTTCCTGTCCTCTACCATCCTCTGGAGTCCATTTAAGCTCATGCCTACTGCTTTGGTGACTCCATCCAGCCACCACATTCTCTCTCGCCCCCTTCTTCTTTTGCCCTCAATCTTTCCCAGCATTAGGCTCTTCTCAAATGAGTCCTTCCTTCTCATTAGGTGGCCAAAGTACCTGAGTTTCATCTTCAGGATCTGGCCTTCTAAAGAGCAGTCAGGGTTGATCTCCTCTGGGATTGACCGGTTTGATCACCTTGCAGTCCAAGGGACTCGCTGGAGTCTTCTCCAGCACCATAGTTCAAAGGGCTCAATTCTTTGGCGTTCAGCCTTCCTTATGATCCAACTTTCACAGCCATACAATGCAACTGGGAAAACCATAGCCTTGACTATATGAACTTTTGTAGGCTTTTTAGTATTCTGTCTAGATTTGCCATGTAAATCATGTAAGGATACAGAAAAACCAAAGTAAGAAAATGTATTCTTTTCAGGGAAACTGTAGTACTTCTAAATATGATAAATTCTTCTAAAAGCCTAATGCCTCAGACTTGGTTCTAGAGCTTGCCTCAAGATCTGATAAAGCCTTCCTGTATATCTTGACAAAAATGCAAGTCAACACAGATTGGAAACATAATAATTAAGAAGTTACACCAACCAGCCTTATGTCATCATCGATTCCGCCCTTAAACCAAAAGAGGGAAGATCAAAGCAAGGGAACCACAGTCGATAAATAAGATTTTGAAAAGTATTTCCTTATATGAAGAAGACAAGCAGACATTTACCTACCTCTCAAGCCTTGTCTTTTGAAAAAGGCATTTGAAAAGTTGCACATTACTGTATGCATGGCCTTCAAATATGGAGTGTTGTAAAGGTGATAATATTTTTCTTTTAAACAGTAATCGTTGCCATAACCAAGTTATTTTTATTTCAAAAAAAGTGATTTTAAGTTAAAATATATTCTCTGCCCTCCCAAGTGGTAAACAATTTCTTTTTTCACATTTTTATAATTCAACATTCTTTCCCATCTGTTACTATTCTGTTTGTGGTAAATACTATATTGTTAAAAACTTGACATGTTGAAGAACACAAAAAGGAGAAGAAAAACCTGCATTTCAAAACAAGGTTTCCAGCTTCTAACTATGTCAAAAAGAGACAAGAATTTCCTTCCAGCCAGTGGACTCAGATGATGATGGCTACAATAATGGGAGGAATTATCTTTCACTGTCCTTCAAATCAGAATCTTACTACTCCTTGTGGAAGTAGTAAAAGTTCTCAAAGTTCTTACGTGAGGTGTAGTCAGAATGCCCCCCACACATTGTAAACCTATGAAGTGCTTAATCACCAAAATGAAAGCCTCTCTTCATCCAGTTATCAAAATCAAGAGCCTGGATACAGAGACCAGCAAATCTAATAGCCATTGAAGAAGTGTAGAAGGCAGAAGGAATGACCTCCAGGGTCCTGGGGAAGAGCTGCCACAAAGATTATGGTTAGATAAAAGAGAGCTAAATTCTGGAGAGAGAAAAAAAACATTAGCCTACATAATCTGGTTTATCTTGAAGGGTTAACAAGAAGCATATGCTAAATAACATTGGGTAAATGAACATAAGAGTGACTGATGATCATTTCTGTAGAATATGTGAAATATTAGTACTACTTTATAAATCCTTAGTAAAACCATGCCTGGAATATTGCATCCAGTTTTGGTCACTACATTACAAAAAAAGATGTTAAGGCTTTGGAAGAAATGCAGAGAAGAGCAACTAAAATGATTTAAGACCTGGAGATTAAAACATATGAGGAATTGGGTCTGGCCAGTCTAGAGAAAAGAAGTACTAGGGGTGACCTGATAGCAGTATTCCAGTATTTGAGGGGCTGCCACAAAGAAGAGGGGGGTCACCTTATTTTTTAAAACACTCGAAGGCAGGAGAAGAAACAATGGATGGAAACTAAACAAGGAGAGAAGCAACCTGGAATTAAGGAGAAATTTCCTAACAGTGAGAACAATTAACCAGTGGTACAGCTTGCCTTCAGAAGTTGTTAGTGCCTCATCACAGGTTCTTTTTTTAAAAAAGAAAAGATTGGAGAGCCACTTGTCTGAAACAGTATAGGGTCCTGCGTGAGTAGGGGTTGGACTAGAAGACCTCCAAGGTCCCTTCTAGCTCTATTCTTATTCATTGATTGCCTTTTGTATCCCTTTGATGGATGCAGTTTGGAGATGGTGGCATTAGCTCAAAGTACTATACCAGTGATGGCGAACCTATGGCACGCGTGCCACAGGCAGCACCCGGAGCCATTTGTCAGGGCACACGAGGCGCTGCCCTGTCAGCTGGCCAGCGCGTATGCGCGCACTGGCCAGCTGAGTTCACGCTTTTTTAAAGCCATTTTTCACCCTCCCCAGGCTCCAGAGGCTTTATAGGAGCCTGGGGAGGGCGAAAAAGAGCCCCCCCTGCCCCCCGGAGGCCCTCCAGAGGCTTCATGAGATTCCCTGAAGCCTTTGGAATGCTTAAAACGACCCTCCGAGCAAACCAGAAGTGACTTTCGGTTTGCTCGGAGGATCGTTTTGAGCGCTCCGAAGGCTCCAGGGACCATCCGGAGGCTTCCCTGACGCCTCCGGAGGGCGTCCGGGGTAGCGGGGGAGGCTGTTTTCACCCTCCCCAGGCTCCTATAAAGCCTCTGGAACCTGGGGAGGGCGAAAAAAGCATGTAAAATGGGGGGGAGCGCCTGTAGTGCACACATGCGCACTGGGGGGTGGTTGCACATTGCATTATGGGTGCGGCATGCCTGCACATGACCCCCCTGCGCTCCCCCCACTTATGGCACACGAGCCAAAAAAGGTTCGCCATCGCTGTACTATACATTTACAGCAAATGTAATATCTCAAATTCTGTAGATCTGAATGCCTAGGAAAGAGACATTAAGAGACTCAAGACTGCCATACGTCCTATTGCCTTATTCAAATGTTAGATATATGGCAGTTGCACTTGGCTTTATAGATTTCCCTGGGGGTTTAGCTTGTGCAGCCCACTGACAGCAACCTTTACAGAACTACAAATAAGCTTTAGGAAAGAAACTTGACACAGAACAACCCCACAGATCATGCTGTTGAAGACTGGATGTAATTAGTGCCCACTGAATATGGCTGCCAGAGGTGAGATGTGAGTCCAATAAACTAATCTGGAGGAAGGCAGCCACACCATAAATCATATTGCAACACTGGTTTCCAGGACCCAGGGGTCCTGTCTTTTTATGAGTAGGATCCCTCTACCTGTCCTTTCTTCCTCCCCTGAATAGGTGCCATTTTAGCTGAGGATAAAAGCAGGCAAAGAAGCCTTTTGGCTGCAGCTCATTTGAGTGGCTGAGGGGAATGTAAATTCTTGGCATTGCTGATGCTTCCCTTCTGTTTTATCAGGAAGCAGCATACTACAATGCCTGAACTGGTGACATGGCACGGGAAGGAGGCTGAACTGGTTGGGGAAGAGACTCTTTTCCCAGGCCCTGAGCTGAGGGAGGTGCATGTTTCCAAATAATGGTTTGATGGTGGGGGATGATGGGAGCCCATTAAGAAGCAGATGCTCTCTGCCTCCAAAGCAAAGCTGTTATAATAATCAGTAGACCACATTCTGTTAGGCAGTCCGCAGCTCTGGGGGTGGAGGGAGGAGGGGGGGAAGGATTTCAGTCCAGGGGGATAAATGCAATTGATTGTCAGATTGGGTTTGTTGCAGTGGTCTATCAGACGAGAAATATTCTCCACGTTTAAAGTAAACCATTGTTTCAACCTTAATGAAGGCCACAGGATTTTAACAAACAAACTTCTGTTCTTGTTCTTTTCTTCCTTCCACCACCCCCACACTTCCCCCCCCCCCACCAAAACCCGGCCACATTCAGTTCCTCTAGCCTTGCACCTGCTTCTAGTTTTTGCTTCTTGGCAATGGGGCTTAGAGAGACATCAGCTGGCAGGAGTGAGCAGCTAAACGCTTCCCCGCAATGCAGCTTTGAAAGTGCCAAGCGTTTATCCACTGGCACATCCAGCTCAACACAAGGGCTTTCTCCCGATCGCTCACATTTGCCTTCGAAAATGATAGTAAATTGCTCAAATTGTGGCTTAGCCTAAGACGCAGTCATTTCTGCTCCCAGGAATCGTAGTGTTCTGGGGCTTGGCCTTCTTTTATTATTCAAATGGCAGTACCAAGGCCCATAAAATGATAATGCCATTTCTCCCTGGTAGCTTGGGAGCTCCACGTTTTCTCAGCAGATGGCAAACCAAGTGAAGCCTTCTGCATTAAAGGGGCTTCTTTTCTGTTTGGACTCTTTAGAAGCTGGGCACTCTTAGAATAGCCAAGGCAAATGTCATGCCATTCAAAAGGACTGTTCAGAAACTCGATGAGGCGCTTTCTAAACCTGTATTTTCATAACTCATTTAAATTCCCAAGCACTGACATGAAGAGCTAAACTGCAGGATAAAATGGAAGAAGAAAAGTAATGGATGGTAAACAAAAAGCATCAGATTGGGGGATGAGAATGATTAATATAAGCATAGCGGCAATAAGTATTTAAAGACAAACACCGCCACCACCCAATAGGACCCGAGGTTTATATGGTCCTGACACTTTCAGGATTTCATAAAATTGTAAAAACGTGGCTCTTCCTGCAGGGCCTGGAGTAAGTGGTTTGCTCCCTGGTAACTTATTCCTGATTATTATCGTTTTCTTCAGTTGATTATCCTCTCCGATCAATGGTTTGTTTATGTGTCTGTTTTGCAACTTTTATTACTTGTATGCTTGTTTTAATCTCATCATGTAGGTCGCCTAGAATTACCTTGGTGATTGAGATGGCATTCAAATGAGTCAGGAAGTAAATTAAGGCCATTTCAACAGCTTTCAGTCAGTATTATTTTTCCCTATCCCCAATATTGCACATAGCTGCTTAAGAACACGGCTTAGTCGAGTTGCTTGGTGACTTCCTGGCAGAAGTGAGATTTAAATAGGAAAATTCCCAATTTCCAATACAATCTTTCAGACATTAGCTTATTCCAGAAACAAGGTGTGAAATTGGTTAGTCTCTTCTAATACGAAGGGAACAAAATGAATGTTAAGAGTCAAGAATAATCAATAAACAACAAATGAATAAATAAAGGCGCTTGGCTTACCCAAATAAACAATGCTGCTTCAATGGAACGCATTTTAATAGAAGTTTCTAGAGGTTGTTTAATTTCCATACGATAGGTTTAAATCACCTCCCAATATGTTGTAAGAAAATTCAATGATCTTTTTATACAGATGTCCCCAAATTCATCTGCAAGATGAAGAAGTACAGAATAAATAGCAAGGGTGTGATTACCGGGAAGGCATTTGTCTGGCAATTTTTGAGCTCAGTTCTCAAAATCTTGGATGCAGTTGGGTGCAGGTGATATTAAGTCATGTCTGAATCCTATTATACTTAGCCAAAGGGCATAACATTATGGCAGAATCTATAGAATAAGCAAGGACTGGCATTATATTTCACTATGTGGTCCAAACATGTGAGTTCCACACAATATCTAGGCTACAATCTTAATACGTTTTTTTCAGTTTAAGGTCATGTTTCACTTTTTTTTCAATGAACATATAGTTTCTGGCAAAAACAAATCAAACCATGAAGCTCTTGGTCATGTGACCACAGGACTACCGTGTTTCCCCCAAAATGAGACAGGGTCTTATTTTCTTTGACCACCACCACCACCCCAAAATAAGAACATGGCCTTATTTTCAGGGAGGTCTTATTATTTTTGAGGTGCAGGAGGTAGCAAGCATGGTCACCTCATGGCTGCTGCTGTGTTGCAATATTTTCAGGGAGGGCTTATTTTAGCGTATGCACTCTAAAGCCCGATTGGGTTTATTATCCAGGGAGGTCTTATTTTCAGGGAAACAGGGTACAAATATCTCTAAATATCCAAGTGTGTAAAATACAATCAGTGACCACGGGAGAGGCAGATGGCCATTGAAACTTCAAAGACGGGTCGGTCATAAGTAACTCTGGGGAGATCCGTCATAACTTTGAATGATCACTAAGCAACCAGTCATAAGTCAAGGACTATATCTGTAATCCATTTCTTCCCTCCTATTCCGTTCTCCAATAGCCTAATCCAACAATCTATTTATATTAATTGAAGGAATTTAGCTGGCCAATGAAGTCTGTATAATATTATATATTGGATAATATCTCCCAGTAAAGACAATTGAGAGATATTATACAATATGTTATCTTGTTTGATATTTAAAAGCTTTGGGAGGCAACTATCTACATTTGAAGTTTGAAAACTTCCCAAAGTTCTACCATGATGGTAAGATTTGCTTAATTATAAAATAGCTGCCACGATGGTTATGACAACACAGAAAGCACATACAGGTAGTCCTCAACTTACAACAGTTCATTTAGTGACCGTTCATAATTACAATGGCACTTTTAAAAAGTGATTTATGACCATTTTTTAAACTTACAAAAGTTGCAGCATCCCTATGATCACGTAATCAAAAACTGAATGCTTGGCGACTGGTCCATATTTATGATTGATGCAGTGTCCTGGGGTCATATAATCACTGTTTGCAATCTTTTGACAACCAAAGTTCACTTAACAACTATATTATTAACTTAACAATTGCAATGATTCACTTAATCATTTGTCAAAGGTCGTAAAATGGGGCAGAACTCACTTAACAACTGTCTCACTTAGCAGGAGAAATTTGGGACTCAATTGTGGTCATAGGTCCTTACCTGTAGTAAGGATGCTCAGTACTAGTCTTTCTCAACCTCATAAACTAATGTATGTACTTTAATTTCCAGAATTCTCCAACAAGGATTTGGGATATTGAAGTCCACACATTGTAAAGTTGTTAAGAGAGAGAAGACTGCTCCATACTATCACATTTAACTCAGCTATAGTAATTTACCTTAAGGGTTTCCCCCCCCTCCCACTTCCTTCAATGAAGCAGTAGAATACATTTCCTAATTTAGCCCTGAGTTACTCAGATCACTACTTTATTTTCTAAGTGTACCTATGAGGCTTATATGGCCCAAAGGCATTCTAGAAATAAAGACATTTCACATTTAACCCATGCAATCTTTCAAAATCTACATATTGGGCTCTTTGCTCTTGTTCTTGCTTGCATATAAAAACATATAGCAATTCTTTGATCTTAGCCAAAAGATGAAGAATTGAATTATAATTTGAAAGATTTTTTTTTTTAATAAAATGTTGTATCAGTGATATTTAACTCTTAAAAATTTTTCAAAGTTGCATAAAGGTATATCAAATAAGAGCGGGAAATGTAATCAATGTGAAGATAGCTTTTATCCTATTTCATGGATAACCAAGAAGACCAAGAAATAATTGCAATCAGATACATGGCTTGATTCATAAAATATTAAAAATGAATGTAAAATTGAAAACAGAAACTTTTCTTCTGAGCATCATGGATAAGCAGATTGAAAGAAAACATGGGACTTTTGTTCTTATATATGACAATGGCAGTGAGATTTTTATATGTGAAGAAGTGGAAAGATAGACACATTCCCACAAATGAAAATTGGATTGTGACATCAATGTCACTGGCAGAGATAGCATAATTGGCTACTTTGAAAGATAAAAGTTTATCTAGCTTTGTTTCTACATGGAAATCACTTCTGGATTTCTTGCTTGAAAAAGATAAAAATGAAATTCTGATATTAGAATTTGATCATTAGACTTGTCATGATTATAGAAATATTGTAGCGATGATGATGATGATGATGATGATGATGATGATGATGATGATAATCTTTGGTGAGATTCACAGCCTTTGGGGCTGGTTGGTAGCTCAACAGCTCGAGTCCTAACCAAGGACCTAAGAACTGTTAAGGTAACGTCGGAGGATATAAGTTGTTTCAAGTAGGGTGGTTTTTTGTAGAGTCAGAATGTTCAAGTCAGGTAAATTTAGAATTTTCAAATAGCAAGGTAGCCCTTTAGGTATTGCTCCAAGGGCTCCAATTACAATTGGGACAGCACATGATTTCTTTTTCCACAGTTGCTCAACCTCAATTTGCAAGTCCCAGTATTTTGTGATTTTTTTCTTGCTGTTTATCTTCAATTCGTGCATCACCAAGTATTGCAATGTCAATGAACCATATTTTTTTTCTTTTCAACTATTGTTATGTCAGGTGTGTTGTAGGCCAAGTGCCTGTCAGTCTGAATTCTGAAATCCCACAAGATCTTGACTTTTTCATTCTCTAGAATCTTCTCAACCTGATGTCCCAGTGGTTTTTGCTGTACTCAAATCCAAACTTCTGCCACAATTTCCAGTAAATGATCTTAGCAACTCAGTCGTGACATTGTAGGTAGTCAGTTTGTGAAATTTTGCTGCACCCACTGATCAAATGGTCGACTGCCTCATCTTTCTCATTACAGAAGTGACATTTGCTATTGGTGGTAACATGCTGAATTTTTGCTTTCATGTAATTTGCATCTAAGGCTTGTTCTTGAGCTGCCAAAATAAAGCTTTCTGTTTCTTTTTTCAGTACTCCTGATCTTAACCAGTTCCAAGTTAGCTTTTGGTCAGCTTTGCCTTCAATACGTTTCAAGTATTGGCCATGCGTAGCTTTGCTTTTCCAATTTTCAGCTCACTTCTCAATTACTTCTTTCTTATATTCAGATTTCGACTTAGTTGTCTTCAGAAGGCCTCCTTTATTTATTTCCTTAATCATTGGTTCTTCACTTTTCTGGATGTAGTCATTCAAGCTGTGTCTTTCTTCTTCCACAGTATGCTTTACTTGTAGGAGTCCTCGACCACATTCTGCTGTTGGTAGATACAATCAATCAACATCACTTTTAGGGTGCAGGGCATGATTCATTGTCATAAGCTTCCTTGTTTTTCTGTCCAAATTGTTCAACTCCATCTGGGTCCAGTCAATTATTCCTGCAGGGTATCGGATCACAGGTATAGAATGGTTATTTTGTTATATGATTTTGGGAGGGTTGGATAGTTTAGTTTGTAAGATGTTTTGCTTTAATTTAGAGTAAGGGGTTACTTTATTATATATTGCGCCTATACTGAAGAAAGTTGGAAGGCAAAATCTCAGGGGTTGCAACAAAGAAGAGGGAGTCAAGCTATTCTCCAAAGCACCTGAGGACAGGACAAGAAGCAATGGATGGAAACTAATCAAGGAGAGAAGCAACCTAGAACTAAGGAGAAATTTCCTGACAGAACAATTAACTAATGGAATGACTTGCCTCCAGAAGTTGTGGATGTTTTTAAGAAGAGTCTGGACAATAATTTGTCTGAAATGGCATAGGGCTTCCCTGCCTGAGCAGGGGGTTGGACTAGAAGACATCCAAGGTCCCTTCTAACTCTATTATTCTCTTCCATTATTCATTCTTTATGGATTTTTTTATATATATTCTTTCTTTCTTTTCTTTTTGTCACTTTTTAACAAATGGTTGTTGAATCTTTTCTTGAAAATCTCCAATGATGAAGCACTCCAAGTCCGGGAACTGATTAATCTTTCTCACTGTCAGGAAATTCTTCCTTATTTCCACATTGATTCTTCCTCTGATGATCTTCCACCCTGTCTGTCCTCTAGTAACTCATAGCTACTTGAATGTCTGCTGTGCCTGCTGAGGTGAGGCCTTGACCAATGAATAAAAACATGACCTGCTGTCACTGTCTTATTCAGGGGTGGGCTTCAAAAATTTTAGCAAGGGGTTCTCTGCCCGGTTGCTGGGTGGGCATGGCCAGGGTGAGTGTGGACTCCTGCACCACAGCAGAGGGCATTTTTGCCTTCCCCAGGCTCCGGAGGCTTTTTTGGAGCCTTCAGGAGGGTGAAAATTGCTTCCCCCAGGCTCCGGAGACTCTCTGGAGGCTGGAAATGGGCCCATTTCTGGCTCTTCCTGAACTTCAAGTAGGGCCATTTTTCATCCTTCCTGAGCCTCTGTGTGCAACCTGAACTTACCTGCACCCAAAACAGGCTGCTTGGGGACTCCTGGGAGGGGAGGGTTGGGCGGAGCCAGCCAGGAATGGAATTTGGGGGTTCTCCGAACTGCATAGAATCTTAGGTAGAGCTTCTCCCAAATCCCTGCGAACCCCCAGCAGCCCATCTCTGGTCTTATCCATTCTATTATGTTTATAATAGAAAATGTTTATCTTTGCATCAGAGCATTCCTCGGAATGGGAATCTAAGCAATGATTAGTGAGTGTTTCACTGCTAGTTAATTTGGACCACCCCTTCACATGCCTTACAGATTGCAGTGGTATCACAATGGTGGGCACTTGAGAATTTTCCCAATGACGTGGCAAGTCTTTCCACTGAACAGCTGGTTGGATTCTGGAACCAGGAGGCTGCAACAGCACTTGTTATGACTGTATCTAAATCTAGTTTGTTTGTTTTCCAAGCCCAAGAGGTCCCTTGTTGTACTCAGTTGCTTGGAAGATGAAGCAACAGACGAGAGACCTGGAACACCAGTACAAAAAAGCAAAATGAATCTGAGTATAGATAAGAGTTCAAGCCTATTCTATGGTGATAAAGATGGTAAAGTGCCAGCTCTTCTCTGTGCTTATGTCAACCGGCAATCAGGCTTGAGATGATTCGCATTCACTTTAGGAAAAGAAGAATGATGCTATCACATAGTTTGCACAATATATCACCAGTAAAATCAACCAAATTTGATTCTGAAGTGATGACTGCTGTGGTGTCTTGCATCCATATTTAATTCATGTTACTGGACTAGTGGTCTGAGTTCTGTGGCTCCCACCAAATGGAAGACCTTGTCCCCAAGGATTCAGGTTGCACACGTAGGAGGACCTTGAGAACATTTGGTATGTAAGAATTGTGTAGTTTTTATTATTATTTTATTTCTCAGTGGTATATTATAAGACAAGTAAAATATTTATAATCTAGGCAATTTAATTTTTTTATGCAAAATATTTTTTTTACTGGTTTTCCCAGTTGCAATGTGTGGCCGTGAAAGTTGGGCCATAAGAAAGGCTGAGCGCCAAAGAATTGAGGCCTTTGAACTAGGGTGCTGGAGAAGACTCCTGCGAGTCCCTTGGACTGCAAGGCGATCAAACCTCGTCAGTCCTAGAAGAGATCAACTGACTGCTCTTTAGAAGACCAGATCCTGAAGATGAAACTCAAGTACTTTGGCCACCTAATGAGAAGGAAGGACTTACTGGACAAGAGCCTAATGCTGGGAAAGATTGAGTGCAAAAGAAGAAGGGGACGACAGAGAATGAGATGGCTGGATGGAGCCACCGAAGCAGTAGGCATGAGCTTAAATGGACTCCAGAGGATGGTAGAGGATAGGAAGACCTGGAGGAATGTTGTCCATGGGGTTGCGATGGACCGGACACGACTTCGCAACTAACAACAAGCAATTTTTTACATAGTGCACAATTAAATTTTGGAATTTGCTACCACACTCATTGACTTTGGACGTTGGACCAGTTCATGGAAGTCAGTGTCTACATGTGTTCCTTGACTTACAACCATACATTTAGCAACCTATCTTAGTTACAACAGTGATGAAAGCTTAACAAGCAGTCCTTGCATTTATGAGCATCCTTGGCAACTGGCTTGCATTTATATAGTTGGAACATCCTACGGTCATTTGCAACCTTATCATCTGGTTTCTGAAAAGCAAAGTAAACATGAAAAGCTAGATTTGCTTAATGACCATGGCCCAAAAAAAATATTGCAAAAACACGGGGACTACTTAACTGTATTGCTTAGCAACAGAAGTTCCAGTGCCAATTGTGGTCATAATTCAAGGACTACTTTTACTACCCTTGATGGCTGCAAGAAGGTTATCTGCTGGAACTCTAGAGGACTTTCTTATACAACTGGTTGGCCACTGTGGGAACAGACTGCTGGACTAGATTGGCCAGCTGCACTGTTTATGTTCCTGCTACTCAGAAGTAAGTGTGAAGAAGCAAAGAATCATTTTGAACTTAAACCCACTTTCAATTTAGTCCTGGTGTAGAGTTATTATTTCTACTCTGGTTCTATTCTTACTTGGAAACAAACTTTTTTTTTTTTTTAGAAACTATAGGCAGAGGGAAATAAATATGAATACTACAGGAAAATTACACTACAGACAAGACAAAAAAGATCCTTTTTCCATATTTGGTAGTCCCCTCACTTCCCCAGAAATAAATCTTTGCCAAGTTTTATTTTTATTTACATAGCCCATCCTCGTTTTAAATTAGGCTGTATTTTTTTTTAAGAAAAGGGATGGAAAGGCAGTTCTGGACTGTGCACTCTGGTTAACCTGGAAGCAAAATATAAATTAGATCCATTTATTTGCAGTTTGTATTAACTGGAAATTCTGCATAGCCTAGCAAGCCCTTCTGTTCAACTGTAAAAAAAAAAAACTCGTCTTGAAACAATGCACGTCTTCCTGAGCAACATATTGATTTCCACGAGTGCTTTGAAAAAAAGAGGGGGGTTTTTTTGCACTTAGCTGCACATGATATTTTACATTTTGGAGCCAGACACAAATAGTTGCCATTTGGAGAAATAAAAATTAACACAGCAACTTTCAAAATAATACTGTACACTCAGATGAATAAATAGCCTTTTTGAGAGGAAGTGAGGATGTTATTGAGGAAGGATATTGGAGAACACTGAAATTTACAAGCATGCAGGAAACCAGGACAAACTATGACAGACAATGAGCATAAATCAGTCACTGTGCATCCCTTATGTGGGAAACCAAATGCTATGAAGCACATCACACCTGCGAGACAGTAGAACCAAAATAAATCTGCAAATTCTTGAACGATACAAGACCATGCTTGTTTGCAGTTGCTCTTTTTACAATCACCATATTTCAAATTTCAACTGCTTTATGACAGTGTTGAAATAAGTCCGTCTCTTGTCCTGCCCTCCCCCCCCCCAACTTCCTTCTATGAAATCTGGTAAAAGAGTTAAAAACAGAGTTTTTCCACAGATTGGTGGCTGAAAGTATGCACTTGTTCTTTCCATTTCATCTTTGTTTCATTAGAAAAGCATGGAAAAGGCGGGATGTTGTGAAGTTTATCAGAAGCTTGGAGAAATAAATGGTCCACAAGAATTCTAAGGGATGCACATCTCTTAAAGTACCCATGAATATCAGGCTGGAGAGAGCAGATTTTTAACTGGAGAACCAAAAGTGGCTTCATGGCCCAAGAGCTGATGTGAACATGTTTCCCACTGTCATTTCTATTCTGAAGTTTTGCAGGATCATAAGGACCTTTCTAAAGCCTGTTTGGTCAGAGGTAGTTGGAAATGAAATAATATAGGAGAAAAAGCAACATCTCACACATTAAATGAGCTTCACCTCTTTGCCTTCTACTGCAACCCAAGAAAAAACAATATCTGAAGTGAGAGACACCCCTGACACTTCCGCAATCTACCTGCAAAGCAGAAATGGATTGAAGAAGCATGCCAAAAACTCTGGATACTGATCATGGCCAGAAAAACAGCCCTTAAAGAATAACAGAGTTTGAAGAGACCTAGGATGTCTTCTGGTCCAACCCCCTGCTCAGTCAGGAAACCAGGGGTGGGCTGCTACAGGTTTGCCCAGGTTCAGGAAAACCCATAGCTAACATTATGGTCAGTTTGGAGAACCTCCAAATCCCACCCCTGGCTGGCCCTGCCCATCCTGCCCCTCCCCTCCCACCCCTCCCCTCCCAAGAGTCTCCAGGTGGTCCATTTTGAATGTGAGGTAAGTGCAGGGCCCATGTGGAGGTTTGGGAGGGGGGAAAACAGGCCTCCCGGAAGGCCTCCAGAGCCCGGGGGAGGCAGTTTTCGCCCTCCCACAGGCTCGAGGAAAGCCTCCAGAGCCTGAGGAAGGCAACACCCCCCACTGTGGTGCAGGAAGCCAACTAGGCCATGCCCACCATGGCCACACCCACCCAGCAACCGGGAAGAGAACCCATTGCTGAAATTTCTTTTTTTTTCTTTTTTCTTTTCATTATCCATCCTTTGCATATTCCCCTCCATTTCCACAAATTTCAAATCCGTTTCTTTCGTTTTGGTTCCATTGCTGAAATTTCTGAAGCCCACCCCTGCAGGAAACCCTATACCATTTCAGACAAATGGTTGTCAAATCTCTTCTTAAAACCCCCCACTGTTGGGAGCACCCACAACTTCTGAAAGTACGTCGTTCCACTGGTTAATTATTCTTACTGTTGTAAAAAATTTCCTTAGTTCTAGGTTGGTTCTCTCCTTGATTAGTTTCCATCTATTGCTTCTTGTCCTGCCTTCATGTGCTTTGGAGAATTGGTTGACCCAACCTCCTCTTTGTGGCATCACCTAAGATATTGGAACCTTGCTATCATATCACCCCTTTTCATTAAACTAGGCAGACACAATCCCTACAACCGTTCTTCATGTGCTTTAGCCTCCAGTCCAGGCTGTTGCTGCTTTCCACAACATCTAGCACAAAAAGAACATACAACCTCTGTTGTGGGGTTTTTATTTGCAAGCAAGCGGCTTAAGAAAATACAAACCTGCGCACAGAGCAATGGGTAAAAATAAGAATGAAGAATTTCCCTCCCTAATTTCTCTTTGTCCTCCCCATTTTCTACACACACATACACAGACACACAAGTTAGATCATCCAGAGGTGCACACCACTTGGTTATATACTGTAAATTCAACAGGTTGAAACTGGCAAAGCTGTTTGAAAACCAGATGCATATTTCCAGTCACAGTTAGGTTACAACAAAACTGCTTCAAATGATTATGTTTAAGCCATTACAATCCCTTGCTTTGATTCATGCCATGCCACTATGTTGTGCATCTGGATTGTTGACAAAGTTAATTTACTGGTTCTAGGCAAGCTTGTATAAAGTTGATGTCCATCACCATTGTAATGGTTTTGCATTATTTTTTCCTTACATTTTTCCCTATGATTTCCAGTATACATACTTAGCAATGGCTATGTACCCAGAATCCAAGAACCACCACATAATTAAATAAAGCGAACTAACTAACTTGAGGACAGTTGTTGGCAGCCTTTTCTTTTTTTGTTCTAAAATCCAAACAAAACAAAACCAAAAAAAAAGGAAAGTGAAGATCACAAAGGAAAAGGGGGAAAACACAGTAGAAGGAAAAAGAAACACTGTATTATGTTCTACGCAAAGACTCATTCAACCTAGTTTTTAAGCAAACCATTAAAAAACATCCTCAGAAAATAATATTCATCCCTTTTTACATTCTGTCAAAAAGGAGCCATCTCCATTTTGTACTTCAGGATTGCAAATCAAGATTCATATAGGCTTTCCAACATTGAGAAGTAATCTTTTTTGCAATCCTCCATTGTCTGTCAAACTAATTTTTCATATAATGATAAGTTTCCATGTTTGGGATAAATAGCACAATACACTATCAGCATAGAACAGTTTCTCCTCCCCTTCATTTCCTGTAATACCTGAACAATCCTCAGCTTGTTTAATAAGGATAAACAAATAGTTCCAACATGAAGTTAAATAAAGGTTATCACTTGATGCATTCCATGGGATATTTGAAGAGTTAATTCCATCTGAAATAACCTCTTATAGAGGGGGTGGGAGTTTCTAACCCTGGCAACTTTAAGACTTGTGAACTTCAACTCCCAGAATCCCCAAGCCAGCAACATTCAGTCATATGACTTGAGCAGCCTAAATTTATTTGCTGTGTTTTCAGGGTACTAATGCAATCCTGCCAATTTTATCTTAGAGACAATTTATGCTTATTCCAATTCATACTGAAACTGTATCCGGATAGTCCTCTATTTAAGACCATAATTGTAAAGTAAATATATATAAAATCAGAAAAAATAGATGTACAAGGACTCCAAGCTAGACTCTTGCTTGACCATTCCATCCAGTCTAGCTGGCAGTTTCCCAACAACAGCAAAGAACTACAGAAAAATAGCTCTGAGATGTTATCTTGGGGTCATTTATATCTTTGCAGCTGAGATACAGAAGCCCTACTGAAGCTGGAGATCAATTTTTTTTCACTTTTCCTAGGCTGGAATTGTCTTCTCTTTTTAAATTTACCAATGCATCAACATTAGTCATTTAAGATATAAACATCATACACAGTCTAAAGGAAAACATACTAACATACTTTACCTAACTAATGCCCATTATAAACAAAAGTGTGTGCAATTCTCTAATCCCATCCTTGACTTTTATAGTCCAATTGCAAAATCCAATGTTTGCCACACTTCTTATTTGGCGTAGCTCTTCTTACAAGCAATAAGTCTGCAAACTCTACATCCACAGTTCTCCTGTTGTCATTGCAAAGATCGCAAACTTATCATATGGCACCCCGCTGGTACAGTGGAAAAAGCTTACGGGAACACAATGTTGTGTTCTTTATTCCAGGCAAGATGGATCAGACAAAGCTGATTAAGAGTGTAGCTGGAGTTACAAGATTCTTCCCTCAAAGGTAATCTTATGTAACAGAAGTAGTACTTCTGATTCTCATTTTAACATGTTATGTAATAGAGTATTGCTTAAGCTGACAATATTAGATGACATTTGTTATCTTCTATCCTAAAGTTCTAGTTTTATTGGGAAGAAAATGTGATGAATCAACAAAAATAGGATAAAACACATTATAGTAATTTAGCTATTTATTATTTTGTCTCCTTTTTTTTAAATTCCCTATTTTATTATATCTACTGTAGGCTAGGAGCTGTGGGTAAAGTCAATGTAACTTTCCTCTCTAGTCCTAATCCTAAATTTAATTAGCATAAAAAGGACAAAAAACATTATTAGTTTGCCCCCCCCCCTTCCATTCTTCACTATTAAAACTTTGGACTTCATTTAATTGGCATTTCCTTTTATACATTAGTACAGCAATGGCGAACCTTTTTTGGCTCGCATGCCACAAGTGGGGGCAGCGCAGGGGGGTCGTGTGCGACCGTGCCACACCCATAATGCAACACGCGCACAACCCCCCCCCCCATTTTTACATGCTTTTTTTGCCCTCCCCAGGCTCCAGAGGCTTTATAGGAGCCTGGGGAGGGCGAAAAGAGCCTCCCCGCCCCCCCGGAGGCCCTCCTGAGGCTTCAGGGACCATCCAGAGGCTTACCTGAAGCCTTCGGAACACTTGAAACCACGCTCCGAGCAAACCGGAAGTGACTTCCGGGTTGCTCGGAGGGTCATTTTAAGCGCTCCGAAGGCGTCAGGGAAGCCTCCGGATGGTCCCTGAAGCCTTCGGAACGCTTAAAACAACCCTCCGAGCAACCCGGAACTCGGAGGGTGGTTTTAAGCGCTCTGAAGGCATCAGGGAAGCCTCCGGACGATCTCTGAAGCCTTCGGAACGTTTAAAACGACCCTCCGAGCAACCCAGAAGTCACTTCCGGTTTGCTCGGAGAGTCATTTTAAGCACTCCGAAGGCTTCAGTGAAGCCTCCGGACGGTCCCTGAAGCCTCCGGAGGGGCGGGGGAGCTCTTTTCGCCCTCCCCAGGCTCCTATAAAGCCTCTGGAGCCTGGGGAAGGCGAAAAATAGCTTTTAAAAAGGTGAACTCAGCTGGCCAGCGCACGCATGCGCTCTGGCCAGCTGACAGGGCAGCGCCTCGTGTGCCCTGACAAATGGCTCTGCGTGCCACTTGTGGCACGTGTGCCATAGGTTTGCCATCACTGCATTAGTATAAAGCACTTTGCCCCCAAATGTCTGCTAACTTGCTTATGAGTTCAAAACCTTTACTCTATCCTGCCCAGCAAAGATTGACAACTCATTTCACAACTGTAGAATTGTAGAGTTGGAAATGACCATAGGGATCATCCAGTCAAGTATTTCTCAAACTTGAAAACTTAAGAAATATGGACTTAATTCCCCAGCCAGCATGCTGGCTGGGAATTCTGGGAGTGGAAGTTCACATTTCTTACAATTGTCAAAGTTGAGAACGACTGATCGAGTTCAATCCTATGGAATGTTCAAGAAAACCAATTAAATGAACTTTGAGTAGCTATCTTGTCTCTTCTTAAAACCCTTCTACAGACCATTGGTAGACTGCTCCACTGATACACAGATCTTGTCTGCAGACAACAATCTTTGTACTTAAATTAAATCTAGTAAACAGCAAATTATATCCACTTTTTCTGGCCCTAGTTTTTGGGACCACCGGAAATAATTCTTGATTGTCTATATGCAGGTGACCTTGGCAATCTTGGCTGTCCCAAATCATTTTTTCTTCAGATGAAATATTCCAGATTCCTTCTTCAGTCTGTCCTCATAGAGCAGGGGTGTCAAACTCAAGACCTGGGAACCAGAGACGGCCCCCAGGGTGCTTAGATCTGGCTGCCCTGGAAACAGCGAAGGACTGGCCTGCAGTGCCTCTGCCAGAGAAAATGAAGCTCAGGAGGGCTGTGTGTAGCTCTCCCAAGCTCCGTTTTCACTGGAAGAGGTTGCAGGAGGCCATCGCAGCCAAAAATGGAGCCCTGGGGCCCGTTTTCACTGGCAGAATGCTCAGGCCACTACAGGCGCCCCTGACATGTGTGACATTGAGCTGGCCACGCCCAGCCCAGCACCCTGAAGTCAAACACAACCCTGATGCAGCCCTCAATGAAATCTGGTTTGACACCCCTGTCATAGAGCATATTCCCATGTTCCTAAATCATCTTCACTGACCTCCTCTGAACCTTTTTTAACCTGTTAATAGCTTTCTGGGAAGGTGGTGCCCAGAATTGTACACAGTACCCCAGGTGCAATCTCACCAATGCCAATCAGAGAGAAATAATAGCTTCAGCTGTCTTTGATATGGTGCTTCTTATTCTAAACATCCTAGTATTATGTGAACCCTTCTAGCAACTGACTCATGTTCAGCTTGGGGGCAAGGTGCACACCCAAGCTGTTCTCAGATGTAATTTCCCAAGTCATGAATCTCCTACTTCGTATGTGTGTTCTACACTTTATGTCCATAACTGTAATAATCTACATTTGCTCTTGTTAAAAGACATATTGTTCTTGCCATCTCAATTTGTTATCCTAGGTATTGATCAGGCCTCCCAGTGTTGTATTATTTGCTGTTTGACAGGCAGCTATCAATCCCATCATCCAGATCATTAATAAAAAAATATTAAATAAGATAACATTACATACCTCTGATTCCAAGACTGGCCCTACAGAGGCCCATTCATTACCGCTCTTCAATTTGAGTTATTTATGCTGAGTAGGCTTTATCAGCCAGTTTTGCACTCACCTTAGTGTAGTGTCATCTAAATCACACTTCATCAGCTAGCTTGTCAAGGAGAACAACATGTAAGCTTCCCTTTGTAAATCCACTGTACTCTTCAAGAAGTTTTCATGATGAAAAATGAAATGGAATCCTGGTAGTCTGGCTTCCTTTAAAACTATTGCTACCTCATATTTGAAGCAAATGAAATCCACTTTGCTTTCTGACAGAAGGCAACAGCAATAGCACTTAGACTCATATCCCACTTCACAGTGCTTTACAGCTCCCTCTAAATGGTTTATAGAGTCAGCATATTGCCCTCAACAAACTGGGTCCTCATTTTACCAACCTTGGAAGGATGGAAGGATGAGTCAATTTTTGAAGAGTTCACAAGACATGTTTGCTAGCAGTAATTGCCAGAACTTCATCTCTGGATCAGAGGTGGTATTCAGCAGGTTTTGACCAGTTCTGGAGAACCAGTAGTGAAAATTTGGAGTAGTTCGGAGAATGGGTAAAAACCACCTTTGACTGGCATCTATTCTCTGCCCCCCGAGTCCCAGCTGATCGGGAGGGAATGGGGATTATGCAATAACCTTCCCCTGGAGTGGGGAGGGAATGGAGATTTTACCATATCGTTCCCCTGGAGTGGGATGGTAATGGAGATTTTACAGTATCCTTCCCCTGCCACACACACCAAGCCATGCCATACCCACAGAGCCACGCTCACTCCCTGACAATCTATCCCTAGCATTTTTTCAGGTCTCCCACTGGTGCATTCACCACCATTGTACTTAGGCCCAGCGCCTTTGTTCTTGGTCATTCTCTTCTCTTCCTTCTTTCTCAGCATCCAGAACCTTTTCCAGAACACAGAGACATAATAGAACTGGCAGCTTTGTAACTTATGTGCTATCCACTTGAGCTCTTCAGAAAAACTCCCAACTTTCCTAATAGACTTTTTTGAGTATTTGAGTTGACTTCTGACAAATACAACCTTTTTTATTCACTTTACTAACTGATAACCTGGCATTGTCTGGGTATTTATTTATAGGGGGGAACCAATGTCTGGACCAAACGTAATTTCTAAGGGATTTTCCCCCCTTACCAGAGGGAGCCCCCTTGTGGAGTACTGTGAAGCCATTACCATGGCAACTCCACTGCACTGTACAGTAGAAGCCATTTGAAGGCGCTACAGGATGTATCATAACATAACACCCACCCCAAGGGGAGTTAGGGGTGTCTTACCCCCCATAGTATTTGTTTCCAGAGAGGAAATCATCTGTGTTCCAAGTTTGGTTGAAATTGCTCAAGGCATTCCAGCATTATGCTGGAACATACACACGCACACACACACACACACATTTGCTCGAGGCATTCCAGCATTATGCTGGAACATACACACACACACAAACACACACACACACATGTATGTATGTATGTATGTATGTATGTATGTATGTATGTATTTGTGTTACAACCCCTGGTATGCCTAAATATGGGAGGAAGGTCACTACTCCCTCTTTCTGTCGTTCGGTTCATCACAGAAGACCATGCAGGCAGAAAACCATATTTTTATTTTTAATGTTGCCTTTTTATATTTGTGTTGTATTTGTACTGATAAAGTTGTAACACAAATACATACCTATTTCCCTGGCTCAACAAATAAGGAGGAGAGCCTGTGGCTTAGTGGCTAAGACTCCTGCCTAATATATAATACAGCCCAGGTTCAAATCCCAGTAAGGGTATGGCTAGCTGATGAGAGCTAATTAGCTCAAAATAGATCTATAACCTTTTATATAAGGTTATGTTACATGAAATACCCA
Source organism: Natrix helvetica (assembly GCF_964273705.1). NCBI lineage: Eukaryota > Metazoa > Chordata > Lepidosauria > Squamata > Natricidae > Natrix > Natrix helvetica. The sequence goes on from NC_138552.1 coordinate 80,878,841, forward strand.
AGGCAATTTCTTATTTTTTTGAAGTAATAACATGTATCACGCAACCTATATACTTCCTAAGCTTTAGGTTGAACAGCCAGGAAAAATCCAATCTCTTTTCCAGTCAGTGTGACCTCAGCTCACTTCTTGGAATATACCAAAAATATGTAAATTATGTCTAAGAGTTGCTTCCCAGATTGCTAGTTTGAGTTAATAGAAAAGTCCAGCATGCATACCTAACAGCTTTTCTTCTCACTTCCCAGAATACACCATAAGTATGCAAATTATCCAAACCAGCCACTTAAATCCTCACCACCATCACCACCCTGTGCTGATTAGATGAACCTGGAACAGTGGTGGGTTGCAGGCAGTACGCCCCGGTACGGGCATACCGGAGCCTGCCCGGAGCACCGGATACCGTTCCAATACGGTGCTCTGGAAGGCCCACCCACCTGCCCAAGCTCCTAACTGTGTTTTAAAGCTTTTGGCGCTTCCGTGCATATGCATGGCACATACAGCGCCTGCGCGACGCTCCGTACCGGTTGGAGCGGGATCCGGAACTCACCACTGACCTGAAAGCATTGTGATTCTAGGAATTTCCCAGAGTGCTTTGCATGGAGTAAGCATCCTGGAATCCTCCATTACTGACTTATTATTGCCAAGAATCAGCAGCTAAACTATAGCTTCCTTTTACTTTACAATTGCTTCCTGTTTTACCATCTCTTGGCCCAGTGGCATCTACTCCTAATCACAAGTCATGTTCACCATGACTCGAAATGCCAGTTCTGGATTTTTATATGTCCATTGTGAGTTTGCAAATTACAAAAGAGTTATGATTCATGGCTGCAACGTTTCTTTGGTTCTGAGGAAGGGTGGTTTTTTTTTCTGAAACTCTCTGCAGCTGGTGTGACCTGAAATGATTTGTAGACCTGTTGTGTTATAAGTTAAAACATCTCCAATTTGCTTTTTGTGTCACACAATATTTATTATAGACATTAAGAAAACCTGGATGCGATAGAACTTTCAGGCTGCCTGATAAATGCCATTGCAGATTTGCATCTCTTGCCATCGGAATGCAAGGAATTTTATCTTCCAGGAAAGATCTTCCATGGTTACTTGAAATCAGAAGAAGAATGGCTTCAGTGGTGGTTTGCAAATAGGATAAAGGAAAACCAGTCTTAGCTTTGGCAACCAAACTGCCTAACCCTAACCCAATGTTACTGCAAAAGAGTTGGGATTTTCTATTAAGAGGTGATATTAGTGAAACAATGGTGGAGTTTCTTCCTTGTGCCGTTGCTTTTTCAGGTGCTTTGGACTTGATGCTTTCCACTTGCAATAGCCACGGCATTCATCTTCTTAGAAGCATCCGATGACGATGCCCACAGCCCAGGCCCCTATCAAACCATCCTAATGGTGAGAATCTCTTAAGTTAGATAAATTATTGAATGGGGAGAAGCCATAAAACCTGCATAAAGCATTATGCAAAATACATTAACGGCTTGGTCTCCAGCTGTAGCATAATGATCTGTAGATGTCTGCACAATGTTCCCGGATGGGGGCTTCCTTTAAAATCCTTTTAGCTGAGGAAGAAAAATGATGACAATGGAAATCATCTGGGTGGGGGAGGCAGGAAAGAATGTGGTGTGTATGTGTGTGAGTGTGAGAGAGAGAGAGCGCTAAAAGGAAGGAGCTGTCCAGGCAAGGTGAGCCAAGGACACTGTGCAGGGCTGAGCAATTCATGAGTAACATTTGGATGGACGCCAAAGCATTCCACGGTGGCACGTTTGCCTTTAGGTACTCTTTATATTTTTCCTGCTTTTACTAAGCCTTTCCCTTCTCCTAGCTAAAACCAAGTGTATTTTCTCTCTCTCCCTCTTTCCTGCACGGTGCAATTAACTACCTCGAGCGAATTCTGCTCTGGGAGTGTCATGGTAGGCAGATGTCTTCCACCCACACCCCACAGGAACTAACGTTCTGTTTTACCCATTTTGCAACTATAGGTGGGTGTTATAGAGGGCCTCCCTTGAAAAACAGAGGAAACTTTTGATAGCCAAAACCCGGGCTGGAGACTCGTCTCTGATCTTGCCTGCACAAAATGGTCTCTTGTAAACAAGGAAGAGGCTCTTGCCCTAGAAAGATAAAGGCCCTGATTTCTCTTGTTCTCTCTCTCTCTCTCTCTACCACTCCCTCTCTGTCCTCCTCCCACTTCTTCCCCCTTCTGTGTTTCCCACAGCTAGAAATTGCCTCCAGGACTCGGCAGCTCCACGTTGGCAAAACTCCTTGTTGTGGTGCAGGTGTGCTGGAGACTTCCTCCGTGTGGTCGCCACAGCAACCCGCCTGTCTAATCTGTTGAATATATAGAGAAAAAGAAGAAACAGATAGACAAAAGCTATCCACCCCCTTCTGCTCCATCTTTAAGGCCTAAAAGAAGACTCCCGTCTCCAAGCATTCCTCATAATCCCCCTGCCATTGCCTGGGCAACAGGCACAAGGAGCCAGCGGGCTCTGTGATACAATAGCTTCTCCTGTCTCTGACTTGTTTCCCCAATAAATCCTCCTCCTCCCTCACGCCTCCCCGGCCTTCATTCCTTCTTGCTTTGATTTATCAGATCGGTGGACCTGAACAAATTAATGGAATCGGGTTTGACTTTGACCGACTCACCACACACCTTTCCTGTTAGAGACTCCGGACCGGCCTCTTCCAATCAGGCAAGAGGTTCAGATCTCAGAGTAACAGAGCCTTCAAGAGCTCTTAAGGCAGCTTGAGGCATTACTTTCTACCCGAAATTATTAAACACAGTGATAGCTTATTTAATCTTGACTTACGCCACATTTGAAAGGAAAGAGGAAATTTAGGATATTCGTTATTATGAGAATAATATTAAATTTAGGGTATTTGTTATTATGAAAAGAAATAATGCCAAGTCCATAGGGCATACCCAGTGGCAGGTTGCCAATTTTTTTACTACTGGTTTGGGCATACTCCCCCGCGCGTGATGCTTCTGAGCATGCATAGAAGCATCCGGGCGTAGGGTGGAGCCTCCTGCCACCGCTTCTACCAGTTCGCCCGATCCAGGGCGAACTGTGTGCAACCCAACTCTGGTCACACCCTGTACAATGGCAGAGTCAAGGTAAAAATAAAGGTATGGTTGCCTTTGATTAAACGAAGAGAAGGTTTTAAAACAAACACAGGTGCCCCCATTGCCATTTTCACAACCCTATGGATTTAAAAATACAGGTAGCCCTTGACTCACAACTATTCACTCAGTGACAGTTCAAAGTTATGACAAACTTGAAAAAAGTGACTTACAACCTAGCACTTAAGACCATCCCCCTGGTCATGTGATCAAAATCCAGGTCCTTGGCAAGTAAGATTAATGGCAGTCCCTGGGATCATGGGATTTCCAATTGTAATCTTCCCAGCCAGCTTCTGACAAGCAAAACTCAATGGGGAGAGCTAGATTCACTTAATGACCACATAGTTCACTAAACAACTGGGGGATTTGCTTAACAACCATGGCACGAAAGGCTGTAAAATTGGGCCCGACTCACTTAACCACCTTACTCTGCAACGGTCGTAAGTCAAGGACTACCTGTAAAACATGTTAGGTTTTTCACCAGGGAACGTTATACTTTCAAACAGGCATGGGGAACCTATGGCTCTTCCAAAATTGCTAAATTGTATTGCCAAGGTCTACCTATCAGGCCAGGGTGGTGACTGTTGGGACTTGTAGTTCAGCAAAATCTGAAGTGCAAAAGGTGCCCCACCCATGATTACGACGCGCAGATTCCCTGAACAGCATTAGAAGACGAGATTTGGGGCTACAGAAGTAAACCCCAGCATGGCAGCTAGGAATGCAGCCAGAAAAAAAAAAGGAAGCCGCCTGTGACTCAATTCCCAGCTACCTCTGAAATGAGCGATATATGGCTGCAAAAGTGTTCATATGCTGAAAGAGAAGGCGAGAGAGAGAGAAAATCCCCCTTATCAAAAGGGGTCCTTTAAGAGGCAGTCCCTGGCAGTTTCAGTTATGACAGCTGTTTCGGGAATATGGAGCGCCTTTTCAGCGCGGTGGGCTCTCTCTTCCCCATATCCAGCAGTGAAAGCTCTCATTTGTCTTCTCGCCATCGTGTTGATGCAGCTGGGGCTGACACTGCTTACCTCAGCAATTTTTTTGTTGTTGTTGTTACAAGACAGAAGGCTTCCTTGTGATCCCAGCCTTTTCCTATCAAATGACACTCAGCCAGGGTTTGGTGACTTATTTACTGGCAGTGGACCAGTCAAAGCAAAGCAAAAAAACAAAAAAAAAGCCAAATATACATGTATATATTCAGATTTAATAAATCCGCGAACAGAGATCTCTTCAGCTAGAAAAGCAATATTGTGTGAAGATGGTAGGAGCCTAAGACAGTGGTTGCACATAGAACTGGCATCCCTGTCTAGGACAGTACAGAAGATAGATCTTTTTCTCCTCCTCAATAATTTGGCTCTCAACTTGAGTCAGGCAAAACATTTCTGGATATTTTGACACTCAGAATACTGGAAAAGGAAGGTACTCTCACAAGCTAGTCACCGGTTTGCTCATTGTCCCTCCTCCTACTTGTCCTTCAAGGAGTATTGGTATCTTAGGAACTCATCCAAATTGGTCTCACATTGTCCAAGAGGCAATTTTGAGTAAGAACGGCCGGGAAAAAAAATCACAGCTTGCCTCACTCAGCTAACAGACAGATTTTTAAAGAGGATATCACACCAAGTTAGTTTACCTAACCAAATTGTAAGCGGCACAGGCCACAGCGCTTCCCACCGAGAGCTCCCTGATAACTTGCTCAAGCATTGTGTTCTGTCATACATACCCTGAGCGTGTACAGGATGAAAGAATAATAGTTTTGTTGGATTTAGGAGGTGAAATCGGTTATACGTCGTGTTTATTTTCTTTTTAAATGTTCGGAATTTTATGTAATTCCTGGAAGTTTTCACTGGGGGACTGGGACACGATGATGATCTCTCTTCCCCAAAATACCAGGAAACCTTTTATTATTATAATTATAAGTCAAGTTTCATTTTTCACCACATTAATCTCCTCACAAATGTGACAAGTTGTACATTGCCTCCCATTTTTCATGGTGTATTTAAAATGAAGGTGATTTTTATAAAAACAGAAAATAGCTTCTTCTTTTTTTTTAGATTGTCCTGCTCTAAAGAATGTAGAGGACTTTTCAATCCTATATGAAATGTTAGTGTCTGAAGAGTTCTGTGTAACTCCAAAAAGGGATGTTTGCGACTAAGCTTTGTAGTTAATCCTTTAATATTCACTATTGTTAGTATGGTGGAAATCCTCCATATTTTAACAATGTTATTTGTAGTATGCAATTATTAAATGATGCAACTATTTTCTGAAAATTGCTATGTGTATAAGAAGGGGCAGAGCATATCTGAAAAGCTCAAAATTTCAGAAAGAAACATTGACAAATTACCCTTTGATTATTTTTATTGCCCTGATGCACCCACAAAAACACTGTTTTATTATAACAGTGAACAGTATGATGACTCTTCTGAGACATAGGATACACAATGATAAGCCAGTGATGGGATATAGTGATTTGACAAGTGTCCCTTGTCAAAATGTACTTTTTAGAGTAAGCTGACACAAATTCCACATGGTGCAAGGCTAAACACGACATTTAAAGTTTGATTAGCTTCCACTGAAAGAGACTGTTGCTTTCGCACATTAAAAATTACAACAAGAGATCCATGCATGTAATTTTCAAGATCAAAAATTGATCTTGAACAATCCCTGCATTGGCTTCAGAGAAGTTAGATGTGTTTTTAATGACATTCCAATCCTGCAGTTCACACATGGTGATATTGGCTACATTTCATTGACTTATAGTTTTCATTTTATATACAGTAACCATGGACAATCTACGTACGTGTCAGCAAAGCAGTGTTTCAAGATAGACCAGACTAAGAAACCAAAGTCACACAAGCTATACTGCTTTTATTATAAGGCTATGATAACAGAATCTTAAAGGTCTGAATCTGCTATCTCTTCCCCTTCTTTTATCTTCATGAGAACTTGGGTGGATCTTGAGATACTTACAGGTTATAAATATGGCTTAGATTTCTTTTTTTCTGACCATTGGGTGCTCTTTCTCCTATTCCTCAAGGTTGTTCCTTCTTCCCATTACAGTACATGATGTATTGACATTGTCTCTATGGGTTGGGGAACATCATCTCAGCAATCCTAGTACAGGATATCATTGCTTTCCAAATGCAGTTGTGGAAGCAATACTGTGGAAACAGAAATCTAAGAAGCAGCAGTAAAACCATTATTTCAAGAGAGATCTTCAGGGTGGCAACACTTTCAGCCCACTACTTTCTTTCCCAGTCATGATGGACCTCAAACAGTACTCAGATCACCCACAAACTCCCCTTTGGAGAGGGGAGCAAGGGAAAAAATACATCTTTCTCAGTGGTGGGTTGCCAATTTTTTTACGCAATACTTCTGTGCATACGGAGAAACATCTGGGTGGGCGGAGCCTCCCGCTGCCGCTACTACCTGCTCACCCAATCCGGGCCAAACCGGGAGCAACCCCCCTCTGATCTTTCTATCCCAGCAGGGAAAGCCACTAGTTTGTCTCTCTGTTTCTGCCTATATGTACTCCCTCCCTCCCTCCCTCCCTCCATATATGTATGTATGTATGTATGTATGTATGTATGTATGTATGTATGTATATGTGTGTGTGTGTATGTGTATATATATATATATATATATATATATATATATATATATATATATATATATATATATATATATATATATATACACACACACACACACACACACACACACACACGTGTGTGTGTGTGTGTGTGTTGTATTTGTGTTGATAAATAAATAAAGGGACAGCACAAATATAACACAAATATAAAAAGGCAACATTTAAAATAAAAACATGGTTTTCTGCCTGGATGGTCTTCTGTAATGAGCCGAAGGACAGAAAGGGGGAGTAGTGAGGTCCCTCCCATATTTGGGCATACCAGGGGTTGTAACACACATACATACATACATATATACATATATTAAGCCCAAGCCTGAAGATGGCAGGTGAGATCTTGCCGAAACGTTGCAAAGACAATCTCAATCTTACACAGGAAAAGACCCGAATACAACAAAACCAGCATATATATATATATGCAAATGCATTGTTTGTGAATGTATAGGCATTTATTCTTGTTATATTTATATCCTGGCTTCCTTCCAGAAGCTCAAGGTGAACTTAGCACTCCCTCCTCCAGGTTTTCCCTACAAGGACACCGAGAGAAATAATGGTCCAAAATCACACTGAGCTTCCATGGCTGATGGTGGTCTTGGACTTAGATCTTACCAGTCCTTAGTCAACATCTTCCCTGCTATATCATACTGGCTCTCCCATATACAAGACTTTTGGCCTAGCCTCTGGTGTCGCGTGAAACTTTAATGGCCAAAATATTGTCCACCCTGATGAATATGTACACCCTCCACACAGGGAATCTAATTATATTATATAAGGTAGAATACCTTAAATGCAGGCAGCAAACAGCTTCCATTATTTAATTCAAAGCTCTGAAGAACTTGCTGACGTGGGACGTGACTTAGAATTAAAATCCAGTACCTACAGTTAGCAGAGGTCAATGAAAAGTCCGCAATGCCTGGAAGTTGTGCTTGCTATCAATCAAGGAGTGACAGAAAAACTGCTGCCCAAATTGCTTATTCAGCATGAAAGAGAGAACACAGAGAACTGAACCTAAGAGGCATTGTTCAGAGAATTCAGTGAAAGGAAACAAATTTCCTAAATGGACTTGAACCTATGGACCGTCACATCAATTTTAAATAATCAATTGCTAAAGCGGTTAGAGTAACATTTTTATTTGCTGGATTCACCTATAAGTAGAATTAATTATGGAACAGAGGAAAGGACAAATAAGTACAAACTGTGTATAGACGAACTTACCAAAGGGTACTGTGATTAACATAATATATTTTAGTGAGAACATGATAGGAACATCTTCAACAAATAGGTGGATGTTTTGTGGAATGTTTCTGGATTCAGATTAAAACAGAATTAGGCATCCATCTTAGATCCTAGATTTAGGTTTAAGGACAATCAGAAGAGAAGTGGAAAAAGAGAGTGACTCAGAAACTAAGAAGTTGTTGAGTTAGATTGCACTAGCAGGTTTGAGAATACGAGCTGCAATATGATTGTATACTAAAGATAATAAATTCTCTTCCAACTTCACTTCAAATTTGAGAAAGATTCCCTGTCCCCAACATGGGTAGTCCTTGACTTAAAACAGTTCACTCAATGACCATTCAAAGTTACAACGGCACTGAAAAAAGTGACTTATGACTGTTTTTCACACTTATGATGGTTACAGCATCCCCATGATCATGTGATTTACATTTGGATGCTTGACAACTGATTCACATGTATGATGGTTGCAATGTCCCAGGGACAGTGATCATCTTTTGCAAACTTCTGACAAGCAAATTCAATGGGGAAACCAGATTCACTTCATAACCGTGCTACTAAAATAACAACTGCAGTGACTCATCTAAAAACTGTGGCAAGAAAGATTGTACAATGGAGCAAAAACTCACTTAACAAGTGCCTCACTTAGAGACAGAAATGTTGGGCTCAATTGTGGTCTACCTGTGCTTTGAATAAGAGTGTTGGAAGACTTCTAATCCAGCCCAGGAAGGAATAGCAATAACACTTAGACTTATATACAACTTCACAGTGCTTTACAGCCCTTTCTAAGCGGTCTACAGAGTCAACATATTGCCCACAACAATCTGGGTACTCATTTTACCAACCTCGGAAGAATGGAAGGCTGAATCAACCTTGAGCGGGTCAGAATCGAACTGCAGGAAGCCAGCAATCAGCAGAAGTAGCCTGAAGTACTGCATTCTAACCATTGCACCACCACAGCTCATAATCCTCACTGTGCTCAGATAAATGTTCAACCTTTGTGTGAAAACCTCCAGAGATGGGAGCACCAATGATTCCAGGAGGCCCTTAACATTTCTACTTACTGATTTGCTGCTGGATTTTGCGGAGCTTCCTGAAATCTTCCTTTTTAAAAGGCCTTGGGATACTTTTGAGGCCTATGGGGAACCAAGGATGGCCATTTTTTCCAATGTTGCTTCTTAAAGTAAAGGTAAAGATTCCCTTCGCACATATTTGCTAGTCGTTCCCAACTCTAGGGGGTTGTGCTCATCTCCGTTTCAAAGCCGAAGAGCCAGTGCGGTCTCCGTGGTCTCCGTGGTCCTGTGGCCGACATGACTAAATGCCGAAGGCACAGGGAACTCTGTTACCTTCTCACTAAAGGTGATTTCTATTTTTTCTACTTGCATTTTTACATTCTTTCGAACTGCTAGGTTGGCAGAAGCTGGGACAAGTAACAAGAGCTCACTCTGTTACACGGTGCTAGGGATTCGAACCGACGAACTGCCAACCTTGCTGATCGACAAGCTCAACATCTTAGCCACTGAGCCACCGCATCCCTTTAGCTTCTTACTAATATGATTGAAGGTATTTTACACTGTCCAGACCTGAAAGTGCAGGAGTGGTGTAAAAACTATAGAAATAAATAAATACACTTGCCTTAAAATCTATTTCAGAAATATGCTATTTTTCTCATCAGAGATTCCAGCTTCTTCTCTTTTTTTCCAGGAACATGTTCAATGGGGGGGAAAAAACACACAGCTACAACAAAAGGCTTCTATTGCATTATGAAACTGTACAATGAAGACGATTTAAGACGGTGGTTTTGAAAAACCCGAGGAGGTAAACAATTCTGTAGATCATCTGCAAAAACCTCTCCGGAAAGGAGAGAGATAAAATGTCAGTGTTCTCAGATCACAGGTTGCTTACAAGAAGACAAAAGCCGTAGACATGCCAACACCATCAGAAATGGCAAGTTCTGAGTGGTTTGAAGGGGGGGGGGGAGCAAGCAAGAAATGGTTACTTTCTTTTGAAATGAAAGGAAGGCGACTTTTGGACCTTAGGATTCAAATCCAGCCTTCCAGCCTTCCCTCCCTCCCTCCTTCTCCACTGAAGTTCAAAGCTGTCTGGCATTCAAAGTTCTGGTGGGAGTCCAACTCATGTTTAAGGAAAGTTTTCTTTTAGCGTGATTTCAATTCTAATGGGGATGGAGAGGTTGGTTTTATTCCCGTCTCAAGGTTTCTAATTTCACTTTATGCTTTTGCCCCCGGCTCCTGACCCCCCCACCCCCACCCCACCCCTGCCCCTTTTGCACTGAGTTATGCTTCCTCTTGATTACCAGAAATGGGGTTGAACTTAATAAATCTACATTAAGGAATCTGATGAAACAAGTTGTAAAAGAAGAAAAAAAAGTTCAGTGACTAATAAAATAACCCAGAGCAGCAGCAGCAGCATACATTAATTAGAAGTCAAAACGGAAAATCACATTGGAGAGAGGCAATGTTGGGCCAATGGAACGAATGAAGCTCACCTGTCCTTTGTAACACAATCCACTACTGTCAAAGAGAAAAGGAGAGAGTACACCCCAGGCATGTTTGTACACTTCTCCTTACTTTGACAGAACACCTTGACATAGGAACAAGCTTGTGCATTTGGGGGTATATTGTTACTAAAACGAACATTTCAGGCTTCATTGCCTTTTTCTGCTTCTTAACACAATTCACAGTGAGCCTCTGGGAAAAAAAAATACCTGCTGGATTGCCCAACGTGGATCAAAAAAAACCTCAAAAAGATTGTTTTATTTTATTTTATTTTATTTTATTTTATTTTATTCTAAAGAGTTCAGCTGGACTTGCAAAGTCTGCAGATTGCTATTATCTCAAGCGTGAGACATTTGCAACTCGGAAAGCCTGACAGCATTTGAAACCAAGCTTGGCACGCCATATTTAAAAGTTAACATTTGGCAAATTCGGCTGGAATTAAGTCTGGCAAGCAGCGCAGAGCAAAAACTAAAAAGGGGCATTTGCTTTAATTATATTTTAAAATTTAGCTCCCTGGGGTTTTATAGGACCTGGTGCAAAAGAAACAAACAAACCCAGGCCCCCGTGTTTGTTTGCCCACTTTCTGTAACGGAAAAGGAAGGGGGGAAGCCCAGTTCATACAAAAAAAAACCCCACCTCTTTGTTTTAATTAGCATGGCAGCAGATCCTTCTTTTGGGACTTGGGTGTTTTAATTGTTTCAAAGGGTCTTAGTGAAAACTGCCCCTCAGAATAAGATTCCATACAGGGATGGAAAGAAAAGGACTAGCCGCTGACTCTAGTGTGAATAGTGTGGCTGTAAAAAAAAAAAAAAATCCAGACAGACTCTGCAAAGCGGTCCACGGGGAGTGAGTTGTCAAGCTATTATGACTTGAATAGTGTCCAGCTCCAGTGTGGTGTCCCTCCCAAGGTTAACAAGATAGGTCATTTAAAAATAACATTAAATAAGGGGGTGGGAGGGTTAGGAGAAGAAAACCAGCATTTAAATAACATTGACAGCCCAGCTTAAAAAAATGACAAAAGCCAGGAAATTCAAAGGTAAGGCGCAAACTCCATCTCCGGATCATAGGGTGGGAGGAAGGGTGGCAAGAAAAGGGAAAGCAAAGAATGAGGTGCTGGGCAGAATTGTGGGTTTCCTGGTTTTTGTCTGTTGAGCTAGATCCTATATTTTATATAAGCAAGGTTAGGAGATAATAACATTCAATAACATTCATTTGCATCACGCACCCATAGAGTTACACACATACACATACAAAATACAATAATAATTGGGTTTACCCAAGATATCTCTATAGGAGTAGGTGTTATCTAGTGCAAAGATATTTTGGTGTAGACCTGTCTGATCTAGTGGCTTAATGTTGGCTTAGAAATCAGGAGATTGTGAATTCTAGAAGACTGTGAATTCTAGTCCTGGGCATGAAAGTTGGTGAGGTCACTAAAGCTGGCAGGTCACTTTGGACCAATCATTAAGAGACTGTGTGTTCTAGTCCCACCTTAGGCATGAAAGCTGTCAGGGTCACTTTGGACCAATCAGCAGGAGACTGTGTGTTCTAGTCCCTAGTCACTTTCTCACTTTCAGCCCAACCTACCTTACAGGGCCGATGTGGAGAAAATAGGCAAAGGAAGGAATACTGCTATGTTTGCTACCTGAGTTATTTGTAAAATAATAAAGGTAGGATTAAAAATCTAAAAAAGAAATAAAAAATAAAAATTTATTTCTAGATGTTAATTTTAAAACAGTCCAGTTGCAAAGGATGGAAGTCTAGCAATATTGAATGTTCTTCAACCCAATCACCCCTAGGTTCAGCCATGCCAAGTGAAGATATAATCCCAGATATTGGTTTCCAATCTGTGGGTAGGGAGGCTGGTGGGCAGGACATCAGGACAGGGAATCGGCCTCTTCGTCTGGAAAACAAAGGTTGGGAGAAGCTTGTGAATCCAAGTTCCTCTCCATAGAGAGGTCCAACGAAGAACAACCTTTTGTTTCCACCACACAGTGATGTGCCAGTAAAGAGTTTTCCTCATCTGATAGCTTTCCTGATGCCAAAATACAATAAAAACAGAAGAATATAAGGAAAATTAAAGGCCCATCAACTTTAATTTCCTCTTTTCCATCATGACCTGACATGCCAATGGGAAGTCCATGAGACAACAACCTCTTGCTCATCCCTCCCATGACTTGTATTGAGTGTTTGAACTATGATTGTGAAATTTTGGAAAACTAAGAATGCTATACTGGTAATTCTCAACTTTTGGACACAATTGGGATGAGGATTTCCATTCCTAACCAAAGCATTGTTAAAATGCCTGCATTTGCAACCCTTTTTTGTCCTAATTGTTAAGCAAATCACTGCAGTTGTTAAGTCAACCATGATGTTGTTAAGCAAGTCCAGCGTCCCCCGTTGACTTTGCTTGTTGGAAGCCAGCTGGGAAGGTAGAAATGACATTCACATAATTCAAGGATGCAGCAACCATTATAATACATGCTGGCTGCCGAGTGCTTGAATCTTGATTACCTGAGTTGTTTTTTCGGTGATGTTGTAGCTTTGAACGGTCACTAAATGAATGGTTGTAAGTTGAGGACTATCTGTATTCCAAAACAATATGGGTATTGTATATGCAGGTTTGTGCAAAGAAAAGATTTTATGATTCCTGCTGGCATACATACCTTTATTCTTGTAAGGAATTTCATTTGCCAAGATTTAATATGAAACTAACTAATAATCCAGCATTGCCCAGGTATTTATATATAGGGGAAAAATATCTGGACCAAACGTAATTTCTAATGTTGGACTTTCCCCCTTACCAGAGGGAGCCCCCTTGTGGAGTACTGTGAAGCCGTTACCATGGCAACTCCACTGCGCTGTACAGTAGAAGCCATTTTATGGCAGTACAGTAGAAGCCATTTTAAGGCACAACAGGCTGTAACTTAACAGAATACACACCCCAAGGGGTTTTAGGGGTGTCTTACCGCCACAGCAGAGATGGCATTTAGCAGGTTCTGATCAGTTCTGGAGAACCAGTACTGGAAATTTTGAGTAGTTTGGGGAACCGGTAAATACCACCTCTGACTTGCCCCGCCCCCATCTATTCTCTGCTTCCCAAGTCCCAGCTGAAGAAATGGGGATTTTGCAGTAACCTTCCCCTGGAGTGGGGAGGGAATGGAGATTTTATAGTTTCCTTCCCTGCCATGCCCACCAAGCCATGCCCACAGAACCAGTAGTAAAAAAATTTGAATCCCACCACTGCCCCGCAGTATTTGTTTCCAGAGAGTAAGTCATCTGTGTGCCAAGTACCACTCTATTCCAGTCTTCCCAAGAAATAACACGCAGAAGTATCAATACATGTTCCTATTAACAATAGCAAAACTGTGAAATCTGATTACTTTGAGTGACAAGACTGAAGATAATTGTAACAACATCACCCAATACACAAACCTGACATCTATAGTCTCAATTCACATAGATGAGTATTTAATGTATAGAGATAAAATGACTTAACTGCTTCTAATGCAAGACCTTGCATATGAGGCAACGGAAAACCAAATTAAAGTTCTAATTTAGACATTTAATCAATGAATGTTTATTTCCCCTCTTCTGCCATGGTCCATCATGCGAAGAAGGATGTCAGCTTATGGGAACCCCTGTCTAATTGTGCAGGCGCGCCATCTCTAAATTAAGTCACCATTGCATGGTAAACTATCAAGGCCTTTTTTCCAACCCAAATTTAATTTTACAGTCAAAGGTTGAATTCAAACATGACATCCCCATGTGGATAGAAGGAGACAGAAAAAGTGAAGTTAAGGCAGTCAGGAATATAGAAAAAGTAGGTAGGTAGGTAATGTTAGTTAGTTGATTTATATAGCTATCTTAATCCTAGGTGGCTTATAAAAGAACAATCAAACCAAATAAAAGCTAAAGCAAACTAAAAAAAAATGCAACACAATTTTCTGTATCCCAAAGGCAACACCTCCTGACACATCTGCCTTCAACTGTACTGGGTTCTAGTCTCACTTCCAACATCCCAGATCTTCTAGGTCCTTCCAGAAAGATAGGAAGGTAGCCTGCTGATTCTCTGTAATTTATACACCACACGGAAGATAAATTCAGAAGAAAATGGCATCGTATCTTTGATAACCTTCACATTTCTTGAAATGTTGATCCATGCTTGTAGGCACAAGACAGAAAGTTTGAAGAGAGATTTTACTGTTATGAATTTTAGATTTGACAATCTACATATGTAGAACCATTACAGGAATTGGGTATGGATAGTCTAGAGCAGGGGTCGGCAAACTTAAACACTCAAAGAGTCACAAAGGTCCTAACCGGGAGTCCGTCATTCAATTCTGGAGCCGACCGAAAGTCTAGTTCCCCCACCATAGAGTCTCCTCCTAGCACAACATCCTTTTTCCTTTTACCAACCGGAAGTCCGTTTCCCCCCACCATAGAGTCTCCTTCTAGCACGGCCTCCTTTTTCCTTTTACCGACCAGAAGTCCGGTTCCCCACCCCCTAGAGTCTCCTCCTAGCACTGCCTCCTTTTTCCTTTTACCAACTGGAAGTCCATTTCCACCCCCACCCCCTAGAGTCTCCTCCTAGCACGGCATCTTTTTTCCTTTTACAGACTAGAAGTCCGGTTCCCTCACCATAGAGTCTCCTCCTTGCATGGTGTCCCTTTTTCTTTTTACGGACTGGCGACAGGGAGCCACAGCAGAGGGATGAAAGAGCCACATGTGGCTCCAGAGCCACGGGTTGCTGACCCCTGGTCTAGAGAAAAGAAGGATTTTATTCCAATATCTGAGAGGCTGCTACAAAGAAGAGGGGGGCCAACCTATTTTCCAAAGCACCAGAAGGCAAGACAAGAAACGATGGATGGGAAACTAATCAAGGAGAAAAATAACCAGAATTAAGGAGAAACTGCCTAACAGTGAAAAACAATTAAGCAGTGGAATAGCTAGCCTTCAGAGGTTGTAGGTGCTTCATCACTGGAGGTTTTTAAGAAAAGACTGGACAGCAGCTTGTCTGAAATGATATAGGATCTCCTGCCTGAGCAGGGAGTTGGACTAGAAGATATGTCTTGATTTTTTTCCTCTTATTTAAAAAGAATTCTCAGAATGTAGTACATAGATCAGTCATTCCTGAGTTGATGCTCTCATATGCATTGCCTTTACCCTGCTGGGTGTGAATTCTGAAACTTGTAATCCCAACCCAACTGGAGGTTATTAGCCTACAGAAGTCGATTTAAATGTTTATTTGTAACAATAAAACCAAATAGTAACAATGGCCTTGCATAGAAATAAATCTAAAACTGATTTATAGTGCAGTTAGGTCTGTATTGTAATTGTAACATTTTCCAATATCCTTCCAAAACTTGTTTTCACTGCAGACTTCAATTTCTTTCCATTTACCTATGAGTGTTTGCTATAAAAAGCCAGGGAAAGTTTGCAAATGAGATAATTTATCTTGGACTCCCAATATAACTGCACCATGCATCATTATGCTAGGAAAACATCCCTACCACTTTAAAAGTTTTGTGATTTAGAACTGATGGATACCTTCGGGACTAAAGACCATTTTACAAGAACTGCACATTCACTTTTTAATGGATCAATTAGCATCTTTCTGCAATCCAGCTACGTTATTAATGTGCATCCTATATGCTATGCCAAAATGCAGTTAGACAAAATTAAATTTGGCTGAAGAACTCTAATAAAGGAAACTCAATGAGAGTACATGGCTGTAGCCTTTTTCAAGGAGAAATTCTTAGCTCTGAGACCTAGCATTTTCCCTTTAAAACTGTACATAGTATCTTGTATCATACAGCACAATGTCACTTTGGTAATACTGTATATAATTATAATAAGGATCGTAAATGGCCACATCACCATCATTAATACTGCCTACTGTGTAAGATAAAGTAGATCTGCTTTATAGATAGATCTGCTCCCATTTGTGTCCAAATCCAATTTAGAAACTTCATGTCCAATCTTGATATGCAGTCATGAAACTATAGCAAAGTTAAAACCCACATAAAAGCTCATTAAACTAGACTAAAATGGCATTTCTTCGGTAAGGGAACAAGGAAATCACGTGATGGAATAATTCTCTTTCCCCCCCCCCCCAAATTCTTGTCAATGTAAAGCTATAGAATCATAGGGCTGGAAGGGACCTTGAAGGTCTTCTAGTCCAAACCAAGGCAGGACTTCTTACATCAGGCCAGATGTCATCTTCATAATGTGCTAAATCACTACTGGCTAAGCAAGCCACCATTTAGATGGAAAGGGCATCTTTTTTTTCTAACAGTGAAAGAATGACCATGAATGAGTTCCATTTAAAATGTTTTACGGCATTCTCAGAAGGAGAATGTTAGAATATCCCCTTTTATCTACAATTCTAGAACATCTTGCTAAAGTTTTAGTAAGTTACTTTAGTCTTAGGAGATCTTGGCAATCTAGATAGTGATGAAAAGAAAGCAATTAATGATCACTGTCTTCTCACTGTCTTCTCTTTCTCACAATCAGCAAAGACACAATACCAGATGAGAAACTAACACCTAATAAAACAATAAAGAATATTCTATTCTATTCCATTCCATGGAATGCCATGCCAACCCAACCCAACCCAACCTACGCCAACCCAACCCATCCCATCATATCATATCCTACTATTCATGGAGAACAGAGAACAGATCTAAGCCAACATACCGTATTTTTCGCCCTATACTTTTTTACTCCAAAAAAGAGGGTGAAAATCTGGGTGCGTCTTATACGCCGAATGTTTAATGTTTCCATTAACAAATCGTTCAAAGTTCTGATGCGAGAGGAGTGGAACACCTGGATGGCAGCTGGGAACCATGATCTGAGGTCTACTGGGCGGATGAAGAGGCCCACTATCACACAAGTGTGTGAATGGGTTAAAAGGACATGGGACTCCGTGAAGGAGGACATTGTTGTAAAATCCTTCAAGAAGTGTGGCATTAGTAATGCCTTGGATGGAACAGAAGACGACGTCTTATTTGACACCAGTGAGGAAGAAAGTGATGACAATGACTGCGTGGATCTGTCCTTCCTCATTTCTGATAGCAGCGAAGAAGAGGAATTCTTGGGGTTCGAATAAAAACATTACAGCCTTATTTTTGTTACTTTCACTGTTTACTGACTTTACTGACTGCTAATGAGAGTAAAGATAGTTCTTAATATGTTACATGGTTGACATAAAATTGTTCTTAAACTGCTGTTAACTTTATGCAGTTACTATTACAGTATTTGGTTCAGAATCTTTTTTTTCTAGATTTTCCTCCTTTAAAATTGGGTGCGTCTTATATTCCGGAGCGTCTTATAGGGCGAAAATACGTGTACTTTGAAAGAAGGCATTTCCTTAGCTTGGTATAATCTAAATGCATTGAAACAACTGTCAGAGTTCAACTTGATTTCAAGTTTACCAGCTTTGAATCCAAAAATCCTTTTTATTTATTCATTTCATTATCTTTTCACAGCATCACTCTTTGCATTACTTTAGTAAAATAGTATTTCATTTTACTGTGGTAGGTTTGGCTGGTTCCCCTCTGAGGAAAATGCAGTGAAAATGTGCAGTGCTACATAGCACAATAAATACAAGATTTCAGTATGAGAAAGAGTATTGAGGGGACACGGTAAAACAGCTGTATGGGGGGAAACATATAAGCAGATCAAAAAGTAACATGAGAATGAAGCCGATGAGTGGCTTAGGGGTGTAATTAAAATTTTGCAGGTGGGGGATGCAAACCAGAAAACCTGCAGCTCTTTTTGAAGGTTTTGGAGAAAGCCAGCTTTGAATTGTTCCAAACAAATATCTTCAAATAAGCTGCTGAGGCATCGTTGAGTGACATTATTGCTTACGAGTTATTACTCATTCCTTAATGGCAAAAATGCCATTTCACAAAGTTTGATAAATAACCAAGTACCATTTGATTTAGTATATGTCTTTGGCTCATTTTTTTTTTAAAGTCAGATAATGGGATTAGCTCTTAGTAGCCACCGTTCTTGCTGGGAGCGAATTGAGGTTTATCCATGCCGCAGACCTAGCTATTCTGGAATTGGCCCTTCCACGCTGCAGAAAGATTCCCTGTCCTTTCTCAGAATTGTTGTAAGCATAACTTCAAAATTAAAAACAGGTAAAAAGCACCTTTTGGCCACATCATAGCATTTAGAAAGTTAAGTATAGCTCCAAGTCTACCTCTGGGTCAAATTTGGCTTATTTTAAAAAGGAACCAAAATGTGACAGTTGGACGATTGTCTTCAGAGGTGATTCGTTAAACAAAGCAGATTTAATCCCAGGCCGCTTATCACTACTCATTTTATATCCGTTAATAAAAGTTATTTGAGAAATGTCATTAATGGAGGAGAAACGCACAATATAATCAGCGTAACATTGTTCAGGAGCTTACAGATTTGCTCCGGTGATTTCACTTGAAGATTGCAAGGAGTTTCACAAACTGACCAAGTCAAAAAAAAATGGCACTGTTAAGATATCAGTATCTTTTATATATTTACGATGACTGGGTGCACTAACAAAATATAACAGAATAATAATAACAGAGTTGGAAGGGATCTTTGAGGTCATCTAGTCCAACCCCCTGCTTAGGCAGGAAACCATACACCACTTCAGACAAATATATAAATGGTTATCTAATCTCTTCTTAAAAACTTCCAGTGTTGGAGCATTTATAACTTCTGGAGGCAAGTCATTCCACGATTAATTGTTCTGTCAGGAAATTTCTTCTTAGCTCTAGGTTGCTTCTCTCCTGGATTAGTTTCCACCCATTGCTTCTTGTTCTACCCTCAGGTGCTTTGGAAATTAGCTTGACTCCCTCTTCTTTGTGGCAGCCCCTGAGATATCGGAACACTGCTATCATGTCTCCCCTAGTCCTTCTTTTCATTAAACTAGACATATCCAGTTCCTGCAACCGTAGTGGTGGGTTCCTACCTGTTTGGCCCGGTTGAGCCAAACCGGTAGTGGTTTGGCAGCCTGGGCCGCTGGAACCAGCAGTGACCCAGGCCTGCCATGCCCCCAAACTGGCTCTTCAGGTGGCGCCATAGGCACCATCATCTTGTTTTTCGCTTCTGCGCATGCGCTGAACATTTTTTTATTGCACTCCGCATGCACACATAGCCCTCCCACAAACGAACCGGCAATAGTGCCTGGCGGAACCCACCCCTGCTTCTAATCATCTTTGTTGCTTTTCTCTGCACTCTTTCTGGAGTCTCGACATCTTTATATTGTGGCAACCAACACTGCAATGCAATATTCCAACTAAAAGCAAGGGACAATTGTTTTGTTTATTCTGCTGTAGGAAATGAAAGTTTAGTAATGGATACTCGCACGAAATGTCAGATTTTTATCATCCCGCTGTATGCATGTTAGTTCCTGATTTCCTTTTCAACTGATACTTTGCAAAGGCTGAAATCAGCTCTGCTGGCTCTGTCGTCTAGTATTGATATATATATGTAAGAGGTAGAGAAAATGTTAAGGAATATTAAGATCTGCTTGTAATGTTTCCACTTCTGTCTTTTTGCTTACTTCCAGCACCCGCTATTCATGCTTGTTATTTTATATAATTGCTGCCTTAGAATACATGAAATGCCTTTTAAAATTCTGTAAGGGGGAACCAAATGTCCCCAGACCTACAGCTGCATTGGAACATTTGCAAACACGAGATTATGTGAAGACAAATACAAGAAGAATCTAAAATGGGAAGACTGAGGTGAGAATGGCAGGCCTGATCAAAACACGTTGAGATTCACAGGTTGGGAAACAAATGCTCGGCTTGTTTCCTGATACTCTGTCCAGTCACTATGAGTAACTCTTCAAAATAATAGCTATAGTTTAGTACTCTTTAGAAGAGTGGATTCATCTGTTTATATCGGATGTGAATGGAGCCGCTGTTAAACTTTTAGCATTGCTTGTGAACACTGGGGGGAGCCACGCTCATAGATCCGGCTTTTTCTTTGGTGACAAAACTTTTGTCGCTTTTACTGAAGCCTGAACTTTTTAAGGTAGACTGGAATACACTAAGAATTTGATCAATAGACAATATGAGAATATTCAGACTGGAAAGCTTTTATGGACTTTTTGCTAAAAGAATTAAAAAGTGGACTGATGGTTGTTGGATTTAATATGTGGTTGAATAGATTTCTGGAAGTGATAAGAGGGAGGGGAAGCAATAGGTTTGTCAATATCTAAGAGAAAGTTGGAAGTCACTATATTCCTTTTTTCTTTTTCTTTCTTTCCATTTTCCTTTTTCTCTCTCTCTCTCTCGCCTTCCTTCTTTCCTTTACTTTTCCTTTTTTTCCTCTTTCTTTCCTTCCTTCTTCTTTCCTTCTTTTCTTTCAATTTCTCTTTTACTTTACATGAAACTTCCAATAAATATAACCAATAATGATGGTGAAAATATTTCTCAGCTATACGTATATGTGTGTTTAAATCTATGTTTCCCATTGACCAGCTTGAGTATGGTAGAAGAAAGGAAAAGCAATGATCAAATGCCAATCGATAGACAGTATTTTAAGGGTCCAAGTGAAACGCATAACAACTTGTGGCTCATGTCGCCCTCCTTAGCCAGACGCACTGATCTTTCAAATGCATCTCAATGGTAGCAGGCTGGGAGAACCGGTCTATACACAAGGATGTTTTCATGATACCTGGAGTTAAACTGGGTGTTCCAGTTCCAGCTGTAACTTGCAGCTCTTGCAACCAAAAATGCAAGCCAGGAATGTGGGACATTGAGAGGACCACATTCCTGAGAGTGATAACTCTGACATCAGACAGAGCAGTTGAAACTATGTCAATTAATATGAAATTAGGCATAGGCCTGCCAAGGATAGGTTATCATGGCTTGTTCAGTTGCTAACATTCAAACTATACGCCACAACCTGTGCCCAAGATAAATTTCTTCTCGAGATACGAAATATCACCAACCAAAATGCTAGGTGGAGAAAAATTGTTTAAGAGAATGTAGATATGTGAAAGTGTGAAATATGTTCCCCTTCTGTCTTGAGCCTCCTTACATTGATAGTTTATTAGGCAAAGGATAGACAATTTTGGAAACAAAACAATCCTATGCTGAATTGTTCCAAAAAATGATGTAAAACCTGAGCATTTTCTGATAGACAAAGGAGTAAATGGAGATCAAGTCCACCAAGATAGCTTCCTTATTACTTATTTATTTCCCTAAAGTAAAATGTGATAGATAAATGCACTGCAAGCTTAAAACTTTTCATTTGGAAGTTAAGTCATCCGATTTCAGTGGACATATTGTAGTAGTAATAGTAGTAGTACTAATTATAATTATATTCTGTCCTTTCTCTTGAGAACTTAAAGAAGTATAAAGCACCAGACTGCATTCTGTGTGGGTACCTAATGGATTATACCAATTCTTTTTCATAGTTCTTCCAAGTATGAATTGTGGTGGGTTTTTTTTTTTTCAATTATTGGGAAGACTAGAAGTAATAGCTAAAGCCCCAAAGCCTGGATGCTTGCCATTAAATATAGAAACACATGCTAGAATACATCTTCCACAAATATTTTTAAAACCAACACCGAGCTCACAAATCAGCCCTTTTCTCATTTAGAAAAGTTGAATACATGCTGACTTTAGCTCTGCTAGAGAGAATAGGAAATGCCACCAGAGTTCCTTTGAAACCAAATTAACACAGGAAGCTCCTACAGATCTTTTATAACTTTAATTGTGATGCCCTGAGCACAGGGAGATCTATTGAACAATCCTGTTGGTCCTAAAGTATAACAATTCCATTAGAATCTACTTTTAACTGGAAAGATTATACTTTTGTAAAAAAAAAAAGAAAAAAGAAAGAAAGAAGAAAGAAAGAAAGAAAGAAAGAAAGAAAGAAAGAAAGAAAGAAAGAAAGAAAGAAAGAAAGAAAGAAAGAAAATCATTTGCATACGCACTAAGCGTCTGGGACGAAATCCTTGTCAGCAAAATTTCACCATTAATGAACTGTCTGGAGCAAGCTTGGACATCTGGCAATGATAAAGAAACAGCTAACAGTACTATTGTTGTTGTTGTTATTATTGTTATTGCAATCCCATATGTTCTTGCATGGCTAACAGAACGACGTCTTCATTAATCTTAATCAGACTAGAGTTGGAAGGGACCTTGGAGATCTTCTAGTCCAACCCCCTCTTCAGGCGGGAGACCTTATACAATTTGGAACAATTGGCTGTCCAGTCTCTTCTTAAAAATCTCCAGTGATGGAGCACCCATAACTTCTGCTCCACTGGTTGATTGTTCTCACTGTTAGGAAGTTTCTCCTTAATTCCAAGTTGCTTCTTCCCTTGATTAGTTTCCACCCATTGTTTCTGGTCTTGCCTTCTGGTGCTTTGGAAAATAAGTCGACCCTTTCTTCTTTGTGGCAGCCCCATTATTGGAGACATGAATTTCACACAAAGATCGACTTGGCTAACAAAGGCCAGAATCCCTAAAGTGAGAACAAAACATGTTATATTTGTGAGGGAGGGAAGCAACCCTGTCTGTACTGACTTCATCTTTGTTCAGCTAGCCCACATTTGACATTGAAGGGAGGCATCTGCTGCAGATTTAACATTCAGCAGTGATTCTGGCAGACCCTCTGTTTTTTTCTCCCCTTCTCCTCCTCAGTGCAAATAAAGTTTTATGGCTACAGGCAGAAAGAATCCCCGCACCATTGCTACCACTGTTTGACTTGCAAGCTAAATGAATCCACACAGGCAGAGAGGCACCGAAATGGGGATTGGTTGTCCTCCAGCGAAACTCACTTGCTATATTGAGATTGTGAAAAGCACAGAAAGTTAAAGAAAGGAGTGGAAACAGATGTGGTTTCTAAGCTTCCAAACAGAAAGCTATGGACCAATACAGACGGCTGAGTTTCCCTCCCCCCCCTTCTCACGCTGTACGTGAACTGTATATGGTTGCCACAGGAGTTACTCACGGGTTGCAAAACAATGGGACTGGAAGAGTAAATCAGCCCCATCATTAGAAGGAGCAAGACTGAATTGACTATGAGTATCAAGAAAAGAGTATCTTATTTTTTGGCTATTGTAAATTGGGATTATTCAGAATGTACCTGCGGTGGGCAGTCTCCAACTTGAGGGGTAAGGCAGGACAAAGGAACACAGCTCTTTGTAGGAAGATCACTTACACAAAGAATTTGCAGATCACTTGGGTACATTTTTTAAAAAGATTGTTGGAAAACTTTGTAATCAAGTCTCGTACTTGAAGTGCATAAAATCTTGTGTCTTGCATAAACTACTGTTTTAATCTTCTTTCAATTATAAGAGTGTTTATACAAAAACACAGATCCATCATAACACTTACTAGAGAAATCTTCTCTTTGACCCACTGTGGAAAACATCTCAAGATGTTACTAAATTATAACTCCCTGCATATTCAATTAGCATGGCCAATATAGTCACTGAACTATAACTAGATCCCAAAGGCTGCCAAACCACACTAGACCAAGTCAATCAGTGAGTGTCTATCCCATTCCCAAATACTTTGATATTTTCATATGAATGTCATATAGATGAGCACAGTGTAATAAAAGAAGCGACCAGAAAATGCTGGGACTGTTAGTTTGTTGAATAGCTGATATGGTTTTAAGGAGGCATTGTATCACTTAAGCAACGTTCTCCAAGCTCAGGTGAATAAATGGTATCTTGCAAGACATTGTTGCAGGGATCGAAAACATTTTAATTAACATTTCATCAAACACATGTCATTAATTTAATTAAAACTTAATTTAAAACATTTTAAATTAAACTTTATTTTGTTGGCTATTCTGGGAATGTAATAGCAGGGCAGTAAACACACACACAAACATTATTTATAATATTTTTCTATTCTCCCTGGTAAGTAGATATATCATTTCCTAACCAAATACTTGCATGTAGCA
Organism: Natrix helvetica; assembly: GCF_964273705.1. Classification (NCBI taxonomy): domain Eukaryota; kingdom Metazoa; phylum Chordata; class Lepidosauria; order Squamata; family Natricidae; genus Natrix; species Natrix helvetica. The sequence continues at coordinate 80,903,268 of NC_138552.1, forward strand.
TACACTCTTCAAATGTAAGAGAACAAAGAATAACAGAATAACAGAATTGGACCTTGTTGGTCATCTAGTCCCAGTGACGTGCGGTGAGGTTTATGGCTGGTGAGGCTGGTGACGTCATCAGGAAGGCGGGGAATGGGAGCACGTGTGCTGGAGGCTCAGGCTGCCTCAGCCTCCAGCACACGTGATCCCATTCCCCGCCTTCTTGAGCGTGCTCCGCCGGCTCGCGCTCCGCACTCCTCGAAAGCGACTGGGGAACAACGAGAACCTTCCTGCCTCTGCTGGACTTTGCGCGCTCCTCGTGACTGCATATTGCAGTCGCGAGGAGCACGTGAAATCCAGCAGAGGCAAGAAGGTTCTCGTCGTTCCCCAGTCGCTTTCGTGCCTTCGTCATCTGGGAGCGCCGACAACATTTTTGCCTCCGCAGCTCCCGGGCGTGGCCGGCCGGCCGTATAGAATATTATAATATTATATATATATATATATATATATATATATATATATATATATATATATATATATATATATATATATATATATATATAATATAATATTATATTATATTATATTATATTATATTATATTATATTATATTATATTATATTATATTATATTATATTATATTATATACTATTATTTCATGAAGAGAGGTGAGGCTCTGCCTCCCTTGCCTCCCCTGACCGCACGTCCCTGTCTAGTCCAACCACCTGCCCAAGCAGGAGACTCTACACAGTGATGGCTAACCTTTCCAGACTGAGTACCCAAAGGGCGTGAAAACCTCCAAAATGTAATGCACGTGTCCTGCCCCTGCACATGTATGTGTGTCCCCACCACATATGCCCCCACCTGCATTCCACCCCCACGTGTGCCCCACCTCCCACGCATGCACGGCAGAGACTCAATGCCCAGCTGGCTGGTGGGAGGGCATTGAGTGCCATAGGTTGGCCATCATGGCCCTACACCATTTCTGACAGATGGCTGCCCAGCCTCTCCTTCAAAGCTTCCAGTGATGAAGCTCCCACAACTTCTGAAGGCAACTTCTGTTCCATTGGTTGATTGTTCTCACTGTCAGAAAATTTATCCTCATTTCTAGGTTGCATCTAATAAAGCTCTTAACTTTATTAAGGTTGTTGATTTTTGCAGTGGTCAAAAGTTCTGATGGATTTAACAAACCTAATAATGAAGAAGTGAATAAGTCTTCTGAAATCCAAAGTATTTACAAAATGCTGGAACTCTTCCTGCTCCTATTTAAAATCCACTTGAAGTCACTGGGCAAGATCATCCACTACCATGGGGAAGTCTCTCCTTGAGGGAAATGGCCTGTCTAGAAATGCAAAATATAAATACATATAAAAATAAATAAATAATCAATAGGCTGATGATACTCATCTCCACTGTGGGCCAACCAGTTATTTCTATGCAGGTTTGGTCTCAGTGTCAGGAGACTATGGGGTGGGGGGGGACTAGATGGGAAACACTAGAGTCTAGCTTAACCATAGCAAGAGTAAGTAGTTGTGAGTCTTAAGGGCCTTGGATCCAGTGTTGTTCTTCTTTGGTTTTGGATGGAGTTGCCCTACTCCTAACAGAACTGGTAGACAACTTGTTCAACTCCTGTTTGAACAGCAGCAACAGCAGCCATGGCCAGGAGGGCTTTTACACTATTTGTTTTGTGCATCAGTTGTGCCCTGTTTTTGGACCAGGAAGCAGTGTTTACAGTCAGAGGTCCTTAGTCACACACCCCAAACAGATTTTCGCAGTGTGCTGCTCAGTGGTGGGTTCCTACCGGTTTGGACCAGTTCGGCCAAACTGGTAGTAGTATGGCGTCTTGCATCACTGGAACCGGCAGCGACTTAGGCCTGCCATGCCCCCGAACTGGTTCTCTTCTGCTGTCGCTGGCATGTTTCTGCGCATGCGCAGAACAGTTTTCAGTCTACTGCGCATGCTCAGCAACATGCAGCGGGTGTGTGCGCGGGTGAAGCAAGCAGCACACGCGCAAAATGCCCTCTCAGTGAACTGGTAGTAAACCGGTTAGGAACTCACCACTGGTGCTGCTGTACATCGGACTGCCCTTTAAGTCCATCCAGAAGCTAGTTGCAAACTGGTCCAGAATGTGGTGGAACAGGCAGTTATGGGCTCACCTCAACATGCCCATGTTACACTTCTGCTCTGCAAGTTACATTGGCCTCCAGTGGGCGCCCAGCTAATGAGACCTTGGAAGCTTTCTGTCACAGCGCTGGCCACTGGAACCCAACTCCCCACAGGATTAGATTGGCCCTAACCTATCAGCCTTTTGCAAAATGCTGTGATTCTCTAGCCCAGGGAATGTTCATGTTATTGTTGAGCTAGTTCTCAACTTGCCACAGTTCGTTTGGTGACCATTCAAAGTTACAAGGGCACTGAAAAAAAGTGACTTATGACCGTTTTTCACACCTATGGCAGTTGCAACATCTCCATAGTCGTGTAATGAAAATTCAGAGGCTTGGCAACTGATGCCTATTTATGACGGTTGCAGTATCCCAGGTTCATGGCAATTCCCTTTTGTGACCTTCTTACAAGCAAAGTCAATGGGGAAGCCAGATTCACTTAACAACCGTGTTACTAACTTAACTGTCAGGCCTGTAGTTATGTTCCTTTTAGGATCTTTGGCCTGCCACACTTTCTATTATTTCACTGTGCTGTTTCATTAGTGTAGTAGTTGGGAGGAGGGGAATAGAAAGGAGTAGAATTGTGGAATGTGTTGTTGTCATTCTTTTCCAGAAGGCCAAAGTCATCTTTTGTCTCCGCACCTCTGCACCCGACCGGAACCAGCTGGGTGGAAATGCCAGCGTGGCCGAAGAAGATTGGACCATGTGATGGATTTATGGGTGTGGGCATAAGATCATGAACTTTCAACTGGGTGGAATCCCAGGAAGTTTTCAGATTTGGGATTCCACAGTTCGTTGCCAACATGTCTGACTTATTAAATTGGAACTTTAAGGATAGTTTTGCCTTGGACTCTGATTTAATTCTGCATGATATTTGGAACGCTGACATTAACAATTGGAGCGATTCACTTAACCACTGTGGCATGAAAAGTCGTAAAATGGGACAAAACTCACTTAACAAATTTCTCATTTAGCAACATAAATTCTGGGCTCAATTGTGGTCGTAGGTTGACTACCTGTATTTCTTGGGTTTATTCTCGGCTTTATACTTTTGTAAATAGTCGGTTTTTAAAATTGTTTTTAATGTGTTGTTAGCCACCCACAGTCACATTTGTGAGGTAGGCAGCCATAAAAAAATCAATAAAATAATAATAAAATAAATAAATCTTCTAAATAAAGATAGATTTGTGTCTGAATCCTATGCACACTTTCTGGAAGAGAGTCCTAAAACAGAATTTACTTTAGAGTACCATCACATAAATTAGCACTGTTAGTCTGCCATTGGATTTACAGATCAACAGATCAAGATACGCTTATTTATTTTCACAAGCAGAAAGATTAGTTGTATGGCCGCTGCTATTGCTCAAAGAAACTGCTGCGATCATCCCGCTGGGTGGAAATGTGAAGAAAATTAATATGTAGCTCCCACATCCTACGATGAGCTGAGTACCTTTGTGAGGTTGAATTTTGACTGAGGTATCTTAAAGTACATGCTGTGATATCATTGGGGAAAAATGAAGAAGGGATTTAAAGCCAATATTTGAACAAAGCATAAGGTAACCACTTAATTCTAATTGATCCTATGTACCAGTTCAGTGAGAATTGCTGCCAAGGAAATAAGTGTAGAAATAAAATTAGAAGTCCAAGAAAGAGCAGGGATTGATAGCTTAAAAATAAAAGCGGTTTCTTGAAGGAAAAGAGTTCTGAAATATTTTCCAGTCTCTCAGTTCATTATCCTCATAAAACTCAAAATTAGCTCCTGAATTAACTTTTAACATTTTCTGTCCTTTCAGTTCCAGCTATAAGATGAACAGTTCTAAAAGCAGCACTCCTTCACACATTTTAGTTATTTAAATTTAACCCCACGTACATCAGAATTGAATGTAGCAGCCAAGAATCACAGTCATTTAAATGCACTAATAAGTATATTTTTAAAAGTAATTAAATACAAGTCTGGCCAATTAGAAAAAGACAGAATTATATCTGAAAATCTCAACAGTCTGACCTACATCATCCACTTATTTTAGTGCTGTTTAGCAAGGAAAAGTTTCTAGCAGCATGAAGTATCTAAAATTGTGGCTTTGTTATTGCTTGCCACTATTGTTCGCATCTGGAGAACAGAACTATACTGGGGAATACAGCTGTCAAGTAGTGGTGAATGCACACCTCATCCTTGAACTATTTTTCCCTAAATAAAGATGGAAATTGCTTTTCTTCTTGTTTAAACAAACTGCACACATATTTCCCATGTGTAATGAGTATGCCTTTGTGAAGGAATTATAAACTAGTTTTATGGTTCCAAACATTATCATCATATAAACTTCCCATTTGGCAAGATCAGTTCAAAAGAGGCCTTGGATTTTTTTAAAAAAAACTCAAGTCAACAGAGACATTTGGGTGAAGTCAACCACAAACACATTCACAAGTGGTTTCTATTCATTTAAAAGGCTGGTTTTCCTTGCTAGAACCATGTAATAATTTACTATCTTTGCTAGGTAGGTAGCCTAATGGTAACCTTCTGGTCATGTTTATCTCAATGTTGAAGCAAATTCAGTTTTAGGAGAAATCAGCTCCTACAGTGACAGATGATCCTTCTACCTCTTTCAAGTTTTGGACATATTTCTTGGTTTGAGCTGAGGGATGACCGGTGCCAAATGTGGTTTCATGGCAATAATTATGAGGTTAGACTTAGGATGGAACAACATACTGTAGATCTCAGAGTTCACTGGGTGACTTTGAGTGGCTCAGCCTCTTAGAGGACAAAGAGGATGACCTTGAGGGACAGAGGGAGAAATGTTACTCAAGGGACAAGAAAGAAAACCTAGATTATGCGGAATCTTTGGTGCTCTCTGAGCTTGGTTCTTTTCTTGCAGACATCTCATTACCCAACTAGATAACGTCATCAGTGTGATGTGATTAGATCAGATAGATATCACAGCAGATACTTCCCTAATCCATGTAATTATAAAAGAAAGAGCACATCAAAGTGCAAGATTATATTTATATTACTATAGCAAACCTCAATAAATGTGTCTTTTGACTTCTGTAGAGTGTATTTCTTGATCTGGTCTGACTTGTAAGGCTGACACTCTCATGCACTTTCAATACTCTTATAGGATGGTCTTAAGTGTAAAAGTATAAAATTAGAGGAGATTCTGCCTAAACTATCAGAGGAAAACTAGAATACCAAAAGCAATGGCACTTAGCCTTATTATTGTGCCAGCGGAGTTGGTGGCAGGCTCAGATGAGGAGGAGGTTGGGGAGGAATTTGGGTCAGTTCTGGAGTCTGGGGAAGGCTCTGATGGATGCTCTACATCGGATGCAGAGATAGAGCCAGGGCTGTCCGACATTTCCCAGCCACCGGAGAGGCAGCTGTCTTTGGAGGCTGATATGAGTGACGAGGTGGGACAGCTGGGGCCTGTTCCAGATGCACTCGTACGCAGAGTGAACAACAGAGGACAAGGAGTCGACTCAGGAAGCAAAGCACACATGGACGCTGAATGGCCCCTCCTTGGCTGGGGAATAAATAGAAGGAAAGGGGAGTGGTTGTCGTAGGAGACAACAGTTTGCATTTCTGAAGATTTTTCTCATCGTGTTTCATGCCACAAAGACTGCTTGCCAGAACTTAATTTGCAGCCTTTCGGCTGAGAGCTCACAGCCTTGCAATTATCACTAGGAACTGATAAGGTCTGTTACTGCCGTTAACTCCTTAAAGGACTTTTTCATGGGGGAATGCAATTAATTCACAAGAGGTAAATAAAGAAGTTTTTTTTGTGACAAGGAGTCTGTTTCTTGCTTCTGCTAAGGCTGGGTCAGAACACTTACATACCGCTTCCCACTGCTTTACAGCCCTCTCTAAGAGGTTTACAGAGTCAGCATATCATCCCCAACAATCTGGGCACTCATTTTACCGATCTCGGAAGTCAACCTTAAGCCATGAGATTCGAACTGCTGGCAGTTGGCAGAGTTAGCCTGCAATCTTCCATTCTAACCACTGCGCCACCACAGAATGTAAATGCTAATACATGTTGTGATTATTTTGGCAGCTAACGTCCACAATGTTCTTCAGACCTTGAAAAGATTTCTTACTATCTATAATAACCATCAACTATTTTTCCTACAAGATCTCAGGAATCATGATTAGATTACAGTCTACCAGTATAGGGGGCCTCAACTTACTACCACAATTGGGATAAGAATTTCCATTGCTAAGCAAGCCGCCTGTTAAATGAGTTGCACCTATTTTGCAACCTTTTTTTGCCTTGGTCATTAAGTGAATCTGCCTTCCCCCATTGACTTAGGGATGCAATAGTCATAAGTGTGAAAAATCACCTTTTTTCAGTGCAATTGTAACTGGGAATGGTTGCTAAATGAATGCTTGTAAATTGAGAACTGCCTGGAGAATATGTACTGCATCATAAACTAAAAATGATTTTTTTTTTTACTTTATTATTTAGCCTGCATTTTCTGTGAATACATTATCACTGAATTCAAGATTTGGCCCTAGGTTCAGGACTTCAGGAGCAAAAATCCAGGTTAAGTTGTAACCAACCACCTTATATTTTGCTAGAGATAATAATGCTCTGGGAACAGTGTGAAAGAATAAAGACAGAGGATGTAGATAGATGCTACCACCCAAAAAAAAGTGGTGCCAGTTAATGCCTTCCATAAACATATGCCCACCTGGTCCAGAAATAACTTTGATCTGATAAGGAGCATCCTGAAAATGATGCAAAGTGTAGGACATATTCCTTCCAATCTGCTTTTTGAAGAGCCTCTCCTGCATTTAGTTAACAAAATCGACATCATCTATTATTTTCCTCTCTTGTAAATACTACTTAATTTAAGTACCAACTGGAGAAATGAAGGCGTCATCTCACTGGTGAGATGAATTATATAAGTGGGTCCTTCTCTGTGTTCCTCTATAAAGTGGGGACTTTTATAATTCTCTGCTCAAAAAACCATCACAAAATCACAAAAAAACATCTTTCTTTTATGCGTGTATCATCTATTTGTATGGTTATACGTTCTCTTATTCCTTATTGAATCTCTTGATGGTCCTGGTACCACCATCCTTTGAGGAATCAAAAAAGTTGTAGGAATCAACACATGTTCAGAAAACACAAATACTTTGCTTTCTCCCCAGGTTTTAGGTGCTGCTGTTGAGCAGCTGTTGTGTTTTTCTAGGGCTATTACCGTGTTTCCCCGAAAATAAGCCCTATCCCGAAAATAAGCTCTAGCATGTTTTCTGTGCTCGTGCCCAATATAATCCCCACCCCATGCCCCCCAAATAAGCCCTACTTAAGCACCTGCACAGCCGGCTGCCCACCCATTCCATCTGGTTGCCTGCTGTGCCACCAACAAAAGGTGAGGTGAAGCGAGGGAAGGTGGAGCTGCCCCATGCACCCTGCACCAGCTTATCTCAGGGCCCCCACAGCCAGGCCATCCACGCCCCGACAACTGCCTTGTCTCACGGCCACAGTACCAACACATCACTCAGCCCCCTGCTCCAGTGCTGCGCTAGTGCCGGAAGAAATGGGCTGCCTCAGCCACAGCTGCAGCACTCAAAAGAAATAAGACATCCCCTGAAAATAAGCTCTAGTGCTTATTTTGGAGCCTGGGTCTTATTTTGGGGAAAACATGGTAGCTACTTCATGTCTTACCAGGATTGGTACACCAACTAATACTGGTTAAGCAAAATGTTACATACAGCATGAAAGTTTGAATCAAATATGCTCAGTTGCACATCAGTAATCAGAGTAAAATAAAACAAGAGTTAGTTTTATCTCTCTGTTGATTCTAACATAAATGTGTGTGCATGTGTGTGTGTGTGTGATCACACACATTTCAGCCTTCAGTTCTCAACTACCCAGCACTAAAAATTACTTCCTCTGTTTAGTCTCTTCTGCCTCAGGTACAGTGCAGACAGCCATAATATAAGTTTTGTCACTTGATGTTGTCATTGACTCTAAGCTGACAGTAGATCACTACCACATGGCTGCCACATTCTGTACAGAAACTAGAGACATTAACTGTATCAGCTGGATTGTGTTACATTAAATATGGCAGGGTAACAAAAAATGGGGGCTGGAGTCTTCTAGAGAACCAGTGAAACCCAGATATTTTCTATCAAATTGGCTTTGAGGAATTCCTTTCCAGGACCAAGTTCATCTCCCATTCTTCCCCCAATATATGTAACCAAAACATCAACAAATGTGCAGTGAGCTGCATGAGATTGATGCCACGTAGATGAAATGGATTTTATCGTATGGAATTGCTTTATTATTACTATTATAATTTCCTTGGTTATGAGGATATGACAAAAAGCTAATAGAATACATAGGACTGTAAAATTAGATTCATTAGAGAAGGGTGGATTACTACAATAGGTCATCAAAATAAGATTCAACCTTAGTTATCACAAAAAGCAACTTCTACAAAGGATATGAATATATGAATCCCCAGAGATTAATAGCAATAGCACTTAGACATATACTGCTTCATAGTGATTTTACAGCCCTCTCTAAGCAGTTTACAGCATATTGTCTCCAACAATCTGGGTCCTCGTTTTACCGATCTCAGAAGGATGGAAGGCGGAGCCAACCTTCAGTCTGGTGAGATTTGATCTGCTGAACTGCAGCTAGCAGTCAGCTGAAGTAGCCTGCAGTACTGCACTCTAACCACTGCACCACCTCGACTCCTCATTAAATCATGATTATTATTTTTAACCCTACTCTTTGGATGTAATGGACTTCTGAAAGTATTTTTCATGCAGGCTGGTTTAAAAAACAGCATTTACAAAAAAAAAATATTCCTTGTTGGGTCCCAGGTTTATTTTATCTATTAATTTGATTTCCATAGTCACTCGTCTCAACAAGTGACTGTGGGCAATATACATCATTTAAAAAAAAATAAAAACAATTAACCAGGTTCCTGGTTAATTGTACTTTGTCGGCTCCAACTTTCACATTAAGCTTCCTGTAACAATGAGGACAACAATCACAACTTTATGAAGAAAAAAAAATTACCTAACTCAAATGACTCTGCAGTGAAAGCCTTGGTAAGACTTCCTAAGGCTTATTTAACTCACTCTATCCCCTTATATTTACACACTGCAAATATGTAAGCATATTGATACTTATTTTTTGTTACCAATTATAAATATATCTATGATTATTGATTCAATATAATGGACGCAGTGGCTCAGTGGCTAAGACGCTGACCTTGTCGATCAGAAGGTTGGCAGTTCAGTGGTTCGAATCCCTAGCGCCGCATAATGGAGTGAGCTCCCGTTACTTGTCCCAGCTTCTGCCAACCTAGCAGTTTGAAAGCATGTAAAAATGCAAATAGAAAAAGAGGGACCACCTTTGGTGGGATGGTGACAGAGTTCTGTGCGCCTTCGCCGTTTAGTCATGCCTGCCACATGACCACAGAGACATTTTCGGACAGTGCTGGCTCTTCAGCTTTGAAACGGAGATAAGCACCCCCCCCCTACAGTTGGGAACAACTAGCCCATATGTGAAAAGGGAACCTTTACCTATTGTTTCAATTTCTATCCACCACCCAGTCCTGTCTTTTTCCAAAGAATCCAAGAGATTATAGTTCATCGCTGGTTCTGGTGCTAAGAAGCTTCACTAACAGGACCACCGATATTCTTTCCAATGGACAAAAGAGGGAAAAGGAAACAATTATATGAACTGCAAGATCCAATGGGAAGAGCTCCTGAGGATAGGTGGTTTTTCTTTCTTTTAAGTTCTCAAGCATTGGATTGCATCTCCATCTATTACATGCTAACTAGCTTATTAATAGCTATTCATAGGGTCATTCTTCTTTCAATCTGTTGGCATTGTATAAGGGCTGTGGTGGCGCAGTGGTTAGAATGCAGTATTGCAAGCTAACTCACTGCTCATTCCAGGAGTTCGATCCTGACCGGCTCAAGGTTGACTCAGCCTTCCATCCTTCTGAGGTGGGTAAAATGAGTACCCAGATTGTTGGGGGCAATATGCTGACTCTGTAAACTGCTTAGAGAGGGCTGTAAAAGCACTATGAAGTGGTATATAAGTCTTAAGTGCTATTGCTATTGTTAGATCCTTCCCCCCCTCTTCCTTTCCTTTCCCCTTTTTGTTCATGTACATTACATAAATTAGAACTACTGGATCTGTGCTATAAAGATTGAGTGTCAATCACTCAATGGTAATGAAGTGTTGTTTTCGGCCTCTCCTTTCTACCATCTAAGGGTTATCTGGATGTTGCTGCCTAGAACCAGTAGCCTTAATGAATTTTAAAAAAAAACATGCATTTAGATTATGCAGTCAGCTGTATAATATCTTTTTGCTCTCTTTCTCCATTAAAATAATATGTATGTCAGAATGGGGTGATGTTCACGATCTACATGAGAACCATGGAGATTTCCACTGCTAGTCCTCATGAGAAGCGTATCTTCCCCTTAGATTTTGTTCATTAACATGTTATGGGTCTTGTGAAGTCTGCTGACCAATCATCTCCTAGAAGAGACCTAAAAGGCACATGCCATGCCATCCCATGTAAAGTGCATCACATTCATTCCTTGAGTTTGCTGCGTTTGTAAAGCTGTCAATGCTCAACAGCAAAGTTTATTTCTTTAAACTTGTTAAAGCTCTGATTATTTGTTTTAGACATTTCTTCTTCCTGATTGCAGAGCAGTAGCCCCAGGCATCTCTATGCAAATTCTCCAAATCCATGCTCTCCTATGATCTGAAGTCAAGTTCAGACAAGGCTCTTCTTTCTGCCTGTTCCTCTGAAAAGACCACAGTGACCCCTTGTATGACCTCAAATGTCCTTTCTTCAAGCAGAGAAAGAAGGAAGATTTGTCCAGAGAGACAATGGTAGACCATTATAATTGTCACAATCACAAGACTTCAGTTGATTTGAAGATCATAAAGGAGGAAACAGAATGTCACAACTGCAGACATCTAATGACTAACAACCTGAAACAGATCCCATTTATGTAGGAAGCAGCCCTACATAAGAGCCATGATGGTCCAGTGGTTAGAATCAGAAGTGGTATTCAGCAGGTTCTGACCAGTTCTGGAGAACTGGCAGTAGAAAATTTGAGAAGTTCAGACCATCAGTAAATACTGCCTCTGTTTGGCCCCGCACCCATGTAATCTCTGCCTCCCAAGTCCCAGCTGATTGGGAGGAAATGGGGATTTTGCAGTAACCTTCCCCTGGAGTGGGGAGGCAATGGAGATTTAACAGTATCCTTCCCCTGGAGTGGGGTGAGAATGGAGATTTTACAGTATCCTTCCCCTGCCACGCCCACCAAGCCACACTCACAAAATAGGTAGTAAAAAAATTTGAATCGCACCACTGGTTAGAATATAGTATTGCAGGCTAATTCTGCCTACTACCTGCACTTCAATCCTGACCAGCTCAAGTTGACTCACCCTTCCACCCTTCCAACGTTGGTAAAATGTGGACATATATATGTATTGTCTGTATGTCTAAATGCTATGGCTATTGCTATTGCTACATGAATTCATATCATTTGGACCATCTTGTTCCTCACTGGTACAATTTTAGGACAATTAATTAGAATTCCCCACCCCCACCCCAAATCTAGGAAGCCTCCATATTATCTTCTGAGAGTGGAAAGCAACAAATGTTTGTACATCTGTAGTACTGAAAAACATTTGGCCTCTCCAATCAGATTTCATATCGGAAGAAGATATGGGTGTAGTAAAATAGCATCACTGATCTTGAAAGAATGCTCAGAGAGGAATCTGATAGTGCCCTACCTACTCTGTTGGTTGGGTTAAATTAATTGCAATTGAAATGGCTAATAAGAAACGCATGTACATGTAATTCTCACCGGAAGACTCAACAGTATTCTGTGATAATCTAGGCCTTGTTTTTTATAACAATACTTAACTTTACAAAAATCTCCACGACATGACAGAACAAGAAAGATGAAGAGTGATGGCTTTTTATGCTGAGAAAACGAATCTTTTGAAGACAGATTACTCTGTTTCTAAATATAGGCTTTTAAGAGTCCATAAAACAAGAGAGAGACAAGAGGGCTAAAGTATCAAGCTCTTAGTAGATTAAAGAAACGAATGCTTTATTTTATACCACTTTTCCTGAAAAAAAGTATGGCTCATAATGTAGAGAATTTTATTTGTTCTTCCGTAAGTTAAAAAACAAACTTATTTGTCCAACTCTGCATAGGAGGCGCTGATTAGTCCCACATGTCAATGGTTTTCTGAAAACTAAATACATCTCTCATACCAGTTAACAAACCAAACTTAACCCATTTTCTACAGCTACAAAAACCAAAATCTATGAATTAAATTCATTTCTAGTTGGAACAAAAATCTCCCTTTCTCTTATATCTCTCTCTTGTAATCTCTTGAATTTCTCTTGAGAGTTCTAGGCTTCTAGAGGCAATGTTGAAGGTAACCATACTATTGAGGAGACAAGAAACCAAATCATATTAAAGAAATAAGTATTATTAAGGAAATAATCAATTTTACATATTAATTGTAATCTATTTATCATAAGCATTAGTCAAAATTCTAGTACAAAATTCTACTTTTAAAAAAAAAGGTGCTGATTACTTGAATTCATCATGGATTTGTCAAGAATATGCCAGATTCTTCTTCACTTTGTAATTACATAATTATTAATCAAGTAGGCCAGTGATGATTAAACTTTTCAGTACCAAGTGCTGAAATTGAAGCATGTGCGCTGAAGCACCGGAACCCAGAAGAGAGCAGCTGGCTGGTGCATGCGCGTGGCAGCCAGCTACTATTTTGGGTTCCAGCATGCCAGCAGCTCTCTTCCAGGTGCTGGGGCATGCATGCGCACAAAGCAGCTGGCCAGCGCACATCTGCATGGCGGAACCCAGAAGAGAGCAGCTGTTTGGCATGCACGCGTGCAATGGAACCTGAAAGAGTAGCAGGTGACGGCATTCATGCCCACAGAGACTATTCTGCGTGCCACCTCTGGCACGCACACCTCTGGCATAGGTTGGGCATCATGGAAGTAGGTCATAGGAAAAAGTCTGTTTGATCAATTTGTATGCCACCTCAATCACACAGTGATTCTTTGTGGAATATTGTGAACGTAGATAGATCACTCTTTCGGTATAAATTATGTACTGGTAGTTCATTCATACACAAATACAGTACTTCCATCACATTATCATAGTACAGGAGGTCTAAGAAAAGAAGTAGTCTGATAAATCTTTTCTCTTAAAAATTACCTTTGCTTTAATTTGTCCTCTCTTGGTTTTTAGGATAAATCTTCCAGCTTTTTTTTTTTAATGAGGAACAATTACAAACATTTCATGGGACCAAGAAAACATTCGCTCTTTTCAACTCTTAAGTCTGTACAGCGGGGATGAAAATCTCTACCAAATATTTCTAAATCTTGAGATTCTTATTTCTTCCCTCCTGATCCATTTGCAAACACTCCAAAGAACAATGTTTGCTCAGTTGCTCTCGTCTCGATCTCTTTCTCTGCACAGGAGCTGCAGAAACAAATGGCGCTGAACAAAATGGGGCAGGTTTGAGTTTAATGTTTGGCAATGATCCAAATCACCCTTCAAAGACATATTTGCTAATTTTTGTTCTAGCATTTTCTAGCATTCAGCTTTGTAAGACTTGAACTGAAGCTGAACCTCCTTAGGTTTTCAAATGTTCTGACACAAGAGAACGAAATTTGCCTACCTGCATATATTCAGAAAGGTTCATAAAACTTATTTGTAGAACTTCATAAATATCTTTCTTTTTAAACCTTGCTTTTCTGAAAAATGTTGTACCCTACTTAAACTCTATTTACTTTAAAGAAGTGGTGTTTAGATTCTGTGTAACTTTTCTCCTGTAGGGTCCTATATCCTTAATTTACAAGCTGTGTGGAAACCTGTGAGGATAAGTCAAGGTCAGTTGTGATTTTGAGTTGACAACTTTTCATATCAAAGAAAAGGACATCTAGGAAACATGGATGTGTTTAAGCACATGCCAAAAAGCAGAAGTTCTAGGATTGGGACACACAACATGTGAACCTACACAGTAATGGACCTTTCCGTTCCACAAAGCAAGGGAAGACTTCAAGCTGCTCCTGGGTGGTTTGAGAGCATCACTAGGGACAAAATTTAGCCTGGTAGAATAGATGAGTCAGAAATGTGAAAACTTAAATCACCAAACTGTGATTTAGTGTTCTTGCATATCAAAGAATAAAAAGTTTCCTACTGTATCTCATAGAAACTGGACAGCAGGGAGAAATAGGTTATTCTAGCCTACTTTTCTTACCCTCATACACAGGTTTTTATTTTAAAAAAAGAGGAACAGACGATCCTGTGAGCTTTGCCAGTCTGGAGTGGCCTTTCTCAGATCAGTATATATCAGAGAGAGAGGGAGGGAGAGGGAGAGAGTGGGAGAGAGAGGGAGAGAGAATGAGAGAGAGAGAGAGAGAGAGAGGGGGGGGGGGAGACCTTAATGATCAATTTAATGACATCATTGGAGTTATACTAATGACTGCTTTGGCCCATTAACATTAAAAGCTCCACTTCTCTGGGGGATTCTAATGTCATCTGTCGACTAGGACAGAACTGCTCAGCTTAAGCTCCCGCAGCCCTAACTTCCTCTTACGCCCCCCTATCCTTTCCTAAATCTTGGCTGTTACTTCCCCTTAAAAGGTAAATGAAGTCACAGTTTCTAAAACTCTTGAGTATTTCCCCCACATCCCAGACTTTCAATAAAATAATATTTCCAGCTAGTTAACTACATCAATAAACTGACTTCATCTTCTTTTATATATAGTTTCCAGAATGTAACCATAAGGATAAAAAAAAAGTTGGCACAAGCTGTTCAACTGCATAATTAATAACAGAGGCCCCGAGAACAGTTGGAACATTTCTGGGGGAGACCTAGAGCACATCATGGTTAACAGTAGCAATGAGGGCACAGATTTCCAAGAACTGCAAATACTGTATTAGAATATGGCAAGGGGCTCATAGAACAGAAACAAACAAAAGGGAGAAAAGCAGTCCATGAAGTCTGACCTATTGCAAAGGCATGTTGGACCAACCCAACTCCTAGGGTCTTCTCCCAACTCAGCTCTTGCGATATGGCTCCAGAGTTGTAAGACACTGATTTACAACAGCTGCAGTCATGAGCAGTGCATGAAAGAAAATTCAACAGCAGTGCAAACCATACCTGTGCTAACCTACTAGTAAACCTATCACCAACCCACACTGAAGTGATCAAGAGAATTGCAGATTCTGCCTTGGGAAAATTCTTGAGATGTTTACAGGAAAAGCTATCACCAAAGTTTTTATTCTGACATAAGCCTTAGGTCAGGAAATACTAGTCATACAATAGTCTTCAATTTACTACCACAACTGGGCCCCAGATTTTGGACGTAAATTGAGGCGGTTGTTAAAGTGGGTCACCACATGATTCAACTCAATTTATGACTGTTTTTTACGACTGTCATAAATCATTAAGCAAAGTGTGTGGTTGTTAAGGAAACCATGTGACCATTAAACACATCTAGCATATTCAATGGGATGGTTTTTTGTCTTTTTCTGCCAGAAAATCAACAAAAAGTATGGCAAATTGTGGCCACATGATTGTATGGTGCTGCAACGGGTTGTAAATGTGAAACCGTTGTCAAGTGACTGAAATGTAGTTACGTGCAGTGGTGGGTTTCACATTTTGTTAACACCGGTTCACACCCCGTGCACTTGCTCACTTTGTGGGCACACACATGCCTCCCACGCATGCACCCGGCCTCAAAAACATGCCTACATAGGATGGCATAGAGCCAGGCGGGTGGGCAGGCCCACCTGCGATTTCTGCTACCGGTTCTGGTAAACTGGTCTGGCAAAATACCACCTCTGGTTACGTGACTGCCCTGGGTGATACCTTGCAATGTTTTACAATGATGTGACTGGTCATTAAAGCAAGGACCAGCTGTAATATCTATGCAGGGCTGTTGCTTCTCATCAGTTGGGCATTGGGGCTATTGCAGGAATGCTGTGCCATTAAAAGTTTTTATGCTCAGGAGCAGTATTCATTACAGATTCTTGCTTTAATCAAAACTTCAAAAAGTTCCAAAAGAGAAACTTCCAATTCCAAAAGGAGAAATGTTTGAGAAATTTCAGAATAAGAAAAAAGACTTTGGGATTACTAATGCTATTTTTCAGAATTCTGTTAAGGAGATTTAGTGGCATACAAAACTAACCCGCCTTCCCCAAATTTCCCTCCTCTGCTAAAAATATCAAGGAAGTTTAATAGCCCAGAAATTATTAAAACTAAGGGGCTTATTGTATGCTGATGTATAGGTGAAAATCTAGCAAATCCTAAGAAGGAAAGGTGTCAACTTTATTTTCTATTTTTAAAGAATTCATTTACAGTTAAGAGTCATTTTAACTTAGAAAGAAGTTAGGATGTCCTAAAAGTAGCTTTTAATTCAAGGATAAAATGGCAGACTCCATCGCTGCTGGAGAAAAAGCCATTGTTTTTATGGTGGAAAAAAACCCAGATTGAGAAGAATGTAAGTAGAAACAGACAATGCTATTTTCAGTTTATCTTACTTTTTAATGTTTTCCAGTCCTACATTTATTTCCCACATTTCCACAGCAGTTTGAGATCTTGAGGGAGTAGAGGGGAATCTCTAAAAATATTGCATTTTCCTTGCATTTCCTATGGTGCTTGCATTTGTTAATATTCTTTTTTTAAAAACAACAAGACATATTTGCCACACATTATGCCTTTTGTACATATTTTTCAAAAAGAGGCTTGTTTTGTGAAATTAAGTGAAGTATAACAATCACTCAGGAAGTTCATTTCAGTTTAAGCTCCAGCAGGGGAAATACAAATTTGAGAGATTGGAACAGGCTTTGTAATTCACATAGGCACCAATTAATCAATATTTCTGGACCCTCTTTTTTACCTGACTTCAATTATTCTGTAAAATATTTGAATTAAAATAAAACATTTTGTGAGAAGTTCGCATGCTGCAATTATATACTGAATGTCACTCAAATAAAGCCAGATTGAAGTCAGATAAGCAGAGAATCCAGAAATATTGATTAATTGGTGCCAATGTGGATTATAAAAGCCTGTTCCAAACTCTCAAATTTGTATTTCCCCTGCTTGTATTTCCTACATGATAATACTTTGAAAGACATACCCTGTCATTGTTTTCACCATAAAACCAAAACGTCTTACCGATGTGACTTCTTCCCAGTCTATTTTCCCATCCAGCCTACAACCAGTGATAGTATTCAGCCGGTTTGGACCGGTTCAGGAAAACTGGTAGTAGCAACCTTTGTTGTCCTATTTAGCCATGTTTTCTAAGCTGTGTGGTTGTGTGCAAGCCCCATGCGTGAGCAAAGTGCATGCATGGAAGGCCGCACACTTGTGTGGAAGACACGCACCAGTGGTGTGTTCCGGATCCCATTGCAACCGGTACAGGGCTGGGCATCCACCACATGCACACACGCAGCACGCACACAGCACACGCATGCGTACTTACCACCAGCGATGCTCTGCGATGCTCCAGCTGCTCGGTGGAGTGTTGCACAGGCATCGTACACTCCATGCGCGTAAGCCCCAATTGGCTCAAATACAGGTAAGGAGGGCCGGCGGGCCCTCAGGAGCACCCGTACCGGGGCGTACCGGTTGTATCCCACCACTGGCATTCACGCTCACAGTTTTGGTGCGCAGCGAACCGGTGGTAAAATATGTGAAACCCACCTCTGCCTACAGCCGTCATATTCCTTGGCAGTTTTTTTTAATCGAAGTGCTAACCAAGTTAAAGTCCAAATATTAGCATTGTAATAAAATTTAGGTGGGTTGGAATATAACCAACATCTATATGATCATGGATGCTCTCCTTCTTTGTTGGGTTAACTACCAACTGATTATTTTGAAGAATAATATAAGTAAAATTACAATTAAAGGGAAAATTCCAACTGCTAGTCTCTAAAGTAAATTGCTCAATTCCTGGCAACTTCATGAGATTCTTCCATGTGTTTGTTGTTGTTGTTGTTTTTGTAAGAGCAGAATTGGTTTGCCATCATTTTCTAGGATCCTCTGTGACTTGTCAATCCAGACTACAACCTGAGGACATTCTCTCATACTCTTAAGACCGATAATAAATTTCCATTACTTTTGTATTTGTGCCATTTATTGTTTATTATTTCTATATTGTATAATCTGAGAAGGTTTTGCTTTCAGGCATCATCATTATTATTATTATTATTATTATTATTATTATTATTATTATTATTATTATTATTATTTTACTGTATCATGGCAGTTTCGTGTGTGCAAGCTGTTTAAAGTTGTGATGCCTGACATAAAAGCCGTTCCAAACAAGCAAACAACTAAACACTGCAGTGCTTGTGCAATATATTTTCTTGACCTCTCTTACTGTTTATCAGATTCTATAACTTAACCTGCAATTTAATGTTTTTTAAATTTTAGATTTCTCCTAATCTTTAGTTATCTTCAATAATTTTCATCAGGTAATGAGTTTAACAATACACAGGTATGCAACCCTCACAGACCTGAAATATAGATATGCAAACTAACATTTGGTTTCCTGCTTGATTTTTGTTTGTTTGTTTTTTTGCTGATTGGCTCCTCTGCCTCATTTCTCATTTGGTAATATACAGCAGCTTCTAGAATTATCTAACCATTGTTGTGTAACAACAGTATGGATAGGCTTGTATCCCTTCAACAAGGCCTGAGAAATGCTTTGAAGATGCTATAAGTTACTAGTGAGGAAATAAGCTGAAATCGGTACAATCAACACAAATCTTCTCATAGGAAATTTGTCGCGAAAATTCTGCCAGGAAAACTTTACCCAACACTTATCATACTAAGATCTACTATATAAAAACAAAGAACACAAACTGCAAACATGTGTCTACGGACAGACCGACATGATGTGATACCCAGACAAAAATAACTTCCAAGAAGTGCTGTGAGGGTCAGGCCTATTTTTCCATGGTCCAACGTGTCTTGTGATCTAGTGTATCACACAGACTTTAATTGAGAAGGAAGTTGAGATTCTTTTGTAGGAAGAAACTGGGTGGAGAGTCAAAATCAGCAGGTTGGCAGACACTTTTGAAGATGAGGTGATGTCACATGCATTCCAAAAGAGTGGGCTCTATCTACCATCTTGGTAGGCATGTCATACATCCCAGATCACGCTTGAGAGAAGAACTGAGGTAGCCACCCTAGTGTTTCTTTGTCCTCTCCCAAAATTGTGTACTGTTGGAGTTTTGAAGGTCAGAAAATGACTACCAACATTTTGAAAGTGAGATTCCTCCTTTGTTATTGTCTTGGACTGTCCTTACAGTGGAGGACAGAAGAGGAAGATACAGATAGTCTTTGACTTACAACAGTTCATTTAATAACCATTCAAATTATAATGGCACTGAAAAAAGTGGCTTATGACCATTTCTCAGAGTTAAACCTTTGTAGCATTCCCATGATCATGTGGTCAAAATTCAGATGCTTGGCAACTGGTTCATACTTATGACCAGCGCTGTGTCTCAACCTCTGCCTCTGATTATAGAATATAGAACATTGTTCAGTAGAGATTTTCCAATCATTGTGTTTGGGGTGGAGAAAATTGCACAATCTTTGGTTCCGTGTTTCCAAATCAAAGGAAAAATAACTTTCCCCTGCTTTGTAAATAAAATAATCAGAATTTCAACAGCCTACCTGTAAAATATTTGCACACTTCTTTTCTAATTTGCCAGGCTTTTTAAAAAAAATATATCACAATATCTGCCTTTTTCGCAGAGCAAATCTAAGGAAGATTGGTTAATTCTTTTTAAACATCCCAATCTGGTAAATATTATCTTTGCACACAAGCCCTGATTGTCCCTCAGTCAGAAATTTGGCACTCTTTACCTACTTAAGGAAAGCAGCTACCGTTGCAAATATTATATGACTTGGTCCCTAAGAAGTGACGTAATGGCAGGGGTGGGGGTTGTGTATCGTTAAAAATAAGAAGGAGATAATGTGTGCCTACAGCTTCATCCCATAATTAAAATGTAATAAAGCTACTGCTAGGCCGTGGGAGACAAATTTCAGTATCTGAAATCTCACCTGGTATTTGTGAAGTCAAAGTGGACAGTTTCTGATTTAGGGTCATGTTCCAAATTGATTTAAGCTTAGATCAAATCTTCTGGTTGGTGTGTCTTGCTATTATTTTCTTTCAAAATGGATGTGATTGGAATATACTTCTTAACAATAAATCAGTATATTGTTTTATGTAATCCACTTTGGAAATATGAACTACTAGGGCATGGGTGGGCAATTATGGTCCCTTTACAACCTGTGGACTTCAACTCCCAGAACCCGCCCATGCTGGTTTAAGAATTCTGGGCGTTAAAGTCCACAGGTTGTAAAGAGACTACATTTGCCAACCCCTATACTAAAGGAATAAGACTATAGATATTTTACAGCAAGTCCTTGACTTATGGCTAGTTGTCTTTATAAACCCCGTACAAAAATATACTGTGGCAGTTCCCCATGCAAACACCGAGCATAAATTCGAAAACAGAGGTAGTCAATACAAACTCACTTTTCAATTCACACATAATTCACTTCTCATCAGTTTCAAGATGAACTGAACTGTTTTCTCCTTTTACAGGAAAAGATTCAGGTAGCAGTTTCAATATATGTGAAATAACTACAGGATCTATTATGTTCTAAGAAAACAAAATAATAATCATAAACCTGAAATACTATGTAAAGATAAACTCTTTCTCTCTTTCTTTCATTCATTCTCATTCTCTCCCTCCCTCCCTCCCTCCCTTCTCCCTCTCTCTCTCTCTTATGTTGATAAATACCATATGTTAAAGATGTAGCCTCAGAGAATACACATTCTCCACATACAAAGGCAATGTCATGAGGTCATTGTCATTTATACATGGTTTATGGGTTACCTTTGGGCCATAGTTAGGTAGACATGAGGATGAACCTATCAGAAACAAAAATGCTACGATACAAAGCTTATGCACTGAAAAGCCTGATGTTGTCTCAACACATCTGGGGGGGGAGGCAGGTCATTGATTAGGGAAGACTGCCATAGGCTAATGTATAGGATTTCTGCAGGGAAAAAATACAAGTCATAGTTATATGTGATTAAATTGATAAAAGGAAGGTGATGCATATGGAATTGTCAGCAATTGGAACAATCTTTATGCAGTGGTTAGTGAGTCAGACAGAGCCATCAAAGGCCTTTTTTCTTTACAGCTTCTACTCCTCCGGGGAATTCTACTTTCCAAGTTTATTGCTGATTTTATTTTCCTTTGTGGTTGGAAACCACATGTTGAAATGCAATCAACATTACATAAAACAACACAGATCCAGCACAACAGCTTTTTACCCCGCCACTGTCCATCATACAAGGGGATATAATGCAAATCAAGGAATCCTAATGCTGCATTCTGTTGAGTGTGTGCAATCAGGCAACTGGCCAGTTGTGAACCAGCCAAATAAACAGGAAAATATAGGATGATGTTTATGCTTTGGCTAGCAGCAGCATGGAGGGAAGGTAAGAGGCCTTTCTGAAGGAAGGGAATAATAACTAGAGTCTATAATGGGGAATGTCTTACTAGAAACAAGCAAAATGAATGAGAGATACTGGATGAAATTATGTTGAACATACTGTATCTGATTTTCAACAAAATGTTGTTCCAACCTAGGCAGTTCCTGTGCTTAAATAAGGCATTCTGCACGTCAGTTGGGCTTCTTTAAATCCCCATCAGTCCTAAGAAACAACTTCGTGCGACATCCAGAGCAGAGCAGGAAAAATGACAAGACATCAAGCAATAGGGGGGAAAAAACCTTCCTCAATCAGATGAGAGATAGAAATTGTCATTCACATTTCATTTTATCCCTCCTTTCTTTAATGATTCTATTCCACTGTTTCTTCAATACTAGCATAACTCTTGTCCTGCAGCTAAGTTGGCCAAGGCAAGCTGGCTATAGTAAGTTGACCACGGCAAGTTGGCCATGGCAGGTTGGTCATGGTGACTTGGCCACAGCAAGTTGGCTGTGGTGAGTTGGACACAGCAAATTATCCTAGATTCCTATCAACCACTATATGACCACGTAATAAGATATCCTCAAACAGCAAATACTGATGAGTATGAAATTAGTATGGTGGTATCCATTGTATTGCTTGTCTGCAATTTCTAAGGTATTTAAGGGAGCTTTCTTAGCACATCAGACCCCCTGGTCAACAGTGGGGGGGGGGGCAGCTGAGACAGATTTGTGTTTCCTCAATGCTCAGCTTGCTCACATGTTTTGAGAACGGAGATTCCTTCTTTAGACATAATCTCTGGTGATCTGTATAGAGAGTCTGCTGACTCTGGGACTGATAAAAAAAAATAGAGTGGAATCATTAGCATATTATGCCCAGGCACTCCAAACACCCTAGCCCCAATTCACACAGATATGAATAGATCATGGGAACATGAGGAACACCAGAAACTGCTAAGATGAGAAATAAAAGAGATGGTTAAAGGTAAGTAAGTGGTTAGGATCTGGAACAATCAAAGGAAACAAGATGTAATATATTCCCAATAATCTGGATTCTAGATAGAATGGATGCAATAAAGCTAAATGCATTCTAGGAAGAAAGTCTTAGCAGATGTGAGAGCACTCAAGTCACCTAGGAGAAGAACCTAAAGCATCAAATTCAAAAGAAAATAATGGCAAACAATTTCTGCATTGTCGTCACCCATTTCCCCAAACTTGTATGGACCTGAATAAAACATTTAGCAACTTTGTAGGTCAAATGATGTGATCTACAGGTTGGAAGACACTGCTGTAGTTACTGGATAAAGTGCTGAGCTTTCACAAATAGACAATTACTTGATACAGTGTTGAGCACATGAGATCATATGAAGGAGTGGCACTTCACTCATAAAGGACACTATTAAGAATGTGCTTGGCTATAACCCAGTGAATGACTAGAACTTATTTATTGGAAATAATATCTAGAGAACATCAATGTAACCCAGAGTAAACTCACACTACCATGTTGGGAGATATAAGGAACTCCATAGTAAATCGATAGATATGCTAAATACAGCTTAGGGAAAGGATGTAATAGTACACAGGGTTGATTGGGATGCAAGAATAATGCAAGAGATAGAATTTTGCAGAGAGAATTATGTGCTCATTACTAAACCGCTCAACAAGCAAAAAATAGCAAGATGCTACGCATTTGGATTCCAGTGGCTGCACAACATCAGAATAAAACTGATCTTGTAGTAATAAAAAGAATACAAAGAAGTATTGTACAAATTCATCTACCAGTATACTTCTGCATGAAGAATATGATCACTACTTCTTAGTCTGAAGCATACAAGTTAAAGTCCAGAAAGACTGGACTAAAGCACATATGCAGGTAGTCCTTAAGAGCACAATTGAGCCCATAATTACTGTTGTTAAGTGAGTTTTGCCCCATTTTACGACTTTTCTTGCCACCTTTAAGTAAATCATTGCAGTTAATAAATTAGTAGAGCCACAGTGACGTAGCTACTTCTTCTGACTGCCGGCTGCCTGTAATTTGGCAGTTCAAATCTCACCAGGCTCAAGGTTGACTCATCCTTCCATCCTTCCGAATGGGTAAAAGGAGGACCCAGATTGTTGGGGGCAATAGGCTGATTTTATAAACCGCTTAGAGAGGGCTATAAAGCACTGCGAAGCAGTATATAAGTCTAAGTGCTGTGGCTACTGCTAGTAACCTGATTGTTCAGTGAATCTGGCTTCTCCACTGACTTTGCTTATCAGAAGGTCGCAAAAGGTAAATCACATGATCCTGGGATATAGCAAAGGTCATGAATACGAACCAGTTGCCAAGCATCCAGATGTTGATCACATGATGGTGGGGAATGCTGCAAAGGTCATAACAATGAAAAACGATTATAACTCATAAGATCTAGAATGCCCTTGCAACAACTATGGATAATTTCCAGGGCAGGAGGAGGTGGCAGGCATTTTACACACATGGTTTCCAGGGATGGGATCCAATTCAATAGCACATAGCTAAGTAACTACCTAACTAACCAAGTGTTTGGACATTCTATTCTGCAGTCACTCAACTATCTTCATCAATAATTATGTATCTACAGCCAGAGACTATGTGAATATGTGAGAATGGGCCTCAGTTCAGGGTAATGAATATCCAGTGTGGTAGAATGGATAATGTGTTAAATGTAGGATAGCCAAATTCTAGTTCTTTCTTGGCCACAGAAGTTCACTGGATCACTGAGAAAATTACTTTCTCCATCCAAACTATTATACAAGGTGTTTGGGAGAAAAACTGAAGGAAACAATAATAGGTAGGTTACTGAGAACTCTTGGAGTAAAGGAAAATATCCACCTTTTAAGATAGAGCAGTCGAGTAATAAAAGAATAACAGGGGTGGAAAGGTACCTTGGAGGTCTTCTTGTCCAGCCCCCTGCTCAAACAGGAGACCCTGTGCTATTTATCACAAGTTGTTGTCCAGTCTCTTCTTAAAACAAGCACTGCAAGGATTCAATAAATATTGTAGAATATAGTAATAGACTCTTAGAAGCCACATTTCTTCTTGCCTGTATGAGACTAAATAAACCAAGGCAGGAATAGGGATTCCTTCAATCTTCCTTCAATCTTTGGACCAGGGGTGGGTTCCAGCAGAGACTACTGCTGGTTTGCTTGTGGTCGTGCAGCACGCACATGTGCAATACCATAAAAATGCTTCTGAGCATGCACAGAAGCCAAAAACAAGATGGCGGCACCAGGAGAACTGCCAGTTCCAGCGACCCAGGCTGCCAAGCTACTACCGGTTCCGCCAAGCCAGTCTGAACCGGTAGGAACCCACCACTGCTTTGGACTGTATAATCTTTTCTGTAAGCCACTCCTTAATGGTTGTTTCAAACCCTTCCCAGATCATCCTTTTAAATGAAGATATAAATCTAATAAATAGAAAGAAATTATTATCGTTATCCCCATTACCTGACCCAGAACCATCTGGAACTTGGGAAGAAGTATGCATTCAGTTTAATTCCTCAAAATGGTAGATAAAAAGCAGAAACCATTGTGGTAGAAGGTTACTGAGAATGAAGGTTAAACTCTGACTAGTTGATTTAGATGGGAAAATTGTCTTTTGTCCCACCCCATAAGCTGAAGGTTCTTTCCCATTTCTCTCTGGTGGCATTTACCATCCAATATGATGGCCTAGAAGAAGACTGACATACATGTGGCTATGCAGACCGCGTCACACAGAAGTCATTTGAAAGGGATGCAAGCATATCCAAGAAAAAGTCACTAATGATTCCTCAGCATGGACTCTCTTCTAACTATAGACTCTAAGTAGAATCAGATGTGAGTGACTTTATCCAAAAAATATGATGCTAATAATTTACAACAGGCTCACATATTCTAAGCATGATATTCAAGTCTTAATAGTACTTTTATTACTCAGAACAGCTCAGTGATGATTCACATCCCAGTGATAACAGGAGGAAGAAACCTTTTTTTTTAATCTTCAGCATCATACCCAGAGTCTTCTGAAGATGCTCTCCAGAGCTCAATCACATTTCACCCCAATAAGTCTTAAACTATTTCAGGAAATTCCCTTCCTCAACACACACACACACACACACACACACACACACACACACACACCTTAATCATTCCAATGTCTCTGAAAAACTGGAAACAGAATAGATTCATCTTTTCACCACAGAACAATTTGTATACAGGGGTGGGGGTAGCTTTAATGAGGAATCAAGAATACTTTGAGCAATTGGGCAGGAATGTTGCTAGCAGAGGAACAAGGCAGACACATTTCAAGATTTAGATCCACAAACAATCTCCACTTGGGCCTGGTTTATCCGATGCTTTTTTCCCCCAGTGTAAAGGTTTTATTTTCCTAACATTTTTTTCCTTCGACATACTCATATGTACTAAGCATTAAATAAGCATGACCTCTTTGATTTAAGAAACAGACTTAGTAGGTGGTTCCTTTTTTTTTAAAGTAGCCTAACACAAAAACTCACAACAGAATCCTTTAAAAAAGTAATAATAGAAGTACTCTAGTTGGACAGAGAATTATTTGAACCCATCCCAAAGACAAGGCCCGGAGGGAAAACCCTCCCACTCGCAGAGTTGCAGAAAGTGACAAAGTTTTCCCTCAGCAACTGCAAACTTTGCTCACACTTCTCAGTTTGCCAATAATCGCTCTTCTCGGTATAAACCTTTCAGCTTCTCTGAAAATGCTGAGGGATACCTCAAAAAGAAGGTGTGTGAAAAGCCAAGATCTCCCTTTGCGATCTCTAAGCACATCATTCAAACGTAGCAAAAAGTGCACTCTTCTCACATACATCTGTCTCATCAAGTTCTCAGACAATATAGAAAGCTGCGGCAGGAAGGGTAAGGGGAAAATGTTTTCCAATTTGTCAGCAACTTTCAGCATCATTAGCTTCTATATCAGATTTGCAGCCATTCAAAATGCATCAAGAGGCGAGGCAGGAAGAGCTAAGTATCTTTTACTGGAATCCAAGGTCTGCCTGGAGATGAAATTGGATTAGCTCCCTGGAATTGGGGAGGGCTTACATTACCACAGGGGGCCTACCTGTCTTGAGCCTTAACAAGGAACAATTTTGCCAGCATATGGCATGACAATGGATTAGTCATCAAGTGCTATTAATCCTAATATATCCACTTCTCAACCTTAGAGCCTTGTTAAGTGAAGCGAGTGGGGTGGGGGTGGGGGATGGCATTCTCCAATGTGTCAGGTGAAACTCAAGGTAAGGTGGCCATGTAGTGATGGGCTTCCATCTGGCATTTCTCCTTTGTGAAATTCAACCAGAAGGTGTTCTAATGAGCCTTTTATAGCAGGCGCCACCTGCTACTGATCTGCCTCTCCCTGCAAAGGGATAATTGAAGGCTGGTTTTACACAACGACTTGGATCTTAACCTTGGGGACTCATCAAGCCTTGCAAATCCTTGTGGGATATTATCATTCCAAAATGGCATTTCTTGGCTTTGGCTTGGGAGTGAAAGAGGTTATTTGTGGTTGGTTAATTGCAACCAGTTCTTTGGTAGCTTCCCCTTTTCCACATGGATTAATAAGTGCATCATCTCAAAATTAATCATCTAGGCTGATGGCAACCATATGTCTTAGTTCAGTTTCCTTGCTGGTGCATGGAACAGCAAATGTGCCATTGCCAGGCAAACCCTGGAAGATTTATTCCTCCATGTTTCGGTGGTTCATAATTCAGGGGGTTGTTGATATTTTAATAATGCCGCATTTTTGAAACGGCTAGGAAAACAACAAAAACTCAAGATTGATGTGTGAGTGCATTCATCCGAACATTAAAAGCAATGCCAGCCAATCTAACATCTTTTTATAATGTCAAAGATAATTAATTTACTTGGCTTATTCGATAATATATCATGTTCCTGGCAAATTTGGGGGCCCCATCTATGCTTCTGCTGCTTTCTGAGGCTTGGTAGGTAGCACAAACGAAATTCACTGGAAATCTCCAATCAGACCCAGTCTGGTGCCTCCAGATGCATTCCTGCATTGGGTCATTTATCATTTGAGGCCCAAGAGATGCAGCATGGAAAGCTCTACTACAACATCCAAACCCTGGTAGACAGGACAGATAAATACAAAGACTGAGGACCATTTATCAATCAAATTAGAAAGGGTAGGAAGCAGAATAGTTTACCCATTCGTTACCCACTTACAAATTCCTTCTGTAGACCAAAAGTATTGCTCATAGGGTGAAACATTTCTATTTTGGTTTTTATTCAGAATAAAGTGTGGGAGGTCCAGGACCAAACTAGTTTCTCATTGCACTGGGACATACCATTCTTTGTTTTTCCCTTCCAACTGTAGCATACACAACCTATTAGTAATTTTTCATTTTTTGTTGGTTGTTTTTTTTTAACTCTTGGGGGATACAATCAGAGGTGGTATTCAGCCGGATCGGACTTGTTCAAGCGAACTGGTAGCAGAAATTTTGAGTAGTTTGGAGAACCAGCAAATACCGCCTCTGGTTGGCCCCATCCTCCCGCTCCCCCCCCCCCCCATCATTCCCTGTCCTATATTCCCTTGTTTTTTTAGCTCAGATGGTTCGCGCAGCAGAGCGGATTGCCGCACCTCAGTTGAGATTAAAAAAACAGCTCAACTCACCAGCACTGACACTGAGAGCGGTCTTTGAGTGCTGTGTGCATGCGCAAAGCATCTGTTAGGCACGCGTGAGCGCAAAGCGCTCTTTCATAGCACCAGTAGGAAAAGATTGGGAATCCCACCACTGGATACAATATATTCTTAATCTGGATTGGAAACCCTCAATGACATGTGAGAACACTAGTTATTTCATATAACATTGCATCCTATTTTTGCTTGGGGTCTCTGTCTCTAAATCTTAGCTTTTTGATAGACTCAAGGGCCGTTTTCAGCTACCAACAAGCAAAACTGAGAAAGGAGGGAGCATGAGAGCTGTCAATCCCACACCAGGGGAAAAAGGCATCCTAAAGTCATCTGCCCCACCTTCTTCTACAGACCTCCAACCATTGTTGTGCCAAATGATCGGTGTTCACAACAGGCCTGGTGAGTTTATGAAGGTGCTGTAAGTCACCTTCCAGGTTCATGAAGGCACTCTGGTGCCCACCCAAAGCAACACCGCTTCAAGAGGAAACCATGTCACTTAACTGGCCTACACAGGCAGCCCTCCATTTACAACAGTTCATTCAGTGACCATTCAAAGTTACAAAGGCACTGAAAAAAGTCACTTTTGACCACTTTCCAAATTCACAACTGTTGCAGCATCCCCATGTCACGTGATCAAAATTCAGATGCTTGGCAACTGACTTGTATTTATGACAGTTGCAGGGTCATGTAATGTCCTTCTGAGACCTCCCGACAAGCAAAGTCAAGGGGGAGGGGAGCCAGATTCATTTAACAACCGTATTACTAACTGAACCAGTGCAGTGATTCTGTGGCAAGAAAGGTTGTAAAATGGGGCAAAATTCACTTAACAACAGAAATGTAGGGCTCATTTGTGGCCATAACACAAGGACTTCCTGTAAAAAGGTCCTTTCAATAATTATTATGGAGCACTATTGGATTAGACAGAAATGTTTCCCCCGAAGAGTTTGGCAGCTTCAGTTGGCACTGTGGAAATTCCCAAAGGTTCCATAGAGAAATACGAAATACCCTAATGTACATTGGGGAATATACAATAATTAAAATTTGAAGATCCAGAACTTTTCATATATGCTAAAGCTGTGTGCATGGTTGACATAGAAAAGCTTGCAAATTCCATTTCTTTTTACAATAAAGTTGGGAAGCCTTTAAAACTCAGGGGGTTAAAATTCACAACTGAGCTAGATGGAGCTGAGAGTCTGAATTTGGTGATTCTGTTTCTTAAACCCCTGTTATGTCATTGTACAAAGGCCTTCCTTTTGGCCCTGCTGGCTCGGAATTCTGGGAAATGAAGTCCAAGGTTGAGTAAGGTTGCTTTATGAGAATCATATGGAATAGATCAGAGGTTTTTTTTTTACAGCAATGACAAAGGCTGGTGGATAATGAGTGCCTTATGGCTAGCTTGTGAGCTCATTATATAGTTTAAATTTGAACTAGGAACCTCTTGGCTCAAAGTTCAGTTTTCACATAACATTGTCAGTGAGATGCTTAATTATAATTTCTTATAACTTATTTAAAATTTTGGAGGGTGTGTGGAAGTGATGGTAGAAGCAGAACTTCATGGTTCACCGGGTTGCAAACTTTCCCAGTTGTCTCTTTGTTTTACTCACATCTACTAAAATCCAGATTAAAGAAGATCCATGAAATTCTAGGGAAAGTATCCTTCCAGATAAGTCTATAAGGTTTACAGATCTAATGATTGATTAATTTAACTTGAAAATGTAAGACACACTTTAACCGGTTATTCCATGAAGCAGCAGAAATATTTTAATGTGTCATTTATTAACATAAGTCTCCAGACCGCCAATGCTGGTTGCCCTCTCACCATACTTACTATCTCGCCTGAGGGAAAGGAAGAGGCTGCCAAGCTATTATAGTAACTGAGCAATAAGCATGGCTGCGGTCACAGCCTAATGCCAATCCTGAAAATACATACCAGCCACAGTACAGATGTTAAATTTGGCCATGAAGCCCAGCCTGTAGGCCTTGCAGATGAAATAAGCTGAAAAGCAACAAAAAAGGGTTCCTCTGTGGCAGAACTCACACGAATTTGTCTGAGAGGAGCCTATAACTTAAAATCTTGACCTCTGACCTCTGCAGTTTTTTTTTATTTTTCTTTTCTGGCAGGATGATCCTTGGATGCGAATGTCCAGTTCTGTTCTGATTGGTACAAACACCTGCTCCTATGAGCGTAAACTACTGTATTTTTCAGAGTATAAAACACAATTTTTTCCCTCAAAAAAGAGGCTGAAAATCTGGGTGCATCTTATACCCTGAATACGGCATTTTTTCGCCTCTCAAAACCCCACCCCCTTCGCCAAAATGGCCCTGCATAGCCTTTAGGAGGCTTCCAGGGTGCTCCTGGGGGCTGGGGCGGGCAGAAATGAGCAAAACACAGGCCGTTTGTTGCTCAATTTTGCCCCCCTCCTGGAGCACTCTATAAGCCTTCTAAAGGCTATGCATGCCCTTTTTCTGACAAAAAACGGGCTGTTTTGGGACCTCTGCAGAATTCAAAAACTTTTTTTTAAATTTGCATCTTTAAAATCTTGGTGCGTCTTATACTCTGAAAAATACGGTACATTTATATAGTATCCTCAGAGAGTTCATTGCCCTGTTGAACCTCCAGTGACCAGTATGAGAGAGTGAGAGCGATAACAACAAATTTAACACACCTGCTCCCTCTTCACACCTGAGATCTTGTACCACTAACGGGTCACATGATACCAGGGAGGGAAAATGACATTATCACTTAGGGGTGTAGTCCCTTTTGTTGCCTGCAGTTTAGACATTAATGGCTGTGTGTTGCCTTATTTTGAGGGGACAGCACATTTACACTGTTATACAAGCTGTATACTCACTACTTTACATTGTAGCCAATACTTAAGATATTTTTCATTTGTTTTCCTAGAAGAGATTTTATATTCCATATATTTTCTAGAAGAGTACTAGACCCACTTTTAAAAATATTGGGTTCCCTTCCCCCACCACACAGATACACTTATGGATCAGATATCTCAGGACCCGATTTTGTTATGACCAATATCCATTTTACCACCTGTCTCCTCGTTTTTAGAACATGCAATTCCTACCAGCGTATCATACTAAAGAAATCCACCAATTCTTAAGTTGTAAACTATAAGGCCGGCACCAATTATTGCCCTCGGTGTTATTGGATAGTGCATTTAACTCATCCTATCATAAGCTAAGATGCTGAGCTTGTTGATCAGAAGGTCGGCAGTTCGGTGGTTCGAATCCCTAGCACCACGTA
Organism: Natrix helvetica; assembly: GCF_964273705.1. Classification (NCBI taxonomy): domain Eukaryota; kingdom Metazoa; phylum Chordata; class Lepidosauria; order Squamata; family Natricidae; genus Natrix; species Natrix helvetica. The sequence goes on from NC_138552.1 coordinate 80,934,903, forward strand.
CTGGAGTGAGCTCCCATTACTTGTCCCAGCTTCTGCCAACCTAGCAGTTCGAAAGTACTTAAAATGCAAATAGAAAAATAGGGACCACTTTTGGTGGGAAGGTCTTCGGACAGCGAGGGGTCTTCGGTTTTGAAATGGAGATGAGCACCACTCCCTAGAGTCGAGAACGACTAGCACATATGTGCGAGGGGAACCTTTACCTTTACCTTATCATAGGGCAAGGAGGGTGAGAGGATCTGCCCCTCACAAACTTTCACTGTTCTGCATTAAATATCAGGCTCATCACTAAGGCAGATATAGTAAGATTTCATCATTAGACCAGAGCATGAATTCAAGGACATTTTTCAGCCAGCTCAAGGCCTGGAGAAAGGAACATTGATGCAGCTGTGAGAAAGAGGAGTAAATGGCAAGATCAAGACACATGAGAGGGAGAATTCTGTGTAGCACCTTTGGGTATGCATGTGTATGCAGGTATCTCAAGAATTCTCATTCTTTTAATGAACAGAATAGATAAAAAGCAATAGGTTAATAGGTTCCCTTATTAATAGAATTGAACTTGCAGTTTAGGTAAAGCTAAAGGTTCCCCTTGCGCATATGTGCTAGTCGTTCCCGACTCTAAGGGGCAGTGCTCATCTCTGTTTCAAAGCCGAAGAGCCAGCGCTGTCCGAAGACGTCTCCATGGTCATGTGGTCGGCATGACTAAACGCCAAAGGCACAAGGAACGCTGTTACCTTCTCACCAAAGGTGGTCCCTATTTTTCTACTTGCATTTTTTATGTGCTTTCGAACTGCTAGGTTGGCAGAAGCTTGGACAAGTAATGGGAGCTCACTCCGTTACATGGCACTAGGGATCCGCCAAACTGCCAATCTTTCTGATCGACAAGGACAGCGTCTTAGCCACTGAGCCACACATCCCTTATACTTGCAGTTTAAGAAGGTTAAATCTCGAGCCATTTAATGGCTTATTTCTGTTTTAGGTATCCTGAGGTGTGACTTCAGCAATGTAAGAGCTAATTCTCACCATCCTATTCTGTATACCGAACAAATTATTTCCACCAATCCATGAGTAGCGAGAATTATGACCTTCTAAGCGTATAACACATATTCACTCACTTGGCAAACTTTGAACCAGAACTTGGCAAACTTTGAGCCAGAAAAACGAACAAGAAATGGGACACAAATATGACATGTGAGCTACGTTTCCAGCATCAAACACTGGCCACAGCTCACCCAGCAAACAGCTGGTTTCTCATTTCCACCCTTTAAATCTCCCAAATCATGAAAATAGCTGAACTCTCCTTAGCTAGAGTTTTGATAAAGGAACTGTTCGGGGGTAGTTTTTATAACTTCCTGCATAAGCTTTTATCTGTGTTCCGTAGATGAATTCCTATTACTTATCCTGCTCGGTTCACATACAGGACTTCCCTTTTACCTACAAAGGCTCCAAATGTAACAAAGATATTCCTTTCCTCTATTTTCCTCCTCCCCCCCCCCCAAAAAAAAACCCTCTTCAATCAATCATCACCTCTCCATTCCTTTTATCCCTTTTGAGGGAGTGAATTTGGGGAAGTGTCTGCTCTTTTCAGAAGTAGCTGCGGCTGTGCAGACAAGCTTATCCCCAAACCCATCCCTCATGCATTCAGATATTCATTCATACTGTAGTCCTTTATTTGCAATCATTCATTTTGGGACCAAAGTTTCAATGGCACTGAAAAAGGACTCGCAGCCGGTCCTCGCACTTACGACCACCGCAGCATTCCTGTGATCATGTGATCAAAATTTGGGAGCTTGGCAATAGGCTTGGTTTTGCAGCAATTGCAGTGCCTGGGGGTTATGTGATCACCATTTGTAGCCTTCCCTTCCAGCTTCCAACAAACAAATGAATGAGGGAATTGGGATTTGCTTAATAACAGCACCTATCTGCTAAACAACCATTGCAAAAAAAAAAGGACATAACATGAGGCACAATTCACTTAACAACTGCCTTGCTTAGCGATGGAAATTCTGGTTTCAGTTGTGCTGTAAGTCTTACAGTCCTTGGACTGTCTGTTCACAGAGTCTGACTGAGTGTTGCAGCTGTTTGTGATAACAGAACCACACCCTGGCATTTTGAATGACGTGCAGACATCCTGGGGCAGCCCCCCACCCCACCCTGGGGACTCTTTAGCATTGAAAAGCCAATGCTAAGACAGAGAGAGGAGAGATGCTTGTAGTAGGAAAGGAGCTAATCAAACAGATGACAGACAGGGAAACAGAGGCTGCTTCTGAAGATTGGCAGCTACTACAAGAGGCAAGAGGGCTTTAATTCAACTGCAGGGAGCACAAGCTACGGGGAGCAGCTCATCCATTGGGAATTCTGCTTGGAGCTTTGCCTGGAGTTCGGCAGCAACTAGAAAAGGAACAACCACACCGAAGCAGCAACTCATCCCAACAAGGGCAGGAATGTTTGGAGAAAGGCGAATCTTGTATGTTAACATTAAAGACTTTGAGGATTTTGTTCTAAATGAGTATTGGAAGCCTAAGCACTAAAGAACTGAGTATTAAAGACCTCATTCACGTGGCAACATCATCTTGCAAAAAGTAGAGTTGACTCAGTGCAGTAGCCGATTGTTGGAGAAGATGTGTGTTGCAATATAGGTAGTAGTCCTTGACTTATGACAGGTTTACAGTGATGATGGCCCTCCCTGGGGTACTTATGACCATGATTTGAAGTTTCAATGGTTGCCCACTCACCCACCACCCCCACAATAACCATCTCACATTTAAAATTATGCAGTGTCTCACAGTCATGGGGCCTCATTTTATTATGGTTTTGCTAAAAACTGGTATTTACTGTATTTCCAGTTTTGGGAAAAAGTGACTGATAGCAAACTACTGTATTTTTTGGAGTAGAAGATGCTCCAGAGTATAAGACACACTTTAGTTTTGGGGGAAGAAAATAAGAAGAAAATAAATTTTTCCTCTGCCTATCAGCATCCATGGTATTCAGCTGACACATGGCAACAAGGTCAGCCAATGAATAGGCATAGCAACAAAGCCAATGAGGGCTATTTGGACTCTGAAATTTGCTGTGTGAGCAAGAAGGAGACAGGAAGGACCCTGAGCCGCGAACTGAAAGTGAAACTGCTTGTGTTTTGCTTGTATTTACTGCTACCTTGGAAAACCTGCTTTTGGGAACGTATTGTACATTGTTATTATTATTTTGAATCCTGCTGAATCAGTTACTATGCTTTCTGAATGTGTTTACTGCTGCAACTCTGACCAGCTAGATCAGTTTCAGCACTTATTGCAGTCCAATTCAGCACAGCTGATTGGCGGGTGGATTGGACTGCCGGAATACCCCCAATCAGCTGTTCCAGGCTGCAGGAATTGCCATAGACCATCGCTGCCACCATGCATCTTGTTTTTGGCCTCTGGTGGGGCTGGTGGAGCTACATTCGGTGTACAAGGTGCACCCAAATGTTCACCCCTTTTTAGGGGGAGAAAGGTGCGTCTTATACTCTGAAAAATATGGTACTAGTTTGCTTAATGACTGCAAGGTTTGCTTAACAACTGCCACAAAAAGAAGTTGCAAAATCAGATTGGTTACATAGGTGATTCGATTTATAACCGTTTATGACTGTGATAGTTAGGTTCTATTATGGTCGTAATTCGAGAACTACCTGGGTGAAGCTTTTGGTACATATTTGCTATGCTGTGGTGTGTCCAGTCCTCAGAGAACAGCTTCAGGTAACATTCTGCAAGGAGGACGAGGCCCTTGCCATACCTTGGTCCCCTTTCTTCTCAAGCCATCCTATTTCCATTAAAAAATAAATAAAACTGGCATTTGGTATTAAGTAGGCAACTGAGAAACAGCTTCTTCAGCAACCTATGAGTTAGCCCTCAGACAATTCTAATTGTATCCTTCCTTACTCCTAGCATGATATGCAAAATTGGGCAGCCTGTCTTAATTTTACTCAACTGATCAGGACAAATCTATCCCCACCATTATCCATGTTTGTCTGTCCCTGCATCCGTGTGTGTGTGTGTGTGTGTGTGTGTGTGTGTGTACGTGTGTGTGTGTGTGTGTGTGTGTGTATACGTGTGTGTTTGCTCCTCTAAAGAGGTCTTCCACAGCTGATCCTCTGTGTTTCCCCCATATGGCAGCAGCAAAGCACATTTTCTTGCAGATAAAGTTACACTGCTGTTCCTCGTGGCACCCATCCAGCACCAAGACAAGACTGAGAATTAAAGTGGCAGGACTGTCAATCCTCTGCTCAAGATGGGTTCCTTGCAGACAGCAGTGCAGCTGGGAAAAGTTTGTTCTCTGTTGTGTCCTGGGACTGCGGTTTAGAGTTGGGGTTTTTTGGGGTTTTTTTACAAATGGAAAAGCAAAATGTTTGCAGCTCGACCACAGGCTCTAACACAAATTACACATCTCGGCTCATTTGAAGCACCGAAAGGATCCTGACCTTACATCAGGAAAATCCAAAAGCAGATGGCGAGAGGCTCCATTTTAATGAAAGCCCCTCCGTCATTATAAATAAATGCCTCCTCAACCTGTCATGGTGTTTGTGGTATGCCTCCAGCCCCAACTCCTTTTCCCAGATCCTCTTTGTTTGCAGATTCAGATCCAGGGAATTGTGTTGTTGTTATATGTCCTCAGTGTCTGGCTGGTGAATTCGAAGCATAATTCATTCCTGTGGTGAGGCACAGTAAAAAGCTTATAGGCGGATTTCGCTTAATCGACCCAAATAGGGTTGTAATCAAAACTGTGTGGTCTACAGCTTCAGCTAACGTTCTGCAAGGAGGACGAGTTGTTACTATTGCATTTAAGTCTAAGGAGAAGATCAAAGTAAATATCGCCATTTTTCTCCCTTTCTTCTCGGAAACACCCAAGGCACTTCAGGGTTGAAAGAATTAGCCAGTAACATCACCATTGTCCAGGCGATGCTCAATAGGGGCCCCTTTCATGTCCCCGTTGATGTGGTACCTATCTCTCTACTTGCGACTACTTGCTTTCGAACTGCTGGCAGCAACATAGGACATAAAACAAGAGAGTTGGAAGGAGCCTCAGAGATCTTCTAGCCCAACCCCCTACTCAAGCAGTAGATCCTACACTATTTCAGACAAATGGTTGCCAAGGCTTTTTTTGAAAGCCTCCAGTGATGGAGCACTCATAACTTCTGAAGGCAAGCTATTCTATTGGTTGATTGCTATCACCATTAGGAAATTTCTCCTTAGTTCTAGGTTGCTTCTCTCCCTTAGTTAGTTTAGAAGCTGGAGCGAGTGACAGGAGCTCTCCCTCCATGCAGCAGTAGATTCCTCTTGTTAATCACCAACCCAGCATCCTAACCACAGGAGCCACTATAATCCTCGAAAAAGCAGTTGCAAGAAAAAGATGCTATACAGATAGTGCTCGAGTTACAATGATTTGTTTAATGACCATTCAAAGTTACAATGGCACTAGGAAAAGTGACCTATGGCCAGTCCTCATACTTACAACTGGTGCTGCAGCCCCACGATCACATGATCAAAATTCAGGCGCTTGGCAACCAGCATATATTTACGAGAGTTGCAGCGTCCCAGGCTTCATGCAATCACCCTTTCTGGCCTTCCATCAAGCAAAGACAGTGGGGGGAAGCTGTATTTGCTTAACCTCCATGTGAGTCGCTTAACAACTGCAGTGATTTGCTTCAGAACTATGGCAAAAATCAGAATATTGGGCAGGACTCACTGCAGGGGTGGGATCCTACCGGTTTAACAACCAGTTCGCTGAGCACACGCTTTGCGTGCACGTACTCACTTCGTGTGCACGCATACGCTTCGCTCATGCATGCACCTGATGCGCACTATGCATGTGCAGTTTAGAGAAGACTTACCTTCTGGATTGCTGCTTGGGAAGGAAAACAGCTGAGGCGTGGCAATCCACTCTGCTGCATAACTCAGCTGAGAAGATAAAGGTAGGTAAAGCACAGGGGCGGGCGGGCGGCCCCACTTGCTAGTGGGAGTGAATTGGTTTGCTCCCAGATGATCTTCGGAGCTAGCGGTTCGCCCAAACCGGTAGAATCCCATACCTGACTCACCGAGCAACTTGCTTAGCAAAGGAATTTTGGCCTCTACTGTGGACGTCCGACGTACGTTTAGGACTACCAGCAATCTGTATCAGCAACAGGTGTGACTGATGGAGTGAAAAACGAGCCTGGGGCAATAATAGCAAAAGTATTACTTTTAGAATAATAACAATTCTACTTTTAAATTGAATTGATGTGAATTTCTGATTATTTCTCGCACATTTTAGAAGTTTGATTACCACACTTAAATTGATCTAGACCAGTGTTTCTCAAACTTGGCGACTTTAAGTCCTGTGGACTTCAACTCCCAGAATTCCCCAGCCAGCTATGCTGGCTGGGGGATTCTGGGAGTTGAAGTCCACAGGACTTAAAGTCGCCAAGTTTGAGAAACACTGATCTAGACACAAGGAATCATTCAGGAATGTTAGCTAAATTATCTTACTTACATGGGGAGGGGACTGAGCTACCAATTCCCATCAGATGCAGCTTCCATTTTGTTCTGCATTTGCCCTGAATTGTTCTGTACAATACTGAATATCGTTATTCAATATGGTATAATCAATCCTTGGCATGTCTAATACTGGCTTGAACCCCATGGCGCCCTATGCAAGTATTTATTTATCTGGAGCATTTAGACGAGCGGCTTAGAGTAACAACAAAATCCTGGCAGGCAAATTAAAATCATAAAGCCAGAATATCAAATTAAGCACAAACCTCAGCTGCAAACGATAAAATCCATAGATTTGATGTTAACTTTCTCCCAGTGCCTGTGTTATTCCTGACTATGGTGGGGCAATTCCAGCACATCTGGGAGCTGCCAGATTGGTCGAGTGATATGCAGAAAGCCAGCCAACAGAATACGGTGGGCCTTTGGAGGTGGTCCATTTCATTTTTTAGATTTGTATTCCACCTTTTATACAGGAACAGAAAGGCACATAGATGGTGCTATTTCTTCCCTTGTTCTCCACAATAACAATCCTGTGAGGCAGGACTAAAGAGAGCACCAGCTGTTTGAAGCACAATAGGGATTCTAGGACTTTTCTTTGTTGTAGAAAATGCAAAATTTTGAACGCCTGTCCACGTTTGTCCTAACTTACACTAAACCAAACCTTGGATATGTCTAGTTTAATGAAAAGGAGGACTAGGGGTGGCAGGATAGTGGTGTTCCAATATCTACGGGGCTTCCTCAAAGAAGAAGGGGGTCAACCTATTCTCGGAAGGACCTGAAAGCAGGACAAGAAGCAATGGATGGAAACTAATCAAGGAGAGAACCAATATAGAATTGTAATTTTGTAGAGTAATTTTCTGACAGTTAGAACAATTAATCAGTGGAACGACTTGCCTCCAGAAGTTGTAGGTGCTCCGGTACTGGAAGTTTTTAAGAAGATCTTGGGCAACCATTTGTCTGAAATGATACAGGGTTTCCTGCCCTGTCCTGAGCAGGGCGTTGGACTAGAAGACCTCCAAGGCCCCTTTCAACTCTGTTATTGTAATATTTTCTGCAAATCCCCCTGCCCCATAATGGTTCACCATTTCTTTCTGTCTGTCTTCCCAAGGTCTGTATACTTTTAAAGAAGCGTTTTTCAATATGGGCAATTTTAAAAGTGAGGACTTCAATCCCTAGCATTCCCCAGCACTCTGCTGATGGGGAATGTTGGGAGCGGAAGTCCACACATCTTAAAGTAGCCAGGTTTTTAAAAAAACACTACTTTAAATTCAATGAATTCAATGAATTTAAAGGGTGGGTTAAAAACCGAGCCTCCTCCGTGCTAGTTCCACCAACAATTTGCTGCTAAATAGTTGATACTGAATGGTAGCCTAAATTTCTGGGCAGCATAATCAATTGGGAGTGGTTGTGTTAACATCTCAAAAACTACGCTGCTGGCTACCTCTTCCTCGATATACTTTCTCCATATACTATATACTATCAAATACTTGATATGCTAAGAAAGCACTTTTAAAGTCTTGGAAAACATGAGCCAGTGCTGGTTTAAACTTTCTTGGGTCCCTGGTAAAACATTTCACGATCTTCAATCTATCTTTGTAAACGCCATAATCCCTTGTGGAATACTGAATGCCATGTCCTGGGATCTTTTCCAAACATGTTCTAGACCAGCGGCTCCCAACCTTTCGGCTTGGTGGACTGGCAGTGGAGGAGGAGGGGATGGTTCCTTGTGAGTGGTGGGTTGTGTGCATAAATGTGTGCAATTATATTTGCATGAACATGCACAACTGCATTTGCACAGGCACACGCAACTCTATTTGCGTGAGCAGCGCATGCACAAATACGCACTCTCTCCCACTGCCTGCGCAGCCCTCCTCCGAGCAGGCCGCGGTCCAGTAGGAGGTTGGGGACCCCTATTTTAAACAATATATGATCACATCAAATCAGAAGGTTAACCTTGGATGCCTAAGCCAACATAGAAAGTCAGTTTGGTCTAGTGACTAAGGCACCGGGCTAGAAAGCAGGAGACCATGAGTCTCGCCTTAGCCATGAAAGTTAGCTGGGTGTCCTTGGACCAATCACTCTGTCTCAGTCCAGCTCACCTCATAGGGTTCTTGTAGTGGGGAAAAATAGGAAGAGGGAGAAAAATAGGAGAGAGACTCCGATGCTATGTAGTCACTATACTATGTAGTCTTGATTACAGACCCCTTAATTGGGAATAATGCTGCAGACATCTCAGAATTTACCTTTGCTCTCTTCTCATACTTCTAACGCAAAAAAAAATAAAAAATAGAGAGAAGGGAGTAAAGTCATCCAAAATGCTGGATATTGAATTACAGAGGAGAATTTATAGACCTATTATTTAAATGGGGGAGAGAACTCCTGCTTTGTATAATGCAGAACATATGTCCTTCCCCGGGATCTATCAAGTCTGTTTTGCCTTCTCAGATGCTTCATCCAAGTCAGTTAACTTTTGTTTCACGAAAAATGAAAAATGCCACCAAAGCCAACAATCAAAAACAGGACGAACAAAGAACCAATTATAGACCAGCTCTTACCAACCTGCACTAATTGGAAACCAGCATTCAAGGCATCAGGTTATAAAGACAGGATCCCAGTCAGTGCCTGTGGATTGCACCACCTTGCTTCTGAAAATGCCAGCCATAGTTGCTGGTGGAAAGTTAGGAAATTGTTGCCTGGCCCACAGTTACTAAACCCTGAAGCCTAATACTACTCAACAGATACCGGCTATGAAAGCCTATACCAGTATACAATTTAAATCCATCTTTTCAATGTTGGGGACTGTCTGTCAAGTGAGCTCTCCTAAGGTCTGAAGTAACAGACGAAGCTGCTCAGCCCCCAGTCTCTTGCCTGATCTGAGTCCTGTCAATCAGAAAATGACATTTTGCAGGACTCCGAATGTATGCCTTTTCTGTCATTGCCCCTGTCCTTTGAAGCATCTTCTCATCTAAGGTTAGGTTGGCCTGATCCTGTTGAGTTTTTTGAAACCTCTTAATATCTAGTTATTTTCTTCCAAATGGGGGTTGGGAAATGGATGAGCCCATAATATGTTGATTGGCTGATTGCCCTGTTGCTATTTTAAGGTTTTTATTTTGTGTAATTCTTGCTTTTATTTGGTTATGGTTCTGTTTATTTTTTCTCTCAACTCAGTCACCGAGAGTTATGCTTGCAAGATAGATGACCCTATAAATACACTTAAATAAAGCAATAAATACTTTATTTCACCAAGTCCTAGATGCCTACACAATTTTATTGGCAAGGAAGACCAAAAATCTATCTAGTTCAGGTTGCCAGCAGTAGCAAGTTGTCCATGGTTGTCTAGCATTTCTGGGAAGTGTCATCCTGTTCAATAAACTGTTCTCTATGGGTAAAACCTCCTTCCCATTTGAAGACCAGACCAAACCAGTGACGTGCAGTCAGGGGAGGCAGGGGAGGCGGAGCCTCACCACTCTCGTCATGAAAATAAAAAAGAATTACTCCAGGAAGTCGTGAAAGTGGCTGGGAGAGGCGCGCGGCTTGGTTTAGCCTCCCTGGACATCTCAGCAGCAGCCCCAAGTGTGCCGATCTCGCCATTTTTTACATCGGGCGAGCCCAGGATCCTTGCAAGGGGAATGGGACCACGTGTGCAGGAGGCTCCTCAGCTCCAGCCTCAATCAGCGCAGCCGCGGTCCCCTTCATCTTGCCTCAGGAAGGAGGGGAATGGGACCACGTGTGCAGGGGAAGGGGATCGCGGCTCTGCTAATCTGAGGCTGTGTGCTGAGGAGCCTCCTGTACACGTGGTCCCATTTCCCTTGCAAGGATCACAGGCTCGCCCAATGCAAAAAATGCCTAGGTACCATGTTTCCCCGAAAATACAACCTGTCCTGCACTCACTGACCTAGCGTTATCCCGAAAGCGCTAAGTTACAGGAGCCGGGGGTGGGTGGAGCACTCACGTTGCTTGCCGCCTTCAATATACCGCTAGGTTGGGGAGTGGCGTTCTGTCCGGCCAGAGGGGAGAGTTGCCGGGCGGCTGCTCTCTTGTGAACTGGCTCCCGAAGAGCCGGGCACAGCCTCAGGGGCGAAGTAGCCATGAGGTAACTATGCTCACGAGCAGCCGCCCGGAAAATCCCCTCTCTAGCCGGGAAAAGCGCCATTCACTGACCTGAGCAGCCGCCCGGCAAATCCCCTCTCCAGCCGGGAAAAGCGCCATTCACCAAGCCCTTGCGCAGCTCTCCCAGGCGACCGCCGCTGGCTGCTGCTGCCCGCCGCCGCCCGCCGCTCCGCTCCGTGCATAACTTCCAAACTCCAAAACTTCCAGCATCGCCCGCTCTAGGAGTGCTCTCTATGGTGGGCCGGCTGCTGGAAGACTGTCCGGAAAACTCTCTGTCCAGCAGCCGGCCCACCATAGAGAGCACTCCTAGAGCGGCCGATGCTGGAAGTTTTGGAGTTTGGAAGTTATGCGCGGAGCGGGGTGGCGGCGGGCAGCAGCAGCCAGCAGCGGTCGCCTGGGACAGCTGCGCAAGGGCTTGGTGAATGGCGCTTTTCCCGGCTGGAGAGGGGATTTGCGGGGCGGCTGCTGAGGTCAGTGAATGGCGCTTTTCCCGGCTGGAGAGGGGATTTGCGGGGCGGCTGCTGAGGTCAGTGAATGGCGCTTTTCCCGGCTGGAGAGGGGATTTGCGGGGCGGCTGCTGAGGTCAGTGAATGGCGCTTTTCCCGGCTGGAGAGGGGATTTGCGGGGCGGCTGCTGAGGTCAGTGAATGGCGCTTTTCCCGGCTGGAGAGGGGATTTGCGGGGCGGCTGCTGAGGTCAGTGAATGGCGCTTTTCCCGGCTGGAGAGGGGATTTGCGGGGCGGCTGCTGAGGTCAGTGAATGGCGCTTTTCCCGGCTGGAGAGGGGATTTGCGGGGCGGCTGCTGAGGTCAGTGAATGGCGCTTTTCCCGGCTGGGGAGTTTCCCGGCAACTCTCCCCTCTGGCCGGACAGAACGCCACTCCCCAACCTAGCGGTATACCGAAGGCGGCAAGCAACGTGAGCACTCCCCCCACCCCCGGCTCCTGTAACTTGGCGCTTTCGGGATAACGCTAGGTCAGTGAGCGCAGGACAGGTTGTATTTTTGGGGAAACACGGTACCCAGGCATTTTTTGCATTGGGCGAGCCCGGGATCCTTGCAAGGGGAATGGGACCACGTGTGCAGGCGGCTCCTCAGCGCACAGCCTCAGATTAGCAGAGCCGCAATCCCCTTCCCCTGCACACGTGGTCCCATTCCCCTCCTTCCTGAGGCAAGATGAAGGGGACCGCGGCTGCGCTGATTGAGGCTGGAGCTGAAGAAATTTCTCCGTTTGGGCTGCGCCCCTGCGATCGGAGCAACCACGTGGTTTGATGACGTCACCAGCCTCACCAGTCATAAACGTCACCGCACATCACTGGACCAAACCAAACCACAGATAATATACAATGCTATTCATCCTCGGCCTTGAGTTAGGAATATTGTATGTGATGTAAGTAACAAGAATCATTGAAGTTGAAACAATTGTGTAACAAATAGTTTCTGGAATAAATTTCCCAACTTCACAAATTGTTCCAATACCAAGAAGTTCATCGGTTAGCATATAATGCTAAAAAAAGGGACCCACAGTATAATCCTATCTTTATTCAGAAGCCAACAACTCCAAATCTATAACAAATAATATATAAAGATGGAAGTTTATGCCAGACATAATATTGGTGTGAAAATGCAGGGTGAAAAATCAGCAATTACACATACACTCATAATCTTTCTTTTTGTTTTGTGACTGATGCATATAGATTTAGGCATCAACGTAAGACAATATATATAGTAACATGCAGTTTGGTATAGTGGTTAAAGGCATCAGACTAGGAACTGGGAGACCGTGACTTCTAGCCTCACCTTAGTCATGAAGTCAACTGGGTGACTTTAGGCCAGCCTCTCTGTCAGCCCTAGTTAGAAGGCAATGCCAGGAAAATTGCAGGGACTCATCCAGGCAATTGCCTAGAATCAACACTGATTCAAAGGCATCGCCCAAAAGGCAGTCAGTAATGGAAGGGCACCAGACAGACACATGTTCAAGTGCACTTTCAGCTGTGTAAATTTGGTGAGTAACATTGAGTTAGTAACTCTCAGCCCAATGTACTTCACAGAATTCTCATTGTGGGGACAAGTGGAAAGAAGGCACACTATATATACCACTTTCTGCTCTGGAACAAAAGCCAGGAGTAAATTCTAACAAATACATCTCTAGAAAACAAGAAAGTTAAGTAACAGGATTAGTATCTACTTATGCTGGTCTTGATTTTAAGTTCCTTCATTTAGAAAAGAATGTCCTCGTTAAGTCTCTATTTCCTTCCTAAAAGAAGAAAAGGGAGGAAATATATCACCAGAAGTTGTTTCTTAAATTAGATCAGAACAAGAAAAAACATGCCCTCCCTGGGTAGGATATTTCCAAATCAAATAGACCAACTTAAATGAATCATAAGAAGGTGCTTTTGATTTCTTATGAGCATTCCATTTTAAGGACACCGAAAAAAGAGCATAGAATCAAGTGTGACAAATAAACATTACATGAATCTTGAACCCCACCATAAAGAATGTGTAGATTTATGTACACTACATGCATGTAGATATATGCCTATGTTCCTTATCACAGATTAACAGAAAACTTTCTCACATTTGTTGTCTCAATTTACCAGACAAAACAGGAGGCACTTTTGCATTTTACATAGTCTGGTATGTGCTTTTTCTTAAATAAAGAAGCTTGTTTAATTTACAAGGGCTGTTTACACACTGTATTTGTACAGGTATAATTAGTCGTTATCAGTAAACACAGGACTCGGAAGGGAGGCTTGGCAATTGCCTTCAAACCACAGGTCTTCTTTTTCCCAAGGTTTTATTATTTTTTTAAAGGCTGAATAGGAAAGATAATTTGACATCCCCTGCCTGCGCACACACATACACACATGCCACATTGCCTTATTAATCTCGCCTTCCAGTGTAACAGCATATCATAACCAAGATGGTAGCATGTTTAAAGCTTTTCATGCACCATTTGGCTGTGATCCACTGGCCTTAGGAGGAGAGATAAGTATTTACATCTCTTATCAGTCACAGATGGCTTTTAAAACTCGAGGCTGTCTGGCAGGACTTAAGTTAATGAATAGAAGTGCTTTTATGAAGTAGTGGTATGTACAGACGGAGATGTAACTTCAGTTATTCAAGAGAGTGTAAAATAATATATCTCAAACAGGATTTGAACAACGTAATCTAGTCACTGCAGCATTTATGACTCATTTTGCCACAAAAGAGTTCCTTTTCTGAGTAAAAATGGATTGGAGTGCAGCCTTTTTAAAGCTTTTGGAATTATGCAAGGTTCAAGTTTAAATAGAAATGGAGTGCTTTTCTACGAATACAGCGGCAGGATTTTATTACTGGGAAATGCTTTTTAAAAGAAACTGTGCCAAGACTATATTGTAGCTCCTTTTCACATAATGGAGTGGGGGGAATTTTGTGTAATCACCACAATGCTAAATCGAGTCCGTTTCTGGGAGACAATGACAGAAAAATCAAATGCTAAGGACATAAATCTGAAAACAGTTTATTATTTTGTAGAAATAATTATCATTATTCTGGCATTTTCAAAGACGACCGAATCCTAGGAACAATTTGTGCCATACTGAGGGCCTTAGGAGAGATAGAAAGGGGGAGAAAATGGATTGCAAAAAAACAGAAAACAGAACGAGTTTCTGGATCAGCTCTCTTTTTATATACAGTGCTGTTGAAATTTGTTAAGACCATATGTTAGTCATATTGAGGCAGGCACGGTCTGACTTTATGAATGTTGGCGTGATCCCAGCAAACACTCAAAATCTGATGCATCTCACGATTCGTTGACTAGCGTACTCTGGAACGAGATGTGGGTGGAAGCTAAAGAGGAAAAAATAGATTCAGAAAATGGAGTTTGTTAAAAAGGCCTGGTGGTGCCTCAGACTGTCTGGGAGAAGTCCAGATGTTCATCCAGAGCTGGCTGACTATATATTATTTTAATCAGGCACATTCAAAGATGTCCTATTGAGAAAGAAATGCTGTTCAGATATATGGAGCCTGTGGGTCGAACAGTCTTATGGAATCGGCAAATGAGGATACAGCTGCTCACCCAATTATTTGGGTGAAACATAACTAGCATCATTCAGAAAACGGCTGAGGATCCCCAACTAATCATGCACTCCACCTCCAAGGGGGAAACCCTAGATATGGACTGCTTCGTGAGGACCTAATAATAATTACAGGTAGTCCTCAACTGACGAAAATAATCGAGCCCAAAATTTCTGTTAGCACAGTTGTTGAGTGAATCTGGCTTTCCCCATTGTCAGGGGGTCACAAAAGGAGATCAGGTGACGTTGGGATACTGCAGCCGTCATAAATATGAGTCAGTTACCAAGCATCTGAATTTTGATCGCATCCCCACGGGGATACTGCAATGGTTGTAAGTGTGGAAAACAGTCATAAGTCACCTTTTTCAATGCCTTTGAACAGTCACTAAATAAACTGTTGTTAAGTCGAGGACTACGAGAAATGTGGTGGCATTCACAATGGGACCAGCAGAACATGACTAACTTCCTTCGTGTCTAATTTCTGATCCTCCCCGCGTCTAAACCAAATGTCTGGTCTCTGGCCTTCCATCTTGCGCTGTATGTTAAGACAAAATAAGATAGCCCTCAACTTACAATATGCATTTTGCATTCTAAGTTACAACAACAGTGAAAAATGTGGCTTATGACTGGTCCTTGCACTTACAACCTCTGTAGCTTTCCCATGGTCATGTAATCAGAATTCAGACACGTGGCAACCGGTGTGTGTTTACCATGATGGGAGTGTCCCAGGAACATGTGACCGCCATTTGCGATCTTCTCAGACAGCTTCTGACAAGTCAATGGGGTTCACTTAACAGCTGCAGTGGCTTGCTTAACAACCGTAGCAAAAACAGTCATAAAATCAGGCAGGACTCACTGAACGACCTTGCTTACTGACAGAAATTCCAGCCCTAATTGCAGTTGTAAGTCTACCTGTATATACATTTTAAATATACAACTTAGTGCAAATGAGACCCGCAATTATAGTGGGGATACAATCAATACTCTGGGCTTCAATGGGTATCTCTTTATAGTGCTATTTGTTATAAGTTGAGGTAGTCCTCAACTTATAACAGTTCACTTAGTGATTGTTCAAAGTTACAACAGCACTGAAAAAAGTGACTTGTGACTGGTTTTCACATTTAAAATTGTTGCCGATTCCCCATGGTCATCTGATCAAAATTCAGATGCTTGGCAACTGATTCATATTTACGATGATTGCAATGGCCCAGGGTCATGTGATCCTCTTTTGCGACCTTTTGACAAGCAAAGTCAATGGGAAAACCAGATTCACAGAACAGCCATGTTACTAACTTAACAGCTGCATTGACTCACTTAACAATTGTGGTAAGAAAGGTTGCAAAGTGGAGCAAAATTCACTTAACAAATGCCTCGGTTATCAACAGAAATGTTGGGTTTAATTATGGTCCTAAGTCAAGGGCTACCTATAGAGATGGATTGCTCAGAAGTGAAAACAAACAATTCATAGAAGATGGCCAAAGTTCTCCAGGACTTCTAGAAAGAATAGGTGGCAACCATACTGAGGAAGACATTTAGAAAGTCCACCTTGCCACATTCTTTAACTTACCAGTCTACAGTTGATAAACAGCATCAAGGGAGAGCAACAGAAGTAAAAACAGACTGAGTTTATGCTCTAGTAACGACAACTTGTGATTCTAAGGGGTTGAAGCCTGGTTTGGGGCCAATAGGTCTGTCCTGGACTCACTAATCCATAACCCAGTGGTTCAATGGAAAGGTTTCCAAGTTCTGGGGACAGAACAAAGTCAATTTCCCCAAAAGTTGGGAGACACATCCAAGAATTATTGGCAGATGTGTATTTTCCTGCAAGCAGAGGCATGGGAGAGCTTTGGGGAAGTTCCTTAGCATATATGAAAGATGCAGTTTTCTTTGCATGCTTGGGATTTATAGAATAGAATAGAATAATTGAGTTGGAAGGGACCTTGGAGGTCTTCTAGCCCAACCCCCTGTTAAGCAGGAAACCCTATACCACTTTAGACAAATAGTTATCCAACATCTTCTTAAAAACTTCCAGTGTTGGAGCATTCACAACTTCTGGAGGCAAGTTGTTCCATTGATTAATTGTTCTAACTGTCAGGAAATCTCTCCTTAGTTCTAAGTTCTCTTCTCTCCTTGATTAGTTTCCACCCATTGCTTCTTGACCTACCCTCAGGTGCTTTGGAGAATAGTTTGACTCTTTCTTCTTTATGGCATTCCCTGAGATATTGGAACACTGCTATCATGTCACCCCTAGTCCTTCTTTTCATTAAACTAAATATTACCAGTTCCTGCAATCATTCATGTTTTAGCCTCCAGTCCCCTAATTATCTGTGTTGCTCTTCTCTGCACCCTTTCTAGAGTCTCCACATCTTTTTTACATCGTGGCGACCAAAACTGGATACAGTATTCCAAGTGTAGCCTTGCCAAGGCATTATAAAGTGGTATTAACACTTCACTTGATCTTGATTCTATCCTTCTGTTTATGCAGCCTAGAACTGTGTTGTTGTTTTTTGCAGCTGCTGCACACTGCTGGCTCATATTTAAATGGTTGTCCACTAATTATGATTAACCTTTTTTTTTTTAGAAATCTCTACTCTTCCAGAAACAGTCTTAACAAAATTTCTTATCCAAAATGTTAGGAGTGCAGTATTGCACATGTCAGAGCTGATACTCAATCAGATATGGCTCAAGACTGGTTCCTGGTAGTCTTTATTTTTTAAAAAAGTAGGAATAAGAACAAAAGGGCTTCAGGCTAGCTTCAATACCCTTTCCTGACCAGTCTTTAAACAGACAACAGCCTACAACCATTGCAAGGGGGAATGAACATGTGTTGCTTTTGCCTCATTAAAAAAAAAGGAAAGGAAAACGCATTGTTAACTCCCTAAAATGCATTGAACAGACATAAAGCAGAACTTCCTGTTTCAGGCAGATAAGTTCTCCTCTTGGGGCTTTCGCTGCCTGTTTCTGCTAAGGCTATGTCCTTATCTAGTCACCCGATAAGTCTCGGTTTTGCCCTGTTTTGCTTCATGTTATTCATTCTTCAGGTAGGTAATGAGGACAAGGAAAGAAAGTAGCCCATTATAGTAGATTAGAGTGTTGGGAAACAGGAAGAGAGATGGAATATCTATCTCTATGGTGGGTGTGTAGATAAAACAAAATGAGGTGATAGAGAGGTTCTCCCTTCCGTTTCTTTCTGATGACCCACATACAAAAAAGACACATTACAGATGTAAACTGGCAGTTAACACTCCTTTCTTTATCCCAGAAAGCTGAAGACCACAGTTGTCAAAATAAAGAAAGGGGTAACATATCTGTAGTAACAAAAGCTACCATTCCTAGGCTGTTATTTTTCTCAATAAACAATAGGAATTCCAGAAGGTAAAATCATTGCAATGTCCCCATGCAGAGAGAGTTTCTCTTGCAAAAAAAAAAGTGTCTTTTTTAATAGGAAAGCAAAGCCATTTCTAGGATGGCAATTAACACAACTCCCAAGGAAACCCAAGCAGGTGCCACAGGTTTCTTGCCCAGTCTACAAGAAATCCCAGATTATATGTGTTTAGGATGCCCAGAAATCATATTTGAAAGAAAGTTTCCTGTTTACATAATAGTGGATAATCTTTGGTCACAGTACTGCAAGCAGCCCCTAAATTTAAGGGTGGCAAAAGGTCTTCTCCCCAAAGGAATTAAAAGTAAAATTGTAGTGTTTTCCACCCATATTAAAGCTCCATCTACATCACTGTTCAACCCTGTAGAGATCACAGCCCACAAAATAATGAAGGGGAAATTCCTGTCATTCAAAGCCTTCCTCGCTCATGGTAGATATTTTGGATAGATCGGGACTCTCAGTGGTGGCCTAGTTTTAAACTTTACTAAGCGTGCCAAAGACCGTAATAAAAGAATTTTATTTGAATTGAATTGCATAAAATAGAAGCACACAAACAACAAGAAACCCTGATTTATTTATTGTTTACCTAGGAAAAGAGAGAGGGTGTAATGAAGTTGTAACCTGTTCAATGTATAATATATACCCCCCCTCCCCAATGAGGTTCAGAGTTGGGGAATATTAAGAATTGTTAAATAGCTAATGGGATGCTGAACTTCTCTGATGCATTGTGATTCAGTTCAGACAAAAAAATTGTGTCTGTTGCAAACAAAATAAAATTGCAGGAATGAGTATTTGACAACGGAAAGTTGATTTTCTTGGTGCCACTGATAATAACAGATTTAATGTAGATATTCTATCCCTAAAAACTTATTTTGAGGGACGCTGTGGCTCAATGGCTAAGACCAGCACCTTGTCAATCAGAAAGGTCAGCAGTTCAGTGGTTCGAATCCCTAGCGCTGCGTAACGGAGTGAGCTCCCATTACTTGTCCCAGCTTCTGCCAACCTAGCAGTTCAAAAACACATAAAAATGCAAGTAGAAAAATAGGGACCACCTTTGGTGGGAAGGTAACAGTGTTCCGTGCATCTTTGGTTTTTAGTCATGCCAGCCACGACCATGGAGACATCTTCGGACAGCGCTGGTTCTTTGGCTTTGAAACAGAGATGAGCACTGCCCCCTAGAATTGGGAACAACTAGTACATATGTGCGAGGGGAACCTTTACCTTTACCTTTAAAAACTTATCTTGTGAAGATGACGGTTTCTTTCTGGAAGGGTTATTTGTTTGCTTGTGGTATTTTTATCCCAGCATAATTTACAGTGCTTTCAAGCTATTTCTGCTAACTGAGAACCCGGTGGGGGGGATTAGAAACATTAGTACAAATTTAAAATGTATCCAAGAATTATGCTTTATGTCCAAAGTCCATTTCCAATAGGAATTATATTGGACAGGTTTTGAGGAATTGAAATTAAGCAAAAGGTTGCCCTGGAAATCTTGAGTTTGGGATTTAAATTAACTCCTATAATGGAGTTAACATTCAGAAATGTATTTATTTATTTATTTAGCCTATTGCACTGTGTACATTTTCAGATGTTAGTTCGGATGATATTCTAAGAGCACATTGTTGAGAACCCACATAAGGATGATGCAAACATATAGCAATTCTGACTAATTCAACAAAATATAGGCTGCTGCCCCTCTTGTTTCGCCCTTCCATATGGTGCTGAAGGCCAACCTCAGTGCTATACACAGAAAGGATAAATTCATGTTTGTGTAAGCAAATATTAAGACAGCATTCACCACAGAGATCCAACAAGGTAATCATCACAGCAAAAAATTAAGTGCAGTTTGTACTTGGTGACAGTCATCTTTGTAGGACCCCTCATGTGTGTGTTTTCTCTCAAGGGGGCCTGTCTGCATCCAATACTGAATTATCTAAATTGTTCAAGTATTAAACAGCCGGGACAATAATGCCACCCTCTCTGAAATCAGAGGGGGGGGGGGAATAAGGCATGTTTTTCCTGCTTATTTTTTCATAAGTATTCACGCTACATACATCTGCCAGCTTGTTTAAAAAGAAAAAAATGTGTTTTAAGGCTTGCAGGTGTGATTCATGGGGAGAACATCTGTACCGCTGAGCAACTAACAAAGTTAAAGACAGAGAAAGCTGGCACATCAGCTGCTAAAACTTTCAGCTGTTGTGCAGCCTTGCGTTGCTTTCCAAATTCAGATTAAGAATATACTGCTTGGAGACAAGGCTGTATCTCCAGCTGCACATTCCTAGCTTCTGCGATGTGCTCTGGACATTTGTTAACAGTTTTCTTCACACAGAGAATTGTTCAACCCTTTTTTGCAGTGTTTTTAGTTGCTTTTTCGTTTATTTTTTTTTCTAAACTTGGACGAGGGGCCTCCTATCTTTTGAGAGAGACTTGCTGTTGAAATGAAAGATGGAAGCAGAAGTTTTAAAACGTTTTTTTATATAAAAGCAAATCTAAAATGTAGAGTGTATATAGCCCCCTATTTTTCCCCCACTGATCCATGCAACTCACTTTTACAGTATGCTTAGAGTGCCTGATCCACAAAGAAAGTTCCTTTGTACAAACCTTGTTAAACTGTGAAATTTTAACACTGCCATGCCATGCTAGGAATTCCAGTGGATTCTTGTAGGCAATGAGTTCATCAGCATTTCTTGGACAAATGTACAGATGGGAATACAATGCAAATGTCACACTTTTCTGAACATCGCGTTACAGTTCTCAATAGTGTAAATATCTCAAAATATGCATTAAGCATATGTTTTCAGAGAAAATACATATTGCATTGCATATTGAAAATGTTTATTAGGATACATTTTGTTAGCAGATTAAATTGTTAATTGCAGATTAATACAAAAACAGTTACAGGTAAAAAATGATTTACCATAGTTTAGTTTATCTCTCTTTTATCTGGCAACATTTACATTTGTCTTTGTTTCAGTGAGTTGAATTAATTGTTTCTCCAATTCAATTTAGCAGTTCCTTGGTGTAGGGATTTTGAAATATAGTCAAACTGGCATTCACACACACACACACACACACACACACACACACGTGATAAGTTTATCTAAATCAGTGGGTCTCAACCTTCCTAATGCCGCAACCCTTTAATACAGGTGACCCCCAACCATAAAATTGTTTTATGATTTCCGTATTTCTTCGAAAATATGTGTTTTCCGATTGTCTTAGGCGACCCCTCTGAAAGGGTCGTTCGACCCCCAAAGGGGTCCCGACCCACAGGTTGAGAACCACTGATCTAAATGAATGAATAAAATTGTTTCAGGGTTTTCATATTATTGAGATCTTCCTTTCACTGAACTGTACAGCTTTAGCATCCAAACAGTTCTGAGACGGGTCATATAAATTCAACAAGTACAATCTTAAAGGATGGAAGGAGCCTAGGTGTATTCCAAACTGAGGCCTGTAGCAGCTTGAAACAGGATGGGAGGGGAAAAAATGGCTCCAAAAATTTGACTCACATTTGATTTATAAAGCAGTCTTTATCATTTTTGAAGGCAAACATCTGCCTGGATCCTGGGATATGAGAAAGGCACAAAGTAGATATTCTTATACAGCTGGTAACCAGGTTAAAAGCAGTAAGAAAAATGCAAATGCATGGGAAAACTTTTAAGTTTCATCTGCACCGTGCTATTCCAATAAGCTTTGAGAATATATCAGTCCCTGGAGGCAATGAAATACTGTTTTTGCAGGATTCCTTTATCTAGTATATTAGCCCAGACTTTTAAATAGATGTGAAGGGCATTAACCATTCAGAAAGTAAAGAGATTTTGGGGATGTCAACAGTCCCAAGAGTGTTTGGAATGTCAACTTAAAACTGTCATTCCTCAATATTGGAACTTTGATGCTCATCTTGAACTTATTTTTAACAGTGTTTGCTAATAAAGTTTCTTACAGTCTTTAGGAGCCCTATTTTATTTTTGGGGAGTGCTTCCTTACAGAGATTAGTTTTCTCTACTGTTGAAACCAAGGTTACTCACAGGATATCGTAAAAAAAATCAAGATGGGAGCCACAATGGTATGATTGAAGGTTCTTCTGTTTTATAATGCAATGCACATTAAAAAGTAACTATGATCAAATTATCATGGCCATCAAGGTGACTTTTTTGACCTATAGACACTCCTGATTAAAGCTATTCCTAACCATATTTTGAGCTGTTTTTTGGTAAGTTCTTATTTATAGTTTTGAACAGGTTTAGAAAAATAGTTTTATTCTCCTTTGGCTATGATAGTTTGGGTTCCAGCGGGAACCGGGGGGGCAGAGGCAAAGGTGATCGTGTTGCTTGGTGCTTTCAGGATACTGCTAGTTGGTGAGCAGCGCTGTGCCCAGCTGAAGAGGGGGGTTGCCGGGTGGCTGCTCTCTTGCGAGCGGGCTCCCAAAGAGCCGGGCACAGCCTCATGGGTGAATGGCTATGTTGCACTGTCGCAGCAGCGCAACACTACAGCCATGAAGTGACCACATTCACGAGCAGCTACCCGGCAAACCCCCTTTCCATCTGGGCACAGTGCCATTCACTGACGTAAGAGTATCAGCAAGCCACGTGGGCCAGCTGCCAGCAGAGCGTACAACCATAGAGCATACGCCCAGAGCAGCCACTGTTGGAAGACTCAGTTTGGAAGCCGCCAAAAAAAGCCATGCTGGGATGGCGGCGGCGGCAGCAGAGGTGCTGGGCCAGGGAATCGTGAGGCTGGGAGGCGCGTGAGCCGTGCAGAGCGCAATTCACTGGCATTTCGAAGGCAAATTATTTTTTTTTGAAATCTCCCCAAACATTGCTAAACATTGTCTAGCCCACTGAAGCCTTCAAGAGGCAGTTTTTCAGATTCACTTTTTTTCTGTAAATTTAGTCAAAACTGAATATTTTCAGTTAGGATGTTTGAAATGTTTGGAAATCAATAATAGTGTTGTTTTGTTAGATCTAACCAAAATAAATCTTTATTCAGTTCAATGTGGCTTA
This sequence comes from Natrix helvetica, assembly GCF_964273705.1. NCBI lineage: Eukaryota > Metazoa > Chordata > Lepidosauria > Squamata > Natricidae > Natrix > Natrix helvetica. Next base: position 80,957,953 of record NC_138552.1, read on the forward strand.
TTCTTCAGGAAACGAATATAATTTGTAAGCTAAATCAGAATCATTGCCCTTGTCTGGAAACAAATCTCGGTTTTTAACAATTATGATAATCTGACAAAATTAACCCTAATGGGACAAAGCAATGGTGCAATTCATCCGGTTCTATCTGGTTCGGGAGAACTAGTAGCGGTGGCAGCCAGAGGCAGCACCCACCCACCTGGACATCATCACGTCCTGTTTTTGATGTTATGCGCATACGTGGAAGATCCTGCACATACGCGGAGGTGGCACATGCAATCGAAGCGAACGTGAGCGTGCTCACATTTGCAAACCGGTAGCAAAGGTAAGTTGATTTCACCCCTGAGATAAAAGTAAAGCCCAAGCAATATGTATTTAAAATAATGAAAAATCCAAATGAATTATATATTTTTATAATGAACCGTTATGCTGTGGTGTTAGAAATGTTACAGAAATAACCTAAAGAGTTTTCTACTTTTCCCTTTTTATTGCTTCAGGAAAGAGACAGACCTTTGTCGTTCAAAGCCGTAGATGTGAGTCAGGACTATTTCATTAACATCTTGTTTTTAGGAGTGCATCTGATTTTATACATATAAAATTTGGAAGGTATTGTTTGAATGGAATAAATTTTTAAAAATCCATCTAAAATACAGAAATGTTGCAATATCTGGAAGAAAAGTGAGTATTTTGTGCAAATTTTGAGTAGTTGCCATTTGCTTTTGGATGCTACATTTACCTCCCATACCATATAATTTCAATTTAAATGGGATTATTTGATTTTGGGCATTTCTAAATCATGGTGGTATAAAATATAGGCTAAAGATTTCAAGAATACAGATCTTTCACAGAAGCCTAGGCTTTGTCTAATGCCTAGCTTGTAACAGTTAAAGTTAAATATTCACTACTGTAATTCATTCTTCTTCTAGGAACAATAGGAAGAATTGTTTTATGGAAATGGGTGGCTTCGTAGCTGTAAAAAAGATGTTGAGATTGACAGCTCCATACAAGGCCTCCATGTTCAGGTTCAATCGGGCCAAAGTTGGCTGCAGGTCTTTCTGGCTTATTCAAATTGGGCAATGGGTGAGATCAGAAGCAAAGAACATGAGCAAGGGCTACCACTTCTGGCTTACAAAAATCTGAACTATCACCAAATGTTAGCAGAATTAGTCAAGACTTCTGGAGTCCAGAAATGAGTTCTAACAAAAGACATTTTTATGGGAAGATTAATACACCAACATTCAAAGGAAAACTATAAAATATGATACAAGAGGCTGATATACAGGTAGTGCACTAAGCAGCCAGAAGTCAGAATTAAAAAGCTTTGTATTCAGTAATTCAAAGACCCATCCAAGCCTCAATTTGCCACACTATTCTTAAGAGCAACCTTTATTCAAAAGGAAACTCTACTTTTCCATAAAGTAGGCTTGTCCATTCCTATATCTGCATCCCCTGTAACTAAGTACTTTCTCAACTTCTAGCTCAAGAGATACAAGAACTTCATAAAGGCCAAAATGCCAAACCTTGAGAACTTCTCTTTAGGGATTGGGATTGACTGTCACTTTCTCAACTCATGCCAGCTGCTTCCCAGATCCAGATTTTGGTTTTTTCCCTTTCCTTCCTTCCTCCCTTTACTTCCTTCCTTTGTATTTACCAAAATCATAAACCACCCATCTCCCTCACAGGGACTCCAGTCTTCTATTCATAGAACATAACATTCCATGGATCCCCATATATTTTAAAAGATAAATACAGCAACTGCCAGAATATAGGAAAGGGATGCAACAAGAATATCAGCAAATGTTTAATTTTTATTTATAAGTTACTATGAGCTACATGAAGGCTTTTTGAATTTATATTTACTCCTGACTGCATTGAACATATGTTAATTTAAAAAGGCAGGATAAAAATCTAATAATTCTTAATCAACTTGTTCTTAGTCAAGTTGTTATGCACATTTATAGGGTAATTACACCCTTAGAAAGATTACAGTAAAGTATGCACAGCTGTTAACACATACACTAAAACCAAACATTTGCTTTGTTTTTGGTATTGACTTTAATACCATATATTGGAATGTCTCAAGTGTCTCAACTTTTCATTTTAAGATCATTGTTAGATCAAGGTGACCTTGATCTTATACAATAAATGCTATACATTATAATAGCCTCAGGCTGGAAATCTACAAAAAAAAACATAAGCCAATGTGAGAATGTCTCAACTTTGTTTTTTATTGGTCCGTTAATGCTTCTCTAGGAGTCATGTGGCTGAATTTTCTAGGCATTCATGCTCATAGAAAGCTGTCATTCCTTTTTTCAAGGATGGCACAAAAGCATTTGGGCTGCCTCGTTTGCACAGCAGCAAACTTAAATGATCCCTTTGGAGACACAAAACCTCCCGTGTCTGGATATTCACTCATTGTGCAGGCTGCTTGGGAAATTCTGGGAGTTGAAGTCCACACATCTTAAAAATTGCCAAGTTTGAGAGATTTTACAATAGTTCATGTGGAAAAGCATTCAAGGGTGCACATCTCTACCTTCAACAAAGACACACATGGAACAATCCTGCAACCTACTTTGTCAGTTTTAACTCAGGCAAAGTTGCTGAAAAGTGTACACAAAGTGAAGTCCTCTGGCCCAGGTTAATAATCAAAAGTTCATCTAAAATAAAGAAGTGACATTTTTCAGGATTGAATTAAAAAGAAGTAAACCAACCCTCGGTTTCAGTGAGTGCTAGGTTTTTTGCTACCTGAACACCAGGTTCACACATACATGCTTGGCCTGGATGACATTTGCAAGTTGACTTAGACTCTGAATGAGCCATTCTAAATCAGATGTCATCCCATTGTCAGTCAAAAGTGAAGGATTCAGTAATGCAACAAGGAAGATTCAAATAATACATTGAGCACATTGAGCAAATTGAATCTTGCAAATACACTACCACGTAGATGTTAAAGCTGTTTGTTTTTTTCTAAAACATGTACCAAAACTCCCTTTTCTTTCTACTAATCTTAATATGCCAATTTACTAATAAAATTGTGTTTTTTGTCCCCTTGGGGAACAACAGTTACAAAAAAGTTACTGACATTCCACACCTGAGAAGGAAACGCGGGGAACTTTTAGCACGATCCTCTTTTTGCACAGGCCACTGTGCTCAGATTTCAAATTGTAAACTTAAGAGCCGCAGCATGAGGCTAACAAGGCGGCCTCTGCCTCGAAAGCCATGTCTAAAGAGAGTCAGCTGTTACCTGAAAGTCAAACGCCCTCAGCCCTGGAAAAAACAGGTCTGATTTATGCAAAAAGCGCGGCGTCTCCAAGGCCAAACGAAACGCGCGCAACGGGGTCGGGGAGTCGATGCGGATTAGGGCCACGCGGGACTCAAGGAAAGAAGAAAAGAAAAGAAAAAGAAGGGAAAGGGGCAGAAGGTTTCCCGCCCCTCCTAAATCCTTTAACGTCCTCTTCTCAGCATAGCGGGCCTACGTGAGCCTCGCTGGGAAAACTTCAATAAGCGGCTCGGCTTGCGTAACGTGATTTGGCAAACTCTAGGCGAGGCGGCCCGCTCCTCCACGGCCCACGTATGCTTCGAGTAAGCAGCCGCATCTCTGCTTTTCGAAGCCTGTCTCGTAAACTCCCTCCATCCCTCCCCCTCTTCATTTATTCGTCTATTTATTCCTTCCTTCGTTTCTTCTTTTCCTTCAGAACCGAGCGGGTTGGGAGCCAGTCTCGGCTTGTTTCCTTCAGATACAACCCGACGCCGGGTGAAAATGAGAGCGCGCGGCGAGGAAGAGGAGCCGGAGAGGGAAGAGGCCAGATGTCGAGATCTCTGGTCTACCTCCTGCTTCTTCTTCCCTCTTTCCCTGGCCGGCTCCTCTTTCTCGCGAATGGGGAAATTGCGGGGGTTGGAAGCAGCCCCAAGAAAGAGGAGGCGAGAGTGGGAGGATAAGATGTCTGCTTATGATTATGAGGTGAACTCTGAACGTTTCTTATTATTCCAGCTAATGCTTCGTGGAGTCTCCGAGTTTTAAAGGCGATACTGAAGGAGGCAGTTCTTTCCTTCTTCCACTGGAAAGAAAAAGCTACATTATTTTTATAATATATACATATCCAATATGTATTAATGCATTATATTAATATTAGATTACAATATTATATACAAATATGTGTGTATGTACATATACACACATACATATACATATAGAGCCTAATAAATGGGGGGTGGTGTATGTATGTACAAATACATGTGTATGTACATAATACCTGTACATACATATACATATAAAGCCAATTGATGGGTGTGTGTGCGCATACACACACAAACACACATCAACAACTTAAATTAGATCTATATGTATGTACCAGTATGTGTACATGCACACATATTTACACATACATGCATACACATAAACACACATACATAGATTTGGATAAAAATGCACCCATTATTTTACACATATTTTACACATACATATATTGCAGATTAGATTAGTATTAGATTATAATATCCATTCTGCTTTTAAAGGAGTCTTATGCACGCTCCAGTTCTTGCCAAGGCACGAATAGCCTCTCCAGAGGACAGTTACTTCAAGACCAGTCAAGCCATGGCACGGCCTCCATTTTTGATTTACGGGTTTTCCCTCAGCCAGTCTTGTTCAGCTTTTGCAAGGCAATAAGAAACCACTTACAGATCCCTGCTAGTTGGGTTAAAATGAGAATATGGCTTCCCACAGCCAGTGAAAAAAGTCAAAGAATGGGTCAAACACTATATTTGAAGAAAAAAAAAACTTTACTTGTTCATGCTGTTTGTTTTCTGGATTTGGTTGCTGAGTTGACTTCTGGGCTTAATTTCACAGAAAGTTGCAGAATGCTGTCCACACTGGGGATTAATTGCAGTGCTTGAAATGGTTTATGTAAGTTTCTTCTGTCGTCCCGTCTCCCACCCCCCACCCCCCCTTAATCTTTCCTTCCTTCATTTTGCACTCATGCAAACATTTGGTGGATGGAATGAAACACACATTTCTTTTGCACAACTGTGCACCTTTTTATTGTTGCACTTGAATGCTCGAGGCACAAAATCCTGGAGTATTGCAAGTATGCCTAAGGTTTTAGTGCGATGTCATTTTACCCTGAAATTCCCACAGTAAGAGAATGCCAGCATATTTATAACTAAAATTGAGAATTATAAAATCACAAGTCTTCATACTGTTTTTTTTTTTAAGATAGATTGGCACTTGTTGCTAAGATCACAAGAACTATGACAGAAAATTTGTCATACTTTATTTTCCTCTGGAGCACCCACTCACACTTCTGTGGGATGAGGGTTAGCAAATACCACACATTCTGGAAGTGCAAAATATCAATATAATGCTGATTGTGCAGAGTGAAATCTTTTTAAAGATATATTCTTCCCCTGCTAATAAAGCATCTACTTCTGAATTGATAGTGAAATATTCCTAAACCTTTGAATGGGAACAGTGAACAGAGACATCAAGATTTCATATTCTGGAATGGTGTTATTAAAAAATAAAATAGGAAAATATAGTACTTTACTAGTTTGTTTGGTTTTGTGGTTAGAGAGACTGGGATAGTAAGATCTCAGTTCCAATCCCACCACAACTTGCAGCCATTCACTGTCTCATCTCAACTGGAGAGGGATCTTATTGGGCTAAAATCGGGGTGTGGGGGTGGGGGGAATGTCAGAGTCCCGAAGAGTCACACATTATTCAGTGATAAATCAATGTCTTTTTAGGTCCTTTCTTTGTGGTTTTCTGCATTGCTTTTAACCTTTCGTCGTAATTTCATCTAAGATCTTTTATACAAGCCACACCATCCCAATTTTGGAACAAGGAAGAGGATCCATAAAAATACAAATAACAGAAACATCCACAGATGGGAAAATCAGTCTATTTCTGACTGGTGTCACTTTTGCATGCATCAGTCTGCTCTATCTCACTGCCACATTAATCTGCTATTTAGTTTTAAGTGACAGCCATCAAAATGTCACCAAAGAAGGTGCGAGGTACGCAGTTCTCCAGGCACTCTTCATCATGCTGGATACTGAGCATGGCTGGGGGTGGGGAAAAGCAGGAAGAGATAACAACAACAATAACAATCCTTCCTTGCTGTTGAAGGAGCATAGCTAGCATTCAGCCGCAATTTTTTTTTATTTTGAGTTTTAAATAAGGTCTAGGGAATTCTTGCAAGGAAATTGAAATAAAGAGAATTTCTCTGTGTGTAGATCTGATTGAATTTATCATGGAACTGTCAAGGAAGATAACTTTTAAAAAAATAAAATTTATATTCAGTTGGTGAAAAACCCTTGTCTTTTAATTTTAGGATCTTAATTCTGATAAGCAGTTGTAAACATGTAGGCTACAATTAAGAACCCAGAGTCTGCTGTTGTGTTATATTTTTGTTTTCATTTTTGTCTTTTTTAAAGATAATTTTAGAAATGTTACTTGAAAATAGCATGTACTTGAGTGGATCTCTAAAAAGAGAGATGACCTAAAGGTAAAGGTTCCTATCGCTCGCACATATGTGCTAGTCATTTCTGACTCTAGGGGGTGGTGCTCATCTCTGTTTCAAAACCGAAGAGTCAGCACTATCTGAAGACGTCTTCATGGTCATGTGGCTGGCATGACTAAACACTTGCATTTTTACATGCTTTCGAACTGCTAGGTTGGCAGAAGCTGGGACAAGTAGCAGAAGCTCGCTCTGTTACGAGGCGCTAGGGATTCGAACTGCCAACCTTTCTGATTGACAAGCTCAGCTTCTTAGCCACTGAGCCACCACATCCCAAGCCTACACTGATGCAAATCAGGCAACTTAAAATTATTGATGGTTTAATTTAGCTTCATTTTGTTTTTAATTGACAAAAACATTCTACAAAGTACTATGTTCTCTTTTCTGGATTTCTTTCACCCTGATATTTTAATTCCAATCACAACAACTCTGTTGTCAGCCAGTAAAAACAGTCAGGAATGGTTCATGAACCAGCCCGCTTTTTTCTCTGCCAGTAAACTTTGGGAAGCTTCTGTTCAGATCTATGATACTGTGTTTCTTCCTTTCAGTGCCAAATAAAATACAGTTAATTAAGTCTTCAAATTATGCAAGACTCACACTTTCACTACACAACCATCCTGCAGCATGGATAATATAAAAAATATCAAGCAGGAGGGAATCACAATTTAGTCTGGATCCACAGCACTATTGTAAGTCTATAATTATTTAAACCTACCCTATGGATTAATTATTGAAAATGTCACAATGGCTAACCTCTCATAATTTTATATTTTGCTATCATTTGCATTTACCGTATTTATCGGTCCTAACATTGTAATAGTTTTATTTTGCACGTCTTTTATAATGCCATTTATCTTTATTAAGCACATTTTAATAGTCTTGTATTATTTGTATAAGGTGAAATAACCATTATTTAGTTAGTTACAGTATTTATCATCATAGGTATGATGGTAAACAGCTTATTGGGTTGCATAAAATGAACCAACCTCCAACACTCCCATATTCTCTCATAATGTAATTCTGACCAGATTTATATTGCAAGTGGACCTGCAATATAAATTTGGCCAGTTACATTATGGGTGAAAATGCTTTTTTGGTTCATTTTTTGAACCAGAGTCAATATGCTTTTTCAGTTCATATTTTAAACCAGGTTGTTGAAGGCCACTCCATAAGCTACTCAGTAAACTACAACTAGACCCTAGGAAAAATAGTATATAACAAGGGCCTTGGATTTAGTGGAAGGAAAACATGAAAACCTAAGATGATATATAGAGGAGATATTGTATCAGAAGGTCAAGATTAATGTGGGCCATAATTGCCTGATCAAATGTAGTAAGTGAGTCACACAACCACAGGATCTGTTTGGAAGCCAGAAAGTAATTCCGGTTCGGTGGCAAACTGGGTGTGTTCCTTTATTATTTTGCAATTAATGTTTAATTACCACTATTTATACAAAGTTTCATAGCACTCCATCATATCAGTGCAGAGTCAATATGGTACATTGGTTAAAGGTTAGAAGAAGCTTCTTTAATGAAAAGCTGAACATCTTCAGAGAAAAACAAGGAAGTCCCGTTGCCTCTTGAAAAAGCACCTTTGGGACAACCATGACCTGGATGATTGATAATTTTCATAGACATTAAAGGTTAGAAGAAAGTCTGGGGAGATCCAGGATGAGGTCAAATTTTCATTTGGCCATGGACCTTTGCTTGATAGTCTTAGGTAAGTAACCATCTTTCAATTTATTCTGGATAGTGATAAGAGACTAAGAAATTGCTTAAGTGAAAAAAAATCACAAAATGCTAAAAGGTTTTGCAAAATGTAATAAGAATGAAGTAGGTTGCTGTTCATTAGCCCTATCTTGACAGAGAGTACCTTCATCTTGTACATTAATATTGAATAGAATTGCAGGACTACCCAAGGGTTTACATTTATTCCTTGTTGTATTATTTCCATTGGAGTTTTAATTCTATTGTGCACTTTCACCCATAATAGCACCCCACCCCATTCCCCAGCACTCTCCCAGGGCTGGTGTTACATTCTTGGTGAGGAGAGGCCCTGTGTTTTGCAAACTTAAGGCATCCTCTTCTGCACTTAAAACTCCTAAAGACCATTTCCAAATAGGCCCTGGCCCTATCTATTTTATGAATGTGGTCCTTGCTGTGTCCTTCAAAGCTTGCCTGGTCTTCAAGGTGAAGAGAAGTTGTGCGTTCCTGCTAGACAACATGGGTAGAGGAACCGCATGGCTAAGCCAAAAACATTTTCCAGCAGTAGAATTAAATACAACTTCTCAAGGAGATTTTGTTTCTGTCCCTAAGCTAAAGTTGCCCAAACCAATGAGCCTGTCATTTCCTGTTCTTCAAACTGGGGAAATGTTTCCCACTCCATGTAATAATTAGTGTGGAGCAAAAAAAAAAAAAGCTATAATTGTACAGCTTTCGTAATTACCAAGAGGCATCAATTGATGTGTTTCCTTGTTTATCTACAGGCTGATACCAGCCTCCAGCATGATACACGAGCTGCGTAACTAACACCAAGTGACAAATAGGCAGGAAGACAATTTGATGATGATTTCATTGCAAATGCCGGAAATTGGCTAGAAGCATGAGTATCTGTGGGAATTTTACTCAGGGCAAAAGAAAACATGTTTAGTTCTATAATATATATTATATATATAGTTTGGATTTTCTGTATTTTTGCACATCTTTCCCATTGAATAGTATCTGTAAACTGGGCTGATTTGGAATGGTCATCTTTATGTAAATCTCACAAACATTCCTTTCCTTTATCACAGTGAATTAGAAACAGACAGTTCTTGGAAGCATATCATGTTTTCCCAAAATAAATCTCTAAAACAATGATATATATTCTGGAAAATCTGTGGGGCTCCATCAATTGGAGTAACGATTTTGAATGGAAGATTTGAGACAATAGTAGTTTTTTTTTTGGGGGGGGGGGTAAGTGGGATTATTATTGGGATCAGGGATTATAGTGGTTTTCATGTTTTTAATCCCTGGGTGCAAATCGCCTGAGTTATAAAATATTCTTAAGGATGTTCAGCCTATCAACATTACTCCAGAACCGCAACTGAAAATCATCCTGGAAGTTGCAAAGAATCCAGAATTGCATCCAGGGCTTTGCAAACATTTCTTGGGGTGAACATCCAGACTTCTGGAGGAAAGTTTTATCTTCATGGATGAGTAACAAAGGGAAATGTATATAACAATGGAGAAATTTACAGCAAAATAAACATGTTCAGAAAAATGCATTTTTAAGCTTTAAAATACTACAAAGTACTTTATAGTACTATATAGTACTATAAAGCAAACTCTTATATTTACTTGCACCTTTTTTGTGCAGACATATGATTGTCCAAGCACAGTTACCACAAAAGACTAGAAAAGTGATGGCGAACCTTTTCGGCACCAACTGCCCAAACCGGAATGCGCATCAGAGCACCGGAAACCAAAATACCAGCTGGCCGGTGCGTATATGTGTGCCGGCCAGCTGGTCTTCAGTTTTCCAACGCTCCAGCGCACGCAAAGACTGCGCACTGGAAACCAGAAGAGCAGCTGGCAACAGCGCACATGCCCAAAGAGAGAGCTATGTGCACCAACTCAGAAGAATGAATTGTTTTGAGAGCAATGTTATTTTTGCTATAGTAAATATATTTTTTAAAAAAATGTTCTTTGTATACCATCTATTCCAATCATTTGTGAGGGTGTTCATTCATTGATTTAAAACATTAAAGATGGGGGAGAGGACCTTTCTGATAAAACAGGCAGAACAGTGACTACATGTTTTCTTTTTCATCTCAGCTTTTAGAAGAGGTAGAAAATATCTCTTTTATTAATGAAAGCATAGAGTGTGGGGCATCCAGAAGAGCCTGAAATGATGAAGACCATTTGAGTTCAATCATAATTGTAGGCTACAGTTGGGAAAAATCAGACTATAGCAAGGAAGACATTGTCAGTCTTGGTAGACAGTCCTCTTCCTGCCTTTTTCACCCTGCAATGGCAAGATGCTGGTAAAATTCAAGAGGGAGTAAAAACAGAATGGGCACCCACAGTGGGCTACACCAGAACTCTCTTAAGTTGTGCATTGCCAGCTTTCTTACCATAAACCCATCTGACCTCTACATTGCATTTGGTTAGGATGTGTCAGCCCTGTGGGGGAGTGTCGAGTCTGAGACGTTTTCTCAAATTACATTTCTACTTTGGGCTAAATCATCTCTTATCTGACTGTTGCTTTGATTGCAGCTCTTCCTCTATTTTCTCAAGGTTATTCTCACAGCCCATTATGGGATGAGAATTAATCTTCATTTTCCCCCTTTTGCTTTTCTTTTGCATTATGTTTTTTTCAGTTGGAAGCCCAAGGGTAAAGGCTGTTTTGTTTTCATGGCCATCCATAGAAGGGATCTCAAAAGTCAAGAATGACATGCACAACTGCGTAAGACAAGGCCTGCTACCTTTTTTTATCACGTGCAGCTTATCTCAAACACACTTTTGATTGCACATTCAATCACATTGAATTTTTGGACTCTGCTTGTTTTGATTCATAGGAATCTTGTGTCGGAAGGAAAATCCATCTGGTCCAGTTCCAAGTTGGGAGAAAGACGCTGGAAACAACATGGAGGCTGACTGGAAAGAAAGTTTAATGATGAAGCAGAACCATCAGGGTTTGTGGTTATGGTGCAGCTGACAAAGGTTGAATGAGTGGATGGATCTTTAGAGGTTCCTGTGACTTTGAAGTTTGGACTGTTCTGGGGGTGGTGCAATGAAGGGGCTTGTGTTCTGAAAGGGTGTTGGGCAATTCCTATTGTGGCTCATGGCTTTGTATTGGATCTTGGGTGAGGGGTTGCTTTCGAATCCTACCATTCTGCCAAGGAGTTTTGAAATATCCTGTTTTGAATGGGTTACCAAATCTGCATGTCTAAAAGCTGGCGTCCTCAGTTTCTGCTTGGAAGCAAGGAGGCTGGTGCTGGTTTCTGCTTTCCTTAAGATTTTTCATCATTTCTCCTTTAGGGGAAATATTCTATCCTACCTTTATTAATATTTCCCCAAATATTTCATTCTTGTGGGGTGTGATGGGAGGTGGGCTTAGTTGAGTTTTTTAAAGTAACTTCTTTTTTTTATTAAAGTTTTTATTTTTTTGATTTTTATAACACATAACCACATGTATACTGTTACATAACCAACATTATTTTATATTATTAAATATTAACAACAATTTATCTTACCATCAACTCCCAAAAAATGATTATTGGTTCCTCTGCTCTCCATACACCATATTACCCTGTCCATCACTTTTTTCTCCCTCTCTCCTCCTCCCTACCTCCTTTCTACCCTCTGTCATTCTTCTCTTCTCAACTTCCGCTTCCTTTCTTCTTCTCCTCCCCTTTCCACTCCTTCTTTCTCTCCTCCTCTCCCCCCCCACCCTCTCTCCTTACCCTCTCTTCTTCCCTTACCTCTCCCCTTTCTTCCACACTCTCCCTCTTATCCTCTGAGCAAGCTCCATTTTATGTTGATGGTATTTATAATTTCATATCAATAAACCTCTTTAATTTTAACATCTTTCTTTAAGCAATAAATAAAAAAAAGTATACATATATAGCAATTATATTTTTTAACTGCCTCCCCCCCCACCAACTTATTTTAGTCCGGAATGTGGACCTGATTACAATTCCCAGCTATTCTCATCATAATATTGTATAGTTATATATCATTACCCACCCCAAATTTTAATCTCTCTTTATAATCTCATTATAAGTATATTTCATGTTCCCCCTCCACTTTTCCATATCTTAACTTAGCTTATATTTGATTGTCTTATATTTGATTGTCCTGCTGCTGTGTTCATTACAATTCCATTGATCTGCTATGTAAAATAACCCAGCAATACACACTTCACTTTGTTCATCTTCTTAAGAATTCTATATGCATTCATATTTCCTGCATTTTAACCTATATTTAATTGTATTTCCATTATCATATTCAATCAATTAATAACTCAGTTTAATTTATTGTGTAAAAGAATATTTCATATATTTTAACTTTTATTTAATTGTCTTTCCATTATCCTGTTCAATCAGTTAGCAATTCAGTTTAATTATCATGTTAAATGTAAACCACATGCCTAACTTTATATTCTCCCCATAAGAATTTCTAAATATCAGATTTTTCCCTAAAAAGTCTTTTGTCTCAATTCTATATTCCTGTCATCTCCCTTTTCTTTGTTGGGATATATCCACCCTTTTCAATTTTAAGTTTTCCTTGTGCCACTGTCAGAGTCAGTGAAATCTTTTTTCTACTTTTTATTTCCCTTTATTGGGATACCTCTCCCTTTTTCAATTTTCCGTATGTCACTGTCAAACCCAGTGAAATCTTTTATTTGCTTATTATTTTCCACCATTTCTACCATTTCATTACCTTCCCCTCTTCCTCTTTCATTTCCTGCTTCTCCTCAGATTCTGGCTTCAAAATTCTGTTTAAACTTAATTTTAATGATTTATGCATATATATATTTTAATTTCACACAACTCTTCAAATTCAAACCTTTCCATAATGTCCAGTCCCAAAGTTACAGTTAGTTATACTGTTGATTATAATTTCACAATTCCAGTCCAATTTATATTCTAGTTCAGTTAAAACAGAGAGACTGTGGTCCAGCTATATATTTCGGTTCAGTTAACATAGAGAGGAAGAGAAGGGGGAGACATCTTAATCACTTCGCTTTCTTTGTTCTTTGTTCTTTCTTCCAGCAAATGATTCACCAATAATTTCCAGCAATACAGTTTGATAGTTATTTTTAAATCCAGGCTAGTTTTTTTCTTGATTTTTTTCCTTGTTATATTCCATCTCTCATTGATTAGAGTTGCTTAAAATATGTTTTAATTAGAATAAACTCGGATAGGGTCAGACCAGTGGTGGGTTCCGTATCCTGTTGCAACCGGTACGGTGCAACGGGGCCGGGCATCCACCACATGAATGTGCGCAGTGCGCGCATGTGTACTTACTGCCTGTGATGCTCCAGCTGGTCGGCGAAGCATCGCGCAGGCGCCATACACTCCATGCGCATGTGCAGAAGCCCCAAAAACTTCAATACCGGTAAGGAGAGCGGGTGGGCAGGTGGGTCCTCCGGAGCACCATACCAGAATGGTACCTGGTGCTCCCAGCAGGCACCGGTACGCCCACACTGGGGCGTATCAGTCATAACCCACCACTGGCTCGGACAAAGCAAATCTCCTTGGTATGATTTTAACTTTCGTTTTACCTCCCCCTCCTACTTTGACAGGAGGAAGGTTTGGAAAACCAGTGCTTTAATAATTCAGAGATTTCCTTTGAGAGAGGAGGGAACAAAAATAATTATAAAAGGACCATACGTATATTTTTTTCAGAGTGTTGCTTTTGCCATTTGAGCTTTTTTTTTAAAATAACAAGTCCTATCATAAGTAGGCCTGATCCTGCCTCTTACTTCTTAGAGACTAACAGTTGGAAAAGACTCCTTTACCAAATATAAGAAACTGGGGGAGGGGGGAGGTGCAGAGAAACAAAAATTGTCATTGATGATCCAATATAATACCTAAGATCCATATTATCCCAAAGCCAGGCATGTTTTTTCCTCAGCACATCAGACAGAAAATCCTACCAGGCATTCCCTTCCATCCTAGTGGTGGAAAATGCAGTAATTGCCAATGGGGGGGGGGGGGAGAGAATATACTGCCTTTTGTAATATTGCGAAGCTGTTTTGCTTAGTTTAATAGTAAGGTTGGCCTTGGAAAATGGGATAAAAGTGTTCTATGGGTAGGTAGAGAATAGGATAAGGGGGAAAACTAGGGAGGCTAAGTGTGAAGGAGCAACAAGTTGAAAAGCTAACTAACCAACCCTCCAAGAAAAAGAAAATCACAAACCAGTAAAATGCAATATATATGATTAACTCACATAATAAAGTATTTCTTGATTTGTGTGATTGTTATAATGTCCACCCATAATAACATTGTAGAATTTTGCTTCCTGTTGGCGAATTGTTAGTCTTATAATGCGCTCATAATATTGCATTAGTTGATGAACACACTGTTGCAATGTTGTGGTTTGACCAATCTCAGAAAGAACCTCACATATGGAGAAGAATAGACAGTTGATGAGAGAGAAGCTGTTGTGAAGTGCTTGCATACTCAGGGAAAATCTGATTGTGAAGCAGAGTACATCACGCTTGGTTTCATCAGGACTTAAGCTGACCTCTGGCTCGCCTTTGAAGGAACAAATGTGGTTCTGTGGGCACTAATTCAAAATAAACCAACACAAATTAGTTCCGTGCACTATCTAAAATTCAAAATCATTCCCCCGGTTTGATGAGCAGAACAAAACTAACTGAATTACAGCATTCAGTCACAAATTTAGGACTTTACCAGAACAGGTAAAATTATTTCATGGATCCATGGAGGTTCCTCTTACAAAACTTTATCAGAGCATGGAAAATGAGAGTTCAGAACATTTGGAGGTTGAAATACAGAGTCTTTTCTATCACTTGGTCCCTAAGAATCAGCCCAAATGTACCTTTTTTTTTTCTTAGGTTGGTTCCTTATCTGGTGTCAGTTTGAACTATAGTTTCTCATTACAAACATTTCACATGCTCAATATCAGGTATCATTAAGTTACTTAGTTTTAAATATTCCAGTGAACGGATTGCTTTCTTGAAATTTAACAATATGAACCATTTTTCAAAAAGTCTACAAAGAGACCTCCTCTTTAATAACAGGAAGCAGGCAAAGGGCTATTATAAAGCTGCATTTTTGCTGATGTAAAATGCATTAACCCTCAGTGGAATTATGCTGATTTATACTTGGGAATGATTTGCTCAACAAGATATAAATTTCTTCCTACAGTGTTCTTTTAAATTTTGAGGCTTAAAAATGGGAATGTAATTTTGTTTTAGAATCACTGAACCAGAAAAGATTCTATGAAGTAGATACATTTTTTTGATAAAGACAGGGAAATTGCATTCGTTTGTTATTTCAATTTTTGCCTTACTTCTAATCAAATTTAAAAATATAAAACTCTTAAAGCCCAATATTAAAAACAGGTTACAATCATTAGTATCCCATTCTCTTGATCGTTAGGAAAATTAGAAAGACCTAGCTGTTCTGTCTTAGAAAAGAAGGTTTGTGATTAAAGGTTCCAGGCAACTTCAGTGCTTTTGTTTTGTCTTTTTTGCTCTTTTTCATTTTTATTAGGTATTTTATAGGTATTAGAGGTTGGGGATTCATTGCTTTATATGTTGACACTGTTAGCCACCAAAACCTTGAAGAAAGGCAGCCCATAAATTGAATGAATGAATGAACTAAAGTCCCAACTGAAAAACAAAGACTTAGTTTCTCAAAAATAGAAAAGGGGGGCAGCGGCAGGGGGTACTTTCCAAGAAGTGCATTCCATACTTTGGAATGATACTACATGTTGTCTAAAACTCAATATTTTGGATAGTTATCTTAAAAATATTTTATCTCTATTAAACACAATTCCCAGAGCTATTTTACAGATACACATATAAAATGGTTGCTGTTACACAAAGGAGCTGATTCAGCAAGACATAAATGTTGAAGAAATTGAAAACAGGGACTGCAAGACTATCAAATTCAACCCTGTATTTATGGAAGAAAAGGTGACCTGAATTTAAGATGATCTTCACAAAAGGAAGATTTATCAGGTTCCTTCCCTTCACTCTGAGAATCTCAAGATGCTCCTTCATTTTTAAAGGTAAATCATTTCGGGAGAACACTAGCTTTCTTTTTAGATAATACAATAAATTTAAATGGAAAATTGCCAGAAAAGTCCAATACTGCTTCTTTTGTTCAAAGAGAAGATTTCTAAAAAAAAGGATTTGTTAAAAAGGAAACTAAAAGAAAGGATTAAATCTCCAAAACTTGGAGCTTGTTCAAACACATAATAATGGAATCTCAGCATATATATTAGTTACAGTTCTTCAAATAATGAATAATCTAAATCATACATAGGCATTTAATGGCCCATGGGCGACATATAGCTCAGTTGTCCATGTCCACACTGGCGTCAACAGTGGTGGGGGATGGGGTGAATGGGACAGGAACAGGGAATGAGGACCGCAGCAGTAGTGGGTAGCAGCAGTCCTCCACCAAACTCCCAATTTCTCATGTAGCCCCCTGGGAAAATTAGTTGTCCACCTCTGATCTTATTTATTTATAGCGTATGGCAGAAATGTGAATAAGCACATCACATTTACATTCTCAATGAACATTCTCTGTTTGCAAATTCAAAAGTAGATTATAGTCAATACATGATGGAGTTGCTTACAGAAAGTCTCTGGCATTTCCCTGATATGCGCCCAAAAGACACTGTTACATAATATGTTGCTTTGGAGCACCCTTGATTTAAATGGAAGTTATAGAGCAACTTCCCATGTAAACTTGCTGGCTACATTGTTTTTTTTATTTTTGTCAACGGGCTCATCTACTGAGAATCTGGATGCTGAACTGCAAGGGATGATTTAGTAGAGATATTTGGACACCACTGCATTCTATGGTACAAAAGTATGAGGATGGGGAAAAATCAAATCTTTTTGGAAGGACAAAATCTTGACTGAAGAATAGTTTGGATCATAGAGCGATAATCCTCTATGGAGCATCATGTGCTCACAAAACAAAACCCATTTGGCCTCTGTCAAAAGATCCTCTTTGAAAGGGCACCAGGCAAAATAATCTCATAAAATATTAGATGAGAAGGTAAGTGATGGTGTGATGAATAAAGCAAAAAACAAAAGTGGATTAAAGTAAGTTAGATTCCTCTACTCACATTCATTTCCACATGAATGTAATAGGCAGAAGGAATAATATTAAAGAACAGGAGGAAGAACCACTATGCAGACAATCTATATATATAAAATCAATCTCTGTGTGTGTGTGTGTGTGTGTTCCTGCATAACTCTGGAATGCCTCGAGCAATTTCAACCAAACTTGGTACGCAGATGATTTACCCTCTGGAAACAAATACTGTGGGGGTAAGACACCCTAACACCCCTCAAGGGGTGCCTTCTGTTAAGATACAGCCTGTTGTGCCTTAAAATGGCTTCTACTGTACTGCCATAAAATGGCTTCTACTGTATTGCCATAAAATGGCTTCTACTGTATTGCCATAAAATGGCTTCTACTGTACAGTGCAGGGGAGTTGCCATGGTAATGGCTTCCTAGTACTCCACGAGGGGGCTCTCTCTGGTAAGGGGGAAAGTCCAACATTAGAAATTACATTTGGTCCAGACATTTCCCCCTATAAATAAATATTCACGCAACGCCGGGTTATCGGCTAGTGGTCAGATAAAAGAAATCTGAATCTGTGTCAGATCAGTAATCTGAGAAAACATCTCAGAGAAGGACCTCTCTAGTTATCACAAAGATAAAGTACAGTTAGATTTGCAAAATTCTGTTACCATAGCCTTATAATAATATTTGTGTTGGACTGCATGACTTTGGTTTCCTAATGTGGTCTACTTTGAAGGGCTGACAATGGATGGACAACTTCAATACAGGATAACTTCAGTGAAGGAGCCTCCTTTGGTATATGAATCGGGTGGATTCCACCTTTTTCCCCTTCTTCTTTTTTTTAAGAAACAGACCAAATTAATTGTAATGTCTTTGAGAGGTCATTGGGAGGCCATTGTCTAACATGAATCACCTTCATAAGGAAAGCTGCTGTAAATGTATAATTTGTTTTGTCAAACCCAAATAGAGGAAACAAAGGAATATTTTTGAGCAAGGTGTTTGCAGTTGTCTTTTGTCTCACGTATAACACAGGAAAAAGGAAAATGTTTCCTTGGTTCAAACCATCTGAATCATGTTTCCAGAGGAACAGGCATTTTCAGGACAGTAAGTACTGAGGTATAAATAACTTTTTCTGTTAGTTATTTACTTGTTTTTCTTTTGAAAGAAAATAAGCTATGGCAAATCCTAAGTCTCCCCCCCCCCCCACCAGTTGAACTTTGTTCCAAAAACCCTAAGAAAATTAATCAGTTCTGACATATTTCAATTACAAAGGGAAACAATATGATAATAAAGCCATACTTTTGCTGAACTTCATCTTACTGAACTGATTTTCATATAATTACTTCAGTTCAGTTTGCATTACTGACTCTCCTTATTTCCCTCTTGTTGGAAAGCATAATTTTTCCTGTCACAAATTCAAAGTAGATTTTATATGAAGTTTATTTTTTTAAATATATATAAAGGTCTAGATTAACTTTGGTAATTTGAAAAAGATGCTCTAGATTAATTTTAGTTCGGTCAGACATTATCAAGAAATTGAACTTCCTGTAGCTGAAAGCAAAATACTCTCAGCTGTAGTCTTCTAGGAGAAGCCACATTTGGCTGGGTTCATAGTTCTCATTGAACAATCAACCATAATTAACCAAATGCAGTGCCTGTGCTCACACAAATCACATTTCTGTGCAGAACTGGCATAAACTATTGTATGCTGTTTCGCTGTTACCTCCGTGAATGCATGAAGGTTTGCAGAAAAGCAGTTATAAAGCTCCTATAGCTGTCCTCAATTTCAACATTCAATAAACAGGCAGAGAAAATATTTTTGGTTCTAAGAGCTATTTGTGGGTCTTGGTACTTGAAGAGAGTTTCACATGGTAACTATTTAACTCCCAGGCATTGAAAGTATATGTGCTTCCTATAGCTGCCTGCTATTGATTCAGAACATAGACCTAACTGGTCTGATATGATCTATGTCGTTATTGTTGGATCTCTGAGGTCTCACACAGATATCTTCCAGCTTTACTTTCAGAAGTCATGAACTGAGCCTAAGATTTTCCCCACATGTGCCATCTGCTCCATGATCCATCCCTCCAGTAATTGGTCCAATAGGTAAGCCTTTCATACAGCAGGAGGAAGGAAAGAAAAGAAGATTGTGGAGATAATATCTACATGATTGTGAATAATAACTATAAGTGTAACTATTCTCTATCAGTGTATCAACTTATCCCATGAGCGCAATGGTTAGAGTGCAGTACTGCAGGGTACTTCTGCTGACTTCCGGCTGACTGCAATTTGGCAGCTTGATTCTCACCAGGCTCAAGATTGAGTCAGCCTTCCATCCTTCAGAGGTGGGTAAAATGGGGACCCAGATTGTTGGGGCAATATGCTGACTCTGTTAACCACTTTGACAGGGATGTAAAGCACTGTGAAGCGATATATAAGTCTACGTGCTATTGCTAGTGCTATCATGGCCACTATGACACTGCAACCAAATTTATATATGATACACATAAAATAAGTAGTGTTTCAATCACACTATTGGAGCCCCATCTTGAGTTTTATGATCACATTCCATGGACACTCCTGAAATGGCGCTTGGTCCAAACAGCACAGTAAGGTGTGGAAGTTATTCACATATGTCCTGGGCAAGATAATGTGCATCTATGAGTGATGGAGATTAACTGTGTTTTGTTTTTTCTTTTTCAACAAGGACAAAGATCTTTTTTTTTTTTTTCATATGTGGAGCAGAATGAACTGGAGATTTTAAAACTTTCCAAGTAGCAGAAATAAATTTTCATACAAAGACAATAGAGGATTTGGAGGGTTTAAATGTTAAAAATCTGGGGTTTAATTCCTGTTCATTCAACCGTGACTGTCATGTAAAATTAATCTGCAACCTCTTCTTTCTGAACTACATCCATAAAAGGAAGGTATAACATGACTTCTTTATCTTAGGGTGGGTTGTATCAACTCAGTTCCATCATCTGGTTTTTTTTTTTTTATAATTTAATCAAAATGTGCAGACTTTTTTCATAACTGGAATGTGAGGAAACACACAAGTGATTTTATTTCTTTATTCCCGCTATGCCTAAAGTTGCTGCTACTATGAGTTTTATAATTTCACTTGTATTTCACTTGCCATGCCTTTTCTTAAGTCTAAAATGAAATTAATGTTTACTAGCAAAGGAAATTTTCCTTGGCATACTAAATTATAAAAAAAAGAGAGATCCAGCCACTTCTTGTTTTTGCAGTTCTCAATGTTACTTCCCAAAGCTCTTCCATGTTTTATCAAAAGTAGAAAAACAGGAAGTCCCAGTGAACTCACACTTGTCATAGCAAGGACTATAACCTGTAATGTTCAGAGTCAATAGGACTCTTTCACAAAGGCCAAAAGAAATGGCCTCAATGAAAACAAGGAGATGGTAACTCCAGAGGAGAAAGAGGAGTCTTTGGTCCCTTTGACCAGTTCTTTAAATAACCATTACGGAATTTATTTCATTCAGTCACATCCATTGCATGTTTTACATCTATGTAAATCAGGGGTATCCAACCTTGGCAGCTTTTACCATTTTCCCCTGAAAATAAGACAGGGTCTTAAGGTTTTTTCACCCCTGAAATAAGTGTTTGGCCTTATTTTCGGGGAGGTCTTATTATTTTTGAGGTGGAGGAGGTGGTAAGCGTGGTCACCTCATGGCTGCTGCTGTGTTGCAATATTTTCGGGGAGGGCTTATTTTCAGGGGAGGGCTTATTTTAGCGTGTGTGCTCAAAAGCCTGATTGGGCTTATTATCCGGGGAGGTCTTATTTTAGGGAAAACAGAGATGACTTCAACTCCCAGAATTCCCCAGCTAGCCATTCTGGATGGGGAATTCTGGAAATTGAAGTCCAGAAGTCTTAACAGTTACAAAGGTTGGATACCCTTGATGTAGATAGATTTCTCACATCTGCTACCCCAGCATTTTTAGAGCAACTTCCATTGTGATGATCAATTGGGCTAGAAAAAAAGTATGGCTGAGCAAATCCTTTGAAAGCTGTACCTCAAAAGGCTTGGCAGATTGTATAAAGCCCTTGTTAAAGGAGCCATGTCTTCTTACAGGTTGTAGAAGCTGCTCCCAGTTTTCTTTGCAGGCCTGTCACGCAAAGTCATGTTGCTCTTTTCCCAACAAATCCATCAGATGGCAAGCACAGATAGGTGGAAAGAAGGAATTGTTCAAGTACAGTAGCTGTTTTAACAACATGAAAAGAAAGCATTTGTGCGTTTCCAAGCCCCTCTTTCAATAGATTTGCATAGCCCCGTTATATATGTACAGATTAACAAAATGCCTCTGGATCAAGAGACACGTTTAAGTGTTAAGCTACAACTATGCAGAGGCTGAGTTTAATATTTAAAAAAAGTACTAAATCTGTTACTAGAATTTAGTATCAGTTTATTTAGTATTAATATTAATTCTTCTACAATACTGTTACAGGGGCACATGGAGATTTTAAAAGCAAATGTGCATAAATGCTTAGAATTTTGTATGCCTTTAAATTGCCTATTTGTGTTTGCAGATCCCAATTGCAGATATAACTACTTTGTGACATTTACAAATAATGATAGGTACAGCAAAATGTATGTTAAAGATATGTGGAACAGATGTAACTTTTAATTAAGATGAATCATTTAATGCACACTCAGTTTTACTTAAGAATTGGGCCACCCTTCAAAAAAAAAAAAACCTCCATTCTCTATCAAACCAATTTCACAGGCAACCATTAATTCAAATTCCCCCAGGAATAAATCCATTGCTATCATCTCAATGAGTACAGTATGAAAAAGTATAATTGTTTGGTCTCAGATACCTTAATATTCTTCCACTGAATTTCAATCCCCCCCCCCCACTTCAAACTTTGGTTTGCTTTTCCTCTCCATACTTTTGATGTTAGATCAAACATGACAATGTTTATCAGTCAGCAGAATGAACTGAACCTATTCAGACTTAAAAGCCTCCGGGTGAGGGATTTCTTTAATCATATTCAGGCCAATTATGAGGATTTCAGGTCTGTGCAGCAACGTGGTTCAGTATGAACTGTTGCAATTTAATAGCTGCGGGGGTGGAGGGTAGGGAGAGAGACAAATAATAAAGGACTTTATTTTCTTCCCCTAGTACCTTTTCCTTGCTTTCTTACTTCAAAAGCTAAGAAGGATTAGGATAACCCATGAGAACGGTGTTACACACATCTGCTTCAGAGTTCACACAGTTAAAGAATCCAAATGGTTGGTCTCCGGGTTACAAACGGTTGGCAAGACGACGTAAGGAGAAGGCATCTGCAAGGCCTAGCATTATTTCACAGGCTCTTCAGCTCCTAAGCCAATGAGTTGCAGAAGAAAACTTTTGTGAGGCGAACAAGGGAGGGAATACATGAACTTCCTTTAAGCTGCCTTCGCGATTTTTTAGTATAGTCAGCAGCTGACTTGAGGGATTCCAACAAAGCCATCTTGGATCCTGTCTCTCTTCCCATTTAATTTATATCACAGATAAATTTGATTTTTCTTTATCTACACTGAGAGCATATGCACCAAAGACAAATTCCTTGAGGACTTGGCCAATAAAGAATTCTATTATATTCTAAATGGAACTCAGAACTGACATTCCTCAAGATATAATATTATACATTTGCACATATCAAACTCAGGGATTTTTTTTTCCAAAAAGTGACCAGGTTGATTTTCCATGCCTAAAGTGGGATTAGAACTCACAGTCTCCTGAATTCTGGCCTGGAGCCTTAACCACCACACCAAACTGGCCCTTAGCTAAACAAGGAACCAAAATAGGATAGAGAAGACCGATGGCCCAAAGTATATCCAAATCATATACTAATGAAGACATTCTCCCAGGACTGCTGGAAGAACAAATTGTTCTAAGCCACAATCTGAACTCAACATTTCACTCTGCTAGAAAAGTATACACTGCTGAATATTTATTAGAACTAGGTTAGTAAGATTAATTGTGAATCTTAGTTTTTATACCAAATGCCATGAACATACCATATAGCTAAACCACCATAGTACGATGCTTAGACATTCAGATGGGAATTTGTCAGACAAAAATCTACCTGGAAACCAAGCCAGTGAAGAGATGTATACTACAGATAGTCCTTCATTTACAACAGTTCACTTAGTGACCACCTGTAAAAAGTGACACTTATGACCATTGCTGCATCCCCATGGTCACGTGATTTATATTTGGATGTTTGACAACTGACTACATTTATGACATTTGCAGTGTCCCTGAGTCATGTGATCACCTTTTGCTACCTTCTGACAAGCAAAGTCAATGGGAAAACCAGATTCACTTAACAACAACTAATTTAACAACAAACGTGGCAAGGAAAGTCGTAAAATGGGGTAACACTCACTTAACAAATTTCTCACTTAACATAAATTTTGGGCTCAATTATTATTGTAAGGGGAAGACTATCTGTAGGGGATGGAGATTCTTGAAGCACCTCCACCAACACATTCACACACTTTCTGTTTTGAATGGCCATAGGCCATAGGGCTGCCCTTGCTAAATACCTGGAAGCTTCAAGAATTCAGCAGAATAAATAGAAATGGCCATGCCTCAATATGCCCATATAATATCCCTGCTTCGTGAGCTGCACTGGTTGCCAATTTGCTTCTTGGTGGAATTCAAGGTGTGGTTACTTGAGAGACCTCCCAGCCAGCGATTGAGAAACAGTTGGTATACAAGGCTAATAAACTACTATTAATAGCACCAGATAAAAATACTCATGCCATCGTTTTCAAAAGGTGATTGACACCTGAGAATGGCTCAGGTTAGAATTAAGAACTTTTACAAGTAATATTAACCAACACTTCCATTCTTCTTCGAAGAAAAGTTTTTGAAATGTTCTCGTCAAAGATAGAGACCATTGACTCCATTCTAAGCAGCCTGAGGTTGCTTTAGATAAGCAAAACAAAATTGTCCCTTAGTGGATCTGGATTCTCTCTTCCTAAAGACTGCCAGATCTACAAACACCTTCTCCCACATCATGTTCAGGGGCCCTTTTATTTCTTTGGAAACCATGGCAAATCAAGTACTCCAATTTCACATCAGCCTGCACTCAATGTTCTCCCCTTTTCTCCATATCCATGATTAAGATTCATCAGAAAGCTGGCTAAATATGAGAACAGTTTGTGGCGATTGTATCAAGATTGCTCTGTTACTGTGATGGTATGTGGGAATGATCTTGAGAGAGGGGGGAAAGCAAAAGCCAGGGAAATGATCAGATAAGAGGCAGCTTAACCCATAGAAGGGGAGTGGGCACAGCACACCTAATTTCTTGGGCTGTAAAGGTGACAGGAAAGAAATGGGCTTTAACACTTGCAAGATTCTGTTCACCTGGGTGCGCTTCCTCTCTGGACTACCTCGCAAGGCTGGCAGTTACATAGGTGGAATAGAAACAAAAAATAAGAGATAGATGTTTTCATGGAAAATAAATGGATTATTAATCTCACAAATTGTACCCTATCCATGACAGGCTATGCAACAGCACATCTCTCTTAAGTGACATTGCATTTTTTACTGAAGTACAACTGCACAAAGCTAATGTAATCAACTTATCGCAACCTGCTTTAAATTCAGCTGAGTATTCACAACGAAATTCGATGAAAGTCAAAAGATAGGACTAGCAAAACAGAATACAGCTTCTGAAGTCTGAAAAAGAGAGAGGGAGTGGGAGGGTGGGAGGCTGGAAAACAAATCAGGAAGGGATGCTATTAGGTCAAAACTCCATTATTATGGAATTCTCCCCATGAATAACATTAATCTTTCCACAAAGGTGCCATATTGATTTTGAAGATCAGTATCATCCTGCATGTAACTGTTCAGTAAAAGAGTGGCTATTGGTATGTCAGGATTGTTTGCAAAATCTTTAATATTATTAATTAATGGTTGTATTGCACTGCTATTGTGGATTCAAATTATTAGCATTACTTCTTTTAAAGTGTGTTGTTTCGTGTGAACATGTTATTGTTTTATTTTTAAGGCTATATCGTGGATATCGATGGTTTATAATATACTGTGAATAATCTATATATGCTCAGACCTCGTTAGACTATTAGTTGAGGGCACTGGTGGGGGGGTGATTTTGTACTTAAAGTTATTCAGCTTTCTCTGCAAATGTTGAGGTCCTCTGAGTCCTCAATCAATGTCATGGTTTTTATATCAATATCATGGTTTGGGCTATGTCAGAATTCCTATTTATAGAACTAAATTGACAGTTACAATAAAGCAGAAGTATCTGTTGATGATTTTCACTTTCCATGCAGGTAAATATAACACTAAAGCAATAGGGCAGAAAGGAGAGAAAGAAAAGAAGAATCACATTTTCATCTTTTAGCAAAATATTTGAGTGGGAGAGTGAAAGAGTATGATGCTGAAATGTCCAACCCTGGAAATTGCTCAGAGGTACCCAAGATATTTCCAAATCTACTAAAAAAGGAGCACTGACATCATTGATTATTGTTACATTTAGCTAAGGGATGAAAGCATGGGGAAATATTTCTGACCTTAAGAAATTTTTAATAGCAGCAAAGCAACATTCTAAATAAGCATTTTCAAGGGATCATTTTGTCCCAGTTCAATCCCACATGCTTACACAAAAATAATCTTCATTATATTCATTATATTAAGCAAAAAGAATATGTTCACAGTCATTTTTATCCCTTAAACCCCTTTGATTGTTTTTCAAAGATGGATACTCTTCATTTAATTTCTCCCACTTTATTTAGTCTTACAAAATTACATTTAATGCCACTTTACTTTTCAAGAATGGGCAGTCATTAAAGAAGATCTGAAGTCTGCATTAAATACTGCAAGCTGAATATGCTTTAATCTATTTTATGACTTCAGAAAATAAGAAGGCTAAGTCCCAAACTGTGACAAAAACATATTCCAGAACTTTGGGGAAAGACTCTATCCACTGTGACTCTCATAAAGTTTTCCTACCTATATGCAAAGAGTGCCAAATGGATAGAATTTGAACTTCATTCATCAAATCTATTGGTATTCTTTCTTGGGTACAATTAGGAAATGTCTGTTAAAAAATTATTGCCCATTATTTCCAGAAAAAATAAGCATGGGAATCTGGTTCTGTGACACTGGTTTAGCGCAGCTAGAAAACTACAGACAATTGCATCACAATATAAAAAGTCCTTGGAAAGAAAATTCAAGGATAATGTTTGAGGCAATTGAATTGGCTTAGAAAAGACAAATGAATTTGATTGGGATAGACACGGTCTCTTTAATAAATTCATATAGCTTTTCTGCATATTCCCCGCTCTGTGTATGTGCTTGCAAAACATTTTAAATGTACAAAGACGTAGTCAAGGGGACATAGCAAAACAGCTGTGTTACATTTGATGTCTGACAATCCCCAGGTAATAGATGGGTACTTATGCTATTGTTTATTATTTATTAGATTCATATGGCTGCCCATTTCACCAAAGGTGACTCTATACAAGATAGCTACAATAATGTAACACAAGAATGCCAACGGACGAGAATATTTGTAACTCAAGGTTGAACTGTGGGATCCTTAGTGTTCTCTGGTTTTCTCTGTGGCAAAGTTTTCTTGCAGATGTTTCATTACCCAATTAGATAACATAGTGTATCATAGTAATGATATTATCTAGTTGGGTAATGAAACGTCTGCAAGAAAACTCAAGTTCAGAAACACCAAGGCCCTAACACAGAAATGGTATGCTGCCAGTTTGCACCAGTTCAGGCGAATCAGTAGTGGTGGTGGCGCGAGGCTCCGCCCGCCCACTCTGACATCATCACAAACCTTCTGCACATGTGCAGAAAGTTCTGTGCATGCCCAGACGCACACGCTCCCGCTACCAAACCGATAGTGAGGACAATAGCATACCATTACTGACCTAACATAAGAACTGAGAAGTAAGAAGGAGGCCTCAGCAGGAGAAGTAAGAAGACTTGCCCCAACCCTGTGGCTCTTCAAAAGGTGCTTAAAAACCTGGCTTTGCTGTCAAGCCTGCTCAGAAAAAAGGCTTTGTACTTGTGTATGTGCTTGCAAAACTCTTTAAATGTGCAAACAAAAACAGTCACAACTGATCCACTTGGAAGTTTTCTTAGGATGAGAATATTCTTCCCGTGAAACACTGACTCCTTATTCATAAAGACACCACATATTCAAATATGGATTCCTCTTTATTTTGTTCTGAAAAACACTGCCCAGTTTTAAATAAATCAGCTGTCGTCTCAGTGATAAAGTTTCCTTCAAAAACCCACGTTATCCCTCCAGCTGAGGCCTCCTGTCTAAAGAGACCATACAACGCTACCAACGTGCTCTTTTCTTTTCACCCCCCCTCCTCCAATTTATTTCAGAGTGCAGCATGAAACCCGATCTCTTCAGAGAGTTAGGGAAATGGAGAGGAGAGACAGCAGGGGAGGGAGAGCAGGAGAAAAGTTTAATGCCAACAGGAGAAATAGACCAGAAACACTCTAGAGATATGATAGGTTATAATTAATGGCATGAGGTTACAACTTGCAGATGACAATACTATACAGGAAAAGGTCAGCATCCTGCTACAATCTGCTTCTTACTAATGGGGAACGTAGTCTCAAAACAGTTTTGCCCCGTTCTGTCTCAAGTATTTGCCTGGCACTGGATTTTGCTATTGGCTATTTTGCTGATCTGAGCCTCCCGTCTTTCTCACCCCACCTGTATCCTCTCCTTGCACTGAAGTGAAGTAATCCCTAAAGCCCTTCCCTCATGACCGGTGCCCCCCCCCCCCCCCGGTGGAGTTCTCCAAATGTGTTCAGTGACAAATCCCAGGATCCCCATGTAGACTGTAGACTACATAGTCTAGCGCAGCGATGGCAAACCTTTTTTGGCTCGTGTGCCATAAGCGGGGGGAGCGCAGGGGGGTCATGTGCAGGCGTGCCACACCCATAATGCAATGTGCGACACATCCAAGCATGCATGCACACATGACAAACGCTCCCCCCCATTTTTTTACATGCTTTTTTCACCCTCTCCCCAGGCTCCAGAGGCTTTATAGGAGCCCAGGGAGGGCGAAAACAGCTCCCCGGAGGCCCTCCGGAGGCTTCAGGAGCTTCCCTGAAGCCTCCGGAGCCCAAAAAACCGCCCCTACGGGCAAACCGGACATTCGTAAATGGACTTCCGGTTTGCTCATAGGACCTGTTTAAGCCCTCCGGAGTCTTCAGGGGGCTTCAGGAGGCTTCCCTGAAGGCTCCGGACAACGAAAAACAACCCTATGAGCAAACCGGACTTCTGTTCTTGAACTTCCGGTTTGCTTGTAGGGCGGGATTTTTGCGCTCCGGAGACTTCAGGGAAGCTCCTGAAGCCTCCGGAGGGCCTCCAGGGGGGCAGGGGGCTGTTTTCGCCCTCCCCAGAACCTATAAAGCCTCTGGAGCCTGGGGAGGGCAAAAATGGCTTTAAAAAGGCTGGGCTCAGCTGGCCAGCGCGTTGTATGCACGCTGGCCAGTTGACAGGGCAACGCCTCATATGCCCTGACAAATGGCTCCGCATGCCACCTGTGGCACGCGTGCCATAGGTTCTCCATTCCAAGTCTAGCACATTTGGAGGCCACCGGGCTGGATAAAAGTATCATAATTTTTTTTTATTAATTATCGGCCATTGTAATAACCACACTAGCCCCTTTCCAGGAAGTGTAGCTGTTATTCTTCAATTCATTATGGTCTAATCATCATGTCTAACACACACACACACACACGCACAACCTGTATTCTAAATGTGAAGTATTAGTACCACTTTATAAATCCTTAGTAAGGCCGCCCCTGAAATACTACATCCAGCTTTGGTCACCACATCACGAAAAACATGTTGAGACTTTGGAAAATGTTCAAAGAAGAGCAACTAGGATGATAAAAGGTCTGGAGAGTAAAACATATGAAGGATGGTTGCAGGATAGTCTAGAGAAGAGAAAGACTGGGAGTGGGGGGATATGATAGCAGTATTCCAGTATTTGAAGGGCTGCAACAAAGAAGAGGGGGGTCAACTTAGTTTCCAAAGCACCAGGGGGCAGGACAGGAAACAATGGATGAAAACTAATCAATGAGAGAAGCAACCTGGAATTAAGGCGAATGTTCCTAACTGTGAGGACAATTAACCAGTGGGACACCTCGCCTTCAGAAGCTGTGGGTGCTTCATCACTGGAGGTTTTTAAGAAAAGTCTAGACCAGTGGTTCCCAACGGTTTCAAAATTTTTTAGAACCTCTTCTGTAGGTGTGGGCTGCTTTGTGGGAATGGCTTGCCGGCCATGTGACTAGGTGGGAGTGGCTTGCCATGAGATCGGGTGGGAGTGGGTTGCCAGCCATGTGACCGGGTGGGAGTGGCTTGCCAGCCATGTGACTGGGTGGGCGTGGCCAACTTGTAAAATGTGGTGAAACTCACTTAACAACGCTCTTGCTTAGCAACCAAAATGTTGGCTCAGAAACTCAGGCATTTGAAGCACCCAAGTCTTAAAACTGTCAAGTTACAAGACGCTTGCACCCCTAACCCTTTAGAAACCCCCCCCCAGGGGTGTTCAAACTTGACAGCTTTAAGACTTGTGGACTTCAACTCCCAGAATTCCTCCTCCAGTCATGTTGGCTCAGAAACTCTGGCATTTGAAGCATGCAAGTCTTAAAGCTGTCAAGTTACAAGACCCTTGCACCCCTAACCCTTTAGAAAAAAAAAACCCAGGGGTGTTCAAACTTGATAGCTTTAAGACTTGTGGACTTCAACTCCCAGAATTCCTCCTCTCGCTCCTCATCTTGATGATGTGCAAACGGGCGGGGGGAGGGAGCTGGAACCAGTTCTAAATGGCACTGTAGATTTGTGGAACCTCTTCTTAAGAAGAGGTTAGAACTGGCAGGAACCCACCCCTCGCCTACCCCTGGCCCTTGTAATGGGGGCGATTTGAACCTTGTTTAAACCAAGTTAATGGCCTTTTAGACTCTCTCCGTGTGAGTAGAGTTCAATTTTTGAATAAAGTAAGAATTATATGTCACGGGGAGGGGGTGGGCGGACATCAGGATTTTAAAGATGCTTAGGTAGGGCATGGCCAAAAAAGTTTGGGAACCACTGGTCTAGACTGTCACTTGTCTGAAATGGTATAGGATCTCCTGCTTGAGCAGGGATCTGGACTAGAAGACCTCCAAGCTCCCTTCCAGCTATTTTGATTCATTGTCTGACCGTTGAAATTGGAACAGGAAAATGTGCCTCTAGTTTGGATCCAAGCAAGATAATGAATTATTTAATAATCCTAAGCCCTGAATGACCTTTGGAAAGATCAGGCACACATATGTCTTCAGCCACCTTCTATCTGAGATTCAAAAAGAAGGGTAAAGTAAGAGGAGATTTACTAAGTTCTCTGCTAATCTTTTAATAGTCATTATCAAGCTTCAATGGCAAGACATTTGTGATGGTTTACGTAGCATTTTCTTATCAGACTCAGCAAAAGGACTGAGTTTTCATTTGGATGACAGATAGTCAGGTGTTTTGTGAATACAGTGCATAAGCCCACACCACACAACAGAGTTGGGCACAGCCTTTTGATTTAAAAAAAAGGGAGGGAGAGGGCTTTGCAAGCCAGAGGAGTGCATACGAAAACTGCTGCTTTTAAATCATTCAAACAGCCACATCTATGCTAGGAAAGAAGGAAGAGAAAGAGGTTTGCATACCCACACCTGCAAAATCTTCCAGGAGCCATTTCTGAAGCAGTCACACAAACTGTACCAAAGACACAGCTGCTGAAACAATTTGAAAAGTGATGCTTCATTTGCACACTCATGCATCGCAAAAAAACATTTCTTTTAAAAATTTGGTTTGATGCTATTGCACAGTGTATTCTGTCTGGGTTTCTATTCGACTTCAAAAGAAGAAAAAGTGAAGAAGAATTGTGCGTTGTGAAAGGTAACACTAGGAGGAAGGAGGCATCCACAGAAATAGCCAAAGATGTACATCTGATCATATTTTTTTTCATGTGAAAACAGTGTTTCTCAACCTCAGCAGCTTTAAGATGTGTGTACTTCAACTCCCAGAATTCCTCAGCCAGTCTTACTGTGGTCTATATAACTAGTCTTGTTTAGTGGTCTTAAGAAATCAAATTAACTAGGTTTCTCCTTAGAAGATGAAGCTGGTTAAATCTTCCTTCCTTCCTTCCTTCCTTCCTTCCTTCCTTCCTTCCTTCCTTCCTTCCTTCCTTCCTTCTTTTTTAGCAATGAACAGCTGAAGGGGGGAGAGGAGGGAAAATGAAGTAGTAGTAGTAGTAGTAGTAGTAGTAGTAATAGTAGTAGTAGTAGTAGTAGTAGTAGTAGTAGTAGTGATGATGAGCAGGCTTCCCTATATGCTTGAGCTTCCTCCTGCACCAAAGCTTTGAAATGCAAAATGTATGAGTTTCCCCCACACTCCTCCAAAGAGAGACAGGAGAGTCTCCAGGTAGTAAACTATGAGCATCAGCACCGACTCCTTATTTAGACTATGGAAGAAGCACCTGGTTTTCATTAACATCACTGTTGCAGTTAATGTGTTGCAGGTGCGAAAGTGTGTGGCTGAAATCTGACAAAACACCTGTCTTTTGTGGCACCATTAGATCTGCCAAGTGTGGGACATGACCCCCTTGGGGGAGCTTTATCCTGCCTTTGAAAGCCACAGTAAGCATTGTCCTATAATTACAAAATCAGAGTCGTGATTGCCAGGAAGAATTCCTTAACAAATTATACCTAATTAGTCTAAAATTACCTTTAATGCATGGTGAAACCATAAGCTCTCCTCTGTGCTATAACACCTTCCTTTTTATCTTTATGCAAATATGATTACACACTATCAAACTGGCAACTACCAGGCACACAAACAGCTGCATCCACTTTGATGCTTTCAAAGTAGGAACTGGATGCATGCCACTGATTATATTTTCTGGAATGCTGCATTAAAAAAAGCAAAAACTAAAATGCCCTCCACCCGATAAATAATAAAGTGCTAGTTGTTCATACTGGTTAGCTGCTCAAATCTGAAGGTTCAGCCCAATCTTGCTCCAGATAGGCAAGCCATTTGTTTTTTTTTACCATCAGAAGCATAGGACAGGTTCCCCAGCTTTTAAAATCAGAGGAGAGATTGCTTGGCAGGCCCACTTTTCTGATTTCTGCATAGCTCTTTGAACATGGTGTTCTCTTTACCACCTGATCACATGCAGTTTGCAAAAGTCAAACCTCTACAAAACTATGGAATTGAAACATGGAGATCAAGCGGATGTAGTCTATGGGACAAGAAATATCTCAAATCCTTAGGTTCCCCTAACGTTCTTCGGAAGCAGGCTGTCATTGAGCAATCCTTTCTGCTAATAATCAGGTCACTTTATGAAGTGACGGTATCTAGTCTAACATTCTCCTTCCAAGCTTTGAAATATGGCAACAGGACCTTAGATCTTTCTCCTTTGATTTCTACTGGCTTCTCTGCTGCTATGATGAGTAGAAGGCCTCAATCTTAGAACTAAACTGTTGGCAGTACATTACAGCCAGTGAATAATGAAAGATAATACCCTGTTTCCCTGAAAAGAAGACCTCCCCGGATAATAAGCCCAAACAGGCTTTTGAGTGCATGCGCTAAAATAAGCCCTCTCCCAAAAACAAGCCCTCCCTAAAAATAATGCAACACAGCAGCAACCAAGAGGGGACCATGCTCGCCACCTCTTGCACCTCAAAAATAATAAGACTTCCCCAAAAATAAGGCCAAGCACTTATTTCGGGGTCAAAAGAAAATAAGACCCTGTCTTATTTTGGGGGAAACACAGTATATGCATTAATAGGAGGATAAATTCAGTCACATTCAACCAGACTAACCTATAAATATCCTATTGTTTGCATCCCAGAATAAGATTGGTAACCCACTGGTATCCTTACAAGAAAAACCAGCTGGCCATCCAGTTGCTAGAAGTCAAGTTCAAGTGGAAGAAGGCTATCTCTATGCCTTTTATTTTCAAAACCAGATTCACAATGAGTAGTTTCCACAAATACAATCTGAAAATTTGGCCTGCATCTTTCTCTTCATTTTTAGCCCAGTGGTTACTTACTTTGTAAGCGCTTGGTAAACTGCCAGTGATTATTCACAATGAAGGAGGGAAGAACTCACAACTTCAAAAGAGGTTTCTCCAGGCAGGTTGTGCTACACTTCCCCTTGTCCCAAAGGCGCTTTTTCAAGAGGCATGGATGGTGGGGATGCAGTCAGAGCTGAAGAAGCTTCCTGGATGAAAAGCAAAACGTCTTCCAAGAAGAGAAAAATCAGAAAGTCCAATTGCCTCTTGAAAAAGCACCTTTGAGACAACCGGGAACTGGATGACTGAGAAGCTCCATAGAACTTCCCCTTTCCTCTGTGTGAAATCACACTGGCGGTGGGTGATGGAGGTTGTAGCCTAAGAGCCTTGGAGCTAAGCAGAAGAAGGAATTTAGCAAAAAGTAAAACAGGTAATCCAAAGATAAAACAAACTTTTTTTGGGGGGGGGGAGGGAGAAGCAGAGGCTCTGAAATGTCTATGCTGCAAAAAATGAAAACTGATCACGGATCTCTTGAGTAGCCTCTAACCTCTGATGGGTGGTTCATTTTCTCTAGGCTTGAAATAATGTTTCTTGGCTATGGGGTAGAACCAGTTTAGCTTTTAGTCTTCCCTGTCTGAGGGTGGTCCTGTTTCGTCCATAGAACTGATTCAGATTGAGGCAGACAGTACAATCTAGGGAGGCATTTGCATATCCCTGAGGCTCTTCCTGCTCTCCTGGCTGCGT
Source organism: Natrix helvetica (assembly GCF_964273705.1). NCBI lineage: Eukaryota > Metazoa > Chordata > Lepidosauria > Squamata > Natricidae > Natrix > Natrix helvetica. The sequence goes on from NC_138552.1 coordinate 80,992,050, forward strand.
GCCAGATGCTCAGTGGCTGCGGAAAAGGCAGGGGCCCCCACTCACTTAATATCTGTATAGGAGAGACAAAGCTAAAAGCTTGAAAAATGATACCGTCCTCAATTCCTCCTCCATTTACTTATTTATTTACAACATTTATAGGCCGGCCATCTTAGAACTCTGGGTGGCTCACAACCAAATATTGAAAACAGAAAGCAATAAACCAGAATCAGAATGAAAAAAAAAAGACCCCTGCCTATAGCTATGCCTTTTAATAGTTTACTAAAGCAGTGTCAAAAATGGCCTTTTCATTGTTTTTATATAAGTTTAGAAACCCAACGAACATTACCATAGAGACAGAAGAAGCAGAGAGGCAAGATTTCCTTTCTGTCTGGTTGGCTAAACAGGAAGTTCTTCACCGAAACCAAATTCTTCCTAAGGTTTGAGTGAATCTTTTTTTGTGGTTATTTTTTGGGTAATGTTCGTATTCGCCGTACTCTGCAGGAATAAAAATGGATCCCTCCCATTTTACCCTATCACAGCCCTACAAGGTAGGCTAATTTAAGAAACACTCAATGGGCCAAGGACAACCAGAGAGCTGAACATGGGGAATTTAGACTTGTGCCTTTGCAGTCCTTCCGAAATTCTCTAGAGCAGGGGTGTCCAAACTTGGCAACTTTAAGACTTGTGGACTTCAACTCCCAGAATTCCCCAGCCAGCAGAGCTGGCTGGGGAATTCTGGGAGTTGAAGTCCACAAGTCTTAAAGTTGCCAAGTTTGGACACCCCTGCTCTAGACAATATGGGCCTTTTTTGTACTGTTGGGAGCAAATGCAAACAGGGGGGAATCAATCAAAATAAATGGAGAACTGTCGGAAATCATTTACCAGCCCAAATTCCTTCCCCTAGAAAGGGTGTTAGAGGAACTCAAGACTTAGGCAAGGAGTTTCTTCCTTGGAACACATGTCCAATCATGACTCATCAGCTTTAATTATATGTCTGTTGGAGCACGCTGGGCGGTTTTCCATTCCCCCTCTGCCTGTCTCCAAAACCACATGCTAAAAGGAAGCAGCCACAGCACTTTGCACTCAAGGCTTTGAAAACGACCACAATGTAATTAAACTATTGTGCTGCTGGATCTCTAGTACCAGTTTGGTATGCGGTTTACCCACATTTCACACTTGGACTGTTTGAACCGGATAATACTGTGTTGCAAAGCACCCACATAAGTGAAGTTGAAGACCAGTAATACTCTTAACAAGTCAAAAAGATGTGCTTTTCAATTGCTGCAGACGAAAAAGGTTCTTTTTTTTAAATGCTTGTTTATAGTGCAAATTTTTCAAAGGCGCACAAACAGGGGTATAATCAAGGACATTATCTTTGCTGCAGGTTATCTTTAACTGCTGTCTGATGGGTGGATTTGTGCTTTGAAAACAAAAACATACTTCATCCATGCATTACCTTCTACTGAACCACAGCAGGAGACCCTCCGATCCACAAGCAGAATGTGATTGGCTTCCTTCTGAGATTGTTCCACTGAAATTGGTAGCAAAATTTAGGAAAAGGGAAGGGCAGATGAGAAGCTAGTGATTCTGTTGACATGTTCTTATCGTTGAACCCTCCATTCCTCTCTCTCCCCCAAAAAGATAAAAAATAAAATAAAATCACACCATAACGTTTTGGCCATCCTGGTACCAAAATCATTATCACCTTCAAATCTCATTAAATGCAAAAATCAGGCTGGAAAAATGCCCCCCCCCCAAAAAAAAAAGATCACCAGGATTCCTATAACCCTCTAAATTTAAGGAGCCAAGTTGCATCCCTCCACCTTATTGCATCATTCAACGTTATTGATCCACAGTGTATATAGTTAATGGCTGCAACAAGGGTAAAAAAAAAATCAGTGTAAAAAGATACAAAACATTTGCAATTTGTCTTCAGCTTTTACTGAAGATAATGGCTTCATTCAAATCAGGAGTCCTGTGGATTTTGAAGTATTTAACCTAAACATCATACCAAACTTCTCCATACAGACCTCTCTGTCTCAGCTCCAGGCAGGCATGTGTGTGTGAGACCCTTCAGTTAGATACTTCAATTGATAGAGTACTAAAGTGAAAAGATATTCTGATTCTGGGTGGGGTAATCAGAAAAGGAGGAGGACGAGGAAGAGTAGAAATAGTAGTAGTAGTAGTAGTAGTAGTTATGGTAGAACAACAAGAAGTAGAAACTAAATCAATTCATCAATTGTCATTGACATGTCACTTTCAGATATAAAACAAAGAATTATACATAATTAGTTCATAATTTCTTAATCAAACTTATAAGAGGTACATTAAAAAATCTAACTTCCAGATTAATTAAATTGCTTCAAAGAAAAGTGATGTTTGTTTTTACTTTAAAAATTGTTTGCAGAACTGTACATCCAAACTCTCCAGAGAGTCAGAAGAATGATTTACCACAAAACCACAGTTATTGTGGTTTTATTTAAACCTTGATTTGGAACAATCTTAAGCTGTATTTAATTTTTAATATGTCTCATATAAAGCTAGCCATTTATTTTCTGTTTATGTTTTACAGCGTGTCCCTTAGCACTTCAGCATTTTTTAAAGTCTATGCTATGCAAATTCTGGTTCATTTTTTAAAAATAAATTACATCGAGGCAATCAGTTCAAGCTGGGAATGAGGAGACTTGAACTCCAACACATCTGGAGGACACCAGTTTGAGGGAAAGTTGGTTTATACCAATGGTGGTTCCAGAGTTTTTTCTTTCTCTCTCTCTCTCTCCTCTATTTAATAAAACTTTTAATTATTTCAGCAAGTTGTCTAACCAAAATCAATTGTGCTGCTATTCAGGGGAATGGGGTGGGGTGGGTTTCAGCCTAAACCAGCCGCAGAAGTGAACAGAACAAATCTATTTTATTTTACTTGTTTCGAAGAATGTTTCTCAAATCACTATGTGGCCCAGAACAGGATCCAGAGCAATTTATCATTTCCTTTGCACTATTTTGTTTTAAGTTAACATTTTAACTGTACAGCTGCTGGAGGTATTATAACTTCTCTGCTTCTTTTGCTACAGAAAAATTAAATGTAGATACACCAACCCCATTTAATTTTACCACACCTCACTGGAGAGGGGGAATGGGGTGCTTTTAGGCCCGGAGAGAAGTTCAGCAACTGATCATCATAAAAGACATATTTGGACATTCTAAATATTTCTTCTTCCCAGTCTGTATCTTCCCCTCAGACAGCCCTCATCATTTCTTGGAAAGAGGAGTATGAACAGGAAGCCAAGAAAGTTTGTTTCAATTTTTGAAATAAAAATCTTGTGATGAATTTGGAGATGTTCCAGCCTGGAGGCCCCAGACTTTTCCTCACTGGTTCAGCCATAACAATCTGATGATTGTAAGACAGAGGCAGGGTCTTCTCCCATCTTGAAGCAACTGACCATGAACTTAGCTGACGTTCCTGTGAGTAAAACAATCAAGGAGTAAGAAGACATCATAGCCAACAGTCTAGCTCCCCTCTCCCACTTCCTCTGCCCAGACACAAACACATAACTACAAAAGGAGGCAAGGATGGAAGAAGACTTCCATAAATTCAAGTGAAGATAAATTCTGCTCTTAATGCCAAGTATGAAAAGGGGGAGAGAAACTTTTGAATACATACTGAGACACTGGCAAAAGCATCTCATTATAGAATGCCTGGTGTAGGTCAATACTGTTTACCCTTCAATATTCCTAATTAATTCTCTGATCGCATCATGCTGGAAGAATGCCATTATTCCACAGTGCAGAATTAGCTGATCCAATTTTTTTTTGTTTTGCACATCCTCACCACATGAAGAGATTGTTTAATGAAATGGGAGGAAAACCTCTGAACGCGATAAAGTATGTCTTGCTCAGCTGACTAACATTCCAAGGTAGAGTCCTCAAGTTAGGACCACAACTGAGCCCAATCTTTTTGTCATTAAGTGAAATATTTATTGAGTTTTGTCCTGTTTTATGACTTTTCTTGCTACCGTTGTTAAGTGAATCACTGCAGTTGATAAGTTAGTAACCTGGTTGTTAAATGAACCTGATTTCCTCATTAAATTTCCTTGTGAGAAGATCTCAAAAGGTGATTAGATGACCTTGGGACACGGCAATGGTCATAAATATGACCCAGGTGCCAAGTATCTAAATTTTGATCACATGACCATGAGGATGCTACAAAGGTTGTAACTGTGAAAAACAGTAATATAAGTCACACTTTTCAGTCCTGATGTAACTTTGGATGGTCACTAAATAAACTGTTGTAAGTCGAGGACTATCTATGATTATACAAGTAGGCCTCGACTCACAATCACAATTGGGGCCAGAATTTCCATCGCTAAGCAAAGTGGTTGCTAAGTGAGACACACCTGACATTATTACCTTTTTTGCCACGGTTGTTAAAGGAATCACTGCAATTGTTAAATTAATCGCATGGTCATTAAGCAAATTTAGCTGCCCCCATTGAGGAAGCTAGCTGGGACCATCATAAATGGTCATCACATGACCTGGCTTGAGATGTGCAATTATCATAAGGACATGCCAATCACTAAGAGCCTGAATTTTGATCACATGACTTTGGGGATCCTGCAATGATTGCAACTAAAAGCAGCAATCATAAGTCACTTTTTCAACTGGTTATAAGTCAAACAGCAATAGCCCTTAGACTTATATACCCCTTCAAAGTGCTTTACAGCACTCTCTAAGCAGAGTCAGCCTCTTTCCCCCAACAATCTGAGTCCTCATTTTACCGATCTTGGAAGGATGGAAAGCTGAGTCAACCTTGAGCCTGGTGAGATTCGATCTGCCAAACTGCTGGCAGCCGGCAGACAGCAGAAGAAGCCTGCAGTACTGCATTCTAACCACTACGCCACCAGGGCTCAAATAGTTGTAAATGGACGACTACCTGTATCAGTTGCTACCTTTTTCAGAAAAGCTTATGCAAGAAAACAAAGTGCAGATCACATGGCGGTTGGTTGGGAGAAGGTGATTTAAAAAGTTTTATTTTGAGAGATTAAAGTTTATTCATATCTATAAATTAATTCAGTATATAATTGGTGCTTTTTGCATTCAGATACAATGTCCTGTTGGTGTTATTTTTCCATTGTGAAGCATCTTTATTTTCATAGCAAAATGATTTTTATCTTTAAAAAGAACTTTTAAAAATTAAAAGTACAGACTACAAATGCAAACTATAGAGGAAGAAGAAAAATCTATCATATTTTGTACTTATCAATAGAAACTGATTTACCAATGAATTAGTATAATATGAACAACATAAGATATTATTAAAAGATATCACAGAATCTCTGCCCCAGGACTATATATTACTATCTCCTTGGATGGGTAGCAAATATTTCCTTTTCTAAAATAGATAGATCACACATGGACATGCACACAGACACACAAACACAAATGTTGTCCTGATTGCAAAAAAAAAGCATCTTGAGACAACATATAACTTCTGGACTTTTGAAGTCATATTTTACTACTACCTTGTCCGATACGAAACAATTGAGAAATGGACGCCCATCTGAACTGAGCATAATTCCCTCTTCTTTAGCAAAAACGATTTTATTCTTGGCTCAGTCTTCATTTCTCGATCTTATGCTCCAAGAGTTTGTTGTGCTAAATACGTACAACATAACTAATGAGTAATAGTGGCCCATGAATTATAGGAAGGTGACAGCTGTCTGCCAAGACCTTCCTCTCTGAGCCCGACTAACATTTTCACAGGCAGAAGGATCACATCCTTTGGGAGTAGCCTTAGAGAGGTCACTTATTCAGAGGGATTAGATGTGTAGGAGATGGGATCCTCTTTAAAAAGTGACAGATTAAATAAATCCAAGTTGGGAGGGGGCAGGGAGAGGCAAGAATTATGGTCCAGGAGTTTTGAATTCCTCCGATCTGAGACAACTTTCTACTAATTCAGTGACCGGATGCCAACAAGCGATAACAGTGATAGAAATAGGAACACTTGATAAATGAATATGTACTTTTGATATTAAAATGCTAAACACTTGGTGACGGATGGTTCTTGCAGTAAAAGCCAAGAGCTCATAGGAAGGGGGTGAAGCAGGGGTGAAATTCAGCAGGTTCTGACAGGTTCTGGAGAACTGGTAGTGGAAATTTTGAGTAGTTCGGAGAACCGGAAAATACCACCTCTGGCTGGCCCAGAGTGGGGTGGGTTTGGAGATTTTGCAGTATCCTTCCCTCAGGAGTGGGGAGGGAATGGGGATTTTGCAGTATCCTTCCCTTGCCACTCCCACCAAGCCACGGCCACAGAACCAGTAGTAAAAAAATAATAATTTCACCACTGGGGTGAAGTGAGTTAGGTGTTGGTCTAAGATCTGGGAGGACCATGTTTGAGCCAAGGGTTCCTATATATTACTTTATGAATTTCCACCTTTTTTCATGCACTTGTTTCTTGTGTATGCTGGAACTAGTTTATTAATATTTATTAATAAACAGTATACAAGCCATTTTAACATATACTCTGCATTTATGATAAATGTTTATAAGGAAAGTCCTGTCCACGTCAAGGGAGTCCATGGGAGAATCAAGTAAGTCAAGATGGTGTCACCACAATGCAGATAAAGATCCCCTCCCTTTTAAATGTATGCATACCAAACTGGGCAGGACTTTGACTGCGTGGCCACAACCACAGTCTTAAATCTTTTTCACCCTCCCTGAGACACTCTCAATCATCAAATTTTTAAATATACATTTCAATAGAAGATGTAAGCCTTTCTATAGACCTGGGTAGCAATAGCTCTTAGCCTTATATTCTGCTTCACAATACTTTACAGCCCCCTCTAAGCGGTAATCTGGCTCCTCAACGACCTTGGAAGGATGGAAGGCTGAGTCAACCTTGAGCCGGTCAGGATCAAACTCCTGGCAGTTGGCAGAGTTACTCTGCAATGCTGCATTCTAACCATTGTGCCCCCAGAGCTCTACAGAGTGCTACAGAACGAAGTAGTTATGCTGCAATTCATATGGAGTCAGAAAGGGAAAATGTTAGATTTGACAAAAATGGTTTTTTAGGCAAAAAGGTAGAGACATGTGATGGAAGATGGTGAACATCGGTAGTCCTGGAATTGAGTCCAAGATTTCCATTGCTAAGCAAGAGGCTTGTTGAGTTTTATCCTGTTTTGTGACCTTTCTTGCTGCAGTTGTTTAAGCGAATCCTTGAAGTTGTTAAGTTAGTAACCTGGTTATTAACTGAATCTAGCTTCCCCATTGACTTTCTTGTCAGGAGGTGGGAAAGGTGATCACGTGACCAGGGGACACGGAGACCGTAAATACAGGCCAATTGCCAAGCATCCAAATTTTGATCGTGTGACCATGGGGATGTTGCAATTGTGTGAAAAATCACGTCACTTTTTTCAATGCTGTTGTAACTTTGAACAGTTACTAAACGAATGGCTGCACGTCAAGGACTACCTAAAAGAGAAGTTATCGGTTTTTCTGTAGTTTTTTTTTTCCTCCTGGGGCAATCTTTTATTTTTACCTGCTTGGTTTTTAATATAAGCATAATGTTTTGAACAGCCAGGCAGTCTTATTTTTGATAGTTTTTTCCATGCAACAAAACTTGATGGCATGAGTGCCGACAAATGAAATAACAAATGTAATAAAAACAAGAATTTAAAAATAGCTCAGATCTTGCAAAATAGCCAAATTTCATGATATTTCAGTGATGTGATACTCAGATGTTACAAGCTACTATGAGAAGACATTGAAATCTCATGATTCCTTTCCTTCCTTCCTTCCTTCCTTCCTTCCTTCCTTCCTTCCTTCCTTCCTTTTTCTTCTTCCCTCCATCCCTCCGTCCCTCCCTTCTTTCTTTCTTTCTTTTTCCCTCTCCCCTCTTTTCTTTCTTTCTTTCTTTTCTTTCTTTTCTTTCTTTCTTTCTCTATTTCTCTATTTATTTATTTCTCTATTTGCCCCAAACCTGGCTGTTTTGCCCACCCTAGAACTGAGACCTCTTTTTCTTTCTCTCTGAAGACCAATGATCTGACTTCTGTGCATCTGGGAGTGAAGTTCAGCTGTTGCTTTAATCTGCAAGAAATTCAGGAGTGGTGATACATGGTCCTCTATGATCCTGTGATTTCCTTCCTTCCTTCCTTCCTTCCTTCCTTCCTTCCTTCCTTCCTTCCTTCCTTCCTTCCTTCCTTCCTTCCTTCCTTCCTTCCTTCCTCAATCCACCCATTTCAGACCAAAGAGAAATGCAATCTCTAGAGAAGAAAATGAATTCCTTCTATAATCCCCAAAGTTTCTGGGAGCTGAAAAAACCTTGAAGGACACAATGGAGAAAGTTGAAATGTAATGCGGAGGAGGGGGAGAATTGAAAGTGTATTAGGATTTTTTTTAAAAAAAAGGAAAGTCTGGCACTTACCTCTTTGAAGCTCAAAAATTGGGAGCTGTACTTTAAAATCAGCCTTCCCCCCCACCAATCCCAATTGCTATAGCGATCCCTGGAGCAAATTGGGCCAATACATCATATGGTGAAGCAGCACCTGTATAAGATAATGAACTAGACATTTGTTATTATGAAAATAATATCATTGTAGCTGAACACTGTTAGAGGATTAGCACTCCTACTTGGAAAATAAACATTTGCTCCAGCAGGAGACCATTAACCTATGATAATATTCTATTTCAGGGATGTTAACACTTAATTATAAATCATTTAAAACATTCTGTCAAATTAGTAAGTGTACTGAAATTATTTTGTTAGGAATAAAGCATTAGGCAAGAGCCTTAATTATCAATATACCCCCCTGGTGTCTCCATTTCCATAGAGTCAAGCTTCAGTGATAAGATGTTTATAATTGCAATCCTAGGAGGTAAAATTGTCCATTTGGTTGATTTAAAGACAAGTAATTTATTCACCTGCTTGATACCTTAGTTCAGATCATGCCTCTGCTTGATTGGATGAACACAATTTGCAGGGGATATAATTTCTCAAATGCTTATCATCCTATTTTGCAGAAAGAGAGAGAGAGACAGAGAGATGGACTTCTTTTAGATTATCCTCTCTTGTTAGTGTTAAATTAAACTATTTTACACACACCCTTCCCTACAGAGACATGACAAACTTCATTAAGAGACAAAAAACAGAGCTAACTTGGTGTTTCTCCCCCCCACCCCCCTTTAAGCACTTAACATCTGATAGTTTAGTAAGAAACTGGCATGGAAAAATATGTGCTCCTTACATATGTAGCAGGATTATGGCCTCTAACAGGTCTAAATCCAATATTCATTTAAACATGCTTACACCGCAAAGTCAGGTTAAGCAAACATTAACTCTGTGCAGGTTTGCAGTTTTAACTCGCAATTTATTTCCTGTGGTACTTGAGAAATTCAATCTGTGTTTGCCTTCCATTCCAAGTTGGAAATACATAATATAATTTCTATGCACATTCGGTTCTGCTGGAGAGTATATTTATGGTGTTGTTGAGGGAGACATTAGGCTGCCTGACGTGATCCAAGCACTCTTAAACTCAAAATGGAAGATCTGAGTTAAACTTCTCTCGGGCCTTTGTGAAATGGAGCCTCCTGCCAGAGGGCCTTCTAATGGTAAGCTCTCTCAAGGATTTTCCCTGCATACCTGCAAATTTTCATGCTTTGCTGACACTGGATCTTTTTGCCAAAGCATATTCTTAAAGGGAAAGAGAAAAGCAGTTGAGTAAATGGCCTGATAATAAGATGTTGTAATTCGGCCTAAATTCAAATGTCTCTTGCAGAAAGAACATTCCTGTGAACATCTCTAAAGAGAAAAACACTTTCGTCTTGATTCTGGAATTACATTTGTTCTAAAATGGGTTTTGCTTTGCTATGGAATCAGTTTTGCTTTGAAAACTTAGTTAAAACTAAACAGGAAAAGATCATTCCCCCATGCTCTAGCCACATCAGGGATTTCTATGTGAAAATATCATTGGTCACAGTAAGGCTGGTCCATTGGTTGACCATTGGCCATCTCACCCAAATAAGCCTGTTGTAGGTGAGCGTTAGTTTGTCATGCGTCCATCAAGCATTGGGGCTCTGACTGTGCCTAAAGAAGCCTTGCACAACCAAAAGGAACACCTCTCAGTAGTTGTTGTTTGAAGGCCCTTCAGGTTTTATAAAAGGTTGGGGGGATGAAGAGTATGGAAAGGGACAAATATATGCCTGGGGCACTTCATCTGCCAATAGTAAAGATCAAATCAAGAATGTAGATATAATTGTTTTGACCAAGGCTTCCCAAGAGCATGAAGAAACTCCTTGTCCCGACAAAAAACCCTTTTATTGATTTACTATGAATTCTGCTCATTCACATCCAGCAAAGTCTTTCAAGGGAAGATTTACAGTTACAGACCTTATCTAGCTTGGAGAGCTGCCAAGTCGATATCTGCAAAACTTGGCAAGGAGTCTCCAGAGAGTCACAAACCAATTAAGCAAACGAATTGTCTCCTGCAAACTCCACTCCCCTTTCACTCCTCTTTTATTTCCTCTGGAAGGGGCCATTCATCGTCCACCTGGGGCCTTACTCCCAAATTGATCCTGGTTCTTTAGCTATTCCCTTCATCTTGGCAACTCTGCGCAAGCGCACACTGGGAACAGGCTCCAGCTGTTCATCTGCCTCACTGATGTCTGACTGAAGGCAGCTGATAACTGGCATACGCTCTGGCCCCCTCTCTGCCTCCGACACAGAGCCCTCATCAGAGCCTTCCCCAGACTCCAGGACTGGCCCATGTTCCTCCTCAACCTCCTCATTGTCCGAATCTGCTGCCAGCTCCTCTGGCCACTGACGGGCCACAATAATAATCCTATTAATTAACAGAGATGGAGTCATCCCTTCCTGAAAGAGCAGCTTTGCAGCCTGAGCGATTTCCTTGCTGAATTCATAGATGGTCGTTATAGTAAGAAGTTCCTTTTCATGGCTGTTCAGCTGTCTCACTTAGCAACATCAATTGTGGTTGTACCTATACAAAAATATCTGCCAGTTTTTTCTAAGTCTAATTTAAAGGGTTACTATTCATCTTTAAACTTAGAGTTTTACTGTCTGAGGAATTGCCTCTTTGAGTAAAACTCTGCTCAGATTTAAAGATTTGCAAAAGAAGCCAGTGGCATCCAAAGAACCCCAAAACTTTTGTCAATATGACAGAATATTTATCTCAATGTCACTTTGGAGTGCCTGTGCACATCGGAAAGGGACAATCAGATCCCCTCTGAAATCACCACTCATGTAATTGGAGGAGTCTTGCTTCTGTCTTTATGAAGTCTGAAAAAAGGCATTAGATTCACCTTTAGTGGTCAATAACTGTAGTACAGTAGAGCAGCATATATTTAATTGATTTAGTGTTTCCTTGTTCTTTTAAATTGTAAAGCATTTTAATGGGCTTTTCAAAATAATTATTATTTAATGTTTATTTTTGAAAGAGGGCAAAACAGCAGGATTCAGGTCAAATAAGGACACTGCTACTAAATTTGGGGTTTTGCAAGCTATCTAAGAAGTAAATCCAAATATTTTCCAAACAAATCAGCATTGGATTACAGCAAAACACCTCCTCCTCCTCCTCCTCCTCCTCCTCCTCCTCCTCCTCCTCCTCCTCCTCCTCCTCCTCCTCCTCCTCCTCCTCCTCCTCCTTCTTCTTCTTCTTCTTCTTCCTTCTTCTTCCTCCTCCTTCTTCTTCTTCCTTCTTCTTCTTCTTCTTCTTCCTTCTTCTTCTTCCTTCTTCTGCTTCTTCTTCTCTTTCTTCTTCTTCTTCTTCTTCTTCCTCCTCCTCCTCCTCCTCCTCCTCCTCCTCCTCCTCCCTCCTCCTCCTCCTCCTCCTTCTTTCTTCTTCTTCTTCTTCTTCTTCTTCTTCTTCTCCTCCTCCTCCTCCTCCTCCTCCTCCTCCTCCTCCTCCTCCCTCCTCCTCCTTATCCTCTTTCCTCATTTTCACTGTAGCAATTCATAGAGCTATTTTTCTAGATAAATACATAGATTGGACTTCCCTGGACCAGATTAATTTTTTTTTCTTTCAAAGCTGTGAACTTTGGTTTTTTACATTATTATTCTTTTTTCTCCTCCACCCAGCCTGTAATCCTATAGCTGCAGCACATCTGTTCTGACCCATTGTTCCATTGCTTTATAGCAGGGATGCTTAGAGAACTTAAACTCTAGCAATCGTAAACCACTTTATCAAAATTTGGTGGTGGTGTATTAATGTAGAGCAAAGAATAGGAAGGAGATTCAGGGCCATTTGTACGTTTTTATCTTTATGACTCCATTTACGTTAAGTGACTGCAAGGTAACCTAAAGGTCCACTAAAAGCTTTGCAGCTTGTTTTATAATTTTGCCATCCATCTAAAGTGATGGGTCAGGTCAAGCAGTGCAACATGGCCCTAAAGACAGCCATGATTTTGTCCTCCAGCATACAGGATCTGTTCAGAGTAAAGTAGAAACTGGTTGAGATGGCTTCCAGTTTGCAATTCAACAGGATTAAAAATAAGCACACGTTCATGTTATGTATGGAAAATGAGAGCTTTCACCCTGTTATAAGCTAAATATCTAGCAAAAGGCTTTCTATCCTCATGAAGCACTTGAATTCTATACAATAAAATGTTTTGCAATAACAAAAATAACATGTATATGTGATTTTTTTTATTTAACTAATCTAGGAAAACAGTAAATGACTTTGAGCAAAGATTCTGCCCAATAAAATACTTTCTACTCCTACCTATAGAAAAGAATATTTGTAGTTCAGGGTTGAAGTGTGAGGTCCTTGGTTGTTGTTTTTTTTGCAAACATTTCAATTTCACATCAAACTAGGAAACACCATCAGTGCTAGTAGGGAGTGGATTTTGCTCTCATTTTATGTTCTATCTAGTGGTTTGCACTGTTAGTGTTGGAAGGGGTGATCTTGGCAGTTCCTTGATTGAGGATATAGTTTGTTTCTTGATTATACACCTACCTGTATTCGATGAATCAACAAAATACTGCTTAACTCAGGGGTGAAATCCTTTGCTACTGGTTCAGTGTGGGGGGGTGTGTGAATCCTGCTTTCTAGCTAATGGAAATTGCGCACCACAGCTGATCATTGGAGATCAGCTACTGGTTTCAGGTGAACCAGTAGCATTTCTACTACCGGTTCAGGAGACCCGGTTCGAACGAGTAGCATTTTGCCTCTGGCTTAACTCCACTGCGGTGACAAAGTGTCACATTTTGCAGATTAATTTAAGATCAATGCATTAAAAAACACTGATATAAGTGAAGGAAATCCACCATAAAGTGCTCTAATTGTAGATACTCGTGTGAGATCCCTCAAAACGAATCCTGTCGCAGCACAGACAATTACACTGAATGGAATCAGTCCAGATTTCCCGATAGGACAAGATGGTTGTGTGAAAGAACTGGAGGCAATATGGGTATGGAAAATGAAATCATATCTACTTGGGCTTCCTGCAATGGATGAGTCCTCAAACCTCTCATCAGATGTTTCATGTTGAGGATGAATCTGAGAGGTTATGACACAGGAGAAGCAACACCGAGATGCTATTTATAATTACCTGGAAGTCTTCCAACTTAATATTTTAATCTGTTTTTCCCTTGGAAAGCCCATTCCCATCAGCATGTTGAAAGAAAGCTAGAAACAAGCAATGAGCACAACTTTTACAGTATGTCAATAGCTTAATATGAGAAAGAATTACTTTGCAGAATTCGTTTGATGGGAGGTGAGCCTTCTTTGGAAAATGTAGAAAGAAAATAACCTGCTCGAGTCCCAGATATCAAATCTATGGCATTATTTTTTTTCTTCCAAGTGCAACACTCCCATTATTCATTTCCTGGAATAAACTTGATAGACTGTTCCTTTGAACTGATGCTCTTCTTCTCAAATGAGTAAAATGCATGAACTAGACTATATGGCTATTGAGGCAAAGCAAAGGAGCCATCTAACAGATGGCTTAACAACAAGTGAAGCATGTTCAAAACTGAAAAGTGGCCATGGAGAATTTTTCTATATATTTTTCAAAGTAGAGAAATTCCAAAGCTGCAAAGTAATGTTTTTGGACTAACTTGAAATGCTCTGCATTTTCCTGGATTTTCATCTCACCAGAAAGGCTGCAGTCCCTATGGCTGCTCACACTTTAGTTTAGGGGTGCCCACCTTTGACAATTTTAAGACTTGTGGACTTCAACTCCCAGAATTCCCCAGACAGCCAGGCTGGCTGTGGAATTCTGGGAATTGAAGTCTATAGGTCTTTAAGTTGCCAAGAGTGGAGACCCCTGCTTTATTTCAACCAAAGGGAGAGATATCCAGAGGGACCGCACTACTCTCCAGCCAAATGGGTGCCATGTTCTTGGAAACAGTTGGAGAATTTCTCCTTCCCTTGAAGAAATTCAGACATCGTCCACCCAATTTTCTGCCTGTACATTGGATGGACAATCTGCCCATCATAGTTAAATGTATCTCTCATTTGGTGGGGAGAGCATCATAATCCTGACTTTAATCTTTCATTAGAGCAGAACATAATACAATTTTCTTTCCATTCCCTTTTATGCTGAGTTCCTAAGTACATGAATTCAGATTTGCCTTGTTTGTTGCTCTTTTTCTTTCATAGTTGCAAAGGGGGCAGAACCAGGATGGGTGGACTTAACTGGAACTCCTCCTCCTTTAACCAGAGTTGTATGGATAAAGGAGGCGGGTAGCTCAAGTGTTTGATATAAGTATTAATTCAAGTGTTGACGGAAGAATTAGAAACAAACACAAAACTAAGGTTTCTGCTTGATTGACCTGAATGGATCAGCAATGCTTCCTTCTCACCCTGGAATCCTTCCCTATTGAGAACAAAAACATGTGGAACCAATAGGAAGCAGACCAAATCGCTCAGAGCCAGGCAAGGTAGCCACCTCTGTCAGAAAGTTCTCCCTTAATGGATGGCATAATTAATAAAAAAGTCAAGTCAAATGGCAGCATCAAGGTGCCTTGAAGTGTGAACAACCCTCCTTTGTTTCCTTGTGGGTGCAACCCAGAGGGATTCCTGCCCAGAATAAGGGATCCATTGTGCCCTTGTTTGCCATTGTACAACATCTTCTCTATTTAGGAGGTGTCGGTTGTCGGATGATTTATTTTAAAGACAAGACATACAGTGGAAGGTGTTTTTTTCCCCTTCCTTCCGCTCCAGTGTTCCCAGTGCCGATGTAATTACAGATCTGGATAAAATTAATCATGATACAAAAGTTCATATCTTTTTATCAGGATGAATAGGTTGGATTTGCTGTAATAAATGTACTGAAGAAATATTGACTTTGGAACACAATGTATCCTTATTCTGAGGTATTCTCTACCTTGAAAGATTCTGAGAATTAATTCCAATTGGCCACATTTTATCAAGAAGAGAAGACACTGAACAAAAGGTTATCATTCTTCCACTCTCTAGTTATTCCCCTTCACCAATTCTCCATTGCTCACCACTTTCAATCCCTACCCTTGGCTCTACCACATGGTTGGGTTCAGTGACGTGCGGTGAGGTTTATGGCTGGTGAGGCTGGTGACGCCATCAGGAAGGCGGGGAATGGGACCACGTGTGCTGGAGGCTGAGGCTGCCTCAGCTTCCAACACACGTGATCCCATTCCCCGCCTTCCTGAGCATGCTACGCCGGCTCGCGCTCCGCAGTCCTCAAAAGCGACTGGGGAATGACGAGAACCTTCCTGCCTCTGCTGGACTACAAAGTCCAGCAGAGGCAGGAAGGTTCTCGTTGTTCCCCAGTCGCTTTCGTGGCTTCGTCATCCAGGAGCGCCGACAATATTTCTGCTTCCGCAGCTCCCGGGCGCGGCCGGATGGATGCATATAATATTATGTATATAAAAATCTGAACACAAACCCAAACTCTGGCTTAGATATGTTGATGACACTTTCGTGATTTGGCCACATGGAAAAGAAAAACTGGACAACTTCCTCACACATCTCAACAACCTACACCCCAAAATACAATTCACCATGGAAATAGAAGCAAGCAACCAACTTCCCTTTCTGGATGTCCTAATCTACAAAAAACCCAATGGCTCCCTAGGACACACCATCTACCAGAAAAAAACACACACCAACCGCTACTTAAATGCACAATCCCATCACCACCCTGCACAGATCAACTCTGTAGCCAAGACCCTCATCTCCAGAACCAAACGCCTAGCCGACAAAGACCACCTGAAAACTGAATTACACAAACTCACAAATGTATTAATCTCCAATGGATTCCAAAGAAAAACAATCACCAACCTAATCCAAAATGAGACTCCCCCAAAAAACCAAGATACAGAACAGGACAATGGCATCGCCCTCCTCCCTTACATCAAAGGCACCACAGATAAAATCAGCAAAATTCTCCACAAGCACAATATCAGGACAGCCTTCACCACTGACCAAAAAATAGCCAACATCTTAAGAAACCCCAAAGACAAAATCCAGCTAGAAAACCAAGGAGTCTACGAAATACCATGCAAAATCTGCCCAGCAATATACATAGGACAAACAAACAGGAGAATAAATGCACGCATCACAGAACACAAAAACGCAGTAAGAAAAAAAGAAAAAACTTCTTCCCTTTTCCAGCACCTTAAAGCTACAGGACACGAAATCAACTTTGAAGGAGCCAGGTTAATCTCCAAAACAGAACACCTCCACAAGAGAATAATCATGGAAGCCATCAAAATAGAGAAACACCCCCACAGCATGAACAAACGTGATGATACCTCCCGCCTACCAAACATCTGGAAACCAGCCCTAGCCAACAAACGAACACTACCCACCACCCAAGCCGTTACAATACAAAACAACAATGCACACACAGCCTGCACCAATCAGCACCAATCTACCAATCATGATACAACCACACAACCAATCATTCCACTTACTGAAACAAAGCCAGCACCCCATCCCCTCCCACCAAGACTTACAGAAAGACGGCAGCTCTGATCACATTTTAAGCCCACAGCTTGAAGATGGCAGGTGAGATCCTGCCGAAACGTTGCAAAGACAATCTCAACCTTACACGGGAAAAGACCCGAATACAACAAAACCAGCATACCTACACCCGTGAAAATCTACGAAAACAAATATATATATATAATCGTATTATATACGATTATTTCATGAAGAGAGGTGAGGCTCTGCCTCCCTTGCCTCCCCTGACCGCATGTCCCTGGTTGGGTTACCTCTGGAGAAGCAGTCCTGTTCATACCAGAACTGACTCCTCCTAAGATGGCCTTAGTGAATTGATTCCTGTACTCCAAATTGTCTTTGGAGCCATTCCTGGAGCATGTTTTTCAGATCATCCCTATCTTTCCACCTCTCAAATATCCATAGCTCTTGTTCCACTTGTTGGGTTGGGACAATTTATCTACTGCTTCACTTGCTTTTGATCTTAGATGGGGCTTCTTGACCTCTGACGAAATGTTTTCGCTTCCAGGCAAATCCAGGGCCTAGAAAAGTCCAGAAGCAAAAAACCCTATACCATTTCAGACAAATAGCTATCCAACATCTTCTTAAAGACTTCCAGTGTTAGAGCATTCACAACTTCTGGAGGCAAGTTGTTCCACTGATTAATTGTTCTAATTGTTGGGAAATTTCTTTTTAATTCTAGGTTGGATCTCTCTTTGATAAGTTTCCATCTGTTGCATCTTATCCTGCCTTCAGGTAAGATAAGGTAACTTAGGTGGTGGAATATTGCTATCATGTTACACCTAGTCCTTCTTTTCATTAAACTAGATATATCTAATTCTTCATGTTTTAGCGTCTAGGCCCCTAACCATTATTATTGCTCTTCTCTGCACTCTTTCTAGACTAGATTTCTTTTTATATTGTGGCAACCAAAACCAGATGCAATATTCCAGGTGTGGTCTTACTAAGACGTTATAAAGTGATACTAACATTTCATGTGATCTTGATTCTATTCTTCTGTTAATGCAGCCTAGGATTGCGTGGGCTGGAGTGGCCAAAACAATCATATTTAAGTGATTGTCTTCTAGGACTCCAAGATCCCTCTGGCAGTTACTACTATTGAGCCAGGTACCACCTGTACCTGTGCATTTGGTTTATTCTTGTCTAAATGTAGAACCTTACTTTTATTACCGTTAAATATCATTTTGTTACACAGGGCCCAATGTTCCAGTCTGTCAAGAACCTTCTTTATCGTAAGCCTATCTTCGGGAGTGTTGGCTATTCCTACCAGCTTGGTGTCATTTGCAAACTTGATGAGTTTTATCCCCTTGTCTAAATCATTTATGAAGATATTGAAGAGTACTGGGCCTAAGATAGAGCCTTGGGATATCTCACGGAATACTTACCTCCATGTAGATGTAATTCCATTGAGGACTACACATTGAGTCAGCCAGTTACAAATCCATCTAGTCATGATACTGTCTAACGCATATGTTTTTGCCTTATCAAGTAGTATCATAAATCAAGTAGTGATTTATGATGTCACTTATGATACCAAGACTGCTATGATGCAAGTGCTGCGTAGGGTAACAAACCCCTTATATATGACCGTTTAAAATATATAGTCACTTCATTTCAATGGGGCTTAGTTCCATGTTATTATTGATAGCTGGCCCCAATTTGGACACATGGATTGCATTTTTTTCCAAAGCAGTAAAACCTTGAATGTTTTCTGGATGAAAATTAGCAGTAGGCTTATCATGCCTATTTGCCATGGGGGGGGGGGGGATCCTTGCCCTAACAGCAATAATTCAGCCCACCCCTGGAGGGACATCAGCCCAATTTCTCTAAGCTCCTCCCTCTGGGCTATTTCCCCCCTGTTTTTTTAACGCATTGAAAACGCAATAGTAAATTTAATTCTTTTTCATGATCTTATGCTCTAATTGAGGCTGCAGTGAACAATAGCACTATTCACTATGTAAAAAAAACGCTACCTTTTAACCTCCCAGTAGAGCGTAAATCCCATGCAAGGGCTGAGATAGCAATAGAGTTCATGTCAACAGCAATATTAATTGTGTTCTCTTTGGAATTGTAAACTTCAGATGATCTTAAGTGAAGTGTAGGGCCTGTTGGCAACCTGAGAGCAGCCACAGAGCAAGAAAGGCAATCCAAAGTATGCTGCCATCTTTTAGTTCACTGAAAATGGCTGGATGCAAACCTGTAGCAAAATGACCTCGATTTCACATTAAGGCTTGATTATTCTATGCTGCCCAGCTAATGGCCATCTGTTTATGAAGCTCATTTCTCCTTCATTACTGCAGGATTGTTTTCTAGCAAAAGACATGTGCCAGAAAAAAATGAAAGCCGGGCGCTTTCTCAAACCTCAAGCTCAACAAATTCTTTTATGGCAAACCAGCATGCTGAAAACAAAGATTAAAAAATGACCAGTTCTTGTTCTGCCTTTCGATCTTCATACAAGTACAAGCTGTTATCGACATTTTTTTTTTCAGAACAGGAATTTTAATAGATAATTTTTTTCTACTTGCTACTTCTTATGGTCTGGAACATAAAGCAGAGACTTCTTGAAACTGGCACCCTTCTTTCAAAGAGACGTTTTCAGGGTTCTTTTATTTTAAAAAAAAGGTTGCAAGAAACATTTCTGACATTGGAATAGTTTTATGGTATCCCATCTGGAATTTTGCTCTTTTCATTTATCTCCAATATTTTGCATGTTTACTTTTGTACTTGCTTTAAACTGAGGCAGCAACATGATTTATAAATAAATGCAGGGGTGGACTGCTACGGGTGCGCCTGGGTTCGGGAGAACCAGTAGCTAATGTTATGGCCGGTTTGGAGAACCTCCAACTCCCACCCCTGGCTGGCCCTTCCCACCATGCCCCGCTGCTGCCACACCACTACACCCCTCCCAGGAGTCTCCACATGGCCCATTCTGGATGCGAGGTAAGTTCAGAGTCCGCACGGAGGCTCGAGGAGGGGGGAAAGGTCTCTGGAGCCTGGGGGAGGAAGTTTTCACCTTCCAGAGGCTCGAGGAAAGCCTCCGAAGGCAAAAATGGACCCCCCGCCATGGTGCAGGAGACCGACTAGGTCACACCCACCATGGCCACGCCCACTCAGCAACCAAGTAGAGAATCCATTGCTGAAATTTTTGAAGCCCACCCCTGAATAAATGTATATGTAGATTAATTTGTTTAGCATGAAAAACAAAAGAAAACAAGAGATTGTACATAAAGCCAAAATTTCTTATCGTTAAGAAACAAAAACTTCCCAGTGGTGGTGCGAAAATTTTATCGTATGTACCTGTGGTGATTCTCTTTTCCTCTATTCTTTCCAACAGAAATTAACAAGCTTTTAATATCTCGCTCTGTTACTCTTTTCTGAGTTCTTTTTAATTTAATTTCTAACATTTTTTATTTCTCTGTTCAGGGAGCAATTAGACTTTATCATTGATGGAGATTTTATGGCTTCTTTGTATTTTTCAATGGACCTGAATATATTCTGGGTGAAGGAAAAGATTTTCATTTCATGTATTTATTTTTATTTATTCCTCAAATTTACATATCTAAACAATGAATGCATTTTTTAAAAGGAAGAAAGAAATCAGATAAATATTTTGCCTGATATGGTGTTGTAAAAGGGAAAAGAGACTATTTTATAAAATAAAAAGCTGTAGCTAATATCATTTATTCGCTATGTAATATTTTTTCCAGTTGTTTTCTGTTCTGAGAAATAGCATATAATGCTAGACAAGGACAGGACAAATCAGAAAAGACAGTGGAGAACAAAAATACATTCAGAACTTTGAAGACAAGTATTTCCTGTATCATTTTCCCCTCTGCATAAAATGGTCCTGAAAATAAGTCCTTCCATTCCATGTGAGATACCAACCATATCAAGAACTTGCAAAATGTTGCATTTCAGTAGTCTATTTGGGATTGAGGAATGGAGATCATCTCTCATTTGGTCTACATGCTTGGGTGAGCCAAGGATTAAATTTGGAAGACCTCTGTGAGGCATGTATACTATATAGACTTCATGGGTTATCGAAAGAAAACTAACATTATTTGATCTGAAACTGATACCCCAGAAACTTGGAGCAAGTTGCTCCAATGCATGACCTAGAGAATTGAGTTCCTGAAGAGAGAAATCTCAGGCTAAAGAAGTGATTGCTAGCCATTGTGCCATAGAGATGGCTTAGTTCACATTTGGATGCAGGTTAAAGATTTGTTACTTTGTCATTAAGAAGTAATACAATTCCTTTTTTAAAAAAATGATTAGCAAGAGCCTTGAAAAGACAAGACAGGCAAAAACCCTAACCAAATTAACTTTAATAAACAAAATAGCTTCAGACTTAATATTGAGGCAGGAGTAAATGTTTGGTCTTAGTCATAAAATCGATGTGCAACTTTGCTGCTTCCATCAAATTTGATGATAGATGTAGATAGATGATAGATAGATAGATGATAGATAGATAGATAGAGGTAGGTAGGTAGGTAGGTAAATTGATAAATAGATAGATATAGCTTGATAGGTTGATAGATAAATGATAGATAGAGATAGAGGATAGATAGGTTGATAGATAGATGATAGATAGATAGATAGATAGATAGATAGATAGATAGATAGATAGATAGATAGATAGATGATAGGTAGGTAGGTAGGTAGGTAGATATGATAGATAGAATAGATGATAGATAGATATATAGAGATGATAGATAGATGGATAGATAGATTAGATAGATGATAGATAGATAGATAGATGATAGATAGATAGATAGATAGATAGATAGATAGATAGATAGATAGATGATAGATAGATAGGTAGGTAGGTAGGTAGGTAGGTAGGTAGGTAGGTAGGTAGATGGATGGATGATAGGTAGATGATAGAAGGGTAGATAGATGATAGATAGATGGATGGATGGATGGATGATAGGTAGATGATAGATGATAGATAGATGATAGATAGATAGATAGATAGATGATAGATAGATAGATAGATAGATAGATGATAGATAGATAGATAGATAGATAGATAGATAGATAGATAGATAGATAGATAGATGTAGGTAGGTAGGTAGGTAAATTAATAAATAGATAGATATAGGTCGATAGGTTGATAGATAAATGATAGATAGAGATAGATGATAGATAGATAGATAGATAGATAGATAGATAGATAGATAGATAGATAGATGTAGGTAGGTAGGTAGGTAGGTAAATTAATAAATAGATAGATATAGGTCGATAGGTTGATAGATAAATGATAGATAGAGATAGATGATAGATAGATAGATAGATAGATAGATAGATAGATAGATAGATAGATAGATAGATAGATGATAGGTAGGTAGGTAGGTAGGTAGGTAGATATGATAGATAGAATAGATGATAGATAGATATATAGAGATGATAGATAGATGGATAGATAGATTAGATAGATGATAGATAGATAGATAGATAGATAGATAGATAGATGATAGATAGATAGATAGATAGATAGATAGATAGATAGATAGGTAGGTAGGTAGGTAGATGGATGGATGATAGGTAGATGATAGAAGGGTAGATAGATGATAGATAGATGGATGGATGGATGGATGATAGGTAGATGATAGATGATAGATAGATGATAGATAGATAGATAGATAGATAGATAGATAGATAGATGATAGATAGATAGATAGATAGATAGATAGATAGATAGATAGATAGATAGATAGATAGATGTAGGTAGGTAGGTAGGTAAATTAATAAATAGATAGATATAGGTCGATAGGTTGATAGATAAATGATAGAGATAGATGATAGATAGATAGATAGATAGATAGATAGATAGATAGATAGATAGATAGATAGATAGATAGGTAGGTAGGTAGGTAGGTAGGTATGTAGGTAGATATGATAGATAGAATAGATGCTACAGAAACTCTGGGTAGCTTTCAGTTATAAAAACTTAAAAAGAGATAAAAACAATAAAAATTAGAATAAAAGATTAAAAATTAAGAACCAAGATCATGGGCAGCCTTGGAAGTGCGAATCTTCTCACCCCTGCCAGCCACCCTTAATGTAGCAGGTCCCTGTGGGGGCCACAGACCAAGGGGCAGAGCCAGGTTTTTAGACAGATCTCACTGTCTAAAAACAATGAATATTTCAGTGGATGGGGGCCATAGCAGAAAAGGCTCTTCTCATGGATCCCACTAGGCAAAATTCTTTGGCTGATGAAATCCAAAATAATTACTTCTATTTTTCATTCCCCAAAATCCTTCCTTCAAACTGTGGTGATATATAGTAATTAAATTTGTCACAATGACTCTGGGTCATTACACTACTTTCTTGTATAGTATGTCTTCAATACGAATCATTGGGTTTGGCCTTCACTGATTAGTCACTTTGTCCTTGTTGGATGTATTAGCAATATTCAATACCTTGATCTGAAGGTAAGTTTTAAAAAAAATAACCCACGTTCAGATAGATAGAACTATTGTTGATAGATGAAGTAGATATGCATATAGAAGTTAATTTAGCCTAAGTCATCTGAGAAAGAGCATTTTTATTACGTAAATAAGAGAGTGACAGGACCCACCATAACTACCAATAACATTGTATAATATGCTTCTATGCATGATTACAATGGGCAGTGGTTATGCAGGGAACAGCCAGAGTATAATTAGTCTGGCATGTCAAAATAAAACCATGTTACAGCATACAAAGTGAATGTGAAAGTTTCCATAGCATGAAACAATGAATGCTCAATCAGACACACTAGTTTCATATATGTTGTACTTTTGCATTGTGGCACCCACATTTTAT
The DNA here is from genome assembly GCF_964273705.1 of Natrix helvetica. NCBI lineage: Eukaryota > Metazoa > Chordata > Lepidosauria > Squamata > Natricidae > Natrix > Natrix helvetica. The sequence goes on from NC_138552.1 coordinate 81,015,788, forward strand.
GGGATATAAAAAGAAGCAAAGTATGACTAGATTCCAAAGGCCACCATTGAGGGCATTTGACTGTTTCTGTAGTCTGAAGGATACTGGTAGTCCTTGTGTGGCTCAATGCCTGTTTGAAGTTACAACAGCCCCTCTACCAAAAGCTATTTACAAACCAGTTTCAACCCGGAGTGGGTTCTGGCTGCTGCTACTGCCGGTTCTCTCAGGAACACGCTGTATAATACAGTATTTTCTGAGGTTATGAGTAGACAGGCGGTAATAGCTGGATGTTTTGGTCTGTAGGAATGATCTTCAGAGATAGGGAAAGAGCAAGAGAAGTAATCAGATAAGATGCAGCTTAGCCTGTACAAGGCATGTACTCTTAACAAATGTTTCAGAAAGGACCTGCCCTAGTTTCTTGGGCTGCAAAGGGGCAAGGGAGAAATGTACTTTCAGACTTGCTTGCTTGATGGGCACTACATGCGCATGCGCAATACTTAAGAAACGGCTTCTCCGCATGCACAGAAGCAAAAAACAAGATGGCGCTGCCATCACTAGAACCAGTTTGGGAGCGTGACAGGCCGAGTTACTACCTACTCAGCCAAACTGGTCCGAACCAATAGGAACCCACCTCTGATTTCAACTTTGCAGCCTGTGAGGACCCCAAGGGACAGGAAGCAGAGCATGGGGTGACTCTAGGGGTGAAGGAGCTCTTGGGGGAGGTGACGAAGTTGAGTGTGGTCCTATTCAGGCTTCCCAGGGTCTCTCTTAATTCTGAGGCACCTCATATTTTGCTTAATGACCACATTGGGGGGAGCAGTTGTGGGGGTCATTAAGCCAGGTGATCACACCTTGGTTAATAACCATCATGACTTGTAACCGTAATGGGCAGGCCCCATTACAGTCATAACCCAAGGATTACTTGACGCTGGTACAGCCCACTGTACACAGGATATAGTTCAAAATGTTGAGATTGTGGCCATGACAATGCAGTCAAAACTCTGCTTGGTTTTTATGTGTGTTGCACATGTTTTATGTACATAAAAGTTGGCAGATCCTCAGCTGCACCATAACAGCTCCTATTGCAATACCCTGCAGACATCCCTACCCTCCAAATACTCCTGTTGGCATTAGGCATGGTGACACAAGCATTACTATTTGCAACATTTCCCCTGAAGGGTCTAAATCTGCCAACCTTCTATAGTGAGAGAGCTTTGCACACTAAGGGTTTGCACGAGGGATCTAACATAGGCCCTGCAAGCAGCTGCCTCACTGCTTAAATCAGACCAGTGCAATCTGTGGCCCTCAGAAAGCTAGTAAAATCATTAAAAAAAGTTTATTATTTATATACATTCCCCATATTACATATTTTGTATGCAGCCCAAGACAATCCCTCTTCACTCAGTGTAGTCCAGGCAAGACAAAAGGTTGGATATCCATGGCTTAAGCAGATTTCTGATTTGATTTGCCTTGTAGTTTCAGCACACCAGGCACAACTGGTGGTAAAAGGGGTCCATTTCCAACTGGTGGTGGCTTTAACTAGGCCAATGTCCCTCAGGTCTGTTAAAATGGTTTGCATTGCTAACGGTTATAGCCCAATTTTATTTTCTGCCACTTCAGCAAAAGCCTCTGTGTGTGTGTGTGTGTGTGTGTGTGTGTGTGTGTGTGTGTGTGTCCGCGCGTGCAGTTTGCTTAGAAGAACACCTCCCCGCATTCCACCCCCAGGCCTGATTAAATAACTACTGTGATTTTTCTGCCCGCCATTGTTTTGACAAAGAAAAGTATGGCTTTTCTAATGTCCATCTTCCCCTTCCCCAAACAAACGGTTTCCTGTCAATCATCCTGGAACACAGAGTGCTAGGTTTCTTCCACAGGATGTTTGCTAGAGCTAATTGCTCAGCATGTTTTACTTTTGATTGTGCTCAGTGTCCATCAGAAAATTGCTAGGAAGGTTATTTAGGGGCCTTGAATAGCAGCCAGGTTTATGGTAAAATGGTGATAGTTTATCAAAGTCCCTGAATCTTTTGTACTTCTGGAACAGAAATTCTAAGGTGCGGGGGTGGCGGGGAATGTCCAGCCTTGGCAACTTTGGATAGCTGGGGAGTTCTGGGAATTGAAGTTCACAGGTCTTAAAGTTGCCAAGGTTGGACAACTCTGTTTTCCTCGCTCTCATGAGGAAAGTTTCTGATTTGATTTGCCTTGTAGTTTCCACAAATTTCCACAACTCACCACAAATGTAGCTACCAAAGTTGCCCACGTTTTCTCAATGGTAGTTTATGTTCCTACCAGAACCCTAGTAGGATATCAAGGTCAAAGATCAAAAATGATGAGCAAGCAGAATATTGATGACAACATCTCTTGCACATATTTCTTCTTAGTTTGTTGATTTACATAGCCACCCATCTCTCTTTCTGATTCTGGATGGTTAGCTTCAAATACAAGCCCAGTACAAAATAAGTACGAAAATAAATTTAAAAAACACTCTAATGGTAACTAAAAGCAAATCCAATGACTAGTGAAATTTCAACATCTCATAAGGTTTCGCTAATGATGCTCAGGTACTCATCTTACGACCACAATTGAGCCCAAAATTTCTGTTGTTAAGCAAGACAGTGAAGTGAGTTTTTACTCCCTTCCTTCCTCCCTCCCTCCCTCCCTCCAATTTATTGGGCACTCATCTTACCACAGGGTAACTCATACCATATTAATGTTACCGGCCATAACATTAGCTACTGGTTTCCATATTAAAAAAATAAAACAATCTAAATAAAATACTACAAAAGTATAAGCCATGTCCTAAAAATGCCACTGTGTACACATCTCCCTGAGATACAAAGCTTCGGGGTTCCAGTGAGGGTAACACAAATAACATTTTATCAGACCTGTTTTAACTGCATTTTGCAAAGGCAACTGGAGTGCTGAGGCAATCCAGCTTCGTTCTAAGAAGCAGACAAACTCCAAGGCAATGAAACACAACATGGGATCGGCTGATCACATACAGACCGCTTTTTAAAAAAGAAAATCTCACCCCCTTTCAGAGCCTCTTCCGGTGCCAAATTTTAAAAAAAAACACAAGAGAAGATTGACAAGACCAAGAACCCACTTTGTAAGCCAAGGAGTCTCATCAGCATTGCGAGAGTGCGAGGAGGAAAAGGAGAAAGATCACTTTTGACTATGCAATCAAAGCCCTGCCCTTTTGTTATGGGACCGACACATCCCACTCATGTAGAAAGTAAGTGAGTAAGTGAGTAAGTAAATAAGTGCAGGTTATCCCTGATTTAGTGACTGTTTGAAGAGATGAAGGACTTCCCCAGGTCTACTTATAAACCAGATTCAATGTTCCGATAGCCATCTGACCCCCCCTTATCCCCACCCCCAAGATCACATAATTGCATTCTAGGTGCTTGATAACTAGCCCACATTTATGGCTGTTTGTACTATCTAGCGCAGGGGTGTCCAAACTTGGCAACTTTAAGACTTGTGGACTTCAACTCCCAGAATTCCCCAGCCAGCTCTGCTGGCTGGGGGATTCTGGGAGTTGAAGTCCACAAGTCTTAAAGTTGCCAAGTTTGAACACCCCTGATCTAGCGGTTACGTGTTCACAATTTATGATGCTTTTTGCTGGAAATGGGCATTTATTTCCGATTTCCAGTCAAAAAATGCCCATTGTGGACAATGCCTTCGCCTAATGATAGCCATGTTCACTTATTGACCATGGTGATTCACTTAATGACCACCACCAAAATCGAGCATGGTCACAGGATGACCTGCTTAATCACTAGCATGTCTAATGACGTGATTCAATTACAGTCATAATTTGAGAATTACTTATAAATAAGTCAGGCAGAAAAGTCATGTAAAAAAGAGGTGGAGCTTCAATTGCATTTTAGCTTTTTTGAGCCCTTCCTCCTTTGACAGCCCTGTTCCACCATCACCCCCCTGCCCTGTTCCTAGCAACCTTCCCCCCCCCCCAAAAATAACCCAGGCGGTCCAAAACTATTGAACGGTTGCTACTGCCTCTCCCTCATTCCCAAATAAAAAAGATTCAAAATCATAAGGGGGTTAAAATTTTACAAAGCACTGCCCCTAATCTCAGTTGGATAGTTTCCTTTTCTCTAACTTTCAACGCAGCCCCCTCCACAGCTATTCAGAAGACTTATTATTTTAGTGAAGTGAAGATAAGTGGGAACAGGAATGCCACCTTAAGATACCTAAACATTTCCAGGATGTTTTTGTTAAGCATCAGCAGCTGGAAACGAACTTTTCGTGTGTGTTTTTTTTAATGTTCTTTGTTGTCTTAAAGATTCCCTCCCTGGTTTCATGAGCAATTTATGTTCCCAATGCAAATAAAGACGAGTTGCATAGAAATCATGAAATAAAAAGGGAGCGTTAAAAAAACCCAACCATATCTGAATACAAATAGGCATAATGCGCTAGTTTTAGCTCTGTTCAGCAGTGGATTTTCCCTCACATTGATCAAGGCACAAAAGAGTGAGAACATGAATCATACACATATGCATATTTTGCCTGATTTAAATAACATTTGGGGACACAAGAAATGAAAAGAGAGAGAGGTGTTAACCAAGCTTGACCAAATAGAAGACGAAGTTGGCATTTCCCTCGCTTCTCCTGTATAGATTACACACTGGCTTTGAAAAAGATGATCTACAGAAGCATTCTTCCTGGCCTCAATCATTTGATAATTAATAAGAAATATGTGTATGCTGTTCATCATGCCAGAAAGCCCATCCTACTTATATTTTTCCCCCTGTATTAAATATTTGGACTGTAATAAACTGGGATGATTACACTCCTATGTGCTTCCTTTGGAATATTTTTTTTAAGTCCATGTTTTGTGCCTATATGATAAGCCCTCGGGAGATTTTCTTCCTCTGGTCTAGACCCTGGGGGTCACCATCCATATTGTTCTACCAAGCAGCATGATTTACTGCATTTCCTGAAAGCCATATGGGAGAAGCACTTCCCCACTGCAGAGCAAATTGCTTCACAGAACAACACAAAATAGGCAAGGCCGGAAAGCTGAGAGAAAACAAAAATCGACTTGCGGGACCATTGCTGAAAGGAAATCATGTGCTAATGTTAAATTCAAAGGTGGGGGGGTCACCGTCAAAATAGGTTCATGCTGCCGCTGAAAGAGACATAATGAGAAAAAGGAGATGTTTTCCTTTTCAGAAATGCCTGTTGTGCTTATGTTTCAGTAGAAATACTGATTAACAGAAACAATGAATGCCTACAACTCTTCCAATAGGACTATCGTATCTGCAAAAATGCAAAAGACCATGAGAGGGCAGCAAAGGGTTACTTTTCTGATTCTCTTTGCTGCCATCTAGTGGCCATCCAGATGTGGGAGCCCTATCTTGCAGCAGTTAGGAAAACTGAAGTAAAAAGAACAAGAAAAGCAGACCAAACTAAAAGTCCTTTTGCTAGCTTAACGGGGTCCTGTTCTTTACCCAAATTTTAGTACTGTAAAATGTGCATGATTTGTATTTTGTGTTGCACCAGCACACCAAAGAGAAAGTTGTGATCGTAGCTTTTGCAGAGCACAAGGCCCCTTCTTTCTCAGGTTTCAACTAAATGGTCGCCACTTGGGCTGAGGAACTATCATATATCATAAATCATTCTCTGAAAGATATTTGGCAGCTAGTCAGCGCACCCCCAGGCAATGCAACGTACAGTATGGAACATTTTTAAGGTGGAATCTGGAGTTTGTAGTTTAAAGACTTTCTAGAATCTCTGATTATACTACTGCCTGGAAAAAAAAGAAAAGAAAAAAGAAAAAGAGGGAAAGCTATAGTATCCATATTGCCAAAGACTTAATAAGATACTGAACAAGCCAGTAAGTCAGCTTTTTATTCTGTAACAGGCAGAGAAAGACAGAGGAACAGAGAAAATCTAAGGCAAAACCTTGGCAACTTTAAAATGTGTGGATTTCATCTCATCCTGGTTGGGGAATTCTGGGAGTTGAAGTCTTAAATTTGCCAAGGTTGAAAAAAATCGCTGCTCTCCTCAATCAGCTTTTGACTCTGGTAGTTTTGTTGTTTCTTTTAAAGAAGATTGATTTCTTTTAACAATAGAAATCACTTGTCTGGATCATCTGTCTGATGTCTAAAGTCTAACAGGTGACTATATTGTTATTCTTCAGTTCCTGAAATCTTTTTGAATTGGAATGTGTCACACTGCCCTTTAGACATGAGATCAAACTCTGTGCTCCATTGAAGAATGATAGGGCTGGAGATAAAAAGACTCCACTGATTGTGGTCTCTGTCTTGTATCCCAATGCAGCCCTTGGACTCAAAATACGGATATCCAGAAACAATGTAGAACCTGGAGGGCAACACTGTCATTCAGGTTGAATGTCCAGTTATTTCAATCACTTAAATATGAGCCAGCTGTGTGTTCTAGCTGCCAAACAAGCCAATGTGATCCTAGGCTGCATTAACAAAGGGATAGAATTAAGTTCTCGTGAAGTGTTAGTAACCCTTTATAATGTCTTGGTAAGATCATACTTGGAATACTGCATCCAGTTTTGGCCACCACAATATCAAAAAGATGATGAGACTCTGGAAAAAGTGCAGAGAAGAGCAACAAAGATGATTAGGGGACTGGATGCTAAAAATATGAAGAACGGTTGCAGGAATTGGGTATATCTAGTCTAGTGAAAAGAAGGACCAGGGATCACATGATAGCAGTGTTTCAATATTTATGGGGCTGCCACAAAGAAGAGGTGGTCAATCTATTTACCAAAGCACTAGAAGGCAAGACAAGAAGCAAGGGATGGAAACTAATCAAAGAGAGAACCAACCTAAAACTTAAGGATAAATTTCCTGACAGAACAAATAGCCAGTGGGACAGCTTTCCTTCAGAAGTTGCATCTGCTCCATCACTGGAGGCTTTTAAAAAGAAACTGGGCAGCTGTTTATGCAAAATGGTATAGGATGTCCTGTTTGTGCAGGGGGTTGGACTAGAAGACCTCCAAGGCCCCTTCCAACTCTGTTATTCTGTTGGTCTAAGCGGAAATAATTATTCAGAACAAAACCCTACTCTCTTGCCTTCTGCTCCCTAGCAGATATCATCAAATCCCTATATACAAAAATTCGGGGCCATGTGACTATGAAGAGCTAGAGACAGTTCAGCATGTTCTCCTTTAGGGTGATTATTACAGACCCTTGAAAATGTCATCTAGCACCTATCATCCGGTGAGTCCCAGCACAGCAGATGGGTTTTAAACTAAGTGCTACTGTCACATACTAACCAAAATGGAATCAGCAGCATTGCCCTCTATTACAGTACAAGCCATGGCAACAGACGATTCCTTCAGTGACGTTTAGTTTCATTTTATGATTCTTATTTAAAACGTGTAAGTTAATCCTTATTAACTGAAGCTCAATATGCATATACATCTATATTACTTTTGTGCTCTGGTCTTTGATTGTGAACAAGAATGATGCTCATCAATAAAGATTGAAATGGTTGAAATGAGGGGCCCTTAATGCTCTCTGAGCTTGGTTGTTTTCTTGCAGACATTTCATTACCCAAACTAAGTAACACCATTGACTGATGATTGACTGATGATGTTACCTAGTTGGGTAATGAAACGCTTCATTGATGCTTATCTCTAACTAATAAAACAATTAATTGCAGCTATTTTTGGACAGGCGAACCTTCAGCCTTGGAATCAGTTTCATACTAACAGAACGGCAAAAGCAGACAATATGACTGCATACAAGTCCAGCTTCAATTCACTACCAAAAGACTCATTCACAGTGTTGAGAACATTGAAAAAATTACATCCATTAGTAATCCATGGTCTTCATCTATCGATCTACAGTATTTCTTGACTTATCACTGTTCATTTAGCAATTGTTCAAAGTTATGATCGACCTCCCCAGAGTTACTTATGTCTTGTTTTTGAAGTTATGATGGCCACACAGACACAAACACTGCAGACATAGGGATACAATTTGGGTGATTGGCAACTGGCTCATTTTTATGACTTCATGACATAATTTGCAATATTTCCAGCGTTTACTTCCAGTTTCTGGCAAAAGTTGCCCATCTTAGGGATGTTAATATAATGAGGGATTATATACTAAAACTTTGAAATCTGACTCTCAGGAATTATAAGAAGCCAAAATAAGGTTATTGAGAAATGGGAAAAGGGATATTGCAGATGTTAAGGAAGACAAATGTGTGAAATATCGGTCTTGGAAAGGGCAATATTCCCTACTAATTAAAGGATGAAACTGTGTAAGCATTTTCATCATTTTCTCTTTGTTTTTTAGAACATAAAGAGACTATTATTACTACAAAAATCTGAGAGAGTTCATTAGGCAATATGTTCAAATCCTAAGAATAAAATAACTGCTGGGAGCAGAGTATGCAAGTAAAGAAAAGACACAAGTCAAATTTGACTCTTGGAGTCTGCATTGATTTGGGTTTCTTGGAAGGATTTCTTGCCAGGGCAAGGTGGTTGCTATTGCCTTCTTTCAGGATTTTTATTCATTGGCTCCCAGGAAGCTTTGTCTATCTAATCAATGGCTCTGGAATTCCTTGGCACTGCCTCTTCCAAGGATAACCAAGACCAGTTTAAATACTGAGATCAGCAGAGGAGCACTGGTGCTCATGGCTGAGCCTTAACACATATGACCATTAAAATCAGTGGCCCCGTGGTGTCATATAAAGTAGCTCTCATTGTCAATTCATTGGTGATAAGCTAATAAAATAGAATAGTTTTGGTATTTCTCCACACTAAAATGAAAATAGTCTCATGGAATCACTAGTTTTCCCTCATCAATACTGTAGCATGCTAGCAAATAGTGTCAGGCAAAAAGAACATTCACTGAGTTCAAAGCGTTTATTATTGCTACCTATACCCAAGAATAATAAATAATAATAATAATAATAATAATAATAATAATAATAATAATAATAATAATAATAATATTTAATGCTTCTAGACCGCCCCCTCTCCCGCAAGGGACTCGGGGCGGTGTACAGTTCATACAAAATATAACAGGATACAATAAAATTAAATTAAATATGTACAGTTGACAATTGACATGGAGGAGGTTAAAATGTAGTTAAAAGAACTGTACAAAGCAGATATAAAATAAATTCAAACCCCTAAAAACAAATACAGTAAATTAAAAAGCCCCTAAAATAACCAGATATAATACATTTGCCAGGAGGGGCAGTTGAATTATGCCAGGCCTGCTAGTCGGAACAGGTGGGTCTTCAGTTTTTGCCGGAAGGAGCGGAGGTCAGAAGTGGTTCTAATGTCGGGGGGGAGGTCATTCCAGAGGGTTGGGCCCATCACAGAGAAGGCCCTACTCCTCGGTGTCACCCGCTGGCATTGCCTAGTGGACGGCACCAGGAGAAGTCCCTCCCTGTGTGAGCGTATTGGCCGCAGGGATGTATGTGGGAGGATGCGATCCCGCAAGTAACTAGGTCCCGTGCCCAACTAATGGTCAATGCAGAATTGGCACTAGCTAGGGAATTCATGGGTTGGATTTGAGTCTCTTGTGGCTGAAGAAGGCACAGAAGAGGATGTACTTCCTGAGAATGCTAAGGAAGATAAATCTATCTCAGCATCTACTTCTGTCCTACTATTGCACTACTATTGAGAGTGTCCTGACATATGGCATTCTTGCATGGTATGGGAGCAGCTCTGCAGCAGACAAAAAAGCTCTACAGAGAATCATTAAAACTGCCCAGATTATCACCGGGCTCCAGCTACCAGCCCTGGATGACATCTTCACATCTCACGGTTTGAGGAAGTTGCATAACATTCTCAGAGACTCTTCCCATCCTGCTTACAATCTTTTTAGATTGTTGCCTTCTGGCAGAAGATACAGAACAATTAAAACTAGGACCACACGTCTTCTGAATAGCTTTTATCCCAGAGCTATAATTGCACTCAACAATGAACTAAAGGGCCACCATCAGTGAGCTATTGGACAGCACTATATGGTCTGTTGTGTGGACGCTTGGGTGGTTTAGGGGCGAGGAATTTTTTGGTGGGTGGGGGTGTGTTTGGGGATTGTTATGTGTGTTGGGCCCGGTCTCTGGGTGTTATGTGAATTTCGTTCTATGTGTAAACTGTGTATATATGTACAATGACAATAAAGTAAAGAACAATTTCAAACTGATGACATACTTAACACTGCCTTCCAGCTCAGCCTGCTCATCTCCTATATATAGTAGGGAAAGAGCAACAAACGTATATGGCTTTTCACATAGGAAAGGCAGGCCATCTAGCACAATTTAATAGAGCATAGCTAAACATGTAATGGGGAAAACCTACTAAATGAAATATGACCAAGTTGCTATATCTCAAACTTTGTCCTCAAGAAAATGTTAATTCCCAGCAGGTCGGACCTTTGATCTTTGTAAAGCACTACTAATACTCTTAATAAAATGAAAAACAATCCAATTTGCTTCTATTGGATATGCTATAATTATGTACTCTTAATTGTATAGGAGGCCCATTAGGCTTGAAAATTTACTCAGAAATCAAGAGTTATTCAATTTTTTAAATAGTCTGCTTAAAATCCTCCCCAGAGCAGCCGTGAAAATTCAAATAGGCATGATTACTGTATTTGCCTGTCAGCATTAATTGTAAAATGAAAGATATAAAGCAAAGATATTGAAATGCTAATACAGTCCTTGAATTTTTATTATTAAAACACAGTTCATTTGTTATTATTAGACTGTGAAAACAAAACGTGAGGGAGAACTGCTCCATTTCTGTACGTTAGAACAATCTCCTGTTTACAACCATGATTTATCCTGTATGGCACTGATGTCCATTTTAATAATGAAACTCTCAACAATAAATAGAATTTCTCAACAAGGTACAGAAGTCTGCTTTTGGTGAAAGAACTTCAGAGACAGTTATGACCAAGGGTTGCTGCTGGGATAAAATCTAGACATTTTCAAAATTCTCAATCATTATCATAGTTAAAACGAGGCTAAAATTATTTTTTGATTTCTGCAATGATGGCTCTTTCTTTAAAATTGCTTCCCCTTTCAGTCAGGCTGAAAAACATTTGGCTTTCCAGATTTTCCTGAACTGCATCTCAGGCAAAGTGGTGAAGAATGCTGGGACTTGTAGTTCAGCCAAATGCGAAGAGTCCCATCCAGTGGTAGGTTTCAATTTTTTTTAGAACCTCTTCTGTAGGTGTGGCCTGCTTTGTGGGAGTGGCTTGCCAGCCATGTGACTGGGTGGGAGTGGCTTGCCAGTTATGTGACTGGGTGGGCGTGGCCAACTTGTAAAATGTGGTGAAACTCACTTAACAATGCTCTTGCTTAATAACCAAAATGTTGGCTCGGAAACTCTGGCATTTGAAGCACCCAAGTCTTAAAGCTGTCAAGTTACAAGACCCTTGCACCCCTAACCCTTTAGATAAAAAACCCCTGGGGTGTTCAAACTTGACAGCTTTAAGACTTGTGGACTTCAACTCCCAGAATTCCTCCTCTCGCTCTTCATCTTGATGATGTGCGGACGGGAGGTGGGAGGGAGCTGGAACCGGTTCTAAACGGCACTGTAGATTTATGGAACCTCTTCTATAGAAGAGGTTAGAGCTGGCAGGAATCCACCCCTGGTCCCATCCCTGCCGTAAATATTGTTTACATCCTAGGAGGTTGCCTAATTGAATATGTGTGATTTTGTGTATGTGCATCTTAGTGTGAGTTTTTCCACTCCTGATGACCAGTCCCTGCAGTTTTCTTGGCAAAATTTCACAAGCGGTTGCCATTGTCTACTTCCTAGGGCTGAGAAAGAGTGACTGGCCCAAGGTCACCAGCCAGCTTTGTGACTAAGGCAGGACTAAAACTCAGAGTTTCTTGGTTTCTACCCTCAATGATAAAATCATAGACTTTTTTCTATATAAGCAGTTAATTAATTTTAATTAATTTAATTAAATTGTTTACCATTGTTTCCTCCCTATGGCTGAGGAAGTGTGCCTGGCTCAAGGTCCCACAACTGGCTTTATGCCTAAGGCAGGACTGGAACTCATGATATCCCGGTATCTAGTCTGGCCCCTACACTTTTTCCTCCCTCAGTCTGTTCACAGATTTCTTGCTGCTCTACTCCTTTGATTCTACCCCACTTCTCTGAATTTAATCTTCCACTCATTAGTTTAGTGTGTGTGGCTCTGTAGGTCTACATCTTTTTGCTACAAACCTGCTTTACATCTCACCAAAGTTCATAATCAGGACAGCCATATCTGTACAATAAATGCTAATTTGCCAGTATTTTCAACTGGATGGATTCTATCCAAGTTTGTCCTGGTCCACAGTTGTGAGAAAAATATTCCTCTTCTCCATCTTTCATTAGGAAATCTGAAGTAAGTATAGCTATCCCCCTCTCATTGGATCTGTGGGTAAACATTAAGAGACAATAATCAGGTTGTTTTAACTAACAGCTAAGTTGGATGCATTCTTAAACTTCCGATATCTTCTACGATCTGCAGCAAGGAGGAGGAAGCAACAAGTGACATCACTCCATGTCATCACATTGTGCCACAAATGACCCAATTCAGAAATTCTGTGTGATGATGCCATAAAGCATATGACAGCAGCGTGGCGTGTACTGGACATCTGCCTATTCCTAACCCATTATCCATGCTACATTTCCCAGCCACATCAATATTTTATTTCTCCAACAGCCAGATCCAGCCCTGATTTTTATTTTTATTTTTAGCTAAGAATAGTAGCATGAGCCATGGTGGCACAGTGGTTAGAATGCAGTACTGCAGGCTACTTCTGCTTACTGCCAGCTGACTGCAATTTGGCAGTTCAAATCTCACCAGGCTCAGGGATGACTCAGCCTTCTATATCCTTCCGCGGTGGGTAAAATGAGGACCCAGATTGTTGGGGTCAATATGCTGACTCTATAAACCGCTTAGAGAGAACTGAAAAGCACTGTGAAGAGGTATATAAGTCTAAGGGCTATTGCTATTTGCCATATTAATAAAATTCTTTGTAATCACTTCCCTAAAGCTGATAATTGAGAGGATTCTTTAAGTATCGATTTTAGATTATCTTGTGCATGGTTCAAAGAATTGGTTGTTTTTTCTTAAGCTTTAGATTAGTGTCACTCGATTGCCACAATGAAAACGTGCAAGGTGACTTCAGCTTAGTAGTGGCAATCTTGAATTGTTATGAGGCCCGGCGGACCTAACAACTTCCCTATACATTATTAAGATGGCCTTTTACTTCATCAATCTGAGAAGACAAAACTGTCAGTCTGGCTTCTTCCAGAAAATACCGCTTATTATATATCTCCAGATTTATCTATGAAAAAGCACTTAGCCTAATATTCTCCATATAATCAGGCTCCTTCTGCCGTGAGCATTCAGGGTAAACTTGATTTCAGGGATGTATTTTAAAAGCACTGAACATAGTCATCAGAAATAAAACTTTCTCTGTGTAGCAATAATTGGCTTCAGTTTATTAAGTTTAATGCTCTGCTTCAGGCAATCAACCTCTACCTATTGGGTTCCTACTCGTAATATAATTAAATTTGAACAAAACAATATAAAGATTGAAAGATTCTCTTCCCTCTTTAGATCCAGATTTGTCCGACTTTGCAAGGCCCATCAAATCTAATTCCAAATCTTTAAGAGATCACCAGATTGACTGAAAGTTATTACAGTATTTCATGTTCTTGTTCAGCGATCTGGGACAATATCACATTGTATCATCTATCTATCTATCTATCTATCTATCTATCTATCTATCTATCTATCATCTATCTATCTATCATCTATCTATCTATCTATCTATCTATCTATCTATCTATCTATCTATCTATCTATTTATCTATCTATCTATCATAATATATCTATCATCTATCTATCTATCTATCATCATCATCTATCTATCATCTATCTATCTATCATCTATCTATCTATCTATCTATCTATCTATCATCTATCTATCTATCATCATATATCTATCTATCATCTATCTATCATCTATCTATCATCTATCATCTATCTATCTATCAATCAATCTATCTATCTATCTATCTATCTATCATCTATCTATCTATCATCTATCTATCTATCTATCATCTATCTATCTATCTATCTATCATCTATCTATCATCTATCTATGTATCTATATATCTATCTTTTATTGCATTTATGGGAAATAAGGTTGCATTGTTTTATTATTTTATCGATGTCAGCTGTGACTATGTTCTCAAAGTTGTGTTTCTCTTTTACATGTGTGTAGTCACAGTCACTGTCTTGATTCTTTTTTTTTTACCCAACCTATGGACACTCCTGATCTCTGCCCTATTTCTATTCTAGACTTGATTGATTCACAGAGTTCATGGATCCTATTGGATGTGATTTCGGTAATGATGTCGTGATTCTGCAGCTAGTATGATGTTATCACAAGTTGGCAAACAAATTGCCTGCATCAGTAAAGTTGACCTGATTCAGTAGGACTGCAGATCAATATTCCCTGTTAGCTTTCCAGAGATTTTGTTTCCCTGGGAACATTTTTATATCTGGTTTTCCAGCTTCTTTTGGCTTTGAGGTAAGCAGTAAGAAAGCTAGGGTAATGATAGGTAGGAATGTCCATGAGAAACAGGGGGAGTAAGAGCTGAAGCCAGGACAACAGTCAAATAAGAGACATCTCAGCCCACAGAGGAAATGGGTGTGTGGAAAGCATTTGGTTCCTTGGAAAATAAATGGGGAGAAAGATATTTTCAGACTTGCAAGAGTCTCCGACTGCAACCTTACAATGGCTCAGTGATTAAAGATGCTGACCTTGTCAGCTGGAAATCTGACAGTCTGGGTTCAAGACCTGAGTGCTGTGCAATTAGGTGAGAATTCCCATTGCTTGTCCCAGCTCCTACCCATCTAACAGTTTGAAAGTATGCAAATGTGAGCAGATAAATAGGTACCACTTTGGTCGGAAGGTAACAGTGTTATGTGCGCCTTGGTATATAGTCATGCCAGTTCCATGACCAGAAAGTGTACTTGGACAATGGCTGGCTACCTCGGCTAAGAAACGGAGATGAGGATCATCCCCTACACTGGACAAGCAAAACCTTTACTTCAATAAGGGTAGTGTTAGTACTTACTATACTGTTTTTTGGTCTGGACTATCTCAAAGACATGGCAACTAGATAAAGTGAGCATTTTGCCTCGACAATCTCTTTGAACGGTCAAGTTTGGTTGGTATAATTCTGTTATAGAAGTACAACCATCAATAAAGGAGGAACAGAAAGGGCCAAGACTATGAAGCAGCGCCATTTTATCCAGTAATTTTGTTTCACATACAATAAATCCCACCCTGGCAAATTCAGCTGAAAGCAATCTCTCTGGCTGTCAGGAAATATTGAATTAGGGCAGCAAAGGGCAGAGATACTTGGCAGAAATTGGGAAGTAGGAGGAATTTTTAATAGCCTAATAAAGAGAGACTGCTTTGTTGGCGGGCCTGCATGATTTAAATAACGCACAAAGGGACCAACAGCTGTGTATCCAAATCTCTGTGTTGTAGATTTGAAGCCACAACTCTCCAACTGCAGCCTTTCTGAAGTGCTTCGACATCCTCAGATTAATGAGTTTATAATTTAGAGCTACAGTGAGGATGAAGAATTTGGTTAAAGACCGAACCCTGGGATTTTATTCGCCGAGTTTCTTGGCACAAATAAGGATTAAAAATGGGAGAAGCTTGATCTGGGAAAAGGGTTCTAGAAAATTAATTTTGTTTGGGTTATCATTAGACCTATTTGCATAGAGAGATGCACCTGCTGTCATAATGACAGATGAGTTTGCAAGAAGGAAGGTCTCTTCCAAACAGTATTTCTGATTCATTTTAGCTTCCCCAATCACTTGGGCTTAATAAAGGGGATCTTTGGTATATCTAGGAGGCGGGAAAGAATAGCTATTAAGGTGGAAGGTAGGTTTTGCCAGGTCCTCAGTATAAATCTCAGACTGGCTATGTGCTCACTACATGACTTCGGACAAGCTGCCACACAGTTGTAAGCTAAGCATATTCTCCCATGTCAGCCCTTTCAATGTGACTGAATGAAAGCTCCTTCTGTTCACCAAACAACAGCTAATAACAAGAGGACTGCAGTTTTATGTCATCTTAATTTACTACATACAAGTCGGTTGCTTTCTTACAATACAATACAATAGTAGAGTTGGAAGGGACCTTGGAGGTCTTCTAGTCCAACCCCCTGCCTAGGCAGGAAACCCTATACCGTTTCAGACAAATAGCTATCCAACATCTTCTTAAAGACTTCCAGTGTTGGGGCATTCACAACTTCTGGAGGCAAGCTGTTCCACTGATTAATTGTTCTCACTGTCAGGAAATTTCTCCTCAGTTCTAAGTTGCTTCTCTCCTTGATTAGTTTCCACCCATTGCTTCTTGTTCTACCCTCAGGTGCTTTCTTGTACCAGTTTGATTTGAACAGGCTTTGCAATGGCTGAAAATTCAGAACAAACCAACTTTAAACCATAAGTCCCATTTTGAAAATAACAAGAAAGCTTAAGTTGCCAATACAAAACAAAGGTGGTATTCAGCCAGTTCTGACAGGTTCTCAAGAACCGGTAGCGGAAATTTTGAGTAGTTCGTAGGACCAGGGGTAGGTTGGCCCCACCCCTGCGGCCTCCCAGCTGATCTTCTTTTGTTGCCCTGAACAGAGCTAAAAAGCAGGTTAGTGGGGTGGGGAGGGAATGGAGCGTATCCTTCCCCTGCCACACCCACAAAGCCATGCACATAAAGCCACACCCACAGAACAGGTAGTAAACAACAATTTGAATCCTACCACTGCATACAAAAGTTGTGGTTACATAGCGTGGTCTGCAAAGATGTGGTTCATTTAATGTGGCTGAATATGGTCTGAATACGTTGGGTAGATCCCAATTGGGCAGCAGTAACTGAAAAGCCATGGCTGTTTTTTTATCTGTTGTACTTACCCAGCAAATTGTTCATTTAATAAACCATATGTATCAAAAACCATGACGTACAACAATATGTACCCCCCCCCCCCCAAATAAGAGAAGCATGAAGTTTTTTCTTTGCTAAACCAGGATGATTACACCCAAAATGCCCTTTATACTCAGCTAGTCACTTGAAGCTCCTAGAATGATCATGATGGAATGTAAATTCCACCACATATATATATATTTTTAGGGAAGCCGAATTAGAAGATTTACCAAACAGCTGCTACTGTTTCAGAAGGGGGCAGAAATAATCAGCATTTACTAGTCAACGTTGAATTGTACTCAAAATCTGGGCATAATTTTAAAAAAGGAGAGTCCAAAAAGGAGTGTATATTTGAGAATAGTACAAAGAATATGGCCTTCTTTAGTGTTGCATTTTCTAAAAGAGGGAGACTTGCACATGGCTTGTTGTTTAGACAGCACAGATAAGACAAGAAAACCCAGAATGCTATCAAGAACAAGATACTTTGCAAAATTCTAGAAGGTTAAAGCCTCGGAAGTCTTCTGAAGGGCATCTGATTGGAGAGGGCAGTTGAATCCTAAAATAAAAAAGAAATGTTCCATTAGACTTTGGGAAACAAGTTATGGTAGGAAAATAAACCATAAGCTATTTGTACATGGCCTAGTTTTTCCCCCTGTTTCCCTTCAGATATTCTGGTTTAAATTACCTTCTGGCCATTCTTCAGCCACCATCTCAGGAGCCAGTAGGGAATTCAGTCACATTAGGAAAAAAAAACCACAAATCCTCTAGCCCTCTTGTTTATCAAATTTATGACCTTCCCTCTGGACGCCTTCTCTCTTCATTAATACAGTATTTCCAGTATTGGTGCAGACCACCAATATGGTTAATTTTGGAAGCAGCCCATAGGAAGAGAAACAAAGGGGCCAATTTAAAAGATTAAAATATAACTTTAAGAACATACGGATGGGTTCCCCCCCCTCCCCATTTAGTAGTAGTCATGCATTTTAGTAATTAAAAAAAAACAACTGAGAAAAGCTGGAGGTAGCAGCTGCATTCAGAGTGAATGGCAAAGCGAGTACGGGGGTTCTTTGCCAACTGCTGTTCCATTCATTCACCTAAAACTCTGACCTTGAAATGTTGCCCTTTATATGGGATGTGATGAGGTGTGAATTCAATCTCCATCTTCACTTGGCTCCTGCCGTTCTCTGAATATACATCACCAGCTGTGCCAAGCCACGTCAGATGGACTTGGAAGAAGGTTTATAATATCCACATGCGTTCCCTGGAGGTTAGTTATGGAGCCCTGCAAACTCATTTTGAGCATGGACTTCATTACTATCTTGGCTGAAATGGCGATCAAGATGCTACCAGCATTGCATCATCATCATCAGCTGAAAGAAAATGTACTATAATAGGCCTTGAGTGTCAAGATTATTCATTTATTCCATTTTTTATAAATTCCTTGATAATGTAGCATTGGCTACATTCCCTTACTTTAAAAAAAATTGGATGCCCAAATTCCTTCATGAATGTGCCTCCATTTGAGGGAATGTTCTTTGTTTTGATTTGCATTTGTAGAATCAAATTGGGGTTTCATTCAAGCTCATCTAGTTGCTTTCAAGAGATGTTGAGAAACAGGAATGTATACGGGAAAAGAAAGAGTTAAAAAATAGTCCTACACTATATTAAAAGCAGATGTGTTTGTTGGCTGCACCTATTTGATAAATGTTGGATGGTAATAAGCATTACTATATGTACAAACAATTTTAGCTCATGAATCCATTCTGTTGTTTTATTTCATTCAAGAATCATTCGCACATTTAGAACAGGTTATTTCAACCAAAAGAATGTTAGGTTACATTTAATAGGAACTCATAATTTTATTGTTGCTTGACCTCCTATATAAAGTTGGCTGCATCTTATTTATGCCACATTTTTGTCACCCTTCCCCAATAGAATTATATAATAATTTATCAAGTGGGATTCCCAATAAAATTGCCCTATATAGTGAGGAACGAGTGCAGAAGCTGTGAAGGGGAGGCTTTCAGGACCAGCATTGCTGATGGAACTGGGGGATGTTATCTGGAGTTTATATTTCTTTCACTTTTAGCTGATGTTCTTTTTGCATCTTATGAATTGGATCATCTAACAACAGATATTTAGGAAGAACATCAAATGATCTCCCAGTTAAATTCCAGCCAGCGCAGAATATGAAGTTCAGATTAATGCCGATTTTAGCTGAACGATTGAAAATAATTTTTAAAGAATTTATACCCGAGGATCAATGGATATTTTCTTCCTAAAAAAAGCCTTGAAGATAATGTTACAACTGTGTTGGAATATTTGACACAACATAATAAAAAACAGGCTACTTTGATTTTTTTTTTTAAGATGCAACAATTTGAACTAGAATTTTTTGTTTAAAGTTTTGGAAGATTTGAACTTTGGAGAGAATTTTATAAAATTATATATATATTATAATTCACAAACAGCACAAATAATTGTTAATGGAGATTTAAATGCTACCAAAATATTAACAAAAAGGACAAAAATATGAGATCAAATGGAATGGGTGAATAAAATAGGTTTTAAGATAGAGAGGCTAAATATTTCCACTTTGGCACCAAAGAAGTACCACTTTGACAAATATGAATTGTATGTTATTTGAAAATAATTATGTTAAGATGTGAAATGATGTAAAAAAAAGGATTTGGTGCTAGTATAGAATAAAATATAATCATCACTGTTGGGGATAATTAAGATGTTTACCTAGAATATTTTTATTTCAGATAACTGATGCATCATTTAAACAAGGGCAGAAAGATATATCTAAATTTATGTGGGAAAAGGGTTAAGGGAAAAAGCACAAGTTAAATATAAATGTATAAAAATTACAAAATGTAAGGATAGAGGATCATTGGGTCTACTTGATTTGAAATTGTATTTGCAGTTTGCTATTTGGTTTAAGTAAAGAAGTGGGTGCTGCTGTGAAATAGGTTATTGGCATTATAGACGGACATGATCTGAGATTTGAGTAGCATGGATATTTGTTGAATGATAAAGCTAAGGCTAATGTAGATTTTAAAAATCATTGTTGGATGCAACCATTATGACAATATAGATTAAATATAAATCTAGGTTGGGTCCAAAAACACTTTTGTGGCTTTCAGCAGAAGCATTTTATAGCTGAGTAATTATAAGTAAAGAGAAATGGATACCTTTATTGTAATAAATCAGAATTCTTTCAAGGGAAATATAAAGTAAAATCAAGACATGATCAGCTAATAGAAGGACATACTTGGCAATGTGCTTCATTTGTACAATTATCAGAAAGATTAAAAAAATTATATATAACTGTAGCAATATGATATGCATAAAAGTGTAAAGCACTACACACAATGGGCGAAATTCTTGGTGAAACTGGATAGAACTTGTAGAGATGGCTAAAAGGACTTCCTTGATTAGAAAAAAGACAACTTCTGTGTTCCTTGCTGACTGGAAATCCTTTATGAATTTTTTGTATGAAAACAGAAAAAAATTAAATTTGTGATTTTGTTGTTTAGAAAACATTTGATAATAGAAAAAATAGCCTTTTTTTATATCCATAAGAGTAAAAAATTTTTTTGTAATTGTACCTGTATTTGCTGCAAAGAAAGTCAGCTTCTGGTTTTGTTTTGTTTTTAATATTTTGTTTTGCTCTGGTTTGTCTTCTTGCTCCATTTATTTATTTTGTATTCATGCTTGTTATTTTTTTAATCTTCTGTTTAAAACTTCGTATCTATATCTATATCTACATCTAATAACACATGCTTTTGTGCAGGTCATCCAGACCCATACAGTGGTAATTTAGCAAATCACATCCTATCACAATGACTGCATTTTTATTTTTTGTTGAACTCCAGGAAATATAATTTCAAAAGATAGTGTATAAATACATAATGAGGGGAAGAAAAAAGCATTTGGTGGTGTAAAAATTTATTATTTTTAAATATTCTAGTTACTTTGAAGAGTCACACTCATCCAAAAAAAAAACAACCTGCCTATCCCAGATCCTCGGGAAAGACTTGACAGGTAGACAGAAGTGCCAACATCTGAACATCTGGCTGGATGTGCGGAAACCATAATAATATAACAGCAACAACAATAAATATAATGCCTTGGTTCAAAGTGCCCTCATCCCTCTAGAGATGTTTAGTTTCAGCTTTACAAAATTAGTAATAAACTATATACAGCAAGGGAGAGGGGCAAGAAAAACACCTTCCCCTGATGCCTCTTTGGGAAGCACAGCTGGGCCCCCATTTGCAATATGCCAGTTTTGCAAGCAGTGACGCTTAAAATGTTAATCATAGACCAACTTACATACATATATTATCTACATCTGATCCAGTCTACTGATGGATTATTTTGTGTTCCTCCAGAAAACTTGCCTATGTTTAGTTAACTCAAATATTTTAGAACCTCCTAACTAAAGCCAATCAAACGATTCATGCTGATTTTAATTCCTTTCAATTGGGTCGTCTGAATCCCAGATGATTAGAATGAAAAGTGGAAAGTAAAGGATCACATCACTTCTTTTAATTATTCCTTAGATTTAGCCTTTTTACAGATAAGTCGGGAAATGGTTATATTGTTAAGAGGGATTTTTTAAAAAGAGTTCTTTCAATTAACCGCCTTACTCATTTATTTTTTTCATTTTTACCACTGAATAAATTGAATGAAAACATATGAACATTCATCATTTTCTGAGTTTTTAACATAAATATCTTTAATTTGTCACATCTATTAAGAACCTACTGAGGAAGGAAGATATTTCTGTAGTTCATCCCAATGATAAAATGTCCTTCACGGAGATTTTGGATGACAGCTACTCATGTCAAGGACACCTACTTGACAAATGATTTTATTTTTATTAGGGTGATTACTGTTTTGGGTTTTCTGCAACTTCTATGTTGTTTCTAATGATGAAGTGAGGTGTGCAAAACTTCCATTGAGCACAATGGGAGTGAATCCTGATTAGAAATATATAGGGTTAAATTAATACTGGAGATATTTTAATATCTTCAATTTATTTAAGCTGCCCTGAGAATTTTTAAAGGGGGTGGATCTCTTATGATAATAAGCGCTAACTAAGCAAAGAAAGCTCCCACTTTCATAATCCAGACTACCTCACATAGGGTTAAACTCCTGTAGTTCTGCATCTGGAAAATTATTTTAAATCTAAACCTCTAAGAGGGGCCTTGTGCTCTGGAAAATCAAAAAGTATATGAATTGGCACCAAGCCCAGAGAAAAAAGCCAAAGTTTAAAGACTGCAGGCTTGGCCTTCTGGCCAAAATCTTGCAGAACAGCAGAATCTTTATTTTAGCAGTGTCTTTAAATGCAGCTGTAAACCAATTCAAGGACTTTAATTGATTACCATTTTCCACTTAACAATTAGTAAATGAAGTACATGTGGATAAATTGCATCCTACTGAAGTGACAATATAGATCTCTTTCAATTAATGGAAATATAAGATAATTGGTAACAACAAAAACATAACCTAACCGAGACAATTTTTACTTTTCTACATCTAATTACCAAAGGAGCTTCAATGTTTTATTAAACTTTAATAATATTAGCAAATTATTAATAATAGGGCATCGGATTGTCAATTAATTAGTTTATCTGTAAGTTAAGTGACTCATCAGGGCTGAAAAATTAGTTTAATTTTCTTACATACACAGAGATGATGGTAATAATTAAGGTGCAGTATCATTAATGGAGAAGTAATGCTGATAATATATTTGCTGTCATTCTCCTCCTTTATCCCCAAGCATGATGTAAGAAAATATTTTGTCTCTTTTCCCCCCTGCTTTGCTCAGTTTTCTTAAAATAAGTCCCCAACATCTTGGGGTATATTTTGTGGGTAGGTAGACCACCACCACCCACCCTTCATGTAAACTTTCTACAGTCTGGATAACATTGAGTTTTGTCCCACTTGGTCAAACTATGATTCATCAATAGGACAAATTAACAGTGAATAAAAATTATGGATAAAAAAAACCTGAAAGGCTTTTCTAGATCATCGTTTCAACAGATGAAACACTGATAGTAGGGGATGTCATTTCTGAATGCATGCTAAAGTTAATTGTTTCTAATATATCTTTCCAGAGATTATCCAGAGTGAATACTTCATTGAAAATGGTGAGACAGCATGGACTTCAACTTGATTTTTAATGATTATCACCTGTCAATGTTACACAACTACTTCACAAGCTACATTGGCTTCTCATAAGCTTTTGATTGCAATCAAGTTGGTAACGGGCTATAAAAAACAGATAGCACAGGTGTGGGGTTATTTGTCAGAGTGCAGGCCTCCTGTTACTTCCATCTATCCCATAAGGGTTCATTGGGTCCCAGGTCTTCTTTAAAGTTTGAAAATCTAAATGTTGCCTGTATATGGACTGAGGATGAAAGTAGGACTACAAAAATCTATATTGCAAAAATCCAAAATAACTACTACATAATGACAAAAAGCAGGAATTTCTGCATTTGTTGATTTTAATCTGGTGGCCATCCTATTCCCCCCACCCCTTCAACCCAAGAACAGATCTAGTAGTTAAATGAAGGCAGATACGCATAATCAGGCATCCACTAATGGGCTTGCCACAGACTACCAGACGTTAAATTATTGTAACTCTGGTATATACAAGCTAGATGAATAATATTTTTTTAATCTATCAGGAATTGCAGAACAAAAAAATAGGCAAATGATAAATGCTCCAACCAAGAAAAAGGACCTCAGATCAGGTCAGGTTTCCAGTGACACAGTTTAGGGGTAAACATTACCAGTTTTTATTTGTCATCAAATAAGGATAAAAATGAAATATCTGCTTCATTTTAGGCATTTTCTATTTTACTTCTCCAACTTAAACTGTGTATTAAAAGGCAGGATACATGAACATACAGAGCTCATTTCAACCTCAAGCAGAAGAAACAGAAAACTGAAAAGATTTACTGCATGCTCTGAGAAACCAACAACTCAAGAACTTTTCCAAAATATTACCAACCTATTACTTTTGAGAGGGAGAGAAAAGAAAACACAAGTGACCAGAGGGCTGTAGCATAGCTCATTTTATTGTTTAAACAGTTTTGCATAGGAAATATATCTGCTTCCAGTAATTGACTGCAGTATGAGCAGCTGCTAGCAGTATAGGCTGGATATAACAGTAAATCACATTAACTCAAGCTTGATTTACACCAGTTTAAAACTTGTGGCAGCTGAGCTTTGTAACCTAATGAAAAGTACTCCAAAGAACATATCTGTCCTGCAAATAAGCAAGAGTTCTTCTCCCCAGAACCTCTCCTTGCAAACCTTCTGGCTTCCAAAAGAACCCGGTGACCAGAGGTCCCAATTTTGTAAAAGTGAAAACTGCAGAGTATATATATGCATCCTATGGGTAAATTTATCATTACACCAAAATTCTGCATGCGTTTAAAAACAAAGCCAACGGAAGTACATCTAACATACTGGGGACCTCTGGCTCTGGGGAGAAGTGGAGAAGGGTAGGCCATGCCAGAAGTTTTAAAATGGATCAACCCTGGTGTGTAGCTAGCAAGCAATAACTGACTACTTGTCATCTACAGTTGCACTAAATGTATCTAAAGAAACACACAGCCCTACAAAAAATTGTTCTTAGAGAATTATCATTTGAGATTGGGGTGCTTCTTCCCAGTTCACTAAAGTCCTATATGATATAAGCACAAATTAACAGCTTGATGAAGACATAATCTAATGTAGCTCTTGAGAAGTCTAAGCCTGGGAAGATGTCACCCCTCACATTCTACCATGTTGTAGTTTTCTATTTTTATTTTATTTTTTTGAAGTAAATGTTATCTGAAACATATTTACAACTGAACTCAACAGAGACTGTGAAACTGAACAGGCACTGGTCATTTTTTTTTAAAAAAAATTCTCACCTTTTTTTCTTTTTGGTAAACATTTTTTTTTGCTGGTTTTTTTTTTTTTGTCTCTTTCTCTCTCATTTTGCATCAACTTCTCGCAAGTCCATGCAACTTCAATGCCCTCTATGAAGAATGCATAATAAGCCATACTTCTTTTTTATTTTTTAAAAAAGTCCTTCTGCATATAGATACACATTTTGCCACATCAGTCCCTGTAGCACAGTTTTCAAAACCATTCTGTCAAAAATACAGTAATACAAAGAGTGGATTCAGTGGCACTGGCTCTCGCTGCCGTCCGTTGCTTTTTGCTTGCTGTGTTTGTTTCGAGTCTTCCTGGAAAGATTTTGAGCACTAAACGCAACGGAGGCTTGAATGAGCGCGGGTGGGGTGGGGTGGCGAGTGCCACTGAAGCCCCTTTCACAAAGTCAACATACATTTTAATTGCAACACACAGATAATCCTAAGGAGTAATAACTAGTGAACCCTTTTATTATATATATATATAAAAAAAAAAACTACTTACAACCATTGAGGAAAAAAAATTGCAACAAAAATGTATAAATTGACCGTCTCCTGCTTTGTCCCCTTTGCTATTAACAAATGTGACCAATAGAGCTGTGGCATGGAAATAGTACAAGAGTTGTCATGGCAATAGGTTTGGCTGATGCAAGGGTCATTGTGCTGGGTCAAAGGGCAAACCCAGTGGTCCGTGTTATCCTCTGACTGTGGGGCTCCAACACACCCACAAAGTTTTGAGGAGATAGAAAAATCAGGGGAACTCTCAGAAAGTGCAAATATGAAGGAGGCAGGTTTCAGCTCCTTCCGCATGGAGTAGGACATTCAATTTTGAGCTTTCTGTGTTCAACATGATTTGCCTGCATTGTTTTTCGTTTAGCATCT
This sequence comes from Natrix helvetica, assembly GCF_964273705.1. Lineage (NCBI taxonomy): Eukaryota > Metazoa > Chordata > Lepidosauria > Squamata > Natricidae > Natrix > Natrix helvetica. The sequence continues at coordinate 81,041,566 of NC_138552.1, forward strand.
CTTATAGAAACCCAATAAAAAAATAAAAGCCTAGAAAGCATGCAGCTGGCAAATGTTAACAAAAGACCTTGGCAGGAACATGTAAACTAGAATCAATGTCATGCTGGAGGCATTACTGCCAGCATGGGTGTAGAGATTTTTTCTTTCTTTCCCAAGGGTGAATACTGTACATCAAACGTGGGATGCAGCCTTCACAATCTCACACAGTATACAAAATTTAGAATGACTTAGATACAGGACACGCACTGTTGACAAAGCTCAGTATATCCTTGTGCAATCTCATTCAGTAAGTCCTTACGAAGCTCCTAATTGCAAATCCAAATTTTTGCTCCCTGAGGACACTGCTATATGAGACATAAGTACTGCTTTCATTTTTCTTTCACTGAAATTCTCTCCTGGATGCTCTGTGAACCTGCTCTTAAATACCATCATGTAACAATCACAACATTTTTTTGCTAAAGGCCATATATACTAATAAAAAAAGACAGTGGTACTTCCAACATTCTGAAATGCTCCAAAACCCAACTTTCCAATACTAAATACAACAAAATAACCTTCATAAAATATAACTTTTCTCCATTTACAATTTCTTTTAAAAGGATCAGTAACCTATGCTTTTCAAGCATAGTGAAATATCTCGTAACATGGACAGATTTTTTGTTTTGTTTTAATACATAAATTAAGAAACTGGAGAGTTTTAACCCAAGTCCAGTTTCCAAACAAGGAAGATTCTTGTTTACGTTAGAAGTGGAAATGACATACATTTCCATTATAATTGCTAAAAATTAGCTTTACAAACGAGGGTGCTTTAAAAAAAAATCTTAACAAAACTATACAGTGTACAAATTACTGTCTACACGCTAGGTGGGTTCATTAAGAAGATCCTCTGTTCTTCTCTTTATTGCAGCTTCACAGGTTCATTCACATATTATAAATGGAGCTGCCGACCTGAACACACAACTATATTGCTATATTTAATATTTTGCCATGTCTATGTACAGTCTCCTTCACTGCCTTTTTTTCCTTAGTCAAGCCTCAACTGTTCATGTCATTCTAGGGGAAAAAACACTTCAGTGACACTGCCTAGAGGCAAAGGCTGCAAAGCAATTGAAAAAGGCAGAACAGTGCACATAGAACGGGGTGACTTGATTTTGTCAGAATATACTTCCTGATCAAGGAGGAGATTTAGATTAGATTTAGAGTGTGTTAACACTTCGTTCTGCACTGGAATTCTCAGCTCTGAGAGAAGTGTAGAAGATGTGGATACGATGGATCTTTCAATTAGAAAGAGAGGCAGAAAAACCCACAGAGAGCATTATCCTGAAAATTTTGTCAGAATTATGGTCCAAATGACCAAGTAATTTAATGTCAAGAAAGTGGATCTAAAATAGCAAGGTTGCCTTTTATAAATATTTTCCTTTGATAAAAAAATACATCCATTTGATTGATGTATTAGTTAGGTCAGGATTATGATGAAATTGAATTGCAACTGTTCTGTCAAATTCTGCTTGTCCGTTATACTATTGCACTTTAAAAACTGAATTCAACTTGGTTTCAGTATTCCCAATGAAATAAATTATTTCTGGATTAAGTGGCTACAGCACTCCAGCCTTTTTTAATGAAACTCTCCCTCATTAAGGGATAAACTGAAAGAACAGTGCATCATTTTGTGGCCCACCAACTCTTAAGTGTGTGTACATTTCAGTTCTTCCTAACAGGCATATATTTAGTGAATTAATTCACTTACGAAGGGGCTCAGAAAAAGAGCCAACATAGTTGGTTTCATTCTTACTTTACCTATAAATACAAGCCTTACCAACAAGCCTACAGCTTTACAACTACCCTTAAGACTTTACAGAAGCAACTTGCTCAAAAAAGGCATTTATTGGTGCAGGTCAAATCTGAAAGGGAATCTAATTCTCTTTCAGCATTGATAATTCTCAGCACTATTTTAAAGAAGGCTGCAACTAGTAAAATACCAATTAATTCAGTGGCAATGCAGGTGGAAATTGATTGATATATTGTGCCTAGCACCAAAGCCCAGGGTCAAAACAGGACATCAAGATTATTTTTATTATTTATTTTATAGCAACCCTAAGTATTGCTTATTTTTAGTTGAGAGAAGTGTTTTGAAATACTGCTCTTTTTTGGGGGGAGGGAGTGAAAGTTCACATGAATTTAGATAGAATGTCTAGAAGTAGCTTCTCTGGCTCTAATGGCAATCTTTTGGGTTACTCTTCTTCAAAATAATTTTATTTTTATTTTTATATTGCTATACTTATTTGAAGGGAAACTGTACTCTCTTGGAATTTTCATCCATTTTGTATAGCTGCTTGAAAAGAGCAGATTAGAAACTGTTTAAAACGTTTCTTTATAAGGGTATAAAGGTGTTTAAACTGCCTATCAATTTAGTTTGCTGAAACTAAAGGCAAATAAAAATTGTGTGTTGGTAAACACAGAGACTGAATATTAGTTTGGGTTTTAGTTTGTATTTCAGTACAGACTCCAAGGACAAAACACCTACATCCATGCTAGTTATGAATACTAACATTAGATTTGTACTTACATTCATTTCTATCCTGGAGACAATATGGGATTATGCTAGTTGGTTAATTTTCTTTTACTGCTGGGTGCAAAATACAATTGATGGGCATTCTTTCAACACTAGGTCTGTATAAAGTGTTATTTTTTAAAAAATAGATTGTAAGGCTAAATCATTTTCATTTTTACCTAATCTAAGCTTTACAACTAGTTACGTAGAAAAAGCTAGGGTCTTTGTGAGAACATAAAAGTAAGACTGACTACTCTTGTGTTCTTGTCAGCACTAGAAATACAGTGTGGAAATTAACAATTTCATAGTGGTAGATTTTGTGCAAGGGGGCTGTGATTCCATAGAATCATCCTTTATCCAGAGAAGGAAACCTTTATAATTAAGCCACCAGAGCTGATAGTTTTCTACATTACTAATTTTAATATCTAACCAGGTTGTCCACAAACACATTGTATGTGTGCATTTTTGTGCTTGGCGATTTGTACTGAAATATAGGAGCACAGATCTACATGGGAGAAAGGCTATAGAAAGGATCCGATCCAGCAAAACAATCCACTGACTGATTAGTCACTGACTGATCCAGTCCTTCATTCCTGCCTGATCTCTGACAATAGAAATCAGTGATGCTGGGAAATGCCGAAAAGGAAATCAGAATTTCATTTCTTGTAAAAGGACAAAGAAGACGACATTATGGAATTCCCACTGGAAATGCCTCCATTCATAGAAAACAAATACTGAATCCAATTCAATACTTAGTATACAATTAGCATCTTTAGAAGATGTTTTGTCTCATAGCACATACTGTTTTGGCAGTGTATGCTATGTGATGTTTAAATGTCAAACTAGGTTTTTATATGATGGATGTATAACTTGCAAAATTTTCATGGTTTTTGATCTCTGTGGGTCTTGAGATTATTTTTTTTCTAAGTAGGTATTTTTTTCTCAAATCAGGTCTGCCTCCAATAAAATCCATTATTATTTATTTTTCATTATTACTATGCCTGTTTTCAAACCAGAAATGATTTCAGCTTGCACCCCAAGTGGAAAGTTTAAAAGAAAACACCTTTTTTAGTTTTTTTTTCTTTTGTTTTTAAATCACAGTAGGAAGAAGAGTTGCTTTGTAGCCTTCACCCAGCCAATGGTGCTCTGCTTCACAGCTACACTGTCAAGTGTTAAAAATCCTCCCCGCCCACCCCAGAATATATAGATATATGTACGTAGTTTTAAAAAAAAATCCCGTCCATCTCTTAGTACACAAAAAGGACCTCATCACACTGCAAAAATAGCAGTACCCACTTTGGTCAATTAAAACAAACAAACAAACAAACAAAAAAGCATACATTAATCTTTTGTCTTTTAAATCTGTGTACTTACCTATAATAACCAATACAGCTAAAAGCACTACCTACATAGGCAAAACTTGGTATTGCATAAGTCGTATAAATTTGAATCCCCTCCCCCCAATATTAATTGGAAGATGAAAAAACATGAAAGATTAATAGAAAAACACCAAAATACTGAAAATATTGCTGGTCGATTACAATTTTTAAGCGGCAACTATACACAGCCATGATATGCTTTATAAATGTGAGATAAAGTTATAACTGCTTAAAAAATCCATGATGTCACTTTTGTTGTTGTTTTCCCATCTGGAGTACAAAATATTTTGTCATAAAAATGGTACAGATTTAAAATGATAATAAATGCAGCAAAACAAGTGTAGTGATGTCACTTTTTAGATTTCAAGGCAAGGCACGTTATGTGGACATTATAACTTCGTGCAAATTAGGATTACTGGATAGAGTAGTTTTAATTATTATTTTATAGAGACGTAGAGGCAAAATGTATCCGTCCATGCACAATATTGTGTATATGAGAAATCTGTCAAACAATGCTAATTTCTGAGAGCACCATGCAAGTTTTCAGCACCCTGTCATTATGCTTTTTAAAGAGTGCATTTTTAAAAAATATATTTCAGATCCCTTTCCCACAACCCAACAACCTATCATTCCCATTTGTAAACCAGAAGCTAGGCTCCTGTGACATGGATTTACCTCTCTCAGTCTCTGTCATGAAGGTTCTAGAAAACCGTTTCCATTATTTATGGGTTCTTGATCCAACCAGTAACTTTAAATAAATAAGATACCTCAAAAGAGGCAGAAGCTAAATCAATGTTAAGTGCTGTGTTTCAATTAATTTCCTTTTCTCAAGTAAATGATTTGTCTTGATTTAGTTAATGCCTTTTAATGACCCCTCCCTTTCAAAAGTGGGGGAAAAATACATTTGTTCGAAATACTTTTGAAACTTATCTTGTCTTTTAATCCCCTCGATTTAGAGTCCAAGGGCTAAAGGACTTATAACAATTATCCCCTTTAGATACAGGTTTTAAATTGCACTTGCCTCTAATGTTTTCATTAGCATGGGGAATTATTTTAGTGTCTTTCTCAGGTTTTTTAAACTGTCATTTGAGAAGATAACACTTTCTTTTACCCAAAGTAAGGCATTGATTTTATAGAATGCCTGCTTATTTAAATGACTTCCTGAAAAATTTAAACTGGATAACACACTAAGAAAAGACTGGGTTAAGGACCTAAGTTAAATAAATTGGGGTTGACAACTAAAAGCTGGATTTGTTTCTTTTTCTTTGAAAAATCTTTTAGAAACCAGACTGCTGAGGAAAAAAATGGCTTCTGGCCTCCTTCTCCTGCAGCTCTGTGGATGCCTCCTAGCCTTTGTTTTGAGAGCTAACTAGGAATAGTGATCCCATGCGTATTGCGTAAACAACAAGAATACTAAACCAATAAACTAGCTTATCATGCAAATATTAAGGCATCTAGAAAGTCAGTTAAAATATATTGTCAGAGACAGAACATCTATTTCCCAGTGAATTTCATAGAACAAAGGCTACTCAGGAGGAGCATCTTTCCACGCATCAGTGAAATATCATCGATCCTCTCCCCCAATCCTGCTTTTTGTTGTTGCTGTTGTTTTGCCATTACAGTTTCAATCTTAAGGGAATTAATGATTGTAAGTGCTGCAATTGCTGGTTTATGTTTCTTCTTTCTTCAGTTTCTTCTTTGCTTTTTGTCCCATCTTCCTTTCTTTTATAGTATTTGTTCAGTTTCAATCTCCCTCAGTTGCTTGTTTCTGCTTGAAGAAAAGGCTCTCCAATTATGTTCAAACCATAATTTTGGACATTTGTGGGCAGAATTGATGTCCTGTTTGATACTTGAAAGGGGACCAAGCTAGCCCAGGTACCAGGACTGTTAAAGGAAAAGAAGAAAGAAAGCAGAAAAACATTTAAAACGTTGAAGTAGCAACACCTTTTAATGAACATCTGAAAGCCATCTGACTTTGAACAATAATTCTAACAGCACATTTTAACTTCAAAGTGCAAATAGAATATTACACAGTAACTGATTGCCCTATCAATTTAATCCTAAAACTAACTGTGGCAAATGAGTAAGTGCTTAGTATGGGCTCCTTTCTGCCATTTAACACAGCCCCTGATGCTTGCAGAGTAGAATATTGTTCCTATCATCACAAGCTTCTCTTAATAACAGCATTCACATTTAATATGCAGGTATAGAGAAACAATGATTTTTATTATTATTTTTCATTTATATGCGGAAACTATTCAATGAAAATGAATTATAGTCAGCAATATACAGGATTCTTGTTGCAATATAACTTGACAACTTTAACATTTGCCTAAGCATTTCAAACTACCCACCATATTGTAATTGTGTTAAAAATCACACAAAGTATTTATCTGTGTTATTTATGAATCCTTGGAGAATGGTACAACTCTCGTAAGTTATTGTTATGCAAATCCATAAGATTTTTACAAGCCTCCCCCTAGCTGTATATTGATTAGGTTTAAAAAAATACACCTCATTGGCATTTGTATTATAACTTGATTTACATACTGAGAGAGGAAATAAAAATTGCTTTAAAATGTAAAATACTAGTTCCTGAGATAGATAAATATTCAGATTAAATGAACTTGTCGATTAAGATTCATCTTCTGCAGTACATTTTTTATGTCCCTGTAGTTCCTTAAGGACATAGTATCACTGGTATCCATAAAATTACTTTAAGAAATTATTTCTTGTGATTGTTGCATCTAAATGCATATAACATTTCCCATAAAGATGCAACAGCAGCTTCCCTCCACCAAGTGATCCATGTATTCTGCTAATTGTAACTCTTACAATTACTATAGCCTGCCATTGCTGAATATTTCTCTTGGTCATTGATGGGAGTGAAAAGACCTAACATAAAGATTGTGTTGTTTTCTGCAGGATTTAATTTCATGTAGGAGTGACACAAGGACAAAGAGTAGTATTAAATTAGTTCTTTTACAACAATTTTTAAATTATCTCATTTTACCAGAGGTGTTCTTTTTATTCGTACTGGCAAATGCAATGTAAAGGGGACTTAAAATATTTCTGGTCCAGAAGTCTTACAGAAACTGGGCAACATCATTCAGTCCTATTTTCAGAATTAATGCCCAGTTAACAGAGCATGCTCTGATATTTTTTTCAGGTCAAATAAATATTTTGATTATTATTATTTTACTCACATTATAATAACAATTTTAAAATTTTGTGAAAATATGTAATAAAATATTATATTAAGTAACTGAAAGAATGTTATCTATAAAGTTATTAAGGAAACTTATTGACATGCTATTGTTTAACTTGCAAATTCTTTTCAGTCACTGATAAATGATGCTAGCTAAATTCATATCTGACCCAATGCCTGAGACTTTATTTCCTATATGTCAGACTTCACTACAGTATATGTCTTAAGAACAGATGCAGGGATCAAAATCAGTCCTTTCATAAGACTGAAAGGTTATACTCAAGATATATTGCTATTACCCTATTTTTCAGACTATAAGACGCACTGGTATATAAGACACAAGATTTTGAAGAGCTAAGTAAGAAAAAAGTTTTTGTCCTCCCTGGCCCCTAGGAACACTCTGCAAGCTTCAGCAGGGCTGGGGGAAGACAAAATCGCCCTGTTTTTGCCAAAACCGGGCAGAAAACGGGGGCATTTTTGCCTTCCCCCAGCCCTGCTGAACCCTACAGAGTGCTTCTGTCAGCTGGGGAAAGGCAAAAACACCTCAATTTTTGCAGAAAATGGCATGTTTTTTACCCATTTTTCGCAAAAATGGGATGCAGGGATGGGACTTCAGGAAGTCAAAAATGGCTGTTCGGTGTATAAGACACACCAACATTTCCATGCTCTTTGGGGGGGGGAGGTGCATCTTATACTCTGAAAAATATGGTATTTTGTATTTTTAATTCTAATACACCAGGAAATTTGTCCATCATCTTTACCTTTTTAATTTAGTGACATATATTTTACATGTTTGTCCATGAAGTTAATGCATAATAACAGGCAAAACAAAAGAAAAGAGAAAGAAAAATAAAGCAAAATAATTTGAGGGTAGAACAGTGTATTTAGTTTACATGAACAACATTCACTATTATTTCCCATAACATTCTATCTTTGCAAGCCATCTTTGCTTACGCCACATCCATACACTGATTTATATACTGCCTTTTATTCTTTTAACTTCTGTCCTATGTCTGAGGACATCATAAAATTCAACAAATTATAACTTACAATAGTTTCCCCCTTCCTCTCCGTCCCTTAATTCTTCCTTCATCTTGTTAAGGGATTCTGTGAATACATGTTTTTTCACTCAGTCTTTGGCAAAGGAAATGGGATCCCAGGTCCATTCAATCTGGTCTATCATACTTGCCATCTTTTTTTCTTTATAACTTATGTTTTATTGATTTTATAGCAAATTATCTAATTGTTGTAAGTCACAAATAGTTGTTGAGAGTCAAGTGGCATACATGTTTTAAAGCAACAATAATAAGCCAGTCACTAATGAAGCACTACTCTGACATAGTTGTAGGTTTGCTTAGTCTGAGAAAGATGACAGGAATGTCAGAAGTTTGACCACACTGGAGAGGTCTCATCGGACAAGTCAGACAAAGAAAGTGTCCTGTAAAGAATATGATACAATGTAACTTATAGAAACCTATAGAAGATTGGTCATCGCCTAGATCAACATGGACTATATACTAAATTTTGGAAGTCCTGTACATCTTGGTGACAAGTGGATTACAGGATTCAGGGCTTGAGCAATTAGAGCCAACAACTCCTGGACTACTAGAAGAAAAATTGCATTATTTGTTCAAAATGAGAAAAGGAGATCTGAAAAGAATGTATCTATTCTTGAGTTGAGAGTACTCAACTCCTCTGCTCGTAATAAAATTCTGTATACCACTAGGTTTGAAATTTTAGGCCTGGACAGCCTTGAACTATGCCGTCTACGTTCCGACCTGAGCTTAGTGCACAAGATAATCTGCCATAACGTCCTACCTGTTAATGACTACTATTATTTCAACTGCAATAACACAAGGGCTATCAATAGATACAAACTAGATCCCTTCTAATCTTGCTTGCAGGAAAAATGATTTCAGCAATAGAATAGTAAATGTGTGGAACACCCTACCTGATCCTGTAGTTAGTTCCTCTTACCCCCAATACCTTTTACCTTAGGTTGTCTACTGTGAACTGTACGCGTTTCTTAAGAGGTCCATAAGGGGGCGGGCATAAGCACACCAGCGTGCCTACCGTCCCTGTCCTATTATCCCATTTATATGTACCCTTTTTATGTGTTTATGGCTATATTTTGCTTATTTATATCCATTCATTTGTGCCATTTTTTCATGTGTTTTATAACTGTTTCCTTGTACTTGTTGACAAATAAAAAATAAATAAACAAATTCTGGAAAGAGTAACATTCAGAATCAGAAAGAACAGAACCAAGGATAGCAGATTAATGTAGCTCTGTCAGTAGCAGAGAAAGCCAGCATCACTCTTGAGCCATTCTCATTCCCATAGAGATCCTCTACTTTCTCCTCAGAAAGAATGAAGTCCTCTATCTGAAAAAAGCGGAACCGATACAAATAACTGAGCATATGGAATACACAGAAATGACAGAATAAAGTTGCCTGCTTTGAAGCTTGTGACAACACCCACACCCCAATAGTAGCACAAGTATTAAAATATGTCAATACTAAAATATTGAATATAAGCATCAGCTCATTGCAAGAAATATACCTACTGATGTACAGTACAGTTATAACTGAAGACCTTGGATGCAAAATCAACAAACGGGGGGGGGGGGGGGAAGCCATTTTCAAATTGGAAGATCAGATTGTAAAATAAAATCAGCACACTAAGATCAAATGCAATCAAATTAGAACAGAGGAAAGAAAAGAACTTGAAGAACAAGAACATCAAAGAATACCTGTTCATAAAATATCACCTAGAGATAAGGAACACCAAAGAAGCACTGAAAATAATAAAGCAGAAAATAACAGCCATAGCAAAGAAAATCAGTTGTTACTAAACTTGCGCTGCACACTAGAGATAGAATTTCAATCGAATCAGAAATGTTTCTAGGAATCTATTAATGGGGAGACTGTAATGAAGCAGCCAATACTAGACAAAGAAACAATATAGTTCTGGGCACAGCTATCTGACAATCAAATAAGAATGCAGCTTGGATAAAAGAGATAGAAAAAGGGAAAAATAAAGTTGAAATGAAAAAACTTGTAATAACATCAGAATTGGTGGAGAAAAGGAAGATCAAAAATTGGTTAGCACTAGATGAACTACATGGTTTTGGGTTGAAACAATTGAGTGATCAGCATCCATTCATTGCCAAGCAGTGTAACAACATACTGCAAGGCGCTGAAATTGAAGATTGGTTAACATCTGACAAAACCTACCTGATAATGAAAGATCTAACCAAAGAGATAGTCCCAGACAACTGCAGACTAATTTCCTGCTAATCAACAACTTTCAAACTGCTACGTGGAGTTGATACGGCCCAAAAGCATCTAGTTGAAATACAAGCTTTCTATCTGAGCAGAAAGGAAACCATCCAAATAGGATCAGCTTCTACTTGTGAAGATAATTTTAGAAAAGTGTTACAAAAGGAAGACCAACTTGAACATAGCTTGGATTAATTATGTTCAACTCCCTGCCACATGACTTACTCAAATTACTTTAAATAATAGAAGTCAGTAGAAATATCAAAATCTTTGTGCAAAGATCAATGATACAGTTGCTGATCAATGGTGATAAGACTTCTACAGATTAATATTAAGACAGAAATCTTCAGGGAGACTGTCACCACTACCGTTTGTCACAGTACTGATTACTCTGTCAGCGATATTGAACAACTCAAGACATGACTATTAAACATAAAACATCTGCCAAGTTATCCTTTACATGGATGATCTGAAACTAGATGGAAAAACACCACCTGAAATGGAATAGCTGTCCATTTATAGCCAAGATAGTGCAAAGGAATTTGGACTAGAAAAATGTACCATCTTTAACACCCAACAGAGGAATATGGTGAAAACTGAGGAATCAAGTTGTCCTATGTAAATAACATCACCAATCTGGATGAAGATCAATGCAAATACCTAGGCATCCTTCAGGCTGACATCATCAACTGCACTGAAGTCAAGTTGAAGGTCAGAAGTGAATATAATAAGAAAGTGAAGATCATGTTAAATCCAAACTCAGTGGAAGAAATATTATCAAGTCAATGGATAATATACCAGTGGTGAGGTACAGAGCTGGAATTTTGAACTGTACTCAAGCTGAAACAGAAGCCCTGAATATGAAGACCAGAAGACAATGAATCACGCCCTAGTTGAAGAAGAAAAAGAGGTATTGGAAGAATATGTGAAGGATAGTGAAGAAAATGCATTAAAGCTAGTATACAATATGGACTTACTTAATTGGGAAGATACCAAAATGACCTATAAGAAAAATCTAATATAGATTAAAAAAGAAACATGGCAACACAAAGTATTACATGGCCAAAACGTACATTAAAAAAATTGGCTAAGTAGATAATAAGAAAGACTTGGCAATGGTTAAGAACAGGAAACTGAAGAAAAGAGACAGGGGAACTAATTCTTGTTGGACAAGATCAAGCCTTAAGAACATATATAAAGCCAGAATTGAGAAGACAGCAACAAGCGGCAAATGCTGTTTATGCAAAGAAGCTGAAGAAACAGTGGACCACTAGTTAACCACTGCAAAGAAATTGCATACTGATGAAAAATAAAGACAAAACAAAGTAATAACAACGATGCGTTGGAAAATCTGTAAGAAACACCACTTTCCTATAAGTGTCTGGGATTTTAGAATTCAAGGAGGCAAGCATTTGCAACATCACATGCCCGACTTAAAAATTGGTCAAAATAAAGACAAAAAAAATCTGGAAAGTGGACATTGGAATACCTGGAGACATCAGAATAGGAGAGAATGAACTGGAAAAAAAATCCCAAAGTAGAAAAAGCTGGAATCAGAAGTAGAACAACTATGGCAAAAGAAAGCAAAGATACAACCAATAGTAATAGTGCCTTGGGTGCAATACCAAAACTTCTGGAGCACTACTTGAATGCCACCAGCATTGACAAAATCACTATTAGTCAATTGCAAAAGGCAGAAGCTTCATTTGGAACAGCTTACATCTGGCAACAACACCTTTAATATTAGGTATATTAACAATATCTACCTGTCCCTTGGTAAAAATTCAATAGATACACAAAAATGCCATGTCCATGTAAAAATCTAGCTGACTGTGCAACCAATAACAATGATAATATTATTTTTATTTTACAATTCAATCCTTTCCTCTATAAAACAGAACCATCTAAGCATACCTTTGGTACTAATCCTCTTCTGTAAATAGTTCACATTCATTCTTCATTCATTTATCCTTGACCTTATCTTTTGTTGTTTTACCAAACATATTTCTAAACTACTCTATGCCTTAGCTATGAAAGCCAGCGGTGTGACTTTGAGCTAGTTACTGTCTCTCAGCCAAACCCACCTCACGGGGTTGTTGTTGTGGGGAAAAGGAAGATGTGTTGGATAAGTTCACCACTTTGAACTATTTGTTTGTATCCCACCTTTATTATTTTTACAAACAAACTACTAAATAGAGTAGACAGAAACATGCTCCTATATGCAACAAGTTTTGTTTTTTTCAATAGTCATTCATACAACTTAATTGGGCTTAATTTTCTCCATCTTTTTGTCCAACTTTAGTCTACATTCTACCAAAATACATTAATTCATTGGGTTGCTCTAGTTTTTGCCCTTTATAACTTTCATTCATTCACTCCATTTTCATTACCAAACACAACTACTTTGAATCATTTGTTTTCAGATCTGTACATTTCATCATACAATCTAACATTTGTTGCAAATAATTTTCATTCATCAATAAGAGGCATTCAGTTCTCAAAACACTTCTATTGCCAGAACCAGTTAATTTTTTTTACACATTTATTCACACTTTTATTAAATAATCAAGAGAATACTATACGTACTGGTACTTCTTTTATTCCCTGCATAATACTGAATTATTTGCCAAGTATTTCATCTCTTTTCATACATTCTTCTATCATATACTAGTTATTTCACGTTTAGCACTGAACTTTAAATTGCATTCTTGCAAAATTCAAGCCTATTTGCTTTATTATACACTTTCCCTTTCTCACAGATATAAATTGTCAATGAAGCAATAAAGAAAAAAACCACTGGTCTGCCACCTTCGGTTTGGCATAAGCTTCACCATACATCCCAACATCTTCCCATGGATACTTAAGGAAATAACTTACTGTACTTCTTGCATTCACCATTTGCTATTACTATTTTGTGTGAAGGAAATCAACTGCATTCTCCAATCCTCAGGCAAAGATGCAGTCTTTATACCCATATTAAATAAATCAAAGTGACTCCATTAGCAAACCTAATCCGTATTTTAATATTTTTTAAAATTTGAGTATTTATGTTTTACTTTTCAACATTTTTCTTCAATATTAACATAATATTCAATTCTTTTTCGAAATCTTATCCTTTACTTTTCAACTTGTCAATTTGACTTCAAATGTCAATTTATGACATTTATTTTTTTTTCACTACTAGCATCCATTAAAATTCTTCTTTTTGAAATATTTTTTATCATTCCCATAGAAACCTCTAAAATATTCCTTCCAATGTTTTTTCACTTCAATTCATCACAAATCTTTTCATTATATTTATTTTTAAATCCATTCACTCTGCCAAATGCTTCATTTTATGTCTTCTTCATCTCCTTGAATAATTCTTCATTTTTTTCTATCTATACAATATATAGTCCCTTTCGGGAGAGGGGGCGGTATATAAACGCTAATAATAAATAAATAAAATAAATAAATATATAGTATCTTTCTCTTACTTTCACTTTTTGCATTAACATTCTATGCTTTTTTGTTCAACCATAGATTTTTTAATTTTATTTATTTATTTATTTATATTTGGTGCTTCTAGACCACCCCCTCTCCCAGAAGGGACTCGGGGCGGTGTACAGTCCATAGAGAATATCACAAAATACAATAAAAAATCAAATAATTAAATATGTACAGTTTGGAGGAGGTTAAAATGCAATTAAAAGAACTGTACAAAGCTAATATAAATATAAATTTTTTAAATCCCTAAAACAGACACAACAGATTAAAAAACCCCTAAGATAACCAGATAATAATACATTTGCCAGGAGGGACAGTTGTAATTATGCCAGGCCTGCTAATCGGAACAGGTGAGTCTTCAATTTTTGCCGGAAGGAGCGGAGGTCAGAAGTGGTTCTAATGTCGGGGGGGAGGTCATTCCAGAGGGTTGGGCCCATCACAGAGAAGGCCCTACTCCTTGGTGTCGCCCGTTGGCATTGCCTAGTGGACGGCACCAGGAGAAGTCCCTCCCTGTGTGAGCGAATTGGCCGCAGGGATGTATGTGGGAGGATGCGATCCCGCAAGTAACTAGGTCCCGTGCCATGGAGCGCTTTAAAGATGGTAATCAGCCAAATATTTTCCCATACTTTCTAGATTAACTAAACACACTTTTGTGGTAATTTATGACATTAGCCTTTTTGTTCTGTTTTAAACACTTATAATGTCTTTATGTCTACTTTTTATTCTTTCCATTTGGTTGATAAATTATGTCTTTTATATTTTCCTAAGGATTTGTCTTCCTAAGTGTGAACGTCCCATCATCCTTCTACACTTTATCTTCAATCAAATTATTGTATATTTACATCACTTCTACCATCAATAGGCATGAATAGATTTATGCTTAAATTGTGCATCTGAAACAAAAAGAATTTCAACTAAACTCATACTTATAAATCATCATTCTCATTCAATTTGGAATTTCCAAAAGGTCCAATTCCACTCAACTATTTATGTCACCCAATGATTTTTTCTCCTACATCACATTAATATAGAATGTTGAGCTTTTTACTCCTAAACTCATCTCTCATTCTATTATCATCACCATTAACTGAAGCTTAATATGGATGTATTATAAATCAATCCATTCATACTTTTAATCACACCCAAAACAACCCAGATGTCACAAATCTATACCTTCTGACTTATATTTTAGCCCCTTCAATCATATTTAAACCTGAGTCTTTACTTCCATGCATTTATTCATCAACTCTAGTACACAAAATCATTTAAATTTATTCCACTAATCACCTTTCTCTTCATTTTATAACGACATAACTCATCTATTATTTAATTTAATTTAATTTCATACCATACTTTTTACCATGTTCTTTTCTTACATTCCAAGTTGTCTGGTTAACCAAGTTTTTTTAAGTAAGACAAAGAGATGAAACTACCAGTATTGGTTGTACCAATGTCACATGCAGCATTTCCAAAGCAAAACAGTAAGTGTAAAGGAAGCCAAGTTCAATTTCTAACTAAGGAGTTGCTTTGCAAGATAAAATACTGTTCCCCACATCCCAGCAACCGATATTACAAAATGACACTTTCTGATGGATTTTATTGTGTCAGTAATGAAAATTATCATGGTCTACTTTAGACATTCTGGACATTTAAGAGGGTGCTGAGGAAACTATTCCAAAGATCAAGAATGGAATGTGATATTAATATAGGCAGAAATGGCAGTATGTCTTGAATATATAATAACTAGACCCAAGTGACAAACATCCTGTTCTTGGGATCAATTGTTCATATGCATAATTAATACACTCAGTGTCAAATTTCATGATTATTTCAGAGCTTATCTGTTCCTCCTGCTGCCACATCTGTTGGTTCCTCATCCTGTATACAGGATATACCAGCAGGACTTATTTTTAACTTTTGATAGAACAAATCAGAAAGTGAGTCAGCATCTCTTGCTCTCGCCCCTCCTTCCACTCCTGAAACCATTACGCCTAAGTTCCTACTTAAGCATTTCAATGGTAAAAATTCCACAGAATAGTGGTTTGTTTGTTTTTTGTTTGTTTTTTTACAAAAAAAGCAATCAAATATGTATACTAAGTTGAATGAGCTTCATCCACCTTTTCCTTTTTCCTTACACTGTCCTGAAACTGCTTTAAAGGGGGGCCATATGCTGCATTTCTTTTAGTGAAACACAATATTGTCACCATGTCCTCTGTTGGCCTTGGTGACTGAAAAAGTAGGAAGGGGGGGGGAGAAATGGCCCGGGTGTAACACTGACACATTGTTTTAAAATACAGTACAAGAGAGATCAGCCAAAAAGTTTATTTTTGTATCATATCAATCTCCTTTTCCTAACAAAATTTTAATTTGCTTCATCTCAGTCCTTTTAGAAGTTATTTCTTAAAAGATAAAACCATAGAGGCATTGTTTATTTTTCTCCTAAACTCCTTCACAAGAGATGCTTAATAAGTCCATGATACAATTTTGCAGGCACTGACGTAGCCAATCATTACCATATATTTATTTTATTTTGTAAATGTTAAGAGAAACATCTCCTTAAAAACTATGCCCTTATTTATAGCTGAAGACATTACGCAGACTAAAATTGAGTATATACATTTTTGGGATCCACAAGGGGTTAATAGTCCACTTCACAGCACAGAGCATTTTCAAAACATGCTCCTCCTTTCCTAAAAGCACCGCCAAAATCATCTGACAGGAAACATAAGATTAAGTTTATCCTACCTAAGAGAACAAAAGGGTACTCAGAACAAACAACTAGTTTACTCTATTGACATCTCTTGTTTCACAAAATACAGTTGAAGAAATTGTTTTCTTTCTTTCCCTTTGTTAATTCCCCTCTGCACCCCATGTTGGTCATATTGTAGTTTTGCTGCTTTTTCCATAAATGTTAATTTAAAGTGCCAAACATAATCATGTGGAAAATGGACATTATTGATTCCTATGGTCTATTGTTTTCCCATTCTCAGCCCCTGAAGTTCAAGTTCAATCTGGAATTACATCATGTCTGGTTTCTCCTGGTTACCAGACGGCTTGAGACGTGACCACAGCTACAGAAAAAACAAACAGCCTTCTTCACGCTTCAGCTTCCCTATCGATTCAAACAAACTTTTTTTTCTTTCTCTCAAGTATGCTTCAAGTATAGAGCATGGTTAATTTAGAGATTAAGTTCCAAATTAGATTATCTAATGGCATCTTAATGGATTGCTGACCCATTTCCTGTGGGATGGCAGCAGGCAAGTCTGGCTGGAATACAATTAATTTCTTAGGAAGTGTTCCGAAGATGTTTGCTTAAATGGAAAGGAAACATAATTCTCTGCACATCTTTCTTTATTAGAGAGCTGGGTGAAACTATAACTGAGATAGTGACAAACTGATACAAGCCAGAAATCCTTCCCAGCTACCTCCTGTACTCCAATGATTTTATCAGTCAGTATTTTCATTCCACGGTTCTTATTTATAAAAACTGAGTCTGCAATTTTAGTCCACACAAATGTATGATATATTAGGTAATTTATTTTAAAGAAACAAAAGAAGAATGAGGTTACTGCTACTGATTTTCTTTTTTTTAAGTTTACATTTAGAAGCTTTAATATGCAAGGCTGTTCTGACAGTAAAATAAAGTTCCCAGTCTTCTTTTTCCCATGCAGTAAACTCATTTGACTTGCTTAACATCAACAAAACAGCTCTTCGGAGTGGAAGGGGAGCAAGGAAAGCTGCTCCACAAAGTTTTATGTTTTGACACCTCCCCACTTGGATAGAGTAGAAAAGAATTTCAGTGTTCTGAGCCCAAAGAAGAAGCTAACGGTTGTTTTGTACTTCTCTGGCAAGATGGCAAACTGAAAGCAAGAAATGTTAATTTAGGATCTGAGAACAGCAAAATTAAACTTAAATTGGCATTCAGGACAATCCTTTATAAAACCGAATTAAATGTATCTGCTTTTTTAGAAAACACATTAATAATACCTGATAACTATTGCCCTGATGTTACATTTTTGAAAAGTTTGGCTGAAAACTTTAAAAGTTCACAACCGCCTTCCGGTTCCGGCGGCTGACGGCGACGGGCAAGTGTTGCCCGCCCCGCGCATCCCCGGTGGGCTTCCCACTCCTTGGGGGGCACAGGACGCCCCGTAGAGGTGTCCTGCCGGAGGGGCGGCACTGCGGGGGATCCCTGGATCGGCGGCAGCCGGCGGGGCCCCCCCCCACTTCGCTCCAGGCACCGGGGAGCACGAAGGGGAGACGCTCCAGCGTCTTCGCTGTGAGGCTGATCGGAGAAAAAGAGAATAGAAGGATGCGGCTGCGGTGTGGTGAGGCGTGAACTTCCTCCATTCCCTTTAACAACTCTAACAATCTTAACAAGAAAGTCAGCTGTTTAAACTTAACTTTCGGCTTGAATTGGAGAGGCGCGGCTGGAGGGAGGGGGATTCCCCCCCTCCCTTGGACAGGCGGCTGGAAACGATTTAGCTCTTAGCCCCAGGGGAAGGAGGAGGAGGGGGAGAGCCAACCAATGATGTCACGCCCCTACTAAGTGAATTTTCAGATTTAAACCTTAAAACAATGATGATCTGGAAACTTTGGGAACATTGAACTTTGAAAACTTTATTCTTTGCCTCTAAACCCGAAGCTGGCAGGGCAAGATGGCACACTTCCGTTGTCTTTATGAAATGTGAAATCTGACTCCACCTTTAAAACTTCAGGCTTCCGGTCTTTGTCTCCATGCTACTCAGACAAATCTCTTGTGGATTGCTGTCCTTTGAACTCCCTGGAGTGGAAATTTTGCTCTATTGCCAGGGCCAGTGGAAACAAAAACTCTCTTCTGCCTGGACCTTCTGTCTCCTGGACTCTCCTGGCTGTCTTGCCTTTCTGACTGACCATTCTCTATACTGACTGAACTTTTTATTGTACAAAGAATGCCACCTAAAAAACCACCTCCTGGAAAGCCTGGCTTTGCTGCCTCTGCCCCGACATCTGCAACCTCCAGTCCTAGTACACAATCAACAATAACAGCTTTGATGTAACCTAAATCTACGGAGATGGAGTTTCAACAAATGTTTCAGCAACTTTTACAGGGACAAGAGGAAATAAAGAAACAACTGCAGGAGATGAAAGAAGAAATTAAAGAGAACCAGGCCAAAATTAATAAGAACTCACAGAGATTGGACCTTTTGGAGGGTGGGGCGGCTGAGATGAGGGAGGGGATGGAAGGGATGCAGAAGGGAAACAAAGAACTTGACACCCAGCAGATGAAAATAGAGTTTGAGAGAATGTCTTTCTATCTTAGATTTCAAAATGTGAGAGAGACAGATGATGAAAATATAAGGGACATTATGACAAACATTTTGGCTGACTACATCCAGAAAGAGAAGCAACAGATGGGGTGGGAAATAGACCTGGTTTATAGAGTGAACTCAGCTTATGCTAGAACACACAATGTTCCCAGGGAGGTACACATTAAATTCCTCAGAAAAAGCACAAGAGATGAAATTCTGAGCGCACAAAGGGGGCAAGCCCTGACATACAAAGATAAGGAGATAACCATTCTGAAACAGATCCCCAAGAAAGTGAGAGAAAAAAGAAAAAGTTATTCGCAATTAGCGAATAAATTATACCAGAAGGGGATGTGGTTTAGATGGTTGATGCCTGAAGGTATGCTAATATTCTGGGAGGAGACAAGAGTTAGAATTAATACACCCATAGAGGTACAGGCCATTATGGAAAAAAACAAACTACTCCTAGAAAAACCTGATGATCCTTCACCAGATACACAGGACACAGGAGGGGCCGGAGCCCTGTCGGCGGGGGGAGATGGGGCAATACCGAGAAAGCTCAGATCACAAAAATGAGTAAGAAAATCCACCTGACATAAACTGATCGAAATTATCAACTGAATTTATATGCTGACTATATGTTATTATGTTACTACTTAATAATGAATTATGTGCAAATGTATACTATGAGTATGGAGGGGGGGCGCACCTACCGCACACTGCAGTTGCCAAAATTTGTAACCTTTCCCCTACCTTTTTCCTTTGCAAAATACTAAAAAAACCAATAAAACTTTGTTTAAAAAAAAAAAAGTTCACAACCGCTAATAGTTCAACACTATGGCCTTACTCAGCAGTAAGGGGTAATATTACATGCTGTACGTTGGATAAGCATTTCTAAATATATAGTTCAATGTAATACCAAACATTAGAAATTGCATCTTCCTGAATAGAAACAATGATGGCATTACCTACATCATGACATCATAGAAACAAAACAAATTATGTCATGACACAAATCAAGTATTGCATGTAGTTTACTTCATTTGAACAATGATGCCATGATGCAATACGGTTTGCCCCAGATTGACCTTCCATCAAAACCCTTGAACAAAAGTTCTCTTTTTTTCTACACACACACACACACAGAGAGAGAGAGACAGACAGACAGACAGACAGACAGACAGACAGACAGAGACAGATTGACTTTCTTAAACTAAGTTCCAATTCAAATAATCTCACACATACAGCATATAAGATATTCCTAAAATTTTATATATTTGCATGCTGGTTGAATTTATATTAGAACAAATATCCAGGAACTGTTGGTCTTTCTTGCTTAATTAAATTTTATTTAAATCATGCTAAAAGGAAATAAAACTTATTGCTAAATTATTTGGGCAATGCTTACTATGTTTAGAATATTTTCCCTATAAAGACTAGTTAGGAGCTGATTATAAAAAAAATAGATGTTATTTTAAAAAAAAGGAAAATAGGGGCTTATAAGTAAACAATATTCAGTGGAAGTTTTATGGTGAGAATGCTAGAGGCAAAAAGGGAAAATCTCAGGAAACAGTATGGGCACTATTCAAACATTTATTTACACAATAGTATTATGTTGTGAATAAAAAATAAATTACCATCAGTTTTGGGCCTAGCCCAAAATAATCTCTTTTTTCTAAGGTTACGTAGGCAAAATCACCCAGTAAAATTTGAATCAAGGTCTGCTGTTCATTCACACTAAGACAAGGGACTCATAATGTGGGGTTCTGAATGTATTTTGAAGCCTAGCTTGGATTTGCTCCTCTCCAAAACCGTACAGCTCTTCTGAAAATACCTTTAAGAATGGACCAATGCCCTTTCAAAATTGCACTCCCAAAACATAGCTACTATCTGTATCAAAAATGACATGACATCTTCAAATCCAATGCCCAGCTTCCTTGTAGAATAAATTAACTAAATTCTGACTGGAAAAAATGATCACACTTCTGTTCACTCCTGCCTTTTCTCCATCTAGACTGGAAGTATGATGGATTTGAATCCAAAATGTTCCTAATCCTATTAATAGTTCATGTAATAGTCATAATATGTTTTAATACGTTTGTTTACACTCTGTCTCATGAAGGTATTCACAAAATCAGTTACAATAAATTGAAGAACCAGAATTTACAGAATGTAGAATATTTAACTAATATTTTTTTCTCCAAAACTATGTTTTGGGGGGATTAAAGATTAACTATGACAGTGATGATGAAAATGTGCATAACCTGTACCGAACGTAACAAACAAAATATATAAATTAGAAATATGTTAATTTTTTGGAGAGAACAAACAGACATTTAAGGCAGTTCAAAGAGTAGCTATAAAATATGTTTCCTTAAATAAACTTTCTGAACAAAACTAAGCATGAGACATAAATATTTCAAGACAAGATATTGGTTAAAATGAACCTATGGAGATCATTTTCTATTTACATTGTAAGGTAAGACAAAGAATCCAGTCTATTCAGATTTATCAGTTCTTAAATAAAATAACAGGTAATAATAACCAATTATTTACTTCAAATTATAACCATTTATGTAGTGACAGTTCAAAGTTACAACAGCATTGAAAAAAGTGACTTTTGATTGTTTTTCACACTTATGACCATTGCAGTATCCCCACATTCATGTGATCAAAAATTGAAACGTTGGCAACTAGTATGTATTTATGACGGTTGCAATATCCCAGAGTCATGTGATCACTTTTTGTGATCTTCAGACTAGGAAAGTCAATGGAGAAGCCAGTTTCACTTGACAACCATGTTACTAACTTAACAACAGCAGCAATTCACTTAACAACAAGAAAGGTGGCAAGAAAGGTTGTAAAATGGGGCACAACTTACTCAACAAATTTTGGGCTCCATTGTGGTCCTAAGTTTGAGGACTATCTGTATTCAAGTTAGAAAGCCCACTAAAATATGAGTGATAATTTCTAGGACTATAGCAGAAGATAAGAGAATCAGGAGAAAGGATTTCATACTTTTACTTTGTAGCCTTTAGTGTAAAATGAGAAGGAAAACTGATTTGAATATATGTGTGCATCTATGTGTCGTTGTGTGTGCGTGCACTGAAGAGAGTGAATGTGCCTAAGATCCACTTGCCAATCACTCTTTTCATTCCCGTTCCATTACATCTCCTGAAACTCTCCAAGGATTTACTCTTGTATTTGGGAAATCATCTGGAATGATATTTTGAGGAAAAGGGAAAGAAATAGGAAATACTTTTTCATGACATTATCAAATTGAATCAGGAGGAATTCTGTAAGGTTCAGAATTACTTAATTACACATATCAACTAGCATGTTAAACGTTTCCCATCAGAATCTATTTCAAAGTAGCCGTTTCACTTTACTTACTCTAAAAGTATTTTTTTGAAAGGAAAGGCGAGCTAAGTGTAGCTAACTATAAGACACAGTTTTATCTTACCTTACAGAACATTTCCTAAATTCGTAAATTCTATCATGTGATTTCTCAAATAGTTCCTTTGGGTATTATCCCTTTTTATTACCTAATATCATATACCCATTCTTGTCATGTATTTTATTCCTAAAACCGTTCTTAATATAATATAAGCATAATATACATTTCCAAACTTCAAAGTGCCTATCCATTTTTGCTATATTGCTTTTTTCACATAGTTTTATACTTGACGGTGTATCAGTATTTGGCATCCTAAGTGCTTAACTCAAAGGTCCTTTGACCTAAATATGTAATTCAAAAGATGTTAGATATTTTACAGTTAAAATTTTGACAAATTTAATCCTGGAGGCCAACTTATACAGATAATGAAGAACCCAAGATAGTTTAGGTGTGGAAATAATTAAAATTTTACCTTTGCCAAGTAATTCCCAATGTATCCTCATTGGCACTGGGGTATAAATGCCTGCCGTTTTGATTCATGGTCCAGTCACATATCCTCAGCTGTCAATTGAAACCTAGCAGTCAGATATGGATCGAGCAGTACTACAGTTTTTAGTATTTAAATGAATGCATGCAAACTAGCATTTTATATGGTACAAACCTTACATCCCCAAGTGGTAGTAGTGGGGAGGGAGGGAGAAACAGTTTTTTAAAATAAATTTTAAATTATTATAATGCAAAATAAAATTGTACACATTTACAAAATGCTACATGAATATGCTTTTCTATTAATCAAAGCATAAAAGAACAACTGGAATTTCGCAATTAATTATATTATAAACTTAGCTGGAAACAAAGTAAATATTAATGTTCAATTTTAAAAGAAAGAAAATAAAAAGCACTTAAAATTATTCAATCTCCAGAAAAAAAAGAGAAAAAAATCAGTATCTTTGAAAGCATGCATTTGGTGATACACAGATGACATGCAACTTATAGGAAAGGATCCAAAATTACACAAAGATCTTATATTACTGTTCAAGAAGGAAAGAGGCATTTGTAATAGAGGTTGATTAATTTAGGGTTACTCAATACAGCATCTCTTAACATGCACTGGTAAAATAATCTAATTCTTAATTCAAGATAAAGCATTTAAAAGATTTTAAATACAAGAAGAAATGCATTACATATACGCTGAAATAAATGTTTCCCAGATCACCAAATCATCAGAATACCTCTTTAAAAAATCTATCCATGTAACTCTACTTAGCCATTGTCTAGAAGTTAGCATTTTTTTTCTTAAAGATCTAGTGATTATATTTATATCCGATAAAATAAGCCTTGTCTAAACTTTTAAGAAAACAGAGATTTTAATCTCTATAAAATAACTAACGTATCATGCATCAAAGAGCACCTTGAATTTAATACAATAATGTGACTGTGATTAATTGTATATAAATGCCATTTCTTTCCCTCTCCACAATATGTAAGTGGCTCTAAAAGATCAATGTTTTAGTTTAAGCAGTGACTTTCATAGCAATTCAATTTATTGCACTCCTTTCCTGAAAAAACATATGCACTGAACTAAAGACTATACTTTTGTCCTGACCCAGTGTGAAGACTCAGCAGCATTTCTAGGTTTCGTCTTGCTGAGTCTTCGTAAAAGGAAACACAGATTTTTAATAACTGTTTTCTTAGCTATCAGATAATTATTTATTAATTTATTTAAATGTTTCTATATTTTCTGCTGTTAAAAGAAATCTCAAAGTGGCTAGGAACTAAATAGACATGGAACCATTCAGACAATTTTTTTTTGAAGTATAGTAACAATGGCAGAAATCATGCAAAGAAAATGGGGTATTTTTAGCGTAAGTTCTATTGCTGAAAGATATGCTGGCTACATTTTTATACCACTTCCCATAACTAATTTTTTTTAAAAATAAAAAAAATCTAAAGATTTAATTCATGATTTAAGATGTGTGCAGCTACTTTGCTGTATGTTTTCCATTTATATTAATCACCCCTTTTAAAAAAATGAAATACTTTATCTTTATGTAATAGATTTTAATTTTGTTTATAATCATAGTGTTTAATTTTTATAAACACTCTATTGTAGAATTTATCGCCTTGAATGTCCTGCAGGCAAAAAGGCAAGACAGAAATTGAACAAATAAAAGCAAGCAAGCAAGCAAACACTGAATGACAGAAAGAGGCATGAATGGAGTGTGCAAACTATAGTTTGTTAATTGTGATCCAGCATGAGAGCTAAATTACAAACAAGCTTACAATAGTTGCTCTCCTGTTGAAGGATAGTACAGCTAGAACCAGAATATTGAGGAGCTTGTATCAGCTGAGCAGACTGAAACCATGTTTCCTGATGTTTTGAGTTCTAAAAAGTTGTTTGAACAAATATTTTGGCAAAGTTGTTCTTTAAGCATCTTCAAAAGTCTAAAAACAGCAATATATTGCTAATAGAATTTGACTTTCTGGCCTTTGCAGAAGACAATAAGACCCGATTTAAACTTATTGAAAACACAAAACATATTTAAATGTTATTTGCAAACCCTTCCATATGAACTGTAGCATAGTTTAGAAATTAAAATTGTACTAAACAGATAAACACAAACATCAAGCAATATGCTGCCTGCGTAGTACAACAAGTAGTTGTACTACATTATTGATGCTGTCATCTTTAAAATGGTGAGGAAGGCCAACTTTTAATCAGCATGTAGGAGATCAATAGATATAGAACTTTAGGCCATTTCAGCAACGCACAGCTAATACAGCTGGCCACGAATTTCTGTGTCATTACTTACTACCTTACTTCTTTTTATGATAATCCAGTACATATTTCTACGTCTTAGGATACTATCTAATTAACACAAAGTCTATCTAAAGTTTATTTTTGCAACTGAACATGGTTTCTCAGATATGGCCCACTTTATACACCTGACTCTTCTGTTCTGTTAATATCTGCGATGTTATCAGCTGAAGAGCAAAACAACAGATCCCAAAGGAATTCATGCACAAAACAAAAATTGTGTGCTTCCATTTTTTCCTCTCTTTTATATTATATGTCTTCAGATCTATGGATATTCTAAATCATCTAGGTCATGGTTGTCCCCAAGGTGCTTTTCCAAAAGGGAACTGGACTGTCTTGGTTCTTTCCCTTGAAAACGTTTCATTTTTGTTCTTGAAAGCGAAATGTAATGCCTTGGAAGATCTTTTAAGAGGTTTGCTCCTTTCTGGGATTACTTTTATATGTGAACATGCATGTATACATGTGTAAAACATCTCTATTCATGAAGTCCTCCACATTGAATAAAATGTTCTCAGTTGGGGGATCCTTTTGAGGTATCATTAAGAACTACTGTACTGAGGATATGGGGGGGGGGGAGTCGATGCTAGAAGATTTGTTGAACATCTCCTTAAATCAAAAGACAAACTTTGTGGCTAGAGATGCATCTAGATATTTGGAAACGTGTGGTACAAATAATAATAAAATGGCTTCCATAACAGGATTGTCTTTTCACAAAGAACTGGGCATGGACAATTATAAAATGTTAGTTTCCCATAGGAGAACTAACCCCAGAAGATGCTCTCTCCAACCCTGAACGGCCTTTGTGGGACAGAAATGCATTGTTGTAAATTAATATTGAATTAGCTCTCGATCAATTGTGCTTTCATGCCTTCGTTTTATAATTTTATTACATTAGAAAGCTAAGTATGAAATTATACCAAGCTAAATATGGAAACTGCAAATCAGAAATCGCTCAAACATGCAAGTGATACATTTTGTTAAGATCCATGAAAATATCTGTGAATGTTCCACAGAAATTATAATACTATGAAAGCTATTATGCTCAGTATTGTTAAAGAAAATACCTACGTTATCTACTTTTTAGATAATAGTAATCAAAATAGTACAGGAGTTATACTGCCACCCGCTTTGTATACAAAGCAGTGCTAAGAATATTCAGTCTTGAATCCCAAATATTATGTACTCAAGTAGCCAACAGGTTTTGATTTCTGTCTTTATACATTAATCCTTTGCATTTTCAATCAGAAGGAATAAAGCCTTCCGTTCCACATTCTTAGAAAATGTTTCTCAATTCTTTGTATATTACACTTCTACAAGATTCAGGGAAATGAAAATAGCCCTTAACAATCAAGTATGTGGTATTTAATTATGCTTAGAAAGATATATAGTGTTATATATCTTAGATATATAGTGAATCGAGATTGTATCTGGAAGGTGGAAGCTTTTTCCTCACCAGCTGAATGTCCGGACAGCTTTCAAATCATAGTCTTCCTTCATTCGTTTCAAAGTTACGTGAAATATGGGGGGAAAATTTTTCAATGTTTCACCTCCCAACATACATGGGATGTTTTAATGGCTGGCCAAAAGGGCAATTAGTAAACAAGTCACCCTACAGAAATAATCTGAATCCAACTAAGTGTGTTTTTAATTTCATTCCCTATCACTACCCAACAGCTACACTTTCAGAGAAACAAAATGTAAATTTTAACTTACATTACTCTTATTGGCTTGGCTTTAAAGATACGAATTTGAAACCAATTAAAAATACATCGGTTTTGTTTTTATCCTGATTAAAATCCCATGTACTATCAACTAAACAATTGCATGCAATCAATGGAACCATGGCTGAACTAATTCTAAAACTAAAATGCTAATATAAAATTTATGGCGAAGAAACAGATTATAAAATTGTTGTTAGGGCAACAGGTGCTGCTTATTAGAGAAAGTCCAAGCATTATACTAACAACATTTTTTTGAATGCCTTCAATTCTTCTTTGATTTTGCAAAATGTTCATCTAAGGTGATATGGCACTATAAAACAAAATTGTGAAGGCCTTGCTTGTACTAGCTCACTATTTTAAAATACTTGGTCTAATCAAAATTAATGATTAACATAAATATATCATTTATTATTCCTAATTTAAATAAATTGGTTTCCTTCCACATTTCTCTGGATAATTCTTCAAGTGAGTGTTTTTAAAAATTAATTAGTTATAACAGAGCATGTTTTTTTTTTTGTGGATTTGAGGAAATCGATAAACATTTGCATATTCTCATTGTTTGACTGAAATTTCCTTTCAATGTGTTTCCTTTCCAACAAGAGTAGGTAAAAGATGACCTCTTATTCATTTACATGCTTCTTTTGACAGTCATGTGATCAGATTTTACGTCAAGCTGCCAGTTATGATAAGGCACACAATATGAGCAGTCAGATAGCTCATTTCCTGAATCTAAGTTTGTTTATTGTGGATCTTTTACTTATTGCCTAAAGCAAGAAGGCTTATTATCTTGAAATTTTAAGACAACAGATTTACTTGAAACTACTTCTTCTGTTTCATTTATGTGGCCTGAACAAATTAACCACAGGAATTCATTCTTTTTCTAATTAATCATTAAAAAATAGAAAATTTATATTGAGACATACTCAAGATCTTACATAATATGTATAAAGAGTAATTATTAGTAATTCTCTATTTTATAATATATTTTAATACCTGGGAAAGACCAAAATATGTCAGAAAATAATGCTAGGAATATCTATTTTCATGTAGCAATAAATTCCATTTAAAGTTAAGCAGTGCAAAGATATTAAAGGTGTATACATTTTGGAATGATTAGATAAAACAAATATATAAAATGATAATATTTTCAATATAATTTTCAACTGCTATTTTATTTTGGCTTATTTGTTTTCTTATTTGTTTCTTTTTTGTAAGATTCAAAAATCTGATATTCACTATTATTATAAATCCTAAAGGTGTTTTTTTTTTAAGTTCATTTCCTGAATGAAAGGAGCATAGGGAAACTTGTTGGTAAGAGTAAGTAAAGGATTTCTCTGTTACTCTTGAAAACAAAATCAGATCTCGAATTCCTTCCAAAGCTCTCCTAATTATATTGGTAGGCTTTAGTGAAAAAATCCTTACACCAAGGATGATAATGCACTGATTATGTTACATCATCAAGTGATGTAACATAATCACAATTTCATACTGGGTAGGGAACCACAATTTCATACTGGGTAGGGAATATGTATAAAACAATCGATATTTAAATGTCTAGAAAGTGCTATATCAATGTTTATATCACTATTTGTTAAACTGAACGTTGAATTTAACAACTGTAAGAGCTAAAACCATAGAAAAATGAATATTCGGATTTATGATTTTAATAGTATTTTTGACTTTATAATTATCAATATATTAAGTTAAATTCTTTAAATAATAACCTGGTTAGTAAATTAAAATGTATTGCTGATGCTGGTTCTCAGTATAATCGTTTAAATCATTTTGAGAAATCCAAACATTCCAGCAACTCTCTTTAATAAATTTTTTTACTGGAATTTCTACTAAATTGTTATTTATATTATTTATAAATAGACTATAAGAAAAATCACAAACAATATGAGCTGCTTAAATTTATGGTCATTATTAGTCTATATTATGGCTTCTTTTAACAACAACAAATAATAGCACTCTAGATTAAACCTCTCATAAATGAAAATAATAAATCTGTACAAACCTCAATTTTGTGAAGCTGTGTATGTACCTATAACAATATTTATTCCTAAAGGTTGAGTATATTAAAAGGAATTGTAGATGTTTAAAACACTTCTCTGGAACTGAAACCATTGGCTTTCTAATTTAGATTTTCTCTCAAGTAATATAAAATGATTGATTGCCTTTATTTCACGTAACTTTTGATTTTTCTTTCCATTCATCATGGTCTATTTTAACCTAAATGCATTTAGGATCTGCCACAGGAAGAGTGGTCTCTTTTAAATTGTTGTAAAGTAATGAAAAGACATAATAAATCAATCTTATTTATATCTTACAAAAGCATAACTGTTACTCTATCCAAGTAATTTAGACTATTTTTCCCTGGGAGTCTTTCCAAATAAATAAATAAAATTAAATTGCATTGTCATTTCCTAAAATTTTTAAGGCATCAGATGCATGCAAAAAGAGGGAAAGTGAAGGATTTTGTTTTAACTAGGCCTAGAACTTAAACTTTGTTTTAATTTGCACTACAAACTTATTTTCTGTACTGCACTACTTCTAATTCAAGTAGCCCTACTTAGGGAATTCAAGGTATTCCGTACTTAAATTTCTAAGAATTACTTCAAATCCTATATTCCCGCATTCTGTTAATGGCAAGGATCAACCTGTTGTAGGCCAGTGGTATCTTTAGCATGCAGAATTGAATAGCATTCTGACGCTGAACATGCCAATCTTTTATAAACCTACAGTTAAAGGTAAGAAACTATTAACGCCATAACTGGAATCTGTTTTGTTTGTTCGTTCTGCGTTTTGGAATTGTTTTAATAACAAACATCATTCAACTAAGAGGAGTTTTAAATCCTTACACTATGCAAAATTGTTTAATGCTGTTTAATAGGGCTGTATTTAAATAAATATTGATATGGATCTTACTATTCTTACATGAATTTAGGGAATAAGTAGCTCCATGCTCAAAATTATGATTTATAGAATATTTTTATCTTCAACATATACTATTTATATATACTTCTATATGGTTAAGGTTTTGAACTAGAATTTGGGGGAACCATGAGTTCTAATCCTTCCTCTATCATGGAAACGGGAGCATTGTGAATACTGTCTTGAGTTGAACAAATAAAGTAGGAGTATATCAGATACACACACACACACACACACACACACACATATAAAGATGCACACCAGGGGTGGGTTGCTGCTGGTTCTACTACCGGTTCACAATTCATACACCAGACATGCGCATGCACTGTTGAATATAAATTGTTCTGTGCACAGGCTCAGAACAATGTACAGTGAACTACGCACGCGCAGTCACTAAAATCCAAAATGGTGGCAGCCCAGCAGTGAGGGAATTGATTCAGGGGTGTGGCAGGCCTGGGTTAGGTTCTGCGACCCAGGCCTGAATTTCACTACTGCTTTGGCCGAATCAGGCGCAACCCACCTCTGATACACACCACATATTATTTCAGTTATATGGAAATCACTGTGCAAAACTCACTGCCTGACTACAGTGTCAGAGTAAGAATATTCAACCAATTTAGAATTAAATGGTTTTATTATTTTTAAAATATTGCATATCTGGAACAAACTTCATTTTGAATATCATAACTACTTCTAATAATAATAATAATAAAGGCAGGACAGGATAAATTTTAAAAGTCCATAATAGCAAGCAATGGTATTACTACAGCTCTGCCGATGGAAACAAGTCCAGGACACTATAGCTCCTAATTAAACATCACTTGCAATTTTAAATGTCTTGTATCTACTTATGTAATTAGGAACTATTCCTATTTCAGTTTCATTTATATTTCTTAATAAACCATCTTGATATAGTGTGATCTTTATCCAAACATATGTATCATATAAGAAATGAACTGATTTAAATAGCTAATACATATTTAATATTTTAGTAACTTTCTTTTATGCTTTCACGAATAAACAAAACAAAATAAAACACCAACACTTACTATATATCCAAGCATTTTCAATAGAGTGTGATTTAATATAGGGACAAGTGCCTTTCAGATGTTTTAGACAACCACTTTCATAATCCCTTAATGCTGAACATACTAGAGAGGCTGATGTGATTTAAAATCCAAAGTATTTTATCCTAGTCTATCAAGTTTATGGATTTTGCTGATTTTGTGCTGTGGCCATTGAGTCGCAAAGAAATAGACACATCTTAGCAACTGAACAAGAAGAACAAAATACCATACTTCGGGCATGGAGGACAAAAAATATTTCCAGGTTCATCAGTACAGTACCCCACTATATCACAAGAAAGGTTCACATGAACAAATGCCCGCCAAACTACAATGACTCAAACTGTATTCATTATCATGAACCATACATTAATTTTGGACAACTAGAATTCAATTTTCTTGTATGTAATGTACTGTACGTTGCCCAGAATTGCTTCTGTGAGATAGGTGGCCAAATACACATAATAAATAAATAAATTCTTGTGTGTCCCTGTGTGTCCCTTTTTAATATATCACTAGCCAAAAACTATACTTTCAGTTTGGGGAAAAATATTTGTAGTAGATGCTCAGTATTAATGAGGTGTAATGTATAAAATCCTACTAGAAATGTAACTTTTATTAGAACCTGGGTAAGAAGCTAAAGATCTTCCATCACAAGCTATCAACAAAGCCCTTTAACCCTCACAATCTAGAAATCAGGACGTTCTGCAATGTTATCTGATTACATCATTTTTTTTTGGAATTACTTGATGCTAGTGCAGAAAATTAAATGTTTAAAACTGAAGTGCTAAAAAACTAGATAGTGAATCAATTTTCCTTGAATCTGACCAGAATTTTTTTCTGTTTTTTAGAAGATAAAAGGTTTATCAGGTAAACACAGAAGGTTTCCTATATTACAGGCTTCATAAAGCTACTGAATCCTTGGGATTCTGTTCTAAAGTTCAGTGATAGCAAATAAGAAGGAACCTTTTGCAAATATTTGTATTTTTCATTGTTAATACCTATGTGAAACTTGCCCACCTGTTGCTGGTGTAGGAAGGAAGGGTCTCTTGGACTTAGTCCCACATATCGATTGGCTTGGGAGGTACCTGAAGCTGTATAGGCTGATTAAGGAAGAACAAAACATATTGATAAAGACAGAAACCTAACTCATATTATTCAAATATGAGAGACTTAGAATTATGAAGCATGAATCTGATTAAGTTCATAATTCAAGCCTGCCTATTGACTTCAATGGAATCTGCATGGAAATAGAACTACATTATCAATAATAAAGTTTTAAAATCATTTAATTTTTTTTCCAGTTTCATTGAAGAGAAGTTAATTCAATCTGATTCTCATCTTTTACCACTTTATATTAGAATTCTACCAGTGGAAGCACAAGCAAGATAAAAATAATCCTTAAACCTTTGTGTATGTATGAGTGTAAGGTACGTACATTGCTTCTAATACTATTCATATACAAAATGCAAATGTTGATTTAAGAGTTGTTTTTATGTGGCATTAATGGTTTTTCCAGGGAGAGCTAATTATTTTAAATAACTGGTAGAAGCTATTTTATTATGTTCAGTATTCAAAATTAAGTACTTGTGAAGAAAAGACAACATAAGAACTGATATTCAGCCTAGGGCATGGATGTCAAACTTGATCATGCCATGTGACATATTGTGATGTTTTTTGCCTTTCTGGATGTGGCCTGCGCATGATGCATCCAGCCTGCAGGCTGCCAGTTTGACACCCCTGGCCTAGGAGGTTCAGGGTCCTAACATTTTCTTCTGTTGAATCATGTGTGTGAAAAATAGGTTACTTTTTGAATCAAGAATAATTTCCAATGAAAGTCACTAACTGTTGATTGCTCAGGGTTACAAGTAGTCCTCAACTTACAACTGTTCATTTAGTGACTATTTAAAATTACAGAACTTTAAAAACCGATTTATGATCAGTGTGTTGCAACATCCCAATGGTTACATAATTAAAATTCAGACTCCCAGCAATCAGCACGTATTTATGATAGCAGCAAGGTCCCAGTGTTTATGTGATTACTATTTGTGATTTTCCCAGCTGGCTTCTAACAAGCAAAGTCAAGGGCAGAAGTTGGATTCACATATTGAAGGCATGATTCACTTAACAACTGCAGCAACTTGCTTAATAGTCAATAATTGGCAAAAAAAGGTCATAAAATCCAGCATGACTCACTTAACAACTCCCTTGCTGGTCCCAACTGTCGTCATAAGCTGAGGACTAACTATAGTCTATCGACTGAAATTGATGGTTTTGCTCTACTTCCTAAATCTGAGACATAGTATCCATAATTTTATAATGATTTGACTGCAATAACCAAATCATTAAAGAATGAAAGGTGAGTATATAAAAAGTGGATTAATTTCAAAAATGCAGACTCACTTTTTGCAAAATAATACATATATGGTTTCTTAAAAGAATTACTATTAAAAATCCACTGAAGAGCTACAATAAATGATGTATCTACAATGGGGAATGTGTATGTTCTTAATTTAATGGAAATAATTATTTTAATACTTTTTAAAATAAAATGTTTAAGAAGATCTACACTGACATGTAAATACTTAGCCAAAATATATAATTACAGATAAATAAGTGTTGGTTGCCTTTTTGTGCCTCAGATCTTATCATAAGCACAGTTTTAATAGAATTAAAACTGAGTATATTCCTCAGTAAAGGTATATCTTGATACACAGTGAAACTCTAATAAAATAAAAAATATAAACTATAATCAATTTTAGATGTCATCTGTGCCATTTTTCTTACTACATTAAAAACATACACATTAGTGAAAAAGTGAAATCTTCATGCAGAAGTAAAATTTATTTAAGTATATTTTGCTATTGTAATATGTTTCTTCTCTTGAAGACCTATAATGAGTCCTAAAATAAATACTATAGTATTTATTTTAGGACTCATTATAGGTCTTCAAGAGAAGAAACGTATTACAATAGCAAAATATACTTAAATAAATCCCTATGTGTCCTTAACACTATTTAACGTATTATTTGAGTAATGGTTCCTGAGTGCTCTGTTGAGATGGAACACTGGTGAGATTTAATGAAAACTCTAACCACCAGATCAAATCTGAACCACATTCCCATTCACTTCTGACAGAAGTGGTACTTTGGATCATTAAAAACTTCTTTGCTGCTGTTGATAAGTATGTGTTTCAAAAATGAAAAATTATAAATCATTTTGAAACTATTACCTCATTAATTACATTATACTGATGTTAGATTAATCATAGCAGAACCAATCTAACTCTCTCAAACAGTGGTTATAGTGGTTACTATCAACCAAGAGTGAACGTCTGCCAGGAACCTGGATGCACTGTATGTCAAAGTTAAATTTTTAAAAAATCCACAGGCTTAAAATCTATTGCTGGCAGAAGAATCTGGGATCTTTGCTAGAAAACAGCCTTTCTCCCATGCAACCATACAGGATTTTTGCTGTTTTAAGAAGTTGGGTGAGGAAAAATTCAACTCCTCTACCATTTTCTTACTGGAATGGAAAGTGTTTCACTTTCCCATTCCACACAGGATTGCTAACATATTTTCTGTTCTCATTTTAACTTTCCATTTCATTATCTACAGTCATGGTGGCACAGTGGCTAGAGTGCAGTACTGCAGGATACTTCAGCTGACTGACTGCATTTCACAGTTAAAATCTCACCAGGCTCAAGGTTGACTCAGCCTTCCATCCTTCTGAGGTTGGTAAAATGAGGACCCAGATTGTTGGGAGCAATATGCTGACTCTGTAAGCCGCTTAGAGAGGGCTATAAAGCACTGTAAAGTGGTATATAAGTCTAAGTGTTATTGCTATGAGTACATTTCAGACTTAGTTCGATTGGTATCATTTTTCCTACTGGTTTAACAAGAAGGGATGTTAATCTATGGACTTTGATGTCACGCCCTGCATCTCTTATGACATAATAGCTATAGATGCTGGGAGTTGTTTCAGCCACATCGGGAGGACTACGTTTCCCATCTCTCTTTTAAATATTTTTAATTTAAATGCTTATGCATGCCCTATCAAATCATCTGACATTAACGCTGATTGTAAGTACTTACTAAATGAATGTCAATAAATTAATGTTTGTTCTCTAATTACAAAAATACATCTCAACTAATATACAGGTTAATGCAAGGATTACTTGAACCATTTTATGAAAATAGTAAGATGTATTTCTAAGTCGTGGCAAAAACAAGTGGAAGCAATGAGTAAGAAAATAAATGAATGTATATATTATTCAGTGGGAAAATTTCGTGCCACTATCCTCATATCACTAGTGACCATTATGCTTGAAACTGTCCATTGAATAGGATATGGTAAGCCATTACAGCATATGGATGGATAACACAATTTTTAAAAGTTTTTTTTCCCAGTAGACTTAATATGACTACTGTAATGTTGGAATTTGATTCAAACAAGTTTAGAGTATTGATCTAAAACTGCAATTCCATTGAAGACTATAGGATAAAGGGCACAGTTTTGAAAACAGTAAATGAATGAGTGCTAGGCAGAGGTTTTTAAATTTCTTCAAATATAGATATTCCAAAGGATTCTCATTATTCTAATGAATAAAAACACTTATGATAATTGGGTCTAATGTTGTGGAACAAGATCTGCTTTCAAGAAAGCTCACTTAGGAGCAAGCAGCTGGATCTCTTCCTTTCTCTGGATTTCAGATGTCAGCAGTTTTGCAGCTATAAATCTTGACTGTGCTTCTGGTTTTCAGAATGTCTATCTTAAATTTAAAAACGGAATGTGTTTTAATTTTCCATTGGCAGTTGTTGGTCAAATTAGTTATCGTCTTTACTGTGGTTGCTCTATCAGAAAGGTTGCAAAGTAATTTGACTTTTAATAACTGTAGAATACAGATAGTCCTCAACTTACAATCATTTGTTTAATAACTGTTCAAAGGTAGAACAGCACTAAAAAAAACCTGACTTGCAACTGGTTCTTGGACTTATACCTGTTACAGCATCTCGTGGTCACGTGATCAAAATTTGAATGCTTGGCAACCAGCATGTATTTACAATTGCAGTGTCCCAGTGTCATGTGATTGACACTTGCAATTTTCCCAGCTGGCTTCCAACAAAGAAAGTCAATTGTAAGGGAGCCAGATTCACTTAATGACTATGAAATTTACTTAACAATGGCAGTGATTCACTTAACAAGTGGCAAAAATTGGGCACAACTCACTTAACAACTGTCTTGCTTAGCAATGGAAATTTTGGTCTCAAGTGTGGTTGTTAAGTCGAGGACTAACTGTAAAACATCTCATGATGTTTTATTATTAATTGTGAGTGTCCGCTTGGTCAAATAGGAGGAAAAGGTGCCTTTTCTGGCCTGAATTGGAAAGTATTTTGATCCTTTGATGGACATTGATTTTCCTTAGGCAAAATACTTACTGGTTTCTGTAGGTGAAGATGCCTCACCTTCAGTGGATGTAGTGATGGGCTTAGTGTCTGTCATAGTCAAGGTCACAGGTCTCATCGTACTATGATGGGGAGAGGGTGCCAAAACTGGAGTAAAATGGCCAGGCATTTTCCCTACTACTTGACCACTGCTGTTAGGCTACAAAACAAAACCAGAAGAATGCCTTGTGAAATACACACATAATGCCTTCTGTATCTTAGGGCTTCCAGAATTCTATAGCTGTAGAGTATCAATCTGACATACAAATCTTTCTTTCTGAATACAACTGCAGTCTTAATGTGGGTGTGTTTAAAGCTTGTGCAACTTTTTCTTATGTACATAATTTTCTCAAGCACCTATTTATCAGGTAACAGACTCACTAGTGAAGCCATGTTATTGATCCTAAATGTTTATCAACATCAAATAAATAAATCAGTAAAAAGAACCCAAATGTTATCACTAGATTCTGCTGATCTTATGTAGATGATTGAAAAACTCTAACCAATTGTGTAAAAAAAGGAAACATACACCATGTTTTTTTGACATGTTATCTTCATTCAAACAATATATATTTTTAAAAAATTGAACAAAAAAACTATGAAAAATAAAAACCATTTATTGAACCAAACTTTAACAAATATACTGTTTTCTTCTGTCAAAAGTAAGTACATCCCTTGGTTTTAATATCTGGCTCTTTGGCAGAAACAATCTCAAGCAGACATTTCTTCTAACTATATACCAGTCTCTGACTTAAGCTGGAAAAGGTTTCTACCACCACCACCCCATGAATAAAAATTTCAACTGTGTAAGGGTGTATGTGTGTTTGAGGGGTTTCTTCAATTCATAGCGTTCAGTCCACAGCATCTACATGGGATTGGGGTTCTGACTTGGCCATTGCAGACATTGTATTTCTCTTTTTTCCCTCCCCCCCAGCTATTCCTTGGTAAGTTTACTGAAATATTTAGGGTCACTGTCATGTTAAAAGTTCGCTTTTGGTTGAACTTCAATGTTCTGACTGATGGTCTCACATTATCCTCAAGTACCCTCTGATACAATGAAGAATCAATGCCTTTATGCAAACAAAGCAGTCTGAACTATAACATTTCCAACACTATGCTTTACCTTTGGTATCAGGTTCTTCTAGTAAAATGTTGTTTCTGGTTTTTGCCAAGCCATTTCTAGTGGTATCATTGACAAATAAATCTATCTTTTCCTCATCTCTCCAGAGCACATGTGCTGGACTTTGCCTAGATGTTTATGAGGAAACTTTAGTCTTGCCCTGAAGTTCTTTCTGGACAACAACATTCTTTTCCTGGGATGCCTTCCATGTAGATCTAATTTGTGCAGTAGAAGAACAGTATACTCATGCACTTGGGACATCAATCTTGGCAACCACCACCTGTGGGTCATATGTTGGGGTTTTTAGAGACTACTTTCACATCTTGTGTTCTACTCTCAGACTAAATTTGCTGAGATAGTTAGGGCAAATTTGAAATCTTTAGATGATTGTACTGTAGATGGCCAGTGGAATGATTGATGTCCAATTGTTTGGAGATCACTTTAAATCTCTTCCCATAGGCATCACTAACCTCCTTTCTCAAACCCTCAGAGGACTCTTTCAATCTGGTGATATTGCACACTTTAATAATAACAAAAATTAAACTAAATGTTTGAGATTTAAATAAGGCAGGTTCCTTCCAAATCCTCCCTAATGAAGACCTAATCTCATACATCTGATCTAGCTCATCTGATTCTTATTTTAGGTATTTTCCCTAGAAATTAAGTGCATATCTACTTTTTCTACATTTTGTTTATTAAAATTACACTGAGGTATGGTGCCTCAGTGGCTTAACGATACTGGAGATGAGATCTGTTCCAGTGATCTGAGTCCTGGCATTGTGTGGCGGGTGTGAATTCCTGTCACTTGCCTCAGTTTCTGTTCACCTAACAGTTCAAAATAATGTTCTGAGTAATTAGATAAATAGGTACTCCGTGCAGTAAGTCAGATTCCTGTTGTTTTGGAACCTTGCCAGTTGTGACACCCGCTTACAAGGGGGCTCTTGTGAAGGGCAGGGGCCTTAGATGATTCTGCAGGAAGAGACACTTGTCTTACTTTGTAGTGTAAAGCCAGATAGCCTTCCTGTGGCACACCCTGGGAAGCATGCAAACATGTCCTAACACCACCATATGCTAATACCACCACAATAGACCACAAAATGTAAAAAGTGGAATGATATTTGTTTTGTCATGTGCTTTTTAATATAAGAATGTTTTTGGACTAAAGAACAAAATCTGCATGTTGGAATATGCTGAAAAAGTTTTTAAAAAATCAATGGAGTGTAACTTATTTTTTCACATTATTGTTATTCAGTGGGAATAAGGAATAAAAAAGAATTTCTAATAAGTGGTCCAGGACACCTACCAGAATCCCACTTTGGATTTGATATTAACATTACAGCCTGAGAGTTTAATTATTGCACAAGTACTGCCTATTACAAATGCAGATGCCCCTACATAAACATTGGAAACTGTCTATTACTTCAGCAGGAGGAATAACATGGTAAGTAACCATATAATTAAAGAATAGTCAATTGCACTAAATTAATTGTAGTAACAATTTGATTACTAGGAAAGATTGGTGTATAATAGAATCAAGCATTTTATGTTTATTGCTTCAACTATTTACTTTAAAAGGATGCCTAAAATATAGATTGTTCTTTAAAGAATGCCTTGGCAAATCCATTTGTATTCACATCAAACTACAGATAAAATGCTTCTAAAAACCTATACCATTGTCTGTGCATGACACATGAAGTAGATATAAGCAACTGTGTAATAAAATTAAACATAAATATTTGTTTAACTATGAAATGATAAATGAAAGGTATAATTAAATAACCACATATATGTACGGTAGTCACCAATCGAGATTCAGAGAGATTATTAATAATGTACACACGTTGTACTGCAGATGTATGATTCAGCTATTTTGAAGTATCATGTTATAGTAGTCATCTTTGAACAAATGAAAAATTACTTTCTGGGAGCTTGAGTATAGATGTTGCTGAGTGCTGAGTACAAATGTGATATATCATGAAATATATTAGTTAAATGTTTATTTTGATTAATTCTAAGATTGCAACCACTCCAAAATATCTGCAGCCATAAAATCTACAATAATTTACAGTATTATGATCTATTATAACTTTACACATTGTAGGACCCAAGAAGTAAAACAGAGTAAACCTATAACTAACAAAACTCAATGAAGTGGTATTGGAGGTGAATGTTAACAACAGTTAAGTCCCGTTTTGTGGGGAGGGGGGGAGATGTGTGTGTGGGGTATACTCTATGTTTGCTAGCTTTATGCATTCTTTGCTTTATTTTATTCTGTTTTTAATTCCCTTACCTGTCAAATGTAGTTTTTTTTAGATGAGATGCATGTAAATACACATGCCAATGCTGCAAATTAGTTTAA
Organism: Natrix helvetica; assembly: GCF_964273705.1. Taxonomy (NCBI): domain Eukaryota; kingdom Metazoa; phylum Chordata; class Lepidosauria; order Squamata; family Natricidae; genus Natrix; species Natrix helvetica. The sequence goes on from NC_138552.1 coordinate 81,081,616, forward strand.
AGTCTATAACTACAAAGCACACATTTAATTTTAAAATAATAAAAAATTATTTACATCATGACAATGGATCAAACATCTAAGGTGCCTAGAACATCAATTTCTATCATAGTTGAGAAAGCTAGTGCATTACTTATTTACATAAAATCAGCAGCAGAACCAAGCTGACAACAGTATATGATCTGTATACAGGCTGATATGTATAAAACATAACAATTACAGATATCATACTAATGTATATTTATTTTACTTAGTTTGTCTGTGTAATAAACTAGAAATATGAGATATTGCATAACACCACTGTAAAGTACAATGTACAACAGTGCTAAAATACTGATAAAATTATCAGTATTATTTAATTGTTTAATAGATTAGTTCAATGAATGAACACTGCATTAGTTGAAATTAATTATCAAGGGATGTTTGACACTGTCTCTGACACTGACAATTTTATGGGTATTATAACCCAACTACAGAATTTTCCTGGTTCAATTATCTTTTGATATTTAAATTTTAATTATACAATGCTCCCTTTAATATGTGAATCCATGTATGAGTATAAAAAATATAAGTAATTACTGGCAAAACCAGAGATAATGCAAAGTATGTTTAATACCCACAGATATTGATGAAATTTAAATTCGTAACTGTAGGGTGAAGTATCACTTTAAATAAAATTTATAATACTTTTTAATGTTACCGGATGTTAAAAGAGTCATGAACAAGGTCTTTTCATAATATTTACAGTATTCAAGTATGATGTATGGCATGTGACTGTATAGTATATTTTACCAGCCTTTAAAAGAATAGAATCCAAAAATGTAATGGTATATGGGAATGATCTTGTAAGATATACTGCCTTGGGAATAGTCAGTTAAGAGGAAGTATGTTGCAGCTGCATAGTGGGAAGAGCAAGAGGTTCTAGATATACCATCCCTGAATTATTAAGCTATAAAGATGATAGTGGGAGAATTATACTTTCAGACTTGCAAGATTCTGTTCATGTAGTTTTATAATAAAGAGGAATTAGCTTATCCAGCCATGTTTTTCTGGCTGGTGTACCTGGTAAGGTGGACAAAAAGACATTTAGGTTTCTCTTATACAGCATCTTATATTGTTCCATCCTAAAATATTCTTCCCAGAATTTTCCCTGAATTGTTTCTAATTTTTAAACAACATAAATATATCCATACGTTTTTTAAAATAATGTTTTTACTTTCATGTATTGATGATTAAATAAAGCTGGTCATAAATACTAAGACTGTTTAAATGAAGAACTCAAAAGGGCTGGACAATTGAGCATCTAGTAGCAATAGCAACTGAAATAAATTTCACAACCCCTCTACAAATATCCAGAGATACAACTCAGCAAAGAGTAGTTAGTGATAGTGTGAAGGGGATAGAGGGTGAGGAAAAATGTTGTTGGATGACGCTGTCATGCTGTGTAAGTGAACACAAAATCATGTTAAAAAGACTCCTGCAAAAGGGGTGGAGTCTCTTTCAAGCAGGAATGTTATTAAATCTACTTTTTTACAAATGAGGATAGCAAAACATGAAAATGGGTCCCAATAAATGTTCTCCTAAGAGATTAGCAAAGAATTTTTGCTAAATTGCTTAGTGTGGAAAAACAGCCTCCCAACAGGCCTGTGGCATTTGTCACTACGGCATTACTTAGATTGTTCTGAATAGTACCATCAAAAACCTTTTGTTTTTGGTAATGGCCTAAAAGCTCATTGCACTGTAACTGTGTGAGGCTGCCACTATTTCCCCAAGCTTCTAAAATTGCTCCAAGGTAGGGAGATTAAAGCATTACCTAAAACAATTTGAACTAGTATTTCAAGTGGCAAAGTCCCATGCAGGTTGTCACTGCTGCATTTAGGCCAGATTCTAGATTTAGCAAGGATTCAGTACATAGTGGGACACTTTCCAGCAGATTTATTTTCCTCCCACCCTTGATTCAGGTTAAGTCATGAAACAAATCTGTGTGTTATATATAAAGCAAGTGACTGATGCTTTGTCCTGAAAATAGCCATTGTCATGGTGATTGGCAGACTATAAAACTGCATTTGCAAATTTTGAGGCCTAGTTTTGACCTCCCATTACTGATGGGCCGAGGTATCAAACGCTTGGAATTTTATGTCCAAATTTCTTAAGACATCAATTTGGTTTATGTTAGAGCAGGGGCGTCAAACTCGTATCATCATTGCGTCATGTGACATATCAGTACTTTCCCCCCTTTGCTAAACCAGGCATGGCCATGGCCAGCGTGATGCACCCGGCCCAGGGGTCACAAGTTTGGCAACCCTGTGTTAGAGCTATTAATCTTCAGGCATGGTAATGTAGAATTATTTTCAGAAAGTATAACACAAAGACTGCTTCGGAGGATAGCTTCAGCATGTGTGGAATGGAGCAGAACTACTGCTTAACATGGAGGATTGAAATCTGGGTTTCATCACGGCTTAAGCCTGTGAGCTAATATTATAATATTTTAAAAGAAGAGGTGTCAGAATTCATTCCTGGATTATAGGTGACAAATGCCTGATGTTCTATAGCAGACTTGCACTATGTTTCCCCCCCCCCTTCATATAATTCCACAAACAGCAAAAACAGGCATTGGCCAACAGGCAGCCAGTTTTATTAAACTGTATAATTTTCAAAAAAAATGGAACATTGAACTTGAAATATTGCAAAAATCTAGTTAAGAAGTAAACTTGATTAACATTTTAACGCTACCACATCTTTTTCCAGTCTTGTGTGACTGCTTTACAAGCTGTTTCTGTCAATCTCTGCATGGATGTGCATACCCAGACACTTGGTATCACACCAAGTGATGTCACAAAGCAGCTACTTTAAAAGATATGACTGGTTTAGTGATTCAAACAGATGTACTTATTTAATAAAATTGTACAATATAATAATGCCTCGATCCCACGGTATTCCTACATCTTGTCAAGCATTTCTTGAAGGATTTGCACATCCCTACACCCATTAGCAAATATATTCTGCATGTGTCTAATGCTCATGTTTTCAGAATAGATTCTAATGCATAATAAAAATACACCAACCATACTAAATTGAATGTTTCAAAAATAAATACATTCGAGTTGACTGGAATGGCCTACTTTAAAGCAGATATTTATGGTTACAGCACAGATCATGAAAGAATGGAGCAGCAATGATTGAACAGAATCAGAACCAGAACAGCCCAATTCTAAGTCCAAGGTATGAAAGTTCTAACATTCAGTCATAATCTATCTTACAAGGTTCTTTACTTTCTTGTCTATGTGATACAACCTTTAAGGAAAATGGCATCATATTTTTCATGTCATCTTATCTGATCTTCAGCACCTTCAATATCTATTCAGAGAACTTGTTTCCAATCGTTCTAATTGCCCTTTACTAAAACGTTTTTTAAATCTGAAGTATGTATTTATTTTCTTAAATACAATAAGTATTTATTTTCTGAATTTCTATTAAAAATGTTTTCCAAAGTAGACTCAGAATTCAACATAAGATCTTACCAAAGCAAATTATAATGAAATAGTTATTTCCTATTATTGGGAAATATATTTCTCCTGATGCAACCTAACATTGCTTTTTTGGGGGGGGAGGGGGGAGTCACATACATTAAGTTTGCAGGCAAAAACTACTACGTATCAGTCAAGTAGTCCCCAACCTCTACCTTTGCATTTAAGTTCTGTTTTCTAAATGAAGAACTTTCAACTTCTATTACTCTGAATCAAACTCTTTAATATTGTAGTCATTTTTAATTTAATTTCAGTTCTATTATTAACTATTCCCCTCAATATGGTTTTGTCAGCAAATTTAATAAGAACAGTTTCCACTTTCATCTTTGTGTGTGTGTGTGTGTGTGTGTGTGTGAGAGAGAGAGAGAGAGAGAGAGAGGGAGGGAGGGAGGGAGGGGGGAGCGGTTAGGCCAAACTATGTATCTTAATTTCATGACATCCATTCCACATTCAGTTAGCAATCAGCATATGATAGGATACTTTGTCAAACAATTTGTTCACATCAATATACATTATGCATACAACATTTTCATACTCGGTTAAGGAAATTACTCAGTCAAAATTGTATCTGGAAAGATTTGTTCTTAACAAAAACAATAGTAACATGTTGATAATTACCACAGGTTTTTCAAGGTGCTTACAGATCAATTGCTTTAATGTCTGTTCTAAAATTTTCTCTGTCATTGATGTCTGGTTGACTCATCTATAGTTTTATAGATCCTCCTATTTCTACTTTTTTTGAGGTGGCGCAACATTTGCTTCCTGTTACCTTCATTTCACAAATTCTCCAGGATATCTCAAAGATATTACATATGGGCTTGAATAATGTGTGAATAAATTTCATCTTTATTAGAGAATATGGTTTCATGTTATCTGTCTGTCTTTCTGTCTGTCTACTCTATCTATCTACCTACCTACCTATCATTTCATTTATATATTCAAAAAAGGCATTGCTTGGGACTGTTCTTAATTATAACTTTTTTTAAATGGCAGAGTGACATCTATTGCAAATAGTGGGTATCCAGTGATATGTTTATGCACCAGTGATGAATAAATGCTTAAATTCATGGATCATACCAATGGTGGAAGATACTAAGGAATTCTATGGGCAATTAGAAAGAGATGCTTAGTGTAACACTAAGGACATAGTAAAAGTAATGGGGAATGCAAAAATTGAAAAGTCAGAGAACCTGGAATTATAGAAATAGTAAATGAAATTATGCAAAAGAGAAATTGAACATTGGTGCCAACATCTATTTCAATATGCATAAAGGAAGACCCTATCCATGGACATCATCTATGGCATGTGTGCCACAGGTGGCATGCGGAGGACTCTCTGCCGGCACACGAACCATTGTCCAGCTGAGCTCCATCAAACATGTGCACAGGCCTCCCGCCCAGCTGATTTTCAGGTCTCTGCAAAACACTATACAAGCCATCAAGAATATAACTATATACACCCAACAGGAACAGGAAGTGCCTCAACAGGAGCAGATAGAAGTAATTCCTAGAGGCAGAAAATGCATCACTGAACAATGGAGATGAATGCTAGAGAGGAATAAAGCTGCATGCAAGGCCAACATAACATCTGTAAAAAGCATAGCATGCAGGGGGGGGGCGCCCCCCCATGCCTTTTTTTGATCTCAGGAGGCTTCAGGGAGGCTTGCTACCTAGTTATTTGCTACCTAGCTTTTCCAAAAAGTTTTCCATTCTAACCAATTTCTATTCAAGAAACAAATTCTCTCTAAAGATCAAACGTTATTCTCTCTAGCATACAATTTCAATATATCTACAACAGCTACTTGTCCTAAACATTAACATTTGCCATAAAATACTAAAAAGTGCTTCAGCATTGCAAAATAATATACATAACACAAACAAAGAGCTACAAAGATGAACTGCTGTCATAACTGTCTTGTTACATCAATTACCAGAATAATTTTAGCATTATCAACTACAAAAGTTTAAGTAATAATGCTGGTGGGGCTGGGGGGGGGAGTGGAGGGAGGGACAATGGAACCAAATGACAGGAAGCCTCTACTATAAATCTCACCATATCAATTCTCAAGGATAATTTCTGTACTCTGGACTCTGTAAGGATAATAACTAACTTGCCTTACAGGACATCATTAACACTGAGTCATTAACCTTGGTAAAGCATCAATACAATAATTTATCAATACCAGCCCATACAGATTTCATACATCAAAACTAATCATCCCAAAGCAAAATAATTCTTTGGTTTAGCAGAAGCAGCCTTGGTTTCCTGCATATTTGGTCACATGTAATTAAATGCAATTACATTGCAAAACTATAGCTAAATCCCTGCGGGTTCTATAATGAATACTGCTTAGAGAATATTACGACAATCTTAAAAATCAAACAAAAAGACAAAAAGAAATTAGTTTCAAAACTACTATAGGAGCTTTAACTTTAACTGATCTTAATGTAAATATCTAACATTGCACAATGGTTGAATGGTTGAGGGAGTTTAAATAAAGATGCCATGCTAAGATTTTTTTTTACATTATGAATAATAATATCACAACAGTTACTTGAAAACAACATTGAATGAATATGCTGTGGGGTGAGAAAAGCATAATGGAGTATGACATGGCATTTGTACAGATGGAATTTTGGAAATTATTGTAATCACATGGGTTTAAATGGAATGCATATTGGTTTGGCTCAAACTGCAATTGGTAGAGTCATTCACTATACTTGCTTGATACTTTGAAAAAGGAATTTTTGTACTACAATCTACTGGATAAAAATCTTGGCATTGCTGTATACCAATGTATTTACATTGTTGTCAATCTTGTAGAATGTAATTCTAGCCTAATTCTACAATACAGCTAAGTGTAGTTGTGTATATTTATATAATTCCCCCGAAGTCCTAAAATCTAAAGGAGAGGGCAACTGTTTTCACAATATTAGGACTCATTGGGTCTCTAAGCAACTACAGATTTTTTTTCATATAGAAACTACTGGTTTGAGTACAAACATTAGTTGAATACAAGAAGTCTCTAGGTTATGAACCTCTGGATTACGAACAACCCCACGTACAAATGGACTTCTTGAGGTACTCAAAATGGTGGACAACCAACCACAATGAAATCTAATTCAAGAAAGAAAGGCAGGTTCACTGGAGGAGAAGAAGCTATGGCTGAATAGTGTAGGATCATTTACTCTTCTTCATTGTGTTTCCAAGTCCCGCTCCCTCCTTGGCTCGTGCTTTCCATACCTGCCTGCTTGCATGTACACAACTCCCACTTCTGCCTGGGATCTGCACACAGTCTGCCCTATTTTCAGCAGTTCATAATAAGATGACATTTAATTAAATAACTTGTTCTGGTTTAAATGCAAATTTGGTTTGAGGACAGCGTTAGAAACAGAACTTGTCCTTAACGTAGGAAATTGCTCTAACCAAAAGGAATTGCTGAACAATTTCAGTAACTCCTCCAAACATCTTGATAGGCTCAGCTCGTGGTCAGTAAGAGCTATTTGATTTAATAAATAAGTATGCCTTGTTTTTAATAATTAAATACTTAATTCAGGAGAGTTTAATTTTCTTCCAACAGGCTATTATTACAGTTTCAAAAATATTTTCTATGCAACAACTGAAAAATCAGGTGACGTATACAAGAGTAGCAGGTAAAATTTGCACAATATTCACTGTGCTATAGAAAAAAGAAAATGCTGTATTAGAGCAAAACGAAAAAAATCCGAACAGCAGTAGAAGAGAAAAAAGGCCATCAAAGAACAAAATACCAAAATGCCTAGATTCTTGCATTATCTAATCAACAATGGGAGCAGCATTCTTTGAGCATGCATTTCAAATCGAAGAAAAGATTCCTGCCAAATTTGATCTCTAGAAACTTTCATATGAAGATGCAGGTAGGATCAGACAAAGATGTGTGAATTACAGAAATTGCAAAGAAGAATTTAAACTCCATACTTTAACTTAATAAGTCCAGATTCTACCATTCTATAAATTAAATGAAATACTAACAAAATTATGAACACATAATTATTTAATGGGAGAAATGTCTTCTCAAATCACAGTAATATCCGGGAATTATCCTTTCCTAATTATGTTTTGCAATATTAAAGATGCAATTAGCAAGGAAGCAAAAGGTAAAAAGCTAATACTGATTTTTTTAAAGCTCTTAATCTTACAAATTTGATAACGGTACCAAATTTAAAAAATATTTCTTAATATGAAATGTATGCATTTCTTAAGTAAATGTACAATAGAAGACAGATTTTATTTAGGACTTCTAATTCTATTTTAGTTAGACTTTATAATTAATGGAAGTGTTATACAAACTGAAATGAATTCCTATGACCCATTAACCACTTTAGCAGAAGAAATAATAGTAATAACAGTAAGATTCCGACAGCATTTTGTATCTTAGACTCTAAGATACATTTACTATATTGGGATTTAGTACTACTTATGTATTACATTTGATATTTAATATTAATAATGAACATAAGTCATCTAAGAAAAATTATTTATGTGATAAAAGTTGCAATGCAGTTCTTATTTATTTGAGAATATCCCATCATGGTCTGAGATATTTTGGGCTTAGAATGTGGTTTATTTTTATTTTGAAAAAAATAAATGTAAAAATTTATACTTGATGATAACTTTTTGAAGAAGCAAATATTTGTCATATATAGCTGCCAGAAAATCTAAATCAGAATTAATAGGGTACTATGTTCTTTTATCATATGTGTGTTCCAGAAGGTGGTGCTGGGAGACTATTCTTCAACCATGATTATTTTTGCTTTAGGGGACAAATGTATCTTTAAAATTCTTCTATTTTCATTAAAAAAAATAAATATTTTTTCAAAGCTATCCATCATTACTGATATAGTATCAGTTTTTAGTTCTCATCAGATCAACCTTCAAATTGTACATAGTGACTAAATTCCAGCTCTATATAAGTAAGCAATACACCTATTTTTAGAATCAAGGATATAGGAAAGGGTGGATCATCTATCTTAGAAAAAAAATATTTTTATTGAAAGTAGAAGATAACAACTATGAAGTTGTTTTGGATATAACATTGGTCTAGAATCACATGAAAACGTATCAACAACTCTGATTACCACATTCAGAACCAGATAGGAATTTGCTATAGTATTTCAGGCAGACTTTGACTTACAGTCGGCAACTTAGTGATTATTCCAAGCTTCAACAGTCCCCCCCCCCCCAATCCTATGACCAGGCACACAGCAACTGGGCCACATTTATGGCCGTTTGTAGCATCCCACACTCACAGCATTTACTACAAAAATGGCACTTACTTCTTAAGGTCATTTGCTTAACAATAATCACAAAAAAGGTCATAAAATTGAGATAGCCACATGAGCTGCTTTACCACCATCATGAATTAAAATTGTGGTGGACATACTCCATTATGGTCAAGTCCATCACAGTTGTTACAGGACATGATTTGCCAACTTCTAAACAGGACTATTAAATCATGTTGAATGTGGAGCTACGTAAAATACATTAAATCAAAATATTGCTAACTAGGATTGTACATAAAGCACATATTATTAATTTTGTAAGAATTCTATGAGTATTACATTGTTTCCAAACCAAATTTAAAAGTGCTGGTCTTAAATTTGTAAAGCCCTAAATAATGTGGATTCAAAATGTTTGATAGAATGCTTCTATGGAAGGAGTTGTGATAGATATCAAGTCTTGCTTTCTCAATTTTCTGAATTTCTGCTAGCTCCAATTTTCTGGATCTCCTTTCTGAAGGATAGATGTTGCCTGACTGATTTTTAAATGTTGTTTATATTATTGCTTGTAAATTTTGGTTATCCTTCTGTTATTCTTTTATAGACATAGTTTTTTGCTGTGTTTGTACTTTAATTCTAAAAATGCAAAGTTGAGAAGCAGCTTAGAAACTAAACTGTCAGTATCAATCAAAATCTTGAAATGAAAGCAACACAAAAATGATTTTTTTCAGAAAATTCTACATAAGACAAAAATAATTGGAATCAAACTCTGCAATAAAGTGTACATTATACTTCAGATATTATACAGTTCATATATGCAACATGTGAACATTATTATAAGAAGGCAGTTGTAACCAAGCCTTTTGTAAATCACTCCTCTGGTTTAAAAAATGCACCATTGCTGTGCTAAAAACATGTCTGAACTGACACATAACCATGTGCAATTGTTCTTATCAAACTAACCACTTCATCTTCATTTTTTATACAGTTCACTGCTACCTTTCTCCACCACTTCAAACACTTGCCAAATATACTCAGAATACTGAAAAGCAGTATGCAATTCAAAAGACTTTATGTAAATAGCAAACTATAAATAGGCTTGCATTTTTGTGTGTGTTTACATTAGCACATTCTTGACTTCTCCCTGAATCAAGCACTTCAGACTTATTTTATGCACAGTAACTGCCATAAATGGCTATAAGTTAAATACAAAGGAAGATCTAGCAGACTTTAGACAAAAAAGTAGGAAAGGGTACATGTTCAACCAGCTCCTTCATACAATACACAAAGCAAAGATTCAGTTCCCAGATCCGAAAAAGAAATCCTAGCTTGGTCTGATCCTATGTAGTCTTTAGAAATTCCCCAAAAGAGCTATGCGTGCACATCTATATATCATTCCAAAATCAGCTAATGATCCAAAAAGCACTAAGGGTTTGGGCAAAACAAATGCAAGCATCCAATCTGAAACATGTTATAGGAAAATTGATCCCATGACTATTTATCCCAAGACCATATTATTGGCTGTTACAGTACCTGGCTGGTTTGTGGACTGGACGGGTCGTAAGAATAATTCTTCAAAGTATCCTGAGGATTCAGGTGAGGAGGATATCGGATAGTTGGGTGAGAGAAATAGCTAGATGGGGCAGGAGGAAGAATAGCTTGTGGTGGAAATGGCAATGGTGAAGGTGGAGGTGGAGTTCTAGTTGAGATGACTGAAGAGAGAAAAAAACACAAGTTATTTAGTATCTTTTTTATAATAAAATTCAGCACATAAGACAGTAGAGAAAAATCTAAACCAAACAATACAACATTACTTATTTTCTTTCTATCCATCCCATTTTCAACCTACGTTTTGAACCACTAGTCCTTCATACTTGAAGCATCTCAGTAGACAGTTATTTCTTTAGTGATGCAATTTCGCTTCATTGTGCAATTTACTCTATTTTGCACACTTATGCATAGAGAAAGCATTGCATTTCATAAAAAATATTTCAGTTATCAAATACGATCTATAATTAAGGTAAATCAATAAAATTAAAACCATAAAACATGTTTTTATTGAAAGTTGAGACATAGTCCGAAGCAGGAATAAATGATCCAATAATACTTTCTGCTATACCCTAGCTAAATGCATGTGAAACGGTGGGAGGGTGGGGAATAATTACTAAGCAATAACACCATGAATAATTAGCAATCCATTGTGAAAATGCTAATGAATGTTCAACTTAAGGGCCTGGGAAAATCTTTCACCCAAGATCTCTCTGAACAAAAAGGCTATCATATCCCATACAGATTTTTTCCCTTGCATCGCTACCATGCAATTGTGTGCTAAATCTAAAAACACAGTAAAGTCCTCAGCAATAAAGGGAATGTAAACATTATCTTGTTACTGCAGAGTTAGTACCTCAGACATGGGAGGTACATTATCATTCAATCATTAATATCATTTCATTTATATATTATATTGTGTGATAAAAAACATAAAAAAGAAATGGGGGGAATGAACAAATGTTAAGTTATTATTATTGTCATATGAGGACAATAAATATATAGCTATAACTTAAATTAATTAATATACTGTCCATCCCACTCTGCAAAGCAATGCATTAGATAGGATGTAGATTTACAACCATATTTCATACAAATTATTATTTAGTTTACTAATATATTTCTCTGATACGATGAATGGTATCTTCACTGCTTCTAGCTTTAATATTGTACAAGTAATTTTATCTCTATCATTACTTAGGCCAGGGTTGACTCTGACCGGGGCCTAAAAGCAATATATTCTGAATAAAAATTCTCCCTTATAAAATACTTGTTTCAAATGAACTTGTGGCTAATGCAGAATGTATTGTAGAATGCATTTTTTATGTTCCACTTTCATCTACTTTTTTCTCCTTGGCTAAATTGTTTTTATAACTCATTCAAAGGTAAAAGTAACCTTAGTTTCTCCCTTTTATACTCACAACAATAAAGTTGGGGCAAGAGAGTGAGTGACTGACCCCAAATTCCCAGTAAGTGGGTCAAGTGGGGAGTAGGAGTAGGTCTGTCCAGCTCTTATTGAATGCTTAAACCTCTGTGCTGGAGGAGATCCTTTTCACAATGGAAATTATGGTCTTGGCCAAAAAACTTTGGCTCAATCAAAAAGACGCTGAAGATCTGAAGTTCAGATGCCCTCAAGCATTTCATTGCTAAACAACAATTCAGCTGCAGTGGCTTCCATAAAATCTAAAAATGAAAGGACAAATTCTTCTTAAATTATATTTGGGACCTGCCATTGATTTGAATAAGCAAATGGTAACAAAACCTTAGCATAGGGCTAGGGTAATTCAGATTGACTGGCCAATGAAAATCGACTCCTCTCATAAAAATGACTGTGGGGAAAATTCAGTATCAGAAGAGCCCTTAATATAAGGGCTGTAATGATGTCATTTCAGTTCACAGAAAGGCCTTCCTATTATTTAACTACCTCTTAAATGATACGTTTACACAGCTAAAAATTTGAAGGTTTTAAAAAGACTTTCATTAAAGTACACTATAAGCTGTCAATTATGGTCTTATTCCTTTTCCATACATACAGAAGGAAAAAAAAACCCAAACTGTTTTCTTGAAGTATCAACATACATCAATGACACTACATTCTTTTGTTAAAAATAAGTTATGTCCCCAGACATTTTAAAAAAGGACTAAAATCAATTGTGGCAAAATAAAAATCTCAAGTAAAATGCTTTTTACATTTTTACAAATACAATGTCTAGCTAAAGTTCAAGAATTTCCAGTAAAGGACTAACAAATAATAGATAATCTTCATCATAGTAAACTGTTTGAGACCATCAGACTTGATACATCTTTCAGAGTAAGCAAAAAAGAATGAAGCTTTAGCATTATAAAATTCCACATTTATTTCATGCGGTTACAGAAGCAATGCTATCAATACCATATGCTTATCCCTCTGCATGAACTAATAGCTCCCAAATAAACTAAATAAGGGAGGCAATGTGGAAAAGGAGGAAGGAAATTGAATAGATTCATCTTATAAAGTGAGCTCTAGAAGATGTTCTTTGCACTACAGCCACATAGCCACTCCACTGAAACAAAATATCTGGAAAGTCTTGAAAAGATGGCTTTGCCACCTAGGCTGAGAATTCGGTAACATGGGTATAAAGGCTACTGATTGGTTGCATTGCTAGTGAAATTGAATGTGCTTTCCTGTAAATTATGTTTTAAAATGATTCTTAATGATTTGTTTTTAATGCTTTTGATGTTACTTTTTTGGGGATTTTGGTATTGTTTAACTCTGTATGCTATTCAGAGTCCCATATATTAGATGAGCAGCTAAATAAATAAATAAAGATATAAGTGAAATAATTACTAACATTATCTTGCTGATGCTGACACTGAACGTCAGATTAAAATTGTTGGATAAAGAGTTTAGTTGTAGGCTGCCTTCATGTTTTATAATCACTATGATAAAAATATATAATTTATAAATTTGATAGTAAATAATAAAGCAATCTATCAGATAATTTTTAGATAGTCACCAGGTGCAAAATCTTGCCTGAGCTATCCCAATAAAAATTGTACACTGGGTTGTTTTGTTCCAAGTTCAAAATAGGATTTTGCTACTCAGTTTCTGATAATGAAGGCAGCTCTTTTTCTAGCCCCAAAAATTATGTTACAACTCTAAAAGGACAAATATAATGTTTCACGATGACTAAATAAATTTTAAAAATGAGAATTTCTTAGCCATTGCTCAATCTTTTATCCTACATAGTTGGCTTAATAGAACAAATTGTACCACTTTTTTGCACACACACACACAATCTGCTTAAATAACTATGTAATTTTTGAGGGGTCCAGACCAATGACTGTCAACCCACTGCCAAACAGCTCTCCAGTTTGGCAGTGGGTTAATCTGCCTTCTATAGTTGAAGCTAATCTGCCTTTCTATAGCTTGAATCCAATATTCTACATCCTTCACAAAATGAGGAAGATCTTGAACTTCTGTGATGTGACATCTTTCAGGTATTTAAAGCATGCTACCATGGCCTCTTCATCTGTCTTTTTCTAACGCTAAAGATAACAATCCCTCCCCCCCCCCCGCCGCCCGGTCTCAACTTCACTGAATCATTTCAACTTCAGTGAATCTCTGTTATGCCCCAATCTGATCACAATTCACAAGGTGGAACCTCGAAAGTACCATTAGTTCACAATGTAGTGATTAAATAACTGGCTGGAATGACTTCCTGTGCATTTATCACACCTGTGTAAAAGACTGAGTAGACTGTATCGGAATGACTATGGAAAGCCCCAAACGCGACTATAACTTTTGTCCATTATATCAGTTTCATAGGAATTTAAGAGCTGCAGGGTAGATTTAGCTTTTAATGAGCCAAAGCTTACTGTCTTACCAGAGACACCTGTCCTTCTTTGCACAAAACAAGCAGGCTCTTCATTGGCCTATTCAAAAGCTAATCATTTATGTTGCCCTTCCCCAGCTATTAATTCCTTTAGCAATCTGTATTTTAATGGCTTGTTTTTATTCATTTATGTATTTATTCATTGCGAGAAATGTTGATTACTGCTAACTGTATAAAAAATTCCTGCAGTTTTCTTAGCAAGTGGTTTGCCATTGCTAACTTCCTAGAATTGAGAAAAAGTGACTGGCCCGCTGTCACCCAGTTCACTCTGGGTCTAAGACAGGATTAGACCTCACGGTCTCCTGGTTTCTAGCCTGATTCCTTAACAACATCACACTTGTTCAACATGTTTTTATTGTACTATTTTTCTGATTATTCACAAAGTTTTTAATTACAAATATATTAAAAAAATTAATAAATAACAATGTTTGAAACTCTTATTCAAACCCTACATGTATTCCCAAGATATCATAGAAATTTCATTTAAGTGTCTGTTAAAAAGAAGAGAACAATCATGTACTAATCTCAGTGCACATGTAATAGTGATATATCTATCTACATATCAATTCAAAACTAAAATGATTGTCCTGTTTGAGATTATGCATCTCACGATCTAAATAAAACATTTCTGGATGTGACAGAATTGATGTTTCTCCAAAAGTGAGATATTGTTTACATTTGCTAAAGAAATACAGTTCAGCTGAAGCAATTTTCCAAGCCTCCAGCTCATAGGATAATCTGGTATAATTTTGAGTTAAGTGTTGAATTAACGTTACATTTACCCAGTGCTTCTCAATTATTTTCTGTCATGCCCCCCCTAGGAAGAAGAAAACATTTCGCCCCCTCCCCCCGCGCGACTGTAAATAGTATCATTTGTCTATAAAATTGCTATAAGTACACCTCTGCATAACATAGCACACCGGTCTTTCCTCGTCTCCCACCGTAGTCACATGCTTTCTTTCCTCTTTCCCTCTTACTTGTCTATCCTTCCTTCCACCCTCCCTTCCTCCTTCCCTTCCTTCCTGCCTCCCTTCCAGTTCCCTCCTTCCTCTTTCCCCCTGCCTGCCTGCCTTCTTTCCCTCCTGCTTATCTATGCTTTCTTCCTTCCTTGCACATCCCTCCCTTCTGCCTGCCTGCCTTCTTTCCTCTTTCCCTATCCTCCTATCCTTCCTTTCTCCCTCCCTCCTTCCCTGCCTCCCTTCCAGTTCCATTCTTCCCTCCTTCCTTCTGCCTACTTCCTGCCTGCTTGCCTTCTTTCCTCTTTCCCTCCGGTGTGTCTGCTTTTCTTTCCTTCCTTCCACCTCCCTTCTGCCCTCCTGCTTTCTTTCCTCTTTCCCTCTTGCTTGTCTATCCTTACTCCCTCCTCCCCTTCTTCCCTCCCTCCCTGCCAGCAGCTCCTCCAGCATCCCAGCTGGAAGCAGTAGCACAACAGTCGCCGTTACCAGGGGCGAAGGGGTGTCGGTGGCAAGATCGGGCGACCGCCGCCCCTTTGTCCCTTCCCCAACAGCGGCTGTTGCGCTTCCGCTTCCAGACGGAATGCTGGCGGTGGAGCTGCTGGCGGGGAGGCGAGCTACGCGGTGGGGAAGACGGGCGGTCCCATGCTTCCCTCCCTCCCACCCCCGCCCGAGCAGGCTTCTTGCACAGCTCCAGCCCGCGGCTCCAATGAAAATCCACAGTCCGAAGTGCTGCCACTTCCAGGCGGGATATATTATGCCTCGCCCACGCCTTCGCCGCCGTTGCACCCAGATGGAAAGGGAGCCTTCGCGCCCCTCTTTACGGAGCCTCGCGCCCCCCCAGGGGGGCGCGCCCCACTATTTGAGAACCGCTGCATTTACCCAACTTTCCTGCATTTTTTGCATTTTGAAAGATAAAGAACGTTGGTCCTTACCTGAACGTTTCTTTTCTGCAGTGAAGGCGGGAGGGGCTACAGCTGGGTTTAGTCACAGCCTGATTGGTCCAGAGACTGAGGGAATTTTCTTAAAGACACCATCCTTCCTTACTGGCTCCCACTTTCCTTGAGGTTGCTGTAATCTTATATAAGGCAAAACAACCGGAGACACATATACATATACCCCACGACTGCCCCTCGCTGGCCTAACTGAACTTACTAAGGCGGGAGTAGCCCCTCCTACCTTCACTGCAGAAAAGAAATGTTCAGGTAAGGACCAAAGTTCTTTTTCATGCAGCTCGGTGGGAGGGGCTACAGCTGTGACATACCCAAGCTAAGTCCCAGTGTGAGATGAAGACCCCGAGAGAAGGGAGGTCACCACCTGCTGAAGAATTCGACGCCCGAAAGATGCGTCTGCCAAGGCGAAACGGTCCAAACGATAGTGGTGGATAAAGGGCATTGGGGAGGCCCAGGTGGCCGCCCTGCAAATGTCCTCCAGGGGAGCCCTAGTGGCCCACGCAGCCGTGGCAGCGGCACTTCGGGTGGAATGGGCTGTGATCCCTTGGGGAGGAACCTTCCCTGAGGCTAAATATGCCTCACTAATGATCTGTCTAAACCATCTGCCAATGGTGGTAGATGAAACTCTAGTACCCATTGTGCTGGGCTGAAAGGACAGAAAGAGTGCCTCTGACCGGTGGAAGGAGGATGTGCGTTTAAGGTAGATGTGCATAGCACATCGTACATCCAGCCAGTGCCACAGGTGTTCCCTCTCATGTGAAGGAGAGGGGCAGAAGTTAGGGAGTATGAAACAGGAAGTTGACCTTCGGGATGAAGGTTGGATCTAATCTAAGGACAGCCCTGTCTTGGTGGAATTGGCAAAGATCATCCTTGTATGACAATGCTCCCAACTCCGATATGCGTCAAGCCGAGGTAACGGTGACGAGAAAGGCTACCGTCAAGGTGAGGAATCTGAGGTGAATTGTCCTAAGTGGTTCGAAGGGAGCTCCCATGAGGGCCCTGAGCATGGTAGAGAGGTCCCACGTCAGAAAATGATGGATAGGAGGGGGACACAAGTTTGCCGCCCCTCTGAGGAACCGTTTTACTAAGGGAACCTGGGACAAAGAAAAACGACCATCCCCTGCCAGGACGGAGGAGAGGGCAGCCACCTGCCTATGTAAGGTGTTATGGGAGAGGCCGAGATCTAGGCCGTATTGAAGGAACTCAAGGACCTGGGCCTCTGAGGCATGAGCCGGAGAGAGATTGACTCTCTCGCACCTGGAGGCGAACGTCGAGCACGTGGAATTATATTTCGATGGTGGAGATAACCTTGGCCGAAAGATGTGCCTCCCTCAGGAGGTGCCGCTCAAGTGCCAGGCGGTCAGTTGGAGCCACTAGGGCTGCAGATGAAAGAGCATCCCCTGGCACAAGGTGAATGGACAGCTAAAGGAGGTCTGCAAACCAAGGCAGTCTCGGCCAATATGGGGCTAATAGGATGATGTGTGCCCTCTCTATCATTACTTTCTCAGGGTCCCCTGGATCAGAGGAAGAGGGGGAAAGGCATAAAGGAGCCCCGGAGGCCACGGACTTCTGAGCGCGTCCGTCCCTTCCACATTGCGCGCTGGGAAGCGGGAGAAGAACCAGGGCAGTTGGGCATTGATCGGGCTTGCGAACAAGTCCACCAACGGGTTGCTGAAGCAGTGGCAAATCTTGTGGAAGAGCTCTGGAAGCAGCTGCCACTCGCCATGATTGACTGTCGCCCAACTCAGTCAGTCGGCCTGATGACTGGCAACGCCCGAGATGTGATCTGATGTTATTGAGGCCAGGTTCTTCTCCGCTCAGAGTCCAAGTTTCTGAGCTTCCAGCCAGAGACATTTGGAGAGAGTCCCCCCTTGGCAGTTTATCTGCGCCTTCGTGGCTACATTGTCCGTCAAGAGGAGGACATGTTGGTTGGCAATCGAGTCTCGAAATTGCAAGAGTGCAAGGCGTGCTGCTTTCAGCTCCAGCCAGTTGATATTGTGGTGAACGTCCGATTTCGACCAATGACCCTGCGCCAGTCTGGATTCCATCAAGGTCCCCCAGCCATAAAGGCTTCGTCCGTGGTGACAATAATGCGATCTGGTTCCCAAAAGTCGGAACTGTGAAGTAGGGGCGGAGATATCCACCACCTCAGAGACCAGCGGAGATCCGGAGGCAGTCTGACTAGACGCAAGGAGTTGCTCATGCGATGATGTTGGTAGGGGATGAACAGCCATTGAGTGTCCAAGAGTGGAGACGCACTCAGAGAACTATTCCTATGCATGACACCATCTCGCCCAGGAGGCGGGCCAAGGTCAGGATGGAAATTGACCGACTTGCATGGACATGGCGTACCAAGGATTGGAGACTTTTGAGATGATCCGGAGAAAGCCGAATAAGTCCTGCTACAGAGTCTATCACTGTTCCTAGGTGTTGGATTCTTGTCGAGGGAGAGATGACTTTTGGGGAAGTTGACGGAAAGCCCCAGGGAATGAAGAGTTCATGGACAGCCAGCGTGCGGGATTGGGCCAGGAGGAGTACATCATCCAGGTAACAATGGAGTCTCACCGGCTGGGAACCCAAGTGAGCCCCAGAGCTGCTAAGACCTTTGTGAACGTGCGGGGGACAGAGGCTAAACCAAATGGGAACGCCCTGTATTGGAAGTGACATTTCTTGTGGGAGAATTGGAGGAATCTGCGATGGGCTGGCAGTATGGGGATGTGTAGATACGCTTCTGTTAAATCTACTGAGGCCATGAAGTCGCCCTGCCGAATCCCTAGAAGGATAGACCTGAGGGAGGCCATCTTGAAGTGCCTGTAGACCAGGTAAGAGTTCAGGTTCTTCAGATCCAGTATTACCCTCCAACCCCCCGAGCTCTTCGGAACCATGAATAGGTTGGAGTACAGGCCTAACCCGTACTCCTCCTTTGGAACAGGTTCCACCGCCTTGATATCTATCAGATGTTGGCTGGCTAGGCTCATGAGACGGTGGAGTTCCCGAGATGGAGAGAAGATTCTGAAGAGTGTCAGGGGAAGGAAGAGAAATTCCAACCGGAGGCCGTACCTGATAGTGGACCTGACCCAAGCGTCTGATGTTATATGATCCCACTGATCCGCGAAGGATGCCAGGCGGCCGCCTATGGGTTGACTCGGGTTGGAGTCATTTCCCTCTGCGGAAAGGACGCTGCCCTCCTTGAAAGGAGCACTTGGACTGTCCCTGAAATCTACTCCTATCCTGGTAGAATGATCGATGACTCTGCCTGTCATACCTGTAGGGGATGTAGTGCTGCTGCCAGAAGTCGGGTTCGGGAAGGTCTCCTGTAAGAAGAGGAACGAGAGTCCTGCTTCTTGGAATTAAAAGGAAGAACCTTTTTCTTATCCTTATTCTCCACAAGGATCGGCTCAAGAGATTCCCCGAAAAGATTGGGACCGGTGAAAGGAGCTGCAGCCAACCCCCATTTAGACTTGTTGTCCATTTGCCAGTTGCGAAGCCACAAGAGACGTCTAGACGTGACTGACGTGGACAGCGCCCTGGAGGCAAACTTGATGGAATCTAGAGTGGCATCTGCAGAAAATTGTGTGGCCGCGATAATTTTAGCCAGGTCTTGATGGACACGTTCATCTTGGATTGGAATGCGATCCTGTAGCTGGCGAAGCCACATGACGGTTGTTAGGTTAAAATAGGAAGCTGCGGCCACTGATTTGATCGCCCAGGCGGAAGCAGTAAATTTTTTACGCAAGGAGCTCTGCTCGTTTATCCTCGGGCTTCAATTTATCCGCCACATCACCGGAAATGACAGTGGAGGCGATGGCCAGGAGTTTAATGGGGGGGGGGGATCTACGGTTGGCAATTGAAGGACCTTGGAAAAACCCTACTCCATATTGTAAAAGCGGTGGTCATTACTCCCAGGGTTGGGCAAGGAGGACGGTCAGGTCCACTGGTTCTGAACCACCTCCAGGAAGAGAGGAGGGGCTGGAACCTCCTCCTTAGCTGTATTGGAATTGATGAACATAGCTAGATTTGGGTCCCTGTGTTGAGACACTGGCGGGGCCCCAGTGCCAATCTGAGTAGTCTTCTTAACCTTATGTAAGAGGGGCTTGAAGGCTGGTGGTGTAAAGAGGCCTAGAAAGGCCTGGGAGTCTGGAGGAATAATATCCTCGTCGTCTCAGAAGCCTAATTCTGGATGAGTACCCTCCCCCAGTGCTGAGGCTTGCTGACCACCGATTGAGAATGGGCCCTAGACTGACCCTGGCCCCAGGACGAAGAAGGAGACCTATGATGTCTATTGTCAAAATGAGATCTAGACGCCCTTTGGGAGGAATGGTCCCTTTGGACTAATCCTGAGGCAATGCCTCTAGAGATTGCAGAGGAGATGAGCCTCCTGATGTTCTCAGGCAGGAGGTCCAAATCCTCCAGATCATCCTCTGAGGGTCGCATGGGAGCTGGACCCTGGGGGGCCAGATGAGAGGATGGTAGATAATCCCCAGATCCCCTTTCCAAAGGTTCGCCATCCCATCCCTAAATGATCTAGGGGAGATAGGAGGGGAAGGTAGATCACCTGCCTGCAAAGTCTAGCCGGGGACACGGAGGGAGAGGAAGGACTGAAGCCCTATGAGGGGAGGGAGAGGGCTGAGGAATGGGCCTCACAGGAGACCAGAATCTGTCTGGAGTTGCGGGCCTAACAGGGTGAGATTGTTTCTCAGCTCTGGCAACTTGCTTCTCCAAGGCCTTTTGTCTTCGAAGTTCATCCCTCACTGTAGCTCTAGAGGGGCGCTGATCCGCAGACGGCCTAGAAGCCACTTGCCCTGGTTCACAGCCTGCCCTGGCCTTCCTCTCTCCCATCGTCAATGCTCCCTTCAGGGGCTTGCGCTGACCCAGTACTTGTAGAGGCCATGCCTCACTCAGGTGTCTGGTTCTCGTGGGGAATCAAGTCGGAGCCTTCCGACTTCGATATCTGGCCGCAATGTGGGCTGAATAGAGTCCTGCCAGCTGCGATGTGTGGCCGTGATGCAAACCTCAGTTGCATATATCTGCCACCGCCATGAGGTCACTCCAAAATGGCCGCTGTGCCTCATGGCGAACCAAAATGGAGGCCATCTGGTGAAATGGCTCTGAGGCAATAGCCTCCCGGCAAGCCAAGGCCATTCGCTCTTCTCCCCTCTTTGATTGCCTTCGCTGCAGAGGTTTCCGAGCCTCAGGAAATGCTGCAAGTCTTTGAAGCCATGGTTCCTTTAAAAACCCGGCAAGGCTAGGGCGACGCGACGAAACTTTCTCAGCCGCGGCAAGGCTGTTAAGACTGCAGCGGGCTTTAAGTCGCGGTGAGGCAATTCCAGCGGTGCGGTTCGCAACTGCAGGTGTGGCCCCTGTAATCCTACCTGATGCCAATAGTTTGCCCTGGAGCCTCTAGGAATTTCAGCTGCAATGGGAGCCTGTCACCCCTGCACACCCAGGAGTTGGGCAAAGCCCCCTCAGGCCCAGAGGCAAGGACCGGGAAGCCTGCCTCCTTATGAGATTGACTAGCAGACTCGATGGCTGGAAGTCTGATAATTTAAGAATTTAGAATACCCAATTAATCGAATTAATATAATAACTATCAGTACCTCAAGGAGCCAAAACTAGTACTTGGACCAGAGACTGAGAGGAAACTGGGAGCCAGTAGGGAAGATGGTGTCTTTAAGAAAATTCCCTCAGTCTCTGGACCAATCAGGTTGTGACTAAACCCAGCTGTAGCCCCTCCCGCCAAGCTGCAGGAAAAACATTAAGACATTTTCTATCACTTTTGTTTCCTCACCACTGTGTGCAACTCCTGGGATTCCTGGATGATGATGCTGGAAAGTCAGTCTTGGCGAAGAATCCTGGGGAGATGTAGTGCTAAACAAAGGCTTTTCAGGTTTCTTCATTGTAGGAGAAGACATATCTGCAATGGCATACAACACAACATGTCCATTAATCCCAAAATCACAATAATGATTCTAGATAATTGCTTATGCTCTTTTAGAAGTAACAGTTCCTAGGTTAGTGACTAAAATGCACTGCATTAGAAAACAGTAAAGGGTATGCATTACTTTAGATGAACACTTATAGGCTTCCTCTAGTAACCATCAAATAAAATCCTAAAACATAAGAGATGTTATCACCATAATTCTTATGGAGTCATTATGTAAGATTTGCACACCTCATATTTACACAATAAAGTCATACACACACACACATCCACCACTCACACATTTGCTTTAACAAATGCATATCTACATCAGCAATTCCACTGTTAGGAACAACTACTTTTTTATATATATCTGTATTTATTTCACAAAGGCAGTATAATTTTCCTCTCCTTTACACATAATCTTATAAATGTTATATATAATCAGTATAGTTCGGTTGACATGTTCTCAATTTTTTTTTACCTTACATGTTTAACATCGCACCATTATATAAATAGGACAGCATTAAATGAAGAGCTGAACTTGAGAAGAAATATTTAAGAAGACATAAAAAACATATGTGAGAAGACTGCACTAGATAGGACAGTGACTGAAACACAGACAGAGAGCATAGTTCAATGAATACTAGCAAAAGTAGGAATAAATAAGCTTTGTCTCAGCAACCTGTGTGTGTGTGTGGGGGGGTGTTTCTTTAAAATATTTAACAGTATGCCAAAAAATAGCATTTAACTGAGTTATCCACAATTATTTATAATAATTATACAATTTTTTACAAATATTTTCTTCTCAATAATGCAGATTTTGATGAGCCAAATTTTCTGTTAAGTTTTTATCGAGTTTGCAATAAGTGTAATTTGATTCCAAAACTTCTCCATTTTAGAGAAGAGAAAGATGTCTACAGACAGAACTTTCAGAAGTACAAGTTCTATTTGTACAGCAAGTTTTGAATAGTGATTCATACAATCTGAACATTGCAATTTACAATTTCTTAGTTTCCTATACTTCCTTCCTCAATTTCATTTCCAGTTTTCACTACATATTAATTAAAGACTGTTTGATTGATTGATTGAATTTATTTACATAGCCACTCATTTCGCAATATCAACTCAAGGCAACTTACAACATGATTATTCTGAGGTTGCCAATGACCATTTTAGAAGATTACAAATCCCTCAGAAAAAGTGAAAATGCATGTTACTAAGAAACATCTCCATCACTATTAGAAAGACTGCTTAGCCATTCATTACTGTTTAGTTCAAGTAACAAAAAATTATAAATGACATAAATAAAACAATTTCTCCAAAGTAATTTTCTTTGAGGCGATTTAAAAAAAAAAATAGACAGGAAGGATTTCAGAAATAGAGGGCATACATATTTCTCTATTCATCTATGAAGCATTCTGGCTGGCTCAGTCAAATCAAGTCTAGCCCTCTATTTTTCTCTTTCTCTTCCTGCCTAATCCATCTGTCAGAGCTTCTCTAAAGTTAACAGAATTGCCTTAACGAAATATATTTTCTCCTGACAGCCAGTTTAGTCTAGTGGTTAAAATATTGCATTAGGAGGAATTTGGATTCTACTTCTGTCTTAAGCTTGGAAGTCAAGTGGGTGACCTTGAGCTAGACACTCTATTTCAGCCCTAAGAAGAAGGCAATGGCCAACTACTTTTGAAACATATAGCAGAAAAACTGCAGGAACTTTTCCATTAAGCCAAGATTGACACAAAGGTCCCCAAAAATCATCTACCTAAATAAATTGAATGCACTATTTATTTTACAAATAAATAGCTTTCTCATTTTCTTAAAGCTCATTTTATAAGAAGCTACTTGAAAAGATTTAACTATTGGCTTTTCATATAATGATTCTTTCATGATTTTGAGCGTGAGATTACGAAGAACCCAGGCTGAGATTAAAGTCCTAAGAGATTGTTGTGGCGCTTGATAGGCACAACACATCCAAATTCCCACCTTGAAGATAAAAAGCTCTCAAAATCAATGCATTTTCTCCTGCTGTGTGCTGTGAGCCCAAAAAGAGTTCAGAGGGTTTGCTTCTTCCAATTTAAACAGCAGCTCACTGACATTTTCAAGCAGAAGCTTAGTAACTTTTTTTTTTAGTCTCACCAATTTTTTTCTGTTATGTAATGTAGCAACAATGTGGAAAAAGGCATGGGTTGGTCAACAAACTTCAGACTCTGATACTGCCTTGTACATTTAGGTACAGACCAACCACCACAGAATTTACGGTATATAATGTAATTTCAAAAAAGAAAGAAAATAGTATATAAAACACTGATTTCTAAACAAAAAAAAAGGAAATAAATAATACAGAAGTTACTGACAGTCAAAACTCGTATTCAAGACTACACTGACAGAACTGGTCTGGTTACTATTAGCACTACTACGTTCTTCAGTTCATAATATATCATCATTAAACAACTTTTGAAAAAAAAAGAATTGAAAGATTCAAAGATACAAAATAATTTTCCATGTTAAATATGAGTAGAAGTCCACAATTAGTAAAGTCTTGTTTACAGACACATATCCTTGTTAATCGTCAATCAATAAACCTAGTGAGAGTCCTGTGTTTCTTCAAAAGGTAAGTAAATCATTTTAAGCTTGGTTTATTATCTTGGGAAAATAACTAACTTAAATAAATGCTTCAGGGAAGGAGACAGGAAATTGTGAAAGAAAAGTAAAATACTGAAGTGCTTTAGATGTGACTAAAACAAAACATGTTATTCTGAGACAAATATTTTTGTACTTGATGATTAGTTAATAGCACTGCATGATTAAAAAAAACAACCTCTTGTCTGTATTTATGAAAAATGGTATTCTCCACTTATTGTTTCTGGGAGCGCATGCATCTGTGATGTGTTTTTAAGGAAGAAACAAGCATACTATACTTAATCACATCAACAATATATGTTGTAGCAATTAGGATCACATGATGAAATGGGTGATTCATAATGGAGTATCAAACATGAGGTACCCAAACAGAGCCATGTAAAGCATTTGAAAAAGGTATACCACGAAACATGTTAGCAAAACACCCCTCTTTGATGTATTGAAACAGCGGCATATGTTAGGAGGCTCAGCACAACTTCTTTCCCCAATGGAAGCATTGTTTTTGGATGCACATACTGTATATGCAAAGACAATAGAAGAAAGCTTTTACAGCAGCTGCCTCAGCCTCCCAAAGAAACAGCTGTTCTAATGCTTCAAAAAGAGAGGTACAGTCACAGCAATGCACTTTCTGAAGCATCTTTTAAAATGTTTTGCACAGCCCAAATTGCAAAACTGCAACGAAGCCACTTACATCAGTAATGGAATAGATTCTATTAATTGTGGATCAAAATGATAGATGCAGTAAAAGAAATCGAAGTTAGTATAGATTTATCATTACAAAGTTGTCCGACTTCATTTTAAATAGCCTTCTATAGTCTAAGTCCCCCCCCCTTTAAAAGTGAAAATTACAATGTTGAGAATATCCCAAACATCTTCACCATTGTTGATAATTTTGGCAGTTAAAGTGCCAAGAATCAAAAGAAGCCTGAGCTAAAACCTTACTACGTATTCTGCAGTACATAAAAAAACTGTTGTCGTTTTGGAAATGTTGGTTACTAATAGTCTGGTACCAATACTATGTATGTATATGGTAATCCAGAATAGACAATGGTATCTGAATATGTTCCTGAAAAAATTAAACAGAAGCTTGGATAAATTAAAAGCTTCAGGTTATTACTGCATAATACTAAAAAGGTAAAGAATATGCATGTCTGATTGCGTTACTAGCATGCCAGTGATACAAAGGCACAAACAAATTAGAAAAAGTTACATCAATTCATTTCCCAAACAAGGTAACTGCACCTACAAAGTAAAGCAAACAAGTAAGTTGCTATGAAGCATAGCGTATGCAGCTCACTCAAGGCAGCTTGCACACATGGTGCTCCAGATGTATATCTGTTCAAGTTAGCCCAAGGCAACTATTTTGATCAATTCTAATGAGATAAAATGCTTCAGGGAAATGTGCAGAAATGTGTTTACGTCAGACTTTAATTAAACTGTTGTTTGCTTCCCAAGAACCTTAAGAGACACTAATGAGACATGAGTTTCAGCAATTTCCTCATCAAAAGGCAAGACCCTCTGCCTCCCTATGAGCAGACTGCCCTCTGAGGAACTCCCTTGGTAGATGTCACATGGTACACCAATCACGAAGCCACCTGCTAAACAGAACTCGGGGCAACACATAAGTGAGGCAAAGCTTAAAGATCCACTTGCCCACACTGGACACCTGTTTAGCTTTCACAGACAGCAACACAACATGTTCATTTTCCTAGGAAGTTTTAGGGAAATCACAATGGGACATCAGCACAGATGCAGAATATTTTTGAATCTACTTCACCAGCTTAAATCCCAAATCCATTTCCATTTAAACACAGCTCCATACTTGCTTTAGAGCATTGGAAGCAATTCACTGAGAATCAAAAAAAAAAAAATCATAAACAGAATGTGTCAGAATAGTCCCATTGTCACAGTGGATGCAAAGTCAAAAAGTTAAACTGTGCTGAAAATAGGGAACAGACTAGGATCCAAACTGACCCTGAATATTTTTTTTTCATATATATGGTTTTAAAATATCATTATGGAAGGAAAAAGGAAAAACTGCTCATAGTTCACACAGATCTAATACCATTCAATGAGGTCCTTAGGAAACATGGGCCTTAGTTCTATCTCCTCATTTTGCTTGTTGTAATTAAGGTCTCTTTTGTAATAATCTATAAGACTAAAAATTAAGGTAAGAATGAACATACTTTCTAACTGCCTTCCCACTCTATATGTGGATTACTAGAACCTTTCTGCTCCCCCAAAATGAAATCAACTCTTGAAATCCTAGTAAATACTATTCGGTGTTTACACTTCATAACTATTTTGGATTATGATATCTAGAAAATGTCTTTAGAACAATTTTATAACGGATACTTTAAAAATAAAATTAAAAATCTTGGTTGTGATGATGAAATTTAACTCCAAAATCCAAGTGTTTGCTACTGGAAAAGACATTATTGTATTAAGAATTGGTGTAATCGTATGCTGAATGCAGTGCAATTTAC
This sequence comes from Natrix helvetica, assembly GCF_964273705.1. Classification (NCBI taxonomy): domain Eukaryota; kingdom Metazoa; phylum Chordata; class Lepidosauria; order Squamata; family Natricidae; genus Natrix; species Natrix helvetica. Next base: position 81,108,777 of record NC_138552.1, read on the forward strand.
TTATGTACAGAAAAACAACAGATACATTGAAGAATTTTGCATTATAAATTACCACTTTTAAGAACGGATTAAAATTCAGTTAAATGATTTAAGTTCAGTGAAATCATTGACACATATTAAGGATGTGTTTATATGATTGTGATTCATGCATCTATTTCTATTTTGGATTGTGGCTACAATGTTTGTATAGCAACTATTACATTAATAATTCTGTTAATAAAAAAATCATAAATTTACAAATATAGAGAAAATAACAGATTCAATAAAAACACAGCCTAGATAAATCTTTAAACTCAGTCCACAACTTAAACTTCTGCTTTAAAAACTTGAATGGAAAAAAAATAGTAGTTCAATGTTAATGCAAATGTTAATGCAATTATATTACCAAGATGGACTAATGCATGAAATTCCATTATATCCAAATAAATTATATGTATTTATATAGCTCATATCCCAAATTTTGTCCAAGGAGTTCAGGACAGCATGGTTTCCTTCACCATGATTTAATCTGTCCCACAACGCTTTGAGATAAATTAGTCTGAAAGTTGGAGGCCTAATAGCCCAATATTATTCAGTGAACCTCTTAACCAAGCTGAAATTTGATATCAGAGCTCTCACATGATATTCTAACTACATATCTGCATTATTTATATCCCCAGCACTTGCTTACTAGCAATAGCATTTTCTAAACTGTCCTTGAATGATAAGTAATAGCATATTGTTTGTTTTATAATAATTCTGTATTTGTGGAAATACAAATACAAAAAAGGACAAATTCCATAATTGGGCTACAAACTGAGAGGCTGTATCTCAGGGATCATAAATGCAAAAATAAATTAGCAGTTAATCCTTCATGTTAACCAGGTTTGATTTGGCATAACCAACATACTGCCTTTTTAAAGGAGGATAGCCAAATACAGTTCCCTCAATCTGTCTCCCTAGCAATATTTAATTGTTATCTTATTATCTCATTGACTTATTTTTTTTAGAAAGGTGACATTGAAAACTGGATATCTATTTGAAGGGTTTTAGTGCACAATGGAATAGTAGTATTATATCCTGTGATTTAAAAAGTAAGCTTCATCCAAAAATTTTTCTCTAACCTATCAAGAACACTTTGAACTTTGTTCTGTCTTCTAGCTCAGTGTTTCTTAATATGTGTTTCTAGAATCCCTGGACCAGAGGAAATTCTACCAGTTTTCTAAAATAGTGGGGAAGCTGCACGAGTGGAAAAGATAAAAATGACATTCTCCCTTATGCCAGGCTTATCCAACTGATGACCAGACAAGCTCACTTTTTAAAAAATAAAACACATGGTTTGCTTTTAACATCTCTTTAACTTAATGTACACCTAATAATTATAGTTTCCAACTCCCAATAAGATCCTCCAGAAAGAAACATAGGCACTTATTTTATATACACTAGATGCATTACACTAATAATTTTTCCACCATACTACCCATTTCAATACCATCTTAATATTTCTTTGAATCAAACAGCTTAATCTGAGATTTCAATAATTCAGATTTTAGTAGTCCTGGTTTCTGATTTGTAAATCAGTAAAAAGTGTCCCGTCCCCCCCACCTCCAGAATTCTAGCCATGCAAAACAATTGGGAATATGGTATTAATTTAGTGAAATTTTATAACTTATTGCACAAAAATCCCATTGAAATTCTTTTGATATTACAGTTCAAACCTCTGTCAAAGATGATTATCAGATAAACAAACTCACATCAGCTTTCCACTGAAATATATTTTCTAACAGGAAATTAGAAACAATTCTTATTTTAGGAATATTAATGTATTAGGAGGATAATAAATAACCAGTTTTAGAGAAAAGAGTTTGCTTCCAAATATACTTTAAATAAAAACACAAAAACTGACATATAAGCTATGTATACATTTATTTACTATGAAATATTATATATTTACAACAGGACAAATGATTTGCTAGCAGAATATAGATACTGTATATAGTTCTTTTCAGATACTATTTTGGTCATGCTTTTGAAAGAAATGAACGTAGAGTAACATAGTTAAATAGTATTCAATAAAATAATCCAGATGGAAGGTTCCACAACATAACTCAACCCTCAGTAGGTGTAGTAGGAATTACTTTGGACTTTTGTTCTGTGTAGGCAAGGAAATGGCCTAGCTGATCAGTTATGTTTTTAAGTTCCTGAACAGCACTACCCACCTCCTCTTTTAATTCTCTTAGTTCAGAAATTAATATATCCATTTTAGAGTAACCATGTGAAGGTCTAATCAGGAAAGATCCATCAGGAGAGGGCCCTGTAATTAAAGGAATTCCAGAAAAAGCAAGTCCAGAAGATGGGGATATAGTAAAAGATGGCAAAGGTCCAGAAGAATATCCAGGAGAGGATACTTGTTCCTCATCGCAAGGAGGCCCAGCAGAGGGTAGGTGAAGAACAGGAGAAGATCCAAGAGCTTCTGTTTTAATGGTAAGCTGTGGCTGTAATGATTTGTTGCTGTTGAATGCAGGAGAATCATAGGAAACTGAACATGATGAAGAAACTGTAAAATTAAAATTTATTTAATTGTACACACTAATGTACAATTCCAAACAAATCTCTCACAGTATTAAAATTCTTTAGGATATGCAATGTTAAAATATTACAGTTATGGTACATGACGTAAAGCATCACATCATTCTTTTTTACTCTGGATCAAATATTTCTTAACAAAAAATATTAAAAGTTTAAACTACTGATAAAATATGCAAGATAAAGCTTGCCGTTTCCCTAGATACCAATTAAATTTGCTTTTCATTTTAAAAAAGATCTTATTTTAAAAATCATGACAGTTCTTTTCATAGAATCCCAGCATAGCAATCCATGCAGCTGTTTCATGTTTTAAATTATTTAATTTTTGAAGAAGCATCCTTTATCAATAGTATTGTTTGTACAGAATGCTTGCTGGTTTCTGTAATCATATAAATTGATATCAATTGAAAATGTATTATTATATGAATCTGAACAAGGATTAAAAATCATTTATAATTTTGAGGACTAAGATGCCGGAATATCATCCATTCCTTTTCATTATCACTCCACAGCTCTGAGTAATGTTAACTAATAACTATCTAAGACCATGGGCTGTGATCCATATAAGATTATGGATACTAGATCCATAGTCCTAAAATATAAAATTACATGCTAAATCTGTTCCTTCCTATGTTTAGGTCTTTATTGAGAGGGAAAAGAATTAACTGCTCTAAGCAAAGTAGAATGGAGTAGATACATTTTCACTTAAATGACAAGTGATTTTAATTCAGAAGCCACAAAAACCTCTGATGCTATTATAGGATGTCCTGATAGCCTATTGGCATACTAATCTCAATTATTTCAGAATTATATCATTGCTGTAAGATTCTCAATCTTACAGTAATTTCTTATCTTTATTCCCTAAATCTAAAACTATCAGGAATATGTACAATGTCTTATCAACTAAAATCAACTGCAAAAAAACAAACAAAACCCAGAGTAATTTTTGAACAATTCAGATACAAGTATATACCAAGAACGTGGCTTAATCTTATGCCATTGTACAATTTCAAAATTAGCTTCCAAATTAGCTAACTCAGGAAGCAAATAATTAATGAATATGACACTGTCTTTTTCAATAAAATGTGCCTAAGAGAAATAAACAAGCAGGAAATACAATGCTGCAGGACAAAGTACTGCAATGTTGAAGATACTAATTTCTCCTCAATAATCAGTCAAATTTCAACCATCAACAAATATGCTCAGTGTTCATTATAATGCTCTGGAATCTTCAACTTAATTTTGTTTGCCTCTAACCTTGTTTTTCACATAATTTAACAAATCTTCAAGCTCTCAAATGTGTTGGTATTTATCTTGCAAATAAATGGTACTAGTTTGACTATTTACAGACTGAAACTCAGAAAAAATCCACCCAATTCCCACTTTTCTTAATTGACAATAAAACTATCATCTTTTGTTGTTGTTAAAAAAGTAACTACTTACCAATAATTGTGGTTCTGCAAATTCATATTTGTGGAGCAAAGATCTCAGGTGCAGCTGAATTTCAGGAACCTTTTAGAAAATCTGTGTCTGTCGTTACTGCATAACTATACTTTTATGGCACTGCATGAAGGGAACTGAGATTAACAAATAACTCATCTTTCCCCCTTAGCCTCAGAAACTTAGGAAAGCAGCAATTTAGTCAACAGAGTTTCTTCTTTCTCCTTTATGATGACACCAAATCTTTTGCATGGACACCTTTTGCTTCTTCCTACCCTTATATCTGAGACTAGAGAAAAGCAAACCAAAGCCTCCAGAATGTTCAGTAACCCAAACTGAGAAGCTGGAAAGATACATAATCTGCTGAAGATACCATGATTCTAGGACCAATTGCATCAGACCTTAGTACTTACCAAGGCAGAACATCAAAGTCATATTTGTGCTGAAATTCAAACATATCTAAATGTGCAAAAGCATGTTTGCCTCTTAATTTGAAAAGATCAGGAAAAATATATTTCAATAACAGAATAGTTACTCTGATAGATACCGGTAAGTTGTGCTTTCTGGAGCAAGTGGTTTTTATTTTAGAAAAGCTAGAAAGACATGTGTCGATGCATTTCGGATACTATTCTGGCAAACTAATTGACAATGAAGGATGTACTTGTTATTGAAGCACATCAAGAGAATAATATGCATTTTCATCTAAGAAAAGTAAAATATCACTTAAACTGAATATAGATACAAAAAAGGCGTAAATCAATGGCCATGCACAAAGCATAGTAATGATTATAGAAAATAAATTGAAAGCACTCCAAAAGACCATATAAAATAATATTAAATATCAATCAGAAAAAGTAAAATATAAAAAAGACAAACTAGAAGAACTAAAATTCTGGGGGGGAAATAAGTTTGTATTTGAAACAATCTTAAGCTTTTAAAGGCCTTTTCACATTCATGAATACACTCAGACACATTTTTCTTAGCTGAAGGTTACCAAAGATTAAGCACCACAGATCTCTACACTCCACAACTAGAACTATGCAGAGACCATCACAAATTTTTAACCTATCAGGACAATTTTGACAATTAGACTCTGTATAAATGTCATGTCTCCTCCAGAGTAGAGCCTGTGCTTATGTAGTTTGATCCTGTTTCCACATCATGTATAGAAATGATTGTACAAATGTGCAGCATTGCTTTTAACCTTGAATCCAGAACTTGCTTTGTCAGTTCCTCCTTTAAATATCTATGATGGTTCGTGGTAAAGGCAATCATTTCTACACATGGCAAGAGCAACAGAACAGTAGATAAGTTGTAACAATTTAAGAAACATTCCAGATCTCATTTGTGAACTACCTGAATTCCAAAACCTATTCAAAAACATGAAAAACAAATCACAGATGACACTTTTAAAAACCAACACAACAAACCAATTATTTGAGGGATTTACTTTATACTGAAAAATACAAAAATAAACAGATATTGCAAGATTTTTTATATCAAATTCATAATTGTATGTTTTGAAATTTTTCATTTTTCTTCATCACAAAATTTTTACATTCATATTTTGAAAAAAGGGAAAAAGGACTCAAAATGTTATTTTAAGAATTCTGTTCAATGAACAGAAAAAGAAAAGAAAGAAGACAACTATAATAGAAAGGGAACAGTTATAAAGATCAAATTGAGAACTTTATGCAGCACCATGAGTCCTATAAAAATGATGTTTTGAGTGTTGTATTAGGAAGAAATTAGGCATACATTTATGACCAATATATGAAATTGGCATAATTATGTTGATGTATAAATTATGAATTGGAAAGTAAGTCAGTGATTGTAGGTGTAAATGTATGAGAAAAAGGAAATAAACTCCTGAAAACATAATTCTAACTTTTAAGACTGTGATATTTTATCAGATCGTTTACTATATATTTAAATAATCTTTGGAATTCTAATAATCTTTGGGATTTTTCACACATCACAGAACTTCAAAATTACTAAGCAATGCTATAATAAAATATGAACAGAAATAAAGGCAGTATTGTGAAAACGAAGAAATAATCATTTCCATTCACTATTCACTATTTATGCTTAATTTTCCTCTTCAATGTAATATTGCTATGAAATACAATGCATGGCTGAACAACATTAAGATATTATAGATGTGGATATGTATTCATTTAGCTAAAATTTACTTCAGGTCTATCATTCGTAACTTTGTGTAAATAACGATGCATATATGCCTCTGTAAAACAGGGTACTTCTAATTTACATTTCAGATTTTATTCACACAAAGTACACATGAACCAATAGATAGAAATAAATATTTTCATGTAAGAGTATTAAATGCATAGCAACATGGCCAGAAAAAAAAATGTCAAGATTAATCATCCTTTCTTTCACAGTATATCTGAAGTTCAATAATTTATTCAATCATTTTCTAATCTTTCTAGATTCTGCTAATCAATATAATGTCTCTGCATTTTGCCTATCAGTTAATCAATTATTAAATACTTCTTGTCATTCTAAAAGAGTACTGTGGCTTTGAAAAAGGGATTCGTGCATTTGATGAATACAAAATAGAACTTTTCAATAATGGGGATGATATTATAATTACTACTGAATGTAATATTCTAAGGAAGTATTTTAATCACAAAATATTAAAAGTTTTCTTCTTTATTCCAATCTACCATATATTCATAGTTTCTGAAGAAATAATGTAAATAAGAGCTCTAAGATACTGTTTTGTCTATCTATGAGTAAACCTGGTTAAATTCAATATAGTTTACTTCTGAGTAGACACAGAATGAACTGAGCACTCACCTTGATCTCTTTCATGCCATGTCCTACTACCAGCAGCTGGTGAATTTGGGGAAGGATAAAAATCTCCTGTTGGACTTGGTTCCATATTCTCATCTATGGATATAGTTTTGGGTCTCTTACTGTAAACATATAGAAATAAGGGCTTATTCAAGCAGAATTTCTATTGGTATTGTAAACTACAATCCTTTTCAGACCTATCAACCCTGAAAACGACATTTGATAGACATATTGACATTTTACACTGATTTTAAAGTTATTTATACTGTACACATTATTCACTTATTAATATACTAATGATTGTTTCTAATGATTAGGCATGCAGAGTTAGGACTCCAACAGGCCTTATTCCAGAACTGGCTTGTCAGTAGAAGGCTTACATACTCAGCACAGTCAAATTTTATTCCATTATTGCAGTCAAAAAATGAAGCTACACATGCGCACACAGACCTGCCTATGAAGATATACAGGAATAAAAATCCTCTATGTAGGTTTATGTCATAGAGTTGTAATTCAAAGTCTCTTCCCTGCCTTTCTCAACAAATTATAAACAAATAATGAGACACCTGTCCATGCTGATATTAACAATTCCCACTGGTTTAGAAACTACAGGTTTTCTCTCAATATTTTCATTCTGGGGCATAATTTCTACTGCGAACTATTTTCATTACAAAACTGTCAACTGAAATTATTTATTGAGGAATGTTGATCAATATATATCAACTTATCTTTTTGTTCCATTAAGGCCCTTCGTTCCCTTCCTCCATCACAGACCATGTTGCTGGACAAATGCATAATTATTTTATTGAAAAGCTGCAAAGCAAAATCATTTAAAATATATTACATAACCACTGACATAATAGGCTCACCTGGTTGGTGGAGAGGATAGCGATCGCTGTAAGTTAACACTTGAGTTCATGTCATGATAGTATGGTTGACCTGGAAGTTCTCCAATGGGGAAGTTTACTCCAGCTCCCTGGGTTATAGGTGCTAAAGAACATAATTTAAAGTCAAGTCTATTGTTTAAACAAATATATTAATACAACCCAAAACCAAAGCAAATTCACTTTCATCTAATTATTAGTTGTTATGCAATTAAAATACATAATTTGTACCATTTAGAGGCATGGGACAAGCCTCCCCTCCCATCTCAGCATGCAAAGCCAAGTGAATATGGGTAAGGAGTCCTAAAATCCAATCAATCATAGCGGAATACATTCTTTTCAACTGCTCCCAATATTCCCCAAAGAAAGTCTTGGTGCCTCTGACCTCTTTAAACTATTTTTCAGTGGGAAAACAGGGTATGAACTGAGAGTTTTGACAGAAACAGACAGAGGCTCTTTCAACTACTTGCCCAGATTCTTTAGCAACTTATTTGGAAGATGCAATAGGCAGAATTGCTTTACCCCACAGAATAGCTTGCAGTGCTCATGGATACCCAGAATGAGCTCAACCCAATATTTTCAAAGCAGGCTCCTGTCAGCCATCTCCCAGAGCATCAGTTTTGGAGACCATTCCTAAATGCAGCTGGACATACTGCTTCACAAGATACCTTTGAAGGAATTGGTTCTCATAAAGATTTCCTACAGAAAAATATTTCTAGGAAGCTCTGCATACCCCTATTAACTGGTTATGTATGTTCTCCAATTCTCACACATATCAAGTCACACAGTCTATCGCCATGATGGTGAACCTATGGCATATGTGCCAGAGGTGCACGCAGAGCCCTCTCTGTGGGCACGCGCACCATCACCAGCTGCCCTTCCAGGTTCCATCACGTGCATGTGCACTGGCCAGCTGGTCTGGTATGCATGCGCACCAGTCAGCTGCTCTCTTCTGGGTTCTATTGCACACATGCATGCTGGTCAGCTGGTCTTCACATGAAAACCAACTAGCTGTCATGCATGCATGTGCTGAAATCCAGAAGAGCGTAGCTGGCCGGTGCGCATGCACACCAGCACCAGCTATCCGGCACATATGCGCACCTGACCAGCTGTCCAGCATGCATGTGCGCAACAGAACCCGGAAGAACAACTAGCTCAGCCAGCTGCTCTATTCTGGACTCCAGTCCTCTGGCACGCACACTCCAGTTAGGTTAACCATCACTGATCTAAAGGCAATAATGAACTTTAAATGTTGTTTTGTGAAATAAAAAAATGGCTTTTGAAAATAAACTTCCATTTAACATTATTCAAAGTTACATGTTCTGTTTTCATGTCACTAACACATGTGTCTTATATTTGTTTATATACAGTTAACACCAAAGGGCCCAAAACTATTGTGCATCTGTAAAGAGTTGCAATGTATTTTGAATGCTTAAAATTCCTGGATCTGTTTACACAGACGTAAGCCCCATCAAGTTTAAGAGAACATACTACCAGGTAATTATTTATAGATTATAACTTTCTTACAAATAAAAGAAACGAATTCCAATATAGATTTTAATCCACGTTGAAGGTGAATTGATGTGATCAACCACCATAGGTTAAACAATTATCAATCATAGAAATTTTACTAGTGTGTTATATAGCATTAGCTACATCATTCATAGTCCTTACTGACCACAATTTGGACCGGCAACTCCACAGCTAAGCAGCATGGTCATTAAGTGAAATGCCATGTGACTGTGCTGACTTATGAAGTCTGTTTCAGAGTAATCATTAAACAAACTGCTGCTGGTTGTTAAGTACATCATCATGTGATGGCAACCTACTGGCTTTCCCAATGACTTTACATATCAAAAGTCGGCTGAGAAAGTTGCAAATGGCAATCAAATAACTATGGAATACTGCAACCATCGTAAATATGTGTTTGTTGCCAAGCATATGAATTACAATTATGTGACTGTGGGGCACTGCAACAGCTGCAACTTTAAGAGCTGGTCATAAGTCTTCCTTTTTTCAGCTTTGCTGTAACTTCAAATGGTTGCTCTATGAGTAGTTGGTAAATAAGGACTACCTGTATTGTTAGATATGTAACTGGAGGCACTATTATAAGGAATCAACTCTGGAAAGAATCATATAGCAACCTATACAAATATAAATCTAATTACACATCCAAAAATAAAATAAAACTTCAGAAAATGAAAATGACTTACTTCTAGACACCCGCACAAGTTCAGATACATTAAAGACTCCAGACTTTACAAAACTATCCTCAAGATATACTGGAATGAAAAAATAAAACAAAAATAAAATAATGATTAGTTCATTTAGAATAGCAATTGCAATCCATTCACGGCTGAATACTTCATTCAAATTCTATTAAAATTGTCCAAATATACATTTTATAGGACTTTCTATAATCATATATTATTTCAAATTTCAAAGAAATATTTCAAAGGAATTTGTAGTTTTTGTACACTTTGAAAGGATTATAGGCTTCTAAATACTGTAGATGAAAAATAGGTTCAATAAACTGGACAATGAAACATAAGATATAATGTGACTGGTATGTCGTTCCATGACAAAGACTTTTAATGCATCAAATTACAATTCAGATTGTAACATTCTTCTTGTCCTAATAAAATTCCATTGTATTTAATTGAATGGCAATGCCCAAATTTCCCCACAAAAAATGTGGCGCAAACCATCATACTGGTTTCTCTTTATTTTTTCTTTTCTCCTTACAAGTTATCTCATGAACATATGCCAAAAGATAAGCCAGGAAAGAGGTAACTGTGAAAATGAGCTCTTTTAGCATAACATTCTTCTGTTTAAGCAACAGCTATAAGAAAGCTGAACTGTTTTTGAGTACAGTATTTATAGATGGTACAAATAGCAGGAAAATGCCTGATTCTGTAGTTGCCTTCAACCACTACAGTTTGGGGAACTGTGGTAGAAAATGAAAATATGCCATTAAGAAAGTAGCTGTTCACTTCTTCTAGTAGTATACATTAATTTATAATCTTTCCTTTCCCTTAGACACCTTTCCAAGCACTGAAAAAGAAGTGTCTATATTTCATATAGATTTTACACATTATAAAGTCAGGAAAATAAAGTGGCTCCACAGAACAGTTTTATTTTTATTTGGTGAACTCAGGATTATTTCATCACACAGAGGCATGCCTAAAACAATTTTCCTTAAAAGAGGAAATATTGAGAATAAAATTAGCTATGAGGCATGCAAAAGATGTACAGTACTATTTGAAAGCTTAAATGAGTATAAGCCTTAAATTAAAATAATACAATATCAATTAGTTGGCATTTTGTATATAATTCCAAATATTCAATTCTATGTCGGATTCCAAAAAGTATTTTTAAAATAGAAATTTGATAAAATATGTTCTATTGTTGAAAGAATTTAGTGATGTAAATTAGTTAATAAACCTACTGTGACATATACAGTAGTTGACTTTCATCTTTGTGACGGTAATAGGCAATATTTACTGCCTATTCTGGTATGGAGACAATAAAAGAAGACATGTCCTTCTAATAGAAGATAATGTTCTTACTAAAATATCTATATGAAAAACCCTGTATACATTACTTCAAATGGTCAGATATTTCAGTGTTTAAATCTATGATACAGTATAACTGAATAAAGCCTTGTTTTTTCTAGAGATAGTGACATGAGAAATAATATAACTCACTAATTATTGCCATTTCTAAAAACCTACCAGAATCCTCCTGGAAAATCTGAACAATATAATTTATTATAATCAGAGGGTCAATCAAACAAGATGCCTCTGTGTCTATACAGCAAAGAACTATGAGAGGTTAATAGTATTCTTCTTTTTTTAGGAGGTGTGAAAACCCCTACTTTAATACTACAATTATAAGACTGGTGTCACTGTGAATACTGGGCAAAGACCCAAGTCCTATGTGCGCCCTTCTTTAGGAAGACAGGTTTGGAGCAAGTTGTCATAACATACCCTGTGAATAGAAGTACCTGATGGCCATACTTGCATTAAAAAAAAATGCAAACTAATGGTTAGAAACCTGATTTTCCAAATTATAACTCCAAAACCTGAATACATAATACACATTCTGCAACTAAAAAAGAGAATACCTGTCAATGCAGTAGCTTGTGTAAAGATAGTTTATCAGTGAAATACTTACTTTCATTGTCTAGTATTTGCAAAGCTTTGGTTAGTATATTCAATTTTCATTTGAACTATATAAATAAAACTATGTCAATGCATATTGCTTCCTAATTTTCCTCTAAATAATTAAAGGCATTTAAATAATCAATATACTTCCACTGAAAAAATAGTGAAGTAATCATAGAATTGCTATGATATTGAGGTAAATGCAAAACATTTTGAAATATTTTTCTAAATTCTTCCACTCCTGCAAAATAGGATTATAACCCTGAAATTACATGGGAAAGAAGGAAAGAAATGCTCAAGGAAGATTCAGATATTGTAGAAAAACCCAAATATTTAGCATTCGCCTTTGGCACAGAATATATATATATGTGTGTGTGTGTGTGTGTGTGTGTGTATTTGTACTGATAAATAAATAAAGGGAGACTAGTATAGATCTATTTCGAGCTAATTAGCTCTCATCAGCTAGCCATACCCTTACTGGGATTTGAACCTGGGCTGTATGGCTAGCTGATGAGAGCTAATTAGCTCGAAATAGATCTATACTAGTCTCCCTTTATTTATTTATCAGTACAAATACAACACAAATATAAAAAGGCAACATTAAAAATAAAAATATGGTTTTCTGCCTGCATGGTCTTCTGTGATGAGCCGAAGGACAGAAAGAGGGAGTAGTGACCTTCCTCCCATATTTAGGCATACCAGGGGTTGTAACAGAAATACATACATACATACATACATACATACATACATACATACATACATACATACACACACACACACACACACACACACACACCAAATAACTAATACAGAGCAAGTATTTTCTCAGGGAGTAAATCAGAAATAAAGTAAACTGAGGTAAAAAGAGAACCTATATAATAATACAGAAACAGCAGATTCTGAGGACACCCATCTGAGAGATCTTTAAAAAGTCAAATGTAGGATTGCTGTATCCTTTGCAAAACCGTGGCACATCTCTTACGCTGGATCCAAAGCAAAGGACTAAAAGTCAAATACTGTTACAACAATTTTAAGAAGATGCAGGGGAGAGCCTAAAATTATTGATTAGAATCAGTTTAATGTTCATTCTGAAAAATTGGACTTAATATAGATTCAGAGTAAACTGATGGAAAATGTAATTAAATAAAAATAACTAATTTACAGAAGATCAAACCTTGCTGAAATTAGATAATTCATGGATTCTGCAAAAGTAACTCTGGCTTTACCAACTAAAGTATCAAGTGATATATGGGCATGGATATAATCTGTAATCAACATGTAATCTGGTTTTACAAAAAGCCTTTAAAAACATCTTTCATAAAAAGTTCTTGATTATACTTATTAGTGCTGCATAAGAGGACTTTATGTATTATTAACTGGCTTAAAATGTTAAGCCGAAAACAAAATGTAGGTACCTATGAACCTTTTTTCCCACTAATTAAGAAAATAAGATCAAAATCCTTCCAAGATCTGTTAAGACCAGCTTTTCTAACTTGCTCGTAAATGCTCTGGACTGAAGATAAATCTGAGGTGGATAAGTTTGAGGATAATAGCAAACTATTCAATATAATGAAAGCTAAAAGTGACTGTGTAGAACTTCAGAAAGCTCTTTAGATTCAATGGAGTTAAATAGCAAATACAATTCCCTTCAAGTAAATATAAATGGTGGTCGCTGGGCAAAATCATATTTACATTGATGAATTCCTATAACTACCCAGGAAAAAAGATCATTATGTCATAATAGATCATTCACTGAAGGTGTCAACTTAGTGTGCACCAGCTGCGAAAAGGGGAAACTGTATGCTAATGTTCATCAAGAAATGGTTCAAAGATGAAATTGCCAGCATTATTCAAAGCAGTGGTATGTTCACATTTGGTGTGCAATACTGTGTGAAGCACTGTATACTACATACTTGAAATGGGAGATATTCAGTGTGTATACAATAACGTTCATAAGGGGAACAAGGATAGAGAAAATATTTTGCCCTTTTCTCAAATATTAGGATCTAGAATTATCTAATGGGATTAGTTAGTTTTAGAACAGACTTAAGAAAATACATTTTAACACAATGGAACATTAATGAAAATTCACTACTGTAAGACATGACCACTAGTTTGGATGGTTTTAAAAGGAGGTTGAACAATTCATGAATGCAAGTCTGAAACTTCAATGTTAGTTCCAGGATGGTGGAATCATGTCTTCAGTTATCATTCAAACAATAATAAAAAAACTTTTCTCTCCTCATGCTCATGAGGACTCCAGCAGTAGCTGGTTGGCCATTGTGAAAAACAAATGCTGGAGTAAGATGGATTTTGGCTAAATCAGGCTAGACTATTTTACATTCTTATAGAAAGGTATATTATTAAAGTATTGTATTCATTAAAATGCATTAATTTTACAAAATGCTTAGAAGACCACTGATGGTTATGGTTTATCAGACAATGGCCACAAACCAATTTTGCCTTCAAACATAGAGCCCTGATTACTCAAATCTTCCTACAGCCCTTCACAAGAAATGTTTTGCGGATTTTCCACCCTGTTGCTATCTGAACTTTTTTTCAAGCTTTAAAAACACCTGGAAAAATATGTAATATAATGCTATAGGATTCCTTTATCCATCCACTTGTAAACTTAGCCTCTAGATCTGATACAGAGTGCAATCCTAAATATAAGCAGTTCTACTATTCATAAATTATGTTCAGTATATCTTGCATCCGTATGACTTGTAGAGATAGTAAAACAATACTGAACCATGAACCTAATTTCCTAATTACTTATGAATTATTAATCCCTACAAGATGTAATAGTAGCAAGTTCTCAATAGTAATAATTGAAGGCCAATTAATTCCGCACAGGTTGCAAAAGTTCCAGGAAAAAATATCAGTTTGTAAACAGAGTTTATATACAGTTATATATAGTTTATATAACACTTTCATTTCTTGTCCTACATACAACAATCAAGGTGATCACGCTAGCTTTTATTAATTGTGGCTAATGTTTTAAGAATAGCTTGTAAAATTTTCTCATTCTGGCAGTCATACTATTTTTTGTTTTTGTTTTTACTCTCAAGACATGGGTTTTCTATGTTACTTTAGAAAATGCTGATCGATAGATTGAATAGGTGGTCATGATTGGATTTTTATTATCCCAAACCCACCTTATAAACTTCAGTCCAGGGATGTCAAGCTTTCAGCCTACAGGGCAATTGTGGCCCTGCACAGTTAGCAATGTAGCCCAAGTTCATAAATATTAACATTATTATGTGATTTATATATATTAATTATATAATATATTTTATATGCAGCCCAAGACAATTCCTCTTCACCGAAGGAGACCCAGGCAAGCCAAAAGTTTGGACACCCTGCTTTAAACAGTTTTAAGAGATGAAATAAATTTTATGACTAAACAGTTTTACACAGCACAATATGAACCATAAAATGACTGATTTTGTCTATCAATACATTGTTTTCAGAAAGTATTTTCTGAGAAATATGGTTTCTGCACAGTGGTATAGTGGTTAGAATAACCATTGTCTTACATGAAGGGTCGTTTTCAGGGCGCTGCGAAGGAGAGTCCAAGCAAGGGTTAAATACAGCCAATCTGCCCAGAACTGAATTGAAACTTTAAACCACGCCTCTGGTGCTGATTATCTTCAGATTTTTTCAATGAAGACGTGGAACTGTTGCGCGCTGAAAAGTCCAACAATGCAAACAAGTCAATAAGAAAACTAAACCAACTGGCCGTAAACGTTCAAACTGTCACCACCGGAGCCAGATCCCAGGGTGGGGTGGACTCTCCTTTGCAGCGCCCTGAAAACGACCCTTCAGGTAAGACAATGGTCGTTTTCCAGGGCGCTGCTCTGGAGAGTCCAAGCAAGGGACATGCCCAAGCTAATTGTCACTAGGGCAGGAAGCAGCAGCATTCAGAGTCTCTCCGCTGGTGTGAATGCCTTGAAGAACACGCCTCCCGAATGTCCATTCCGCTGTTGCAAAGCTGTCCAACTTATAATTTCAACAAATGGAGACAACGAAGTCCAGGTAGCCGCCTTGCAAATTTCCTCAATCGGTGCCTGGGTCGCCCAGGCTGCCGTGGTGGTGGTGCTCCTAGTCGAATGTGCTGTAATGTGGTGAGGCACAGGTTTGGATTGCAGGACATGAGCAAGGGCGATGCAGGCCCTCAGCCACCCTCCGATCGTAGAGGAGGACCCTTTCCTGCCCTGGGAAGCCGGCTGGAATGATATGAAGAGTGATTCAGATCGTTGAAACCCTGCCATGTACTTGATGTACCTGTGAAGCATCCTGCGCACATCTAGCAAGTGACAGCGTTTCTCCCTAGGATATCTAGGGTGTGGACAAAAGTCCGGGAGAACTACTTCCTGGGCTCGGTGGAACCAAGAGTTGATTTTGGGGATGAACAACGGGTCCAGCCTGAGAATTACCCTGTCTTGTCGAATCAAGCATAAGTCCTCTCTGATGGACAGGGCAGCCAACTCCGAAATACGTCGAGCTGAGGTGATGGCGACCAAAAATGCTGTCTTAAATGTCAGATGTTTGAGACTGGCAGTTCTGAGTGGTTCAAATGGGGGGGGCGATAAGGGCACGTAGAACTACGTTGACGTCCCAGGATGGATATCTGTGAACCACTGGGGGTCTCAGGTTAGTTGCGCCCCTGAGAAAACTGTGAATGGTAGGATGCCGGCCGAGTGAGGAATGTCCATCGGGAACAAAATGGTTGAAATTGTCGCCACCTGACGCCGTAGAGTGTTAGGCGCCAGGCCCTTGTCCAAACCATCTTGCAGAAAGTCCAGGATGACAGGGACCGAGGCTGAGGAGGCTGAAGATCCACGAGCAGTGCACCAGCTGGCGAAGGCTCTCCAGGTAGCGTCAAAGATCCGGGTCGTGGATGGATGCCTGGACGCTTGGATGGTGCAGATCACTTTGGCCGAGAAACTGCCTCTGCTCAGGAGATCCCTCTCAAGTGCCAGACGGCTAGTTGCAGCCACTGGGGCTCCGGATGTTGAAGAGCCCCCTGGCTGAGAGAGATCTCCTGCGGAGGGATCCACCACAGTGGTTCGACAGAGAGGCTCACCAGGTCTGCAAACCAGGTTCTCCTGGGCCAGAACGGTGCCACCAGCAGTACCTCTGCCGCCTCCGACAGGATCTTCCGGATGACTCTGGGAAGTAGAGGTAACGGAGGGAAGGCGTACAGTAGTCCCCGCGGCAAGGGCAGTGCAAGGCGTTGACTCCTTTGGCACGCGGGTCGTGGGACCTCGTAAAAAATATTGGGAGGTGCGTGTTGGATGCAGTGGCGAACAGGTCTACCTGCGGATGGCCGAACCTCTGGGACAATTGCTGGAACAGGTGCGGAGGCAGGCGCCACACCGAGTGGTCGTCCATGGCCCTGCTCAGCCAGTCCGCCTGGGTGTTGGTCGTGCCTGAGATGTGTTCCGCCTGTAGGGACAGGAGTTGTTTCTCCGCCCACCGTCCTAGGACTTCAGCCTCTGACATCAAGGATCTGGAGCGAGTGCCCACTTGGCGGTTGATGTGCGCCTTTGTCGCAACATTTTCCGTCAGTATCCGCACATGGCGCCCTTGTATGCTGGTCTGGAACTGGCGGAGGGCCAACCTGACTGCCCTCAGCTCCAGCCAGTTGATGCTGTGAGCAGCCTCGGAAGGAGACCACCTGCCCTGCGCCAGTTGACTGTGGCAATGAGCTCCCCAGCCGTAAAGGCTGGCGTCCATCGTGATGGTGAGACGGACGGGTTCTTTGAAGGGGTACCCCTCTGTCAGGGCAGGGGACAACCACCACCTGAGGGAACACCGTATCTCTAAGGAGACCGGGATTAGCCTCGCCGAGCTGCTTTCGTTGGCCCTTTGGTAAGGGAACAGGAGCCACTGGAGCGGATAGGAGTGGAGTCTTGCCCAAGGCACGATGGACAGGCATGAGATCATTTTGCATAGAAGCTGAGACAACTGAACCACCTTCGCAAGGAGTGACCGCTGCACTTGTGTGACCCTCTCCCTGAGGCTGGTCACCCTCTCCGGAGACAGGAAGACCCAGCAGGAGACGGTGTCGATGATGGCCCCTAGATGTTGTAGTCTGGTTGTCGGAAGAAGATGACTTTTCTCCAGGTTTATGGAGAACCCGTGGTCTTGAAGCACCTGAATGGTGTAGTCCAGGTATCTGGTTGCCTGTTGGTGAGATGACGACTGGATGAGGACATCGTCCAGGTAGCAGTGCAGTCTTATTGGATGAGATCTGAGGAAGGCCACCACCGCTGCGAGGACCTTTATAAATGTCCTGGGGGCCGATGATAGGCTGAATGGCAAGGCTCGATACTGGTAATGGTGGCCTGCGTAGGTGAATCTCAGGTACCGGCAGTGGGCTTTGTGGATGGGTACGTGGAGGTAGGCCTCTTTGAGGTCTATGGATGTCAATATATCCCCTGGCCTGATGCATCCCAGGATGAACTGGAGGGATTGCATTTTGAACCTCCGATAGGTTACATGATAGTTTAATCTTTTTAGGTCCAATATTCCCCTCCACCCCCTGGAAGTTTTGGGAAGCAGGAACAGGATTGAATAAAATCCTGTCCCCTCCTGATCCGTTGGAACAGCCTCTATGGCCCTGATATCCCTGAGATGCCTGATCTCCTGTTCCATGAGAGACCGTTTGATTGGGCATGAAGGGACTGGGCACCTGATGAAGTGGCGGGGGGGAGGGAGAGGAACTCCAAGGTGAGGCCCATGCGGACCGTTTGTAGGACCCACTGGTCCGACATAATCTGCTCCCACTTGGCGTGAAATAACTGGAGACACCCTCCTAGGGGAGCTGATCGTTGATGGCCATTTGTATCTCCTGAAGGGGCGTGAACCAAACCTCCCCCCCCGAAAGGGGCGTTTGGAGTAGTGTTGCTGGCGACCTCTGTCGTGAAATGACTGACGGTCCTGGGACCAATCGGTTTGCTGGGGATACGCCCGATGAAATGGGGCGGAGCTAGTGGAAGGCTCAGTGTTCCGAAAGGCCTGCCTCCTGTAGGAGTTGGGACCCTTCCGATCGGACTTCTTAGTCACTGATGGCATCACCTTCTTCTTGTCCTTGTTTTCTACTAGGACAGGATCCAGGACCTCCCCGAAGAGCTTGTCCCCTTTAAAGGGGGCTGTGACAAGCTTCCACTTGGAACGCATATCCACGTTCGTGTCTCAGCCACAAGAGGCGTCTGGTGGTGACATTAGATGCTAGGGCTCGAGAGGCAAACTTGGCAGCGCTCAGGGTGGCATTGGCGGTGTACTCTGTGGCTACCATGATCTTGTTTATATTCTGCCTCAACTTGGTGTCCTTGGCCGGAATTTTTCTCAGCAACTGCCTCAACCAAAGCAGGGCTGCCCTGGAAAGGAAGGAGGCTGAGGTGGATGACTTAATCGCCCATGCTGCTGCCTGGTGAGTTTTGTGGCAAGCAGTCTCGGTCCTCTTGTCCTCAGCCTTGAGCCCCTCTTATAAGTCAGGGGGAAGAACAGACGTAGAGGTGATTGCCGCCACGGGAGGATCAATTGAAGGTAGCTTAAGCAAATCCTCCAGGCTGGTATCTACTGTATAAAACATCTTATCATTGTTGCTGGGGGTAGCCATGGTAGCAGGCTGCGCCCATTGCTTTTGAACCATGTTGAGGAATAGTTTGGGAACTGGGACTATCTCCTGGGCTGACACAGGTTCTTCAAAAAGGTCCCCAGATAGATCATCTGGGTCTTGGGCCGTCGGAGCCGAGGAGGTAGACCCCATGCGGGTTGCTACCTTAGCTTTATCCAGGATGGTTTTCAAGTTGGTCAATTTAAATAGGCCCGAAAAGGTAGGCTTTTCGGAAGAATCACCTTCATCCCCCGAGAACTCGGGTTCCTGCCTAGGTAATGTCTTCCTCTTCCTCCCAGGGCGAATCCTCTGAGGCTAGGGAGGAATGGGGGGACTGAGGAGGCTGGGAGAAGGATGCAATACTGGGAGCTGCCTGGGGCTCCAGATGGCGGGTCTTGCGAGTGCGTTTGCCTCTCTGTTGCATGCCTGCTTCAATGTCCTGGGAAATAGCCCTGTTGATGACCTCTTGCATTTCTGCTGAAAGGTTGGGCCCATGGTCCTCGACTGGGCAAAGCCTGGGGCCGGGCCTGGGGGGTGGAAGTTGCAGTGCCAAGGGCCCCACGGGGGCTGGCCCCTCCTCCAGGTCCGAAGGACAGGCGAAGAGGTCGGCCTGATCCACCATCGAGGGACCTGGTGAAATTGCCATGGCCAAAGAAGCCGTGGGCGAGAATTTCTGGCCTTCCCCCTCGCTATCAGAGATAGGTTGAGCCTGGGCATGGGCAACCTCTCTGGAAGATTCCTGAGAGTCCGCCAACTGGGAAGCTGGGCCTATTGCTGGGCCTTGGAAAATTGTTTTTCTAGGGCCTTCTGACAGCGTATGGCATCCTTATCCTGCCCCAATCCCTGCTTAGGCCCGGGTTTGGAATAAGGTTTGTTGCCTCTGATGGCCTCCCTGACAGCCTTGCCAGCCTGCCTAGCGAAGGCTCTGGAGGAAACCCCCATTGGTTCAGGGTTTTCTGGGGTCTGATCTGCCATGGCGTTAATAAAAGGCCTTAAACGAGACAGGTAGGGAACCACCTCCACTCACCACCTCATAGTAGCCCACCGCAAGCCAAAATGCTCAGGAAGAGACACAGAAGGTTGCAGGAAGAGATTCAGCCAGGCAGGGTTATGGCACGAGCAAATCCAGCTCCCAGTGCCTGCAGGAAGGGTTGCGATCCAGGCGACCACAAGCACTTGACGCTTCAGTCCGAAAGGCTAGGGGCCCAGATCGCCGGTCTAACCGGTCAATGAGGTCTCAATGCGGCTCCTGCTATGAGTCAGGCTTCAGCAGCTGCGGCATGCGGTTAAATCGAAATCAAAACAGGCGACTCCAAATGGAGGTTGGAACTCCCTGCCACCTCTCCAGACATTTTAAAGTTGCTGCTAATGCTTAGGAGAGCCCTGAGGGCCCGCGCCGAACGCCGGCTTGTAAAAAGCACGGACGACGATTTCCTCCCGCAGCAGGGCCGCTGCGGCGGCGCTGCTATCGGCAGTCCAACCCACGTGCTTCCCCAACAGCTGTCTGTGATCCTGCGGGGCCCGTGCAAGAATGGACACCGGGAGGACCAAGGGGTGAGAGAGAAGCCAAATTGGGATTTAAAGTAAATTTCTCTCACTAAGCCTGCTCCAAAGTAAATAACATGATCTTTTCCTTTCAGTAATATAATTGAGAGTCCAAGCAATCTATCTAGAATTGAAGAGAAACTCGAAGCGCGTCCACTGGGCTAGCTGAATTGAAAAAAACTGAAGATAATCAGCACCAGAGGCGTGGTTTAAAGTTTCAATTCAGTTCTGGGCAGATTGGCTGTATTTAACCCTTGCTTGGACTCTCCAGAGCAGCGCCTTGGAAAATATAGTACTGCAGGCTATTTCTGTTGACTGCCTGCATTTTGGCAGTTCAAATCTCACCGGCTCAATGTTGACTCAGCCTTTCCAATGAGAAAATGCACTTTTCACTCTTTCATAGAAAAATATCACCTAAACACTTTTTCAATTATTTTATCCATATTCAAGATAGAAATAAGAGGGCATTTAAGGAACAAAATATAAAAACACAGATGATAATCCTTATCGATAGTTTCCTGTGTCTGTGATTTGATCTTAGTTTTCCACCTTGTACACTCACAAATAGCAATTGCACTTAGACTTATTTCAGTGCTTTACAGCCATCTCTAAGCGGTTTACAGAGTCAGCATATTGCCCCCAACAATCTGGGTCCTATTTTTCCCACCTCAGAAGGATGGAAGGCTATGTAAACTTTGAGCTGGTCAGATTTGAACTGCCAAACTGCACCTAGCAGTCAGCTGAAGTAGCCTGCAGTACTGCACTCTAACCACTGCACCACCTCGGCCCTAAAAAATGGCAGATATGCTTCTATCCATGTGTGACATAAGGTTTTTATGCAATCTCCAATACTTGGTTGCAAGCTGATTTAGATAAAAGCTCTCCCTTTTCTTCTCTGATAAAGATGATTCTAATTGCACCCACTACCCTTAGCAATGGCTTCAGAGAAAAACTTCCCATTCCTCAGAGTCAGAAAAATAAAAATAAACAAATCTATCCTTTGCAGCATCCCACAAGAGCATTAGTGAAATTGCTGTCACTTTGGTCAAGGGAGGGGGAAAACACACTACTTGTATATTTTTTGAGGACTGAGACCATGCTGAGGAACACTACTTTGAAAAGTCCAGTCTAAGGTTTTAGTTATTTTGTTCAATTTTATACCATTTGCAAAATCATGGGTAGGATTCCTTATACATCTTCATACAAATAATGAATGAATGAAAATATCAAAAAGTATGTATCATACAGCTAGAAGGATTTAAAGGATTTAAAGGTTTTTAATTATTTAAAAGAAATAGACCAAATAAAAGAGGAGGTGGAGTTGCACTATATATAAGAAATAACTACGTCTCTACAGAAATAGAGCACAACAATGATGAGAACTATCTTGAATGCATTTGGGTTAATATTAAAGGTTGTGGGGGAAATGACATTGCCATGGGTCTATACTACAGGCCACCCAACCAAGCAGAGGAAGTAGATGAACTTTTTGCTAGTCAGCTAACTAAGCTATGTAGGAAGCACACCACAATAGTAATGGGAGATTTTAACTACCCTGACATCAACTGGGAAACAAACTCTGCACCAGGTGGAAGATCCAACAGGTTCCTAATAAACCTAGCAGACAACTTTGTTTTCCAAAAAGTAGAGAAGGGAACAAGGGGATCAGTCATATTGGACTTAATTCTCACTAACAGAGATGAAATTATAGAAGGTGTTGAAGCCATAGGAACCCTGGGGGCAAGTGACCATGCAATATTGGAATTCAACATTATGCAAACACAAGTAGTAGAACAAAGTCAAACTAGAGTCTTGGACTTTAAGAAAGCTAATTTCAATAAACTTAGAGAAAGCTTGGGAAAAATTCCACGGATGAGAATCCTCAATGGGAAAACAACTCAAGAAGCTTGGGAATTTTTGAAAAATGAGATTACAAAAGCCCAGTCTAGCTCAATACCAATGAAGAAGAAAAATAACAGCTCCCAAAAGAAACCAGCATGGCTGCATAAAGAACTATCTGACAAACTGAAAGACAAAAAAGGTAAGTATAAAAAGTGAAAGGATGGTGACATAACTAAGGCAGAATATCAGCAAATAGCCCGAGCCTGTAGGGATGAAGTGGGGAAAGCTAAGGCTCACAAAGAAAGGCTTGCCACAAAAGTAAAAATTAACAAAAAAAGCTTCTTCCAACATGTTGAAAACAAGAAAAAAGTTAAGGAAAAAATTGGTCCATTGCTAGGAGAAAGTGGCAAGAAGGTGACAAGCAACAGGGAGAAAGCAGAACTATTTAACTCATGTTTTGCATCTGTCTTTACACAAAGGGATAAAACAGTCCAACCTATCAAAAGCAGCACCACAAAAATCAGATTAGGAACACAAATTGAAATAGGGAAGAATATGGTAAGTGAGCACCTGTCTACCCTAGATGAGTTCAAATCACCAGGACCGGACGGATTACACCCCAGGGTTCTGAAGGAACTGGCAGACTAGATCTCACAACCACTGAATTATATCTTTCAGAGATCCTGGAACACCGGGGAACTACCAGAGGACTGGAAAAGAGCTGATGTGGTTCCCATCTTTAAAAAGGGAAAAAATTAGATCCAGGAAACTACAGACCTATCAGCCTGACCTCAATACCAGGAAAGATTCTGTAAAAAATAATCAAGCAACGAATTTGCGAACACCTAGAAGCAAACAAAGTAATAGCCAAAAGCCAATATGGATTTGTCAAAAACAGATCATGCCAGACTAATCTTATTGCATTCTTTGATAATGTGACAAAATTAGTGGACCAGAGGAATGCCCTCAATATAGTTTACTTGGACTTCAGTAAGGCTTTTGATAAGGTAGACCATAACCTACTACTAGATAAAGTAGAAGAATGTGGGTTAGACAGTATCACCACCAGGTGGATTCGTAACTGGCTGACCAACCGTACTCAACGTGTAGTCCTCAATGGAACTGCATCTACATGGAGGGAAGTATGCAGTGGAGTACCCCAAGGCTCTGTTTTAGGCCCAGTACTCTTCAACATCTTCATCAATGATTTGGATGAGGGAATAAATAGGGAACTCATCAAATTTGCAGATGACACCAAGCTGGCAGGAATAGCCAACACTCCAGAAGATAGGCTTAAGATACACAAGGATCTTGACAAACTTGAACATTGGGCACTATCTAATAAAATGAAATTCAATGTTGAAAAGAGTAAGATTCTACATTTAGGCAACAAAAACGGAATGCACAGGTACAGTATAGATGATACCTTGCTCAGTAGTAGTAACTGTGAAAGGGATCTTAGAGTCCTAGTGGACAACCATTTAAATATGAGCCAGCAGTGTGCAGCAGCTGCCAAAAAAGCCAACACAGTTCTAGGCTGCATAAATAGAGGGATAGAATCAAGATCACGTGAAGTGTTAATGCCACTTTATAATGCCTTGGTAAGGCCACACTTGGAATATTGCATTCAGTTCTGGTCACCACAATGTAAAAAAGATGTGGAGACTCTAGAAAGAGTGCAGAGAAGAGCAACAAAGATGATTAGGGGACTGGAGACTAAAACATATGAAGAATGGTTGCAGGAACTGGGTATGTTCAGCTTAAGAGAAAGAAGGACCAGGGGAGACATGATAGCAGTGTTCCAATATCTCAGGGGTTGACACAAAGAAGAGGGAGTCAAACTATTCTCCAAGGCACCTGAGGGTAGAACAAGAAGCAATGGGTGGAAACTAATCAAGGAGAGAAGCAACTTAGAACTGAGCAGAAATTTCCTGACAGTTAAAACAATTAATCAGTGGAACAGCTTGCCTCCAGACGTTCTGAATGCCCCAACACTGGAAGTCTTTAAGAAGATGTTGGATAGCCATCTGTCTGAAACAGTATAGGGTTTCCTGCCTAGGCAGGGGGTTGGACTAGAAGACCTCCAAGGTCCCTTCCAACTCTACTATTGTATTGTATTGTATTGTATTGTATTGTATTGTGTTGTGTTGCGTTGCGTTGCATTGCATTGCATTGTATTGTAAATAGAGAATTCGGGATGGATTCTTGTGGCATAGTTGTCATGCTATCTAGCCCTGATATAATTAGCTTGCTAATCACCATGTCATAGGGTAGTTTGCTTAAGTCAAGAGTTGAATATGTAGCATTTCCAATAGCAATTTAAAAAGTTATACAATTAAAAAACAAAATAAGATTAGTGTAAGCAATTTCTGCCTCTAACTGACGAACTTCTGGTAATTATCATTATGTTTCTAAAGTGTTTACTGGCCAATCACTTTATAATCTACTCTGGAATATCTGATATAAATGTTATACTGACTGCTTTGTAGTTTCCTGGATTTTTTTCCTCTAAGTTTCTTCTCTACGTTTTGAAGACCGAATCAGTGTTTTTTCCCTTCCAGTTAACAGGTCCATCATCAATTCTCCAAACACAGGATTTGGCCAAATCATCAGATGATTTTTTTCAATGTCCTAGACTGCAATTCATCTCATTCTAATTTTCAATCCTGTGAAAGACACCAGTTTTTTCTTGGAGGTGAATCATATTGTCTTTTATTTGTTATCTCCTAGCACAGTGATGGCTAACCTTTTCCGGACTGTGTTCAAAGCACACCCCAAATGCAATGCAAACGCCTTTTGCGCATGTAACCCCACCCACCCCATATGCACACGGGGGGCCCGCCCCGCACGCATGCGCGACAGACACCCGAAGACTAGCTGGGAAGCGCGCGCATGCGCAGCAAAGCTAAACTGGGGTGACGGTTTGTGTGCCATCAGAGAGGGTGCTCACCTCTGGCACGCATGCTATAGGTTCGCCATCATGGTCCTGGTATGTTCTTCCTTATTTAATGATATTAAGTTATTAATTTAAGAATTAATAGAACTAGAATTAGGAGAAAAGGGTAAGTAATCACAGTTCCACCAGCCTATTGCTGTTGGATATCAGTAAGAGTTGGTAACCAGAAGGGAAAAAAAACTCTGATTCTGTCTTCAAAATGTAGAGAAGAAAATCCCATGGACTTCTAGTGCTTTTTTGCAGATCTGACAACTGAAATGGTTTCTAACAGGGTTTGTTTAAAGCCAGAAGAAAGAGGCAGAAATTTACTGTGATTTCCACGTTTATACAATATATTCAAAGATAGAGGAAATAATTGGATTTGACCAAAGTATGAAGATAAAGAACAGTTTGTGATAATCACTCTGACCTCAAGTTTCAACTGTGGAAAGAATCCTTTCTTTCCAGGATTGGTCTTGTTCATTAGAGCCCCCCCCCCAAAAAAAAACCTGATGCAATTAAGAAATGGGTGAAGAAATCTGAATAATTCCTTAGGACTACAAGCTCTTGTATAATATATTATGGTACATGTTGGTTTTACTGGGCTTATATCATTTTACCTTTATTTTAGCTTCACTAAACATTTTTAGCAATCAACTACATTGCTTAGCAACCAATCGGTCCCAATTGTGAACATGAATTAGTATCTATAAAATAATTTTCGCTGCCAGTTGATAAACTAAAGGAAAATCTTAGGAATTCACATCCCTAAAGCACATACTTAAACACCATGTATACCTTGTTTTTCACACTTTTGGTTTGATTACAGTAATAAAAAAAATAAAGATTTTCCTTTCCAGATGCATCCAGCTGTAGGGCGCAGTGCTTATCTCTGTTTCTGGTCCAAAAACATTTCTGTGGTCATGTGGCTAGCATGGCTATAGAGACACATGGAATGGTGTTATCTTCCCATCAAAGTGGTACCTATTAATCTACTTGCATTTGCATACTTTCAAATGCTAGGTGGGCAGGAGCTGAGGCAGGAGCAGGAACTCATCCCTTTTTGCGGCACTCAGGTCTCGAACCCGGACTGTCAGCTTTCCAACTGACAAGTTCTTTAAATACTGAGACATCGTGGCCCCACCCCCACTACAGTAATAGGAACCTATTAAAATCATGGTATACAGCTTATTTGAACTAATAACAGCTGTCTGCAGCTTGTACAGACCCCACATGTTCATGCTAAGGAAATCTTACATGTACTGAAATTGATACTTTATATCCAGCACTCTGTACCATCTTAAGACTATAGTATAGTTTTCAGTATTGTAAAGTAAGATAATATTAAGTCTTAATTTAAAATAATTAACTGAAGGTAGAGTACCATTTTAGACCAATTGTGTTGAAGGTAATTATAACCAAATGATAAGACTCATAAATTGAGCTGTCAAATTTGCTATGGAAGCCTGAATGAGTATTACTAACATTTTTTTCCCAAAATAAACTATATATTTTTTGCAACAGTTGTTAATGCTTTTTTATTTGGCAAAAACATCTTGCCTTTCCTCTTTAGTTAAGAAGGCAAATTACCAGACACCCTAAAGAATGCAACAGTCTAGCCAAATATAGAGGAACTGATTTCCACTGCCAGTAGCTTTGCCAAGTATTGCAGTTTGCAGGGATTTCCCTCCCACCCCCTTTCTTCTTGGCAAAGCACTTGCAAAAAATATGACATTCCAAAACTCTAGTAATTTTGCATGCAATATCCTGGACTTTTTTCATTCGGGATTTGGATTAAAGATTGCTATAAAATATATATTTACTATTAGTCCTGTAGATTCATTAAAATCTTGGGTAAGATCAGTGGGCATACAGTGTTTTATATTCATTCATTTCTTCTTCAGGCAACACAAAACTTAGCATTTCATACTTCACAAGAAAGGGATGTACCAAAACTGGAATATAGTTTTAGGGAAATTAAATAGGCAGTTGATAGCTCAGATGTTGCCAGTATTCACTAAGACACTACTGTGAAATCTCTTCTACCTAACCTATTTTATTTGGCATGCTGCAAAACAACGTGCTAACTTTTAACATATTCATTTGCAGAAGGGTAGCATCTGTAATACTAATGTTGTGTTTTACAACTGGCTATGGCCACGATGGCAATTATTCTGTAAATAAGCAGGTAATAATAATTGTATGAATGTGTCCATTATAGCTTTCAACATTCCAAATGTAAGTCAAACTCAAAAATATTGCCAATCTTTGCTCTACGTTATCAAATTTGTAACGCCTCACATAGAAAAATAGAATATAAAGTCTAAGGTAGAATACAAACTTCCTTTTCTAGAAATCTAATTTGCATTAAGTCTTTATATAAGTAGTCCTCAGGTTACGAAAGCAATTGGGACTGGGATTGCCATTGCTAAACAATGTAATTGTAAAGTATGACATCATGTGATTATTTCACTTAGCAACAGCAATCCTGGCTTCTATCTTATCCCTAAGACATGCAGGAAGTGGTGGAAGTCCAAGGTAAGGAGTATGGAGGTACAGCGGGGAGGGGGAGGGGGGCTGGGAGGCTGAGCATGGACAAGGGAAATGTATGCATGGGACCGATTTACAAATTTACCTGCTGGCTTCCCTATTGACTTTGGAAAACCAGCAATTAATCCCACAAATGGTAATCATTGTTTCCTACAACAATATTATGAGCTTGGCACCTATGTGCCTGAGTTGCAATCATGTGACCACGGTGGTGTTGCAATGGCTGGAACTTCAGGGACTGGTCATACATCCAGTTTTTCAGTGATGCCATAACTTTTAACAGTCAGTAGAGGATTGTTCGTTAATATTATAAAAACAATTGAGTCAGCTCCTTATTCTCATTCCATAAAAATTGATAAATCTATTGTTTAACCTAACCCCACTACAAAGTGCTAATCAATTACATATACTGTTGGAGTGTACATGATCCATTGGATCAACTATAGTAGCTAACTATATTTTGGCCTAGCATGGTATGGGAAGCAGCTGCTGTGCTTACTTTTAGTTTTTGATTTACCAAGTCACGATGAGATTAGATGCAATCATGTTTAGATTTGCCACAGATAAATGTGTTATGAAAACAAAGTATTTATGAATAACACAATCTGCTCTCAAACAACATGCAACTATGAATGGCCTAAAATTCATTTTTACCTGGTGGATTCTTGGCAGGATCGTTGTGGCTTGGACTTCCTGATTGTCCAGAATCTACCAAACAAAAAATATGAAGAAATATGTATTATTTGTTTTAGCATGTCACAAAGCTTACAGTGTTTTGAATGAATCAGTTTGTATAATGTAGTTTTGAATAATTAATTGTTATCATTGAAGAATGAGGGGCAAGAATAGTTTGGTACCCCTTATGAAAGTTTTGCTTAATCGTTATGCATACCTGGCCTATATTTCCTAAACTATACAATTGGAAACAATGTGCTGCAACTGAAGAATGGAAAAAGTATCATTCCCAAAATGCTGAGGTTTAAAAATGGTTAAATAAACACAAGCTATATGAGGCACACATTTAGAAACCCCCATAAGGCTCAAGAGCTGTAAACATTGCTTAAATAAATAAATAACACTTTAAAGGAACAATCTTTTCAAGATCCGCAGGAAACATTTACAATAATGTCCAAACCTCTCCCACTAAAATGTTATCTGTCCATAAATAGATTTATTGAGCTTAGCCCCAAGTCAGCATCATTGGATACAGATATAATATGAATGTATGTTATAATGGAATCATAAAAAGGGTCTGAAATAATATAGTTAAATAAATTTGATAGAAAGTTAACTTAGTATTAATAAAATTTAGATGAAATTTAATGCTTCAAAGGCATAAACTGTTAAGCTTTTACTATAGCAAGATACTATGGGAAAGCTGTGTGAGGGCCTCACAAAGAGTTTAGCAGTTGCTTCAGCTGGGAGTGTTTTATCAGCAGTTCTCTCTCTCTCTCTCTCTCTCTCTCTCTCTCTCTCTCTCTCTCTCTCTCTCTCTCTCTCTCTCTCTCTCTCTCTCTCTCTCTCTCTCTCTCTCTCTCTCTCTCTCTCTCTCTCTCTCTCTCTCTCTCTCTCTCTCTCTCTCTCTCTCTCTCTCTCTCTCTCTTCTCTCTCTCTCTCTCTCTCTCTCTCTCTCTCTCTCTCTCTCTCTGTGTGTGTGTCTGTGTCTGTGTGTGTATGTCTGTGTAGCAAGGATAGCACCCAGCAGAGTACAGGGTGACCAAACGGGCCGGATTTTGAGGTGGTAGGTATGCAGAGAAAGCTGAAGCACACACTATGGTCGTAAATGTGGGCTGACTACTAAGTGCCCAAAATTTGATGGTGTGATTGTGGGGGCACTGAAGCAGCCATAATTTCAAGGAGCAGTTGTAATCACCATTTTTGCAGCATTATTATTAGCTGAACCAATGGTCATTAACCACAGATATCTATAATGCTATCTATATCAGCAACATGATTTTTAAGAATATCAAGTATTTTAGATTTGATAGTTAATTTAAGCATAAATTATGGTTTCTATAGTTTTCGATTCCATCTATTCTGTCTAACACAATCTCTCTCTAGGTATGTATGTATGTATGTATGTATGTATGTATGTATGTATGTATGTATGTATGTATGTATGTATGTAAACGCAAAAACACTCATGCAGGAATCACGAAATCTCCAGAACCGTAAAGCCTATAAACTTGGAATTTGGCACATTTGTTCCTCTTGGCTTCTAGGTGCTAGGTAACAAAGGATTTTTTCAGAATGACCATCAACACATTAGTATTTGGTATATTATTATTAACATGATCTGATGCTAAGGAGTTAGACACTCTACCCCCCTCCCAACCTGAAAACTTGAACATGGGCGTGGCCAGTGTGTGACTCATTCGGCCTGCTGGCTGGGAGCTTGGAAAAGAGCTGAGAGAGAGAAGGTGATAAGATAGGAGGGGCTTCTGTGGGGCAAACCTGAGGGAGTGAAAGTGATAAGATAGGTGGGGCTTCTGTGGGGCAACCCTGAGGGAAAGAGGGGGATAGGATAGGTGGGGCTTCTGTGGGGCAAGCCTGAGAGAGACAAGGGGATAGGATAGGGGAGGATTGAAGGAGAGAAAGTGATAATATAGGTGGGACTTCTGTGGGGCAACCTGGGGGAGAGAGGGGGATAGGAGAGGTATGGTTTCTGTAGGGCCAGCTTGAGGGAGAGAAGGTGATAAGATAGGTGGGGCTTCTGTGGGGCAAATCTGAGGGAGAGAAGGTGATATAATAGATGGGGCTTCTGTGGGCAAGCCTGAGAGAGAGAAGGGAATAGGATAGGGGAGGATTTTGTGGGGCAAGCCTGAGGGAGAGAAGGGGATAGGATAGGGGAGGATTATGTGGGGCAAGCCTGAGGGAGAGAAAGGAATAGGATAGGGGAGGTTTCTGTGGGGCAAACCTGAGAGAGAGAAGTGGATAGGATAGGGGAGGATTTTGTGGGTCAAGCCTCAAGGAGAGAAGGGGATAGGAAAGGTCAATGGTAACTACTCATTAATTTTCAAGCTGTAAGTGTTGATTTATCAAGCCGATCACATAGTTTCGTAGCAGAGCACAAGTATTCACCTAGTATACAGATATATCATAACCTTTAATTTATGCAATGGCAAGTTGAACCCAAATTTTTGAATCTTAATACCTATTATATGCAACATTTAAAGTATATCTGGTTTTAGCATACTTTATATTAAATCAGCAAATATGTACAAATTAATTAAGTTATATCTATATCAGGATGTAAATCCATTTTTGCCTTCTTGTTATGAAGACTGATATTAGAGAGAAAATTCAGCCTCTATCACTTGTAGTTTGACCAGAGTTATGAGACAGGAAATTTCAATTCTGGAGACTATCTGCATTTATCACAGATATTGAATCTAATGGAAGATAACAGACAAAAATCATGGCAAGTAGACTCACTAAAAAGTGATCACAACTAATTTTTTACTACTTTTATCAAAACACAGAATCAACTCTCGTGATTTGGGCCACTAGAAAGAGAAAATAATTTTCCAGACATCCTCTTTCCTGTCCTTTCTTCATCAGTGGAATACATAGGACAGCAAGAAGAGGAAGGTGTTTCCATCTCTTCTATTTCTTCAAGAACCATCTCATCTTCAGTTGGCCAATCTCTATCACTAGGGCAGCGGTTCTCAAATAGTGGGGCGCGCCCCCCTGGGGGGGCGCGAGGCTCCGTAAAGGGGGGCGCGAAGGCTCCCTTTCCATCTGGGTGCAACGGCGGCGGCGTGGGCGAGGCATAATATATCCCGCCTGGAAGTGGCAGCACTTCGGACTGTGGATTTTCATTGGAGCCGCAGGCTGGAGCTGTGCAAGAAGCCTGCTCGGGCGGGGGTGGGAGGGAGGGAAGCATGGCTGTCCCAGGCTTCCCTCCCTTCCCCCCCCCCCAGCCCAAGCAGACTTTTTGCACAGCTCCAGCCCGCGGCTCTGATGAGTCTCTGAGCAGTCCCCAGCGCTGCCACTTCAAGCCGGGATATATTCTGCCATGCCCTCGGCGGCGTCTTTATGCAGGTAGCTCGCCTCCCCGCCAGCAGCTCCACCGCCAGGATTCCGTCTGGAAGCGGAAGCGTCTGGAAGCGGAAGCGCAACAGCCGCTGTTGGGGAAGGGACAAAGGGGCGGCGGTCGCCCGATCTTGCCACCGCCACCCCTTCGCCCCTGGTAACGGCGACTGTTGTGCTGCTGCTTCCAGCTGGGATGCTGGAGGAGCTGCTGGCAGGGAGGGAGGGAAGAAAGGGAGGAGGGAGTAAGGATAGACAAGCAAGAGGGAAAGAGGAAAGAAGGCAAGCAGGCAGGAAGGAGGCAGAAGGAAGGAGGGAAGAATGGAACTGGAAGGGAGGCAGGGAAGGAGGGAGGGAGAAAGGAAGGATAGGAGGATAGGGAAAGAGGAAAGAAGGCAGGCAGGCAGGGGGAAAGAGGAAGGAGGGAACTGGAAGGGAGGCAGGAAGGAAGGGAAGGAGGAAGGGAGGGTGGAAGGAAGGATAGACAAGCAAGAGGGAAAGAGGAAAGAAGGCAAGCAGGCAGGAAGGAGGCAGAAGGAAGGAGGGAAGAATGGAACTGGAAGGGAGGCAGGGAAGGAGGGAGGGAGAAAGGAAGGATAGGAGGATAGGGAAAGAGGAAAGAAGGCAGGCAGGCAGGGGGAAAGAGGAAGGAGGGAACTGGAAGGGAGGCAGGAAGGAAGGGAAGGAGGAAGGGAGGTTGGAAGGAAGGATAGACAAGTAAGAGGGAAAGAGGAAAGAAAGCATGTGACTACGGTGGGAGACGAGGAAAGACCGGTGTGCTATGTTATGCAGAGGTGTACTTATAACAATTTTATAGACAAATTATACTATTTACAGTCGCGCGGGGGGGGGCGCGAAATGTTTTCTTCTTCCTAGGGGGGGCATGACAGAAAATAATTGAGAAGCACTGCACTAGGGTGATATTCATACACTTATCTCCCTTGGGATTTCCAATCAAGTAATACTGAGCCGGATTGTGCAGCCAGTCATGCCACCTGGATGTAGAAAGCTATTGCAATTAGATCCGTCAAAGCATTCATAACGAACAAATGTCATCTCTATCTCTCGTTTGACAATTTCTGAATAGCTTCGCAATGAATCAAATATTCCAGTCTGCCCACTGGCATAAAAAGTCCAAGACATATTTGCCTTCTCCCCCATCAAATGGAAAGGAGACAGAGGAGTTGTATATAAAAAGAGAAGGAGGAGGACGCAATGTTCTATTCTCCAAGAAGAAATGGTCTCATAAGATTAGATACATTTTCAGTGTGATTGAAATCTACAAGCGAAAGGTCATGGGACTAAACTGTAAAATTACAGAAAATGGTTCAATAAACTTGACGTCCTTCTTATATGATCCCGCAGAAGGGAGATATTTGATAGAGAGCCAGATCTCCAGTAAATAGTGGGGGAGATTTCTTGACAAAGATGCTTAGCAGAATTGCTTGCAGAAGGAAACATCATGATCCAGTTAAAATGTAAGGAAGTGCTAACAGGATTGAAGCTCCCGAGAAGATGAAAGGAATAGGGAAGTAAACGGGAAACCTTCAGAACCAGCAGTTAGGAACTGCTATAATTTTTTTCCAACTTTCTAATGTAAGTGGCAAGTATATTTAATTAATTAATTAATTAATTAGCTTATTTGTTTGCTGTCCATCTCACTGTGAGGCAACTCTGAATGGTTTACAACATTAAAGGAAATAAAACCAGAAAAATACATACATAAAACCATAAAAATAGAGATTGTGACTAATAGAGGGAAGGGAGAGAACAGAATGTACGGCGGGGGGGGGGGGAGGTAGTTGATATAAAACAGGATGCAAGAATAAGAAAAAAAAAAAAGAGACCGTGTGTATACTGAATAACAGACACCACCCAAGCCTTTGAAGCAGCAGAAAATGGATGAATATAAACAAACTTTACAACTTTAGCAAGTAACTCTGACCCTACTTACTCTTCAGATCGACAGGATCTAACTCTTTGTAATGGGATCTACAGACAGAAATGGAGAATCAACAGCTTTTTCCCATTCTGGTAGAGAGATACTACCTACTCCCAGACTACTTGCTCTTTGTTCAGCAACTGCATTGCTTACATGGGTTGTATATGAACTTAAAAAGGAAGAATCTAGCAGACTTCAAAACTAGGCAAGGCCAGTTCACAACACAAATGGTTATCTTGATTTTCCAAATTTTATCTTTGGTGAAAAATAAATAGTAACAAAGTAACTACTTTATAAAAGTACACTGAGGATCACCAAATAGAACAGAAGAAGCTGTTAAGACTCCTTCTGCTCACACCAACAAGCAAGGGACAGCTAATAGAGTATTTACTCCTAAATCTATTAGAAAAAAAGAACTGTGGAGGACTTAACCCTCAAGCAGGAAAAAGGCAAAGATGAGATAAGTACAATTATTACTTGCAGACCAATCAGATTATTCCACATATTCCAACTATGGAGTGAATAGAAGGCAATGAGATTTCAAAGGGCAATTATTCTGTCCTTGAGGTAAGCTGTTCCACTGTGGAAACTCTTGATAAATTTACTACACACAGAATGACTTCCATCATTTTGCTTTTCAAGATGAAGCTCTTCCTGAGCATCTTCTCAATATTCCCAGTACATGTCTTCGGTTTAGAGAAATCTAGCTTGGTTTTGGAACAGTTTTCTCGAAACTGTATCACCACTTTCAAAATCTAAGGGTAAGGTAAAAATTTGAATCTAGGTAACCTCAGGACTGTTTCACCAGCAATGTCTTAAGAAAAGCTTCAACCAACAAACTCAAGTTAGCTAGAGAATGTGCTGAGGTTGTAGGCCATAGTTCTTTGCTTACAATCATTAATTGTACAACAGTTCAAAAGTGACTTATGATCCATCCTTGAAATTAAAATTTTTACAACATTCCAATGTTCGCATGATTGCAATTCAGGTGCTTGTCCATCGGCTCACATTTACGACTGTTGCAGCATTTTGCAGGCATGTGATCACAATT
Organism: Natrix helvetica; assembly: GCF_964273705.1. Lineage (NCBI taxonomy): Eukaryota > Metazoa > Chordata > Lepidosauria > Squamata > Natricidae > Natrix > Natrix helvetica. The sequence goes on from NC_138552.1 coordinate 81,144,173, forward strand.
TGCAACCTTCCTATCCAACTTCATATAAGCAAAGTCAATTGAGGAAGCCGAAGTTGTTGAACGACTGTGTGATTCTCATAATCACTGTGTGATTTGCTTAACAACCATGGTAAAAATGCTCATAAAATTAGGTCTTGCTACATGATGACTTGCTTAATGACAGCATCCCTTAGTGACTTAAATTCTGGTCTCAATTATGATCGTAAGTCAAGGACACAATGCATTGCCAGATTCAGAATAAACAGACTCCATACAGAAATTGGATGAATTAAGAGACACATTCTACAGTGAAACCATTAAGTAATCTAGTCCAACCATACACTCAGGACAGGGTCAGTAAACTCAATCAGCAACCATTCAAGAGACAGAGACCTGGGTTTTGATCTCATCCTCTTCTTGGAATTGCCTCTTCTGTTCCAAAATATATCCCAAATATACCATACTAATTTCTCCAACAGTTGATACCAAACAGTATGTATCAAACTTATGTTCTCACCATTCTTGAGGATCTACTTCTTACATGGCCACTAATGGGTGCTCATATTGATAGATGTATACATCTAAATCCTAATAATTATTTTATGGGATATTGCAGGATGGAATGTTAAATCCAAAGATTCCATTTTCATAAATTATTGTTGCTGAACTTGATATATTCTGACTTCAATAAACATGGCAAGCTAAAAGCTTGTTGTTAAGTGGGTAAAAGTCTTTATCACAGCAGCTCTTGGAGGAGAACGAGGTAATTTGTGGTGGCTTTTATTACCCTGAAATATTACGCATAATTTAAAATCATGGACCCAATTTCTTACTTCCCTGTTTACTTATATATAAAAAAAAAAAAAACCCTGCACAAACTCCAGATGACTAGCTTTCATATTATCCATTTATAAAATGACACCAGAACAACTGCGGCCCTGAACAACTAGTATTGCAGCCCCATAAGATTGTAAAAATAAAAAAAATAAAAAAGTCATAAAGTAAATTTGTTATTTATATTCATTAACTGCATTATATACTTTATATGCAGCCCAAGAAAATTCCTCTTCACTCAATACAACCTAAGCAAGCCAAAGGTTTGGATACCCATATTCTAAATTAGCTAATAAGTTTCAGGACTGGACATTCTATTGGTTGGCAGGGCCTTATACTTCAATACCTGGCCCAAAACTACACATTTAAAATAAGCTCAATATTATACTGCATTTTTTGATTTTAGGTCCATATCCAGTCTAGTTCCAAGTCTAGCCCGTAGAGCACTAAGCATATGAACATTGCCATTAATAGAAGATTACTGTTGTGTATGCATACCCTTTATAAGAATTCTAGAATCGAGTTTCGATGCAGTATGCAAGGCCGCCACACAAATGATATTCCAACTTACATGAGGGAGAGATATATTTTATCTTCCCTGCTGTCTAATCTGCACAAAATTTCACTCATGACTAGAATGATCAATTAGAAACTCATCCCCCTCAAAACTAGCAAACACAGATATTGCAACTTTGTTGCATGCAGATGTCACATAAGTCCTCTCACAAAAGTTTATTGAACTTAAATGAGCGCTTAATGCTCTAGCCAATTATTGCTCTGAGGAATTACTGAAAGCAACTAGTAAAACTGAGAAATTGATCTTTGCAAAGACGCCTAAATGACATGTCTGGAGGAAATATGGCCGGGCATGGTTTTCCATAGCTTCCCCATATGCAGTACATACCAAAATGATGTTATACAAAATGCTAAAAAAACAGTGGCCATATTTCATTCTTTTCAGAGGAGCACAGCATATCCTAGCTATATTCATCTAAGGCTTATGCATAACTACTTTCCAATGTAGTTGGAAAGTTAGGACCTTACACTTCCTTTCCTTCTCTTAAAGGATCCAATTTAAATTCCCAAGGGATAGTCCAGATAGCCTTTTGTGTTCTAATTGTAGCATTAAGGACTACCTAAAGTCAAAATGGGTTCATGGACCGGTGTCATAGTATAGTGCAGTGATGGCTAACTTTTTTGTTGTCGCGGGTGCAATAGCGTGCACCCACACCCATAATGCAATGCATATGTAACCCCTACCGTGTGACCCTTGTGACACCCCCCGCACCTCATTTTGGGTCTAGTAGGCCTCCTTGCAGCCTCATGGGAGCAAAAACAGGCTGCGGGGAAACCGACCGCAATTTCACCCCGTGCCCCGTTTTGGACCCAGTAGGCCTCCTCTGCAGCCTCCTGGGACCAAAAATGTGCCACAGGAGGGCGGTGCACCCCCCTGTTCCCCCCGCACATGCATGCGATCATTCTGCACGACCTGAAAATCAGCTTGCCGGCGGGAGGCGCACGTGCATGTGTGGTAGAGCTGAGATGGGTGACGGCTCACTTGCCCGCAGAGAGCGCTGTACGTGCCACCTGTGGTATAGGTTCGCCATCACAGGCATAGTGGATGAAGTTATTATTTGTCACAGTTGCCCTTTGTCCTAAACCATATTGATAATAATCTTACAAAAACCCAACATCTCAGCTTTTCCAGGTGTTCCTAATCATAGATTATGAGTGTACACTCAGAACATTTAAACAACTTATCAAAGACCTGAGAGCCAAACAGAATCTGCCCACATAAGAATAGTTTTCTTTGCAGTTTATTCCCTTTCATAAACCAGTGAGATATTTACACCATATAACTGTTTCCAAATTCGAAAAAGCACTACTTTTACCACACCTCAATGTTTTTCCCATAGCAGTTTTGAATATTAATTGTGAAATGGATTATAGCAGCAATTTGCCTTTTTTATGTAGTTACCAAGATTTAAATTGTTTACTAAACCAATATTATGAGAAGAAGCAGCTGTGCCGTAACCCAAATGAAACCAAAGTATGCACCTTCCATCTAAGCAATCATACCGGGGGTGGGGGGGTGGGAAGAGTTAAACGTAGAGGATAAAAAACACAACTACCGTCCAAAATATGTCGACATAACCTTGACTGATCCCTTACATTTGGAAAACACCTTAAAGTAATTGGACAAAAATTGAAAACCAGGAACAACTTGATTAGGAAAATCGCAGGGACAGACTGGGAAACACAAGCCAAAACATTGCTTATAGTGGCACAATCTTTAGTACATTCTGTTGCCAAATACTACACATCTGTATGGGGAAGAAGTTGTAAAACCAACGAAATGGGTGTTCACCTTAATGACATAATGAGAATAATATCTGGAACCCTTAAATCCACACCTCTCTCATGGCTCCTTTTTCTTTCTAATATTACCCCTCCTGATCTCAGGTGACTACAACAGACAGTCCAAGAGTGGAATACAATAAACATGCCTTCGACTCCTAGAGATCTTCCATTACATAAAATATTAGACTCTCTACATCTCACCAGACTTCAGTCTAGGAAACCAATTTGGAATAACGTACCACAGTCTTACAATTTAGATAAGTGATCCATATTAAGATGGGTGACTTTTAATAACCACAACCAGATCACACAGATCCAACAAAACCACTTCCAAGAATGCAGCTGCCCCCCAAAATATGGAGCTGCCTGAATAGAATTAGGCCATGCCAGAACAAAGGCAAAGCTCTTTAAGCGGGGAATGGCTGAGAGCCTAAAATGCAAATGTAGTGCTCTATAAAACATACAGTTCAAGAATGTCCCCTCAGAAAATTTCAAGGCACCTGGGTTGATCTCATCTCAGCCACACCAGAAGCAATTAGATGGTTAGCGTTCTTAGATACTAAATTATAACATTTGTACCATTGCAATTCTATGGCTCCATATTATGTTAATTTTATTATGGTTTTATCTTAATTTAATATATTATTTCCTATATTGTATTGTCCACATATTTTACATACAACGCAAATATTATAATGCTTCATTTAAATTAAATTTGTATATCAATGATTGCATGACCTCTGTACACTAAATAAATTAAATCAATAAATTAATTTTATTTAATTTTAATTAAGTAAACAATAGTGGCAATTAAAACATTATGTAATCAATTCATTTCTAATCTTGTTCACATTACGACTCGGTCTTTGCTTAACGTTTTAACTGCCATGTTAAACCAGAAATGCAGTAGGATTTGATTCTGTTTTCATACACAAAAAGCTCAATATAATAGATAACCCAACAAAACAAGCTTTTCAGTTTTGGCCATTTTCTCAGCTGTTTTAATGGGATGCATTTCTGCTAAGAATAATTTTGATCTGTAAAATAAGTTGTAAGTCTTTCAAGATGTGAAATAAATTCCCTTTCCGTTTTGATCAGTCTTCTCCTACTCCCCTCCAAAATGTAGATGGCCGCTACCTTTAACAGATTAACAGAGTTGGAAAGGACCAATAAACTGTATTACTATGCATTAGGAATCTAATGTTCCATTGGTGTGTCACTTCCTTATGTGTTACAGTGGGCTATTTTTTTTTTTTAATAATCTCCCCACCATTGCACTGCAAATCTGGAGATTTTAGTTCCCTCTTTTATTCTTTTCTGCACACCCACAATTTAAGAATGCGGTAGAACAAATACAGTGAAGTATGCATTAATCTCATGTACTTGATATATTTCTTTCTTTCTTTTTTTGGTGAAAAGAAAATGGTACTTTAAAAAAAAAGAATCCTTGCTATTTCCTCCAAACATGGCAACCTATAATTAATCTTACCTGTGATTACTTCCAAGCAAGACAACTTCCAATTGTGAATATCAGACTTAGACAACATGAAAAAGTGTAAAACTAAACCTTCCAAACTCATTTTGTGACTTCTGGCAGCTGGGGAAACTAGATAGAGTTCAAAGTATATTCATATAGCTATATCGTTACATAATTTCTAATGATCCTATAGGAATTAAATTGCAGCATCGCTCTAAGGAACACAGGAAAGGATAAAAACAGAACATTCTTTATTACAAGTGTTCTCCACTTTATTTATTTACTTTACACAGTGGCCTTTCTTAACCTTAGCCACATTGTGACCTGTAGTTCATTTCCCAGAATTCCTGAGCCAGAATGGGGGCTGAAGAATTTTGAGAGTTGAAGTCCACTATCTTTACTGGATATAGTATACATTTATAAGAATATGTTCATTGATATATTTAATATCTTAATTGGATATCTTTTTAAAATCTTTAATATCTTAATTAGAATAGTAAAACAAGTCAGGTGAAATTATTACTGCTTATTTGTCCTTTTCAAACCATATTGAAAAGTTAATCCTGCTGATGTAGTAAGTAACTAAAATAAGAAAGCATGTCAATCAGCAAACTAGCAGAAAGTTCTCCACAGTAAGTTACAGACAGTAGTAGAACACTAGCACAATTGTGTGTTTCAAGCATTATTTCCTAGCATTGTAAATTATGTAACAGAGGTAAGATAAATATTACGAGCAATAAGCTCAAAAGGAGTCTCTTAATTTTAAAATGTTCCAAAGTTAGCCGTGCTGGAATTAATAGCTGGAATTAAATTACCATATTACATTTCCAAAAAAATGTTCCGGGTTGTAACACAAATAATATAATTAATTTGTTAAGAATTAATTGCAGTCCAGTAACAGCTATATATTTACTACAACAAGACTAACATTAAGCAATAAGGATTCTTCACACATAACCTCAAATTGCATTCTCTTATTTTTAGAATATGTCAACTTTTCCTACTACAAAGCAATGTTTTAAACTGCCAAATAGGATAGTAACTAGAATTAATTATTGATGTACTAACAACATATGTATACTTTCTAAGTTTGTTATTTCATATGAGCTGTGTTATCTGCAATTTTAGGTTACTATTGTTAAAGGCATTAAATTATAATGACAAAAACGAGGAGTGTATTTTAAAGGCAACTCCCTTTCACTAATGAAATTCTTAACTGATGATACAAGTTCTATTGGAATTATTTCATCTGTTATGATATACTCTATTTACAATTAATTTATTCGTATAGACTTAAGATTTTTTCCCAATTTGTCACTGCTTTTCTTACACCATATATGATGCACTAAGACAAAAGTGCAAACTGTTTCCATACAGTATTTCACCAATACCTGGCTCTTGATCAAGATGAAAGAGAAGCAATGGAGAACTGAAGACAATTGAGCAGACGACTGTGGTAAAAGGGAGACCTGTGAATGAACTGGCTCCCAAAATTCCACTCCAGATTAAGAAGACGACAGTACTCCTCACAATGCTCCCCATAACAAGACCATAAAATAGTGGTTTCCAGCAAGTTTCATAGCAATGGAAGAGTAGCGATTCAAAGCCTTCAAAATGACACTAAATTTTTCCATTTCCTCTCTTAATTATTTTCATTGGAAATGGCTTGTAAATTTATTTTTTGATATTAAGAACCTCCAGAAGGACAAATCCCTGGATGATTTTCCTTCAATCCTCAACAATTTCATGTAAATTTAAGAAATTAAAGAAAACCTTTTTTTTAATAAGCAGCAAAATTGAGATAAGAGTGACTTTGAAAAGTTATATAGACTAAATACCAGATTCACTGGAAGTAAGATTTTGAAATAATTATAGGAATATTTTCTGTGGAGATAGAGAATCAGACTATTTTGTGCATGGATTTAAAATTGGCAAGCTGCAAGAATGATATTGACAAAGGTATTATATAGGACTTACAAATAGAACCACCTAATATTTTCATAGCTAAAAGAGACACATACCATATTTTTCGCAGTATAAGACGCTCCGAAGTATGCTTTGGGGGAAGAAACACCTAGCTTTGGGAGAAGAAACCAAAGGGAAAAAAATCTGCCTCTGTCTCCCAGCAATTTGCCTCCTTGCAGCAAACAGCAAACAGTACAAACTATATACACTGTTACATTTCAGACTACACTTGCATAGATGCTGTTAAAATTGATGTTGCTTTCTGGAAGTATACGTTATTCTCTGCAATTTAAAAGAAGATACAATAGCACTGGGCCTCTTCAGATCAAACATTTATTTCATTTTTCCCATTTGCTGCAAGGAGGTAAATTACTGGGAGGCAGAGGCCAAAGGGTGGGGAACAGTAGGTGGGTGGGGCTACATTCAGTGTATAAGATGCACCCAAATTCTTACCCTCTTTTAGGGAGGAAAAAAGTGTGTTTTATACTCCGAAAAATACCATAAATAATAAATCAGATGCACGATGATCAGCTGTCCTTTGCCTGTGTAGCAATGCCGAAAACTGGTGTGTGAATGCACGCCAGCAAGCAGATTGTCAGGTGCATATGCACGCTAGAACTTGAAAGTTTGGCTTTTCTGGAGTGTGATCCCTTCACATGCATGGCAGTGCCGAAAACCAGCCTGTGCATGCACACTGGGCAGCTGATCATTGGGCACTCATGCACGCGAGAACCCAGAAGTTCAGCTTTTCCAAAGTGTGGCCTCAACGAGCACGTGCACACAATGTTTCTGCACGACTTTTTGGCACTCGGTACCAAAAAGGTTTGCCATCATTGTGCCATGCTTATAGAGGAGTTCCTGAGAAAAGATAAAGAATGAAGTTTTTGGGACATCACTTAAAAGAAATAAATTTAAGACCTTTAGCAGGAAAAACAAAAAAATCATAAAGTTGGCTTATTAGACCAAGGTTAAAGTATGTATGACGGGGTTTTTTTCTCCTAGCAGCTTTTCATTAATTTTTCTTGTCCGTCCTTGTCTCATCTAATGATGAGTTATTAAATATCTGTTATAGACAAAATATAAGAAGAGAAAAATATTAAACTTGTGAAGCAGCTTTTGAGACGAAGTGAAATTAATTTGTGAGACATTATTTGAAAGGATTCGATTTCAATATGCTTAATGAATTTCTTCTTCAACCTGAATGAAGAGACTTTGGAGATTTCTTTATAGAAAGGAGATAAGGAATGGGAAGATAATTTTTGTTGTATTTTATGGAACACAACAAAGATTAGTTGCTGTGCAAAGGAACAGAATATAAAATTGATTTACTTATTTAAGACTAAAATATATATTCATATATGTACACTCTTTTCCCCATCTTTTGCTCTTCCCTTTATCATTTTCATATTTTTCTTAGTTTGTATCAATTTTTAAACATCAATAGAAATTATTATTAAAAAGATAATACACCTGCAATATGAAAATATGTTTTCCTTTCAGCCTTATTTCTAATTATAGCAGTCTACAGTTAGTCACTGATTTCTGTATTAAAACAGGACTATTAATCTATATACAAGATTTTAACTCTCAGAACCAATGTAATCCAAAGAACAATATATGAACAATTTCCTGGAAAAGGATAGTTTCACTTCAAAAATTTTGCATAGATTTTTCTCAGATTCTGCCATCTCCTACAAACTCCACATTGAGTATGACCGGAGATGTAAAGTCTTCATGTCTATTGGCTTTCCCACGTTAGAACATAGCAATGATGTGCTTGCTAGTATGTTGCTTTATATGTGCTTGGGACATAATTTCTAAAATACTCAAATTATAAAACTTCTGGACAATCTAAATTGCATTCTAAACTTTTCAGGTATTTCTATGGAGAAACACACTAAATATGAATAAGATGTGATCCAGCAACTTATTTATGTAAACAATAGCCATACCGACCATAATTTTGGAAAATAAAATGTAAATATATCTTGCAGGTGGGGAAAGGGAAAAGAATCCTGACATTTGCTTCAAGGGAAAATGAATTAAGGAAATAATTTGAAAATTAAGTGCAAAAAGGCAGATGAGAGTAAACTGTATGACAGCTACCTAGCTAGAGGCAATGTTTCTCAATCCAATGGGTGTGACACACAATAGAGTTCCTTACAGACACACCCCACAGGTGGAAGAAACAAAAACACTAGACTTAAGAACCCTTGAGGAAGAAAAAAAAAACTTAATTCTTATCTTGCTTCTATCAACTATAACACAACACTCCCTTTCTTTATTCCAGGAACAAAGTTATTTTTAAAAAGCATTTATTTAATGGTAGGAAAGGAAAAAAAGTTCAACAAACATCTTAATTATAAAGTTCTATGCCATGAAATGGTGGACAAAGATTTGAAAAAATAGTTATGGGACTGTCAACTATGCACATTCTATGCTAAGCCTTCCAGCAGCCTCTCCTATTCAAGAATAGAGAGTTTCCTACTTTACATATTGGTAACAAAAGAATGTACGTTTAAAACTATGCTTTTAAGTAAGTTACTATCTGGGAGGCTTGGTGTTTCTTTTCTTGGATAAAAGCCAATTATTTTGCCTTCCATTTTTTTGAAAGAGAAGAGTGTGTTGATGGAATGCTGCTCCCATGTCAATCATTATGTAAGGTAAACAGCACCTCTAACTATAGGGCATAGGTTAATCATTTCAACACCAACAAAGCAGGTGTCTACTTGACAATTTTTCCTCATTTATAGGGTTGATGTTTTTGTAACAGCTTCTGTCATTTCATACACAAAACATTTTTATTATGTTATAGCTTGATTCAGGTCCATAGCAGTGCCATTTTGTAAAATATCAATATTCCTACCGTAGTGGTATTAGGGACTTATTTGTTAAATAACACACACATATTCTTCCAAACCTAAATCTACTTTAAAGTATTCTTTCAGACTTGGTTCTGAAATTGTTTATAGATTTAATGTCTTACTTCCTGTACAAATTAATGTTGCATGTTTACAGCTCAATTTAAGACAGCAAAAAGCTGCATTGTAGTTTCAACTTGAGAGCATGTGTACAAAATTGCAACATTCAGTCATCATCTTAAATTGAGAAATAATAATTCTTTTGAATTTCGTTTTGCTACTGTACTTTTGCTTTCTAAGACTTTTCTAATGATGCCAATAAAATATGGAAGAAGTATCAAATAGGTTGAAGGTGTAAGCATTTAGGCTTATAGAATAAGAAGCTTTAGGAAAATGAGGAGTGGCAGTACCAGTCTTATCTTGCTAACAGAACAATTGTTTGGGGGAGGGGGGAATTACAAACTTTAGATTTCATTTAGTATAAGAACGTTGATCTTTCAAACAACCGAGGCCCAACAAAGAAAGGATATCAATTAGCTTTAACAGTAAATCAGCTAGATCAAGGTCTTCAAATCCAGCTTAAGTTAAATATTTTTAATATAAGTGTTTTCTTCTCAGCTAAATAAAGTATTAAAAACTATCAAAATGTTTACTAAGCCTGGAAAAATGATTGGAGAAATTTTAAGACATACAAATTCTACTATAAAGGTGCTATGTAGCATTTTATCTATTATTTGGAATGAAAGTTTATTAAATTCAATCACAATGGCTGTACATAAAAACCTACTTTATTACATATTACATATGTCAGAAGAAATATAAAATATAAAATAAATTGAATGCAATGAAAATCAAATGAAACGAGCAAAGATGCATTCTGCAAAACTTGCTTAACCTGAAGGAGAATAGTATGATGGTATGCAGATATGCCTAAATTATTAACTCTGTTTGTAATTTACCATTTGTCTGTTCAATGTTTAATATTCTTGAGAATAAAAGCAGAATCAAAGTCAAGAGATTCCCTACCTCTTCGATCTAAATGGAATGCATTGTGAACTAATTCTAAAACTATTTATTTCTTCAAAATAGAGGAATACAATCCTGAATCACAGAATATAAGCATGGAGCGTGCAGAACATCTGGCTTGCATCTGCCTAGTGCTTTTTAAAAGGAATGTTATCCTAAATATAGAGACAGATAGCATCACATAACGCATCTACTCTAAATATAATTAAAAATATTAAAAAGCAAAGAGCCAATAATATAAATATATTCACATTTAAAATAGCATGCACAATACAGGTAGTCCTTGACCTATGACCAAAATTGAGTCCAAAATTTCTATTGCGAAGCAAGACAGCTGTTAAGTGACTTTTGCCCCATTTTAGGAACTTTCTTGCCACAGTTGTTAAGTCGATCACTACAGTTGCTAAGTGAATCTGACTTCCCCATTGACTTTGCTTGTCAGAAGGTTGTAAAACATGATCATATATTTCCAGGGCACTACAACCATCATGAATACATGCCAGTTGAAAAGTATCCGAATTTTGATCATGTAACCATGGGGGATACAAAAACATTTTCTTTTCTTAATGTAACACTGACCATTACCTGACAACAGGTATGGTGATAGGAAAATTCTTGGAATCATATCATCCCATATAGCGATACCCAAGGTAAAAGATTAGCAAGAGAAAGCATCTCAGTGCACTTTGCTTGCTTGCTTGTCTTATTTACAATGACTTGTTTATCCATTCCAAACATGGTTGAAATCAAAAGTTCTGCTTGGTGTTTCATGCACACCTTAGAATTCTGGCCCTGTGAATGACAGTTGGTCTTACCTGAACTGTTATTTTGGGAGGTTTGCAGGATTAGCCAGGATTGGGTATTATGATGTCCAATTGGCCTCGAGACAGAGTTAAAACTGAAACCACGCCTCTGTGCTCCTTGCTTCTGGTTCCCAGTTTCAATGAGTCAAGTCCACTGAAAAACACCTGAAAACAAGTCATAAGTGACACCCCCTACCCCCTGAACTCCCCAACCCCCTGGACCAATGCTAGGGCGGGAACCTGCCTAATCCTGCAAACCTCCCAAAATAACAGTTCAGGTAAGACCAACTGTCATTTTCTGGAGGAATTTGCAGGATTAACCAGGATTGGGACATACCCAAGTTAACGTCCCTCAGGGGAGGCACTATTGGTCCTGGGTTCCTTATGTGCTACCACCTGTTGTAACACCCTACACCCAAACACCATATCAGCCAATGCATAAGCGTCTAACCTGTAATGCCTGATAAAGGGAGACGGGGACGCCCACATAGCGGCCCTACAAATCTCCGCAATAGGCGCCTGTGTAGCCCAAGCCACTGAGGTAGCCACGCTCCTGGTGGAGTGTGCCATGATGCCCTGGGGAACCAGAAGGTGCTGAACCTCATAGGCCAATGTGATGGCCAATTTGATCCACATCCCTATGGCAGAGGAGGACAGCCTCTTCCCCAAGGAAGACGGGTAAAAGGAAACGAAAAGTGCCTCAGATTTTCTGAGGCTCTCCGTGCGCCTCAGGTAAATGCGCAAGGCCCGCCTGACATCCAGCCTGTGCCAAAGGCGTTCCCTATCGCGTGACGGGTCCGGGCAAAAATCCGGCAAGACCACCTCCTGTGATCTGTGAAAAAGGGAATTCAACCTGGGGAGAAAAGTCAGATCCAGTCGCAGGACGACCCAATTATTGTGGAATGTGCAAAGATCCGACCTGGAGGACAACGCCCCCAGTTCAGTGATGTGACAGGCCAATGTGATCGCCACAAGAAACACTACCTTAAGGGTCAAAACTTCAGGTCAACTGTCCTCAGTGGTTCGAATGGTGCCCCTGTCACGGCTTGGAGAACTGTAGTGAGGCTCCAAGTTGGAAATCTGTGGACTACCGGGGGGCGGAGGTTGTCCGCGCCCCTCAGGAACCTCTTAACTAACGGAAGCTGGGAAAGTGGAAGGAGCCCTTCTCCCTGAATGATTGTGGATAGGGCTGCTACCTGCCTCCTAAGGGTGCCTGTGAGAGCCCCTTATCCAACCCCTCTTGGAAGAACTCCAAGACACGCAGTACTGAAGCCTCGCGGGGATCCACTCCCGAGGCCCGGCACCACTCTGCAAAGACCCACCAGGTGGAATCATAGATCCTGGTGGTGGAACCCCTGCATGAGGCCAAAATGGTGCAGATTACTCTCTGGGAAAGCTGGGCATCTCTCAGGCGTTCCCTCTCAATCTCCACATGGCTAGTTGCAGCCACTGTGGCTCAGGATGCACCAGGTTCCCCTGCCTGAGTTCTACCTCCCTCCCCGGATCCTCTACGGATGTGACACTGACAGACACATGAGGTCCGCAAACCATGCCTGGCGCAGCCAGTAAGGCGCCACTAAGATGAGCTCCGCCCTCTCTGGGATCACCTTCCGAACTACCCCAGGGAGAAGGGGGGGGAGGGAAAGCATAGAGCAGGCCCTCTGGCCATGGAGTCCGAAGAACGTCAACCCCTTCTGTCCCCCAAGTCGGGAACCGAGAGAAGAAATGTTCCACCTGAGCGTTCTGCGGTGTGGCAAACAGGTCCACCTTTGGACGGGCGAACCTGGAGCAGATGGTCTGGAACAGCTTCGGAAGAAGACTCCACTCTCTGTGGTCGACTGTGGACCGATTGAGCCAGTCGGCTTGATGATTGTTCACTCCCGTGATGTGCTTCACCCTGAGCGATCGAAGATGCCTCTCCGCCCAGGCACCAAATGCCTCGGTATGAAGAGCCCTGGAGTGTGTGCCGTCTTGCCAGTTGATGTGGCCCTTCGCCACCACGTTGTCAGTTAGCACCAAGACGTCCCGGTCTCAAACATGGTCCTTGAAGTGCCGCAGTGCCAAGTGAATCGCTCGCAGTTCCAGCCAATTGATATTGTGCTGGAGGTCCATCCAAGACCAATGGTCTTGTGCCATCCGGGACTCCAAGAGAGGTCCCCACCCATACAAACTGGTGTCTGTTGTCAGGATAAGGCACTCCGACTCCCTGAACTCGCAGCCCTTGTGTAGCGCTGGGGAGAGCCACCACCTCAACAACAGCTGCACCTGCGGCATCACTGGAACCCTTGCCTCGGAGTTGCTGGAGTTTGACCTCTGATGCGGCAGGAGACGCATTGAAGTGGCCTCGCATGCAGATGAGCCCAAGGCACCACGTCTATGCAAGAAATGAATTTCCCCAGCAAGCTGGAGCGCACCACTACACGAACAAAACACTGACGTTTAACTTGTCTAACTAAAGCTAACAAACTAATCTTGCGGCCATGAGACAGGAACACCTTCCCCAATCTGGAATCTATAAGAGAGAACTCTTATCCAAGTTCATTGAAAAAGCTAACTGTTGGAGCATAGACACTACTAACAAAATGTCCTCCCTCGAGCGTTCAAATGACGCCGCCTGGACCAAAATGTCATAGAGATAACATTGGATCCTGTGGAGCGCTCATGGAAGGAAGCCGCCACTGCAGCCAGGATCTTAGTGACCGTCCAAGGTGTGGACGGCAGTCCAAACGGTAAGGCCCTATACTGATAATACCTACCTAAGTAGGAGAACCTGAGGTATTTATGATGGCCAGGGAATATGGTGATATGGAGATAGGCCTCCGTCAGATCGATGGAGGCCATGAAGTCATTACGCCTGACCCCTGCTAAAATGGATTTAAGGAAAGCCATCTTGAATCTCCTATAGACCAGGTGAAAGTTTAGAAGTTTTAGATCTAGTATCGCCCTCCATCCCTCCCGAACGTTTCAGAACGACAAAGAGATTAGAATAGAACCCAGACCCTACTTGGTCCGATGAAACCAGTTCCACCACCCTGATATCTAAGAGGTGTTGGATTGCCTGTCTCATGAAATTGTGTTTATCCCTACTCTTGGCAACTGAAAAGGTCCGAAAATGGTTCGGAGGAATGGAGAGGAACTCCAGGCGCAGGCCAAATCTGATGGTGTTCAGAACCCAGGCATCTGTAGTAAGCTCAGCCCAGGCCTCGGCAAACAAGATAAGTCTGCCGCCTATGGGTGAGGTCGCCATTGACCTATCTGCCCCGGCGGTAGGAATAGCTATCTCCCCCCTGAAAGGGTTCTTCCCCTGGGGTTGGAACCAAGGCCTATCCCTCGGGTAGTGTCTATCCGACTGCCTATCTGATCTGGAAAAATACCTGCTTTGTTGAACTTCCTGAACTGACTGACAGTAGGACTGCTTTCAAAAATAAGGTGCAGACCTCTGCTCCGACGTCTTTGCAGGCATTGGCATGACCTTCTTCTTATCCTCAACGAGGATTGGGTCCAAAGGGGCACCAAAAAGGGAGCCCCAGCATAAGGTGGTGAGGCCAGGTGCCACTTCGCCTTGTTCTCAGCTTGCCACTCCCGCAGCCAGAGGAGGCGTCTGGAGGTCACCGAGGAGGCCATCGCCCGAGAGGCATACTTCATGGCATGCAGAGTGGTGTCATCAGAGAATTGAGCGACAGCAACCAGCTTGTTGAGATCCTGATGAGTACGCACCTCCTCTGGCGGAATCCACTCCTGCATCTGCTGGAGCCAAAGGATAGCCGTTCAACTGAAGAATGACACTGAGGCAGCTGCCTTGATGGCCACATGGAAGACTGGAACGTTTTGCGAAGAGTCAGGTCAGCCTTCTTGTCATCGGTCTTCGAATAGTCAGCCACATCGCAGGACACCACCGTGGACGTGGAAGCCAAGGCCACCACTGGAGGGTCAACTGTGGGCACCTGCAAAGCCTCAGAAAAACTAGGCTCTATGTTAAAGAATCTCCTATCACTGCTGTAGGGTTAGGAAATGTCCCTGGCTTTTTCCACTGCTTCTTAACTACTTCCAAGAATAGCTTAGGGGGGTGGGATTTCCTCCTTCGCTGGAGGAGGCTCTGAGTAAACCTGGCTCTCCGGTTTCTTTTCCGAGCCACCTTCCTTGACACCTTCCTTGGAGCTCTCCATCTCACCCAGTTCGCTGTGGCCCTAGCCTTGCGCAGCAGAGATTTGAACAAATCTGAGGGAAACAAGCCTGAGAATGCTGGTGCTTCAGGCTTTGAGGGATCCTCATCATCGGACATATCTACTTCTCTCTGAACCTGATCCCCAGCCATGGAACCTTCGCTAGCCAGAGAAGGTGAAATTGGTGCACTCCTGAGAGGGAGGGTCTATGCCTGGTCTAGCAGTGTCCCCCCTCCCAGTGACCTTTGCCACAGTTGCAGGGCTTGCAGTCCCCTTCTGCAATCCAGTAGCAATTCCATGTAAAATTGCAGAAGAAATAAACCTCTGAATGCTTGCAGGAAGCTGTTCCATGTCTCTAATGAATGAATCCTCCTCCCTAGCCTGTTCACAGTAATTGGGCTGTGGAACCAAGGACAGCCTAATGGGGCTATCCCCCCGGGCCCCCTGCATTGAAAAGTATCTCTCAAATAGGAGCACTGTTCTACCATGGAGGGGGGAGGGGAAATATCCCCTGCATATTTCTTAACATATAATGGGGAATCCCCCCTGGGAAGAGTCCTAGACCTCGATCTAATAGGCGATCTAGACCTCAGGGGAAACTAGGCCTACCCCTCTGTTCAGTCCTGGACACCTGCTTTTCCAGGGCCCTGTGCCTCCTCTCTTCGTTCCTCTCTAAAGCCTTGGAAGGCTTCCCAGCAGCCATGGTCTTGCGCAGCCTTGCAGAGGCTGTGGGTCTTTCTCGGGGCCCACTGGAAGGCCCCTCCCCAGAGGACAATGGGGGGAATCAGGCCTCTCTTCTCCATCCGCCATGGTACTAGGTCAGGCCTCCTTCGGGCTCAGCCCACCCGACCAGCAGCAAAAAACAGCTTCCCCCAGTCACTCATGGCCTGCATGCAATGATCGCAGCCGCCGGACCTTTCCGGCCCCTTTTCAAGCCATGCAGCTGCCAGCAGCGCCACATGGTACGCCGCACGATCTTCGACATCCCGAGCCACTCCGGGCCTCCTGGCCTCACTCTGGGCCCGCAGGGCCTTGCTGCAGCCACCGCTGTAGAAAGGATTGCCCCCCAGGATGGCAGGTATGAGATTGAGGCTCCATAGCAGCCTCTGCCTCAGCCCATGAGGCCTGCCGGAACACGAGGCCCAAAATGGCCGTCGGAATGGCGTCCCGCCTCTAATAGCCCCAACAAACAATTTTCAAAACCCTTACCGGCGGCTGGGAGCAAGCCATACTAAGGGGAGGCTTCCAGGAAGCAGATGGAGGCAAAAGGGGGAAGGCAGGTAGGAGGAAATTGCAGGATGGCACTGGATTGTGTTTGGGAATCTCTGGAACCAAAAGCAATTCGTCCTTCTTCAGCCAGACAGAGTTGAAACTGGGAACCAGAAGCAAGGAGCACAGAGGCGTGGGTTCAGTTTTAACTCTGTCTCGAGGCCAATTGGACATCATAATATCCAATCCTGGCTAATCCTGCAAATTCTTCCAGAAAAGTGCCAGCACATCAGAGATGGGTGACCAATTTTTCTATTACCGGTTTGGGCATGCTTCCACACACACTGCGCAGAAGTATCTGGGTGGGTGGGCGGAGCCTCCCACCGCCGCTACTACCGGTTCGCCTGATCCAGGCTGAACCGAGAGCAACCCACCTCACATAGATAGAGAAAGCAAGACAGGCAAGATCCCACCACTGTCCTTTGTGTTGACAATAGTAATTTCTATTAATAATTTTAAAATTCGTATTTAATATAAAACAAAATAGTCCTTTATGAATAATTATTACTTTAAGATCTAAAAATTTTAAAGATATAAGAGATAAACCCTGGGGGGGCAATTTTCACATAAATTAAATATTATCTATCTTATTTCTTAAAAGTATTCAGTGTATTTGTTATGCATCTTTGCATATAGCGATTCAATCCACATTGCTTTCAGATTTATTATTTTGAAATCACGGCCTTGAAATAAAATTACATCAAACTAAATTACATTATTTGTACAGAGGTCTTGAATTAAGTGAATTAATATCTGCAGACAGGAGTATCATAAATAAAACAAGAATAAAATAATAAAGAAACTAGAAATGTTTTCAAAAATTGTTCCTTAAATATATAATAAAATGTTACACATACATAGTTCTTGCATAGTCTTATAGATTAGGCATTTTTAGAAGAGAATGCCAACTGCTCAATGTACTGTACTCATAATGCAATATACAATAAAAACACTTGCAAAAACTAATCATAGCCTCTAAGAGCTTTTGGTCATGCATTATACTGTTAGAAGAAAAAGATTTATCATTGCATGGCCTCTACAAATGTTAATAAATATGAAAAAGTAAAGACACTGTAACCACCTTTTTCTTTGTAATTGCAGAATCCCTTTTCCAGGATTTTTCCCCCCAACTTTCTATTGTAGTTAATAATTATGGGACTTCCAGGAGATCCCCATCCAAGTAAGAATCAGAGCTTCTGAGATCAGCCAAGGTCAATGTGGTGCTGCCAACAGTTGAGATATTAGTTTTTCATTATTTCTGTTTGACTTTCAACTGAAAAACTGGATTTCCTGCTTTTAAACTTGGCTCCATTTTTTTTTCAAGTTAATAATGAATGTGTTGCCAAAATAATCTAGTGAATCCAGCATTATGTTTGTAGCAATGATTACCTGAAGCTTTATGGATGAAATGAGGTGGCATCACCAAAGTTTGCACAAGCATTATTCTGCTTTGAGGTTGTTAAAAAAATGAAATTGTGTGATATTATTTTACTTATTTTATAAATAAACTCAAAATGAAAACACATGCTGTTTTACTAAAGTTTACAACTTATTTGAAGGAATTTTTGAAACTCTCATAGTTTAAGCGAAATACTGATTGTAAATTAGCAGACTAAATCTTTGCACTCTTGAAGCAATAAGAGTGCTTATTGTTTGCTTAAAGAAGTGCCATTACCTGACCAGGTAGCATCATCAAGGCTCAATATTAAAATAAAATGATTTCAAATATTAACATTGTATTAAAATATTAAAAATGAAATATTTGAAATACTAACATCAATATTAATTAATTTGTAATTGTAATATATTCTTCGCATAATGTTTCTAGTTATTTGCATAATTTCATTTTGCAATACCATTACTTAAGAGCATATATGAATACAGTATCTAATATATACTAGTGAAAACTATTGGAAATGGCTCAGTCATGTGACTAGGTGGGCATGGCCCATTTAACAGTCCATTGAACAATGCACACAAAGTAAACTTTAATTTGTTTTGCTCCTGGGGGTGTTTTGTTTGCTTTTGTTTCCATGTTACTCTTTTGGTTGCCTTTTCTTTTTATTAGATCATTTTTTCAGTTGTTTAGGAGTCTAGTGGTCCACTTCAGGAAACTCAGTTTTGCAGGAATTCTTCTCAGCCCCTGTCTCTCTCTCCCTCCCTCCCTCCCTCCCTCTCTTTCTCTCCCTCTCTCCCTCTCTGTCTATTCTCTTATCTATCTTTTGGAGGTGGGGAAGGTGAAAAACGTGACATTTTCACCAGTTTTTTGGCCTCCTGGGGCATCTGTGCGACCCATTTTTCAACCCCCATATCCAGAATCATCTGCACACCAATAACAGGCAAAAATGGCTTTTTTCGGGAAAACACGGTAAGAATCAGTATGGAATGCTTCTTAATCCTTATCCATCATAGGATTTACAGGCGGTACGTGTGGCAAGCATACTGCATCATGATTACAGTTAGTTTGTCAGCTGTAACGTTTCCTGAGCCAGATGGAATTGCAAATGTTCTTTATGTGTTGGCTGCATTCTTCCCTATTACAGGTTTTGTGTGACTATCTTAAACCTGCAAGCACTGAAAAGGATAGCAACTGCAGTACGTTGATAACCAATACAAGTTGGTGGTATCAAAGTTGCACCAAAATATCTGAACTGAATGCCACTGCTTACTAGAGACAATTAAAATATAGATGTTAAGAAGACCCCAAATGGCTTAAGGTATAATTATACAACAGATCTTTCTGGAAGTCTAAAGTGCAGAGAGGCTTTCTAAAGATGGACTTGCTGTTAGAAGTCCCTTAACTGACATGCAAAGAATAACCTTCTTCTACATTTCTTTCTTAAAATGTGTGAACTTCAACTCCCAGAATTCCTCAGCCAACCATGCTGACTGAGGAATTCTGGATGTTGCACACATCTTAAAGTTGCCAAGTTTGAAAAACACTGTTCTACATCACTCCCAAATTATGCTTGTGAAGGAACCATATTTAGCCTCCACTTTCCCTGCCTTTATAAATTGTTCATTAATTTTACCATTCTGATTTATGTTAAGCTTTTCATTTTGTGCTTTGATTTTTACATTTTGTCATCTGTCTTGAGTACAGTTCTCGTTAGAGAAAATGCAAGAGCAAAACTGAATAAATAAACAATGGGACCACATGTGGAGGCTGTCCAGGGCTTTACTAGGCACTATATACCAAGAAGCAATGCAATTTTCCCCGAAGACAGTGTGTTGCTCTGAGGCTACACTTCCAGCTACTAGAAATTCAAGAAGAGGCTTCAGAGCAACAGGAAATAAAGAAATGCAGTGTTTTCATTCTGCTTTTAAAGGGGCTTTGCTTTGTAAAGCAGTTTTGAAAGGATTCTTTGACTGAATCTTTAAAGTAAAGGACACCTTGGAAGCTTTGCACAGTTCTGATAACCACAGTAAGTGAACTAAGAAAAACTTTGTCTTTCCTGCTAATAAATATACAAGCCTACTGACACTTCCTGAAACAACATAACTTTCCTCAAACTTACATTCTCCAGAACTGCTGCAATTGCATTCTCAGACTGACCAGACAGAATAAAGAATCTGATTAGAGAAAACACACGATTGTATTTCTAATCCATCTATTAAACTTTACATTACTTAGGAATACTCGTAATTGTACTTACCTTGTGCATTTTTTATTTCAGTTCTTACAAGATTCAAAGGTGACAGAAGAAACCGTATAGAATAGTATAGGTGCTTACTAGTGGCAAAATTTAAATGTGGTACATGTGCAAAATGTTTCAAATTCCAATTCTTTCATGTTCAAAATATTCCTTTGAGGACTAATAATTTGAAACGCTAAATAGGTTCAAAATATTTCAAAAATTATCAAGACAGTCCAGTTTGAACAGCATAGTATAAATTTAATATAGTTCAAATCTGGGCTGTCTAGCACATCTCTTTTAAAATCTTAACATAATGTTAGACGAGAGATCCTTGCTAACTCTTAGGCTCACAAGATCACTTATCTCAATGCAGCTGTACAACCATTATTTTGAATTATTTTGGTTTTATGTTCGATGAGGGCATCAGATTTAAACAATTACTACCTGAAATAAATGAAATGCTAACTTCCTGATCTACCCTATTATGATAAATTTATACAAATCCAGTTTAAATGAAATTAATTTCTATCACAATTTATGTATTCTCCTTACAACTATTCCAGGGCCTGAGAAATGAACATGAGAATTCAAAGGTTCATTCACATAATACTAATCAATCATTTAAGTTTTGCAACTGAATGGCCTCTGCCACATTTACTCCCTTTAAAACAAAACAAAAGAAACCATTAAGCTCTCAAAGCAATTTACTTCTAATGCATCTCTTATTTTGAACCCAAATGCTGCTTACACAAAAAGACTGTTTAACTTATTCAACCATTAAAAAAAGATACCACATTTGCTAACCTATATATTTTCAGATTAAAAGGTAATGGCTTCTGCTCCTTTCAGGACTGTCAGCAGCTGAAATTATATTGACCTATTTGTAGGTATTTTCAATCCAATTAAAATTGCATTCAAAGAGGAGTATGGAATTGCTTTGGTAAGCCAGATAGATGATCCTGGGGTGTGATCCACTAGTTTTCAGATAGTATTGTTAAAAGCAGGTGGTCCCTAAAATTGAAACTATTACACCCATGCAATGCTTCAGATTCAGAGGTGCTATGGAACATGCCTTGCAGTCTCACCATGTCTTTCCACAGCAGCCATGAAAACCAGAAAAGGCAACCTGAGTTTGAATAATTCACAAACAAGCACTGCATTCACAAAACATTTCTTCTCAATAATTTTGTACGGCATAGTTGCCGTATTATACAGCAGGTTTCTGTTTTGTTTACAGGAATTTTGAATAATTATATGAAGCACTGGGAATGTCCGGCAGGGAATGTCACAAGTCACTCTAGTACAGGGGTCGGCAACCTTAAACACTCAAAGAGCCACAAGGGTCCTAACCAAAAGCCCCCGTTCAATTCTGGAGCCGACTGGAAGTCCGGTTTCTCCACCATAAAGTCTCCTCCTAGCATAGCGTCCCTTTTTCCTCTACCTGTCCTAACTGAAAGACCTATCAATTGTGGAGCCGACTGGTGACAGGGATTGCAGCAGAGGGATGATAGAGCCACATGTGCTGACCCCTGCTCTAGTAAGTCACTCCCACCACTTATTTTCCTCAAGGAGCCCACTAAGGAGCAGAAGTTCCAGGGATCCAGTCTTCTTTGTGGAGAAACTCTCTTAGAATGTCTAGAATGTTCCCCAAAAGACAAAACAGAAAACAAATAGGCCCTGCCTATTCTGTTAACATCATCTTGCAACTCGCCATCTAATCATAAGCCTCACCTCCAGTCTCCTACCTGGAAAACACTGCCCACTCATGTTCTGCATGAATTCCGGCTTACAGTTAATCAACAATTGCTTCAGGCTTATCTCATGCTAATGGGGTCAAGGTTTCTCTGTAGACAATTTTACAACATTTTTTAAAATTGGTCTCCTTAAGCCAGTTTCTAATGGTTAATTGTTTTAATTCTTAAAATATATCCTTTGGTTTTATGATTTTATCCTTTACTGCAAACTGCAAAGAAACTTTGGTGATAGTAAAAATCATAGAAAACAACACATACCTAGATAGCTGCATTGTCTGGAATGACATATAAGGACTTTTACTGTAAATCACCACACTGAAAAAAATGGTCGTCTTATTTTAACAGACTTTTGCAGTGAAGACAGACAACCCATGTACATGACTGAATTCAAGAGAAAGCACAAGATAAACCGGATATATTTTAAGTTCTTCTGAGTATGGCATGGTTATAAATAGAATTACACTTCAGACACCTTATGCTGACTAAGCTCAAACAGTTGGCAGTGGTGCAGCATATAAACACTATCCAAAAAGTCCCAGATACTGTTCTGGCAACTACTTTTTCATTACACAAAACAGAGAAAGATAAAAAGAACTATAAAAAATTGGCACAGGTGGTTCTAAACTAGTAGTTTGACCTTTCTGGAAGAAGCTTTTGGCATTTATGACTTGGCAGTTTTAGCAAAGGCGAGCCTGGGACAAAGAGGAAGACAGGAAGCAAAAGCTGGCCACGTCTCCTTGGCAGACAATTCTGCAACAGGGTGAACCAACTATCTCTCTGCCAAACCAAAAACTGTGGGGGAAGCCCATATAATTGCCAAGAAAAAGACTGATGAATTGTACATCTTAAATACTAATGCCTGATAAAACTGAATCCTATGCCAATCTTTAATCTGCTTAAACCTATGCTTCTGTACTGCAGAAAGCTTTATTCAGCCTCACTGAAGTATTTTTAAAAAGGAAGAACATTGCATCAGCTTACTATTAGCTCTCAGCAAATACGGAATATAATTTGCAATAAACGGTACTTCACTCTAACAACAGGTAACATACGCCAAATCTTTAATTTCAAATATTGCTTATTTGTAACCTTACGTGTTAAGCCTTTGTACATTATAATATCACTATAATTCAGTGTGATAGTAATATATCACAAGCTTATTTGCATGTTGTTTAATAATAAATGTTAATCTTATTCTTGGGAAAGATCAATTAATTATAGACAGTTTTGCTGGAAAATATTGAATAGAGTGGCACAAATTTTTCATTTCAAAATAGTGTTGCCTGTATCCTTAAACATGCATCCCTCTATACCAGGCCTGTCAAACTGGTGGCCTGCGGGCCAGATAGAGCTCATGTAGACCACACCCACCCTGCCTCACAGTACATCACTATCTGGCCCGCAACATGATCAACTTTGACACCCCTGCTCTATACAGTGTGAAGGATGGTATTTTTTTTTCAAACTGCATGTCTAGCTTCATTTTTCAGCTTATATAGTTCTCTTAACTATAGGTTATATTTCATTTTCAATAAAGCAGCTATCTGCATTTATACACTGTAAGTAAAATACATTTTGAAACAAGATCTCTTTGGTCATAAAAGTGTCTTATTTAGCCTGATTGGGCTAGATAATTACTGTTTTGGTAAGAAAGAATCATAAAATGTCTGTTATGCACAGGAAAGTCAAAATAAAAGAAGAAATACTTGTTGCCAAATTGTATTTTTTTTCTCATTTGTGAAGGTTGCACCGTGTTGATAGATAAAAGTTTTACTACATCATGTTAAAATACAGCAGCTTTGATTTATATAATTTATTTGTATAAATAAATAAGTAATCACCCTCAGTCTAGCCTTGTAGTTTTACTACCTGCTATTTACAATACAATACAATAGTAGAGTTGGAAGGGACCTTGGAGGTCTTCTAGTCCAACCCCCTGCCTAGGCAGGAAACCCTATACCGTTTCAGACAAATAGCTATCCAACATCTTCTTAAAGACTTCCAGTGTTGGGGCATTCACAACTTCTGGAGGCAAGCTGTTCCACTGATTAATTGTTCTCACTGTCAGGAAATTTCTCCTCAGTTCTAAGTTGCTTCTCTCCTTGATTAGTTTCCACCCATTGCTTCTTGTTCTACCCTCAGGTGCTTTGGAGAATAGTTTGACTCCCTCTTCTTTGTGGCAACCTCTGAGATATTGGAATAATGCTATCATGTCTCCCCTAGTCCTTCTTTCTCTTAAGCTAAACATACCCAGTTCCTGCAACCGTTCTTCATATGTTTTAGTCTCCAGTCCCCTAATCATCTTTGTTGCTCTTCTCTGCACTCTTTCTAGAGTCTCCACATCTTTTTTACATCGTGGCGACCAGAACTGAATGCAGTATTCCAAGTGTGGCCTTACCAAGGCATTATAAAGTGGTATTAACACTTCACGTGATCTTGATTCTATCCCTCTGTTGATGCAGCCTAGAACTGTGTTGGCTTTTTTGGCAGCTGCTGCACACTGCTGGCTCATATTTAAATGGTTGTCCACTAGGACTCCAAGATCCCTTTCACAGTTACTACTACTGAGTAAGGTATCACCTATACTGTACCTGTGCATTCCGTTTTTGTTGCCTAAATGTAGAACCTTACTCTTTTCACCATTGAATTTCATTTTATTAGATAGTGCCCAATGTTCAAGTTTGTCAAGATCCTTCTGTATCTTAAGCCTATCTTCTGGAGTGTTGGCTATTCCTGCCAGCTTGGTATCATCTGCAAATTTGATGAGTTCCCCATTTATTCCCTCATCCAAATCATTGATGAAGATGTTGAAGAGTACTGGGCCTAAAACAGAGCCTTGGGGTACTCCACTGCATACTTCCCTCCATGTAGATGCAGTTCCATTGAGAACTACACGTTGAGTGCGGTTGGTCAGCCAGTTACCAATCCATCTGGTGGTGATGCTGTCTAACCCACATTCTTCTACTTTATCTAGTAGTAGGTTATGGTCTACCTTATCAAAAGCCTTACTGAAGTCCAAGTAAACTATATCAACGGCATTCCTCTGGTCCACTATTTGACATATTGAACCAAATATATCATTCCTAATTCAGTATCCCACAATAATTACCAATTGTTTGCTTTTCTCCTATAAAATTGCAATCTTACTTTGCTTAAGTGAATATATCGCTAGCCAAATCAAAGCAGAGACACCTTAAGATTAAAATGCTTAAATTTTCAAAGAATATTCTTTGTTTGTTTGTTTGATAAATCTATGCTCTGGATGTATTACAAAGTGCAAAGACATTTTATCTGTCTTTATTCTAGAATTATCACCTGCTCTTTTCTCAAATTCTACCCACACAAACAATTTGAAAATAATAAAATATTCTGCTTTTTTCTTTGTCCAGTGACAGAGCTCAAGAAAACTATCTTACTGACTTAACTATAATCTTGGCATCATAACCACCATCCAATTAATCCTGTATAGATAGGAGAAGATCTATCTTATTAAGTTTGTGCTACTTCAAAAAATGGTATTTCTGCTAATGGAAGGAATCGGAACTAATTGAGGCTAGTTAAGACTACAAGGTGGGAATTTTTTTTTGTTGGTGTCACCAAGATAATGGAACTTTGAAATGTGTTAGAGCAAAACTACCTGATTTTGTCAATCTACAATTGAGCTCACCATTTATCTACAAGAAAAAAGAGGCAGTTTTCTATTTAAACTTCCAAATATCCCATTTTCCTTTTAATGTTCACCTCTTCTCAACTGATTTCACTTACAACCTATGACATTCTTATTTAGCTATGTGCATACATTGTTTCAATATCATGTTTGTACTTTACTGGTACTATTTTGACTGCTAATGCTATAACAAATTTTACAGGGAATCCTTGACTTACAACCATTCATTTAGCATTTGTTTGAAGTTTCTAACAACATTGGGGAAAAAGTGATTTATAGTCAGCTCCTGCACTTAACAACCATCATAGCAAATCCCGCTAAGTCACATGATCAAAATTCAGGTGCTTGGCAACCAGCATGTATTTTACAACAGTTGTAGCATCCCAAGGTCACGTGATCATCATTTGCAACTTTCCCTGCTGGCTTCCGACAAGCAAAGGAGGAAGCCAGTCACTTAACAACTGCATGGTTCACTTAACAACTGCAGTGATTCACTTAATAACCATGGCAAAAAAAGCTTGTAAAATTGGATGTGTCTCACTTAACAAACAACTTACTTAGCAATAGAAATTGTGATCCTAATTGTATTGTAAATTGACCTGTACTATTTTTAAGAATATAAATAATATTTTTAAGAATATAAATAAGTACAATGTTATCTTCAGAAATGAAAGAAGTATTCATTATTTAGGATTCATCAAAATAAGAACATGTAACAGATGCCTAAAATCCCCATCTATCACAATTAAAATAGCTTTTAACAAAACTATCATGTTTCCCCGAAAATAAGACAGGGTCTTATTCACTACAATAAATAGAACAGGGCCCTAAAATGTGATCTGTTACTTTTTAGTTTCTGAATAGTTTTTAACATATGGAAGGTAAATGAGAAGTAAGTTGTGAGTAGCTTAATAGATTTGAAGGCTGTCAGTCTCAGGCAGAAACAACTTGAAGGTGCCCACCAGGGAGACAGATTGGAACCTGTGAAATTGTACGGTTCAGACTTTTGAATTCTGGGTTCTGAGGGAAGGATGGAAGGGAGAAGGTATTGGGACAGGCATAACGTATCTAAATTGACGGCAAAGAAAGATACAGTAAGAGGCACGGGGGCGGAGGACATTCTTTGAAAAGATGGACTTAGTGCCTCATACCCTTTCTAATGAAATGCTGCTCAATATTGGCTTAGAGGATCCTCCATGGGTCTGGATTCCAATAATTGTGAACATGTGAATAACTCATCCAGAATCTTGAGAAAACTGACATTAATTAATTAAATTAATTAATTTATTAAACTTCTAGACCGCCCCCTCTCCCCGAAGGGACTCGGGGCGGTGTACAGGTACAAATTTAAAAACCATACACTCAACAATATACATAACTAAAATTGAATTAAATATCCCCTGTACAAATTTATAAAAATTAAAAACTTAAACCTTAAAACCAAACCATAAAATTTAAAAATACAAACTGAGGTGGGAAAGCTGGAATTAGGCCAGGCCGGCTAGGTGAAACAGGTGGGTTTTGAGTTTCCG
Organism: Natrix helvetica; assembly: GCF_964273705.1. Taxonomy (NCBI): domain Eukaryota; kingdom Metazoa; phylum Chordata; class Lepidosauria; order Squamata; family Natricidae; genus Natrix; species Natrix helvetica. Next base: position 81,171,502 of record NC_138552.1, read on the forward strand.
GCGGAAGGAGCGGAGGTCCGTAGTCGTTCTAATGTCAGGGGAAAGGTCATTCCAGGGGGTCGGGCCGATCACAGAGAAGGCCCTTCCCCTGGGCGTCGCCCACTGGCACAGCCTAGTGGCCGGCACCCGGAGGAGTCCCTCTCTGTGTGAGCGAATTGGCCGAAGGGATGTATGGGGCAGGATACGATCCCACAAATAGCTAGGTCCCGTGCCATGGAGCGCTTTGAAGATGATAATCAACACCTTGAAACGCACCCGAAAAGCCACAGGCAGCCAGTGTAGCTCGCGCAGGAGAGGTGTTACGTGGGAGTATCTAAAGACTCCCGAAACTACCCGCGCGGCCGCATTCTGAACCAACTGCAGCATTCGGGTGCATCTCAAGGGGAGCCCCATGTAGAGAGCATTGCAGTAGTCTAGCCGGGACGTCACAAGCGCATGAGTGACTGTGCGAAGGGCGCTCCGGTTCAATAGGGGACGCAATTGGTGCACCAGGCGAACCTGGTGAAACGCCCCCCTGGCCACGGCTGTCACATGGTCATCCATTGACAGCCGGGTATCCAGAAGGACGCCCAAATTGCGTACCCGATCCACAGGGGCCAGATGTTCGCCCCCAATGGCCAGTGATGGAGTAAGCTGGTTGAACCGGGGCGCCGGTAGCCATAGCCACTCAGTCTTGGACGGGTTGAGCTTGAGTCTGTTACTTCCCATCCAGATCCGAACGGCTTCCAGACACTGGGACATCACTTCGATGGCATCGTTGGGGTGGTTTGGGGTAGAGATGTACAGCTGGGTGTCATTCGCGTACAGATGGTAATCTACCCCAAACCCACGAATGATCTCGCCCAGCAGCTTCATATATGCATTGAACAGGAGAGGCGAGAGGACCGACCCTTGTGGCACCCCACAAGTGAGCGGCCTCGAGGTCAACCTCTGCCCCCCTGCCAATACAAATTGCGCTCGGCCAGAGAGGTAGGAGAACCACCGCAAAACGGTGCCCCTCACCCCCAACCTCTCCAGTCGATGCAATAGGATACCATGGTCGATGGTATCAAAAGCCGCCGAGAGGTCTAATAGGACCAGGATGGAGGAGCAACCCCCATCTCTGGCCCTCCAGAGATCATCCACCAACACGACCAATGCTGTCTCCGTGCTGTGGCCGGGCCGGAAACCAGACTGGCGCGGGTCCAGATAATCAGTTTCCTCCAAGTGGCGTGGAAACTGTTGTGCCACCACACTCTCTACAGCCTTCGCCAAAAAGCAAAGGTTGGAGACGGGATAGTAGTTGGCTAACAAAGCTGGGTCCAGGGAAGGCTTCTTGAGGAGGGGCCTCACCACCGCCTCTTTCAGGACGGCCGGCAGGAACCCTTCACTCAAAGAAGCGTTGACTAACTCCTGGAGCCAGCCTCGTGTGACCTCCCAGGATGCCAGTACAAGCCAGGAGGGACACGGGTCCAGTAAACATGTGGTGGCTCGCAGTCGCCTACGCAACCTGTCCATATCGTCGGAAGTAACAGAGTCAAACTCCTCCCAGAATGGAACCTCAAGACCTGCCTCCGATGTCCCCTCCAGACCACTAGTAGGGACCAACTCGCTTCGAATCTGAGCGATTTTGTCCTGCAGATACTCCCCAAATTCCTCTGCTCTACCCTGCAAAGGGGCTTCCCGCGGCCTCTGTTGAAGGAGGGAGCGGGTTACCCCAAACAGGGCGGCAGGGCGGTTATCTGCGGACGCAATAAGAGTGGCACAATACTGACGCTTGGCCACTCTTAACGCCACTAGGTAAGTCCGTAAATGGGCTCTCACCTGTGTTGTATGATGTGCATAACATAAGATCCTAGAACAGAGGAGGATTGTGAAAGTGCCCACTATGGTTCTCGGGTGTAGCATTACCATGGCCAGGACCAGGAGTGGTTATGAAATAAATTGTGACTTTCATGTTGTTTACAATAACTCCAAGGGAAAAGAATCACTGGTAGTAAAATATGGGTAGACAATCAACAAATCTCAAATGACCAAAGATTAAAAGTATCATATGCAGGCAGTACTTGTTTAGCAACTGTTTGAAGATATGGTGACTCTAAATGAAGGGACCTAGGACTAATCTATAAAGATATAACTGTTGCAGTGTACCCAGTCATATGATCAAAATTAGGGTGCTTGGAAACCTGCCTGCACTTATGACCACAAGGGCACTTCACCCGCCTAGCTTTCCTTCGGTCTATGCCCTTTTGGCCCACTGCACTTCGTAGCTCCTGATGTTCTAGTTGATCTTCACTGTCTTCTTTCTCCTGCCTCTGTCCTAGCATGCAGAACCTGGCCTTTATAGCATATGCTGGACACACAAGGTTTTCTTCCCTAGGTTGTGCATGGCAGTCTTGAGATCTGAGAAAAATGGCCTCACATAGTCACTAGCTGTCTCGCAAAGAACCAAGCCAGGCACACCTCATCAGTAACAATAGAAGAAACTAGTAAGAGTCATCTAGGGTGGCAGAGCCTAGGTTGGCAGGTGTACTGTGCAAGTGGAAAAGGTGATAGCAGCTGGGACTCCACAGAGCTGGCTGTAACTTCACGGGATATCAATAAGTCCCTCTGCACCATGTAGGGATGGGCTTTACGTTGCAGCTGATGGACTTATTGCAGTCCCAGAGCTGTGGTGTGCTAAGAGGTCCTTTGCCATGCTTGCTGTTATATTGGGCTGGAACTGGACTTCACAGTGTGGCTCACATGAGCCTCAGATGTACAGTTCACCAATAAGCTCTCAGCTGCAGCATATTCTTTCTCTGACCTCTCTGCACTTGCACCCATGCATCCTATACATTTTCCCTAGCCTCTCTGAGTCCACAATGCACTGCAGCACCCTCCCAACTTGCACACAGCCTGCATTAGACTTCCCCCATCCCTCTGCGGCAGTCCCAAACTTCTTACCATGGTCTTCCTCTGCTTCCTACTTAACAACTCAAACGTCTGGAGTTGCAATGGACGGCTGGGATTGTCATTGCTAAGCAATGCTGTCATGGGTCATTGCACTTTACGATTGCATCACTTAGTGACAAAAACAACCATCCCATTTGTGGTCATAAGTTGAAGGACTGTCTGTAGCTAATATATATCCAATATATTAGACTGTAACTTTCAGGAGTACTGTCCTAAAGATTACATGAGACTCCATTTGGATCATGGAGTGCTCAGGACACCGCAAATGTAAACACATCTCACATGCCAAGTGCCCAAATTACAATCAGGTGACTGCAGAGATACTATGACAGTTGTAAGTGTGAAGACCAGTTGTAGGTCATTTTGCTAAACAAAGAGTTGTGTATGTTTTTAAACCCTATTCGCAGGCATATAAATTTATCAAATAAAGAAATAAAAGCAACGAGTTCATTAAAAAAAAAAAAAAACTGTTCCAAGTATATGAAATTAGAATTTTCAAGAAAAAATAGTAATCTTAAATGTTACCATTAGACCTAGTTCAAGAATAATTTTATATTTAAAAAAAGTATATCTCTTTTGGATTATCAGAGGAATCAGAGAATTATAGAAAGAACTATTATTACAGAATGAAACACTATAATAGCAATATGCAGTACTGAGAATACTACATCTTAACAACTTTCAAAACAAGCATTCTTTTGTGATCTCATCTTCTAATAATAATACCCGCTTATTGTCTTTTGAAGAAACCAAACAGATGCAATTGTCAGTAAAAAATTTTTTACAGCAAAACTGTTTTAATAATGTCAGGTCCTGCAGCTTTTTCAAACAGTCACCACAATTTCCCCTTTATGACAGCCTAAAGTGCTCAACCTGCTTTGCAAAACAGAGAGAAAGCCCCCACCCACCCATCCGCCTTCAAATTTGTGTTTCATAAACTGTATACCACAAGAAGTAGCAATAAAGTTTATTACAGACCTAAAGTATCTTCATAAACCCAGTTAATTGAAAAGTGGGTGGATAAGACTGCCAAATTAAATGTTTACATTAGCACAGCTGTATTGTAAAAACATTCTGCCCCCTGTGCTTTGTAATTATAAGATATTTCTGGACTGTGTATCTCTACAAGTTTATCTCTACTGCCAAGAGTATTTTGGCACAGAGCGTCTGCAATTTTTGGCAGCCAGTGTGGTCTCAGCATAGTCTGTATCTAAAATGGCTGCCAAGCAGTTATCCTGAAATGTCGTCAACCTGGTATGTCGTCTCAGGTGAAGGGCAAAAGCCAAGCTATTTTTTTTTAAAAGCTGTCTAGTTGTATTGAATCTCTATCAGAGAATTTGGTTACTGGGGAAAAGAGAGTACTATATTATACCACATTGTGAAAATGTATTCAAAAGTGGCAGAATATGAATTATGTCCTAAATAAATGTTATAACTGCATTGTTATATACTAGACTACTTTGACCTCTTTATTCTATGAAACTTATTACCTCAGAGTTAAAACATTAATTTAATAGAAAGAGCAGTTTACTTACAGCAGTTGAAGGTTTTCAGCACACACCTTAAAAGTAAAGAGCTTACTGAGATTTATTGCTGAGTAAACAAATATAAGATTCCAGTTTATCAAGAAATAAATCACATGTATATACATTTCATACTTTAAGGAAATATTAAAATCAGATTTTACAAGTCCAATTTCTTTCCAAATAAAAATAAATTATTACATTGAAGTGGAAATCATATAACCCCTAAAAATACAAATGGATCAAACTTCCAAGCAATTGTTTTTAGAATGCTATGTTCAGAAAAAGCATGACAAATATTTCCTGATATTTTGGCATGCAGAACTTGGATTCTTATCTAACAGCTTTTATGGATTGATAACAAAGCACTCCTGATATTCAATGTACTACTGGATAGACAACAAGAAACGCTTCCCTACCAGGGATGTATGAAATGGTTCACCCATGGATCATTCCATAGATAGAATAGTTAGTTGGGGTGGTTTTTATCCAAACTGAAAATGCCCTTAGATTATGAAATGAAAATACAGCAAAGACCAATATTCATTCCAGGCAGAAATGTAGGGAGAGGACCTTAGAGCAGGAATAAAAGCCAAATGCAGTGGCAACAACTACCGTAAGTGGAGACATGGAGGAAGGGAATATTAGAATGCTGGTGCATTATGCAGAATAGAGACACAGAGAAATGAAGGGAGAGAGAAGGGACAGAAGGGAGGAGAGGAAAATCAGAAACAACAAAACCTGAAATGTGGCTTATTGGGATTTATTCACCAGGTTTTAGGTTCAAAAGAAAAGTTTCTGTTTTGCATATATCAATCTTATAGCACAGGGGTCCCCAACCCCCAGTCCACAGACTGGCAGCGGTCCGCAGCACACCAGAAACCAGGCCACACAAAAGAGTGAAGCCCTATCTCCGCACATGAGGAATGCAGGCAGCATGTAAAACCATGCCTCTTCTGGCCCACAGAAAAACCTCGCTCCATGGAACCGGAGCCTGGCGAACTAAAAGGTTTTGGAGAGGGCGCTGCTGTAGCATATGTACATTGGATGGTATTATGATAAATGGTAATTATCTATGGTTTTTACAATGTACTTCATATTTCAACACTGATATTTCTTCAATCATAGTACTTTGAGATACAGCAGCCACCTTCACCTTCATGGCTTCCTATTCCAAGCCATCATAACCAAAGTGAAATTTGGAAATTGCCACAGATTTGCAAACCCCAATATTAAGGGTAGAAATGTAGCCCCCCAAAAAAGAAGAAGAAACCTAGAAAACTGGGTGACCAAGAAAGACAGAACCTAAGTTGGTAAGCTGCATTAACTTCATTTTTAATATGATTTTTTAAAAATGGGATTCTCAAGATTCTAGTGCTGTACAGTTTACTTCCAATCTTGTGTAGACCAAAGGCAAAAAAGAATACATGTGCATTCTAGACAATTTTATGTATAAAAGGACTTTAACCGTCCCTTCCCCCATTTAGTTAATAATCAAATTTAAAGTCACAGAACGATTAAATTTCAGTGTCTTTGTAAATAAAACGACTGATGACCTAGAGTTAAAATTCCACAGACTCAGGATTTGGATGTCCCTAGATTCCTTCTAGTCATCTATCAATCTTTAATAAACTTTCTTTTTCGTCCTCTTCCCCACCCCTAAAATATAACCAATCAGATGTTTAGCTTCAACTAGGACCTTATCAGTTAGATATGCTAAGTAACTTTTTCTTTCTCGTTGTCACCCCCCCCCACCAAAACTATGTTTGCAATCAGTCTTCATCTGTCAGCTAATGAAAAGTATTAACAATTTCAGTATCAAATCTTTTTAGCTGCATTCATTTAGAGCATTTCATGATTACTTCAAATTTAGAAACTTTCAACTAATTACAAATTTATGAATATAGCCTTCTACTGAAGGTTTATAGATATGTTTTTTTTTTCTTCTGAACTAATTTATTCAACTTTAAGAAGCTTGGGAAATGGAGAAAAACAATTGTATTTATTTCCTGACATGAGGAAATCTTCCAAAATGTAAAAAGATTCTATTAGATGTACCAATATTTTAAGTTTCACATACCAATTTGATTTTTTAAAATGTTGCATTAATTTTTTTAGATTTCAAACTTTACTTGGCTGTTTGCTAAAGAAAGAAAAAGATTAAAATAATTTTTTATAGTTTAAAAACCTGTTGATAATGATAACGCCCTCCTAGCATATCACTTACATATCACAACTAAAATCTTCCAAATATTCATAGTTAAATAAACAAAAAGTTCACATCCCAATAATTTTAGTTATATTTCTGCTTTAGTGCCAAAAATATCATCATCCATTTTTAAGAAAAATTAATTTGGAAAAAAAAAGAATTGGTTGAGGAAAAGTATCCACTTTCTTAAAGTAGAACTAGCACTTATCTCCATGTCAAGTATTTGATATATAACAAAATTATTTCACATAAGAAAAATATTTTTTTTAATTTCTTTCTAGGCTACTTAAATGGAATAATCCTAATAGTCATTTAACTCCATGAAAACAAAATCTTCAAAAGAAATGGTTTAAATAAAATCTGCCAACTATGGAGCTTATTCATTCAAAGGCAAAAGGGCAGGATTTATATACCGAAGATATCATACAGTACACATATTTATCATACAGTACACATATTCAAGCAAACTAAATCTTTCATCATCCTTAGCTTCATTAATTTAACCTAGGAGCTTTTAATAAATTGTGATATGCAAACAAGAAACATTTCTGATAAAATCTACCACTATCTTTGGTAGATTTTCTTCTGCCTTCTTTTTTTCTTCTTCTCTGCCTTTCTCTGACAATTTTTGCTGATTGTATTCTTCCCTCCTTGGGTACCAGTTTGGAAAAGAAACCTCCCTAATAAAAATCTTTCAAATCACAATGAGATTATTAGCCACAAATCTAAGAATAGAACGAGTTTGTTTCTCACCCTATTTCTATAGTTTATCAATTTCAAGGCGACTGTAGTGATATTGTACTAATTCATGACTGCTCAAAATTCTTTTGAGTCTTGCAGTACAGATAGTCATCGACTTACAAAAGTTTATTTAGTGACCATTAAAAGTTACAATGGCACTGAAAAAAGTGACATAACCATTTTTCACCCTTACAACCGTTGCAGCATTCCCAATGGTCATGTGATTAAAATTCGGATGCTTGGCAACTGGTTCGTATTTATGATGGTTACATACGATCCCCTTCTGCAACCTTCTAACAAGCAAAGGCAATGGGGAATCCGGATTCACTTAACAACTATGTTACTAACTTAACTACTGCAGTGACTCAATTAACAACTGTGGCAAGAAAGGTCATAAAATGGGGCAAAACTCACTTAACAAATGTTTCAGTTAGCCACATAAATTTGGGGCTCAATTGTGGTCATAAGTCAAGGCCTATATGTATTAAAGAGGAAGCAAAAAAGACAACAAGCCAATATCACATAAGTAAATTATTTGTCTACTTGCAAGAATAATTATTTTTAAAAGCATTTTATATATATTTGCAATGGTCTAATATTACCTCTAAATGAAGTGTACTTGTTCTTTATACACAGTATGTGCTTTTTCTTCATTGGCAAGAGTAAATATTACCCAATTCTAAAATCATTCTTCTGACATTCTAAGAGCATGAGTACACTTCCATCAACAAAAAGCAAGTGCTTTCAGATGAATTTGTTTACAGTTTAAAGAACCTTAAATATTAAAAACAAAGCAAACAACAGTTGGTGCACCTTGCACACATATTAAAAGTGATAATCTGAACAGTTATATCAAAGTGTTTTTTTTAATCTCAACTGTTATTCCAACATACATATCAAAAATTATGGACAAAAGCGTCCAGATGTTGATGTCATCTCATTATCAGATTAAAAAGGAGGATTTCAATTGTATTTTCACTAATTAAACAGAAGTCAGATGCATAGTAAGTGCCACTTATATGATCTTGTTGCAATTAAATGTAATTGCAAAAAAAAAGTTACTTTACACCTGTATAACAGTCTCTCAAACACAAATTTAAAAGATTATGCCGAAGTATGGATCTTAAAGTAATAGTTTTCAACTTTTAAAAAACAAAGTCATAAGCTGACCTGTAAATTAAACATGTCAGTGACTAAGAAGACTAAACATTTAGTAGAATGCAATATGGCACACATATTTTTATTCAATTAAAATGAATAATGAAATTAAATCCCACATGATGGTGTCCCAGTCTCATAATATATTAATAAAGTTTCTTAAAAGCTTTGGCAGGGGGCCAGCACAGCCCATTAAGTCCTTGCAAGTTGTAAAAAGAAGTAAGTCATTTCAGGCTGCTTTGTGGTTTTGAATGAAACAGCAGGCAGCCTGTATGGAAACGTCACTTTGGATAGGACATTGGTAATGGATGCTTTGCTCAATCAAAGCAGTATGAGGATAAGTTAATGCACTGAATCACAATTTAAACCCTGACGCCTTGCAAAACTAATTTAGTTAAAAGTGGAAGGTAAATGGCAAAAGATACCAAGTAATAAAGACCTCCTTATTTTGCTAATAAGCTGTCACAGTGCTTCTGGGTTAACTTGTTCAATGTGAAAACCAAAAATTATACATTTTCAACTACTATAAATTGTGGTATTAGACCTGCTTATACTACACTAAGCCAATTCTAAATGTAAAATGTCTTTTATTAAAAAGGAAATCAGTTCTACTTTTTATCATTCTACTATTTATAAAGTTATAAATAATTGCAAAAAATGGTAAGTGACTGTCTTACATTTGCCTAACAATTTCAATTAAAGTGCCAAATCTTCATTTAAGCTTTAAATGCTTGTTTAAATCTGGTTTCTCCTATTAGCTTTATGAAGTTACAAATGCTTGCATCTGGAAAGTTAATTTAGTATTCTCAACTTTTAGCCAAAAAGGTAAACTATACATATAAAATTGCAAACTAATATCCAATATGTGATATAAAGTAAAGTATTAAAAAAATAATTAAAAGTATATTTCCCCTGAAGTGTAGTCCTTCAGTCATAATATGCTATTTTTTATTTGCTTAATATAGCTTAAACCATTTAAATCTTGAAAAAAGCTTTCAGCACAACCCCCTGCTCCATTTTGGTCCTAGCAGGCCTCCCTGAAGCCTCCTGGAACCAAAAACAGGCCATGGAGGGATGCCACACACCCCTGTGCCCCGTTTTTAGCCTCTCTGAAGCCTCCTGGGACCAAAAATGGGGTGAGGGGTGCCCCTTCCTCTCCCTTCCCTCATACATGCGTGCACGACCCTCCCGCACATTTGTGCATCTCCCGCATGTGCCCATCCCCATGCATGCATGGCAGAGACTCGAAAATCAGCTGGAGAGGCGGCATGCATGCATGATGGAGCAGAGCTGGGGTGACAGCTCGCGTGCCCGCAGAGAGGGCTGTGTGTGTCACCTGTGGCATGCATGCCATACATTCGCCATCACGGTTCTAGTGGTTCATACACAGATGAATGTCCCCTTGTCCTTAGCAGCTAACCTTTTCATTCTTCCTTAAAATATGTTTTTGCTTTGGAAAACCTTGAAATTATCTTGCTATTGTCAATATTTGCCTATTGTATACAGACACGCTCTTGATTACATAAAAACCGGTACTACAAGTCCCTATTACATATTTACAAATAACATTTATATAATTTGTGTCAATTGAATAAATAAATTTGTATTTTCAAATATATGTTCCATAATTTGTAACATATCACCTACATCCTTGATGGCAAACTGTGGCACACGTGCCACAGGTGGCACGCAGCGCCCTCTCTGCAGGCACATGAGCCATCACCCAGCTCTGCTCCATCATGCATGCATGCGCACCTCTCGCCGGCCAGCTTATTTTCCCCATGCATGCGTGGGGGATGGGCACATGCAGATGCACACGCATGTGGTTCACATGTGCATGTGGTGGTCGCATGCGTGGAGTGCATGCAGGAATCACATGCACATGGACACAGGGGGGATAATGCACTCATTGCATTATAGGTGCATGTGCGCTTTCACCAGACAACAACAAAAAGGTTAGCCATCACTGACCTTTCAATATTGTTGTTCTTTTGTAGGAGCATTCAAGGCATTCAGAACAGGCACACTGCAACTCAGTGCAAGGTCACTATTAAACATCAGTCCACTGCAATAAGGCAGGAATGCAAAAAATACAGTCTGCTATCAACATTTTTACCATCCTTAGAGACAAGACTGGATTGTATAAAATATTTGTCCTCTTTTCTTTCCTTTTTGTTTAGGGGTGGGTGGGGTGCAGTTGAGGAACTTAAGGAAGCATCCTGTAATAGGGGATTAACACGTTCCCTGAAGATAGGTTCCAACACAAGTCCAAAAGCTTGGAAGGCAAAACCTCCGGTCCCAGTGACTGATCCAGATTGGATCCTGCAGTATTATCTTGAAATGCATATATTCACCTTCATTCCTATATGACAAGAAAACTGCACACTCACATATATATGTTTCTAAAATGCATTCTAATTTGCAGCAGCAATCCAAATGATGTTTATGGCTTAAGGTACTGATGCTATAAAAGGGTTGTTGGTTTGACACTTTTTTGGGGGGGGGGGGGGGCTGATCCTATTTCTATAAATGCTAATTTGTTTTGACTGTTTCAACACAAGTATACCATAATACTCAAAATATTTTATCCATAATATACCCAGCAAATAAGCTTAACCTATTCCTTTTCAGTGTAAAAAAGAAGTAACCTATGTAAATTCAAGGCAACAAGAAAAATAAAGGAAACATAGCTAAATTTAATTACATCAATATAATTTATCTCTCCATACCTTTCTATTCTTGCTTCTATTATAGTCTATAAACCAATTCTGACTCACTTTCAACTTTTATGTTTGCTCTACCATGATGAACATAGTAGTCTTATGTAACAAAACATTTGTGTGTGTGTGTGTGTATGTGTGTTTTACTTCTATTTTTTTTTATTTTCACAACAGATTACATATCCTCGTTATCTTTTTACTCATATATATATACACATTTACTCATATTTACTGGTATTTACTCAAAAATTTACTCAATTTTTTTTCCTGTTTTTAATAAACCATTGTATCAAGAGAGATAAATTCATATATTTACTCCATTTTTTCAATGTATATAACTGTAACTGTTTACTCCACTTACTCTATCATACACAATTACCTTAGGATTAATACATTATTTGTTTTTAGAGTCAGGTTTTTATTGCATCATTCACCATTTAACATTCACTTGAAATCATTTCATTTGAAGCCATATTATCTGAATCAATTCCTAACAACGTACCTTTAACATGACGAACTTTTCATACACACTTATCCACAAATATAATTAACAATCAATAGGACATCATACATCTTTATCTTATTCCCAGCTCAAAACTGAATGAGACCACAATGAAAATGTCATCTGTATAAAAGGCAAGCACTCTATGGGCATTTAAGGAAAGGCGGGAAATAACTCTAGAAAATAGAAGGGAGGAGAGATGGTATGTGGAATTGAGATATTAAATAAATGGGCTGTGTAGCATTTCAGATTTGAAAGGAAAATTTTGCCACAGAAACATGCTTGCATATATATACATCATCTATCAGGAATGTTTTAAATTAAATCCATTTTTTCCCTGGGATCCTACACAGTGCATAATCCTGAGAAAAGGCTCAGGTACTTCAAGAAGTTGCAGACAAGTGTCATGGGTGTAGCAATGTGGATATTTTCTTCAAAAAATGTTGTAATGGGTATCAGAAAGAGGGCAGGGTGTCACCTTAACAAGGCATTTCACTGCCATTCAGACAAATGGCAAACAGAAATTCAAACCATTGCAAAATAGGATAGCATCATATACAGACTCTGTAATACTGCATCTAAGGATGGCTATTAAGAGGCTTTTAAGGAATTGTTTTTTCAGTGGATGGAGACAGACAAACAGCAGTCTATACAGGCAGGCTTTGCCAAAAGGCCTCCAAGTTCCATGGACTTCAAAAAACAAATCACCCTTATGCAATTGAGTAAAAAAATTTTTTAACTAACAATATTAGTAGAGGGGTAATGGACACAGCCTAGACTTAAGTTGGTGACATTAAATCATCACAGCTCTAATGAGTGTACAGAAAAGACCAGAAACTCAAGGGAAGAAATCTGGAGATTTGAATTTGCCATTGCAGTATCAGTCAACACAACCAGAACCAAAAGATGGGAATCCCAGTTAGGAGTTTTATATGATATGTATAAGACAAGGAATTTCAAAACTGATAAGTGTATTTCCTGCACTAGTGTCGGTGGGACAAATCCGGAGTGGGCTACACCACTTGACAAACACCGCCCACATGGAGTTATATATCTGCATGGTGGAGGGGCACCTGGATGCCTCGATGGTTGCTATAACTTGGGCTGACAAGTTGGCGCTCCTCAGGAGGCTCCGCTCAAGCGCCAGGCGGTCAGGTGGAACCACTGAGGCTCCGGATGGATCAAGATTCCTCGGGAGAGCTCCTCCCGAGGAATCCTCTACTTTGGCCTTTGTGGCCACATTGTCTGTCATCAGAAGGACGTGACGGCCCTTTATCAAATCTTTTAACAGTTGTAGGGCCATCCAGGAGGCCTTCAGCTCCAGCCAGTTTACACTGTGGCGAAGGTCCGACCGGGTCCAACGGCTTTGTGCCATCCTGGAGTCCATAAGCGCTCCCCAACCGAACAGGCTCGCATCCGTAGTAATGGTCACCTGATCCGGTTCCCAGAACTCTGAGCGGCGTTGTAGAGCCGGGGACATCCACCACCGCAGGGAGAGACGCACATCCGCTGGTAGATGGACAAACTGCAGAGAGTTGCTCTTGCGCTTCCACTGGAATGGGATGAGGGCCCACTGCAGAGTTTGGGAATGAAGCCGTGCCCAAGGGACAATCTCTAAACACAACATCTTGCCCAATAGGCAGGACAAGGTCAGGATGGAAACTGACCGCCTTGCGCGTACCTGCCTTGCCAGGCCCTGCAGATGACGAGGCGCTCTGAGGATAGTCAAACCTTGCCTTCCATGGAGTCTATCACTGCCCCCAGGTGAAGGATCTTTGTAGAGGGCGACAGAGATGACTTTTGGGGAAGTTGGAAGAAAACCCCAAGGCCTGTAGGGTCCGAATGGTGAGTTTGAGATTGTGAACAGCCCGGGTCTGAGATTGGGCTTACTCGAGCATGTTGTCTAGGTAGCATTGTAGTCTTACAGGGACAGAATGGAGGTGAGCCGCCAATGCCACCAGGACCTTCATGAATGTGAAGCAAACCCGAAGGGGAGGGGCCTGTATTGGAAATGGAGCCCGTTGTGGGAAAAATGAAGGAACCTGTGATTGGCGGGGAGGATGGGAATATGGAGGTAGGCTTCTGTCAGGTCCACTGACGCTAGATGGTCCCCCCCCGCCTGATGCCCTGCAGAATGGACCTGAGGGATGATATTTTGAATCGCCTGTACACTAGGTACCGATTGAGACGCTTGAGGTCCAGTATTGCCTTCCAGCCCCCCCGAGTTCTTCGGAACAACGAACAGGTTGCAGTAGTGACCCAACCCACGTTCCATCTACGGAACTGGTTCTACCACCCTGATGTCCAGCAGATGTTGCATGGCTAATGACATCAGACAACGGTGTCCCGGGTCCTGGGATGGTGGAAAGGTTCTGAAGAAGGTCGGAGGAATGGAGAGGAACGTCAGCCGGAGTCCGTTCCTGATCGTGGTCCTTACCCATATGGAAGTAATGGCACAGAGTGTTAGCTATCCAAAGCTGATAACTGTCCTATAAGCATCTCTAACCTGACATATATACATCATAGAAACAAGGAAAAGGAATGAACAGCTCATCGCTCTCTCTGTGTTATATTAAATAGCGGAGGTAATACTTGAACAAGGTTAGAGATACAATGATTTTCAAAGCAGAGATTGATGTACCCTATTATACAAATGCAAAAATTAATTCAAACTTTAGTCCAAAGTGTTTTCCATCTTCCTTTTTGCATCAGGGTGTTATCTAAAGAATGACTGATGATGATGGAATACAGCTAATTATATGCTTTGTGACAAGAGGTGTAAAGGTGCACACTAGAGCATTATATGTATAAAAGCAGGGTAACTAAACTGACAACTTAATCTCTTGCACATTAAGAAGCTGTACTTTAGAAGGTGGCAGATCTTCCATTCTGGTTAACAAAACACTATTCTATTTCCACTGAGACAAAGAACTGAATTAACAAAGGCAAAAGCTATTTTTTTCTCTTTTTCTCATCTTTAAATATAGTATTGCAAGAAAGTAATGTCTTTTTGAACACAAAATGTGTCAAGCTTTATTTTATTTTATTTTGCTTGCAAAGCTGTGTCATAACATAATCAGGCAGTCAATTGTGAAACTAAAATTGTAAGAGCCACTCCAGTGAGACACCATTTTCTAGAGTGTAATTTTTTAAAAAGTAGCTCAGATTAAGGAAGACATTCACTAACACACACACACACACACACACACACACACACACACACACACACACCCCACAATTCCGAATTTAATTTAACAACAGAAACTCATTTATATACACTGAAGTCAAGATAGTAATGTTTGGGCTTGGCTGAACTCTATTGTACAAGGGCCACTTCCAAAATATAATGAATCTGTAACAAAGCATCTTCTTAGGGATTAAGGATGCTGCAATTCTGCCAGTACATCATAAACCAGTACTTAATTCCAAGTATTACCTTGTAAAGAACATGTACAGGAAGTCCTCAATTAATGACCTAATTTGGAGCAGAATTTCTTTCACTAAGCAATGAAATCATTACACAAAGCTTCCCCCCCCCCCATGTCTGCCCTTTTGGAGACCCTGCGGTCCACCATCCCCAACTGACCTTTGACATCTTCTTCTTCCCACTGACACGAAGCATGTCCAGCCATGTGAGGAAGGTAAGGCATTACTAGGCCAGCAGCTGCAACTTATACTACTGTGAAACCCTTAAAATAAAACTTCTGTACATAATATGTATAGCATTGGCTAAGGAAAACCAGAGGTTAAAAGAATAGAAATACAGCTAGTCTTCAACTTATGACCACAATAGAGCCCAAAATTTATGTTGTTAAGTGAGACGTTTTAAAGTAAATCCTGTCCCAATTTATGACCTTTTTTTCCACAGTTAAGGGAATCACTGCAGTTAAGTTAGTAACTCGGTTGTTAAGTGAGTCTGGCTTGCCCATTGACTTTGCTTGTCCGAGGTCGTAAAAGGGGATCACATGACCATGGAACACAGCAACGGTCATAAATATGAATCAGTTAGCAAGTATATGACTATTGATCACATGACCCTGGGGATGCTGCAAAGGTTGTAACTATGAAAAATGGTCGTAAGTCACTTTTTCCAGTGCGGTTATAACTTTAAACAGTCACTAAATGAAGTGTTGTAAGTCAAGGACTATCTGGAATAGTGTATAATTTTAAATACTTCTGTTAGTATCATTTTGAACAGCCCTATGAACAACTCCACATTATACTATTTTCACAATATCCATGAAAATCCAAAGGGACAGTTTCATGAATGAGGATGTATTTTCTTATACTGTCATTGTTTTACTGCTTCCCATGTTTATTTGGATATATTCACGGGTAGGTAATGTACTGGTTAGCAACTTCAATTTTGGAAGAAAAAGTAAACACATGGCGATTAGCAAACAGTAAACTCTACTGTGTTTAGCTTTGGCTTAAAAGGAGAAAAGCAGACAAAAAGCAAAGACGTGGGTGAAGAAAGACAATTTGGCACTATGCATTTAAAACAGTAGCTTTCCTTCTCAGTAACTTCTGAATTCTTCCTCGGAAGCTTTCCAAATCTATATTTTTTTCTTATTTCTTTCTATTTTCACTTAAAATCAAATATTAATTATCTTGTAAAATGTTAAAAGTGTGGATGATTTTAATTTACATAATATAGACCAAGGGTGTTAAACTGGCGGCCTGTGGGTCAGATGCATCACGCACAGGCCACACCCACCTCAGTTTCACTAAGGGAAAAATGTCATGATCTGTTACGTGACAACGTGACACAGCGGATTTAACACACGATATATCAATCATACAAATATCACTTATGTATGTATGTGTGTGTGTGTGTGTGTGTGTGTGTGCGTGCAAATAAATAATATGGTTTAGTTTTTATCTTCTTTAGGCTGACTATATTTCCATTAGTTTAAAGTGCTAGATAGTAGAAAAAAGTTTTAAAGCCGCAAACCTTTAACATATTTTTAAACAAGTCTGCTAAGGAAACTAAATCTTACTTCAGCTACAGGAATAGAAATAAATGAAAAAAATAAGGGAAGTCGAAATAAGTGACAGAGAGAAAAATAAAACTAAAATAAAAGACATGGCGGTGTAGAGAAGTTGATGTAGAAATAATAGCAGAAGGGAACAAAAGAAAAGGCTATGAGGAACAAAAATAAAGAATGTTATGTGGTATGAGTTAAAGACATGAAGCAGGTGAACTACAACTGATTGATAAAGCAGAGAAAGTAACTTGTGGCAAGGGAGAAAGTGTACAAGAGATTTAAAGGACAAACAGAAATTGTCTGGGAGGCTTCTTTGCCAGCCGCTTCCCGGCAGCAGAGGCTGGCTGGGGACTGCCGAAAACTACCGGAGGTCAGCTTGCCTTACGGAGTCTGGACCAGCCACTGCATGAGGAAGGTAAGCAGCCCAAACAAAGAGGTGAGGGGGGAGGAAGCAGGGCTAGGGCCTGGGTCGCTAAAGAAGAGGAAACAGAATGTTGCATGCGACTATAGCAAAGGGAGGGCAGAGTGGCGAGAGGGCGGCGGCAAGAGGGCAAGGCCAGAGCCGGGGAATGGCACATTCCTTGACCCAGCCAAGGTGGGCAGCGAGCGAGTGGCGGCTCTGGGGCAAGGGCAGAGCCGGGAAATGATGCATTCCTGACCGGCCAAGGCGGGCAGAGATTACAGAGCCTCAGGGAATGGTGACACCCCCCGACTTAAGGCAAAGGGCAAGCGGGTGGCATGCTTACTTACCTTTGGTGAGCTGAGAAGAGCAGGTGAGGCACAGAGGTGACTGGCGAGGCGTGTAGCTGGGCCACATGGCAAAGTGAAGACAACATAGATAGGGCTGGGATAGGCAGGGTGAGCATCAGCCGGGCGGGGCGAGCAGTTCGGGGGCATGGCCAGCCAGCAATTGCTACCAGTTCGGCATCCCATACTAAATTTCCACTACCGGTTCATGCGAACCAGTGCGATCCGGCTGAATACTACGTCTGAAACCAGCCACACTAGAGTCAATGCTATTGATTTATACAGCCTTTAATGTCTAATGAATACACACACACACACAAAAAAAACAATTGAAGCAACAGAAGTGTTTGAATAAACAAAATGACTAATAAAGAGAAAAACGAAAAACGAAAACAACAAGAATATTTATTTTTTAGGTTCTGAAAACAGGTAAAATTCTTTCAAAGGCTGGTTTCACTAACTAAATCCAATAGAAAAAGAAACCTAGATCCACAATATTTGCAGAACTGCTATTCTGGCTAGATAGTTCACATAACAAAGAAAAGCTCTAAATGCGAAAAACATGTTGAAAATGTTAATCTCAAAAGTTAAAAATTTTATTATTCAAGATGTGTATGTGGGTGTGTAAGTGGGTGTCCCCGTCCATCCTAGAAAATTTCTATTGGGTCCCAAGACATGCATGAAACTTGATGTGTATCATTCTGATATGGAACTATTCTCTATAAAAGAGAATAAATCTTACTGAGTTTCCAGAATAATCTGCTATTCTCTTAAAACACTGTATTCTGAGTCCTGCTATAAATCAGGCAAGTTTCACCTTTCTAATTCTTTTAAAAGACATCACATTGCTGCCGTATTCACAAATGGACACTAAAAGTGATGTGACACGTTATTTACCACTTACAAGTAAAATACAATAAGTAAAAAACAATTAGTAAATAGTATTTGGTAATCAATAAAGAGCCAAAGCATTTCCTTCCACAAAGGCCTGAAGTTAAGAACATGCATCCGCCGGGCAGGGTTAGTACATTTTTAAACAAAAGTAGGAAATGGCTGTATCCTAGCACTCTACTAGGACCACATGAGTCAGTACTTTGGAACTTCGTCCCATTCTCCACTCAAATAAAAAATGGCTGATAAACACTACCAACTATTCACATACAGATTCAGCTCCAAATACTTTTCACCTAACCTGTCACTATTATTAGAAGTGAAGTGGCTTACTGTTGTAAAGAATCAAAAACTAAGAAAGTGAAAAAGAAACTACAGTTAGTTCTCAACTTATGACTGGTTGTTTAACCACTATCCGGAATTATGACAGGCAATAGCAAAACACTGTACCACCATCCTCACAGTCATGTAATCACAATCTGGGTGCTTGGCAACCTGTTTGCACTTACAACCAGTTCCCAAGGACTCCATGCTGTTTGTAATCTTCTCTCCTGACTTTCTGAAAATCAATGCGGTAACCAGCAAGGAAGGTTGCAAGCTGCCATCTTCTGAGAAATCTCTCTCTCATCCTTGGGATGTCTGAAAAAACTGCTTGCCAACTTTGGGGGGATGCAGAAATGAACCTGAAGATTTTAGCTTCATTTCTGCATCCCTCCGGAGTTCCCTTCCATACACAGACGGGAGCTGAAATCCTTCAGCAGGCAGCATTTTTTATCTGGCCCCAGATATGAATGGGAGCCGAAATCCAAGCAGAAAGTAGAGTCAGTGCCATAAAAAAGGGACTATGCAATGCCTTACGGAGTTGGGCAGGATTTGGCAGGCTAGCATAAGCCACATGTGTCTCTCTGCTCTGGGGCCGTAAATCATGCTTAGAGGTGTAACTGAGAAACATTCCCCTTACTTCATGGATACAGAATAAAACCAAATGTAGAAGTAGTCCTGCAGCTACAGGGTCTCAAGCCATGTTCCAAAAACACACGTTGAATTGCATCCAGAATCCTACTGGTAACCAACATAAAACTCGGTCTCAAGCCATGTTCCAAAAACACACGTTGAATTGCATCCAGAATCCTACTGGTAACCAACATAAAACCCAAAAATAATTCTATGCTGTTAGCATCCATCTGTAAACCTGCCACTGCATTTTGCACCAATTGCGGCACATGTGGTCATAGGGTTTTCAAAGACAGACTCATGATGAGAGCATGAGTTATCATTGAAAGATCTTTATGATGCAGGAGCCAGAACTGGTGAACCAACAAAAATTGGGCAAATGCCCTCCTGGCCATAGCAGCCATCTATTCATCCAAATCCACTATCACCTTTTCAAGAGACATCAGTGAAGTAATTAAGAATTTTGATGGACAATTAGGAATTCTAATCTGCTTGGATTCAATTTCATGTTTCATTTCATCCAGGTTCCTACTACTTCCAGAAACTCAGACAAGGATCACATAGTGGTATTGCTGATGGTAGTGACACAAACAGAACCAATACTTTACTCAGACTAACAAATGACATCTCCTGATGGTTTCACATAGATGTAAATAATAGGACAAAAATACTGGCTCTTGGGGCACTTCACATACAAGGGAAGACAAGATTAAACAACTGCTGCTGTTTCCCAATCACCATTGACTGAACAGAGCACTAAGGTAGTTGAGGAATTGCTGTAAACAACATCTCCTGCTCCCATCACTTGCCAATGGTCAAAAAGGCTACCATCATCAGTGGTTTGGTATGACAAACTGTAATAGTACAAGAAGAGGTGCATTACTCTCTAAATGCCAAAAATGGTCATCCAGCAGAGCAATCAATGCTGTTTCTGTCTCATGACTAAGCTATGCTAAACTACATCAATCTGATTCTTCAGAACAAGGCTACCTCGAGTACCTGAAATGCAGTCATGTATTTTTGGGACGAGGATTACAAGTTGACATTTTATGACAGCTAGAAGTAATTTACAGGCTGTAAAGCACTCGTTTTGGCACTGTTGTAATTTTGAATGGTGGTTAGCAATAGGTCATAAGTCAAGGACCTGTAGCACATTCCTGAAATTGGAAAACCAGTTTTTCTAATGCTGGAAAAAGTAATGTGATATTAAGTACTTTGGACAGGCAGTTTTTCACTAATTTTTGTTGTAGATGCCAATGAAGTTAAGCAGTGTGTTCCCACTCCCACTGCATTTGTTCTCCTTTCCAATTGTTTGTGTCCTGCTTTACCTGTTCAGATACCAGGTAATCTTGTGTGAGTGTAACATTGATTTTTGCTGACCTAGATGAGGCAACGTCAGGTGACATATAAGGAAGCCCTCTCCCATATAATAACCAAATAAAGCTTCAGTGTGACAGGCACTTTCTTATTTTGTGGTTTATCAGAGAATATGGAGATGAACATGATGTAACAGCTTCAATGACCTGCTGAGAATGTCCCTTCTCCATTGTGGTCCAGGAATGGATTAACTCCGTCTGCTAGCTGATTGGACTGAGTCAAAAAGCAGATGGAGTTAACCCATTCCTGGATGCTATCTCCACCCAACAAGGAATGTATCAGGTAACCAACTCCCTCCCCCCCCCCCATCTCCCTGAAGACACGAACACCATATATTACTAGCGTTGGTTGACTGTTCTGAAAAAGAATATTCAGGTGCTAAAGGCAAAACTATCCACCTACAGTTCATCAGGAAAAGTGACAAATTCTTGAAACAGATACAGGCAGATACGGGCAGCACTTGCAAAGCAACAATACTCTGAAGAAGCCCCAGAAGATATTAATCTATGTTGAAAGGATAAAGGGATGGAAGAAGGTGTCAGAAAAGTCCAACACATCTAAAAAGTTCTGTTATGGTGCTTGAACATAAGTCCTAGGTCTTCTCTATTTATGATGTTTCAAGAACTATTGAGTGAAAAGCAAATCTGATGCAAATCTTCAGTATTATGTAAAATGATTCTAAATATATTTAACTTATATGCTACCATCCCAATAGGGACTCATGTTAGCTCACAAAAATTAAAACATAGTACAAGTATAAATAATAAAACATCTATAGTAACTCTAAAGGAATATATCTTCATTAAATGTCCATAGTAATAAATTAACAAATATTAACAAAAAAAAATTCTAATGACCATAAATTAGAATTCATACTACAAGGCCATCTCAGAGTGGTAAATCTCAATATTAAACATCAACAATTATTAGTAAGACAACACTCAGCTGCAAAAGTTCCTCCAGAGTAATTCATTTTATAATGTTCTTCGGTAGGCTGTTATATTAAAGACCAGTTGATTATTTAAAAGGAGGCTATTCCACAGTTTGCCTGACAAAAGGGATTCCTGCCTCTGTCCAAAAAAGAAGGAAGCAATGATGGGGGCTGGTGACTGAAGATTTCTGTGGAGAGGGATAGAACATCTATTAAGAGAAATGGGATTTTTTGGAACTAAGTTCAGAATGTGAGGGGGAAAACTCCTAAGACTATTTAGGTAGACTGTCAATTATCTCTTTGTACTGGTCCAAGTGGGAACAAATGGTATAGTCAAACCCAGCCTTGAAAATACCTCAAGGGACTACGAACTATTAGGAAGGAGGTTAAAGAGCTGCAGGCACAGCAGAGGAAACGTTTTCTTGACTGCTTTACGTTGAAAGATGACTAGGAAGATAAGTATATCTAAAGTAAAACTGGATGAACAGATGGTGCCAATGAGTATGGCTTGGAATTTTTGATGGCTTGGGATTAATTTCTAAAGTGACATGAGATTGGCTGTACCCCAAAAGAACAGAAAGCAATGTGTTTGGATTTCTTGCAATCCTTATCTGGAGGTCTTTGAATCGTTTAGGGAAATAGAAGAGAGACCAGAAAATGGTGATATGGAAAGTCCTCAGAATGGCATTTGGAAGGTATGTTGGGACACCAAACAATGAGCACATAAATAGAAGAAGGAATAGGTCAAGTTATATGATCCAAGGATTCAAAGACTTCTATAGAATTAGCATAATACAGGGCACAAAGAGGAAGTGGTCTAAATGCAACAAAATAAACATTATTTAAGGGGGCATGGTGGCCTAGCAGGTATGATGCTGGGCTTGTTGACTGAAAGGTCAGCAGTTCAAGACCCCATCACACAAGTACTGTGTGACAGGTGAGCTCCTGTTCTTCCCCCGTTCCTGTCAGCCTAACCATTTGAAAGCATGCAATTGCAAGTAGATAAATAGATACAATTTGGTGGGAAGGTATCAGTGTTCTGTGCACCTCGGCGTATAGTCATGCCAACCAAATGACCATAGAAGTATCTTTACATAACACTGACTCCCTCGGTTAGGAATCGGATACGAGCACTGCCCCCTAGAGTTGGGCACGACTGGACAGGGGAAACTTTTATATTTTTAAATATGATGTATTAGGCATTACTGTGATCTGATGGAATAAAACTCATGAGTAAATATAAGCATGCAATCAATCAATTAAAAATAAATTAAGAAACTGGGAGAAATCAATTGAGTACTTTGGATTTGCACTTGGAACTGTAAAAAGCTCTAGATTTAAATGAGAAAAAGTGGTTTGGTATATATATTACATCTATTGTTAAGTTTTAAAAATCCCATTGGTATTCCATTCCAAATCCCATTCCTGGACTCTGATTTAAAGAAATGTATGTGTCCCCATGCACATTATGAAACACTTTTCCTCCTTTGAATCCAAATCACCACGCTGTCTTTCTTTTTTTATATATAAGGAAAATTTCTTCTTTACTAAATCAGAAATAGCAGTTTTACCCATATTCTAAAAACGATTGACCTATATCTCGAAAGTAAACTGATTTCCATTAATTTAGGCATGATTTACTTAAAATTTTTGAATTCAATGGATATATTCTAAATGCGCCTAAATCTGAAACATGACTGTACGAAGATACATTCCATACCCATCACAATTGTTTTACATTCTATCATCAATATGTAAAGTGCTGAAACATTATTTAGAATTATTTTTTGTGGCTCTGTAAGAAAAAAAAACTTGGCAAAAAGGGAAACAAAACATTTTTACTATAGTTTCCATCCTTTTTTTGCATAGGGCTGAGATAACATTATCAAAATACTGCTTTGGATGGTAGCAGTTGTTGCCATCCTGCATTGCCAGGCCTGAGTTTGGCCAATTACTTGAAACAAAAACATGTCTGTTGGGCAGTGTGCCCCATACAGTCAAACATCTGCTGAAGATTTAAAGGTTACTGTGCCTTCAATTAAAAATTCTTGCTTTCAAACTACAGGTATGTCAATTTTATAACATCCTGAAAATTCACCTGGGGTGATTTGTAATGAATTGCTTGTCAGTAGTTGGTTTATATTTTAAAAGAAGAGGAGGCTTAGTGATACGTTCTCTTGCATTCTTCCTTTCTTTCCTTTCTAGATAAACAATAATTACCATATTTTTCAGAGTATAAGACGCCTTCCAGCCTCTCCATGGTCATAGGCCAGGGCCATGGACCGGGCCTATGACCATGGAGAGGCTGGAAGGCTGCCTAGGAGTATGGTTATCTGGAGCCAAGACTGCCCCCCCACCCACCAAGGACCCTGAATCTCTGTTCCTGAGCTTACCCCCACCTAGGACCATTTAAGACCATGGAGGGTTATTACCAACTTTATTGCTGGGGCTACCACCCACTTTTTCTATCATCTTTTCCACCATTCTATCAGCATCGCCACATTCGTCTAATTTTATCATCTAGACATCTACTCCCCCCCCCATTCATTCATTTCTGAAGAATCATCCAGGACAATGCCTCTTACCCCCCACATTGACATTGACTTATGGGACTAATGCCTTTTTACCTCCCCCCCATACTGACTTTTTTACCAACTACAGCACCTTAGTCTCTATTGGATAATAACGTATTCGAGGTTAGACTTGCTCCGCCTGCGGGAGGCCCCTCTCTCGCAGGCTTGGCCCTTGGCTCTTTCAAGGGCCCGCCTCGAGGACGGGTTCGTGGACCCTGAGAGGTGCAGGAACCGGAAGCTAAGGGGATTTTTAGTAAAATGTTTTCTATCTTTTTTAGGGGGTCCCAGGGTGGGGGGGAGGGTTAATCAGACCGGGAAGAGGGCCAGAGCCGGACAGACAGGTGAGTCCAGGAAGGACGGGGATGCGGTGGAGGGGGGGAATATAAAGGTCACTAAAGCAGAGGGTTGTCCTATTACAACGGTCGCGGGGAGGAGGGGATGCGAGGACAGGATAAGATCCCAAGGTCGGTTGGGAGACCGCGGCTGTTGGTTACGCCCGGTCGCTTGTACCAACCCCTGCAGTCTAGGTGGACAGGTCCTACAGAGCCAGGGCCTGCGGCTGATGCTTTGCAATGCAAGGTCTGTCACCAACAAGCCCCCCCTCATTAATGAGTTGATCTCAGAGGGGGAGCTAGACCTTGCAGGGATAACGGAGACCTGGTTGGGCCACGAGGGTGGTTTACCCCTCGTGGAAATGTGCCCACCGGGTTTCCGTGCATTCCATCAGCCTCGGGCCCTGGGTAAGGGTGGAGGGGTGGCGGTGGTTATGCGGGAATGTTTAGAGCCGAGGGAGTTCACTGTCCCTCAGATACCCGGGTGTGAGTCCCTTGGTGTGAACTGGGGCCCAGGGAGGCAGTGGGGCTTGCTGATTGTATACTTGGCTCCTAGCTATGCATCAGCAGCCCTGCCCGAGCTCCTAGAGCTAATCTCAGCGACGGCAGTTGAGACTCCCAGACTTTTGGTCATGGGGGACTTCAACTTGCCGTCAACGGGAGCGGCTTCCGAGGTGGCTCGGGAGTTCATGGCTTCCATGACGGCCATGGACCTGACCCAATTAGTGCAGGGCCCCACTCACGAAGGGGGCCACACACTGGACCTCATTTTTGTATCTGAACAGTGGACGAGTGATCTGGGAATAGGGGATTTAGTCATCACGCCCCTGTCATGGTCAGACCACTCATCCCTCCGGCTGGACTTCCCTGGCGCTATCCCCCACCGCGAGGAGGCGGAACCAGACTCTATAAACTGGTACCGCCCCAGGCACCTGATGGAATCTGATAGATTCCAGACGGAGCTTGGGCCAATTCCTGTAGCCTTGTCCCGCTCCGGCTCCGAGGACCTGGTGACTGCCTGGAATAGGGCGACGACTGGGGCCTTGGACCGGGTTGCGCCTTTGCGACCTCTCCTGCGGCATCGACCCACCCGGGCTCCTTGGTTTACTGAGGAGCTTAGGGTGATGAAGCGCCACAGGAGACGTCTAGAGAGCAGGTGGAGGTCCTCACGCTCCGAATCTGACCGAACACAGGTAAGAGCCTATTTGCGGACTTACCTTGTGGCAATAAGAGCGGCCAAACGTAGACATTGTGCTGCTCTTATTGCGTCCGCGGATAACCGCCCTGCCGCCCTGTTTAGGGTGACCCGCTCCCTTTTATCGCAGGGGGCGCAGGAGACACCCTTACAGGGTAGAGCAGAGGAGTTTGGAGAATATCTTCAGGACAAAATCGATCAGATCCGGAGCGGGTGGGCCTCCGTCAGTGGACCAGACGAGCTGCCAACAGCGAGTTTTGAGAGACCATTCTGGGAGGAGTTTGACTCTGTTGCCCCCGAGGATTTGGACAGGTTGCGTGGACGGCTGCGACCTACCACATGTTTAACGGACCCGTGCCCCTCCTGGCTGGTACTGGCAGCCTGGGAGGTAACACGAGGCTGGCTCCTGGGCCTCATTGGGTGAGGGATACTTACCTACCGCCTTGAAAGAGGCAGTGGTGAGACCCTTGCTCAAGAGACCTTCGCTCGACCCAATGGAGCTAGCTAATTATCGTCCAGTCTCCAACCTCCCCTTCGTGGCGAAGGTTGTTGAGAATGTGGTGGCGCAGCAATTTCCACGACACCTAGACGAATCCGACTATCTAGACCCACGCCAGTCCGGCTTCCGACCCGGGCACAGCACTGAGACAGCCTTGGTCGCGTTGGTTGATGATCTCTGGAGGGCCAGAGATAGGGGTTGTTCCTCTATCCTGGTCCTATTAGATCTCTCGGCGGCTTTTGATACCATCGACCATGGTATCCTATTGCGCCGGTTGGAGGGGATGGGAGTCGGAGGCACCGTTTTGCGGTGGTTCGGCTCCTACCTCTCCGACCGGAAGCAATGTGTGTTGACAGGGGGGCAGAGGTCGTCCCTGAGGCCACTCACTTGTGGGGTGCCACAGGGGTCGGTCCTCTCGCCTCTCCTGTTCAACGCATATGTGAAGCCGCTGGGCGAGATCATCCATGGTTTTGGGGTTGAGTACCACCTTTACGCTGATGATACTCAGCTGTATATTTCAACCCCAAACCACCCCAACGAGGCTGTCGAAGTGATGTCCCGGTGTTTGGAAGCCGTCGGGGTCTGGATGGGGGACAACAGACTCAAACTCAACCCCTCCAAGACTGAGTGGCTGTGGGTACCGGCGCCTTGGTTCAGCCAGCTGACCCCATCGCTGGCCATAGGGGGCGAACAGCTGTCCCCTGTGGAGCGGGCGCGCAATTTGGGCGTCCTCCTCGATGCCCGGCTGTCAATGGAGGACC
Source organism: Natrix helvetica (assembly GCF_964273705.1). Lineage (NCBI taxonomy): Eukaryota > Metazoa > Chordata > Lepidosauria > Squamata > Natricidae > Natrix > Natrix helvetica. Next base: position 81,198,537 of record NC_138552.1, read on the forward strand.
ATGTGGCAGCCGTGGCAAGGGGGGCGTTCCACCAGGTTCGCCTGGTGCGCCAATTGCGCCCCCTACTGGACCGGAGTGCCCTGCGCATGGTCACTCATTCGCTGGTGACGTCTCGCCTGGACTACTGCAATGCCCTCTACATGGGGCTTCCCTTGGGACGCATCCGGAGACTGCAGCTAGTTCAGAACGCAGCCGCGCGGGTTATTATGGGAAGTACTCGTTACTCCCACGTAACACCTCTCCTGCGCGAGCTGCACTGGCTACCTGTGGCCTTTCGGGTGCGTTTCAAGGTATTGATTACCATCTTTAAAGCGCTCCATGGCATAGGACCTAGGTATCTGCAGGATCGCATCCTACCACACACGTCCCTGCGACCTATCCGCTCACACAGAGAGGGGCTCCTCCTGGTGCCGTCTGCTAGGCAATGCCAGCGGGCGACACCTAGGAGTAGATCCTTCTCTGTGATGGGCCCAACCCTCTGGAATGACCTCCCCCCAGACATTCGAACTACCACCGACCTCCGTTCCTTCCGGCAAAAGTTAAAGACTCACCTATTTCAATCAGCTGGCCTGGCACTTTCTTAGTTTTACCTCCCGGGGATTTATTCATTTTAATTGGGTTTGGGGTTTTAATAAGCTTTTAATGTACTATATTTATTATTCTATATACAGTCTTGCAACCTCCTCCACCTACGTATTTAATTATTTAACTGTTTTATGTATGTATTTTATAACGCATTTTTGTGACTGTACACCGCCCCGAGTCCCTTTCGGGAGAAGGGGCGGTCTATAAATATGAATAATAAATAAATAAATAATAAATCTTAGATTTTGGGAAGGAAAATAATAAGAAGAAAAATTCTGCCTCTGCCTACCAGCATACATGGTATTCAGCTGACACATGGTAATAAGGTCAGCCAAGGAATAGGCATAGCAACTAAGTCAGCCAATGAGGGCTATTTGGACTCTGAAATTTGCTGTGTGAGCAAGGAGGAGACAGGAACGACCCTTAGCTGTGAATTGAAAGTGAAACTACTTGTGTTTTGCTTGTATTTACTGCTACCTTGGAAAACCTATTTTTGGTAATGTATTGTATATTATTAATATTTTGAATCCTGATGAATCAGTTACTGTGCTTGCTAAATTGCTGCTGCAAACTCTGACCAGCCAGGTCAGCTTCAGCATTTATTGCATCCTGATTCAGCACAGCTGATTGGCGGGTGGATCGGACTGCAAGAATACCCCCAATCAGCTGTTCCAGGCTGCAGGGATTGCCACAGACCATCGCTGCCTCCATGCCTCACAATTTTGTCTTCTGGTGGAGTTGGATGGGGCTACATTCGTTGTATAAGACGCACCCAAATTTTCACCTTTGGGGGGGGATGTGCATCTTATAGTCTGAAAAATACAGTACCAATGGGAGTAGAATATCATATTCCTTTTACCTTTCATCCACTATGTGACCCTAACAACTGACTGCTTTCTTAATTATCATAAACTTGTAATAATGAAGCTTGAGTTCTTTTAACTTGCTTGCTTGTCACAAATGGTATTATAAATAAATAAAATGTTTTAAAAATAAAATATATTGCTATGACGTGGTTACAAAGATTCCTCAGCCAAGTATTCTATAGAATTTTAAAAACTAAAAGTACAAGCAGCTAATAGAAAACTTCAAATCTAGCTCAAGTTACAAGTCTGAATTGTTTACAGAAGTATAAAAAGCATGCAATGCATTGTTTATAGAATAAGAAAGAAATGTAGGGTATGTAAAAGGAGAGCTGAAAACTAAATACACTGACAGCACTATCTTGTTACAAACACTTGGCAGTACGTCTAAAGCACTATTGTCAAATGCCGATACAGTATGTACTGTCCGCCTGCCAAAAACACACACACACCCTCCAACTTCACGGCTCTTTAGCCATCAGCAGCCCATTTGGCAATGACTTTAAACACTCAGACATCTCTACACTAAGACGAAATTATATTGTGACATACAAAATTCACAAAAATAAAAGTGACTGTCAATTTAGCACTGAATCTTTATACTATTAAAACTCTTGTTTCCTGTAATTTTTAACTGGGAAAAACAGTACACCTTAGGGCAACAATTTTTGAACTAAGGTACCTCAAATGGGCTAACTTGCAGAATACATCCCAAACACATGATCCCCAAGGGAATGAAGTTTTGGAAGTTGTGGCTTCAGCTTTGCCAGACTGCTACTGCTGCTGTCATATGATGCTTATAGTATTTTGAACATTCAATGACATTTTACCAGCGACGTTCCACTAATCCTTGATTCCTACCCTACCTTGCCTCTTGGAATTGAAAAGCACGAGAAAGGAAGATAGGGAGGAAGGGAGGAGCGCCCGCACATCGTCCCCTCCCATGCCGCCCCTTTGTACACTGAAGCTACCTGTGAGGCACCTCTCACACACTCCAAAGCAACCCAGACACCCTCACTGACACATACCACTCTCCCCAACCCAGATGGCAGCTCTCAAACCACCTTGACCCACACTCCTGTACACCTTCTTGCCCTCTCACTTGGCAGTAGACAGTTACTGCCTGTAGGCCTTGGACTTACAAGTTCCTGCTGGCTTCCACACTGACCTTCTCCTTGCAAGCTTTCCACAAACAAAGTAAATGGGGAATCCGGCAGGAAAAGGAAGGAGGGAGGGAGATCTCTGATGCTTCCTGCCAGCTTCCCACAAGGAAACGCAACAGGAAGTCACAAGTCACTCCTGCTCCCACTGCTTTTGCCTGCCCATTCTTTATTTACATAAGAAAATATCTCTAAAATGATGATCCAATGAGATGATCTAGTAGCCTAAAGCCAGAACATAACAACTTCCACCAAAAAACAGTAGGAAAATATAGTTAGCTCTTTAGTCTAGTCATTCAGATAATCTTCTATTTTTATTATATTACATATATATTTATTTTTATATATTATTATTTATAATAATAATAATTACACACACAGTTTATATAGTTTAGCTCTTTAGTCATTCAGATTATATATATATATGTGTGTGTGTGTGTGTGTGTGTGTGTGTGTGTTATAATAATAATTACACACGCACACACACACACTGGATGTTTGTTCCAGCATAACTCTGGAACACCTCGAGCAATTTCAACCAAATTTGGTACACAGATGACTTACTCTCCGGAGACAAAACACTGTGGGAGTAAGACATCCCTGGTGTGTGTGTGTGTGTGTGTGTGTGTTTTCCAGAATAACTCTGGAAAGTCTGGGCCTTTAAGGAGAGCAAGTGCAGCATCCTAGAGTGGCAATTGTTCATGATGTCATGGGAGGCGAAGGGATCCTGATTAGGCCAGTACAGAGGCCTTTGATTGACCATGCTCCCTCACACACTGGACCTTTAAGACCTAGGCCTCCCTCACACAGTAGGTCTATGAAGTACCAGGATTGTAGACAGGGCGGGAAAGAGCACATGGGAGGGGGAAGGGAGAGGGCAAGGATGATGGGCCTGGGAGTAGGGGGAAGAAAGGCCCCTCTCAATGGCTCCCTGTCAGACTAACGTTTTGATGTTTGTCTATAAATACCCAGGCAATGCTGGGTCATCAGCTAGTAAAAAATAAAAGAGACGGTTTATTTCTATTGCATTATTTCCACTGCAATCTAGATATCATAGAATAATCCTAAAGACCCATATTCCAAAAATCATAACAGAAATCTATGCCACATATTGATGAGGACCAGCAGCTTTTCTAAAGGATATTATTCTACCATACATAATGTTATCTCATTTTATATATTTGAAGTTGATATTACAATAAGGTTTTTCTTTTCTTACAAATTCTCTAAGGCACATTCATGATTTCTAGTGTCAATCAATTTGAGAAATTATGCTGAGAATCAAGCGTACCATCTAAAGAGATTTGTTGCATTACCTTTTTTCAGAGGTTATGAGGAATTCAATGGTTGATTTCAGACAATGGGACAGAAAAGTAAGCCTGTATGTGACTTAGTCTATTAACGATAAGGTTCAGAAAACCAAAAACTTTTTACACAAATAATTGTACACAAGAGGAGATATGCCATACAATACTATTTTCACAAAACAAAGTAGGGTTTAGTTGTTGGCTCTTCAGCTTGCATCTTCTTATTGACTTCTTATGTAGAACAAAAAACACAGTTTTTTCTGGCCTTGACAATCTCAATAGGTATTGGGTAATAAAGTTAAGAGCCACATTCAAAGTGACAATGCAATTCTGTCCCAAGATTTAGAAATTTTCTGTTCCTGTCTTCTAGTTGACTTTAAAAGTTGCTCATTTTAAGCCAGAATTAAGGCCTTAACTGACTCATGCACTTGAGTTTTGAGAATAATCCCAAAGCTTCCATTCCAATAAATCCTTTGCTTCTCAATACCTCTTAGAGCAGGGGTCCCCAATCCCCTCAGGCTGCAGACCAGCACCAGCCATGGCTTATTGGCAACCAGGCTGTGCAAGCAGTGGTCGAACAATTTCTTTCAAGTGCAAGGTCCACTTTATTTATTTATTTTGACCAACAGCTTATCCATTGTTTGCGAAAGATAGTGACCTACCAACTTCTTTCAGGCCTAAGCCGGGACTAGAACTCAGTCTCCTGGTTTTCAACCTGGTCCCTTACCCACTAAACTAAAAGGGTTCTCGTCATTCAGAGTATATATATTAAGCGAGTGCATAGGAATATTGTTTGAATTTCTTTATTTTTGTGTGCATCTCTTCATCAATATTATTATACTTTTAATCAATAACATGCTGAGTAAAAAATATATATCAATAGATGTGGAATTCCCCTACTGCTCTGGAACCAATTGTTTGCTAGTGGTGAGAATCAATATTCCTCCCCTATTTTTCCATGACACATACCTATTAAAACCTAGGTGATTATTGTAAGATAGTTATCTAGTTTCCAAATGGAGAGACTGAACAGAAATTAAAAGTGATTGGGTTCACATACCACACCTAATATAGTTACTTAATCATGAAAGCATAGAAATAAACCACAGCTGGCTGAGTTTATACACTGTACCATAAAGTGTAGCTTATAAACCACAATGGCTTTGTTCACACAATAGCCTAGTCCAAAATCAAACACATCATACTCAATCTACTGTGTGAACCCACGCCCACTTACCAATTAAACAGTCTCGGCTAAATTGTCAAACCAAGTTTACAGCGGTTGAGACAAAACTGTACAACTTCATGCATACCTGTGAAAAATTAAGTCACGAAGCTATTACAAAATTTTAATACCTCAAACATTATGAAAATTACAAAATAAAGACATGTTGTTTGTTTAACATTACTTTCAGGGGGGAAAGAATTACTAACTTAGCTTTAACTACTCATTTTGCATGGTATAAAATTAACATTGTATTATGAAACAGCATTCTCAACAGAAAACTAAAAGAATAATAAACAATACCCCCTATGTTTATGCATCTTGATTTCTGTTCTATGTTTCAATGAACAAATGAAAGCGGCAACAGAGACTATGGAGGAATATTTTAATTAGATTTTAATAAAATCCAATTGTGTCTCACAGAGCCCATAGCAACTACTTTTTTTGATTGAATAAAATAATGCTGTCTGCTAAAACAGATGACAAATGTCTATGCTTGAGTGAGGGAATGCCTCGGCACCCCCTGCGAAGCCTGAGCTACTGACAAAACTGGGTTCCTCTACTGAAGGTCCGATGCAATGCCATGAGATGGCTTGGGAGATAATTAAGCGAAGATGTTCAGAGACTTCAGGCACAGGATGTTGAGCAGACACAAGGCTAGCCACTGTGGGCGCAAGGGGTACCTGGGGAGCCAATCTAGGTCTAGGTTGGTCTTGAATCCAGGTCACAGGAGCTGCACAGTCAAAAGGCTCCCCAGGGTAGTCACTTAGCTCTCTAGAAGAGAGTGGAGGGGATAGTGAAGCCTCTCTGTCAGGAGATTCCCTGTACTGATCCAGGGAATCAATGGGAGAGGCAGGTTCTGTAATAGATGGACAAATTGGCTGAACAGTTGCCTGAGAAGATCTAGTCCCAGCTGCCTGCCTCTCTTGCTGCTCCTCCGCCCTGGCCACTTGTTTATCAAGTGCCTTTTGCCTTCTCCTTTCGTCTTTTTCAGTGGCTCTGGAGGTGTGGCTGGAAGAGCTATTTCCTTGCTGCTTTAACCTGGAGGTCCTGCTTGAGCTCCTCTTCCTGGGTGCCCTAGGGATTGTAGAAGGATCTGCCTCCCTCGCTGGTGAGGTGTCCACCATTTTGAGGGCACTGTAACTCACTGCCTTTGAACTGCAAGCCTCCGGCCTCGGATCTCTGCCCCTGTGAGGTTCTGAAAACTGGAACAGCAGGTGCTGTATCGCTGGTCACCCTGATGCCCTGAGCGCCAGTTAGGGAAGCCTTGTTTCCTCCTGTGTCGAGGTCAACTGCAATACCACAAGGCTATCAATAGATACAAACAAAATGAAATTGTTCTAATCTTGATTGCAGGAAAAATGATTTCAGCAATAGAATAGTAAATGTGTTGAACACCCTACCCGATCCTATTGTTAGTTCTTCTAACCCCCATACCTTTTACCTTAAGCTGTCTACCGTGGACCTTACGCATTTCTTAAGAGGTCCCTAAGGGGGCGTGCATAAGCACACCAGTGTGCCTACCGTCCCTGTACTACTGTTCCATTTATACGTACTCTTTTTATGTGTTTATGGCTATGTTTTGCTTATTTTTATCTATTTATTTGTACCATTTTTTCATGTGTTTTTTGGACTTGTTGACAAATTAAAATAAATAAAATGACCACCGAATAATGAGCGGCTCGCTTCGCACTCAAATCTAGCTCTGTCGATAGAAAAAAAAGCTTGTTGGCCATTCTGGCGCTGGGAACATTAGCCCCGCTCTTGCGCGATTGTGGAGAAGTCCATGCTGCTTACGGCTGAGGGAAAAAACCCTCGCTGGGCCACTTTTTCACACAAAAGTTTTCTATCTCCACGTGGCTTGCCTATCCACTGGGAACGGCAGCACTCCCAGCCAGCCAGCGGTCTCAATGAATGGCCACTGCTCAAATAATGTCGACAAGCCTCTCTTTTCTAACAGTGAAGGTTAGGAGGGTCCAGGAAGGAGGAATTAGAAAAAGGAATTAAGAAGTAGGAATAAGATAATTCAGCTGAGCCAAGGGAAAAAATGTCCTCTCTTGGGCCAGACTGAGTCGAAACTGGGGCCAAGGAGGAGGAGTCAGAGAGGCCTGGCTAAAGTTATGACTCAGTCCCTGGGCAGATTAGGACATGATAATCCCATTCCTGGACCCTCCTGCAACCAATACTGGAGAACTGTGGAAGATTGTATGAATGCAGAAATATTAGAAACCACAACTCCTTAGACTTTGTAGCCTCTAATTAGGACTCCTCTAGATTAACTAAAGTTGACACTATTTATTGTGGGTGAAACATTGCATTCCACATGTATTTAGAGACACTGGTTTTTTCCTTCTAGGTACATGTAGTGCTCACTAACCAAGAATAATTGAGAGTGGAAATTTGTTGCTACATGACACAATCCTAAGGTGTGATGTCACATGACCACTACAACATTAAGCAAGGAGTACCTTTATTTCCTATGGTTAGCCTCTAAGATTTTAAACAGGCCAGACTTAAAATTCTACTCAATCATAATTAAATTAGTATTTTCAACTTTACAGAGAAAACAGGGGAGAAGAATAGATGTGTTTATGCGGCTTTGAGAGGGGCAGGATGTAAACACAATAAATTAATAATATATTTTTAAATTCACATAATTGAAATTGTTTTCTGTATTTGTTTAAAGCAAAAATATCCCAATAAAAATATTGTTTTCTAGGGTAATACTGTAATTGTTCAGAGTACACTTGTACTGTTGGACAGCCCCTTCCCATCACTGGTTACCGGGGCCAATGGTCTTGGATTTCTGCATTAACTGGAACGATCATTTTTTAAAATCTGGCATAAGACACATTTCTTCCTGCTTCCTCCTCTCCATTTTAAAATCAGTAAGTAAGCAACTGAGAAAAACAAAGAATAACTTGAAATTCAATATATGAAATAAACTCACTTTCCTGCACAAACCTCATTTAATATTCCTATAAGAAAAGATATACTTTCTATAACCCTAAGAATTTTATGAACATACTTCATTCTACAGCACTATGTGACAGTGACATCTAAGATAAAAATGGAAATGGAGACAGGTAATAATGGTTTCAGTAAGCAAACAGTTTATTAGCTGGTTTTGCAGGTGCAAAAGATCTAGAGCCAACCAACAGGATTTGCTCCAAGATATCCAAGAATTTCCGCTGCTTTCATCCCTGAAGAATCTCCAAAAATAATTTGCATGCAAATAGCAAGACAGTCTCTTTCTGTTCAGCAAAGAATGACTCACACACATGTGTGTGCATGCACACACATTAAAAAGCCTTAGAAATACCTCTGAAACAAGTCCAGTTATATTTCATTCTACCATTCACTTTGAAGTATAATTTATTCTTTTTTCTGTTCAATAGTTACTCCACTGTTACCATACTCATACAATGCAAAGGTAAATCAGGAAAATACATTGATGCAAATCTGGGTAGGATTTTGAAATAGTTCCTGTCAACTCTTCCTCAGTCTATGGCCCAACAGGAGGGGGGGAAATCAAAAGTTACACAGATTTAACTAAATATTAATATAAGAAAAACAAGGAACACTGCACATTCAGTGCAGTTTCAATCCTAACATTTTGCTTTTTTTAACAGACATTTACATTAAGAAGAGAGAAGTATTCTTACTAAAATTCACTCATAAGAGCTATTTTTCTGTGGAATGAGCAAAAAACTAGGATCCGAATCTAAACTTTTCACAAACTGAAACTATGAGATTTTTTTTTCACATCTGCGTTTCAGGTTCCATCTATAAACAGTAAATTTGTTTTCTTGTTCAATGTGTCATGCCAGGCAAGTGGAACTGAAGGTACTCTAGTCCTTCAAATTTTGAAGATATGTCCTTCTTAAGGGACATTGCTACGATTTTGCGGGACCTTTCCTCAATCCTACAGCTTCCCAGTTTTAATTCTGTCTATGTTGGTCAGTCTCAGACTCAAAACATAAAGAACAATATTCCAACTGATCAATACAATTATCTGAGATTTTGCAGAGTTGATTCTTCTCATAATTTAAATTTCACAATAATGAACAACTTCAATAAAGAGCCCTTATTATTTATTTATATAAATTTCTTTTTGTGAATAAATACAGTTATTGATGGATGGATGGATGGATGGATGTAATTCAACTGAATACGCTGAAACCATTGGAGAGTTTCTTTAAGAATCTATTGTTCTTAAATAAAGATTCACAACTGGCTATTTTTAACCAGATGTGATTGTTTACAATATATCACTTCTATAAGTGAACCTATAAAAAAGGATTTTCCATTTCACCATATGTTTTAAGATTTACTGTTAGTTAGATCAGAAGCAACTAAAGGGTTAATCCCTGCAACTATTCTATGAAGAACACTAGTGGCTTAATGCCCATTATTCTTTTAGACACAGCATTCCCACCCACCCCCCAACCATCAAAAAATCAAGGCAGCCTGTCTAGCTTAGCAGTCAACTGATTACATTAGCAAACTCAATGGGGCTCCCAGCCAACCCCGAGACTGCTGCCAGACCATTGGGTAGTGAAAGACCAAGTTCCAATGTAGTTTTAATTTTTCCAGAATCACATGATGTCAGTGCTATTTTCTTCTGACCAGAATAACCAGTCATTCAGGTTGCAGCAAATGATATGCAAACAAACTATCACTTCAACAAGTCCTGCATTAAACTTCAAGAGATTATGCAAACAAAAGGTGCTGAATATATTTCTTATCTGGTGAAGTGGTCCTCTGGAGTGAGTTAGTTTATATTTCCATGCTGCTATTACTGATGCACAACTTAAAATATATTAGAAACAAACAAACAGCTAACATGTACAAGGATCACTGGGAGATCAAGATAAAACCAAAACCAAAATAAATGGGTATAGGATTGAATAGTAATTACTTAAGAGCAAATCTCACTACAATGATTGCCACTAAATAAGATTGAATTTCACATATCCAACATTTATTAATAGCAGATTATAAAGATTGTTCTATTCTATTCAATACAATGCCCTTATTTTTAAATTATTTATTAGTTTTGTTTGCCACCCATTTCATCTCAATGTTAAAATGTTTTAACACAAAAATCATGTGGAGAGGTGTGAAATTGGGTATTCTGGCGCTCAAAAGCACCATGCTGCTTACCTCTAGATAAATTCATTTGTAGGCCTCGTGTTCATAGGATGATCGCATTACAACTATAGCTCTCTACAGATCTATTTTCCATAACTTGATTTTGCAATGGACAAAAAGCAAGTATAAACATCAAGAAGCTCCTCAAGTCTGCTCAAATTAGAAACCATGAAACAGCTTGTTTTCAATTAGTTAAATATAATAGGATGAAATTTCAAACTGGTCACTCCCTTAGGCACAGCAAATCAGAGAAAGAATCCCAAGTGATCTTGAAAGAATGAAAAAGCTATACCGTGGGATGTATTTGTTCTGTTGCATGGTCATTTACTATTATACCACACAATACTTTAACAGCAATACCACCCAGATTCTTAAAAAGTATGTAGACGACGTTATGATAGGCAGCGTGCAAAGCACCTTTTGGAACATACAGCATGAAGCATAGGCACTTGTGACTTCTTTGTCACAATTATCAGGAAAAAAAATGTGTGACATAAAATCTGTTAGCACGTCTGTGCAAACTATCCAAGTAACTCAAATTCCACAGAAACAAAAGATGAAATGATAAAATGAAAGACATGTGTGAAATACTAAACACAGAAAAGGGAAAGCAAATGTATAAACAGAAGCATGAAGATAACCAGCTGGGAAGCTAATTTTAAAAAAAATCCGTAATAAAATATGGCATCTTTGCACATGAGCTGATATTGGGGAGAAAACATCAAACTGCATTACCAGTAATATCATAGTCACAATATGAAGAGTTGGTTTACAGCTGCAAAGTTACCATTACTATTTATGTCATACAATTTCTTCTTCCTCTTTTCCCATATGCAAAGGTACAGATGGATAATTGATTCATACTCACAACAGTATTTTTCTGTCAAAGCTCAATAGAACTTGCAGTGGTTATTCACCACTAACAAAACACTAGTCCTTGATGTACCATAGAGATATGCAACATAACAAAATTCAGATGTTTTAGGTATTAATTCCCATCCATGCCAGGTAGTAAGACTAGTGATTATTTTTCTATTGTGTTATTCCTTACTCTGATGATAGGAAGAAACCAGAGATGGGTTCCTACCAGTTTGGCCCAGTTTGGCCGAACCAGTAATGGAATACCAGTCTGGGTTGCAGAACCGGCAGCGACCCAAGCTGGCCCTGCCCCCGGAAACCAGTTCCCCTGGTAGTCGCCGTCACCATCTTTCTTTTTTTAGATCTGCGCATATGCAGAACAATTTCCATTGAACTGTGCATGCGCATGCACAAGCAAACCAGGAGATAACACCAGCTGGAACCCACCCATGGAGGAACCCCCCAAATGGAAGAAAGATTGGCCACTGGCAAAAATAAAACCATGAATGTACTCAAGTATGATCTTTAATTAAATAATTTAGCATTGCCCATTTTGAATTTTTGAAGATAGATGTTAATTCAAGGGCAGAGGTAACCTGCTTCTGCCCAACTCTCGCCTATTCCAATCCAACCTCCATGTCCCCTACTATTTTGAATTATTGTCTTACTGAAGGAGGGCATTTTGTCATGCAGGTAATTGGCTTTCAGATTAAGAACATTTACTTTCTTCCTGCCGGATTCTTCCCACAGATACCAACACAATACAATTTCTCCAATTAGTTTTCACAGGTGGCTGTTTTGCCTCCAGTAAAACTGCTTTGTATCTCCTCCTGCAAGTCATAGCAAAGCACATGTATATTAAAAACATTTCAGATATGAAATAAACACTTTCATAAAAGCAGCTGTGATGCAATGCATCATTTCTGTCTGACCTGAGTTATGGAATGAACTTTAGTTACCAGGATCAAAGCGGATGAGAGAGAGGGTTGATCTTGTAGGGACTGAGCCCAGAATAGCACAGTCATTAGATAAGTTTAAAAAAAAACGCAGGATTCAGAGCTAGCTATATTAGAACTAACATGTTCTTCTTTTGCGTTGAGCCAAACCAAAGTATTTATGTTTAGTAGTAACTAAGTTATTAAAGAGAACAGCTCCCTGCCCAATTCACCTCATGGAACTTACAACAGTTTCCTAAAGACTTGGATGAAAGTTTGAAATGCTATGCCCTTACTACTTTTATATTGGTGTTAGTATATTTCTGACACAATTTTGCTTACAATAGTTGTGGGTTAACTAAGTGTTATAATGAAAGAAATTATTCTTCTCCTGATATTAAACAGAATTTTGAAAAGGGAAAAATAACTAGTATGTCAACATACAACTAAATATGTTAAAATTATTTATAAGGGAAGGGTCTCAAACTGTTAAACAATGAGGTCCATGTGCAGCTTTTCCCAAAAAATATTATAGGAATGTGCATACCTGAATGTGACCATCTTGTTAAAACATATGGCACAATTGTTTTTTTTAAATTACTTTTTATTCCACATTGTGTTTTATAGTTTACATGTTTGTTTAAAAATGCTTAAACTGAGCTTCTTTATCCCTAAAAGAAGTACCATATGTATATGATGTCTATTAACACATGCTGTAAACTTTTTAAACCCAAACAAGGAACCAATAATTTATCAATCTTCTTTGGTCTGATGACTGCCAGATATATCTCATTTTTAACTCTCATAAGTTTTATCACCATGAGTAATGAATTCATGCCAGATGAGTATTATGGGAGATGAAGTCCAACACATTCTGAAAACATTAAATTTGGAAAGGTTGATGTTATTCAAAAGCTAGGTGCCTGTCATATTTAATAATTGATGATAAAATACAAAGGCTGCATTAATGCAAAATGCTTGCTCACCATTACAATAATATTCTTTACTAAATTGAACCAATTTTCTAGATTTGCACAACACAGTGAAGTCATAACTTGAACATGTAGAAGTTATACAAATATACTGAGCTAAAATGTGGCTGGCTTATTTCTGTTCATCAAATGTCCTAGTAATTTCTGAGAGGTACTTTACTTGTTTGAATCTAATAATCGGCAAACGCTCCAATTGTAATTCGATTCTGGTAGTTAAACTATTTTATAAGAAATATATATGTTATTTTAGAGTCAGATATGAACCTCATGATATTAAGGGGTCACCCACATGTTTCATGCTAATGTAGTTTTGTTCTGTCTTTCTCGTGAATGTTCATTGAAAAACTACTTTTCCCAACCTTTGCCTTCTTCTACACTTTAATAACAAAAGTACTGTTGTTGCCCTCACAGAAAGTAATTCAAGATATCACATTCTGGGCAAGTAGCAATTAGTCTATTTGGAGAGGAGGAATGAACAGGAACTGAACATTCCTTGGGCAAATTAAATATTTCAAGTACTTGAATAGATTGCAGTCAAAAAGTGTAAATATACATTGTACAGTTAAATAGTACAGGCATGACTTATGACTACAATTGGGCCCAGAATTTCCACTGCTAAGCAAGGCAGTTGTTGAGTGAGTCATGCCTGATTTTACAACATTTTGCCACAGTTGTTAAATGAATCATTGCAGTTATTAAGTGAATCATGCAGTCATTAAGCAAATTTGACTTCCCTCACTGACTTTTCCCAGCCAACTGGGAAATTTGCAAATACTGGTTACATGATCCCAGGACACTGCAACCCAGCATAAATACATGCTAGTTGCCATTGGCCAAACACTGATCTTGTGACCTTGGGGATGCTGTGTAAATTGTAAATGTGAAGTCTGGTTGTAACCACAGACCAAACCACTTTTTTCAGTGCCATAGTAACTTAAAATAGCCACTAAAGGAATATTTGTATTTGTATTTGCAGGGAAAGAAAGCAGAAAGGGGAGGGCAGGGGGGGGAATGGTGCAATTGTCCAGACATATACAGGAAATCATGGACACTTATTCCAGGAAAATCATGTGGCTACCACAATCTCCTGTGACTGATTCCTGGTAAAGCTAGCTAATTCTTTCTCTCTAGGACTGTGAGGGCAAACCTATGGTACGCATGCCACAGGTGGCAAGGAAAGCCCTCTCTGTGGGCATGTGAGCCATCGCCCACCTCAGCTCTACTGCGCATGTGCCTCCCGCTGGCCAACTGATTTTCAGGTCTCTGCTGTGCATGCAGGAGATGCGCGTGCATGCGCAGTGGCACAGGGGATCGTGCATGCATGCAGATGAGGGAGCATGGGGGGTGCACCCCCCAGCAACCCATTTTTGGTACCAGGAGGCTTCAGGGGGTGGGGTGAGTGCAGGGCTGGGGGGGGGTCACGTGCGCATGCTAAGGGTGGTGAGATGCATGGGGGGTGTCACGTGCGCATTGCATTATGGATTTGAGCACGCGCACAAGCGCTGCCCAGCACACGCTTTCGGCACGCAAGGACAAAAAGGTTAGCCATCACTGCTCTAGGGTGTCTGCTCAAGTTCTCCTGCCGGCTTTACAGTACAGGAAAACAGTACAAAATCTCTATGTCCCCTACTGGAGTGTCCATGGGCACCAAGAGCAAGTGGGAATGTGGATGAGCATGGGGAAGAAGGAACAGATATGACTGTTCTTCCGTTTTTCAATTCTAAGGAACTCAAGGAAAATGGCCCGTGAGAGAATGTCTCTCTCCCAAACCTGGGATGACATAGAAGAATCCTCTCTTCTATTCATTCCGATCACTCAAACTACCCATTTGCTTCTGCCCTACACAAATTCTTCACACTTCCTATTTCATGAACTGAGGATTTATCCCTGCAAAATACCATGTGGAAGAGAAAAAGGGAAAATATTAAACTGAAATAAGCTTTTTGCTCATGCTTACCAATGACTTCATGAAAGAGAGCCTATTTTGGTCAATATTTCCAGACCAAACCACACATATATACAGAAAGAATGATTGTACATAAAAAGTGTTTAGTCTTTCAGGTAGTCACAATACAAATTGATTGGAGATAAAAGGTCCTGACACCAGCCAAGTGCACCTCCCTAATAGACAGGAGCCACAAGATGACTTCTCTTCCAGATCTACTGGTACAAATAAATATAATCAGGGAGAGGCAGTCCCTCCCTGGTATTGTGCTAGACTGGGCTTTTATAATCTCATTTTTCAAAATATCCCAAGCTTCTTGAGTTGTTTTCCCCTTGACGATTCTCATCCATGGAATTCTTCCCAAGTTCCCTCTACGTTTATTGAAATTAGCTCTCTTAAAGTCCAAGACTCTAGTTTGACTTTGTTCTATTACTTGTGTTTGCATAATGTTGAATTCCAATATTGCATGGTCACTTGCCCCCAGGGTTCCTGTGGCTTCAACACCTTCTATCATTTCCTCTCTGTTAGTGAGAATTAAGTCCAATATGGCTGATCCCCATGTTCCCTTCTCTACTTTTTGGGAAACAAAGTTGTCTGCTAGGTTTGTTAGGAACCTGTTGGATCTTCCACTTGGTGCAGACCTTGTTTCCCAGTTGATGTCAGGTTAGTTAAAATTCCTCATTACTATTGTAGTGTGCTTCCTATATAGCTTAGTTAGCTGACTAGCAAAAAGTTCATCTACTTCATCTGGGTGGCCTGTAGTATAGACCTATGGCAATGTCATTTCCCCCCCAACCTTTAATATTGACCCAAATGCATTCAAGATAGTTCTCATCATTGTTGTGCTCTATTTCTGTAGAGATGTAGTTATTTCTTATATATAGTGCAACTCCACCTCCTCTTTTATTTGGTCTATTTCCTTTAAATAATTTAAACCCTTCTAGCTGTATGTTCCATTTGTCGGTTTCATCCCACCAAGTTTCTGTAATGGCAACAATATCGTATCTGCCCTCTTTTACTTGAATTTCTAATTCACCCTGTTTATTCCTCATACTCTGTACATTGGTGTATAGACATTTGAGTCCATTTTGATTGACCCTGTGTTTACTGTCTACATAACCTGTGTAATGCCTGACTGCCCCTATTTTCTTGCCACTTGTATGATTCAAGCACATGGTATTGCACTCATTTCAGATAATTCTTATCAATACAGAAGAGAAGGAATGGTGGGAAGTGGTGGTGATTTTCTCATGCTTTTCAACACATTTCTAAAATCTGAAATAGCTTCTTGCAAGCAATAGAACTACACATTTCATAGACAATATGAGAATAACTCAATATGCTGTTTATTATCAACTTAAGATCAACAGGACCAGTTTTCTGAAGACTGTATAGTATGTGGTCATGCATGTATAAAACAATTTAATTCACACTTCTTATGTGTAATTTCTACACAGATTTTAAACTACTTTTTGACAATTATAAAGCTTAAATTGTTCTCAAAAAGTAAATTATTGGATTCAAAGCATCTACCTCCCCAGATAATAAGTCCAATCAAGCTTTTGAGTGCATGTACTAAACTAAGCCCCCCCCTAAAATATTTAATGGCATGCTCATCTGGTCCCTGTCATTTCCTGGGGGAAGGGGAAACATGCCCCACATGCCCCAAACGCACCTGCCATCCACGTGGAACAGCCTCACCATGGCTGCTTCCGCAAACCCTAGCTACCACACCCCTTCTCTTAGTGGCGGCCGCAAAAAGAGTGGCAGGCCCAGCCATGCACCTTGTGTGTCACACTCTTGCCAGCCCTAGCCCTGTCAACCTAGGTCTGGGGGAAGGGGGACTGGCACCAGAGCTCTGAGCAGTGGCCGGTTCTTGTCAGGATTGGGCTAGAGCCACTGCCACTGCCGGCCAAGATCACCAGGCCAGATTTGGTGAGCCAGATGCACTGCCGCTGCTTGGGAGGAAAAGAGAAGGAGGAGGCGCTGCAAGAGAGCCCATTTCTTACATTCTCCTCGTCCTGGGCGTTGGCAGCGCATTCAGCTCACCTGGCCTGCTGATCATGGCCGATGAGAGGGAGTGGCAGATAGGGGTGGCAAGTGGGGAGGGATGGGGCGAGGGAGAAGTGAGACATGCATCTTACCTGACTTCCAGCTCCATCGCGTTTCTTGCCCTTCTTTCGCTTTTTGTGGTAGCCACTAAGAGAAGGGGCACAGAAGCTAGAGTTTGCAGGAGGCCGTTCCGCATGGATGGCAGTTGCGTGTGGGGCACATGGGGCATGTTCCCCCCTTCCCGCCACCTCGCCTTCTCACCTTGTGCTGTTTGCATGGGAAACAACAAGGAAGCCCAGCAACACTAGGGCTGACAAGAGTGTGTCAGAAACACAGAACTTCCAGCCCTCTCTGAATCATCTGATCCGTGGGCCATGCCCTGAGGTTAAGGGGCCTTCTGCACCTCAAAAATAATAAGACCACCCCAAAAATAAGGCCAAGCACTTATACCAGGGGTCAAAAGAAAATAAAAGAAATTTTTTGGAGAAACACAGTAGTAGTATAATAAGAGAAAGAGAAAGCTAGGCTTCTCCTCCACAGAAGAAAAAACAAAACCAGAAAGCAGATCACTCTAGTTTCAGTCCAATCGACTAGTGTCCTGCATGGAATTCTACTGTTGTTCTCCTCACCCCCAATCATAACAAATTACTATAACCCTTGATATTTGTCATATCTTAATAAG
This sequence comes from Natrix helvetica, assembly GCF_964273705.1. Taxonomy (NCBI): domain Eukaryota; kingdom Metazoa; phylum Chordata; class Lepidosauria; order Squamata; family Natricidae; genus Natrix; species Natrix helvetica. Next base: position 81,216,295 of record NC_138552.1, read on the forward strand.
GAAGAAAAGTCTTGATAGGAAAAAATTAAATCAGGAGGCGACAGGAAACAAAACACTATTTTGTCTTAAATTTGCACGACCTAATTTACAGCAATGCAACAGAACCTAGAAGTTCTGGTAAACGTCAGAGCAGCAGTGCTCATTACATATGTTGATAGGTATGAAGCAAATTCTCTGTAGGCCTTTCAAAAATCACACACAGCCAATTTAATATGAACCAGAAGTCTCTGACTGCTGGATGAACATTCTAATTCATTCCCATATGGATAGTAAGAGGAAGGAGCTTTTTTCACTCCTCATTTATTTACAGTTGAAGAGTTTGTCTTTTAAGAGTGAGCACAAGGCCAACAACTATGGATTTTGTTTGTGAGAAGAACCTCCTACTTCCATAACACTATCCAACCGATGCAGAGAAAAGCATCTTGGTTGTATATAACCTCTTCCCCCATTAGAATCTGCCTTGCCCAATCTCGTCTGGGCCAGCTCCAACAACAACATCTGCTTGGCAGCTTTTCAAATCCATGGATAGTTATCTAACAGGCTTTTGTGCTGCACTGTTTATTCTGTGTGAAGAAATGCCTCTTTAGTTGAAAGAGTACTTTAGAAAAGCTGTGCAGCTATTAGCAAGTGAAGCACAAGGCTAATAACCCCCACCTGCTCATCAAATTAATTATGACATCTGAGTCATTAAAACTCAGAAAGAACACACGACGGCAGAGTTGTCATACGTAGAAACAAACATATTGTACATTAGATTGAAAAACGAAATTTAAACCAGACTATGGAACCAGCAGGGGAGGATGACCTTCCACTTATTTAAAAAAAAAGTGTATCATTCATTTTTTTCTCCAAGGGGACAAAAACAAAAAAAGAAAACGAAGCTGAAGTTCTATGGTACAGAACTACAAAGAAATTATAACTAGAAACTAGAATTGTTTCCCTCAGGGCAGCACATGTATTGATTTTTTTTAGAACCTTTATTTCTATTGGAAATTAAGCTAGACCGTTTCAGGTGCTTGGTTTTTTAAGTCTGCTTATATAGCAGGACAAGAGATCTACTGAATTCAACTGGAAATTTAGAACCTAGTATATGCATGTACACGCATATGCTTATGTACTATTAGCTGAATACTCGTGCTCCTCTACAAAACTATGTGATCGGGCTTGAAATTGACAGAGTTTGAAAATTAATGAGTAGTTATGATCGGCCTCTCCTCTCTTCTCCTCTCCCTCAGGCTGGCCCCCCAGAGGCTTCTCCTATCTTATCCCCTTCTCTTCCTCAGGCTGGACCCTTGATCCTCTCCTATACTAAATGCTCTGATGGTAGTTTTGAAAAATCCTTTCTAAGCAGACACCTAGAAGCCAAGAGGAACATATGTGCCAAATTTCAAGTTTGTAGGCTTTAAGGTTCTGGAGATTTCGTGATGCTGTGTGCGTGTTTTTTGCTTTTATAGATATAGATGAATGAAAAATAATCTACAAAAATGAGGTGTTGGCTGTTAGCAGCAAAAGTGGGCATTACAATCAACCAAGAAAACAACACATATTTGCTAACTTCATACAATTAGTCCTGCCTTTCTGGTTCTCAGCAGACTTGGAATACAGCAATAGCTGTATCCATCAGGCGCTGCCACGTACTACAATTCCAGCTCTCCTGAGGCCAGATCTTCCAGCAATGGCAAGTCCTTCAGGAGCATCATTCCTGGACAAGGGCATGGTAAAAATAATAATGCAAAGGAAGTGATAAGGGATTGCAACTCACCTCAATCTACGGTCTGAGTGATGCTGCAGAAGCTTTTACTAGTCAGTATGTAGGGCTACTCTTGAAGTACATTCAGAAGCTTTAGCTGGCACAAAAGTGAAACAACAGCAGCCTTGGGGGACATACAATGGTCCATATTACACCTCTGCTCCATGAATTTCACTGACTACTGGTCTGCTTCCTTGTGTAGTTCAAGATTATGACCTTTAAAGTCCTTAATGGATAGGCCCTGGCTACTTGATAAACTGCCTTGTCCAACTAGGATAAGCCAGTCCTACTCATGGTGGCAGAGAAGGCCTCCTTCAGATCCTATCTAACTTTAACTATTAGGATCTGGAAGAAGAGCCTTCGCTGATGCAACACCCGCCCTTTGAAACATCTTACCCTGTAAAGCAGCGGTCACCAACTAGTGGTCCATGGATCACTGGTGGTCTGCGAAAAAATTCTGGTAGTCCGCAGAAAAATTATTTGCATTTTTTATATTGCAGTAAATACTATTTATCTTTTTTAAAAAATCATATTAGTGGTCTGTAGGATTTAAAATTATGAATTTAGGGGTCCCTACGATCCGAAAGGCTGGTGACCCCTGCTTTAAAGTAACATCTTATGAGCCTTGGTGGCGCAGTGATTAGAGTGCAGTACTACAAGCTACTTCTGCTGATTGTCAGCTACCTGCAATTTGGCAGTTCAGGCTCACGGTTGACTCAGACTTCTATCCTTACGAGGTAGGTAAAATGAGAACCCAAATTGTTGGGGGGAATATGCTAACTCTGTAAACCACTTAAGAGGGCTGTAAAGCACTCTAAAGCAGCATATATGTTGAGGTGCTATTGCTATCTGACCTCCATCCCACATTACTTCCACAAGAGACTGAAGATTTGGCTCAGCCGGCTGGCCTGGGGGAGTTCCACACTGGAGGTGGCTGCTGGTTTGTGGCAGACTCCACCACCCCTCCTTGTTCTCTGCTATACACCCATCCATATTTTTGGTTATCATATTGATATATTCTTGGGTTTTTTTCACTGTTTACTTTATTGTTCTATTAATTTAGTTCTTTTCTGTTTACACTCCTTTCATTTTCTTTTCATTACTGTAAGCTGCCTAGAGAGGTCCCAGGCAAAATAGGTGGCAAATAAATTTAACAAATAAAAAAAAATAATATTCTCTTGTTTTCACTATGCTAATGTGGTCGCAAAATTAGAAGGATGATGACCAGACAGCAGGCTTACAGGAGGGAGAGCTGCTGGAGACAACACTATGGGCTACGATCAAAAAGGCTGTTTTGAAACTTTCTAAATTTGGCAAACTGCGACCAACATGTTTTACAAATAAAATATTGCAGCACATTCTCATAAAAATTTGCCATTAATAATAGCACACTGATCTTTTTAATTTTTTATTTAAATGGTATTCTTTTTTACTCGTATTTTTGTTTACTTTTTTGTTTTTGTCAAGAGTAGTTTTTGCATTAATTCATATTTGATAAATCTGAAGTAGACACATACACACACATACACGCACACGCAGAAAGAGAACAAATAGTGTTTGAAACTTTAAATATCAGGAAAAGTAGATGAGAGATTTTGGGGATTTTATCTCCCTGCTTCTGTCCAAATTAGAAATAAAAGTATAACGGCAAGTAAATAGTTACAGTATATCTCTTTTGAAATAAGCTTTCTTCATTAGCAATCTGACAAATCCTATGGTAGCTGTTTTAGGATGCTAAGCAAACTGAGAGCAAAATGGTCACATAAAATGTCTGAGCAAGATGAGCCGTATCAAGTAAAATAATTTTTATCCATTTGATTAAAAGACAGATAATAATAGATGCAAAAGATTTCATAATTACATGAAGGATAGATATAGGCAGGCAGGTAAATACTATCAACACATATGTTAAAAGAAATCCTTACACATATAGTACATAATTGGTTGTGTCCAATTCTAATGCAAGTTGAAACAGCCTTGCTGAAGGACACAATCCTACTTCACTCGGGTAATACTCAAGTGTCAAAAAAATCTTGAGAATGATAAAGATGATGAAGAAAGCCAGTAGAGGAAATCCTCCAATTCTAAGGAGATGCTTCTCAGACGAAACACAGGAAGCCACATACTTTAAAGAAAACACCATATAGGAATTCCTTCCATTGCAGATTGTTTTAATGTCTCAAACAGAGCAACAAATACAACCATGCTTGTAGGTATCCAGGATGTACCTCCACATTAGCATCAACTGTTACTATCCAGAATGACTGCTAGCATGATCTAGATCAGGGTGTCAAACTTGCAGCCCGCGGGCTGGATGCATCACGTGCTGGCCCCACCCCTGCCTGGTTTAGTGAAGGGGGGGTAAGTCCCAATAAATCACGCAGTAAGTTTGACACCCCTGATCTAGATAACCAACTTTTTTTAAAATTATAAATTACCTATTTAATATAGAGGATTTTCTACTGTACAGAAAACCAAGTGATTTGTTCCAGTCTCAGAATCATATACAGAAACTAGCAAAAGTTTGTTTCATGGTCCATGGCAAAAGAAAAAGAACGTTGGTCTTACCTGAACGTTTTTTTCTGGAGAGTGGAGGGAGGGGTCACTGAAGGGTTATTACAGCCTGATTGGTCCATTTGACTGAGACAAAACTTCTTAGCCTTCGGCTTCTCCCGTTGGCTCCCAGTTTCCGCGATGTCACGGTCAGCGTCTGCATGATGTAAGAAGACAAGGGAAAGCCGCCCAGGGCCACCCGATCCTACCCCTCCCGGACCCTGTCTATCTACCTAGGGCGGGAAAGTGACCCCTCCCTCCACTCTCCAGAAAAAAACGTTCAGGTAAGACCAACGTTCTTTTTCCAGTAGAGTGGAGGGAGGGGTCACTGAAGGGACATACCCACGCTACGTCCCAGGGAGGGAAGACTGGGTCCCAGGGGGAGGATCGGCCGCCACCCGCTGGAGAACCCTCCGCCCAAAGGACGCCTCAGCCGAGGCATAAGTGTCCAGGCGGTAGTGTCTTATGAAGGGAGTAGGGGAGGCCACAGATGTCCTCGAAGGGCGCCCTTGTGGCCCAGGCCGCTGAGGAGGCCGCACTACGAGTGGAGTGAGCTGTAATCCCCGAAGAGGGGGATTTTCCCGAGGCTCCGTAAGCCTCAACAATGGCCAACCTGATCCACCTCCCAATAGTTGAAGACGAGACCTTTTTACCTAGGGAACTCGGATGAAAAGAGACAAACAGCGCCTCGGTCCTACGAATGCCCTCTGTCCGTTTCAGATAAATACGGAGGGCCCTGCGTACATCCAACCGATGCCACGCCTGTTCTCTCTCCCTTGTTGGATTGGGACAAAAATTTGGTAGGACAATTTCCTGGGCCCTATGAAACAGAGTGTTAACCTTCGGGATGAACGAAGGATCCAAACGCAGGACCACCCTGTCCTGGTGAATCATGCAAAGGTCACTTCGAACAGAAAGGGCCCCCAATTCAGAAATACGCCTGGCCGATGTAATGGCCACTAAAAATACTACCTTCAGTGAGAGGAGGCGCATGTGGACCGACCTGAGAGGCTCAAAGGGAGAACCCGTCAGCGCCTTCAGGACGAGGGTAAGATCCCAGGTAGGGAACCTATGAACGGGGGGCGGACGGATGTTGGCCGCCCCTTTAAGGAACCTCTTCACCAATGGTGAGCGAGAGAGGGTAGAGGAGCCCTCTCCACCCAATATAGTGGATAGGGCCGCTACCTGACGCCTGAGTGTACTATGGGACAACCCATCCTCTAGTCCTTTTTGGAGAAACTCTAAAACATCTGGAACCATGGCCCTAGCTGGATCCACCCCCCTGGGGCTACACCACTTCGCGAAAGCCGTCCAGGTGGCGTTATAGATTCTAATTGTGGACGGTCTCCTCGCTGCCTCCAAGGTAGCTATGACCCCTGATGACAACCTCCTCCCCTTCAGTAATCCCCTTTCAAGAGCCACGCGGTCAGATGCAGCCACTGCGGCTCTGGGTGAACTAAGACTCCCTGACACAGGACTACCTCTTCTGGCGGAATCCTCCAGGGATCTGTGACCGAGAGCTGGACCAGGTCTGCGAACCATGGTCTCCTCGGCCAATATGGGGCTAATAGAATGACGTGAGCCCTCTCTGTGACTACCTTCCGAATGGTTCTGGGAATGAGGGGAAGGGGGGGAAGGCATAGAGGAGACCCGGAGGCCACCGGGTTCTGAGAGCATCCGCTCCTTCTGCTGCTGGAGTCTTGAATCGGGTGAAAAATCTTGGCAGTTGTGCGTTGCCGGGGGAGGCAAACAGGTCTACAAGGGGGTTGCCGAATCTGAGGCAAATCTTCCGAAACAACTCTGGATCCAGCTGCCACTCGCCGTTGTCCAGAGTCGCCCGGCTCAACCAGTCTGCCTGGTGGTTGGACTCCCCCGATATATGCTCCACCGTAATTGAGGCCAAGTGTCTCTCCGCCCATAGGCCTAATGTCTGTGCCTCCCACCACAGGGCTCGGGAGTGAGTCCCCCCTTGACGGTTGACATGAGCTTTCGTCGCTACATTGTCCGTAAGCAGGAGGACATGTCGCCCCTGCAGCTGGCGGTGGAAAGTCCGGAGGGCCAGTCTCGCGGCCTTGAGTTCGAGCCAATTTATATTGTGTCTGAGGTCCGAGGCAGTCCAACGTCCCTGGGCCATGTCGGACCCCATCACGGCCCCCCAGCCGTAAAGGCTCGCGTCCGTCGTGACTTGTACTCTCTCTGGCTCCCAAATTGGGGGGCCCTGTCGCAATGCCGGGGACATCCACCACCTGAGCGAGCATCTCACTTCCGGCGTTAAGTGAAGCGGTCGCAGAGAGTTGCTCAACATTCTCCTTTGGGCTGGTATCAAGGCCCACTGGAGGGGACGCAGATGTAGACGGGCCCAGGGAACTATCCCTATACAGGATACCATCTTCCCCAGGAGTCGGGATAAGGTCAGGGTGGAAACGGACCTTTTTGTCCTGATGGACGTGATCAATTGTCTCAGACTGGTTAGGCGGTCTGGGGACAGGCGAACCCTCCCTGACTCGGAATCTATTACTGTCCCTAAATGCAGAATCTGTCTGGATGGGGATAGATGACTCTTGGGAAAGTTTACTGAGAACCCTAGTGCCTGGAGCCATTGTATGGTCAGCTGGAGGTCTGCTCTGGCTCTGGGGAGGGACCCTGCCTGCACTAGGACGTCGTCCAGGTAGCACTGGAGCCTCACCGGAATGGATCTCAGGTATGCAGCCAGGGCCGCCAGGACCTTGGTGAACGTCCGAGGGGCCGAGGCCAGGCCGAATGGAAGGGCCCGGTACTGGTAATGCTGGCCCTCGTGGGAGAACCGCAGGAATTGATGGTGAGCCCGGAAGATGGGGATATGAAGATAGGCCTCCGTCAGATCTACCGAGGCCATGTAATCCCCTTTTCGGATGCCCTGCAGGATAGACTTTAGGGAGGCCATCTTGAAGCGCCTGTAAACTAGATACTGATTCAGGCGCTTCAGGTCGAGAATCGCCCTCCAACCCCCTGAGGTCTTCGGGACTACAAAGAGGTTTGAATAGTAGCCCCGCCCCCTCTCCGGGTCCGGAACGACCTCCACCGCTCTGATGTCTAGAAGGTGTGAGACGGCGAGGTCCATGAGACGACGGCGTTCCGGATCCCGGGATGGGGAAAACACTCTGAAGCGTTTCGGAGGGTAGGAGAGAAATTCTAGTCTTAGGCCGTGGCGGATGGTCGCTCGGACCCACCCGTCTGATATGATCTGGTCCCACTTGTCCGCATACAGTGCCAGGCGGCCGCCTATGGGATGACTCGGGTTCGAGTCATTTCCCTCTGCGGAAGGGGCGGCCGCCCCCCCCCCCCCCCCCGCGAAAGGGCCGTTTGGATTGGGACTGGTACCTGGAGCAGTCCTGAAAAATTCTGCCTGTTGTATTGCCTGTCCTGTCTGTACTGCTGGAAACGGGGCTCCTGGTCCCTGTCATAATTCCTGAAGGAAGGCCTGCGATACGGGTGACTGCGTGTTTCGGCCATCTTGGTGGAGGTGGGCATCACCTTTTTCTTGTCTTTATTCTCCACCAAGATTGGGTCTAGGGCAGACCCAAACAGATTGGGACCCGCGAAGGGGGCAGCTATTAAATCCCATTTGGCTTTATTATCGATCTGCCAATTCCTAAGCCAAAGGAGTCGGCGAGCGGCCACGGAGGTAGCTAAGGCGCTGGAGCCAAATCGCATAGCATCCAGGGTTGCGTCGGCCGAATACTGGCAGGCCGCCATAATCTTAGTTAAATCCTGATGGACGCGATCGTCCTGGATCGGGATACGATCCTGGAGTTGGTGGAGCCACATAACGGTCGTGCGATTAAAATACGAGGCGGCGGCCGCCGCCCGCATAGCCCATGCGGAAGCCTTGTAATTTTTCCGCAAGGTGAGCTCCGCCCTTTTATCCTCCGGCTTAAGCTTATCTGCCGCATCCCCCGAGACCACCGGGGAAGATGAGACCAGGGCAGCTATCGGTTGATCTATGGCCGGTAATTGGATGGCCTGTAGGAAGGCCTTCTCCATGTTATAAGCCCGCCTGTCATTGCTGCCAGGGGGAGAAAAATTTGACGGTCTAGCCCACTGACTGGTGGCCACCTCCAAGAACAGAGGAGGGGCAGGGATCTCTTCTTTATTGGTGGCCGTGTTTGAGAACATTACCATATCCGGATCTCTGGGCGGGGGCACTGTGGGGTCCCCCGTGCCCACCTTGGTGGTTCTCCTAGCCTTTTTCAGTAAGGGCTTAAACATGGCCTGGATGAATAGATTGGAAGAGGTGGGCTGATCAGTGGCCGCATCCTCTTCCTCAGAGAAACCCCAGTCGTCTTGACGACTGGCCTCCCCCCTAGAGGAGACCTCGCTCATGAGGGAAGGGGAAGAATTCCTAGACCTGGCCCTGCTGAATGGAGTAATCCTATTATGCCGGGAAGGTCTGTCTCTTTGAGCTATTCCCCTGGAAATGGCTGCAGAGATTAACCTTTTTAGGTTTTCAGGGAGGTGTTCTAGATCCTCCTCGTCATAATCAGAATCATAGTCATGGGGAATCGAATCCTTGTGGGACCTCCTACCCCGGGAGGGGCCTGCAGAGGGGCCCTCTAAAGGATCATTTCTATCCAAGCCCCCTGTCCCAGGGGAAGTTGGGGGTGGGGGTGAAGCCCCCCGTCCTTCACTCCTAACAGATCTGGATGAAGAGGAAGAGGGAGAAGAAGGGCTGAACCCCCTGTTGACAGAAGGGGAATGACTAGGAGCCTCAGGTCTGGGGGATCTAGATCGAGGCCTGGGATCCCTGACCTTCTTCTTTTCTGCCCTCTCAATGGCTTTCTCAATTGCCCTGGAACGCCTAAGCTCGTCCCTTTGTAGGGCTCTGGAGGGGCGATCCTCCGCAGAAGGCCTAGAGACACGAGGCCTGGCTGGGGCAGTGGGGCCTGACTTATCTTCTTGGGCCTGTGGAGCTTGAGCTGCCTCGGATCTCGCTGCCATCGCCCCACTCACGTGCTCTGCTGAAGTATGGAAGTAGAGTAGTCGCAGCCAGAAGCCTCTTGCTGGTAGACCCTCTCAACTTGGGCCTTGAATGTTGGTGTGGGCTCGGTAGGCCTGGGAAGCTAGGCCCGACACGTGTCCAAAATGGCCGCCGGCTGAGGATTGTTGTTCTTCTTCTCAAGCGGCCGTTTAAAATGGCGTGCGAGCCTGCCGCTTGCCTCCCCAGCAATTTGTTAGGCTTGCCGCTTTAAAAGCAACAGATCGCGGCCCGTGGACGATCTCCGCCGGTCTTCACGCCCGGCAAGAGCCGCTGGCGCTCCGGTCTCGATTGCGCGCCGCCGCCGAGGGCACCGCCGACCCGGTAGAGGCGGCGCGGTCACGTTTAGTGGCTGCCGGTCTTCACACGCGGCAAAAAGCTGCCGGCGCTGCGGCTTCAAGGCAAGCAAATCGTCTTGGGGGAGGATTTGTGAGCTGTAAGCCCCCCGGCACGCCCGAGTCACCAGGAATCAGTCGGGGGGGAAAAAAAAGGCCCGCAGGGAGTTGGATGGAAAGAGCTTCGCTCCGCGCTGCTTTCCCTGCCTATTTAGGACCCCGATAGTTTGTCCTATTGGGCACAGCTATTTTATGCTAGTAATTTGCTTTGATTTAAAGTATCCAATTGATCCAATTAATTTTCGAATTTAGTACTCACAATCACTCTGGGAACCAAAATTTAGTCTTTGGACCTTCTTGACTGAGAGGAAACTGGGAGCCAACGGGAGAAGCCGAAGGCTAAGAAGTTTTCTCTCAGTCAAATGGACCAATCAGGCTGTAATAACCCTTCAGTGACCCCTCCCTCCACTCTACTGGAAAAAAATGGAATTTAATTCTTTCCATTTATAAAAGTTATATACTTACAACAGTTCCTTATAAAAGAGTAATTGTAAACTAGGGTAAAATGGTAAAACATATGTTTTGTATAGCAATGTAGATAATTGAAATCTGGTAACTCTAGTATTTACAACACTATGTGTCATTCAAAGAAGACACCAGTAATCTGAGAAGAAGAAAAGCCATAGATAAATGACTGAATATATCCTGAAATTGCAGGTGTTGGCATTTAGGCGTCAATTGGATATTCTGGACAACAGCCCACGTTTTATTTCAGGAACAATATTGCGCATATTTAAAGCATATGAAAATTATACTTTTAGTACAAAACGGGTTCAAGTTTTATTGGACCAAAAAGGAAGAAGGAACTAGAAAAGAAATTGATACAGAAAGTAGCTATCCACAAAGAATAGAACAGTATCTCCAATGGACAAGACAACCCAAAACAACAGAATCAGAAGATATTCCATACATGAGAGGTTTTCTAAGCCTATCAGAGTAAAGGGTCTGTGGGGAACAGGAAATGAGAGACCAAAACTTTGAGAAGCAGGAGGTTGCTGTGGAAGTTGAGAAAGAGAAGAGCTTTCATATACAGCACAAGGGGCAAAGTATGTTATTTCTGAAACCATGATCTATATTTGCTAGATGACAGATTCCTAGATTAAGATGGATTATACTTCTTAAGGACTGGTAAGAATGTACTTGGTTCAAGGCCTCATTAATTTGATCAGAAGGGATTTAATCTTCATCCTGTGAGAACTGGAGAAATTTCAGAAGTTAAAAAAAGCATATTAAAGACTCATGAAATATAAGAGAGAGAGAGAGGGAGGGAGAAATATTACTTTAGTACCTATTAAAGTATAGCGTGAATATTAACTCATTAAAATATACCATCATTTCTGTCTCTGATGATTATGGGAAATAAACAAGCTAAGTTTCAATTCTGAACACAGCAACGTAAACATGATTTAATAGGTATACCTGCAATCTCATGACTAGATATAACAATTTTAAAAAGTAATAGACAGGACAAAGCATGTGTATGCTTAAAAAATAATCACATCTGATCAGAAGTAAAGAGAATTGACTTGTCAATTCTGGCTGGAATATTTGAGATTTTAAAAGCTGAAACATTAATAAAATCAATACTGTCAGGTGCAAAGAATCAGGGTTACATATTAAGTTTCAGTTAAACTGATTTATTGCTCATGCCTATAAACAAGAATCTACTCAACTAATGGTTAGCAGTAAATTGGCACTAAGAACAGTTAATGGAATTCGGGAGGGGGGGGTGGACTTGGATTGCTTGTGGGAATGTAACAACTCCAGGCTGATTCCTCCTTTGACTCTTCCCCCATGTACAACTCAATTGCCTGTCCAACCAAAATGCAGAGAATCTTTTCCAAAGCTAACTTCACACCTGTTAAAGGAGCATAAATAGTGATGGGAGCCTTTTGCTACATCTACATCTGTTAGAAGACAAAGTTTGTTAAACATGGCCTTTCTAGGATATTACTGTCCCAATTTTCTGAATTACTTTCTCTTCTAGAAGGTACAGAAAAAGCACAAGGGGCTTGACCATATTCATCTTGATCTTCACCAAAAAGAAAAATTTAATAGTTGAAATGGAAGAATGGTTGGGGAAAGCAATCATGTATGAAGAATTGATGTTGCTCAAAATATATTTTAAAAATTGTAATGCCTAGCTCCCACAAGATAGAATTCTTTTAAGCATGATTTGTTTATAAAGCCCTCCCCCAATACACTTAGAATATTTTACAGCTATTGTGTGTGTGATTCTACCTCCAGCCTCTAACACCATGATGGTGAACCTGTGGTATGCGGAGCCATTTGTTAGAGCACACAAGACATTGCCCTGTCAGCTCCAGCACACATGCGTGCACTGGCCAGCTGACTTTGACCTTTTTTTTCGGCCATTTTTCACCCTCTGGAGGCTTCTCTGAAGCCTTTGGAGAGTGAAAAACCACCCAACTCACAAACCGGAAGTTTGGGAACAGACTTGCATTACCATTCAATCACCATTCCCGAACTTCTGGGTTCCCAAACTTCCGGGTTGCCTGTACAGCCTTTTTTGCCCCCCGGAGCCTTCAGGGAAGCCTCCTGAAGTCTCCGAAGGGCCTCCGAGGGGGGCAGGGGAGGCTGTTTTTGCCCTCCCCAGGCTCCTAGAAAGCCTCTGGATGTGGGGAGGGTAAAAAATGGGTCCATCACAGGCCAAAAGCAGGGGGGGAGACTGCACACGCGTGCATGGGGTGTGTGTGTCAAATGCATTATGGGTATGGGCACGCCCATGTATGACCCCCCCTGCGCTCCCCCTTGCTTTTTGGCACGTGATCCAAAAAGGGTTAACCATCACTGCTCTAACGTATTTCATTAAAATTCTCTTAGATAGAGAACAATTACTTATGCTTCCATAGTCTTCTAGAGAGAGATTATAGAAAGCAAAAAGGCATAGACAGCACTGTTGCCACTTCCATCTGAAATCTTAAAGCCATGCTATTAGTCACTTTAATTTATATTTATCCTGTACGTTTCTGTCCTTTTTGGCTATGCCAGAAAGTTTCCCGCAGATAATGGTTTCACCAAACCAAGACCTAAAACAAAGCATGGAAAGTCTCTGAAATTATCTGGTTTTGGCTTGGAAGCTAAACAATATTGGGCCTAGTTAGTTCTTGAATGGATGATCATCAGGGAAAGCTCAAAATAGGCTAGGAAGATGAGGGAAATCTAGAAAAGGAAATGTAACACTGCTTTGAAGCTGTTGCCAACCTAACTACATGGATATAGCCATGAGGCCTTAAGCCTTTAGTTGACTCAACAAGGACTAACCCTTTTTGGAACACCCATAAGGAGAATACCGAAGAAACAGTTTAATGCACTGAGTATACTGTAATTTATCTTTCAAGATGAATCACTCTGCTTTTATTGTCTGTATCCTTTTTTTAAAAAAAATTCAAGAATGTGCCAGACAATGTTTCATAAAATCTGCAGAACCTAGATCACACAGCAAACTTATTCTCATATCCCCTTAATCTCAGTACACATCTCCACTCCTACTTCCTTCCCAGTAGTATGCAGCCTTAAAAACACAAATGTTCAGGTTTCCTGGAGCTAAAGCTGAAAGGAAAAAAAAAGTTTTCTTCCCGAGAGAGCTGCATGCTCTTGGCGCCCTGAAGCTGTTAACTGTAGTAAAATATAATGTGGCACTTCACCACAATTAACCACAGGGGAAACAGCCTTTTTTCACCTTTGATGACATTTAGCAGATAAGACTATAAATTCCAGATGTTATCTACAAATAAAGGGTTTTGAACACCAAATGTGTGTACTTGTTGCTGAAAAATAATCCAACTGTGTACCCAAAGCAAGCAAAATCAAGACTGAAGACAATATTCACTCTATTAACAGTCAGGAGCTAAAGTCAGTCATGAAATAGTCAATAGCCAAATAATGGGCTAGTTTTTTAAACTAATTCTAAATGGCATCTGTTCATCAGCAGATGATTAACCAAACTGAACATCTTAAATGAAGCTAAGTAACATTTTAGCAAATGTTAGATGATTAAGGAAAAGGCTGTTTTATATTTCTGATGTAAGAGAAAGTGTCACTGACATTTTTCAATTACAACCTTAACAAGTGCAGCTGCTCATTTCTCTTTAATAAGAGGAGATCCCAGATATGTTGCCACATCAAGTTTTTATGCCTGATCATCCTTGGAATTATGCTGAATTGGTGCATGAGGAATAATAAAAACAGTAATGTTCATACTGACTATATTTCAAATGTAAAAGCATACTGCACATTATAAAAATTTCCAAAACTTTAACCTAAAAATCAAACGTTTCGGTATATCAATAAAAAAATACACATCTTTAACCTTATTGTATAGTATAACCAGATGGATACCAGAAATTTCCTGGCCATCAATAAAAATGTTGAAGGGGAGGAGTAAACAAAATGAACTGTAATCTAGCTAAAATTAAAGAGTTATTGAGGATTATGACAAGTGAGGAGAAAATTATCTAGTTCTCATCACGGGAAAGTTGACTTCAATAACCATATTCCTCAAAATTACCAAGCCGGGGATTTAGTAACATCTATGCTCTTCTAGATGTTCTTCAAGATGTTGTTCTTTTTTGCATATACATTACATTGTTGGAACACACTGAGCTTGTGATCCACTAGTACACCCAACTCCTCCTCTCACATGCTGCTCTTGAGCCAGATTTTCCCACTCCTTTCTTTTGTTTTTTTTTATCTAGTTGTCGAACTTTATAGAGGTAGTTGACTTAAAACAGTTCATTTAGTGACTGTTCCAAGTTACAACTGCACTGAAAAAAGTGACTTATCATCATTTTTCATGGTTACGACCTTTGCAGCATCCCTATGACCATGTGATCAAAATTTAGATGTTTGGCAACTGGTTCATACTTAAGACCGTTGCAATGTCCCAAGGTCAGCTTTTGCAACCTTCTGACAAGCAAAATCAATGGGAAGCCAGATTCACTTAACGGGTTACTAACTTAACAACTTCAGTGATTCATTTAACAACTGTGGCAAGAAAGATTGTAAAATGGGGCATAACTCACTTAACTAAAGTTTCACTTAACAACAGAAATTTTGAGCTCAATTGTGGCTGTAAGTCGAAAACTACCTCTTTTTTCTTCCTGTTAAATTTCCATTCTTTTTTGTATCTGTTTCTATTGTTGCCTGTTGCAAGTCTTTTTGAGCGCTTTCCCTCTACTCTGAAGTATTAGCCACATCTCCACCCACCTCTTTTTATTATCTGCAAATTTGGCAAGCATTCCTTCAATTGTGATGCAAGCTAATCCAGCTATTAATTAAGTTCATTAAATTAATCTGCCCTTTTTTAAGCTTCTGCACAAGTCTGAAAGTTGCAGCTGCTTTAGCAAAGCAACTTATTAATATTAAGACACTTCTTACGTTTATAATAACATTTATTAGATTTGCTTTAATAAAGCACTTCTCCCTAAAATAAAAGCTGAAGCTGGAAAGGTGAGATCCAAAGATTCTTAGGCCAGAACAAAACTTATCTGCTGCTACTGTCATGTTTGTCAAATTTCTACTGTAAGTTCCTGAATATGGAGTTTTGAATATCTAGTCTTATTGCAACTGCTGGTAAGAAGTCTGAACAGCAGCCTCCACCTAAATTGAAGAGGCGGATACAAAACTGCTCTCAACCCAGCTGTCTGTGGATTAAGTTGCTAATGCCTTGTTCCAATCCTAGCATCACTTTAAGAGGCAGTTAGTTCAGATGATGAACCAACTCTAGTTCCATAGCTAGGAGAGTTGTTGATTCAGTAACAACTCCTCTCAAACAGCAATTACCTATCCCTCTGCATCACAAATGCCTGAGATAATTTACTACCTTCCTTTTTCAATCTGAATTGTATACCCCTCTAAGAGCTGAGGATTTTCTCAGAGAGATCCTGAGAAGAGTTTATAACAGCCTTATAACAGAGCGAGATGAAAAAAGGGCATTCCCTTATTGTGTCAGTATCCCAATTTCAGGGTGCTCCAGAATTAATGATATTAGTTAGCCACAATGCTCTGCTCAATGTATCCAAAGATAGTTAGAGTATGGGCTGGAGAGAACCTGACCACTACAAAGATAGTCATCATTTAACATTAATTTGGCCAGAATTTCCATCGCTAAGCTACATGGTCATAAAGTGCATCACATGACCCGCTGCCTTGTGGCAGACATTACAGCATTTCTGGTTGCTGTTGCTAAGCAAATCACTATGGTTTGTTCAAGAAGGACTTTACATGATCAACATTTGAGATCTTCCGCTAATTTCCCTCTTGTTAATACTTGTAGGAAGCTGGCAATGAAGGTCAATGAAGATAATGGTGATACATACCCATAGACCACTGGGAACCTGTAAGTATGAGGACCAGTTGTAAGTACTACTCATTCAAAACAATCCTAAAACCACCTGTATAAAGGGAGAAGCAGATGAAATGTGATAATTATAGGTCAGAGCACCAGCAAACTCTATTAATTTAGGGCTACTTGGCCAATCAATAGAAGACTCCAGGAATTTCAATAGAGTATGGGCAGGGGAAAAAAAAACCCCACTATTCTTTTTTGTCTCATTCTCCAGTCCCCACCAACAAAGCAGTTATTTCAAAAGTTGAACCCACATAGGTATGAGTTCACTAAATTTACCATCTGCTAACACATAGGAAGCCAGTTTTTGTATTGTGAAGAACCTGGCCACTAGCAAGTGAGTGCAAACTTTATTTCTGTTCCAAAGTATCAATAAACTGTCCCACTTTGGGGAAAGGGGAATAATTTGCAGCTGGAAATCACTAGTACTGGCCACTTATATCAGGGGTGTCAAACTCAATCATATTGCAGGTCATATCAGGATTTTGTTTGCCCTTGGGAGGCCGGGATGGGCATGGCCTTGTTGTCATGGTCAACTGGATGGGCGGGGGTAGGGTTGGCCGGGGTAGCCCAGGCTGGTTCCTCACTATCTCTGGGACAGCTCTGTGGGACAACTCTGAGCCTATTGCGGGCATAGGCTATGTGTTTGACACCCCTGGTTTATATGAATAGCATTCTGTCACAACCTAGTTTTGGGAAAATATGAAAAATACAATAAATGATATTCTAATATTCTCCTAGTACAGAAAAAGCATGGTGAGTACTTTGGATTCATTTCCAGTGCTTTGAATTATGTGGGGGCATGAATGAAGTACTCCTGTCTGCAATTCTTTACAATAGCCACATGTTTTTCCAGGATTATCATATGTTACAGGAAGCCACCACTTTCAATGTAAGGAGAGTAATTCTAACAATCGATCAAAGTGACCACAAAGAGATCCCTTTCTGTAGGTCTATTGAAGTTCTATTCCACAGCTGTGGAGATAGTAACCGTCACCAATCTCTATTAGATCTTCACAGAACAGACTGGTGTTGCTTTTCCAAGCTACATAGTATCTCTTCCATCAAAGATGGGAAGAGAAAGGGAAAATTATGGCACATTTAACCTTTTCCACCAATCTTTGCAGGGAAAAACATTATAGTACTATGATTATAGGACAACTAGATGTTTCTATTTTGGACTTTGTAGGGCTTTCAGGTCTTACAAATGAGAACAGGCAGGAGGAATATCATTTATTTACTTTTTTTTTTGATTGAGCCTTTTGTATGATTAAGAAAGATGATTAATGCCTCCTTCTAGAAACATGTTCTACACCAGTGTGTCAAACTCTATTTCATTGAGGACTGCATCCAGGTTGTGTTTGACCTTGGGTGGCCAGGGTGGGCGTGTGGAGGCCCAAACACTCTGCCAGCGAAAACAGACTCCCGAGCTCTGTTTTCGGCTGCCATGGCCTCCTGCATCCCTCTGCCAGTGAAAACAAAGCTCAGGGCCAGTTTTCACTGGCAAAAGCACCACAGACGTTCGCTGTTTCCAGGCCAGACCCGCGGGCCAGATCTAAGTACCCAGGTGCTGAATAAATTTTGGCTCAATTGTGGACATAATTTGAGGACTACCTATTAATAAATTTTCATTTTCCTGCTCATGCAGGAAAATATTTGCTTCTTTCACTATTTAAAAGCTTTAAACAGAGCTGCAGAACAATTACTCTTATATTTTTAATTAGACCCCTGTCTCTCAGAATAATAGCTTCATCAGTAAACCAATTTACCATCATAAAAAAAATCTGATGCTCTTCTCGGTATACTTAAATTTTATCAGTGCCAACGTACATGTTGCCATTAGTAATAAAATAAAAATACATATATTACACTCTCTTCCTTAATTATGCAAATATGCAGATGTTGATTTCTAAATTATATGATTGTATCACTTATAAGCTTTTTATTTGAATTTTGTATCTTAGCTGACTCACACACGGTTAAAGATGATGGGATACATATATATACATGTATAAACAAAAAGAGGAAAAGCAGTCAGGAATTATAGGTTTTAACTGCTCTTTATGTGGTCACATAAACTAACAGGCAGTAGTAAAATCTCCAAATACAAATTTAAGTTTACAATTATTCTAAAACCAAAAGAATGTGTTGTAATAATTCTTCTCTATAATTCAGATTCAATGTGGAGCATTCAGTGATCATAACAATTTTTTCTTAGTTTGTTAATGTGTTAAAAACATGGATATATTTATAATTGTTACTTTTTAACAGATTGAAAAGTAGACAAGATAAACTGCTATTGCATACCCACTTCTAAAAACTGATTTATATTATAACTTAAAAATACAACAACGTAACAAGAAGGAAAATCCATTGATAACAGTTATAAGCAGCATGCTTAGGAAAACCACAAAAATTAAGCTTTAAACAAACGATACATGATCAAAATTCACTTTGATTTTGGAAAGTTACAAATAAATTAAGAATCCAGATGGATTTGCAATAAGATTTTGGCATGAATTGTAAGAATACCTTCAATGCGAAAATGCTTTTGCTTTAAATTCTCTTTTTAAAAACTGACAGGATCATACTTTGAAAGTTGGATATTACAAGGAATCAGAACAGATTAAAGAATACCTCAGTTTGACATACTGATACAAAATGGAGCCAAATATTTTAACATTGGACATACTAAATAATATTTTTGAAAATGAACCCAAAAGTTAATTTTAAGAGTGTCTTCCTCTATAGATAGACTGTGTTTAAAAGATATTAGGGAAGACAAACAAGTTTTACTGGACAAGACAGAGAATAATCTGAAAGAGGATTTAAAAATGACAGGCTACAAGAATGACATGGAAAATACAAAAGATATAAATGAAAGCAGCTGTTGTCTTAATAATTAATGATAACAAGAAATATTGATATACAAATGACAAAATAAAGGAGTGACCTGGATATTCCTTTAAGGGAAACTTGTTTCAAATTTGATTTTGTGAGAAGTGATAGTGAAAGAAAAAGAAATTAAGTTCTAGGAGATTATTTGTTAAAACTGAAAAGAAGGAATATAAAGTTGGTTTAATTGATCAAGGTTAAAATAATTGTGATATCGCAGAAAAGACCATTGCTGATCAAAACTGAACAAAAGGCTTTAAGGATTTATTTACAGGTAAGTTATAGTTGGGATATGGGAAGAAGAGATCATTTGCTGTACTTTAAAAGATGGTAAATTACTAAAACTTGCTTAACAACTAAGAGATTTACTTGTAACTACAAAACAGTAAAAAATCAAGTTTGTCACATGCATGTCTTGACTTATGACTGCAAGGGCTTATGACCAAAATTGAGGTTCTAATTGTGGCTGCAAGTCAAAGGCTACATGTGAAAAGGGAATGATAAAACCATTTTGATGGGGGATAACCTTTTAAAGAATATATTTACCAAATGCTATTTGACAGACCCGCTAGACCGGCGATGGCAAACCTTTTTTGGCTCAAGTGCCATAAGTGGGGGGGAGTGCAGGGGGGTCGTGTGCGGGTGTGCCGCACCCATATAATGCGTGACCCCCCAGTGCGCATGCACGCACTACATGGTGAAAGCAGCATCTCTCTCTGTTGTGACAATTGCTAAGAGAAAGAATAAATATTACATTTCCACTGTTACTAATATATTTATGAAAGAAATATGTGCTCAAATTATAATTTTAGAAAAGAGAGTATTTTGTAAATTACTAAAACTCATGTGAAACTTTAGAAACATCAATTCCTATAGCATCAATAAATATTTTGTATTGATTTCTTTATATTAATTTTCAATGTTCTTACTTCCTGTACAGTAACAGCAACTTTTAAATGAGGCTTTCAGCAAGATACACTACTTCTGCCTAGGGAAGTAAAGTTATGGTGATCATAAACAGGATAGTGTCTACAGATTGGGAATTTTTGAGTTATTCTAAGTCCATGCAGGTTTCACTTTCAAAAGTATAATTGCAGGAATTGCAAGGAAACAATGTTGACATCTCTTGACAAAAATGTCTAACCCAAAATTAACAGTAAATACAGTGACAATTATGGAAAATCACAGACGTCACTAATTCTGCATTCTCAGAATTATTCAGGTCTCAGTAGTTTTTCTGGACTTTTCTTCAGAAAAAGTGTTCAATCTATCACCCTGTTTGGTTTCTATAATCAAACCTGAAGCATTCCCTAATTTTGTTTATTCTGCACTGATTGCAGGGTTCTATGTTTTCCAAACCTCTGAGGCATTTGGCAAGTCCTAGAATGGCATAGGCAGGAAAGGAACAGAAACAGAAAAAAAGCTCCTTTGCCTCTCCAGTCCTGCAGAAAATAAAGAGAAAGACCTACAGATCTTGTTCCCAACCCAAAACTTCTCTGCGCAATAGAAGTACTTTCACAGAAACTGCACACCGCTGGTCTACTACAAGTACCATAAAAGATAGCTTATGACAAATTTACACATATGTGGCTTCAAGACAAAAATAAAAACTAAATGTTAAGCCTGATGGACTAGTGATTAGCTTGAAAATCTAGCTCAGGGCTGTCAAAAAAAATTTCCCACACTTATGTACCCCTTTCCCCAAAATATTTGAAAAAAACCAATAAAACTTTTGTTATTAAACAAAAAAAAAAGAAAATCTAGCTCAGGGCTGTCAAACTTCCAGCCCGTGGGCTGGATACGTCACACGCTGGCCATGCCCACGCCCAGTTTAGCAAGGGGAGTGAGTCCCGATACGTAACGTGATGCCACCGTGATGTGAGTTTGACACCCCTGCTCTAGCTTGTCATTTTACTGATTATATCTATAGATACAGGTAGTCCCCACTTAATGATCACAATTGAACCGGGAATTTTGATCGTAAGTCATTGCAGCTGTTAAGTGGGTCACCAAGTGATCTGACTCAATTTTACGATCTTTTTTACAATGTTCATAAATCAGGTCTCTCTGATCGCTATGTAAAAATGTGGTTGTTTTCCCAACTTCCCATTTTCCCAAATGAGCGTTTTTTGCTGGAGACTTACAAAAAAGTCCTGAAATGTGATCACATGACTGCAGTGTGAATCACATGACTGCAGTGTGATCACCTGAAATGTGATCACATGACTACAGTGTGTGTTTGTGTGAACATGTCGGACATAACATTGAGGAAAAGTTGTAAGTATTTTTTTTGGGGGGGGGGGGGTCTATTATAACTTAATCAGCCATTAAGTGAGAATTGCCTATAATCTGACAGGCATATAGCTCTCTTGACTAAGAAGAATGAAACACGAACCTCTCAGATTGAAATTACTAGTCCTCTTAGTTTTAATGAATAAAAAGTACAGGAAATAAAGGTAGTATCAGTAAAAACTAAACTAAAATAAATGTATTTTTCCTAATATTTGTCCCACTAATAACAAAAGATAAAAAAATCCACAATGAAAGATTGAATCCATCCAAAGCAAAAACTATAAATACAAGCTTCCATGACCTATGTTTTTTTTTTAAAAAAAATTATCTAAAAAAAAGGACTGTTTATCCTGTTAACAGATGTGTGAATCAGCCTAGAGGCCTGCCTGCAGTGAAATAGAAAATGTAAGTCTTTTGGACGGAGACTAAATTGTCTGTCCAAAAGACTTATAAATTAAATTACGATTTATCACAAGCATCTATCTCTATTCTCATAAAAACCAAGAGAAAGTAGAAAATGAATGTACTCTGCAGGGTGTATTTTCAGAATCTCTAACAGGATTAACAACAAATTTTAAATGGTTTGTTTGTAGCTTCCGTGTGGAATGTAGATTAACTATTAAATTCAGTTTGGGACACTTCAACATCTGTTTTCAGTGCATTACAATGAAATCAAGGGACCTCATATATACATTTGACTCAATAAATCTGTCAGTAAATTGGTATTTTCCAAAATATTGCCCATAACTTTCAGTATTCAGTAGTCTCATTTGCATGATCCAAAACAATTGCCTCGTAGCATTCTTCATAGTTGTGCTAAGTGGTCCCAGGCACATGACCTAAGTGACAAATGGTTCAAAAAACAAGGCAGCATTACAACAGATTAGGGAAAAGAAACATGCTGCTATTCCCTGTAACAGAATCTAGAAAAATGGCATGGCCACAACGTGATTGTGTCTATATATGCCTTCTAGGTAATAAACACTAACATAGATAGAAAAAAACCCTTATTTTTAAATGGAAACTCTCATTAGAGCCATCAAATTAAATTGTACATTCTTTCATATTTAAATTAAATACAAGAAATTACTTTAATTATGAAATTAGCAATCATCACTGGCTATTTTTTATTCAATACCGAGGGTGGACAATTGTTATGGATTCCTGCAGAACTGATATGCCAGGATGGTGAAAGCAAGAAAAAGGAAATATATGGACTTGACTTGCTATAAAAGCATGTTGTAGTGAGAGCTACTTTGGTACAGCACGTAAGGCATCAGGCTGGAAACCAGGAGACTGTGAGTTCTAGTCCTGCATTAGGCATAAAAGAACAGTTGGTCCTACCTCAACTGTCGTTTTCGGAGTCTTGCAGGATGGTCCAGGAATGGGTATTATCACCTCCAATTGGCCTCGAGACTGAGTTAAAATTGAAGCCACGGCTCCATGCTCTCTCTTCCTGGCTCCAGTTTCAACAAGGTTGTAGTTTGCAAGTGTGCCTAAAAACAAGTCAGAAGGGAAAGAACCCCTCCACCCCCTTAATCTTCGATCGACTACAGACCTATCGCTTAAGGTGGGACCTGGACCATCCTGAAAGACTCCAAAAATGACAGTTCAGGACCAACTGTTCTTTTCTGCAGTAGTTTGCAGAATGGTCCAGGAATGGGAGATACCAAAAATGTAGTCCCATAGTGGGGGACCCTACTGGTCCGGAGTCCCCTTAGAAGTCAGCACCTGTTGTAACATCACTTCTCGTGGAGTGTGCAGTAATGCCCGCCAGTACTGGAAAGCGCTTCATAAGCCCGCAATTTAGCTGATCTGATCCACCGACTTATAGTGGAAGAGGTAATCCAAGGTGGACAGCTGGAAGGAGATGAACAAAGCCTCCATTCTTCTGAAGGAGGCTGTACGCTTTAAGTAGATACGCAAGGCATGTCTGATGACCAAGTGATGCCCAAGTCGTTCCCTATCCCTAGTAGGATCTGGACAGAAGTCAGGAAGGATTTACCTCCTGTTGAAGATGGAATGCGCTGTTACAGTCCAGTGACAATACCATGAGATATGGCCTGTGAAATGAGAAGCGGGAAACTCTCTGGGAGATTTGCCATATCTATTGGTAAGTGCCCCTGACCTCCAGTAGACTCAGCTAAGGCTGATTGCAGAGCCAGTAAGGACCGGGTCTGGTCCTGAAGCTGGTTCCAGGCAATCGAAGGGATCTCCCTGATATTCATCTGGATCCCCAGAAGAATGGGGAGAGAAAGAGAAACCTCCCTAGAATAGTCCTTGATGGAAGCTGGAGATCTATGACCAGACTCAGCCCTCAACGAGCGTCTCACTGAGAAACAGGACCTAGCTGGGGAAGGGCTAAGTCTCCTGCTTTGTTTCCCCAGTTTCTTTTCAGCCCTGATTACCCTCTTAGCGATGGCTTTGTGCCTGAGCAGCTCATCCCTTTGCGTGGCTCTGGAGGGTTGATTTGCAGCCGAGGCCTTCTGCCTCCTGGCTGAAGCTGTGGGCCGAGAGGGGCAAACACCTGAGCTGTTCTTCTGGGGAAGAAGGAGGAGAGGCAGGCCTCTCCGTGTTGTCCGCCATTTTGTTTGCCTCCACCCTCCCTTCCATAGCTGCCCTGCTCCAGGAAGGTCCTGCAATGATTGCAAACACCTGCCAACAATCCTTACAGCCTAGGTCGAAAAACAGCATTACCGAGCCACTCCCACAATTCCCATGCTCCTCTGGCACTCTACATGTGCTTTGTTCTTGGAAACTGCCCTCTGGTGATTTCTATGTGAATATAGGCTGCCGCCGAAGCATCTCTGATGGCCGGAAGATCATGCCTCATGTGGGCTGGCGAATACGAAGCCATGGGTTGCGAAAGGCTCTCTCCAATCGTTGCCATCCGCAGCTTCGCCCAGTTCCACATGGTCCTGAATGGGCTCAAAATGGCCACCAGAACAGCAACAGAGCCTCTCTCAGTAGAAGCGATCACTGTTTTCCCCTTACAAGGTGGCCAGGGTCTGCTACAGCTGAAGGGGAAATTTTTTCAGGGCAGAGGAAGGAAAAAGGCAGGATTGAAGGAGGGTGAAGGAGGTTAATGGAAGGTCCAGGAAAGGATTTCAAGAAATAAGATGTGTCTAGAAGATGTGTCTTCTAGGTCAGACTGAGTTGAAACTGGGGCCAGGAGAGAGAGCAGGGAGGCGTGGCTTCAATTTTAACTCAGTCTGGAGGCCAATTGGACATCATAATACCCATTCCTGGACCATCCTGTAAGCTACTCCGGAAAACCAGCTGGGTGACCTTGGGTTCTTTCTCAACTTTCTCTCCTTCTCTCAGAAGGAGGCAATGGTAAACTACTTCTGAAAAAAACTTGCCAAGAAAATTGCAGGACTAGGACTACTCTGAGCAATTACCAAGACTAAAAAACGGACTCGGGCAAAAAAATAAAGTTCTGATGGTGACAATGGCTGAAGGCAGACAGAGGACAAAAGCAAGTGATTTTAAAATGTTTGGAAGTGGGCAAGTTCCTGAACCTCAGAGCACTTATCACCTCACGACAAGGAACAGATTTACAAGCCCAAATAACAGCAATGCTGGTAGCAACTGAGTAGGGAGCGAGAAAAACAACTTTTATGCTCTGTGTTGAAACACTGGCAATAATGCAGTGTTACAAGGGAGGAAGAGTGATATTTGTTCTGAATTTGAAACAGATCATTTTTTTCTGTTTTGTTTAGCCCCCACCCTCCCCAATGTCATTCTATGAAATTAAAGTCAAAGTATAAAGTCTTTGCCCTCAAAGAAATTTCACTATATGTATTTTTAATAAGTAAAATAACTTCCATACTTTGGTTAATTGTCTATTTCTAGGATCGGTAGCAAAATTTTCATTAAAGAGTATTCACAAATATTCGGATGAATCTGCTATCTGGGATTTGATGATTCAATATCCATTCCCAGGACAGGTTCCCTGGCAAAAGAAGAAAGCCTTTTGTGATATGTAAATCAGTTGGCTAGAAAGGGATATATTTTAAGCCACAGGCTGGAGACACTGTTCGTAGATATGTCACCAGATGGAGAATTCATATCAACAACTTGAAATAATAGGGTAGAGTCCTTGTGAACTACCACCTTATTTTCCTTTTCAGCTAACTTCCCTAATGTTTTGTGGCAAATTGCCATCCAACACAATTTTTTGCAAATCTGAATAATAAAACTACAAGATGCAACAGAACATTGCAAGCTTCCCCAAATCATGAATTGAATTGGTGGCAAGTAATTTTTTTTAATTAAATAAATGTTATGGGAATAAAGGGTCAATGTAAAATAAGTGGCCTTTCTCCATTAAGCATTCTTTAAAATATCTATAAAGACTATGATTCTAGTGGTGGGAGAAACATTTAAGCAGAGGTGTTCAAAAGTACAAGTGCATCTGATTCAGTAAGCAAGCAAACTTTCTGAAGTCTTCCCCTATTTGAAATGAGAGGATTGCAGATACTTGAACTCTAGAGTAATCTTCTCGTACCTTTAGATGATTGCACAACCTATTCAAATTCTGAAAATAAAAGAGTTAAAAGCATAGTATCTCAGATTGCAACATAGCCAATTGAAGACAAAAGGATCTGGCTTGTGTAAAACTGCAATATCATTTACAAAAGATTATTGGAATCTCTACAAGCTTGGCTTGACATTAGCCAGCTCTGCAGACTCCAGGATATTTCTCATTTGCAACCCAGTGCAAGATTTTTTTTACTTTAGAAAGATCAGGAAAGGAATATGTTTTGCTATACTATGGTATTCAAACCAAACTGTCAAAATAAAATCCACTTCTCTATGTTCTATATAACATCCTTAGCTCTCCATCAGTCAACTTCTAAACAAGAATTCAGGATTCTTGTAAATTTGTTTGAAGCTTACAGCTATGCACTCAAGTATTAGTAAATTCAATTATTAATCCAACACTTCATTAGAAAAGAAAAATAATAGATTAGACTCCCCACCAATGCCAACCAGCATCCCCCCATACAGCTGTCTGTTATTCCCATAGTTAGTGTATTAGTTTGGATGCCAATACTAAACCTTTGTTATTTGAGAACTTGCATATTAGGTAAAAGAGTTTGAACTATTAGGGAATTTTGTGGAATTATTTGGAATTGTCTGACTCTCACATTCAAGTACGGTATATACCCGTGATGGCAAACCTATAGCACGGGTGCCAGAGGTGGCACGCAGAGCCATATTTGCCAGCACAGCAGCCTTCAGCAGCCCTCAGCTGATTTTCGGCCTTCTGTAGGGCCGGGGGAGGCTGTTTTTACCCTCCCCAGCTTCAGGAAAGCCTCTAGCGCATGGGGAGGGTGAAAAGTCTCCCCCGCACGCAGGGGTCACTCACGCATGCGCGGTGGGCTGTTACTTGCGCATGTACGGTGGGGGGGCTCACTCATGCACAGGTGGGGGCTCACGCATGTGCAGGGTCGCTTACACATACGCGGTGGGGTGTCAGTTGTGCATGTGAAGTGGGAGGTGCTCATGCATGCACATGTGGGGCCCCATGCATGCGCAGGTGGGGGCTCACACATGCACACGGGGGGGTTCATTTAGACATGCACAGGTGGGTGGGCATGCACGCACGATAGCACGTGCACGCAGTATTTTGGCACACCTTTAGAAAAAGGTTAGCCATCACTGGTATTTACAGTGACAGCTTCTTTCAATTAGTAGGAAAACAGCATCTATTAAATCCAAATCCCATTAAATCCGAATTCATGTTCTGACATAACGTGAATTGTTTGTACAATTATGCAAACATGATCAACTGATACCGTGTTTCCCCGAAAATACGACAGGGTCTTATTTTCTTTTTACTTACAAAATATGGCATTGGGCTTATTATAGGGGAGGGCTTATTGTTTTGGGGTTGCCGGGCGGCTGCTCCCTTGCAAACTGGCTCACGAAGAGCCGGGCACAGTCTCAGGGGCAAAGCAGCCATGAGGTGACCAAACTCACGAGCAACCACCCGGCACCCCCCCTCTCCAGCCGGGCAGAGCGCCATTCACTGACCTAGGGGGTATCCCTAAGGCGCCAAGCCACGTAGCGCTCTGTTCTGCCCCCAGCAGGCATGCCTCCTAGCCTCAACATGTCCGAACCCAGTTCTCCCTGCAGCAGCCGCCGTCGCCGCGCTCCGAGCATAACGTCTTCTCCAGTTTCAAACTCCCAAACTCAGCTGCCGAGTCTTCCAGCAGTGGCTGCTCTAGGAGTGCGCTCTGAGGTTGTGGGCTGGCTGCTGGAAGACTGTGTCCGGAAGACTCTCTTACAGAGAGTTCCAGCAGCCAGCCTACAACCATAGAGCACACTCCTAGAGCGGCCACTGCTGGAAGACTCGGCAGCAGAGTTTGGAACCAGAGAAGACGTTATGCTCGAAGCGTGGCGGCTGCTGCTGCTGCTGCAGGGAGAGCTGGGCCCGGACATGTTGAGGCAAGGGAGCAGCCACCCGGCAACTCCCCCCTCCGGCCAGGCAGAATGCCACTCCCCAATCTAGCGGTATCCCAAAGGCACCAAGCAATGTAAGCGCCTTTCTGGGCCCGCCCGGCTCCTGCGGCTTGGTACCTTCAGGATACCGCTATGTCGGTGAGCGGTGCTCTGCCTGGCCAGAGGGGGGGTTGTCCAGGGGGTTTATTTTCGGGGGTGGGCTTATATTTTTGCCTACACGAAAAATGTGGCAAGGCTTTAGTTTCAGGACAGGTTGTATTTTCGGGGGAACCACGGTAGAAGTGACATAACTACACCAATAATTAAATTAATAATTATACTAATTATTACAGTTGCAAATGTACATAAAGTAAATTGCGCCAGTTACATCAATTTTTCAGTGTGAATGGGTTAAAAGAAAAGGATGACCAAGAAAATTATATCTCGATGTAGTTAAGGAGATCTTAAAAACAAAAATTTTTAAAAAAGAAATAGTGGAGGATACTACATCCATATACAAGTAGTATATGGCTACAATAAAAAGGACAGTTTCCAAGAATGGAAAATATGAAGAATCATAGTGAATCTATTGGTATAAACTAGATTAATCTATGTTTCTTTCCTCCTCTCATGTCATTAATATTTTAGCTTACTATTTCTTATGATTTTTCTACATAATACTAAACATAGGTCTTCTTGGTATCTCTGCTTGTTCACATATGAAAACTCTTCTCCTTTTGTTTAGCATCCATCTTAAATGACATCTACATTGTCAAACAAGTGATTTAGGAAGAGAACACTATGACCTTTTTTGCCTCTTTACTACTTCAAAAATACATAGTTACCAATGTACTCTACTACAATACATATCCTAAAGCAGCGATGGCGAACCTTTTTTGGCTCGCGTGCCATAAGTGGGGGGAGCGCAGGGGGGTAGTGTGCAGCGATGCCGCACCCATAATGCAATGCGCGAACCCCCCCCCCGTATGCTTTTTTTCCCTCCCCAGGCTCCAGAGGCTTTATAGGAGCCCGGGGAGGGCGAAAACAGCCTCCCCCCCCGGAAGCCCTCCGGAGGCTTGAGGGACCTTCAGAATGCTTCCCTGAAGCCTCCGGAGCAGTCAAAACGAACCTCCGAGCAAACCGGAAGTGACTTCCAGTTTTCTCAGAGGGTTGTCTTGAGCACTCCGAAGGCTTGAGGGATCTTCAGGACGCTTCCCTGAAGCCTCCAGAACAGTAAAAACAACCCTCTGAGCAAACCGAAAGTCCGTTCCTGAACTTCCGGTTTGCCCATAGGGCCGGTTGTTTGCGCTCCGGAGGCTTCAGGGAAGCTCATGAAGCCTCCAGAGGGCCTCCGGGGGGCGGGGGAGGCTCTTTTCGCCCTCCCCAGGCTCCTATAAAGGCTCTGGAGCCTGGGGAGGGCGAAAAATGGCTTTAAAAAGGGTGAACTCAGCTGGCCAGCGCATACATGGGCGCTTGCCAGCTGACAGGGCAGCGCCTCGCGTGCCCTGACAAATGGTTCCGTGTGCCACCTGTGGCACGTGTGCCATAGGTTCGCCATCACTGTCCTAATGCCTTAAGATATATTTAAATATATTTCTAGAAACAATGCAAATAAGATTATGCATATTAATTATAATATAATAAACATTAAATGTTTAATATAAACATTAAAAGCAAAATATGTTTCAGTTATTTGAAGAGATTTTCATAAACACTTTCCCATGTTGCAATTCTTTCTAGAACTTGCACAGTCCAAATATCAACTATGCTAGAAACGCACACTGGATTTTTGAAGAGTTTAGAGCATTGGCTATACATTTTAAAAAGTATTACTTGGAACTAATAATTATAAATTATGTAAATGCTAACACAATTTTAAACACTGATTAGACAGACATCAGTCAGACACATTTTTACAGTTGTCATAATTCATTATAACCTAAGTATTATCATCTACATTTTCACATTATTTCATTGTTCTACGTACTATTGAAATGTTTAGCCACAAAATTTTGATCTTATTTTTAAGTTTGTCCCTTTCTTATTAGAAAAATATAGAAATGAGAAACATATTATATTCTGATACAATGCTTCTTAGAATTAAAAATTATTCCAAATATTTATTTTAAAGGGTTATTGTTCTGACCCCCCTTCCTCCTTCGCCCACACAGAACACGCTCCGGAACAATACGAATGAACAAGGTTTATTTCACAGACAGAAAGTTCCATGGCAGTAAACCACCACGACAAAGCTCACAACGACAAGACACGAAAGCAGCTATCCAGCTTGCTACGTTTTCCAGACCAAAACTTCTTGCAGGAGTTCTTTGTTGACTGCTGCAAAGGGCGTATGCTCAGTCAACCCTTTTATAGTCTGAAGAGGAGTCTACTGATCAGCAGCTGAGAGCCCTTACTGCCGATAATTGCGCCCACGCTCCTTGCGTCTATGGGCGCGGCGATAACGGGCGTCCAAGAACTCCCTGCTGATCTCTGATTCACTGTCTCGTGAATCCTCCCCACTGCTCCAAGGCATGACATCAGGAGCCCCCCCTCCTCTGGCTCTCACCGCTGCTCCATGCCTCAGGCACCTCCTGGTGGCCGACCAGACTCTCCGATCCCTGCTCAGAGTTGGAACCCTGTCCAGGGTCCTCCACATCCTCCTGAGCCGACTCATAGGGACCCTCACTCTCAGAGTCTGGTGGCAGCTGCAACGGCTCCTGCTGGGCCACAACAGGTTACTATATAATGAGACTATATAATCATTGAGAGACTAATATTCCTCATATTTCTATAAGCCGCTTTTCCATTTATTATGGTATTTATAAATGAAGTAGTAATTGTTACTGGATAATTACAGATCACGAAAAAATACCCACTATTGCAGTAATATAAAAAGCAAGAAAAGGCATAATATTAAAATACAGTATATGAATATGTAAATAGAATATTCATTCCTTTGGGAATTTATTTATTTATTTATTTATTATTTGTATTTATAGACCGTCCCCTCTCCCGAAAGGGACTCGATTGATTCCTGTTGATGATAGATAGATAGATAGATAGATAGATAGATAGATAGATAGATAGATAGATAGATAGATGAGAGAGAGAGAGAGAGAGAGAGAGAGAGAGAGAGAGAGAGAGAGAGAGAGAGAGAGAGAGAGAGAGAGAGAGAGAGAGAGAAGACTTATGGAAGAATTATTTCTTAGTTTAAATTTATTCTTTACAATTTAAACTACAAGCCAGAACATAATTAAATATTAGTGATTTAAGGAGCTCAAAATGAATATAGGGTTGGACCCTTTGGTTATAAAGACAACGATCCTAATAACTGTTTTGTATGCTTACTCCAAAACCTTCTAGAATATATAACTTAATCCCAGAAACATAAACAGACAAATATAACTAATTGGACTGTAGAATAAAAACACATTTCTGACACCATTGTGTAGAAAAACAGGAAAGCATTGTGTGGAAAAACAGTGGGATATAAACTTTAGAAGTCTGCAACTGCACTAAGACAGATAAATCGTTTTTTATAATTCTATTTTGTAACATTGTCCTGTTATTCTTTAGCCATAGAGAAGCAGCAACATACTTTTTAGTATCAACATTGATCAAAACAAAGAGAACAAAAAAATGTTTTTACCATTAAATGCAACAAAAAGAAGCTCATTGTAGCATTTTTTTTTAAAAAAATACCATTTTTTTTAGCCTTTGCACATTAGCCAGTTTGCTACCTCAAAACATTTCAGAAGGGATTTTTTTAAAAAAAAAGTAGTCATGAGAAAAAGGACAGAATGTGTATACCAGGGGTGTCCAAACTTGGGAACTTTAAGACTTGTGGACTTCAACTCCCAGAATTCCCCAGCCAGCTGGCTGGGGAATTCTGGGAGTTGAAGTCCACAAGTCTTAAAGTTCCCAAGTTTGGACACCCCTGGTGTATACCATACTAGAGGCAGCTTCATCCAAATTATGGTTTGCTACATTCTGCCCTTAGGCCTCTGAGTTTCTTTAAAAGGTTCTTGATAGGAAAGGAAGGAACATAAATAACACAATTAACTATACAAATCAGATATTCTAGGTTTAATTTCATAGTATTTTACTAATTTTCCCTTGAAAACTTAGGAAGAAAATATAAGAAGCCAACAAAAGTACATTATCTACAACTTAAAGGAAGACTAAATTTCACAGGTTTATTTTTTACTTGGAAATAATTTTTACTTTGGAATTCTAGCAATAAGCAATGATGCAGGTTTAAGCATGCCCAAAGTCTTTGACACACTCAATCTAATATTAAACATTTTTTTCTTTCAAATTAGAAAGGTTCTTTGTGATTTGGTGGTTACTATCTAATAAATACAAGATCAAAGCCATCTGAACATATCTATGCAATCAGCATTTTGGATACATCTAACTCAATATAACCTTTCAAAAATAAAGCTGGAACAGCCTTGCAATTAAAGTATACAGAAATCTAATAATGTAGAACAAGGAAAACCATGCAATAAGATAATTGTATTGCTCATCTGTATTTTTCCTAGATATACTGTAGTATTTATTCATTTACTACTCTTATAAAACCAAGACCACACTGCCACCAAACAGTGGCATTAAAAAAAAAGAGGACAATAGAGCTCAAAGTTTAAATTTGTTAAAAATTGACTTGTGGTAATCACTAAATCAAACTTATTGCATTTGTCTGTGTGAGGGTGGATAGTTGATTTGTGTCAGATATGCATGGGTTATATTTGATTTCTATATTGCTTTGTATAAAGTAATACTTTAAAAATATAGGATAAGGCAGAATATCCCAGGGAGCAAATTTCTGATAGCCCCAAAGATCAGTAATTTATAAAATGTCAAGAGAAAGGGCAAATGAGCTAATCTAGCTTTCCTTCAGGCACCAAATTACACACAGAGAAACAGCTGGACCTCTTTCAAGAATAATGCCAACAATAGAGCTGCATACCTGTCAGCCATAAAGTCTACCTTCAGCTACATTTTACCTCAGCTTTTCATTTTGCCACTTCATCTGTATCAGCACCTAGAGTGTTATTTATTCTTGTTAATCCAGAAATGCAGACATGTGGAAGCAAATGCAGATTAACAACTTTTACTGTTCGGAAGTTGACTCATGGCAACTGGATTTAGTTTTGTTGGTTTGAAACATTTCGCTGCTATCCAAGCAGCTGCTTCAGTCTGAGCAAGTCGGTTAGAAGGAATCTGAGTAGGCAAAAATCCTACTAACTCCTTTAATTCTTAGGGTTCATTAAGTATGGCCTCCCTGGTAAACACTGTGCTGTGGTCTTAATTTTCCTGGGGACATATTTTATATGTAACATATAAAATGGGGGGAGGACAGCAGGGGTGAAATGCTACTGGTTCGGACTGGTTTGTCCAAACTGGTAGTAAAAATGCTACTGGTTTGCCCGAACCCACAGTAAAAAAAAATGAAACCAGTTCAGGTGAACTGGTTTTTCCGATGATCAGCCGTGACACACATTTTTTATTATCTAGAAAGCAGGATTTAGCTAATCTAAATCGCATGGCACATCGGATTCCCCCCCCCCACTCGCTGTTTGTTTATCTTTGCAGGCGCGCTCAGTAGCAGTCTCCGCCCACCTGCCCGGACATCAACACATCCGTTTTTGATGTTCTGCGCATGCGTGCTCACATTGCTACCAAACCGGTAGCAAACGTAAGTGGATTTCACCCCTCGAGGACAGGTTGTGTGTTTGAGGCCTCCATCTCTATTGTAGGAATAATTTTACACTTTGGTATAAATGGATTCCTTCACACCCCTCTCAAACCATCTATCTTCTATGTCCACATAGAATAATGTAAACATTATTCCCCTCAAAATAATGTCTTTTTTTCTTTTAAATGAAGTTTATACTGCTGATTCTGGTCCTATAGGGCTGTTTCTCCTGTGCTGAGCAATCCTCTTGTCTAAAGGCCGGTTGGCTTCTCCAATGTAGAGCTCTGAACACTGCTGGCTGCACTGGAACAGATATACTGAATTGCTGTTATGTTTTAAGAAAACATGAAATAGAATGAATTTTCACCATAAACTCCATTTATACATCCATGCACATTCCTCCCAATTCAAAATCTAGCTCTTCAGGTAAATTTCAGTTCCAGAAGAACTGAGGTGGAACTTCTGTGGGATGGGTTCCAAACACTAGAGTTCCCATATGTTTTTTCACAACTTTTAAAAGTCTGGGCTGTCAAAATCTTGGCCAGTCCCAACATGGCATTTTTTCCACAAATCTTAGGACTTTTCCAAAATGCTGCTACATGATCCAGTTTACATGGAACTATCTTTCATATGAAGAATTATAGCTTGTGGCATCTTCAAAGATATCATTCAAGTATTCTTCCATGTGTTGCATAAATTTAGATCTGCCTAAGGAAACCTTTCTGCCTTTTGGAGCTGCTCTGAAAGTTTCTCACTTATTCCATCTTCATAGTGACAGAAACATATGGCATAGGGGGAGTGCATAAGCGCACCAGCGTGCCTACCATCCTTGTCCTACTGTCCCATTTATATGTACTCTTTTTATGTGTAAATGGCTATGTTTTGTTTATTTATATCCATTTATTTGTGCCATTTTTTCATGTGTTTTCATACTTGTTTCCTTGTACTTTTTGACAAACACACAAACAAACATATAAAGCTACCCACTATTGTTCTATACCATAATATTGCATAATAGCTAGCATTCTAGTTTGTACTAGCGTTTAAGGCAGCAGGCTAGAAAGTAGGAGGCCCTGAGTCAGAGTGGGTTTGATTTAAATCAAATCGATTTAAATCATGAATTAAATCACTAGTAAAAAGGCTTGATTTAAATCAACTCAATTTAAATCATAATTTTTAAAGGGCAACTGTCATCTCTGTCCCGCTGCGGCTCCTCCTTTGACCCGCTGTTGATTCACCACAGCCCCATTCACTTTAATGGGACAGCCGGTGATGCGGCAGCGGCAGTAACACAACAAGGTGAGGGATGTGGCAGGCAGCAGGGGAGTGGATGCCTGCTAATAGCCACTGCCATGATGGATCTGAAATGGCAGGTGCTCTTTAAATGTAAGGACTCATCCTTGCTAGTAGTTAGAATCTTTAATATTATTATTTGCAAACAAAATGAATTCCTACCCTGTTTCTCCCAAAATAAGACATCCCCGGATAATAAGTCTAATGGGCTTTTGAGTGCATATGCTAAAATAAGCCCTCCCCTAGAATATTTAAACACATGCGCAGCTGGTCCCTGCCATTTCCAGGGGGCAGATGGGGAACATGCCCCACGCACCCTACATGCACCTGCCAGCCACGCAGAACGGCCTCACAGAGACTACTCCCGCAAACCCTAGCTACCACGCCTCTTCTCTTAGTGGCAGCCACAAAAAGAGTGGCAGGCCCAGTGACGCTAGGGCAAGCAAGTGTGTGCCAGAAACAGAGACAGACCCTCTCTGGATCAACTGATCCGTAAGCCATAGGACGAGGTTAAAGGGCCTCCTGCACCTCAAAAATAATAAGACCTCCTCGAAAATAAGGCTAAGTGCTTATTTCGGGGATCAAAAGAAAATAAGACCCTGTCTTATTTTTGCGGAAACATGGCATTTAGCTTGGACAGCTTGAATTCATTGAATGAGTTTACCAAAAATATAAATATTGCAGAATATACAGCCTCATGCTACATAACTAAGCTCCATTTCATGCTGAATAAACTAAATTATTAATGGATTTTAAATAGAAAACTATATTTAGATAGATTTTTACTCCAAAAGCATTTTATTAAAATAAATTTGATAAAAATCAAAAAAATATGATTTAAATCAAAAAAATCCAACTTAAACTTACAAAATCGTTGTTGTTTTTTTATATCATCGATTTTTATCCATTTTGCCCTGAGTTCTAGTTCTACCTTTGCCATGAAAGCCAGCTGGGTAATCTTGTGCCAGTCACTCTCTCTTAGCTCAACTCACTTCACAGGGTTGTTGTGGGGGAAATGGGAGGACAAAGGGGTGTTGGATATGTTCGCCACCTTGAGTTAATTTGTAGCAAATAAAGGTGGAATGCAAAATTACATGCGGAGGACAATATTCAGATATTATTCTATAAAATACACAGTTGTCTTTGTAGAAAATATAGCTGCACAGGTTTAATACATGTAACACCCGAAGAAACCAACAACTGTCCACATAGGTTTTTCACTAACAATTAATGCAAACACAGGCTGGATTCCATACAGGATTAGAAAAGCTGCAGGAGATCGACAGAGAAGCAGGGCCATGTTAGGTTTCCTGGAAGACAAATTACATCACTTCTCCCTCTGAACTTTTTTCCACTCCAGTGAGTCATAAAAGCTACTATATACAGTAAGTTTAACAATGAGTGCCTGTGCTTATTCCCCCTTGCTCTTATCTTTCTCATCTGCTTTTGTAGTTATTCTGTGTCTTTTATGCTGCAATGCTGTGAGCTGAGCCAGTCTTATTCTTTACATTTAATTGTCCTGGATAATGAAAGTTTTAATTAAATTTAATACCTGCACAAGAAAATATTTGGCATTTTCTCTCTTCAAACTTTAAAAAAAAGAGAGAAAAGGAACACATTCTGACTGAGGTAACATTAAAGTAATTTTTGCTATATCCAACAGATGATAGCAATAAGTGTGACTGAATATAAGTAATTAATTATACAGATAGTCCTCAAGTAACGAACATTCATTCAGAGACTATTCAAAATTATGAGTGATAAATAAATAGCACTTATGTCTGGTTCCAAAGTTAGAGCAATTGCAACACCCTTGTGGTCTTGTGATTAAAATTTCAGCACTTGAACACCCACCCACATAACCACAGGGGTGCTTCAACTTCCCCTAGCAATCTATTTCCTCCCCATTTCTGCTCTTTTGGCTAACTGCACTCTGCCATCTCCTTGTTCCTACTACTGACCAAGCATACCCAGCACAGCCCTTTGCAAGGCTAGCTACTGACTGCATAAGGGTTTCTTTTTAAGGTTGCACATGGCAATTTCCTCACATGACCTCAGGAAGAACGCCTCATGTGACCAACAGCTGCCTCACCAAGAGACACCAACAGGCTGACAAGGTTGCCGTACCAGGACCTCCGAGGCCAGAGGGGTGCGACGAGGACCTCCGCCCTCTCCACAATGATTTTGAAGATCACCTGTGGTAGCAGCGGGAGGGGAGGGAAGGCGTACAGCAGTCACTGAGGCCATCTGCATCGAAGGGCATCCGTCCCCTCCGCCCCCGGCGAATGGAAGCGGGAGAAGAAGCATTGGAGTTGTGTGTTCTCTCGGGTGGCAAACAGGTCAATCACGGGGGTGCCGAATCTGCGAAACAACTGGCGGAACAAGACTGGATCCAATCGCCACTCTGCATTGTCTATGGTGGTCCTGCTCAGCCAGTCCGCCTGAGTATTGTCCACTCCCGAGATGTGGTTGGAGTGAATAGATTCAACGTGATGTTCCGCACACCTGCCCAGGGCCTCCGGCTCTGCCATGAATTTCCTGGACCTGGTGCCGCCCTGGCGATTTATATGTGCCTTGGTGGACACATTGTCCATCATCAGGAGGACGTGCTGATGCAGAATGTCCTGGTGAAAATGTTGCAGGGCGATTCACGCTGCCCGCAGCTCCAAGAAGTTGATGTTGCATGCTTCTTCGGCTGGAGACCACTTGCCCTGAGTTACGCGATGTCCCATGTGTGCCCCCCAGCCGGCAAGGCTGGCGTGTGTCGTGATGACCACTCTCGCAAGTTCCTTGAACAGGTGTCCCTTCAGTAGAGCTGTTGATTGCCACCACTTGAGAGATCTCTTCACGGTCGGGGAAAGCTGCACCATCATGGATGAGTTGGTCCTGTTGGCTCTCTGATGGGGCAGGAGAAGCCACTGCAACTCTCTGGAATGGAGCCGTGCCCAGGGAACGACCGAGATGCAGGAGATCATCTTCCCCAACAGTTGTGAGAGGAGTAGCACGGAGACTCGCCTCAAGCTCAGAACCTTGTGGGTCAGGGATACTAAGCTGTCTATCCTGTCCTGGGAAAGGAACACCCTGCACGTTGAGGTGTCTATTACCGCCCCCAGGTGGAGAAGGTTGGTAGTTGGGGTGAGATGGCTCTTTTCCAGGTTCAAAGAGAACCCGTGACTCCAGAGGGACCTCGTGGTGATGTGGAGGTCCCGTAAGGCCCGTTTCCTGGATGACGATTGGATGAGAATGTCATCCAGGTAACATTGTAGTCTTATGCGCCTGCGCCTGAGTTGCGTTTCAACCACTGACAGAACTCTTGTGAAGGTCCTGGGTGCCGACGACAGGCCGAATGGAAGGGTCCTGTACTGATAGTATTGGTCGGCGTAGAAGAACCGCAGGAATCTTCGGTGCTGTGGTCGAATAGGGATATGTAGATAAGCCTCCTTCAAGTTGATGGACATGAGGAGGTCCCCCTGGTGGATCCTTGCTAGGATAGTCTGCAGGGATTGCATCTTGAACCTCCTGTATGTGATGTGAGACGGTTGAGGTTCTTGAGGTCCAAGATAGCCCTCCACCCCCCCTGAGTTCTTGGGCACCAGGAAGAGAATGGAGTAAAATCCCTTCCCTTCCTGGCCAGGTGGAACCTGCTCCACGGCATTGATCTCCAGGAGATGGCAAATTTCCTGGGTCATGAGCTCCCTCTTGACAGGGCAAGAGGGGATTGGGCAGCAGACAAAATTCTGAGGGGGTTGAGAGAGGAACTCCAAAGAGATAGAGATATTTTAATTGGGTATTTTTAGGGTATTTAAATATTGCTTTTAACTACTTTACTTCAGATATGTACAGTTTCTTATTGCCTCCTCTTTGTGTTTGTATTTTCTATTTATTGATGTGTTTTTATTTGACTGTACACCGCCCCGAGTCCCTTTGGGGAGAGGGGGCGGTATAAAAATCTAAATAAAAGTAAAGTAAAGTAAAAGAGAGTCCCTCCCTGACGGTCTGGAGGACCCAGGCATCCTCCGTGGTCAGTCCCCATTGGGGGGCAAACAGTTGTAGCCGACCCCCGATGGGAGGGGAGCGTTGATGGTCACTTGGATTTGTGGAAGGGCCTGTTGGAAGCCCCGCCGTGGTTGGACCTGCGGTACTTGAACTGCTGCCTACCCCTGTCCTGAAAGGACTGCCTGTCCTGGGACAGACTGACTAACTGGTCTGTTCAAGGGAGCGGAGGAGGATCCTGCGGGCTCACTGGAATGAAAGGACTGCCTCTTGAAATAGGGAGCGGATTTATGGTCCTGTTTCTTGTTCAAGGTAGGCAGAACTTTCCACTTAGCCTTAGATTCGATCAAGAAGGGGGTCTAAGATCTCCCCAAATAATTTGGTCCCCTTAAACAGAGCAGAAGCCAATTTCCACTTGTTCTTCTGATCCACCTGCCAGTGACAAATCCACACAAGGACGTCACGTTGGAAGCTAATGCCCTGGAAGCGAATTTGACCATGTTAAGGGAGGCATCAGCCGAGTATTGGGACGCTGCAATGATTTTGGTTATGTCCTGGCGAAGACGAGTGTCTCCTGCGGTAATTTAGCCTGAAGCTCACGCAACCAAATGATAGAGGCTCTGTTGAAAAAGGACGTGGAGGAAGATGCCTTAATGGCCCAGGCAATTCCTGTGGCAGGCCTTCTCCGCTTTTTTGTCCTCCGCCTTTAGGCCTTCTAACAGGTCGGCACGAAAGACCGAATTAGAAGTGAGGGCTGCTATAGGAGTGTCCACAGATGGCAGGACCAGAATGTCTTCCAGTGCGGGGTCTACTGAATACAGCTTTTTGTACCCACCACTGGTGTGGCCAAGGAACCAGGCTGGACCCATTGCCACTGAATGACATCCATAGAGAGAGATCGGGAACCGGAACCAGCTCTTGCTGAGGGGCCTGAACATTAAATATGCTTGCATTGGACTTAACCGGGGTGGAATCAGAAGATCACTGCACGGTCTTAGGTTTGGTACCCACTTGGGTGGTGTTCTTAGCCTTGTGCAAGATGGACTTAAATAAGCTAAGCTTAAAGAGCCTTGAGAAGGCAGGGGCATCCGGAGGAAGGTCCTCGTCCTCCAAGAGCTCCTGCTCCTCCTGATCTGGGTCCTCCAAAACGGAAGCCTGGCTGAGCGCCGAGGATTCCAGAGAAGGGTGACGGAACTGCCTGGCAGTAGGGGGAGCCTCTTGCCTGGTCTGAGAAGTACTGGGAACAATGGGCACTTGGTCTCGTCTCTGCATCCCCTCGGCTATGCCTTGAGAGATTGCGCGGGTGACAACCGCCTGCATGTGGATGGATAACTCAGGTTCCTGAACTAAACCAGTGTCCGTCCCAATAGTGTCCCTGGAAGGAGGAGTACCTTGTTGGGTGAGGGTAGAACCAGTAAGTACCCCAGGGTTGGGCCCCACGAGAGCGGGCCCTGACTCAGAAACATATGAAGGGTAGGAGAACCCTGGTCCGCCATAGACCTATCTGGTGATAGATCCTGGGATTCAACCTCCCCATCAATCAAGGACAGGTGATCCCCCCTTGGGGGTGGTAGAAGGACTGGCTCAACTCGAAGAGTGAGCTGAGGGGCCTCCCTCACTGCCTAGCTCTGGGCCTTCTCAAACTGCTTATCGAGAGCCCACTGCTGCCTCTCTGCATCCCTAGCCGCCGTCGCGGAAGGCGCTTTATAGTGATGACTATCCTGACTGGCCACCCTGCCCTTCCTTGCCCCCGTGCAAACCCTGCCTGCGGAGGTTCCCTTGCTAGGGGCTTGTGAGGGACCTGGTCTACCGTCAAGGGAGTCAGATGGGCCAGGTTGTTCCATGGCGTGGTGGCATGATCTTCAGACAAGAAGGCCACGGCAGGTGGAGATCAGGTGGTGATGGAGATTCTGGTGGCTGACACAGGATCTGATGACCAGCTGGTATTGTGGAATCAGGAACAGTTTGTGAAAAAAATGCCAGACGAGAAAGGTGGGGCTCTGCAAATGAGTCTAATGAAAATCAAGCCACTCAAACAGGAGGTGAGAAGGTGGAAAAGCAACCGAGGCTGCAAGACCAGGCAGATAAGGCAGGGAGAAACAGTGGAGATAATTGAGGAGCCCTCCCTGTGCCGGTGTATGACCACCAGGTGGCCAAGACACCAGCGCCGCTTGGGGAGACGTTGTGGGTGGCAGTGACCCAGCCGGAGACCCAAAACAGGGCTAGCTAATCACCCTGCGGCTATCTGCTGAAGCATGGCTGAGCAGGAAATCTGATTGAAAAAGGCACGAAATTAAGCCTTTCCAAAATGGCCACCGCTCTGGTGCGAGGGTGAAGGAGGAAGATAAGATGGCAGCTGCACTTTTTAAAGCGGCTGCGCACCTCTCCACAGCAGGCTGTGCCTTCCCAAAGGCAAGAAAACCAGAAAAAAAACTCAACAATAAAGCAAACCCCCGGCAGCCGGCAGCAACCTTGCCACCCTGCCGCGCTTTAAAGCTGATTCGGCATCTCTCCACTGCCATCCAAAGGGGGTGCGGCAAGCGGAGCACCCACCACCACCACGCCTACCTCCGAGTCTCAAGGAGAAAGTCAATGACGGTGAAAAAAAAATCGAATCTAAATAGCCTACACTAAGTAAGGGGTTAAAAAAAGCACAAATAAGGACAACAAGGAAAAAGAAAAGGGAATAAGTAGTAGGAGAGTCCAAGCCTAGGATAAATTAAACCGGAGCTCACAAAAACAAGTCCTGAATGGGCAGACTGAGGAAAAATTCTGGGGCCAAGCAACTCCAGGAAGCGTGGCCAAGGAAAAAGATTCTTCAGGCCTAGGGCAACCAGACTGATTTAACCCGTTGCTTGGACTCTCCAAGCAGTGGACAGGAAAATTGTGCTGTTCTAATTTATTGTTTGTTTCTAATCTATGCAATGGACTCCACAAACACCCCCACCTGGACCTTGCAGTGAGACTCCATAAAGCAGTCAGAAAGGGAATGGGGGTTGCAAAGCATATTAGCATAAATTGGGTGTGTCTCTCTAACAGATAAAATCAACTGCATCTTTTAGAAAGCTTGCAAAACTGTCTCAAAACAATTTTGGCACAGCTTCTCTGCTGGAGGTCCCATGAAAACTGCAAACATGATCACACGTAGACAACTGAGGATAGCCTTTAAAGCAGGGGTGTCCAAACTTGGGAACGTTAAGACTTGTGGACTTCAACTTCCAGAATTCCCCAGCCAGCATGGCTGGCTGGGGAATTCTGGGAGTTGAAGTCCACAAGTCTTAACGTTCCCAAGTTTGGACACCCCTGCTTTAAACCAACTACCAATCTTCTAAAAGATGCAGCTGTTTTAATCTTTCCAGTAGTCATGATTCCTTTTCCACTGACACTAACATGCTTTGCATAAGGCTGATATATAGCATCTACTTTTCTCACATCTACATTTACCACATGGATCCTCTATTTTATGCAGAGTCCTTTCATGGAACGCTCTGGAACTTGTCAATATGATTTTTAACAAACAGATCTATAGACCATGCCCCAATCACACAGAAAAAGCCTTAAGAATTAGTATGGCAGGTAGGCTAGCAAGGACTTTTAAAATGAGGAAGGGGATATATCACCTATGGAATCTGTATTTGAGAACTTCTACAATCAATAGAAACTGATATGCAGTCCAGCATTAGAATATTCAAATTAACAGGCTATTCAAGTTATTTATTCAAATTGATATATTATTCATGGGCAGCCCACTAATTTTGTTTGAATTTGTGTAATTACAATACTGAAAACACAAAATCCCTCAATATCCAGTATTTGTATACTATTTAGAAGTAGTGTACAAATATACCATCCCAGTATTTCCCAACTAATGCTGGACTAATATAAATACTTAAATATATATTTAAAAAAAACCAAGCACAGTTAAAACAGGTTTCAAAGTCTATACCAAGGGGTTTATCCAGAACTGCTATAAGTTTTAGTGTGGTTGTCATAAAAGTTCAGAAAAAGAATTCAAAATGACTGTGTGCTTCTTTTTTAAAATGCACATTTTTAATGTGGGACAGCCTTAGGGAAGCACAGAGCTAAAATTAGCCTTCTAGAAACAAGAAATCCTTTCCTTATCCTTTCTATATAAACAAGGGCTGCCAATTTGTCCCCATCATTGTCAGCAGACAAAAGCAAACCAAGACTGCAGCCAGACCACATTAAATAAAAGACATAGTAATTCCAGAGGCTGCCTAGAAGCCCACTGGGGTGTAAAGTCAAAACTGAAGCCTGCTTGTCAGCTATTTCCATAAAAGAACCAGAAGAAACAGTGACACTTCT
Organism: Natrix helvetica; assembly: GCF_964273705.1. Taxonomy (NCBI): domain Eukaryota; kingdom Metazoa; phylum Chordata; class Lepidosauria; order Squamata; family Natricidae; genus Natrix; species Natrix helvetica. Next base: position 81,259,327 of record NC_138552.1, read on the forward strand.
ATACAACAAAAAGGTCAAGGAGTTCATAGCCTTTTCATGACCCCAACAAGTCAAGGTCAAAAGATTCAGGTAGCAACTTGGCCTGGGCATAAGTTACTTGTTCAAATGAATTGTTTTAACAAATCAGCTTTGGTCAATTAAACCTAACAAGACATGTTGCATCACATAGCAGGGTTCCTGACACTGAGGCCATGAGCTGAGACTGGCCTCATAAAACAAGGCTTTTAACGTGGCATAACAAATTTAAGGTAATCCATCTAGAAACCTCAGACATCAGCAGAAAAAAATGCAAGCTGCCTTTACCAAGAGTAGTTTTCCCATCTTTTCATCTCTGAGCACTAAGATATAATTAGTAATTAATTAATCTCACAAAAATAAAATGAATATAGTATCTCAAGAGCTGTCCTTTCAAAATTCTGTACATTCATAATGTCATAAGGTATATTATAAAGACACATACTTTCCAGAAGATATGGTCAAAAACTGAACTTTACCAATAAAATCTTTAACCTAAGTTAACCTAAGTTATGCACTAACTTTTATTTCTATATAGTGGAATTTTGTTTAACACTACATAGCAGAAATTATTCTGAATCACTTTCCTTTAAATATTTTATTACCCACTTCTAATTTTACCTCAAAATATTTAAAAACACCATTCTTTTTACTAAATAAACTGATTCAAAATATTAAACACTTGCCTTCCTATACAAATACAAACTAAGAAGCAATAGGAGTTGTTTCTAGAGGTCCGTTTATAGGAGCAGAAAAGCATTACTTCTTACTAAAGCTAGTTCTGCAACATTCTTTCAACTAATCTGCCTTGCTGCTGGGTCCCCTCCATTTTATAATTCCAAACAATCCAGAGACCCTCAGAAATAGCGTTAAGTAAAACAAGAAATTGTAATAACTGAGAAACTATGTTGCATATCCATTTACTCCTTTCTGATCCATTTGATTAATTCACCTCCTACATTTCTAAATAAAAGTATGTGCTTCTCTTCCAAATATTGGATTTTTAAAAAGTTTCTGGTCCAGGACAAGAATTAGTTATTGCAATCATTAAAATGTCTAGACAAAAATCATGCTTATGTTGGCATGCAAGATATTAAGAATGCTTTTTGATTTTCAAGAAATAGTACATTAAATATTCAATATTATCCTTAACATATTGATATGTTTAATATTATTATTGATATGCTTTGTATCTAAGGAAATTCCAAGACCAAACAAAACACTCATTTTGCTCAATACACCAAATTGTATGCCAAATCCTACTGAAAAGTGAACGATGCTGGAATATGTAATACTGCAATGAATATTTTAATACAATACTGAAGAGTGACATCAATAAAAAAGTAACATTTTTACATGCAAGGGAAACAATGAGTCATTCAAGTTTGGCAGCAGCCATTTTGTGCAAACATCTTAAATGGCTAGGTGTACATATCACATTAAATCAGTACTTCCCAAACTTGGGTAAATTACCCAAACTTCAGTAAAAATGCTTTTCCTGTGGGTAACATACACAAACCCATTACCCAATCACAATAGGGACATTTAAACTGACTTAAAAATATTTTACAAATGAAGGCAAATATATGTGTCCCAGGACAATGTTGCAGGATCTAATCGGAGTCAGTCATGGGACTAGAGGTTTAGTCTTCCGAGCTTTCAGACTTGTGCTGGAGCCCATCCTCAAGGAATTTCTCTCTACCAGAATATGTGGTAGAGAGATGTTCTCTGGGGATGGGCTCCAGCACAAGTCCGAAAGCTCGAGAGACTAAACCTCTGGCCCGGTGACCAATCTGGATTGTATTCTGCATGGGTAATGACGTTAAAAGTTTGGAAGCACTGCATTAAACCATGGCTGAGTTCACAATAGGTTACAATGTGGTTTACAAACCGCAATGGCTATGCTCATATTTCTAGATCGCTGGAATTGACTTTATTTCATAAATAATATAGTACTAGTGATTTCTACAGAAACTTGCTACCACTGACATAATTAAACTAATTTTTACATAGAAAATTGCATGAACAAATGACTATTATCCATACCATAATCCTTAGAAATATAGAAACGTACTTCATGTCTCATGTAAAACACATTATACACAGACACACACACATCAATTACACTATGGTGTTCTTGCATTACTACATGGTTTATTTCAAATATCTAATTTTTAAATTGTCATTTCACTGTGTACAAAATATATCTTTTCAAAATTGTTATTCTAATACTTTTAAAATGGCCAATACACTGTTAAAAGTTAGTTTAATTAGTTAAAAATTGCAACTGTTTCAGTAAGCAGTAGCAGATTACGTTTTAAGTTCTGCTGCATTGTAATAGTTCCCTTCAAAAAACAATAAACCTGTACTTAACTTAGCCTCTATGATTGCTAAATTGACATGTCCAGATTATTGTTTTCAACATTTAAAATTCTCATTCTATTTACAATTATTAACATCGAGCGACATACTAGTCAAAATGTATAATGCACACAAAATAGTTTCAAATAACAACTTTAAAAAATACTTAACTCAAATTTTCCTTTTTAAAACTTCTTTTAAAATAAATTATATTTATCTTAATATCTATTACTGCATTAATACGTACCAGGAGGGAGAGAAAAATAACCAATGCCTAATATCAATGTCCCCAATGAATACAATACAGTTGCAAATTGTGTATGCTTAAAAAGATTCTCCCAAGATGATACTAATAATATAAACTATTACCATTCCTCCAAGATAATTCACCTTCTAGGTATAAACTACATGTAAGCTACAATTGTAGAAGGCATGTGAATTGAATATTAATGCCAACAAAGAACATGTGGGTGTTTATTTATATATATATATATATATATATATATATATATATATATATATATATATATATATATATATATATATATATATATATATATATATATATATATATATATACACACACACATTTTTACTTTATTCTTATAATCAACTATTCTCTTTTCTCTTATTCTAAGATCAAACCAGCAGTCACCTGATCGGTTCCCCCTTTTTTTCTACAGACATGACACATTTCAGCACTTGTATAGGCCAGATTTCCTTCATGTGGCTTTTTAGGTAAAACTGCTAGCCTATTAATTAAGAGAATAATGGAGGTTAGCATGAAAACAATATTAATACTATCTAGGAAACAGCAGCAATGCCTTAGTCTTTGCACTGGCCTTGGGTGCCAACTCATGCAGCTTACTTACAAAAATAATTGATGTTTTATAATCAGGAAATCCAAGTGCACCCAAACTAAAGCAAACCAGGATAAACTGTATCTTTCTGCAGAAAACAAAATATATTTCTATTTGCTTGATGAATGAAAGCAGTATTAGATTCCCAATATTTTTAATCAATGTGCTAAAAGCTGAATTAGTTATGTAAGTTTATTGAAATAAGAAACATGGTGCAATTCCATGACATATAAATAAGACTCAGAAACACTGTGTGCTATTGTGTGTTATGTGTTATCATAATTATTTTAAGGACACATAATATATCCCAAGATGCATTAGGCAGCCTAAAATAAAAGCATGCATTTCTTTATAACTCCAGAACAGCAACCACCAGGAGGATTAAATTATTTAGAAAAGAAATACACACCAAATATAGTTCATTTCAATAAAAAAGAAGAACTTTTAAAATGTGCTGCTACAGAATAAAAAAGTTATCTATTAGAGGACAGATTTCTTTTATCTGAAGTTCTACTGCAGCAAATAAATACAACAGCTTTCATTCAGTGATTGTCAAAAAACTTTCCAATGTGCCCACTGCAATGCAGATGCCAACCAACGAATCAAAGGCATTCAGAAACTAGACAAAGAGGGTTTGATGCCAACCTCGGTGCCACTGGCAACCATTATTGGCATCAAGCACATTGTCTGCTTTTCCTCCCCCACTCTGCTGGCACTTGACAAACAAAATGGCGGTTCTTGTAGAAACGGAACACAGCATAAGAGCTGTACTGATTGAATCAAATATTACCAACTGATTTTATAGACTGAAACACAGCCTATACCAAATAAAAGAAACTAATAAATATATCCTTTTCAGTTAAGCAAGATACTGTAATCCTAATTCTTAATTTTGAATGAATTTAACTAGAACATGTAACATTTAAATAAATGTTATTAAAACAGGCTTCTTGCTTCATCTGCACACCTGTAGACCACAAATTATTTTAATACTATTTTCTGCCCTTAGCTAGCAAAAGGAATCAACATCAATCAAATAAGATTTTTATTCTCTTGTGTTTTGAAACTTTAAGATGGGAATTCTGGAAAAAAAACTGATGGCAAAAGAGAGAGGGCAGATTTTTTTTTTAAGAGTTATATACTGTCAATACCATAACTTGGTAGACTGGTAGATTTGGAAAAACTGAAAAATACTCTCCAGCATATCATAAAAATGACTTATATTTCTATATCAAGAAATTATCAATATATTGTAGCATTACTCTGGCTCTGCAATGCGGATACCAACTAACAAATCACAGGCATTCTAGTCTAAACAAAGAAGGTCCAATGCCAACCTTGGTGCCACTGGCAACCATTTCTGGCTCTCAAACTATTCTTCCTCATGTTTTTGCCAATGTTTCAATATAGCTCTATTTTATTCTTTCATTCATTCAAGAATTTTATCTTTTTTTCTGTCCATGAATATTTCTTATCATCCCACCCATTAACCAATGAAACAATACCAAGTAGCTTTTCATGTACTTAGCTAGAAAACCAACTCTCTTTAAAAATATTTTAGTTTGCTATAACTCATGTATGTATATATGTAACCAGCCTTCATTCCCTTCCTGCCAATGGATTAAGAGGAAGCTACCTTGAGAATCTTTTTCTATACAAAGGAAAAATGAACATATATTTCTACCACAAAAACAGTAACTCCAAAACATGGAGTTTTGTATCACTTTTGAGAGTGTCCTTCTATAGGTAACTTAATATAGAGATACCAACTGTTCATCCACAATTCTCACTAACTGAAAGAATATTGGAAAAATCCAATCATCTTAAAAAACATTTACAGGAATTATTTTGACAATTCATACACAAACCCTAGTATCATCTGATATCATCAATGTGTTACAGGAATCCATCTCTCAATGCAAGCAAACATAGCATCCAAAGAAATATATATGCACAGATATAAAAATGCTGTATTCATTTTATTTTCAGATACAGGTGACTTTCTAATGGAGATAATATGCAACCAAGTAAAATATTCCATCATAAAGTCCCTGACTATGTACAACTGTTCCACTTATAGTTTAACATAACTATATTAACTATATTTAACACTTCTTTCAGTTATTAAACATTATGGTTTTAAATACTCTTTGAGGTGAAGGGAATATATAGTTCATATAATCAGATTGAAATTTTCACTATTGATTGTTTTTCTTTCAAGATTAATTTGCAGTGTATTTAAATTCATATAACCTAAATGAGGGTCTCCTTCAATTCCATTCAAAGATTGCAGACTTAGATTACAAGAATTTTCAAATGCATATCACAGCAAAGCTTAGAAGGTTAGCCTTGCTAAACTCACATTGAAACTAATGGAAAGTGAATAATATTCACTTGCTCTAAACTGGAACTCAGTTTTATAACTGCTTTCATTATTGAAAAAGAGAACTGTTTTTATGGTAAATGTTTGTTTTTCACGGTAAAGCTACTATACAGTAACTGTATAAAGCTAGAAGTTAACAACGACAATATTGGACTGAATTTTACAAAATCAACACTAAGAATATCAAGAAAAAGCCAAGTCTTTTGGTAGTATCACCAGAAACAAGAAAAATAATTTTACTTTTTAATATTTGTATTAACATTCCCCATCCATCTTTCTTTTGGCAGTTTCTAGAACCAGGCCAATTTATGTAAACGCCATCTGCAAATACTCCACAATTACAACTTAGATATATTTATTATGTGGTTCTAGAAACAATCTACCATAATGGTTAAAGGCTTTAATGTAAAAAATGTATGTAACAAAAAACATAACAAATTCTACATTAGATCAAATATCATCACTGAAAACAAATCATCTAAGTAGATATACAATCATAATGTTAGCCATAAAAGTGTTTCATTACATTATAATTTAAAACAACTATATCGAAGCAATGTTTAAAATGTGCGCAGAAGTTATTATTTACCTCAAAATGTGGAGAAATGTCACACTATGAACACTGATAAGGCGGCTGCATAACAATATATATAAAATAACATGCCATTTTTTCATTCTTTTATATTTAATGGTTCTATTTTCATAATGAAGATAGAACAATGGCAAATAAGTAGCTATTAATTTTAAAAGATGAATACAATTGTTATGAATATATATGCTATGAATATATTCTGTAACACACACCAAAATCATTCCTAGTATTTTTCAACTTTTATAACAAATGTTAACATGTATTTTGTATATTCCTGCATCTAATGTATACATTAGCAAGCACATATCAATATCTATAAACATATATGAAATGTTTAAACCTTTTTTTTAAAAAAGGTGGTTTAGCATTTTCATGTGCATATGTGTACAAATATCTAAATAAATAAATAATTTTTAAAAGCCCTACCTTGATCCTGCACATAATATGCCAGAAACAAATCAAGCTCCTTGACTGATACTGTTATGTGATGTGGCTGAACGCAAAGTGCTGGATTTGTGCAATGGGGGGATTTCATGAGCCGTTCTCCATCGGTACTTTCCAGGGGGATACCTTTAAAAAGGATCACCATGACTAGATCCAGGCGCCAGACTTTGTCTGCTTGCCTAAGGCAGTCGATTCTCCTAATCTTGCCCTTTTGGTCAGGATTGGATAATACACAGCATGGGTGCTTCTTCCCAGTAACAGTAAGCACAAAATCCTCTCGATATTCTTGGCGGATATCTTTGCGCAATTTGGCGAGAAGCCTGGATGCCCACTTCTGTTTAATTTCTGGCTTTTCACTAAGTAACTCATCCTTGACTGCTCTTTCTTCATCTTTTGACATTCGTTTTTCATGTTTTTTAAAGTACTTGCGTTTTCGAGCCTGAAGGTTGAACCACGTATAGGCAATTGCACGGACATGTGGAAGAAGTGCCTCAATGAATGGGTGAAATTCATCCTGTTGGAAGAAACAAATAGAAAAACAAAACTTCAGGAACCAGTTTTACTTATACAATCACAAACTATTATTTTTTGGGTGGGAAATGAGTAAAATGCAAAGTTATGCCATGAGCATTCCTAAACATTTTTAGCAGGCTTACAATTCCTAGAAAAGATACATACATATTTAAAAAGTGTATGTGGATAATTCACTTATGGGAGCATTATAATATTTTATAATATACCAATTCCTTGACCTTGATTCAAAACTGAGATACAATTATATTAGTTTAAAATCAAACAAAATGGCTTTGGGATTTTGAATGCTTTGGCTGTGATTTAACAAACGACAAATAATGGTACAGCAAATTTTTAGAAATATTAAAAATGTAGAAGTTAATATTGCAAATCATTCACATTCTGTATTCAGAAACATTATGGTATATATGTTCAATGTTGCATTATGTAGTTTCCACTTTTGTCATCAGCAAAAGACTGATGATAACACAAATGCCATGAACAATGAAAAATAACTCAATCCCTTATTAATCACCCAACATTCCAGTTATATAGTATTATTCTAGCAGGAATAACTACAGAAATCAAGAAATAAGGCAAGAAAGGCCAAAGAAAAGACATTGTTCTAATAAAATTATGGTGTCTTATAGCGTTCACCAGCTGCCCATGTTTCCCTGCTTAACTTCACAAAAAAAAAATTCAAAAAAATACTGAAAATTACATGGAACCGAATTGTTTCATTCCACTATGGGGTACAAAATCTCACGGAATTAATTACTATTAACTCAAGGATGGTTCTCAAGTATGTAATAATTATTTCATCCCACTCTCCCCCCCCCAAAAAAAACCTTTTAGGTACACAAAGAAAAAAGGATAATTTGAAACAAACTTTGCTTACTTTGTGATCTAACACTCTGTGGCAATGTGACATTAATATTGCGTTATTGGGTAAACTTTTTTTCCTGAAATACATAGATATATTGGACTTGCAAACTTTTCCTTTTACAGGCTTTACCTAATTATTCATACAGATTTTTGATATTTTATTATTTGTTTAAATTGACTAAACTTTGGCTAATACTAGCAATTACTTTATTTTGATCAATAAGAACTACCTGGCACCTATCATAAGATTTGAAAGAAAATTGTGACAAAAGAGATAAATGTTACTCATTCATTTGTTTGACCTTTTATTTTTTTAGACCATATTTAATTCAAATTGGATTTAAATCATAATACTGTAAATATTGATGCAAAAATTAGTCTTGATATAATTAAATTGTACTTTTCAAGCCAAATGTAGCATATATATTGATACTAAACTACTTAAAATTAATGACATTTGTTTTCCAATTAAGAATCCTATATTTTAGATTGAGAACATAAAATGTATTAAAATTCAATTCAAAATTCCTGTAGTTTTATCAAACAGTTCATACAATCAACTAAATTACTCCACAAAAGTTCATGCAAAACATTCACAGCGAATACTGAAATGTTCTTTAAACTGAATCCTGCATTTTTATAAGTAAAAATAGCAAGATTTTATAATAACACCTTATAGTAAGACTTTTCAAGAAGTACTGTAAGACCTGCAATGTTATTTCAGTTTTGGTTTTATATATGTCTCTTTCCTTTTTAGGGAAGACATTAATCAAAGTAGAATAGAAATACAGGGTATAAAAAGAATTATAATACAATTAAAACAAGGTTTCAAGCAATTACTAAAGTGATAAGCCATTCTACACAGGGACTTTTAAGTTTTCTGTTACTTTAAGGGCACAAACTACATTAAGGAAAGAGTTAAACCACAATCTGCTCTTTGTGTGGGAAGAGAGCACAGCTTAGAGTAACCACAGCCCTCGATAAGACTTCCCTATCTCAGTGCACTCTGATGCCATTTTTTTTAGTACTAGTTTCTTTTTCTCAGAAACTGAGTGCTATAGAATTCTTAGTAAAACATGTATTTCAATAAGAAACTTCATTCATTACTTTTAACTTATATAAGAAATTATTAAAAAGTCTAGGAATTGAATGGTTAGAAACTAGGTCGAGTACTGTTTAAAAATTATTTTACAATATATATTACCCCATAAATTCCAATCAAAGATCTTGTGATATTGACAATTCAGATCATGGTATTTCGCATTTTAACAAAAAAAAAAACCTATGAAGTGTTGTGTTATTTTAATCACATTTAAGCAACTAGAGACCTACCTGAATGCAACAGTGCATGGTTTCTGTGATTACTATTACTATTGTACTCTGTGTTTTAAAATTATGCACACTGGTTTCAAATTCTAATTTTACCTATAAAGTTTCCAGAATGTAAAAATGCTATAAAAATGCAGCTATAAAATCCAAGTTATCTGATAAAAAAATACATTCGTGTTTTTCAACTCCTGCATTAGATAACAGATGTTGGCTTAAAATTCTTATTTAAATAAAATTACAGTCACTGATATACATATCAACTATTGTAACATTCCAAAACGTTGTTCAAATAACTGTTTCTCAAGTAAAACTTACGTTACATAGGTTCTCTTCAAAAATGCTTAGACACTATAAAATCTGATATTTTGAAAGATGCACAATGTAAGAAAAAGTTGTATTTTGCATAGATAGCAATAAAAACAAAGAGCAAACTTTGTAACTGATAAATCAAGCTTCTTAGTTATTTAAAACCACAATACTTATGGATCTACAATCATTGTCAATTTCCACAATATCTTCATGTTATTTACCTTTCACTATAAAAAGAACTTTTTTCTCCAGAAAAAAAGAAAAGAAAATAATTTCCCATTTCTATTTTACCTTCCTATTAGTTTGTTAAATGAATTCAGAAACTTATTTCACAAAATAAAGTTAACACTGCAAAGATATAGTCAAAGGAACACACGCTCACGTTTAATTTTCAATTTAGTAACTCTAGCTTTGATATAAAATACCGTAAATCTGTATTTACTGCTGGACTACTTATTAAAAAAAAGACTTCAGCTGTAAGTACTAACAAACATAGGGAACTATTCATGGACCTAAAAACTAAGTTTATATTAATTACACAAAAGGAGGAATGTGTTCAGATAATCCTGTTTTATTCAACCAGGTTAGGTTTCCAAGATACAAAATGTCTATTGACACCTTATTTATTCTTATATCTTATAGATTTCAATGCAACTTAATTTGACCCCGAAGTAACCACAACCATACAAAGTAACCGCTCCTAAAATCCAACTATTTTTATATAGATTCTTTTTTTTAAAGGTTATCAAATGCATGTTCTATACCATTTTTAGCCTATCAGATATTCCTTTTCCTCATTTCTAAGATTTCTAACAACAAATATATTATAAAATACTGGTAGTACATTATATTCACCATAAACCTGCTCTGCAAACATGGGACAATGGGTATGTATTCAAAATTTGAGGGGGGTGATGGTGTCTGAATTTTGTCCCAACTGTTCTTATAACAATTCATTCTTCAAGTCTGTGAATTATAAATTCACAAACTAAATAGAAAACCAGCTTAGAAATCATTTGGGCAAAACAGTACACATTTCATTTCAAAACTAGTGGGCATTTTGTTGAAACACTTGACTTATCTTAAATTGGTCGATACTAGGTTTGCCGTAAAACTGTTTCAGACTTGTAGATTGCATGCAAACTGCACCTAAATAAGTTATTTTGTTTTGGAAAAGACAAAGTGAATGTAATACTATGCTTATGGTAAATAAGCAAGTGATAAAACTTGCTTAATAACAGCCAAGGAAAAATTTAATACTTCGATTGTAATAAGTTTAGGCACAAATACCTATTCTAAAACATTTCTGTGAACTGAGACTTTAGGCCAGAAACAAGAATGGATAATACCTGGATAAAACAATGGATAAAGCATATTATATTAAAAATGTACGCTAAATTTTCAGCTACACCTATCATCACAGAAACCCAAACATATGATCCTAGACCAAAGCCAAATCATGGCTTTGCAAGGGAATCCTAGGAAATTAACAAATATGTGTTCTATGTGGCTGGTAGAAGTCCCCTTAAGTATTAAATGTTATACATGAAGAGAAAACAGTATATTGAATTCTACAATGTTCTGCCAACTGATCAGGAGACATAAAACGTGTATGCGTGTTGAAGTGTAAGTGCTGACTTTTTATAATTTCTCGAATACCTCAGAACATTTTTACACCTGTTTTGCATCAGTAAAGTTCCCATTTACTTGCTAAAAAGATTCCAAAGTTAATCACACTTTGATGCCAAACAAAATATAAACAATAAAAATGTGTCAGCCAAAAAGCTACAGGACTGTATCCAATCACTGAATAATCCTTATCATTGTTTAAATCTTCATTCATAATTTGTGAATGCTCCAGTCCAATAGAATTACAATGGCTTCCAATTGTCAAAGGAAAGTTTTATTATTTTGATCCTAATACCAACCAAAATATTACATAACAAAGACTTCCCACAAATATTAGCTAATTAGTATGCATTAAGGCGTTCAAATTGTACCCTAAGATTTCAATCAGACCTGATTTTTTATATGCTACCTGGAATATCTAATGAATGAAAAAAATGGTACAAATGCCACATGCTTTTAGACACTTGAACATCACAAAGGCATTTTCTATGCTATAATTTATATTGGATCCGACTCCGCGCTTTTTTTTTTCTTTTGAAACTTCTATGCCACAAACCTTTACTCCAATCACACCATGTGTTGCAATTGTAACTATCTTATGTGAATGGAAACCATTACCTATTAAATCAATATACATTTTGTCTAAATGTTCCTCAAAGTAAAATCATGTATATGTAGTATACACAATTACTCAGTTTTAAAAATACACGCGTGTCTGCAGGCCTAATATAGCAGGAAAGGTTGAGTTTTCCTTATGACCTTGGGTGTTGACTTCAAAAAGTTCCAAGTACCGGAATTTATGAAGGAAAAAATGTATAGGATAATCAAAAAAGCAAGCCTTCAGCTAAGTCACCTTTTCTCAAACCAGCCTCAAGTATATATGATTAATTCAGCATGGAATGGTATTATGTTACCAGTCACTGCTTAATTAAAAATAAGGGAACACGTTCCTTTTTAGGTTAAGTATAGTCTGCAAAACGGATCGTTATTTTGTGGCGAATTCATGTGAATCTACACGACGTGGCTGCTAGTTCTAATCACTTTTTTCCTGTAAAAGTAATTTAATAATACTCGTTTATTATTGTCATTCTGAAATATTTATATTTCGTCCCTATCGCCCCCACACACACACACAAACAAACACACCTTGAAATAGGTTTATACCACAAATACATACATTTTTAGTCGTCCCCCTTTATAAAATCAAAGACGGAACGGATGTTCCTTTGAACAGTTCTAACCATAGGTACTCGGTGCAACTCGGTACAAGTTTACTTCCCCCCTTTAAAAAAAATAAAGGAAAAGAAAAAAGGCGGCTGTACCTGAGTGAGACAGATGGGAGAATACATCATGACTTCGCTCTAAAATAGCACTTCTGCCGAGAGGGAAAGTATCAAAAGCGCAACGGCTTCATCTATTCATTTTACAATCATCTAACGCTTCCAAAAGGAAAAGATGGATCCGGAGCAAGCTCTGCTTTGAATCGCCACAACTTCGCAACCAGCCCCGGTCCTCCTTAAATAGCCAAAGATTCAAGTTCACTCCGAGCGCTAGATTTCCCGGGGTGAAATCCAATCTACACTTTTAACCCTCTTGTTCTCGGCGGCGGTTCACTCTCGCTGCTGTTTTGCAGTGGCTGCTGGTGAATTGGGACAGGAGGCGGAATGGGGATAGGGGGTGGGGGTTGAATGGAATGCAGGGAGTTAAGGGGGGGGGAGGTTCGGGATATTTTTTTTTTTCCTTCCTTCGCGTTGCTTTTTTCCCCCCTTTCTCCCGGATTTCCAAGCGCTTTGGAAAAGCAGCTAGCGGGATACACCACGGTACTATCAACCACGTTGCCAAAGTTCAAGGTTGCAGCGGCGGAGCAGGAAAATCCTGGCGTATCCTGGCAGGCGAAACTTTGCAACAGCCCTGTGCAGTAGAGCGCCAACCCGGGAGTGTGTGTGCGTGTGCGCGCGCGCGTCCCCCAAGGCTGCAGAAACTGTTCGCAGCAGCGCGCAAAACGCTGGGCTTCTTTCGCAGCAGCAGCCTCTGCCTCTCTCTCTCTCTCTCTCTCTCTCTCTCTCTCCACCCCCTTTCTCTGTGGATAATGTTCAGAGCCTGCTTTTCAAACGCCCACTGTAATAAAAATGATCTCTTGAAAATTCAAAACGATCAATCTCTGGTTTCTCCTCCTCCTCCCCCCTTACACTCTTTCCCCTTTCTTCGGTGTACTGGTTTCTGCAAGACCTGGAAGTTCAGCAGAGGGGGAGGGCATTTTACCGAGAGCGCCTTTCTCTGGCCCTTCCTTCGTTGTAGCTTTCTCCTCAAACACTTCGGGATTTCGGTTTATTATTTAATTACACAATCGACGCATACATCCCTCCCCCCCCCAGTCGCTGCTGCTGCTGCTGTAAATGCACCCCTTCCCTCTTCCGAGCCCCTTCCTTTCTCCTCTCCCTGCCTTTCCTCTTTAATCACCGCCGTACAGTACTTAGAGCTTGGCCACACATTTTCCCAAACGCGTTTTGCTTTTGCACACTCTCACTTTCTTTCCTCTTTCCAGAGGGGGACTCAAAAGCGAGCCCGTTGGGGGGACGGGACTGGGGAGCGTTTTCCTAGTTCAAGTTCTGGAAGAGCGAAAAGAGCGCGGCAACAACACCGCCCGGTGGAAAATTCCTTCACAGGAGGGGGGGAGAAAGGGTGGGGCGAAAGAAACCCCAACCCGATCTGTCTGCAGATCCTGAATCTCGCCGATCGAGGGGAAGGGGCTACAAAGCGGGAAAGTTTTTGCCTCTTCGCTACCGATTAGACAACAGGAACGGGGCTGGGTGGGGGTGCGTGGAGGAAATGTGCGTTGGCGGCTCTTCCCCTGCATACGTTTGCAGCCTAGGCAGCGTCTGGAAACCGGCGACCCCGTCGCCTACATGTGGAGCAAGGTCACCGAACTGAAGACTCGCTCAGATTTCTCCCTCACTCCACCCTGAAAAGTGAAAGCCAGCCTGCTCTTTGCAAACCCCGTGGTGGAAAGGCGCCATGCTCGTAGGGAACCCCTTCCACGTGGCCTCGGTCCCCCGCCCGAGACTTTCGCTCCTGCCCGTGTCTGATTTGTGGGGGTCCGTTTCGGGCAGCAGCCTTTTCCACCAGGGTGCGAGGAGGAAATGGGTGGCGGCCCCCCTGAGGGAAGCAAAAAAAGAAAAAGAAAGCCAGCTGCTGGAGCAATAGGCTCGTCTGCTTTCAATCTCACCCACCAGCCCGTGCCAAGAAGAAGTTCGCGCCCGCGGGTTTTTTGTTTTTTCCAGGAATGCAAGCGTATTAAAACACACACACGCACTCACTAACGACGTTCTCACACTCGCCCTAAGGCGGGAAGTCAGTTTGAAGAACGTTTTTTTTCCCTAGGAACCCCCGTGTGCGTGCTTGCGAGGGGTGCGCTACCATTGATGAATTTATCTGAAAGTGGATTCGAGACTAGGAAAAGTTCTCGTTTTGGGCGCCAAGTTCCGAAATCGCCCCGATCTCTGCTTTAAAAGTTTGCTTTCACTTATCAGACGTAAAGTCACCCGTTCTTGGAAGAGCAAAGAAAGTGGCCACAAGAAATACAAACGGGACGGAAAGCCAAGTGCCAAGAGGGTGCCCACTGGCCTTGCATTTCCAACTACACCTACACTTTTACTTCCTAAGGCTTTATGGGGCTTAGGAAACACAATCCAAGCTTTTCTTCCCCGCCTTGACACCTGCGGACTTTGATCCGAGGAACGCCCAGGCAAAGCAAACCCGAGCCTTTCCACCGAAGCCCGTGTAGACGGACTGCATTGAGGTCACCAGCCTACAAGCATTGTGTAACTCTTCCGTCCCGCCCGGCCCGGCCATGAGAAACCGCCCCAAGCATGAGGGAGTGCGATTGCCCAAGCCAAGCTCTCTCCACAACCAGCACTTGCCTGCCTTAGGTAAACTGGTCCCTGGCGCGTCCTCCTTCTGCCCCTTTTCCCTCCCCGTCTATTTGCAAAGGGCCAGCTGACTTTCGCGCTGGCAAAAAATGCATTTCTCCGGGTCAGGCATTTCCCCACGAAACATCGACGGGAGGCAGGTTCAAGTCAACCATGAAATGGTCACTTTTTAACCCCGTCCTGTCCTCATTAGGGAAATATTCAAACACAGCCTGTTCTCAAAGGGGGCTCTTAATGAGGGTAACTTGCCAAAGCGACCAGCTGCAATTCTCATAAATTTACAAACTGGAAGGGGTGGGTGGGTGAAGGGGCTCGGACAAAGCAGGTAATGTCAAAGCAAGAAACGAAGTTCAACTTGTTAAGCCTTCAAAAGCACCCCACCTTAATGTAGGTGCAATTCCAAAGAGGTAAAAGAGATAAATTATATTCTTTCATTAAAGAATGGTATTAGGAACAAAACTCTACATATAATAATACAAGATGTAGCAAATTTATTTATGAATTTATCACAGACAATTTTCAAAATCACCTTAAAAATGCCATGAGCCTGTTTTCCTTATGACCTGTGAATGTATTTTCACTACATTTCTCTGCTCAAAATTCTTTATTTCAACTGTTTTTACACTTGCATAAGGCATTATTTTGGGCATCAGTTGAAGCCAATAGTCTTCCATTTTCCTTTTGATTCACAAATTACATAAATGTTCTATAAGCACCTGGGCTTACACTGTAAACTAGAAAGCCAGAAACACAGGAAGTAGAAACTAAAGTAAATTAAGAACTAATACCAGTATGCACATCATAATAAGGCATTGTTTATTTAGCTGTGGGGATTTTTTAGGGGGAAAAACCACATTTAGCTGGGTTTGGACAGCACACTAAGCCATAACCATGAGTGGCTGGATTCATACAACACAATAAAGCAAGATCAAATGAATTGCATTGTGGCTGAGTTTACATAATCCATTTTAAGCCATAGTTTGGTTAGGTTGGCTTGGGCTCAGCATACAAGGAGTGTTCAACCATGTAATGCAAACCATACTGGTTTATGACTATAAATTATGGCTTTGCGTAGTTTGAACCTAAAAATTATGGGTTACTGAATAAACCATGGTTAAGCAAACCACTGCTTATAAAAATCAGTCAAGGGATATAGATGATAGATAGATAGATAGATGATAGATAGATAGATAGATAGATAGATAGATAGATAGATAGATAGATGATAGATAGATAGATGATAGATAGATATATGATATATGATAGAGAGATAGAGACATAGAGAGATAGAGATAGAGATATATAGATACACACACACATCTCAACCTTACACGGGAAAAGATCCGAATACAACAAAACCAGCATACCTACACCCGTGAAAATCTACGAAAACAAATATATATATATATATATATTTCAGATTTCAGATTTATTTCAAGTTAAATATATTTGTGATTCATGTGATTGTTGGCCAAAATATAATTTCTATTACTGTATGAAGCTTGATAATTTTTCAAGCAGTGGGTCTTCATTTCCCATCTTTAATTCAGGGATAATGATATGAATCTTTTGAGATCATAAAAGCTTACAACTGTGGGTGTGATGAACTTGAAAAAATCTCAGTGTTGAAGTATAATTCAAATGTTAGTTCGAGTCTTGGTATTAAAAGTCTCTGTATTTCTCATTTTTCTAAAATCAAATAACACCAACATTCCCTTTCAGGCTTGTCCCAGATTCAGGCCACATTCCTCAGTATTCACACTAATGACACAGATTTTTATGCAAGTCTACCAATGGATCATCTTTTCAGACATTCACATTTAATATTGTTAGTAATAATAAATATAACAATAGTCATCTACCCATGTTTACTAATTTACATTTTATTAAATTAACTCAGGTCTCTGAATCTGTACAATACACTGAATAGTAAATGAATTGCACTTACTAGTTTTGTAAGTGCAAAAGCAAAAGATCAGGCATGTTCAATATGCAGCCCACAGCCACATGCGGCCCTAGACAACTAGAAGCATAGCCCTACAAAATAATTTTAAAATATAAAGAAAAGGAAATGTGTTGTTATTATGGATTAACTATCGGTATGTTATATATTTTATATGTAGCCCAAAACAATTCCTCTTTCCTCACTGTGGTCCAGGCAAGCCAAATGGTTGGATATCCACGCTGTAGATGCATTTTGTCCAAATCATTTTACTCTTTATGACAAAATATGACTTTTTCTCTCCTATTATCACTTCAGAAATAAACTGACCAGCAGCAGGTTCTATTCTCGTTTGCAGCTTAACACAGGACCAACAGGCCCTTACAAACCCAGTTTCTCCATGGCCCTAGGACACCATCATTACTTTGCCTCCAACCATGAATGAAACAAACTAAAATCATAATGGTTTTATTTCTGCTTTTATTGGTGTTAAGCCGCCTAGGTTCACTTTGAAAGATAGGTGGTAAAAGGTATATAACTTTTTAAAATTACTAAATAAATAAGTGCACCGGTTTTAAAGTAATATCTTCTCTGTTCAACTCATGCATTATCTTAGAAAAAGGTCAGGTGAGCTATTTTGGGCTTAACCAGAGTAGTACTTTGTTTCCTAAGCGCTTGTCATCTGTCCCCATCCTTATTTTTGATACCAGCGTCTCTCCAAAATTCCAACAAATGGTTCAGTAGTGATTCAGAACAGATGCAGTAAAGTCGGGATAGGGATTAATAATGGGAACAAGCAGATGTTCTCCTGGCATTCTTTTGTGCTGAGTCAAGGGTGACGGGATAGCTATCCAATAGTGAGGCACATTTCAGCTTTGATAATGGTCAGATCATTTTTCTCATCTGAGAAAAGAAAGTTAGCTTACAGAGCGAACCGTTCTAAATGTACCATTCTGTCTTCCAAGGCAGGGCTGGGCAATCTTCAGATCTTGAAACCTTTTTTTTTTTTTTTTGGTTCTTGTTGTTGTTCCTTCAATCTCTATTATTCGAAAGTGAAAGTGGAGTTTCTGAACATAAAAAGCCATGAAAACTCTCTTCATACATCCCCCAAAATTGAGAGCCAAAATAAAATCCCTACCACCGTTCATCCTTTTCCATGCATGTATCACTCAAGTTTCTCCAAATTTTAAGTGTGGCCACACTAGCCAAAAACATTTGTCCATTTTTTTCAATAAGTGAACTGTGAGAAGCTGCAACTATTACATATTCCACAACATTTACCATATCTGCATTTAGGTACCAAATATGTAGATTTACTAAGTTTTCACAATTTGTTCATAGCTTAGTGTGTTCTATAAACTTACCCATCGTGGTTTGTAAACCAGTTTTCCTTAATACAAACAAGTCAATTTTATTATATTAAATAAAACTGTAAGCAAGCCATGATTTAATTGGACTATATGAAATTATGTTTACAGGTGAAACTTGAAAAATTAGAATATCGTGCAAAAGTTCATTTATTTCAGTAATGCAACTTAAAAGGTGCAACTAATATATGAGATAAGACTCATTACATGCAAAGCAAGATAGTTCAAGCCGTGATTTGTCATAATTGTGATGATTATGGCGTACAGCTCATGAAAACCCCAAATCCACCATCTCAGAAAATTAGAATATTACATGCAATCAATAAAACAAGGATTGTACATAAAACAATATTGGACCTCTGAAAAGTATAAGCATGCATATGTACTCAGTACTTGGTTTGGGCCCCTTTTGCAGCAATTACTGCCTCAATGCAGCATGGCATGGAAGCTATCGGACTGTGGCATTGTTGAGGTGTTATGGAAGTCCAGGATGCGTCAATAGCGGCCTTCAGCTCTTCTGTATTGTTCGGTCTCATGTCTCTCATCTTTCTCTTGGCAACTTTTGCATCTCATTTGGAAACCAAGGACCCAGAGTATGGAGGAAAAATGGAGAGGCCAATCAAGCACAGTAATCATTGAACCAGTTTTTGGTGCTTTTGGCAAAGTTGCTCTTATCAGAAAAGAGGACTTTGGACCACTGAGCAACAAGACTTTGGACTTCCTTCCGCAGACAAGCTTTATGGGGATGCTGACTTCATTTTCCAGCTGCCCACACTGCCAAAAGCACCAAAACCTGGTTCAATGACTGTGGGATTACTGTGCTTGATTGCCATCAAACTTGTCTTACCTGAACCCCATAGAGAATCTATGGGGCATTGCCAAGAGAAAGATGAGAGGCGTGAGACCGAACAATGCAGAAGAGCTAAAGGCCGCTATTGAAGCATCCTGGACTTCCATAACACCTCAGCAGTGCCACAGGCTGATAGCTTCCATGCCACGCCGCATTGAGGCAGTAATTGCTGCAAAAGGGGCACAAACCAAGTACTGAGTACATATGCATCTTAAACTTTTCAGAGGTCCAATATTGTTCTATGTACAATCCTTGTTTTATTGATTGCATGTAATATTCTAATTTTCTGAGATTGTGGATTTGGGGTTTTCATGAGCTGTAAGCCATAATCATCACAATTATGACAAATCACGGCTTGAACTATCTTGCTTTGCATGTAATAAGTCTTATCGCATATATTAGTTGCACCTTTTAAGTTTCATTACTGAAATAAATGAACTTTTGCACGATATTCTAATTTTTCGAGTTTCACCTGTATATACAAGGCTAATCCAAAACCAAACCAACTACATTATAAAATAAGCCACTAAGGAGCACGATAGCATGCATGGTTAGGTTGCTGTATTGAAAGTTAGCAAGCCCAGACTCAGATGCTGCCATGGGGCAGGATAAGCTCTAGTCCTTTGCTCTAGCTGCTGCTAGTGATGTGAAAGAGCCCCCAACTGCGTGTCCCTCAGGCAACAGTGATGTCACTAGCTAATCCTTTCAACCAGGAAGCACCTTGGTGGTGCTGACAAGACTGCCATGCGAACTAAGTCACTGTTATAATGGCTGGGTTCACAAATCACTATAAACTGTAGTTTGATTAATGAATATTTAGCTAGATTCAGACAACACACTAAGTCATGAATGATGATTTACAAACTACAGTGCTTGAGTTAAGAAAACACACTAATCCAAAACCAAAGTAAGCTACATTCTGACAAGACAACATTGTGAATTCAACTACTATAAGATTAAATGCCTTTGTTCCACATTTTGATGGCTATTAGGAGATTGAAGGTTCACATTTAAGTCTTTTAAAATGTGATGGGCTACAAGTGAAAATGCTTCTCAGTAATGGCACTTTGATCACATGATCATGTGATCAAAATTCAGCTGCTTGGCAACTAGTTCATACTTATGACCGTTGCTGTGTCCCAAGGTCATGTGATCACCTTTTGCAAACTTTCGCCAAGAAAAATCAATGGAAAAGCCATATTCACATAACAACCATGTTATTAACTTAACAACTGAAATGATTCACTTAACAACTGTGGCAAGAAAGATTGTAAAATGGGGCAAAACTCACTTAACAACAGAAATGTGGGGCTAAATTGTTGTCGTAAATCAAGGAATACCTGTATGTGCCAGTTGCCAAACACCCAAATTTTGACTGGATGTTTGCAGGGATGTTGCAATGGTTGTAAGTGTGAGGACCAGTTGTAAATCATTTTTTCAGTGCCATTGTAACTTCAAACAATCACTAAACAAATGGTTGTAAGTTGAAGACTACCTGTATTAATACTATTCAAAGGCAATCAAGTTCATCGCACAGGTAATTGGCTCTACACAGTACTCTTGCCTTGCTCTTAGAGGTAAACAAACACTTTAAATAATGACTCTGATCTGAAACACAAAAGTGTTAACTACTGCTAACTCCCCTGAGAAGTAGGTAGTCCTGATGAATTATAGCTAGTTTTATTATAATTCCAAAAAGAGCTTCACCAGCTGATTTTACATGGCAATATATAGTTTACATATTCATAATGACAGGAAGCTGTGAAAACATAGGCAAACCCTATTCCTTTCCACTAAGTGAGGAAAAAGGAACATGACAGATCTATGTCTGACTACAGCGTGGCATGGGGATGGAAAAACTCTTGTAAAACTACAGTATAATTGTGCTTCTCAGTGTCCTTAGGTGCCCCACAGACATAAAGCCCAGCCCAGCCCTTTTACTCACTGACATACCAACAAACCAGCACCACGAGCTTCACAAACAGCACTGTAACTGCAGACTTTTCCAGGAACAAGATTGAAAGCCAAGACTAACCAAGCTCATTCCATAGAGGCATCTTTCAGAAGGGAGTGGAAATTGTTTTGTGATTCATCTAAATAAATGCCCATCTTTAATAATCCAAGCATAATAACCACATGCTAACAGCATCCACTAGCTTTAGAAACTTTCTCCTGAGGACATAAAGTACAGTAATTACTTAAGCGTGTACAGAAGCATAAACAGATAATGTGTACATGCCAAACTAAAACTTTTACCTGGAAGATATTTTCGGTTGCCTCTTGCAGTAATAAGAAATTTTTCAACAGAAAACAACATTTAGCTTAAGCAGTGCTTTGGTATGAAAAGGTTGCATAAAAATTAACACAACATACTGCTCATTTTAAAACATTTTACATTGGCAGATACAAAATTGTATCTCTACAATTCTATTAATCCTCTTGTAGAGTAATCCACTTTTAGAACACTTTTTAATGAAAATATAATTTTGAATGTGTGTGTATATATACTTCCCATACTATCACAACAATTCCAAGCCAACTATATATCGGTACAATAATTAACAATTATTCCAAATTTGGTAAGGAGAAAAATATTTATAAATGAAAGGAAACTCACTTATTATGTTTTGACTGGTAGGTTTTAAAAAAACAACTAATACATTCTGCAACAATTTTTTTAAGGTCTGCATTGTCAAATTATCTCTACTAGAACATTACATGAGTAGTCAATTGATTCTCTTACAACCTGCAACCGATAACATTTATATAAACATTAATTTTAAAAGATGTAGTCTGCAACCACAAAACAGGGACAAAACACTAAAATGGAACAAAAACATGTATTGCTAGGTCTGCAATTAGATATGTACTGTATGGTTTACAATGCATATTCTTAGGATTATGAATTTAGGCAGATATTTTAAAAACCGTAAAACAATGAAAGTATTATAGTATACTACTAT
This sequence comes from Natrix helvetica, assembly GCF_964273705.1. NCBI lineage: Eukaryota > Metazoa > Chordata > Lepidosauria > Squamata > Natricidae > Natrix > Natrix helvetica. Next base: position 81,281,698 of record NC_138552.1, read on the forward strand.
ATACTACACAATAGTATACTATGCAAATAATTGAATAATCTACTAGTGGATGACCATTTGACCCTAAACTTTTATATCAGAGATTGAAGGATCAGTAAGACTCATTTTTCAATGTCATTTTCAGTATCACAGGCAGAGTATATGTATTGTGGGGACAAAATTAAGCAAAGAAATTATATTTTCAATTATTTTACTACCTATATACACATGTAGAGTAATTAAAGGTGTGGTATAGTCACTTTTTTCCCTAGATTTCATGCATATCTATAGTTTGAAACTCACCAAGCAAGCAGCAGCAATTTTACTGCAAACATAGAAAGTTAGCTGGCTCTTACTGTATGTTTTATCAAAATCTAGAAGGGTCTGACTATCCCCCTCCCCTTCCCCCCCACCCCTCCCCTGCATTCTCCATAGACAAGGACTCAGTGTTTCATTTTCTAGGTCTCATAAACAAACCCTCTTATTCCTTCTGGCTTTATGTACAACACTGAACGTTTCACAATGTTCATAAGCACTTTACAAAATATTTTACCAGTAACATTTTTAAAGGATAGTCAAAGCTGAAAAGCCTACATTTAGATCACTGACAACATCTAGGAAAAAGCACTCTTCATTTTGCAAGATACCGATTACTTTAGTTAAAATATTACTCTGAAACCAATGTTATGCCTCGGATTCATTCAGTCTCATAAAATCCTACTATATAAAATATTTTTTTCTTCCTTGACACTTTGGAGAAATAATTGAAATAGTTGTTTTAGACTACAAATACTCAATTACTTTGGAATAAGCCTGTTGAATTGAATGGTACTTATACAGTATCTGATTTCAGAGTATATGATTCTTTTATAAATGTATGTCTAACATTCATCTATATTTCACTTTATTATTTTTGACCACATTACTACATTATATTCCTTTTACTTAATTGTGTATTTTTGAAATATATATATATACATACATACAATAAATATTGTTTCTAGTTAAGGAATTAGGATGTTTATGCTCATCATGCATACATATTTTTGAGTATTCAACTATTTAAATATCTGTGGTGTGCATGCATATCTTTCTCACAGCGTATGTGTGCTTGACCTCTGTCTACATATGGTTTGATGGTGTCTCTATTAACCAAGCTTTCTCCATTCGCCGACCAAAAAATGCAAACATGAGGCCTCAATATAAAACTGAAAACCACAACGTTTTATGTTACTCAAGTTAAATTTTTTCACCCTGCCTACATAAATGTCCAATTTGCTCAGCCCTCTGTTTTCCCAGAACAGTAGAAAACCTTTTTGAAAACATGACTATATTAATCAAATTTTATTGATAAAGAATCAGACTAATTACTTAAGGTTGAAAGTTTACAACTTTTTCTTAACTCATATATATATGTGTGTGTGTGTGTGTGTGTGTTTGTGTGTGTGTGTGTGTGTATATATATATATATAGCTACAAAATGTATTTCTACGCTTTAATTTTATTCCTGGGACTATTGTTAGGATTACACAAGTAGAGCCTCGGCATCATTTAAAAGTAAGTTAATCGTGTGTATTTTGGCGCCTTTTCTCTGCCAGCTACTGTACTGGGAGCGAAGGGGACTTGGAGATGTTGTTTGTCCCTTCTCAAGTTCAGTGGCAGCCCTTTCCAGCAGCAGCAGCAAGAGAGATAGCCATGTTCACAGCCCTAATAATAATTCAGATCACGCCACATCGGCATCTTGTGTCAAAGTCGAACAGGCTTCCCCGCCCCCTTCAACCGGAGAGCAGCCAAGTCCTCACACACTCCACATTCAACCACAATGGATGGGATATTGTGCATTAAAATATGGCCCAGACACAGGCAAAGGGAGGACAAGTGGGGAAAGCAGACATCTACCCAGGGAATAGGTCTGAAAATATGCAAGACAGTAAGACCCACACCGCCACTTGATAGAGGAAAACATAAGCAAGCCACAAAAAGGGGACCCAAGGAGAGAATGCTTAGCAATTCAGAAGGAGAAAAGAAACGTCCATAGTGTAGGATAGCAAAGTACTCTTATAAGTTAACTCGCATGCAAAAAGTAATAGCCCTGTTACTACAGCAACACTGCCTTCCCATACAGCTTAGCAGAAGGAACCAGGGTGTATCTATGACAGCTGTTAAGAAGGGAAAGCAACCCTAACTACATAGCTGCAAATTAATCAACCAACATGTTATATTAATCTTTTTCAATGCTTAACAGGCACTTGCCAGCAAACAGGAGGAGAGAAAGTTGGAAGCAGGAAATATACTAAGTTCAGCACTTTTGGACACAAGCTCCAATTAACTGTTTCCTGGCATGAGTGTGTGGCCAGTGGACAAAGCTGCCAAAAGAGACAAGAACACAAACAAATCCATTTCTTCAATCCTGAAAATTCAGAAAATGACGTGGGTGGGTGGGTGTTGTAAACAGCCCGCACTTTGTAAATCCAAGGCGATCTACCCAGGGAGAGAAGACAGCCAACAAGCAAGTTAAAAATACACCCACCCACCCCGCAATGCCACATACCATTGAATTGTATTGCATTTAAACCCGTGGACTCCTGAATTCTGTAACACAACACGGGACCCGTTGGCTTCACGTTTTTTCAGCGAACCAATCTATGCCTTTCTCAAGGAGCCGGTGTGGGGTGGTGTTTTTTTGTTTTAGCTTTGTTTGGATTTCCAAGGGTAACCTTCCCTCTTATACATAGGTTTGTGTGCACCCGAAAGAGTTACTGATTCAGATTGTTCAGAAAGTCTTGGCTAAAGAAGGAGTTGAGAGAAATCAGCGAAGGTAAAAAAATATAAAATAAAAAAACTCTGTCTACAGAGCCTCCCCTTCCCCTCCCCTCCCCCGCCTCTTTGCTCTCCCTCTTTTTCAATCTTCCTTCCTCTTTGAGTTGCAATACTGAAGAGTGGGTTGTGGTTGCTGTCTGAACCCTTTCCCCACCCCCCGCCCTTTGGCTGGCTGGGGTGCGCTCTCTCGCTGCTCTCTCTCTCTCTCACACACACACACACCGCTCCCCCCCCCCCCATCGCGCGTCTGGCTCCGCAGAAAGAGCTGGCGGTGTTAAGGCTGAGTTGCGTTCTTGGCCTCTTTCCACCTCGTCGCCATTGGCCAGAACCTCAGCAGTGGCTTCCCTTAACCACCAACCACTTCGCTTTGCCCCTCCCCCGTCCCCCTTCCCCTCCCCTTCGCGGCATCCGTGGGAAGCGCGCGGCTCTTCGTTTCCGCCTGGCGGCTGCTTGAAACACCAAAAGAGAAGAAAGGGCGGCTGGGGGGGGGGGGGGGAGGCTATTTGCATATTCATTTTCAAGTAGCCAATGAGCGGGAATAGAACCAGAGGGCACCCGCTATAAAGTGTGTAATTCCAGACAGGTCAAAGACCCTGAAATCAGCGCATGTCAAAGTAGTTTGTGGAGTTTCTTACACAAAAGTGTGCGTGCGTGAGTATGAGAGAGATGCTGAGATTTCGGCAGCTAAAGTGGGGGGAGGGGGGGAGAGAATCCAAATACTGCTTTGAGAAGGGAAATGTTTTTAATGGGATTAACGGAAATCTAATTTACAGGCGTTCTATACATGACTTCAGAAGTCCCAATGATTTTATTGTTAGTCACTCTCAGATAAACACTTTTAGGAATGCAGCAACGATTTGATCATAGAAAATGTTCTTTGATTAATGGCAGAATCATAAGTGTAATTGCAAGAATTTTGTTTTTGCAAAGCACTCAAAAGTAATACTTGGATAAATATAAAATGTGCAGCATATCTAGAAATCGTGCATAGATCACAAAGTTAATATTCCTGGAAGATTCATGAGAATCTGAGTTATCAGCTCTTCCAGTTAAGTTAATGAAAATGTCAGATGTGCAAGGAATACAGAATCAGTTTCCTTGTATAAATGCACTGATTTCAATGAGCTGCTGACTAGACCTTTTGAAAAAGACTAGTTCATTTGTGTAGTTAAATTTGGAAACAGGCAAGCTTCTGAAAGGATCCAGTTTGAACAAGCAATTGTATTGTATACTTCCTCCTTTCCCTTCTAGTAGTCAAGATACCATTTAATAGGTGTATAAGTTTATATTAATGTCCAACATTATTAATGGAGTTAAATAAATATATTTAGGAAGAAAATCATCTTGACATAGAGGAAGATAAGAGGAAGGGGGAAATTACAGATACAAATATCAATTTAATGTTTGCAATCATCAGTATACAAGACAGATTTTAAAAATCATTCAATTATTTCCATTCTTGTTGCACTGTTTTTACTTTAAATTTGGAACTGCAATACTAATGCATATTGCATTAATATGCATACCCTTAAGTAGCTTTTTCTGAACACCCAAATTATAGTGTGTAGAACTATCCTGTATAGAATAATTAAGTTCTGTTTACTTCAGAAAAGTTGGCTTTTAAGATCAAAATAGATGAATAAATTGAATGAAATCTTGTTAAAATGTACGTTACACAAAGATGTTCCATACATGTAGGATTAAATCTTGTGGTAATTTTTATCTTTATTAATTAAACTTAAACTTATAAAACTATATTTATATTTAGACAAACAATAAGCTTATTAAAATTTAAAGGAAAATAAAAGCTGCTTAAATACTGGGAGAAAAGCTTGGGTTTAATTTTTTTTACTTCTATTCCATAATTTTAGAATATGTGCATTAAGGAAAAGAACTGAACAATATAAACTTGATATAGTAACTATGGTTATGCTTATGCATTTTTTCATGGAAATCCAGTCAGGTAATTTATCTGGTTATCAGGCTTCTGTCGATGACAGAAGAATCTATAGTATAGTTGCTTTGGGTTAGTAGGAGGAGACAGACAGACTTATCTTAAAACGACTGCAGATCTGATAATAAATGATTCTAGAATTTTAGTTGAAAGTCAGAAACCTCATCAGTAATAAGAACTAAGAACCTTTTAAAATGAAAGAAAAACAGCAGTGAACTCAATACATAGTGAGAATTGAGATGAGCAAAAAGATGAACAAAATGCTAATTTGTATGAACTAAAAAGAAACCATTGCATCCTTTTAAACAATCATTTTTTATACACAAGTCCATAATAACTACATAAGCTGATAAACCTGATTTAATTATGATATGTATCATTTTACAAAGCTTTTTTTTAAAGAAATATAATCTCAGTCTAATGACATACTTTAACTGGCATTCTTGGTAAATAAAACCATAGCATCCTTGTGCAAGAGGCCTAGACATTCTGTAGCTCAATGAAGATAGAGAGTGAAACAACATTGTAGACTACATAATATGTTCAACATGTTTTATTTGTATTCGTTTTGCTTCTTTAAAATTAACTTCAGTTAACTTCATTTTCTTAACACATATAATTAATAGGTAGTTATGGTATTAAATATATGAAACCTTATATTCAAAAAGTTTATTACCTTTATGGACCTAAATTGAGTTTGTTGTATTGTAATCTTTATACGTTTCACTAATATAAATTCCATTGAAATGTACTTAATGTACTTAACTATCACCTCAGTATTATTGTACTTTATAAAGCAATGATCTACAAAAATTTTTGGATTCTGTTCTCTTCTAACTTAGAACTGATATATAACCAACATCCATCAACCAATGAGAGGAAATACAAAGTGGGTTAATTGGCATTCACTATAAGAAAAATATATAAAAGAAATTTAATTTGTTAAAACATGGTATCCACAATGGATATTGTTCATCAACATTGCAAACATGTATTGAACTAAACTAAAATTGCTTTTGTTTCTTACCAATTTAGGGTAATTGAACGATCTTGTTTTTTCAACTTTCAGTTTTAACAGTGAATATATTATTTTTTATTACTGGTACTGTTTTGAAAACAAATTACAACCCAATCATTGGAACTCTTAATATAGAGTGACATGGAAGTTATGCAGTATACTTAAATAATCAGTACATTCTGGATTTTGATTTCATGTAAGTGATGAAATTATTTTTATTCCAAGTTACGTAAATATGTCGTTTGCTATCTCAGCCACCTAGTAACTATAATAGATTTACTCCATTGTAGCTCTTATATTTTATTTTGAATCAATTACAATAAAATATAACATATGCATAAAGTGTGTTGATATGTACTCTACAAAAATATTCTTCATAGAAGTTTCAAGAATTAAGTTTTGTCTCTGATATGAGGGAATGTTAATATCAACATTTTAAAACAGAATCATAAATTATTGTTTGAATAATCCTTCTAATGGTTGCAATTTCTCTTTTTCCCCTTTTTTCTTACCTTATGCTGCAGTGTTTGATAAATAAGAGGATTAAAAGGATTTCCTAGCACCATACCTTTTATTTGGTGGACTAATGCAAATATTATTCAAAGAAGTACTCTTATGAAATAAATACATAGAGGCTATTTACAGGAATAATTCTGCCTTCTCTGTGATGCAGAATAGTACATTAAAATGTTGCCTCTAACTAGCAATATTTATCAAGTTAAATGGAAAGGACATCATTATGATAATAGTGATTACTCACTATTCAATATTACAAATCCTGATGTCTTGAATTTAAAATCGTAGTTGACAATCTTTATTAATTTTTTCTTTTACAGCAAAAGATGTTATAACTTCAGTCAATAAAACAGATTTCCAGGTAAATGATATTTATAGCGCAATTGATAGTTTGAGATATTTCTGGGTGTCAATAGGTAATTTGTTACAATAACCTCAGAATGAATCTGTCTTGAATCAGATGTAATTATGGTTTAATCCTTTGCATGTTTACATAGAAAGTCCGATTGAGTTAAGTGGCCATTACTCTTGGGTAAGTATACATAAGTTTGCAATCACATTTCCTATTTCTTAAGGATAAAATATTTCCAGTGAGTTCTCTATAACATTTCATACAGTACTCACTATGCATATTCTTCTTAAAGTTATCTACATCTTTACATTATATATGATTTGATTATGTTCTAGATTGAAAAATTCCTTCATCTGGCATAAGATACGTCACCTAAAGATCACATTTACGAGAAGAATAAACATATCAAAATAAGTTATTTTGATTTCCTACAACTGGGCTAATCTGTTAGCAATCCTCATTTTCCATAAACTGCCATGAACACAGCAAGTTTTATACATACATATCATGTTTCTCTGAAAATAAGACAGGGTCTTATTTTCTTTTGTCCTACAAAATATGGCCCTGGGCTTATTATAGAGGGAGGGATTATTATTTTCTGGGGCAGGTGAGAAGCAGGCATGCCTTTTACCTTTCTATCTCCGTCACGTTCCTCGCCATTGTGTTCAGGGAAGCCGCTGGCAAAAAAAAATCCTTCTCGCGAGTTCAATCAAACTTCTTGAAGTTGCGAGAAGGGTTGTTTTTTACCAGGGGTTCCCCTGGACACAATGGCGAGGAACGCAATGGACCTGGAAAGGTAAGAGGTGCGCCTCATGGCCCAACACCGCCCACCTCGCCCCAATGGTAAAGGCAGCCTGCCTGGTTTCCTTCCCCGCCGTCCCTTTAGCGAGGGATAGCAGGTGGGGGGGAGAAGCGAGGTTCGCCTCTTATCTTTCCAGGTCCATTGCGTTCCTCGCCCTTTCGTCCAGTGAATCCCCTTGTAAAAAAAATCTCATGAGTTCAACTCATGAGGTTTTTTTTACAAGGGGCTTCAATGGACGAAAGGGCGAGGAACGCAACGGACCTGGAAACACCGCCCACTTTGCCCCAATGATAAAGGCAGCCTGCCTGGTTCCCTTCCCTGCCGTCTCTTTAGTGAGGGGTGGCAGGTGGGGAGAAGCGAGGTGCACCTTTTACCTTTCCAGGTCTGTTGCGTTCCTCACCTTTTCATCCAGTGAAACCCCTTGTAAAAAAAACCCTCGCAAGTTGAACTCATGAAGGTTTTTTTACAAGGGGATTCAATGGACAAAAGGGCGACGAATGCAACGAACCTGGAAAGATAAGAGGCGCACCTCGCTTCTCCCCCCCACCTGCCACCCCTCACTAAAGGGACGGCAGGGAAGGGAACCAGGCAGGCTGCCTTTACCATTGGGGTGGTGTGGGTGGTGTTTTTGTGTGAGAAGGAACAGGCGGGAGGGGGTGATTGCATTGCTGGCCTGCCGCTCTTTGTGTGGCGGGCTCTTTTTGCGCGGGAGGGAAGGGTGGGAGGTGGAAGCACTTCGCTTCGCCTGCTGCTGTTTTTGCAGTGGGCACTCTTTTTGCTGTACCAGTTGGTGGTACAGTGGTAATGGTGGGGACCGGTTGCACATGTGCTTAAATAGTTGGGGACGGGCTTATTTTTGGGGGAGGGCTTATTATGGCACATGCTCTGAAAAGCCCGATTAGGCTTATTAACAGGGCATGTCTTATTTTCGGGGGAAACATGGTGCATACATACATACATACAGACCGACAGACATGTGTGTATGTATGTATGTATGTGTGTGTGTATATATATGTGTGTGTGTGTCTGTGTATGTATATGTGTGTGTATGTATATGTGTGTGTATGTATATGTGTGTATATATAATATATACCGTTTCCCTGAAAATAAGCCCTCCCTGAAAATATTGCAACACAGCCATGAGGTGACCACGCTCGCCGCCTTCTGCACCTCAAAAATAATAATACCTCCCCGAAAATAAGCCCAAGTACTTATTTCGGGGATCAAAAGAAAAGATCCTGTCTTATTTTGGGGGAAACATGGTGTCCACACACACACATACATATATACATGCATGTGTGTGTGTGTGTGTGTGTGTGTGTATATATATATATATATATATATATATATATATATATATATATATATATATATATATATATATATATATATATATGCATACATATACACATATCTATACATACATACATATATAGATACATACACACATGCATGTTAAAATGTATGAAACAAAAAAACCCCGCAATGGAAATATAAATAAGCACTGCATTGAAATGTGTGCAATGCAAATACCAATTTATATTCATTTTCATAACAAATAGTCCAGTTTAAAATTATATATTTACAGTCAGCCAAGTAATCCAGGTACTGTATTAAACTTAATGAAGTATTATTTCCTGCAACAAGATTCTCATTAATGGTGGAGATCATTAACTCTAGGTAGGCCACCCATTCAAGGAAAAGTGAATGCCAGGGAAGAACAACTCGTAGACCTACATATGCTATGGTGAAGGAACAAGAATCAGTTTCTTTATCTAGAGGACATCTTTGAATGCCATAGCCTTATTTTAGTTCTCCAGTATCCAATCAAATTGTGGAAGCAAAACACAGCTTCCAAATTGGTATTTCTCTCTTGCTGTTGTTCTTATCAAATATTTCCAGCTTTTGGAAGCAGATAATGTCCTCATGGTCTGCATGCCAAGGAAGATCATTGCTAGAGTTTTCAGATGAAAAGGCTTTCATGATTTTCTAGAATTATGGTTAGAAGGTCAGCAAACTGCGGCTCTGGAGCCGCATGTTGGCTCTTTCCTCCCTCTGCTGCGGCTCCGTCACCCGTCGGCGCCACAATTTTGAGAGGGGCTTCCGGTGGGGGGGGGAGAGAAGCATCAGGAGAAGACTCTATGGCAAGGGGAGGGTTTTCCAGTTGTCTCCACAATTGATAGGGCTTTCGGTTATGACAGGTAGAGGAAAAAGTATGCCATGCTAGGAGGAGACTCTATGGTGGGGGAACTGAACTTCCGGTCAGCTCCAGAATTGAACAGGGGGCTTCCGGTTAGGATCTTTGTGGCTCCCGGTGTTTTCTTTTCTGTGGGAAATGGGTCCAAATGGCTCTTTGAGTGTTTAAGTTTGCCGATCCCTGCTGTAGACCAATGTTAAATGTTTTCTGGAAATTTTTCTTTTGCAGCCTGACAACATCTGCCTTCAATTTTAGAAATACACCAGTGTCTTAGAACAGATACAGGTGGGACAAGAGGTCTCAACACAAAAAACTTTAACAGCAAAGATGTCAATGATTGAATACTGTTTTCATATGCCTATTTCAGGTCTTCATGTTTTTTAATAATTGCTTACCCATTAATTTCTCTTTTCCCTCATGAGGCAGGCTGTAGTTTCTGCACAACTGGAGTAGGCTCCAATATCCATCAATTGGAGTTGAATATATATGCTTGGAATTTAAGGAACTCTGAGTGCAAGAATACCAAAACTGAAAATTGTCCACAATATTCTATTTTAAAAAAATCCTTATTAATTACAAATGTGTTGAATAAATAATTTCAGTTTAGCAGTATATTGGGGAGACAATAGATACATAGATCTATTTGCTTGCAAATTTTTCAAAATATGACAATAAATCACTACCTTGCTCACTTTTGCTGTTTTGTTGTTCTTATCCTCTCTGCCTGAAGAGATGCTATAAGCATAACTTTGTCACAAACCAACACATTCTGTTGCTCCAAAGTCTTCAAAATGGTGTGGCTTATTGGCAAATGTGCCTTGCTAAGAAAGACCAGCTTCATATAGGCAACCTAATCTTACTTAATCTAGAGTAAGGAGTAAAGGAAGTAATTCCTTTTCTCCTTCTTTGTAATGGTAGGTAGCCTAATCTACCTACCATTACAAAGAAGGAGAAAAGGAATTACTTCCCTGCAGTTATTTTGAAGTTTATCATGTATTTGCGTCTTCTGCTCATTGTACTTTCCACATAAAGCTATAAAAGGGAGCAAGGAAAGTTAAAATAAGACTGGCCCTCTTTCTTACTTGTATGAAATTTACCTGCAAAATTTAAATGTACATATTTAGTTTTATAAAACTCTGAAATGTAATCCTTCAGTTTCTTAAAATATTTTCCAAAAATAGGTAAGGCCTCCAAGTTCTCACCCTGATATACTAATGAAATACAAACAAGAGTTGAGACTGCTAGGTTTTTGTTTCTGGTATTTTTAGTTTAGTTTTGTTATTTGATTAATCTCCCAAAACTTGGCTTTCAATTGCCAGTTATGTTTCATCAGAACTGTGGCAGAACAGAGGCCTGTACAGGGAAAAGTGAAAGAGGAGGAGGAGGCATAGCAGCTAAGGAGAGGTTAAACCATCAATTCTCTAAGACTAAGTGATGCCATTGTACTATTGCAGTGTTGTGGGATGGGCAAGCCATCCTGATTTGACTGCAATGTGCCCCCTTTAGTGCCAACCTTTCCTATTGTCTGACCAACCCAATTCTAACCAATTGATGAGGCTAAACAATGTAAAAGCAGAAATCTTCTGTCCCCGTGAATGTGTGACCCAAGCAGGGAACCCAATCCCACCCCAAAGGAACCTAGAGGAACATCCAACAAACTTACAACAAGACATGGGTTAGAATGAGGATTTTACTCTACCCTGTGGGTGGACCAGAGTCCCAAAAAGAGAGATTTTGATGGGGAGGTTTTGTAAGGGGTCATGTTCAATAAGAAGAGATTTAACGGTCTATATGGGGAGAGTGTCAAACATATAGAGAATAAAATATTTTAGACTTTAGGAAAAGTTCCCCATCAAGAGCTTCTGCTTTCATTTAAGATTTCAAAGGGACACACAACAACAGGATCAGTTGAAATAAGAGAGGAGCAAGTAGTACCTTTTGCTCTTCTCCTATGTCTAGATTCCAGATCTTAGTCTGAGGATCCTTTCCATTTGCCAAGGCCACAGCTTCCAACTTCTATCTACTGCCTGGGCTGGAAAACACTTTTCAGAAGACAGGTCCAACCCAATACTGCCCTTGATCTTTCAACTGTTCAGTGTTATTTCATTTGCTAATAAGGGAACAAGATTCAGCTCTGGGGAAAACCCATCTTCTTTGCCCCGCAATTGCAAAGCCAACAAATCTCACCTTTGCCCGTTCATTTCCAACCTCAACTAATTAAAAAAAAAATTCTTAAAATTTCTTTCTTTCCTAACATGAGTACCCTCCCATGGTGATTGGTGGCCCTTACTCTCAGGTAAATATACAGAGACTAGTCTCAGCCTTCATTGAAGGCCCATTGAAATTAAGGGACCCTGGCGCTAGGTCAGACTTCAGACCCAGACAGCAATGGAAGAGGAGGAAGGTTGACCCCAGCTCAAGGTTGACTCAGCCTTCCATCCTTCCGAGGTGGATAAAATGAGGACTCGGACTATTGGGGACGACATTCAACTCTGTAAACCGTTTAGAGCAGAGGTCTTCAAACTTGGCAACTTTTAAGACTTCAATTCCCAGAATTCTCCAGCCAGCTATGCTGGCTGGAGAATTCTGGGAATTGAAGTCCACAAGTCTTAAAGTTGCCGAATTTGGGGAGCCCTGGCTTAGAGAGGCCTGTAAAGTGCTATTGCTTTTCTGCAGCTCTTCTTTTTAAACGGAGATCCAGAATTCCGGGGCTGCGAAGAAGCTGTTTGGAAGAACTAGGCCTTTCCCGAGCCGCCCGGGGGGAACGGGGTTCCTCTCACCCTCAAAAAGAAGGCCCCGGATGTTCTGAGTCAGCCGCTGCCAGCAGCCGGGGCGCCCCCCAACATTTTCCGAGCCCCCGGGAGAGCATTTGGCACAGACCATCTCAGGAGCCGCCTCAGCCAGAGATTCCCGACCCTCTTTTCGCTCCCCCAAGTTCAGAAAGAGCAGCACTGCCGCCCGCTCCTGGTTTTGCCTGCCCGGGCGGAGGAAAGGGGCCGCTCAATCGCAGCCCATCCGCTCGCAGCCCCTCCAGAAATTCAGGGGAGTCCTGGGCGGAGGGAGAGGTCGCGAAGCACACCAGGGAAAGGGTGAGTCTGGAGGCGACGCGGGACGTCTCCTACTGTTTCGGGAGCGAAGTGCGGGGGGAGCCGCCGGCCCAGGCAGGACACTTGGGCGGCGGGGGTCAGCTATGAGTGTAGCGGGGGGCTGGGTCTGAGAGAGGAGCGCCGAGGAAAGCAACGGGAGCGGGAAGCCAGGGCCACCCAAATCCAAGTTTTTATACTTTTAACCGCGAGAGCGAGAGATGGACCCGCTGGCTCGGCTCTTTTATGGGTAGGGTGGAAGATGCCCCTCAGAAGGAACAATAACGGAGCCATTCAAAACCTCTCTCCGCTGCCAAGGAAACGTGGGGGGGGAGGGCTTCTGCTTTGGACTGGCTTAACTGAGAGAGTGCCTAGGCCGGTTTGAACGCCCCGCTCGCCCAGGTCCCAAATCCCCGCGTCACTAAGAGAAACGGGGGGGGGGGCGCTTCAGCTGGCATCGGATACTCCACTTGGGCTTCGTGCTTTGGAGCTCTGGCCCGTTGACTTCCCGTCTTGCAGCCAGTTTTCTTTTCCTTCTGCATCTGGGCTTTATCTGCACAGAGATCTCACCTGCTTAGGCACTCCCCCCCCCCTTCACCCACCCACGCCCTGTTGCCTGGAAAGACATTTGCCCAGGGAAACGGATGTGGGAGCTTCCTATTAAAAAAAACTTTGGACCTTGTTGACCTCTGTGGGTTTCCAAGACCTCCTTTCCCTAGAATGTCCGGAGCGGAGTGTCGTCTGAACGCGCGAGCTAAGGACCAGATTCTAGGCCTCCGAGAAAAAACAATCCATTCCCGACCCTTGTTCCCTGGAAGAAGTGCGGGCGGTTTGAGCCGAGGGATAGGGCTGCTTTCTGCTGGGGAGGGCTGCGGGGTGGAGAACCCGAATGGAAGCAGGTTCGTTTGGAGGTCAGCGCGAGGGGCTCAGCGAGCGTTACTTCCGAGGATGAACATTCCCGGGCCTGCCCAGAGATAAAGCAGGCAGCTTCTCCAATCCCAAGGGCCCGGGGGAGCCTAGCTAGAAAAGTTTAAGAACCAGTAGTAAGCCTCCCTTTCTACCAAGCAAAAGGTGCGGAAACACACGCGCGCGTTTGTGTATGCGTGTATTCCTGCACCTTTTCCTTGCTAGAAAGGAAGAGGGGGGGCACTTAAAATGTGTGTGTGTGTGTTTCCGTACCTTTTCTTTGCTAGAAAGGGAGACATATAACTGGCACTTAAAAAGTGTGTGTGTGAGAGAGAGAGACAGAGAGAGACGCTTAAAATGTGTGTTTGTGTTGTGTGAGAGAGTGTGTGTGTGAGAGAGAGGCGCTTAAAATGTACGTGTGTGTGTGTGTGTGTGTGTGTGTGTGTTTCGGCACCTTTTCCTTGGTTAGAAAGGGAGGCTTAGAACTGCTACTTAAAACTTGTGTCTATGTGTGAAAGAGAGACCCTTAGGCCATAGGTTGACGTAGAGTACATAACTGGGGTTTGGCTCGCTGTTCCTCCCTCGCATTTGGTTTCCCCTGTGCCCAGGCGGGCTTAGGCGGGACAGGTCCCACCTCAACACCCTAACAACTGCTCCTAGGCCCTCGGAGCAGCTCTATCAGCCCGCCCGCCCGCCTCTTTCTTCCCCTCCTTCCCTGCCTCCCAACAACTTCCGAGCCGAATCCGCTCGCCAGGGGGCCAAGGAGAGACGCCTTCTGCGACTCGCCTTCCGAAGTGCCTTCGCTCTGGCTGGCGCGGGAAGGAAAACAGCGCTTCTTCGGTGACTGGGACAAAGTATTCCCCACTTTCCCTGCCTGACAGCCCTGCTTGGAAACGGCGGCCTCGGTCTCTCAGGCCACCCCTTAGCCGGAGCAAATACGATCGGAGCGGGGTGCTGGCAAAGAAAAGTCTGGAGCTCTGAATGGTGGTTGCTCTTTCGATGGAAGAACGCACTTCGGTAGATTTTTTTTTTCGGCTGGAAGTTAAAGCACAAAGCTATTTCAACCTCCTCGTCGAGTGCCCCCCCCGGTGAATATTAACTTCTTCCAATAAACTGAGCCCCTCCCACACACACACACTTTTTTCCCTGCAGGACCAAGCCAGACTTCTCGAAATGAGCCGACCCGCTCAGTTCTGTATTATAAAATCTGGTGTTTTCTTCCATCGTCTATTATAATATAAAACAATGTACTGTAGACGGGTGGATAAAGAGATAGAAGATATGTACTGACTGTACTCAATTCACAAGATTAGTTATGGGCCCTTAATATTATTTGGGGGCGAAGTACTCGACACAGAACATTTCTCCAGCCGCGTCTCCCAATTAAGTCAAATTCCTGTGTCAGAAAGCGGTTTGCATAAACTGCTCACACTGCACAGATAACTAGGTCTGTTAAAGTCCTAGTTAGTAGATCTGTTCTGGTAATATGCCAAAACTTAATAGATCTTTATGTTTTAGATGGTTAGAATGCTGTTTTTATCTACTTGGCTACTTTATCATTTAGTTTATTGTGGGAATCCAGAAAATGCTTTAATCCAGACAGTTGCTTAACCCTGTTGCATGGCTAGTATGCTTCAGAAAAAGCTTGCAGATCTTAACATCTTTCAAACTCAAATAATTCCGATCTCAGCCGAACGTCCTAACTTTTTTCCTGTTCAAAGAACGTCCTCAAAAGGACAAACGCGGGCAAACGCTGTTACGTTTGAGTACTGAAATTAGTTATAGATGTGACTAATCAGAAGTACCTCCCAATGGAGTTTTGTGTTGTATTATTCCAAATCAACCGATGTATGTACAAAATATGCTTGCAGGGTATTAATCTTTATCCTTGTTCTTAGATTAAATTCTAGCCATTTCCCCCTTCTGTTTAATTTATCCCTGAACGGAGAAGTTTGGAAAGCTAAAGAGCCATGATTCTGGAGTGGGTGGGGGGTGGGAATACCTTATGATTTTTATGGTATTTAAGACAGTAAAATACCGAAATCCACGTTAATTATTTCTCTGATGCTACCCTCAGTGAAGAAATTCACTCCGTGCGAACCCAGAATTTGCTTAAAGATTGAGTTTAGCACCCATCAGTTTAACGTGGCGATCGGTACGATTCTTTCGCTTTGTCTCCCGGACTCAGACTGATCCCCAACTCTCAAGTATACCCGGACATCTTTGGAGCCTTCGCTGCAGCCGAAAAAAGACCCCGGCCCAATTGGGGGACGGGCGATCGCCGAACATTGCAGGGGGCGGGCAGACAGAGCAGCCTCTCCTTCCCCCCCCCAAAAAAAAAATACCGAAGAGGGTCAAGGTAATTGGCACAGTGGCTGGACGTCTCGGTCGAAGAGAGGACGTCAGCCTGTGGTTCCTTCAGGGAAGCACAGTTTGACCGGTCCAGAAAGACGGTGGAGATTTGGAATTTCCAGCAGTTTGCTCCAGTTTGATTAGACTTGTGAAACTCCAGCGGGAGTTTTAATGCGAGGTGATTAGCGGCTCCAGACCGCTGCCCTGAAACTCATTCCAGTCACTGCCTGGGACGGGACTTGCTTCTTTTCCTATCCTATGTTTCTTGGCCGGGGGGGGGGGGGGTTGATTAGCTCAAGTAGCCTCGCCTACGACTCTACAGTTACCCCGACATCCTGGAGAGAAAAGCTCTGCAAACGTCAGTGCCCCCTTGGCTTGGAAGGCAGCGGAACTACGCGCGACTTGGTGGGTTTCTTCTAAATCAGTAAGCTCCAGGCTCCGGTCTCGGCAGCTCAAAACCCTAGTCCTTCGGCCGTGGGCTAAAGCTACGCTTAAGGCCCCCAAACCATGGGGAGAAATCCTGGGGGAAATTGTCTCGGCTGGGCTTAGCAGCATCAGCTCAGTCGAAATTGTTTTGCTCCTGTGTTTACTTGACCAAAGCCCTTAATTGGCGCAACGATGGAGCAGTTTCTCGGGGAAGCTGAAGATGCGCTCTGCACGTGCTCCGATAGGCGAAACTTTAGGATCCTCATCAGCGCGACGGAAGTTTGCAGGTAACTCATTAAAATCCCTTCAGGACGGCCCTGAAGTTCAGGCCAGACCTCCAGCCAAACTGAGTGCCCTCGTTGGGTCGATCCGAAGCGTGGCCAAATGCCAGAGGCACAACTCGGCCCCGCTTTGCCAAGGCAGCGGCACCTTCTTCGGCCCACGTTCGCTAACCTTTCCGTGGGGGAAAGCCGAAGCTCCGGTTGGGCCAAAAAAGATAATCAGCGCTGCCTATCCTCTTTCTGCGTCAGAAGTGAAGAGACGGGAGAGGAAGAGGAAGACCCCCAATCTGCGGCGGAGCTATTCGGGTTATGGAGGAGCCAGAGCCGGCTAGTAAACGCGCCACCCGCAGCTGGCGAATACAAGCGAGGCGGGGGAACGGGAGAAGCACTAAAGCCTAAGGCAGCTCTCAAACTGCACCCATTGAGGGGGGTATGAACTCCCCCCCTTCATGGGACCACCCCCTTCTTTCCTTGGATACACTTTCGCTTTGGCTTTTCCTCAAGGCAGGGTCTCTCGAGGCGTTCCCCATTGACAAACGCCCAGATTATCTTCTTGACCTTTTCATCAAGAGTGGCACATTCAACAGGGGTTAATTTGAACCTGGATGCAAAGAGGTTACTCAGACAGTTACCCAGCGTTAACTATGCTTGTCGTAATATGAGGGGGGGGCTCTTCACGCCTGCCACTCCCCCCCCAATCGCATTTTGCACCGCACTCCTTTGCTAAGGGAGAAGCAGTGCCACCTGTAGGTCCAACCCTCTCCTTCCTTTTTCCTGCAGGGAAGAAGGGGCACTCCGCCAAGAAATTTGCATCCTGGCTCCTGGGGCTTCCAAGCCTTCCTGCTGCCCTTGAAATGGGCAAGGGAGCAGCCACAGTCTCAACAGAAGGATAACTAAGGAAGGTGATGCCATCCCATTAGCCTTGCACACCATCTCCTCCAAGGCTCCACCCGGTCCAGGTTGAATGGGTTTCTTTGGTACTTTCCCTCCCGCTTCTACTCTCACCAGGCTGCAGAGCACCATCCCTTTGGCCCTGGATGGTTCAACTGTTCCTGCTGCATTTCCTAAGAAAGTAGAACACTCTGGCCTCCACATAGCTAGCTGCCAAGCAAGGGTGATCTTATCCTGATGATAGCCTGGTCCATTGCAGGGTGATTCCCTGGCAGTTTAATGGGAAAATTGAGGTCTCTCCAACCCCAATCCCCAGTCCCCCTTCCCAGCCAAAGCAAAAAGAGACGGAAAGAAACTTGTGGCTTCCTCCTATCTCACCTTAACACTGCTTCCAAAAAAAATAGATGCAGGGAGAGGGAGGGGCAGCTACAGCTTCCACAACTTCAATCAACTTCTTCTGATAGGAAGTCCTACATAGCAATGATGTCCATATCCTATCTCCATAACTTGATCACTCCTGCTGGAATGCACTATCTGGGCTTAGCTATCCAAAGGATGCCAAGAAGTTGGCAGCAGCTTCCTGTTCCTTTTTATGCTTGCTCCTTGCTTCTTTTGGATGGATGGCCAAGAGTGGCCAAGTTTGAGGCACTGTGCCAATCAAATGATTAAAAAAAAACCCTCTCTCTGTTACAGCTAAGGGGTAATGGTAGTGAACAAGAAGAGGTATTTGTTCCTTCTCTTTTCCTAAGATACTAGTTTATTCTCTTAACTATCTGAGAAACACAAGAAGTGAAAACAGAAGTGGAAAAACATAAATCAGCTTAACTTTATTTGTACATGTTGCCCACAACAAGTATATTAGGAGTCCAGTATTGCTTCCTCTCCAAGTCCTTAAGCAAAGATTACAAATTCCATATCACCCCGCAAAAAAAGAAAACTAATATTCCAACTCTGTGCTGCCATCGAATGGTATTCCTGATTTTTGTAGGCCAGCATGGGCAGCTCTACATACTTAAATGCATTTTCCAGCAGAGTGTGCATTGGCTACTGAATTTCTACCTCACAAGTGGTTGATAATGTCACATCAGAGAAGAGTCTGTACTCAGTTAATCTTTGGAGGACCTAAGGCTACTGAATGGGTACTGACAGGACTGGGCCCACTACAGAGTTTGCACACAAAAAAAAAACCTGAATGAAATATAATAATGGTTAGGCCTCTTCTGGTGATGGGACCCATACAAGGAGCCATACATGAACCCATACACCAACTTGAAAAGCAACCACACAATGGACACAAACTCACCATAGATCATGAAGAAATTTGAAACATGGAGGTAGGCAAAACTCAGCTTTCTCCCAGAAGTACAAGAGGAAAAATTAAAAAAGGAGCAGAAGTGTTGTGCTAGAGCTAATACAATCTGTATGAGCCCCAAGCTATCCCAAGTATGAAACAGACTAAATTTGGCACAGGTTGTTATTATGTTTGTATTAATGTAATATTCAAGCCAGCACTAAACAAGGGGAACTAGAGATCCTAACCTAATTGAGAAAGCCAAGCATAATAGGTGTCGCAAGTGTGCAATATCACTCATGATTGTCCACAACTCTGGAGAGCTATAGTTTATTTAAAAGAACAGATCCCGGGTGGGGTATGGTGTATTGTATGACGTGAGAAAAATATTCTTGCACAAAAATCTTAAGGAAGAGAGCATGGAAATCCTGTTGAAAGGAAAGAAATACAAAAATGATGCTACTGTATGAGTTTGTAAAGTAGTCATGATATCCAGAAGTGGAAGAATTGAGAACAGTGTCAATCTGTTCACCCGACTTCAGAAGATCTAATTTTGACAAACTCTTAGGGAAGGTAGGTTTAAAATAATGGCTTCAAGTCCCAAAGGGAAAAAAAACCTATCAAGGAAGGTTGGGAAATCCTACAAAATTGAATACTGAAAGCAAAATTCTCAGAAGAATTCTCATCACAATTCTCAGAAGAAGGGAAAACTAAGAAACATTGAAGCATTAAGGATCACCTATCATGATAAAGACCTCATCCTCAAGTCCCACTGTACTGGTGGTGGAGGTGTTCCTGGGGTGGGGTGGGGGGGTGAGGGGATGAAGAAAGAATGTCAGAAGTGTATGCCAAAAGTATATATTCTCAGCAGGATCACTCAGGGCACTAAATCTACAAAAACATAAGAACTTTCTCTAAAAGCTAACATTCAGAAAGAGCTTAGGCTTGTAAGAGAAATTAAAATAGGGGGGGGGGGAGTGTTTTGAAGGTATGCTCAGAATAAAAGGAAAGCCAAATAGAGTATAAGTCTATACCAAGGAAAATGTGGTGAAACATTACAGGTAGTCTTCGACTTACAACAGTTCATTCAGTGATTGTTTGAAGTTACAATGGCACTGAAAAAGTGAGTTGTTATCATTTTTTCACATTTATGACCATTGAGGCATCCCCAGGGTCGTGTGAACGAAATTCAAATTCTTGGCATTTATATGTAGGAGCCTTGCAGTGTCCCAGGGTCATGAGATCACCTTTTGTGACCTTCTGACAAGCAAAGTCAAAGGGGAAGCCAGGTTCACTTTACAACCGTGTTACTAACTTAACAACTACAATGATTCACTTAAAAACTGTGGCAAGAAAGATAATAAAACTCGGCAAAATTCACCTAACTTCCCACTTAGCAACAGAAATGCTGGGCTCAGTTGTGGTTGTAAGTTGAGAATGACCTGTAATTGGGAACAATTAGAAAGCAGAACTTCTATTGTGCAGCTGTGGTTTCTCAAAAGGGAAATTAAGTTCTGGATCACAATGGCTGGGCTAATGAGACAAAGAGTTTAGGGCAGACAATGAGAGGAAATTTAGCTAATTTAAATGAATTCAGTCTCTGGTGCTTAATGGATTACATCCTAGTTTCTGAAGGAATTAATACTTTCAGAAATATTCTTAATAAAGTTCGACTCCTGGACAATTGCTGAAGACTGTTGGTGAACCTTATCCCTATCTTCGAAAAGGGGAAGAAGAAAGACCCAGAAAATACAGATCTATTATTATTGTACTGGGCAATGTCTTTGAAAAGATGACCAAGCACCATGTTTGTAAACACTTGAATAAGTATGTTGTTATTAACAGGAGCCAACATGGACTACCTGCAGACAAATTGTGCCAAACTATTGCAAACAAACTTTCTTTGATAGGAGATTGGGGGAATGCTATAGACATATCTGGAATTCACCAAGGTTTTGATAGAGTGCCACATGACCATTTACATTCTATTCCCCAGGGGGCAGGACCAAAACCAATGGGATAAAACTACAAAGATGGAGGTGCAGAAGGAACTTCCTGTATTAGATGTCAGCTAGTTGTCACATGATATGTGAGTTCTGTTTCACTAGGACTTTTCAAACAGAGTCTGGATGATTATTTGCCAAATATCTTACACTGAATGGAGGTGGTATCAGATGGACAGGGGGTTGCATGGTCCCTTTCAACTGTATGATTGTATGGCACCAGTTTTAAGATATACAACATCTGTCACAGTAGGGCCAAAAGTCAGTGGAATTGACTTTCGGCCCTACTGAAATGGAGTACCCGTATTCAAGGTGTTGAACATGGGTAGTCTTTGACTTATGGCCACAATTGGGACCAGAATTTCTGTTGCTAAACAAGTCACACCCGATTTTGCAAACATTTTTTGAAACAGTTCAGTGAATCACTGCAGTTGTTCAGTGAATTCGACTTCTGTTTCTGTTGGAAACCAGATGGGAAAGTTGTAAATGGCTGTCACATGACTTTGGGATGCTGCAACCATTGTCAATACTTACTGGTTGCCAAGCTCTAAAATTTTGATCATATGATGGTGGGGATGCTACAACGGTTGTAAGAGTGAGGAAGAATAAGTGTTTTCAATGCCATTGTAACTTTGAATGCTCACCAAATGAATGGTTGAAATTCAAGGGGCACCTCCATTGAAATTATTATTTTTTATTTCCTGTCTGGGTTCCTCCGTACCATGTTTCTTTACTCTATCATCCTTTTTCCGAGATATGTTTCAGTCGTATATGCTTTTTATGTGGCGGATGAGTGGATGATGACAGGGGAAACAGAAGGAGATGTAAGTATGGAAGAACAAGAAGACTTATGCTGTATATAAAGTTTTCTTTGAGGGTGACTCCTAGTGACGTCATGGTTGGGTACCACTGCCTTCTTCCTAGATGCAGCCAAGATGCTCTCAATCTTCTCTGCAGCCCTAGAATTTCATGAAGATCTCCCACTCATTTACTGCTTGATTTAACTCTGCTTGGCAGGGAAAGGATAGTAATAGCAACAGCACTTAGACTTATATACTGCCCCATAGTGCTTTGCAGCCCTTGCTAAGCAGTTTCCAGAGTCAGCATATGGCCCCCAACAATCTGAGCCCTCATTTTACTGACTTTGGAAGGATCAAAAGCTGTGTCAACCTTGAGCCAGTCAGGATCGAACTGCGGCAGTTGTACACGCGCATTCCAGAAAAATTCCTCAAAGCAGGACATCAAGCCAGATTATCATTAAAAGAGACTATAAAATTGCATCTTTTTTTAACAGATCTTCTTGTAGGGAGACACTGTCTTTTTAAGCAAGCAAAAAGTAGAGTCCCTCAACTTACAACTGGTCACTCAGTGACTCCCGAACAACTATTTGAGATGTGGTTTTGAAGTTCTGACAAGTACCTCCCCTCCACGTGACCAGATTTGGGTGCTCAGCAGCTGGCCTGCATTTACAGCCATTGCAGCACCCCATAGTGCCCCCATGGTCATGCAACTGTGATTTTTTCAAGGGTTTTTCTGGAAACTGGCATTTACTTTCAGTTTCCAGCAAAGAAACATAGCAAACAAAGGGTTCATTTAACAACTATGGGCTTTGCTTGATAACTGCTACATTTGGTTAATGACCAACATGAAAAAAAGTCATAAAAGTTGGTCCAGTCACATGACTTATGACGATAATTGCCAGGTATAAGTTGAGGACTACCTGCTCTTTAACCTGTACTTTGGAATACAGAATAAATATTGCTTAAATCCAGGGCTAGGAAATAGATAAAGACAGTGTATTACAGGTAGTCTTCAATGTATGACCACAATTGAGCCCACAATTTGTGTTGCTAAGCGAGAAATTTGTTAAATGAGTTTTGACCCATTTTATGACTTTTCTTTCCACATTTGTTAAGTGAATCACTGCAGTTGTTAAATGAGTAACACGGTTGTTAAGTGAATCTGGCTTCTCCATGGACTTTGCTTGTCAGAAGGTTGCAAAAGGGGAATCACATGGCCCCCAGGACACTGCAACCGTCATAGATGCAAGTCAGTTGTCAAGCATCTGAATGTAAGTCACGTGACCGTGGGTATCATGCAATGGTCCTAAGTGTGAAAAATTGTCATAAGTCGCTTTTTTCAGTGCCGATGTAATTTTGAACGGTCACTAAGTGAACTGTTATAAATTGAGGACTACCAGTATAATTAGGGGAGGAATTCACTGACCACCAAGGCATCCCAAAGCCAACTGAAACTGCAGGTGGAAAAGGGCCACAGAGGAGGAATAAATATAGAAGAAGCATGTTTCCTAGTGGATGAATTCTGCACATTTCCTCACAAGACTATCACCGACCTCCAGCGCTAAGTCCATCAGTTCGTCCCAAATTTCACCCACACAACTGCAAGGAAGCTATTCACCCAGCTTTGGCACTAACCACTGTTTTGAGTTTATTTAACCACCAACTGTAACCTTCTATTTTGTGGCTGCTGTTTTCACCCTTTACCCCCACCCCACCCCATGCCTTACAGCTGCTGGTTAATACCTTCAGCTGTTCTTCCAATGTTGACAGCTAAGGGAGCCAACCGGGAAGGCTTTCCGCGGGCTTTTATCAATTCAGAAAAAAGCCTTTTTTTTTTCTCTCAGCGAAGGAGTTCCTCCCTAACAAATCGCCACGGCAGAGTTTCCCAGAGAAATTTTAGAGGCGTTTGAGTTCACCGAGATCTGCTCTCTCTGTCCAGTTTCTGAATTGAGAAATATAGGATCGGGCTAAAAAAAATGTAGGATAAAAGAAAATGTACAATAAAATTATTATTATTATTATTATTATTATTATTATTATTATTATTATTATTATTATTATTATTATTATTATTATTATTATTATTATTATTATTATTATTATTATTATTATTATTATTATTATTATTATTATTATTATTATTTTAAAAGACACCTTCCCTGTCCAGGGCTTCCACGGCCATCCGAATTGGCTTTGAGGAACCTCGAAGTTTGCGTGTTACACAAACTCTCTGCAGCAAAGCTCGTCAATGAATCGGGAGCGGGGCCAAAAAGGGGCAGTCAAAAATTGGCGTTGGCTTTGAGAAGGGGCTGCGCCAGCAGTCCAAGAAATGCCCCTCTGTTCTGCTTCAGCAGCCATGGCCACTCGCTGCAAACCTGGATCCCAGCACCCCAATCTCCGGCAAGTTGCAAAAGACTGAGGTGTCAGAAGAGATGGCCCGATTTTTATTTTTCCCTTCCTTCGTTGTTTCTTCTT
The DNA here is from genome assembly GCF_964273705.1 of Natrix helvetica. Lineage (NCBI taxonomy): Eukaryota > Metazoa > Chordata > Lepidosauria > Squamata > Natricidae > Natrix > Natrix helvetica. The sequence continues at coordinate 81,305,844 of NC_138552.1, forward strand.
GGGTTTTCGCGCGTTTCTCCCCCCCCCCAGCGCCCCTTTGGCTGCTTTTCCCAGCTGGATTTGCTAAGCAGACGGGGGTGGGGGATAGGCGGGCATCGCAGCAAGGGGCAGCAGATCGTGGGTAGGCAGAGTAGGAAGGGGTGGATCTCGGGGAATCGCGAAGGTCAAGGCTAAAGTGATCTCTCGCAGCCTTTCGGTGGTTAGCTTTAGACTAAGGGACCCACGCCCCCTGCTGCCAGGGAAATGCAAGTGCACACAACGGCACGGCAGGAAACTTGGTTAAGACAAAGCATTCTGTCCCAAAGAAAGCGGGGAGGAGGAGGAGGAGGAGGAGGAGAAAGAAAGAAAGAAAGAAAGAAAGAAAGAAGAAGAAGAAGAAGAAGAAGAAGAAGAAGAAGAAGAAGAAGAAGGTTTATTGTCACTTTGAACGTACACTAATCGGCATACATTAAAATGAAATTTCGTTTCATACAGCTCTCAAAGCGTCACCACCTCCAATATACTATATAGAAATGACAAAATAAATACAAAGTTATGCACATACCCACATATATATGACAGAGAGAAAAAGCACAGTTTAGTTCTGATTAGAGTTGCTAGACCTTTTTTATCTCATTTCTACCTGGAAGCAAGTTTAAATGAAATCAGCAAGAGCTACGCTTCACTCTACTGTCTCTTTGCAAACAAAGGTAGTTTGTACCCCAGTGTAAAAAAAGCCTGGGCAATGCGAGCCTCTGCACCCACCCATACAAAGAGCGTAGTTGAGGAATTATAATAAAACTTTCTCAATTCCCCTGTGTTATGGAAACATTCTGGCTGACACTTTTAGAACTGGGGTTAGGAATTGGAAGGGAGGGGAGTTACCATTTCATAACTTAATTAATATGGGGGACAACTGAAAGTTATTAAACAATAGAAATTAAAAATCTAAATAACCAAATAGCTTCCAAGCCACTTTTAAGAATTTTAATATGTTGACGTTATTACACTCAGCCTATAATAAGACCCAGAATGGTTGGAGCGGCCAAATTTTAGACAATCTAAAGCTGAAATATATTAATGTAGCAGTCCCTTTAGCAATTTGTTCAAGAAACTGAGAGCACATCTTTCCAAATACTAATGCATCTGGCTTTGATAGAAATATTTTAAAACAAATGGGGATTTTTTTCACTTATAAAAACATTTTTAATCCAACTTTTTCCTATCTACAAGGCTCAACCGTTCTCTGTCCCGGATACAAGGAGCTAAGCTTAAAATTAAACATTCTTCGCATATGTACTCTGGAAAGTATGAATAGTAAATGGTGGATGGTAAGCAAACGTTCTGTTTAAACTTGCACGAATTTCATAATGTATTTAAATTGCAGGATTTGTGGATTGTGGGACACATTTGCAGAATTTACTGAATAGTTTTTTTTTTAAAAAAGCCTATTTTTTTCCCAGGGATAGCTCTAACTTGCTTCCAAATTCAAAATGATTTGCTCAAGTGCACCACTGAATGATTCTAGAGCGTGTCAGATTATGAAACAATATTACTGGGCCTAGCTAACCAGGGTAGGGGTGGGTAGGGAGAAATGTATTCCTTTTCTACAATAATCAAGCTTGTTTTAATGTATACCAGCAAAAAGAACTACAACGGTCATAAAATTATGGCTTTCTCAGGCCATACATTGCTTCCCCCTCCCCCAAGCTGAGGGTATAGTTGGCCTTTGATGTCTAGAGGGGAGAATATCTCCAAAAATAGATGGGCCCAGGGTAAAAAACTAAATATGATGTAACTTAAATAAGTCATTTGAATGCAGCTAATATAATTCTCTGCATATTTAATAATGCCCTTTGCTTTTTACTTGTTGAATTAAAATTAAGAAGAAAGTCAGCAAATTTAACAGAGCCAATTTCAAATTAGTAGAAATTTAAACTATAAGTGACATAGGAACTGTTCTAGTATTTATGCTAGCATTGATAATTCTCAGCAATTATAACTGCCTTTTTTCCTCCAGAAAGAAATTGAATGTATTGTTTTTAAAAAACCATAAAAAGCTGCATCCAGGTAGCCACAGATATATTGACTGTCTGGTATTGTTATGCTAATAAAATATACTTATAATCTTGTGTTACAAGGTTTCTAAAAACAACAATCTGCATTTTATAGAACTGTTACGTTTCCCGATTCTTTTTTTAATTATTATTTGAAATGATGTCATATCATGCTTTAGCAAGCTGTTTTCTGAATGTGGAAAATACCTATAGACCCCACCCACCTCTGCTGACTTCTAAAAAACAAAGCCAATTTCAAATTAATAGAAATTTAAACTATAGGTGACATAGGAACTGTTTTAGTATTTCTGCTAGCATTTACAATTCTCAGCAATCATTATTCAGTAATGATGCATTATAATAAGAACCAAACCACACACCAGTGGGATAATTCCTTGTTTGTTTGTTTGTTTACTTATTCCATTTATATAGCTGTCCATCTTGCATAAGTAATACTAGACAACTTACAATGAAATAGATAAGACTTTAATTAAATATATAATATAAAAATAAAAAGAGCAGCTAGGATGATTAAAGGCCTGCAGGCTAAAATATACAAAGAACAGTTGCAGGAATTGGGTTTGATTAGTTTAGAGAAAAGAAGGACTAGTAAGGAGGGGGGAACATGATAATAAAAATATTCCAGTATTTTAGCGGCTGCGACAAAGAAGAGGGGGACAACTTATTTTCCAAAGCACCAAAGGGCAGGACAAGAAACAATGGATGGAAACTAATCAAGGAGAGAAGCAACCTGGAAATAAAGAGAAACTTCCCAACAGTGAGAACAATTAACCAGTGGAATGGCTTGCCTTCAAAAGTTGTAGGTGCTTCATCATGGGAGGTTTTTAAGAAAAGTCTGGACAGCCACCTGTCTGAAATGGTCTAGGGTCTTCTGCTTGAGCAGGGTGTTCAAGCAGAAGACCTCCAAGGTCCCTTCCAGCTCTATTCTGATTGATTGAAAAACACACCGTTTTCTGAGCACCACAAATTGACAACCAACAAAACCAATAGACAGGACCCACAGGCCCAAACACAAAACACAAGGCAGAGGTGAAATTCAGCAGGTTCTGAAGAACTGGTAGCGGAAATTTTGAGTAGTTCGGAGAACCAGCAAATACCACCTCTGGCTGGCCCCACAGTGAGATGGAAATTGAGATTTTGCAATACCCTTCCCCCAGGAGAGGGGAGGGAATGGGGATTTTGCAATATCCTTCCCCTGCCACACCCACCAAGCTACGCCCACAGAACCGGTAGTAAAAAAAAAATTGAATTTCACAACTGGTTGTAGGGCTCTATGAAAAGCCAGCAAATTGGGGCTAATCTAATCTGAGAATAAATGTTGTTGCATAGACTGGGAACAACATCCACTCAACCTTCTACACAAAGCCTGCTTGTCAATGCATCATAGTGTTTGTGCTGCTTCAAAAAATTTCCCAAAACCTCTGTAGAAAGGGGTCCAAATGTTCTTTATATTGGAAGCAATCAGAGTCCACAGACCACCACTGTTTTACCAAGAAACAAATAGAAAAGAGTAGGCAATGTAGGCAACATCCATGAGTTCTATATTGGGAACTAGTAAATATGAGATCTATTTGCTTCTTGACAAAAAGGTTAAAGTCCTGTGGTGAATAATATGCAGGGTCAACCTCACTCCTAAGCAATATAAATGCTGGGCCTGGCTGGGGTGAAGAGAAGGACTGGTTCCCTATTAGCAGTGACGTGCGGTGAGGTTTATGGCTGGTGAGGCTGGTGACGTCATCAGCGCGAGCCGCGGTCCCCTTCATGTTGACTCAGGAAGGCAGGGAATGGGACCACGTGTGCAGGAGGGAGGCTGAAGCTAGAGGAGCCTCCTGCACACATGATCCCATTCCTGGACCACGTGTGCAGAAGGCTCCTCAGTGCCTTTTCCCTTTTCCCTTTTTAAAATTTTTTTCATGATGAGAGCGGTGAGGCTCTGCCTCCCCTGCCTCCCCTGACCGCACGTCCCTGCCTATTAGCAATCCTTACCAGCTGAATGGCAGAATAAATATGACAGAATATTGGTCTTCTCCTTTTTCTAAATCAGTCTGTTGACTTGGAGGCAAGTATACTACCTATGCTATGGATTAACCATCTTTTGTAAATAGAAAGGGAAGAATCAATGGCCTGACCTAGGCAAGGACCAGATGAAAACCCATCGGCTATGCTACATCATTGGCAAAGATAGGACTGAATCCAACTAAGTTCAACTTTTCAAAAAGTAGTTTTGAAATAATACCATGATACTCTATTGAAACATTACAGTAAACTGTCTATATTGGGATAGGTTATTGAATGAGTTGACCTTTGGTATGGATGAACATAAAGGGGCTAATCTGTTGTTGTTTTTTACTTCTGCCGCTACCATAAGAGTTTTAATCTTTCTTCAAAATAGGAAGTTAAAACCTGCAATTCATTTTTGTTCTTGACTTGAGAGTACATAAATTAAAAAAAAGGAATAATGATCTCACTGCTTCTTAGTACCATCAATACTACTAAATGGCAATTCCATTTTTACTATTTTACTGATTGTATTTAAGATGATGTATAAAATATTTTCGTATCACTTTATAGTTCACTTAATACATAATTAATATTTTTTCTAAGGATATGTTCATTAGGCGACTTTAACAACATTGGACATAAACAACCACTAGATAAAAGCAAACAGTTAAACTTTACTATGTCTTTTTTATCATCTAGCAGTTGTCCGTATTTTTATGTAATTCAGATGTGATAAACCATCACTTTCTTTTATTTTATATGATGTGTTGAGTCATATCAAAATATAAGTATCCTATTATTAACATGTTTTAGATTCTCATACTACAGGATTCCTAATTACCCATTATGAGAATTCTGTATTGAGTGTAAATTATTCATATAAATACTACAATAAATCAAAGCTTAATTATTTAAAATTAAGCCCACTACCACAATGTACATATATAAACCAGGAAAGTTTCTAGTGTAATGAAACCTAAATTAAGGCTCTAAAGGCCTTAAACATTCTATAGTGATCCTGCATGACTAGCTGTAGCTTATTGCATAGCCTCCCACAGTTTTTCCTATAACTGGATGGAAAGTATTTCTTTTTTCTTATTTTAGTGCCAGGATTTGATGCCTTTTCTAAAATGAAAAATTCATCAGGCAACACTAGAATCTACATTGAAGAAATGACATGTCATAATGCTGACAAGGCCTTCCACATGGATACGTGTTGTGGCCCAGCAGGCGCCGTTGCCGCTGCCACCAGACTCCGAGAGTGAGGGTCCCTATGAGTCGGCTCCAGAGGAGGTGGGGGACCCTGGACAGGGTTCCGACGCTGAGCAGGGATCGGAGAGTCTGGTCGGCCACCAGGAGGCGCCTGAGGCATGGAGCAGCAGTGAGACCCAGAGGAGGGGGGCTCCCGATGCCATGCCTTGGAGCAGCGGGGAGGAGTCACGAGACAGTGAGTCAGAACTGAGCAGGGAGTTCCTGGACGCTCGTTACCGCCGCGCCCATAGACGCAAGGAGGTGGGCGTAATTATCGGCGATAAGAGCTCTCAGCTGCTGATCAGGAGGCTCCTCTCCAGGTTATAAAAGGGTTGACTGTGCATACGCCCTTTGCAGCAGTCAACAGATGACTTATGCCAGTAGTTCTAGTCTGGAATTCTAGCAAAGCTGGATAGCTGCTTTCGTGTTTTGTTTTTGTGAGTTTTGTCTTGGTGGTTTACTGCCACAGAACCTTCTGTTTGTTTGTGCAATAAACCTTGTTCCCTTGTACTATTCCGGATTGTGTTCTGTGTGGGCAAAGGAGGAAGGGCGGTCAGAACAGATACGGTAATGCCAATGTTCATCTTTGCCCAAGAAATAATTTGCAAGAGTTTAAATCACCTTTTGCCAATTGTAGATACATAAAAAGAGACTCGTGTATCACTACTTGTGCTCAGGCTTTCCAAATCTAGTTCCCTCTCCTTCTGTAATTACAAACTAAGTCTACAACAATCTAAAGCAAAAGGCAAATACTAAAACACAGTCCAGAAATTCATCTTAGGTAGGGGTGCAGCACCGATCAGTCTGAAATCTTTTTCAATTTTGATAGCATTCAGAGATCCAGCAGAAGATCAAGATTTTATCTTCTGCTTGCCTGCCCATTCTCATAAATGATGCGTGAATTTGTTCGTTAGAACAAAATCTTTGAGAAGGGAAACTAAAACAGCATTCTTTTATAGCAATCTGTTGCTTTACGTACAGGCACATATACATATAATATAACAAAATTATAATATAACTATCCTTTCCTGCCTATAAATCCACAAAGGGGGATCAAGAGAGTTGTTCCTTGCCCAATGTTGTATTTTGAATACATATGCATCAACTCCATTAAAAACTTTCTTCTCCTTTCTGCAGACACGCAAAACAAACTGAACTGTAGCAAAGAGAGATCAGGAATGGAAATTATGTTCCTTAAATCCAGCAAGAAAAATAATAGATAACACATGAACATTTTTCCATCCAGCAACTCCTCTCTCACGCAGTAAAAGAGGGAATGTTTCACTACCATTAGCAAGCACAAGGGAATCACTATATAAACATTTTTCCAATTGTGGGTGAAAAGATGGAGAGAAGTCTACTGCAATGTTTCTCTTCAAATGCTTGTGATCAAAGTCCAAAACTGTCACTAGTTAATCAATCTGCAGTTGCCTAGTGAAAACCTAGGTGATAGTATACAGCTTCTATAGCTTTTAGCAGAGGCTTTAGTCACCTAAATCTGGGCATTCATCCAAAATTTAGTTGCAGTTGTGTATTACATACCAGAAAAGATAATACCAAATCTGAGGCCCTGGCTTAACCGTTTAACAGTGAATGAAGGAAAAATGAAACGCCTGTATTCTGGAAAAGAGCAGCTTTTAAGGGTCTTTTCATGGTGGTATCAAAGAAAAATGTTTTCTCAATCTCTTGAAAAACTTAACATTAGGCGGTTTGGGCTTGTTCTTTGTTCATATTCCTCTTTTTTTTTTTAACTGCACAATTCAGCAACAGAACCAATGTGGTTTTTGCTGAGTTGAGGACATCATGAAGTGTGTGGAATGAGGCAGGATAAAGGGAAAGCTGAGTGAGGTCAAAGCAAAAAGCCCATGGTTCCAGAACACAATATTTTCTCATCATACTTTCTTATACACTGTTCCTTCTTTTCTTTTTCTCGTTTTATCAAATTACAAGTTTAACTCTAAAATTATTGTCCAAAATTTGATAGCAGGAGTTTCGCATATGATCTCATAAAATACAGCTTCAGCTTTGTAGTCACTGGAGGTTCAAACTTGTATTGTTCAAACTTGATACTTATGGGGATTTGGGTCCATGGCAGTGGTGGGTTGCCAATTTTGTTACTACCGGTTTGGGCACATTCCCCCATGCGCTTCCCCACGGGCACCACATTTCTGTGCATGTGCAGAAGCGCCCAGGCGGGTGGCAAATCCTCCCGCTGCCATTATTACCGGTTCAGCCGAACCGGGTCAAACTGGCAGCAATCCACCTCTGGTCCATTGTCTATTCTGAGGCTAAAAAGGAGAAGCTGGGATTCTCATAATCAGGGATTATGATGATGTAAACATCTTTTTTTTATTGGATTAAGTTTTTGGAAGAATGGGTGCTGTTTTAATGAGCATTGTGGTGTTTTAATGAGGGAAGGGTGGTCCTATCACTGTGGGTTTTATTATCCTTGGAGACAGTCACCTTGGTTTTCTGAAATCACCAGTGTAACTCTATAAATAAATATATCTTTCAATAAATAAATATATCCAGCATGAAGAAGAATTAGAGATGGCCGAGAGAGGACGCTGTTTGTATTCCGCTACAAAAAATAAGATTTTAAAAATTAAAAAGAGGATAGCGAGAGAGGGAAAAGGCCTTTTTGAACAAAATTGAGCAAACCTTGCTTGAAATACGGGAACAGATAAAGGAGAACATACTCATGGATCCTAAAAAGCTAGCATATCAAGGGCAGCTGGTCTTTCCCCTTCCACCTCCATCTTTCTGATCTGTGGCAAGGAAATGTGTCAATTGTGCAACCTGAATTTCTTCTGACAAAAGAATCAGAACAACCAACCACCTGAGGAGATGTCCTCAGGTTTTCTATACAGTGTTTCCCTACCTCAGCAACTTTACGATGTGTGGACTTCAAATCCCAGAATTCCCCAGCCAGCCATGGGGAATTCTGGGAGTTGAAGTCCACATATTGAAAAGTTGCTGAGGTTAAGAAACACTCTTGTACTGAATAGATTCTCTCTATCCCTCTCCATCCCCCCTCCCTCCCCCCTCTCTTTTCCAGGCAGCTTTTTTCCTGTGTTTCCTCTGTCTTCCTGTATATACAGGAAAAGAAAAGCAGCCAGATCAATCCAGGGGCAATGAACAGAAGAATCCATCTGGCCCAGCCTTTCTTGGCAGCTCCATATGGGTAGTCTGGAACGCCTGCTTTGTAATCTTCATGTCCTTTCCCTCCAAAATAAAAACTAGTTTACATAATTATTGTGCCATAATATTATGATCTTAAAGCTTAGTGATGATGTAGCAAGATGTGTTTTGCTCAAATTCCATAATGTATTCTGATTAGTTGGTTTATCATAATTTAATTCCAATCCCTCCCTAGAGGAGAGTCGCAGCAGATGCTCTGACAACCTGAAGGGGTTTTGTCAGAAGCTTAGTCAAAGGGAGGAAAAAATGGCAGGGCGTTAATCAGCAAGAAACAGAGCGGGTGGTACCAACAGCAAAGCAAAATCCAACACATGGTGCATGTAACCTGGACACATGTCTTTGGCACTTTCTTTCAAATATTTTATTCAGTGATTTGCTTAGAAAACAATGGTCTTGCCTGAGACACCAATAGAGAATTAAGAATCTGTCTCTAATTCCACCCCCTTCCGAAAGCCTATTTCCTTTTTAACAGATTCAGATCAGAGAGGAAAACATTTCTGATTGGTTGAATGCTTGCCCAAATAAAGCTTTAATAATGAATTCTTGCAGAAGGCTGACAATTGGACTAGGTCCCTTCCAAACCTAAATTCTGTGTGGTTTTTTTTTTTTTTTTGGACATGAATCATCTATTTGTAACAAGGCTAAGATATCTAGCCCTTTGCATTCCATGAAGCTTTTTCAAAGGAGGTATATAATGTTTCATTATTAGAGTGCATTAGTCAATTAGAAAAATCTACTCCTTTCAGTTGGATCTATTTTCAAATTATGCTTCTGCCTGCTGAATGAACTTTTCTGCCATATATAAGTCAGGCAACAAGAGAGCAGCCATTTATAGTAGTGTCAGGAGGGCAGTTTGTCAGTCCATCCTTTTTCTCAACCATTTCCCCTGCAGATCCAACGATGCAGCAGTGATATAGTTTTGATATATTTTACTTTACGAGTCTATTGATCAAATGTAGAGATTACCTATGTCACTCACAGAATGTCACTTTGGTCAGTGCTTTAGGACAGAAATATTTTATCATGATTTTATTCTTATTCATCACCTTGTGGGTTTTTTTTTTCATACCAATGAAATAATGGATAAATGGACAGGTGATATAGAGATGGATGGATGGATGCAGACAGACAGACAGACATAGACAGAGGTGTTATTTAGCCATTTCTGACAGGTTCTGGAGAACCGGTAGCAGAAATTTTGAGTAGTTTGGAGAACTGGCAAATAGGCTGGCCCCGCCCCCTCTGCCTCCCAGCTGATCTTCTTTTGTTGCCCTGAACAGGAGAACGGAGCTGGAAAGCAGGTTAGTGTGGTGTTGTGGCCCAGCCGTTGCCGCTGCCACCAGACTCCGAGAGTGATAGTCCATACGAGTCAGCTCCAGAGGAGATGGGCGATCCTGGACAGGATTCGGAGGCTGAGCAGGAATCCGATAGTCTGGTCGGCCACCAGGTGGCACCAGAGGCATGGAGCAGCGGTGAGAGCCAGAGGAGGAGGACTCCCGATGCCCTGCCTTGGAGCAGCGGGGAGGACAGTGACTCAGGACTTAGCAGGGCGTTTCTAGATGCCCGTTTCCGGCGTGCCCACAGACGCAAGGAGCGTGGGCGTAATTATAGGCAGTAAAGAGCTCTCAGGTGCTGTTTGGGAGACGCCCTTTTTAGGTTATAAAAGGGTTGACTCTGGAGAGGCTCTGCGTAGCAGTCAACAAAGGACTTATGCCAGCAACTCTAGTCTGGGATCCTGGCAAGCTGGATAGCTGCTTTTGTGTTCTGTCCCTGTGAGTTCTGTCTTGGTGGCTTGCTGCCACGAAACCTCTTGTCTGTTTGTGTAATAAATCTTGTTCCCTTGTACTGTTCCGGAGTGTGTGTGCTGTGTGGGCAACGGAGGAAGGGGGGTCAGAACAGTGTGGTGTGGTAATGGGGATTTTTCAGTAACCTTCCCCTAGGAGTGGGGAGGGAATGGGGATTTTGCAGTATCCTTCCCCTGCCACACCCACAAAGCCATGCCCACTAAGCCACACCCACATAACCTGTAGTAAAAAAAAATGAATCCCACCACTGGATATAGATATAGATCTTTTAAAATGTTTTGCCCCAAACTAAATTTGACATTATTTGGTACAATTCTGCATGTGACTTAATATGCAACTATCCTGAAAGAAATGGGATTCTCCTTTTGTATTAATATATGATAGAAGGTTCAACAGACTGCAACATATTTTAACATTTACAAATGAAAATTGGGAGAACTCTTCACCCTAGGTTTATTTCTAAAATTGCTATCTAACAAACCTCCTCTTGACCCCTTTACTAAATACAGCACTGAAGGTTTTGCTTTCTCGCTACACCCTCTCCTATTTATCGTTCTTCAGATTACGGTAAGTATCTAGGCTGGAAAAACTGCTGTCAGCAATTAAAAACATATCTTGACATCTTTAGGGAGAAAAGCATCAGGCTGTGCGCTGCAGGGTGCCTTCATGTGAAAATATGTTCGTGGATATGAAATGGAAATAAAATGCATCCAATCAAAAGTCTCCCCTGCCAAAGCAGTTATTAAAAGTAGCATGACGACACTCATGGTAATAACGACAACTTTAGTGAAACAAAATACTTTCTACCTCCGCCCCCCCCCCCCAATGCATCAGGCGCAAGGAAAGGGAGAAACGCTTCAAGTATGAATGGAGCTTTCAGACTGAACAGAGAGCTGAGAAACTTTGTAAAACTGATACTATTAATGTCTTCTGTGTCGTCCCAAATGCTAGCCTTAAAAACTGGTAACGCTGACCTCCACATGACCCTTTCCTTAAAGTAACACTGTTCACTTCTAAAAGAGAGTTTCTCCCCACTTTTTTTAAAGTTTCAGAGTGGCTTTTAACAACTTCAATTTAATAACCCTTCAAGTCCTAAGAGTAGTAGTTTCAAGCGAGAACCCTGGGAATTAAAAGCAGGCAATAAACAAGTTCACAAATAAACTGACCAGGCAGCCGCTGAAGGTGGTTTACTTCGAGCTGGAGTCCAATGGAAGGCAAAGCATGGCTCCTGGAGGCGGCTTGAATTCAAACATGTATCTTAGGAGTCTATTTCTCCTTATAGGATCCTTTAAGCTGCAAAAGGTGTTTTCTGCTGTAGGAAATTAGCACCCACCCACCCCTCTCCTAGAAAAATGAAATATCTTGGGGAATATTGAAAAGGCAGAATATTATATTTCCCTGGACAAGAAATGGAAAAACATGTTTTTAGGCAGGAAACAGACTCACTCTTAATAGCCCCCACCTTTGTCAATGGGCCATTAGGGGCCCTGAGCTAGTCTACTCTACATAACAAAGGTAGGATTAGCCTTCTACAGAAACTCACTCCATGGCATCTGGGAACTCAACCAAGCTTAGACTCAAAAGACACACAACCTACATAGTTAGCTAAGACCCCCGGGAATATGACAACCAATCAGAATACATTTCTTACACAGGAACAGGAAACAGAGTGGTAGGGCCGAACAGAGAGTATAAAAAACTCAGGAATTTTCAGCAAGCCCCTTTTTCTCTCTTTTCTTCTTCACCCAACATCTGGAAGCATGTGATTCCTCTTTTCTGTTCAGGAGCTCAAGCCATGTGATCCTGTCCACCATTAAACCACAGCAGCTTCTGTGTTTCCCGTGTCTTTTTCCCCACTTGGAACTGAACCCAGAAGGACATTTCTTCCAACACTTATGCTTTAAAATAGGGCCCTCCAACCTCTGGGCCACAGCTCACTACTGGGCCCATGGCCTATTTGGAATTGGGCCTCGCAAGTGTGTGTGCATGCAGGCAGCTCAACTTGCACAAGAAACAGATTGGTGGGCAATCGTATGTGTACTCACACAGGTAGATCTGCACAGGTGCGTACTGGCCTGCCACCCACACAAGGACTGTACTCCCCTCTCCCCGCTCTAATCATGCCACCGAGCCACAAATATTGAGAATCCCTGTTTAAAAAATTGTAAACAGGAGAAAATTCATTGGCAGTACATACGAAATCCATCAGCTTCATTGGGTTTTCTTATCATACAATGGAGTGAGCTTAAGCAGTAGATCTCTCATTCCAGCATGAAGAAGACCTGTTGGCCATTTATTTGTGCTGGCTTTGAAGACTTGCATTGTGGAAAAACCAGCCATATTCTCTCTTGTCAAATGGGACAAACCTCAAAAATGGAGGGTGGACAAAGAAGTGAAAGGAAGGGAGAAAAAACATCTTTCTGACAATATCTTAAAAACTCCTCTCTCTTTAAAGGCTAATTTTTATGGCTTGCATGGGCTGCAGTACACAAATATTTCATCTTTAAGGAGATCCCAAATTTACTTCCTGACCTCCACCTCAGACTGACAGCTTCATATATTTGTTTTAAGCTCATGCCACTTTGCATCATATTTTTTATATCTGTGAAAAAATATTTAGTAATTATTAAAAATGGTAGCATCGAACCCCATAATTTTGTAACTTACTTCAAAAATATAAAACTTTGTTTGCAAGAGTGCATTATAATTACATTTTGATGTATTTGTTTGTCATACTTTGGTATTACCCTTCCAATTCTCAAAGTGACTCTTTTAACCTTTAGGTATGTTCACAAAATTTCCATACTGAAACATTTATGATCTACAACAGAGGTGTCAAACTGATGTCATCTCAGCGGCGTCATGTGTTGTATTGGGACTTCTTCCCCTTTGCTAAACCGGGCATGGGTGAATGTTGTGGCCCAGCAGGAGCCGTTGGAGCTGCCACCAGACTCCGACAGCGAGGGTCCCTATGAATCGGCTCTGGAGGATGTGGAGGACCCTGGACGGAGTTCCGACTCCAAGCAGGGATCAGAGAGGCTGGTTGGCCACCAGGAGGCACCTGAGGCATGGAGCAGTGGTGAAAGTCAAAGGGAGTGTGCTCCTGATGTCATGCCTTGGAGCAGTGGGGAGGAGACAAGGGACAGTGAGTCGGAGGTCAGCAGTGAGTTGTTGTTGGATGCTCGTCACCGAAGAGCTAATAGGCGTCAGGAACAGTTGCGCAGTTAGAGGAGGTAATTGCACTCGGCTGATGGTAATTAGACTCCTCTCCAGACTATAAAAGGACTGCTTGTGCACACGCCCTTTTGCAGAAGTCAACGCATGAACTAATGTGGGAGTACAGTCTTGTGAGCGTGGCAGGCTGGATTGCTGCTAATGCTTATCAGTGCCGAGTTGTTATTAAGGCTTATCTGTGTTGGTTTACTGCCAAGGACCTGTCTGTCTGTCAATAAATCTTGTAAAGTATATTTGGCTTGGAGTGTTTGGGTGTGGACGAGGGGGGGGGTCAGAACAGGTGAGCATTTAAATGTATAATTGGTGCAATAAGAAAACACACAGAAATAACATACATGCTTGAAAATAAAAGTAACTGTTAATCAATTCACATTTAAAATGTAGAACATTCATATATGTTCTATGTCACTTCTTGACACTCTTTTTCTCTTTAGCACGAACACGAATAAAACATTTTATTCCTTTCTGAAGAAAGGCCTCTTGGAAATAGTTCTTCCTCCTAATAGTCATATTCATTCTCTCAAATGCAAGTTTGTCAAATAAGCAGAACCTGTGGTTGAGAAGTGTATCAAGTATCCAAAGGTAAACAGTCCTTAAATTGTCATTTGCCTGACTTTGCAGGCTAAAGCATGCTTGGCTGCTATTTTCTGGTGCTTTTATGCTTTCCCTACACCTGGGTTTTTCCATAATGTGCATTTTTGCTGGTTATGAACAATTTAAGCCAGCTTCGCTTTTACTGCCAAAACGTATTGATAAGTTTCTAGTACGCCGTGTAAAGATACCAAAGAAACAAGGCGTGCTTCCCCAGTGCTTTTGTTGTGAACACCACATAGGAATAATCTCGAATACAAAATTGTGGCTTGCTATGAGAATTTGTGGTTCAGAAGTTGTCGTTAAACAGCAGCAGAAAAGCAAATCGCTCTGTAGTTACTGCTCCTAAAAGGCCTCTGGGGAGAAGCCTTTGTTTGTTTTTAATTTAAAAGCTTTAACAGAAAGTTCCAGCCAGAGCCACATCATCAGACTTCCAATAACAAAATATTCAGCCCAATTTAATGTTGCAATCGTGTCACAAGGTCACCATTCAGGACTTAAGACTGTTCACACAGAAGGATTCCTAAGGGAAGAAAAAGGAGATTCTTAACATTAACAGAGAGTTAAACCAATGAGGAAGAAAGAGAGAAAAACATCAGGCAGGCAAACAGGCAAGGCCCTGACTGCCATCTTCAGAGGATCCCTCCCCACTACTGATTTATGGGTAATGTTATCTACCCATCCAAAAATCAGCACAATGTCTGCCAAAAAAGGGCTCTTCCCATTTGGCAATACCTTGGCTGGCCTATTCCTAGCTATGGACAAATGGTCCTTGACTTACAACATTTCATTTAATAACCCTTCGAAGTTACAACAGAGCTGAAAAAAGGGACTTACAACCTGGCCCTGCGTTTGTTTGTTTGTTTGTTTAGATGTTTTATTTTAGATAATTTGTATAGCTGCCTATTCATTCACAGCAATTCTAGGTGGCTTACAGATAATGAAAACACAACATAGAAAATATAAAATAAAATAATAATAATAATAAAATAATAACCATCCCTTGGTAACATCACACACTCAAATCAACCATTTAATGGGCTCCATCCCATTCTGAGTGGGGGCCATATAATTTCTGGAGGAATTATGTTCCAAAGAGGGAGCCACTACAGAGAAGGCCCTTCAACTTGGTTCCCACGAGATGTACCTCCTTAGGGGAGGGGACCCGCAAAATTTCTTGCCTCCCCACTCTAGTGGGTCAGGTGACTGACAAAAGAGAGTCCCTCAGCTAACCTGGTCCCAAGCCATGAAGGGCTTTAAAGATAACAACCAGTACCTTGAATTGTACTAGAAGCAAATCAGGAACCAATGCAGCTCCTGCAAGAGAGGTGACACATGTACACACCGAGATCTGCAGAAAGCCATGTGGGCCATTGTATTTTGAACAAACATAAACATGACATTTTACATCAACTGCAGCATCCCTTCGTTCCCATGATCAAAATTCAAGTGCTTGGCACCCAGCATGTATTAACAATGATTGCAGTATCTTGGTATCATGTGATCAGCATTTGTGACCTACCCACCTGGCTATCAATTCTGGTCTGGACCTGTAGTGTCCTTATTTGTGAAACTTTCCCTTGATATGGGCAATTTTTGATCTTTGCTTTTGCTGCTGGTCTCATTCTGCATATCATGATCCATTGTGGAACCTATCAAGGGATTGGGGGCCAAGAAGATCTGCCGGAGGCTCAAAGTCAGGATGGTGCCCACAAAGATTCATCAGAACCACTCCACAAAAGTCAAGATAGCAGTCATGATCATGAAGCTTTTTGGTATATAGATACACTTGGATGCCCTAATTGGGACACTACACCAGGAAAGGATAAATCACACTTCGTGGTTCTGACTGTTTGCTTAGGCTGGGATATATCCCACTGAACATCTTAAAATAATATAAGATAAAAGTCTTCTCAGCTTTTGTTCTGAATATGTGTTTAACTGTGTGTGTGTGTGTATATACGTGTGTACGTGTTTGTATGTATGTATGTGTATGTGTGTCATACCAGGGGTTGTAACACAAATACATACATACATACATACATACATACATACATACATACATACATACATACATATATATATATATATATATATATATATATATATGTACGTCTTTGGTTGTGCTTCCGGCTTGGTGCTTCCGGCTTGGTGCTTCCAGGAGCAATTTGCTCCTGGAAGCACCAAGCCGGAAGCACCAAGCCGGAAACAGCAGCCTGAAGATGATGAATGAGACTTCATCGAAACGTCGTGAAGATACTTCCAATTCTACGCAGGAGAAAACCCGAACAACCAAAGACGTACATACAAACACCCGCGAAAACCTCAGAAAACATATATATATATGTATATGTATATGTATATGTATATGTATATGTATATGTATATGTATATGTATATGTATATGTATATGTATATGTATATGTATATGTATATGTATATGTATATGTATATGTATATGTATATGTATATGTATATGTATATGTATATGTATATGTATATGTGTTACAACCCCTGGTATGCCCAAATCTACTAGTCTCCCTTTATTTATTTATCAGCACAAGTACTACATGGGAAAAGACCCGAATACAACAAAACCAGCATACCTACACCCATGAAAATCTACGAAAACATATATATATATATGGAGTCATAACCACTTTTCCTCCACATTCTCCTTTACTTAATATGGATATCAGACATACGTTTATGGTGAATTTTGCAGAGTCTTTCCTTCTTTCTATACTCAAGTATGCTCATTTTTATTTCTACTGCAGCACCATAAAATGGCTTATATTAAATATTCCATTTCTGCTTAATGTGGTTCTGTATTCTGCTCTTTAATTCACTGCTTTCAACTGTTCTTTAGGAGGGAAAGGCAGAATATAAATCTAAAATAATGAAATCGATAAAGCTTTACCTAAGGTGACCATATTTTACCATTGGTAAAGCGGGACACCATTGACCGGGAGGGAGGGAGGACGCTCGGAGGGGGCACAGCCAAGAGCGAGACTCGGTCTCCACTGCGGCTGCTCCCCACCTGGCGCTTTCTCTCCCCATGGCACTTGGCCAGCGGAGAGGCGGCTGCCTCGCCTGCTGCTCCGCTCTCCCTCCCTCCCTCTGCGGACCCAGAGACAAAACAAACAGAAAGGAGGCATGGAGCGGGGGGAGCCACCTGGCAGAGCGCTCACAGCCAGCGGGTGGAGGTGGCGGGGGACAAAAGGCAGGCCAGCGCCGGGCTCCTGCCTCTCCGGGCCGCCGAGCGAGTGGAGCAGCATCGCAAACAGCCCTCAGTCAGGGCGGGGAGGCAGGGCACGCATCGCCGGCTCGCCTGTTCTGTGACGCACCACATAAGGCGAGCCAGTCCAGCCCAGCTGGCCGAGGCTCTTCCTGCCTGTCTCTGCGCGCAAGCGAATCCTGGCCAGAGCCACGGGGGAAGCGCCGCTTGAGTGCCCGGTAGGATCGGGGGCACCGGGGAAGCCCCGCTCCCCAGCTGCCAGGGTGGGGGGACCGATGGATGGGGGCCGCCAGCGCGGCTTCCCCATGGGCTCCGCGTGCCGCCACCTCCGCCTCGTCTCGGCCGCACTACGGCTCCGCTTGGGAGGCGCGCGGGCACCGCCGCCTCTTCCCCCAGAGCCGGTTCCTCGGAAGGGGCAAAAGCTGCCGCCACCGCCGCGTGAAGACCACAATGCCCGGCTCAGCCTCAGCTCCACCGCCGCCCGGGGGGGCGTGGCTCACACCGTTCCCTAGCTTGTCGTGCATTCTTTCCCAAAATTGGGACTTTTTTAAAACGCCGCGGGACACGGGACAAATTGTTTAAAATCGGGACTGTCCACCCCAGTTTGCTTCAATTCTGTTAGAATTCCCTGTCATATACCAGAATGAATATTTATACCATCACTGGACTTAGCTATCTGAGATTCCTAGGCAAGATAATAACATACTTTAACATATAGCACCTCATCACATAGATTGCCAAAAAGTTCATAAACCTCTTGCTCGTAGAAATATAAACACGTATAAAGGCAACAAAAATTGTTGCTCTAGAATTTGGTTTAGGGCAGAGATGTCCAACCTTTGGACTTCAACTCCCAGAATTCCTTAGCCAGCCATGCTGGCTGGGGAATTCTGGGACTTGAAGTTAGTTCTTAAAGTTGCCATGGTTGGGCAGCCGTGCGCTAGAGTCTAAAAACATTGGCCAGTATAGTTCCTGAAGCTGTGAGATTAAGGCTAAATGATACCCATACTGGCCTTTTCCACCACAGGAACCCAAAATGACCATCAGTAAAACAGATATTTGAACATGGAAATTGCTTTAAAATGTAACATGTCATTTCTTTTTCTATTATAGGGAATTGAAAGACTTAGCATGTACACACGGAGACTAATCACAGCGCACGAGTACTACCTTGATATCCCACTGTTCTTTCTTATTAAGGCATAAGGCTCTTCCTAGGATTTAATAATATTTGTATTTTTATTCTTACGCTAATTATTATAATTATAATTATTATAATTATTCATAACTTCAGTTTGCTGATTGAGGCCTAACTGAAGGGTGTGATTATTGCTTAATCTTCCTCGCAGACATAAATAAAACAATCCTTCCCCGTGTTTAGCCTCATCAGGTAAGAGTGTCCTCGATTCTCCATTCCTCCAGGTTGCTCTTTCCAATCTTCTGATTCCAAACTGTACTGTAGATTGAGCTCAGTTCAATTTTGAATCAGATGGTACTAATCACTGTTGGTGCTTCACTTTTGAAGTCTCTGGGGTGATTTTGCCTTACGGCTTTGATTGCTTTATAAACCATCCCCCAGAGGCATTCACTATCCATATTTAGCTGATAACTGGTGAGAGGCAGAGGTTGCTGCCATTTCGGCCTGGTTCGAATACAGGCCTGGGTTGCAGAACCAGCAGTGACCCAGGCCTGACACGCCCCCAAACCGGTTCCCTTGCTGTCGCTTGGGTGCCACCATTTTGAATTTTAGTGACTGTGCGTGCAGTGCACTGTAAATTGTTCTGCGCATGCATGCAGAACAATTTACATTGAATAGGACACACAGACACACATGCATGTTGCACACAGGTTGCAAACCGACAGCAATGCCGGCAGCAACCCACCCCTGGTAAGAGAACTTTGTGAAATGAACAATTCTTTCCAAATCTTTTTTTTCAGTAAAGTAATGAAAGTAAAAATAATTATGTTGTATAGATTCTTAAACGCCTCATCCTAGAAAGGGGGATTTAGAGCTGATTTGCAGGGCCAGTATGCCCCAGAGCAATTGTGTGTGGCTAGTGGTGATTGCTTGAAGACTGAAGTGGACAATGTCATCCTGTACTGCAGGGCTCCCCAACACACAGGCTGTGGACCAGTACCTGTCCACTGCCTTTTGGGAACTGGGCCAACAAGCGGCGGGCAAGTACACAAACCTTTATTTACACATGAGTGGCAACTAGGTTGCACACATGAAATCATCTCATCTCCTCCCGCTCCTCCATTGGCACCATTGCCACTGCTGCTGCCAGTCCATGGAATCAGAAGGGTTGAGGACCGCTGCTCTACTGCATTCACCCATCGGGACTTCTAAATGGCTTTCTCCGCTGGATATCAGCCTCGTGCCAGCATGAGTAGTGCTGTCTAATTCATTACTACGTTTTAAACTGTTCCTTTTTCAAATAATTCTGGTTTACTGATAGTCACTTTGGTTTCCGGTGGTGGAGAAGCCTGGTATTAGAGGAAAACCATTCTGTGGTTTGTGGGTGCAATTTGAGGGTTATAATTTAGTCTCAAGTCTCACAGCTCCAGATCTTCATACCTGGCCAGGTTTTTTTAAGCGTCTGGACCAAATTCATAAGACAAACCCTTTTTTCCTTTTTATTCATATTTAAATTTCTGCAAATAAAAGGAGTGATGGAGTTTTTTGGGTAGTGTGCAATATATGATCTGAAGTGCTCCATGTTAAAGTATGTTGCTAACCTGCTTAGGAGCCTCAAGTAGCTACATCTAATGTGGTGTAAATATCCCTTCTGGTATATGATGGGGACTTCCATTATTAACATAACTGGGTTCATATCAGCGTGCAGCTTTGAAGCAAACTTTCCTGGGATGAAGCTTTATTCATCCCTTTATATCAGATTTATACTATGCAACCAATTGAAGAAAGGAGTACTGTTAGATACTTGTTCTAATTACAGTGGTTTCCACCAAGGTCTTCTGTTCCAGTGGGAACAGAGGTTTAATCCTATTGCTCTCTATAAAAGGGCTGCTGTCAGACTCAACCTTCGCTGGATTGTTCTCACTTGTTGTACTTAATAAAGAGCTGTTGTTACCGTTAAGCCTGTGTGTGCCTATCCATTACCCAATCTAACACTGGCAACGAAGGTGGGATTGGAAGGCAACTTGGCGAACCGAAAAGAGCGTAGCAATCCAGCAAGTACATCAGCGCGGCTTCGAGCAGCCATCTTTGAGCGGCAAACTCAAACGCTCTCTGAACACAAAATGGCCATGCACGTTCCACCAACTCCGTATGACCCAGTCACCAAGCACTGAGACTTGTACATGCTACAATTTGACTGCTTCTTCGAGGCAAATGACCTAATGGGCCTTTCTGAAGGCCACAAGAAGAACATGTTCCTCGGGTACTGTAGCCGGGAAGTGTTCGAGATGGCGAAAGACCTCTCTGAGCCGACACCACTACAATCAGTCACCTGGTCCGTGCTTCAGCAGATGCTAAGGACTCACTATGCTGGACGCACGTTCACCGGCATGAGTTTAACATCAGGAATGAGAAAGAGGGCGAGTCGATTAACAAGTACGTTGCGGCGCTCTGCAAGGCCGCGGCGTACTGCGAATTCTGACGAGCTGATTCTGGACTGCATAATTTGTGGCGTACAGGACATTAACCTACAGAGGATTACTCGCTAAATCTAACCTCACACTACAGATCACCTTGGACGAAGCCAGGGCATCTGAATCAGCTGTCAAATCTACTGAGACTCTGCAGCGCCAAAGCGCTCCACAAGACGCGCGGAAGAGTACACGCATACATCACGAGGCTGCAGAGCCCGAGAGCTCAGAAGGTGAAGAAGATGACGGCTGCTGCATGCGCAGTATCAATGCCCAGCCGGCATGCAAATTCAAATCATGTCTCCCGCCTTGTGCTAGCTGTGGAGGAGACCATGCCAGATCAGCTTGCCATTTCCGCGACACAACCTGCCAGCGCTGAGAGCGAAAGGGGCACATCGCCAAGGTTTGCCGGAGCAAATTCCCTAGAAACGCACCAAGCCGCCAACAGAGGCCCAACCAAGGGGCCTGGCAGAAGCCACCACGGCGTTCAGAGGGCAACAATAGAGTCACCTACCACACATCAATCGGCTCATCTGTGCGGACTACAAATGCACAATAAATAAAGCTACAATAAAGCGCCTACCGTGTACCCATTGTACAGCACCTCCTTCATTAATTAGGCCCGGGGAAAAAATTCGCTAAATTGGACATGGTGCAGGCATACCAACAATTGCCTGTAGATTGCACTACGGTGGAGGCCCAAACCATTGTGACGCACAGTGGTGCATTCAAATGTCACCGCCTGCAATTCGGTGTTAGTATCGCCCCTGGACTGTTCCAAAGCATCCTGGAACGGCTTTTGCAGGGGATCCCGGAGTCGTCTCCTATTTCAACGACATCTTGGTATCGGCTGCAAACGAAGCGCAACTTTTAAAATATATACGAACAGTTTTGGCTTGAATTAGAGACAAAGGCCTCTGTCTCAAAAAGGAGAAATGCCAAATTAATGTGCCAAGGGTTGAATTCTTGGGGTACCTAATCGATGGCTCTGGGATTCACCCGACCACACAAAAAATCAAAGCAATTCAGGACGCCCCCACACCTCGTAATCAAACCGAGCTGCAGGCATTCCTCGGGATTCTTAATTTTTACAGCGTCTTTCTGAAAAAGAAAGCCACTGTTGCTGACAACAGTGGCTTTCTGAAAAAGAAAGCCCTTACACCGTCTCCTGGCTAAGAATGTGAATGTGGTCCTTGGGCAAAGCCAAGGCTGCCGCATTTGCTGCGGTAAAACGGCTCCTGTCGGCGGATTCCTTCCTGGTACAGTACAGCCAGACCCTGCCATTGGTGCTGACCTGCGACACTTCCCCGTTCGGCGTCGGTGCTATCCTCAGCCACTGCATGCCCAATGGAACCAAAGCCCCTATTGCATTTTACTTCACGACCTTATCTGCTGCAGAACGGAACTACAGCCAGCTGGACCGTGAGTCTTTGGCTGTAGTGGCCAGAGTAAAGAGGTTCCATGAGTATCTATATGGCCGGGACTTCGAACTGGTTATGGACCACAAGCCATTGTTGGGCTTACTAGCTGGGGACCAACCTAACCCAGTGTCATTATCACCCCGCATGACCAGATCGACCATCTTCCTAGCTGCCTGCTCCTACCGTCTCATCCACCAACCAGACTCCACTTTGGGGCATGCTGAAGCTCTCAGCCGCTGCCCGCTGCCTGAACTTCTCGCTGACCCTACTCCCGAGATGCCAGTCCTCCTCATTGACTGCCTGGAGACCAGTGACTTGCCCATCACTCTGCAAAGGACTCCACCATCAAGCAAATTTTGAACTGGGTGTGGAGAGGGTGGCCCAAGGGGCCTGTTGGGGCTGATTTCAAAATGTATTTTGCCAAACGCGATGAGTTATCAGTTGTAAATGGCTGTTTACTGTGGGGGGACCGGGTTGTTGTTCCACCCAAACTGCGCATTGCAGTATTAGAGGCTGTACACGTAGGGCATCCTGGAATTGTCAGGATGAAGTCTTTGGCTAGGAATTACATGTGGTGGCCTAACATGGATAGGGAGATTGAAGAATGGGTGGCTACCTGCACACCGTGCCAGAGTCCAGACCAGCTCCCCAGAGGCGCCCGCTAATGAATGGGAACAACCTCAGCACCATGGTCAAGGGTGAACATTGACTTTGCTGGCCCACTTCACGGCCAGACATTTCTCATAGTTGTAAATGCCTACTCGAAATGGTTAGAGGTAGTCCTGATGACCTCCACTATGGCAGAAGCGGTCATCAAGGTGCTAGGGAGTCTTTTCTCCACGCACGGCTGCCCGACGTCTTGATCTCTGACAATGGGCCCCAATTCACGGCCATGCAATTTGAGACCTTCCTAGCAGCTCAGGGAATCAGGCATGCCCTGGTTGCGCCATTCCATCCAGCCTCCAATGGTCAGGCGGAGAGAATGGTGAGATCTGCAAAAGAGGCCCTCTCTAGGATGGGCCCGAGAAATTGGCAAACATGGGTTGATCACTATTTGCTAATTCAGCACATCACACCAGTGCCACTACAGGGAGAAGCCCCTCCGAGCTTCTCATGGGTTGCCGGCTAAGATCCCACCGCAACCGGCTACACCCAATTATTCTGCCTCATCGCCCACAGACTCCACAAGCAAGATTCAGACTTTTAGCGTAGGGGATTCGGTATACGCCCACAACTACGCCGGGGGAACTCTGTGGATTCCTGCCACAGTGATAGGCATCACCGGCCCTCGCTCTTACCTCCTAGAGCTCGAGGACGATAGGAATTGGAGAAGGCATATTGACCAACTCCGTGGCCACCTCTCCAACTCCACTCTTAGACAACCAGAGGTAACTCCTGCACCCTCCCTGAGGCTCAAAGAAAGCTTCCGGGGCCCAGGGAGGGCAACCCCCCCCATGGTGTAGTAGCCCAACTAGGCCATTCCCACTGTGGCCACACCCATCTAGCAATGGGGCAGAGAACTCCTTGCTAAAATTATTGAAGCCCACCCCTGATATGTTAGCCTATACCAACACTTCCACTGTAATACACTACCATATGTTGTGGAAGGGAGAACTTACCTGAATCTGAGAAATGTTACCTGTGACTGTCAAACTCCCCCCCCCCCGCATTGATCTGACTCACAGTTACTCAGCTTAGGCATGTGGATGCTTGGAAAGAAAGAGGCCAACATTTAAAACTCCTAAGTATCATTTGCAAGCTTACAGATAGGTATAAAAAGAAAGAACGATAACAGAAGCCACAGGTGGTGGAGTGAAGAAAAGAAGAGGTTCTTCAAGTTTGGGCAGAAGATGCCCCTGGAGGGAGAGGCTCCTGGACAAGGTGTGGAGGAGATGAAGCATCAGCTGGCAGAACCAGAAGCCAGGAGACCCACAACCAGGGAGAAGAACCTGTCAATTGAAGCTGAAGAAGAACCTACTAAAAAGTTCCATCAAAAGTAAAATGCCATCCTGAATGCTAGAAAATGGTGCATGGTTCAGAAGGTGGAACTCTGGGCAAGAGAGGATTCAGAGGCGAAAATGTTAGTCTTTTGAAGCCTGTAGATAAGGAAACTGTGGGATGAGGAAGATATGAGCAACAAAGCATTTTTGTTTTATAAACAAAGTGGTAGAAATTTAATTAACATTAAATTAGGCATTAGAGTACACATTTATGATTGGTCACTGTAGATGGACACACACACACACACACACATCACCCTGTTTACTTTTAACAGTCAAGCAAGAGAATTAATTTCTGAGACACTCCATTTACAGGGTTGACCTCTCTTCCTCAATTACCTCAGTTTCACCAAACTACGAGTCTGGTGGAACTTCTGTAAAACAGTTGCCTCCCAACGATCATTGCTTGTAGACAGTCCAGAACAGGGGTGTCCAACCTTGGCAACTTTAAGCCTGGAGGACTTCAACTTCCAGAATTGAAGTTGAAGTCCACCAAGCTTAGAGTTGCCAAGGTTGGAAACCCCGGTCCAGAAGGTTACCACAGCTGCGTAATAAAGACCACTGAGAACGCAAGTAGGACCGTAAGGTTATACTATTCCTAGTGTTGTAACAAAGATTATCCAACAGTTCCAGTTCCATTGTTTCAGAACAATGCCAGTTCCCTTTTATGCCCAGTCCTGAATCTTGACAGAACTTGGTCTAAATCAATGTTTTTAAAATTTGGCAACAATAAGAGGTATGGGCATCATCAGTTCCCAGAATTCGCCAGCCAACACTGTTCTAAATAATTTATAAAATACTTGTAATGAGGTAAACCTTCTTTTCTTTGAGATATTCTCTTCTGTTGCCATCGGATTATAAAATTAATGATCCCCCCTCCATTCCTAAGAATATGGCATAAAGCCTGGGAACACAGGAAAAACGTTGAATGGAAAGATAATAACTAAACATTTATGCAGAAATAGTTGCTAAAGGCAAATAATTGGAGATCATAGGACGATCATGTAGCTTTACACTCAACATTTGTGGCAGCCAAAGAAAGGCTGTGTTGCAGGCAGGAACAAACTCTTTCTGTAACCCTCACATTTCTTGTGTTTTTAAAGCATCACATGGAAGCAATACTGCCTTCTGGCAGACAGTCAAGGTTTTTGAACAGGATTTTCTAGCACTGAGCATGAGCAATAACGTGCTACAGCTGGCAGGTATCATGTTATTGCTGAAAGTACAAACACACAAGATTCCATTAGAAGATAAGTGTCATTGTGAGAGGGCAGCAAAGTCGGTGATGCTAGAGACCATGTTTCTCGTGTACTGGAGACGTGAGGAAAAATGCAATTATTATTTCTAAGCATCCTACAGCACTGTTGGAAAAGTAGAGATGCAACAGTAATGTAGAATTTTGCTACAAAGAGAACACCAAGATTATTTGTGACAAATACTTTTATCGTTTTTACGGGAATTTTATTATTTTGAGAAAACGTCATGGAACTTTGAGTTTTGCATATCACATACACACACATGCTCTGTCTCCCTCTTAATTGGGGCAGCAATAAGAGGTGCTATGGAAACACCTCAAATAAATTATGTCTTGACTTTCACTTCAAACGGAAGCTCTACTTGAATATTAGTTACCACTTTGGTGGTGATGACTGGACTGAATGACTGTCACAACGCTGTTGTGGTATTGGGACCAGGGGTGGGATCCGGCAGGCACTACTCCCAGGCGTGCATGCGCAGTGCAATAAAAATTATTCTGCGCATGCGCAGAAGCAAAAACCAAGATGGCACTGCCTATGGCGCAGCCCAGGGAACCGGTTCATTAGCGTGGCAGGCCTGCGTCGCTGCTGGTTCTAGCGACCCAGGCCGCCAAACCACTACCAGTTCATCCGAATCGGTCCAAACAAGTAGGAACCCACCACCAACTGGGACATGTACTAAAGGATGGTGAAAATGTGCTCTGTAGCAGCAAGCAATTAGATAAGAATTTGGAAATACTGGGCACTCTGTTATAAAAGGCAAATAAAGATACTAGAAGGAAAACATGCATTTATTAATTACATTTGATAAAATATTGTAAGGTGAGAAATCTCTGCTATAAGACGTACACTATGTACTTTGACTTGCTCTAGAAAATTCCAAGTATAATATCTATGGATCATGTGAAATTCATCATCAGTAATCTAATTTCTACAAATTGATCTAACAAAAAACAGATAGCAGCTAGGTCTATCAAATCTCAGTAGCCAAAATCCTGATAAGCACTAAATGTACGCATAGAGTTAGAGATCTGTGCAGCTTTTTGCTGCTATCCAACTGCCATTCAGAATGGCTCTAGGTAAAAGCTTTTAAGGAGAAGAAGGCAGGAGATTGCCCATATGTGCTCCAGACACTGTTTCTCACAACAAAACTTCAGAACAGTGTTCTTTTACAGATTTAAGCACCAAGAGATGACGGGATTAGCCAAGTTATTTGTAACTGCAATGGAACTTTTTAAAGGAGACTATGTTTATGAACTTTAATTACTTTAGGGAATTGCTTATTAACCATCTTGAACCTTTTAGAGACCTTTGGAATGTCAAGTTAGAAAAATCACCAAATGAGTTTTCCTTTTGAACAAAGGGAAACATGAAAAAAGGAGCATTCATTATAAGTTTAAGAACTTAAAGCAAATTAAATAAACAGCAAAAAGCTAAATAAGGTTTTAATCAGAGAATAAATGGAATAAGGATCCAGATAAATTCTGAATATTGACTTTTATTGTAAGATTTTGGAATTAACTATCAGTGGCGTAGCATGGGTTGTCAGCACCCGGGGCAAGTAATTTGCGCCCCCTAACCCGAGGGCGGCCCGACTGCAGCTGCCCCTGGGTCGGCATCAGTCAAGTGAGGCTCTCCATGCTGGCCTCCTGCCTTCCTCCCGAGGAGGAGCTCGACAGGGCAGCGGGAAAAGGTTCGACTGAAGGGAAGCAGGTGCCGCGGGGGTGGGAGGCGCACCGGGGGCTTCGGGAAGGCGCCGGCTCCCCGGGGCACTCCAGGCGGAGCGGGAGGACGCGGTGGCGTTGCAGCCGCGGGCAGATGGAGCGCAGCGCCGCTCTCCTTCGGCTCCCGCGGGGGCGGCGCGGCGGGTCTTGGCGGCTCCGCTGGGAGGTAGGCGGTGCGCAGGAGGGGCCTGGGCGTGCCAGGGCCTGGAAGCTTAGTTCGCGGGCCAAGCCGGGCGCGGAAAGAGGCGGCCACAGTCCGGCAAAGGGCGGCGCGGGGCGAGTCAGGGCGCCCCCCCCAGATGTTGCACCCGGTGCGGCCGGCACCCCCTGCACCCCCCACACTACGCCACTGTTAACTATTGGGCACCAGATTTATTTTGGCTACCTTGGCTACTATAAATCTTAACAAAGATAAGTGACTTTATGATTCTAGATTCTAAAAGCTGGACACTAGAGGGAACTAATGATTCTAGTAGAAGGATGGCGGTAAAGCCTGTTTTTAATGTGGGTTAGTACTGGAATTTACACAAGTACATAAGACATAATAATGCTGAAAATATTAAAGAAGACCTTTGAAGAGCTATAAATTACTAACTACGGTACAATATCAGCAATGTTAAAAATGATGTTTGACTCTATGGATAGGACGCGTCCAAAAGATGTTATTGAAGGGATGACAGATGAGAAACAAACTGCTAATGTATTTTAGATATCATGATGAATGAAGATCTTTATTGGCCTGATGATTCCCATAAACAAGATTTTCTAAAGGATAAAACTTTACTTTACTTTACTTTACTTTATTCACACTTATAGACCGCCCCCTCTCCCAAAAGGGACTCGGGGCGGTGTACAGTCAATACATAAAAGATACATAGAATACATAAATAGTTAAAGACTTAGATACTTAGATACTTAGATGGAGGAGGTTAAAAGAACTGTACATTAAAGTAAAGTATTTAAAATACAATCTTTAAAAAACCCCTAAAAAATACCCCGAAAGTTAAATTTAAAATGGTTCCCCTAAAATACCAATTAAAATATATCTGCCAGGAGGTAAAAGTTATGAAAAGCTATGAAAGCAACTGCTGGCACCATTCTATATAGGGCATGCTCAGTTTCATTCTGTAGCTTGAAAGCTGCCAGTACAATACTCCAACATTTGTAGAGCAAGCCACCTAGTGGCTTCTATGTGCAATATCCATAATCAATGAGACTTTTCCTGAGGCCAACTTTTCTTCTCCTTGTGGTAGAAAAAGGCAATGCCAGTGTTAGATTCATGCTTACATTCTGTTTTTATTAAATATATGTGCCTGAAGAGGAAAAGGTCCAGAGAGAGTGAAAAAATTAAGAAAAAATGATTTCTGATGTTTCCTAAACTGGTTTTTTTCTGAAAAATTAGTGGAAAAGGATTATGAAATATTTCTTGGTATGCTCACATTAAACAATGCACGAAATATTTACATATGGAAGAAATGGATTCACTTTGTAAATACACCAAACCGAGAATTGATCTAATAAAGCAGAAGTTCTACCTAGAATCTGTGTTTCCAGGGCCCTAGATGAAAAAAGAAACACTTTTCTTCCAGCCTTGGAAGAAAACAGCCCGATCTGTTTTAAGTATTCTGGATCTCAACATTGGGCTGTTCTTTTCTAGCTTATGCTTAAGTTCCTAGCTTATGGTTGAGTTGAGCTGAATTTCCCCCCCAGCTTATTCTAATCATATTGGTTGATACTACATGGAATGAGTAGGAAATCAAGAGTTAAGAAAAAGAAGCAGTTAAGTAATACTATCAGGTTTGATATAATGGTACATAGGAATTATCTTGGGAAACAGGTAGAAGAACTGCAACTTAGACCATGGCAGATAAGAGACAGCTGAGCCCTGCAGAAGGAAGGTGAGTGTGTGAAACATCTCAGAAGGGACCCTTCCTAGTGTTTTCGGCTGTAAATGTGAAAGGGACAGATGTACCTTCAGACTTGAAAGTTCCTGTTAATGCACCCTTTTAAAACTAAAGTTACAGTTAATATTTCTGGGTGTGCTTCTTGCCTGAAATACCTCCCAAGGCAGATACTGACAAAGACAAAGTAAGGACAGTAAGGAATTCATCTGAGTGAAACCGTGGGTTGTACACGCATTGTCATGCACTTTCTTTTGCAGACAGATACAGTAGTACCGCAGTGCTCATCATTAATTGATTCCAGGAGGTGCAATGAGTACCAAAAATGATGAATACCAAATACACTTTTCCCATAGGGAATAATGTAGTGAGTCACAAGGCAGTGACACTGACAAGTTCTAACTTGCGCAAATGATGAATAAATACAACAAAATTGGTTTCAGCCCACTGGTGCAATTCATGACAACATACAAACAACATAAATAGTATAAAGAATAACCCAAATGCATGTTATTCGGGGGAAAGAAAAAAAAACTAAGAGTACTGTGACAAACGACGAGCACCAGGACAAATGATGAGTACCGGGACAAAATGTTCATGTCAAAATGTGTAAAGTACCAAATTTGATGAGTTTCAAAACAGTTGAGTATCAAGGTACCACTGTAACAGTGGTGGGTTGCAGCAGGTGGTATGCCCCGGTACGGGCTTACTGGAGCCTGCCCGGAGCACTGGGTACCACTCCGGTACGGTGCTCCGGAGGGCCCACCCGCCCGCCCGCGCTCCTTACCTGTCTTTAAAGTCTTCGGCGCTTCTGTGCACACACACGTTGTGTACAGCGCCTGCGTGATGCTCCGCCAAGCAGCTGGAACATCGTGGAGGCTCGCAGAGGCATTACTGGATAGCAATAAGCATGCGCGCACTACACATGTGCATGTGCACGCTGCGCACATCCATGTGGACGCCGCTGGTCCCGTTCCAACCGTACTGGTTGGAATGGGATCCAGAACCCACCACTGCACTGTAATATACAGATGTGTGCAGTTCTGGGTTATACATGCAAGTGTTGTTAATGCTGCAGGACTTGGAAATGGAAAGAATACTTTGGTTTATTTAAACTTTGGTGTGGGTGCACACTCTGTGCATGTGCTTGTGCCCTTTAATACAATTCCTCATGTTGTGGTGACCCCCAACCATAAAATTGGTGTCTCGGTTCCTAAGACCATCGAAAATATGTGTTTTCCGATGGTCTTAGGGGACTCCTGTGAAAGGGTGGTTCGACCCCCAAAGGGGTCCCGACCCACAGGTTGAGAACCACTGTTTTAAAAGGATAGTTCTCGAGGCTGTATGTTAATCTGAAATCTTATGGTGGCTTTCTTTTGTTACTGAGCCCCTCATCTAATTTTGCTCTCTTGAGTCCTTCTGCATGATTCCTCTTAGGTTTATTGCTCTGTTGGTTGTAGGGCAGTTTATTCGTATTGGGGTTTGTGGTGGTGCCATGATTTTCATATGTCATTGGGGTTTGTTTTTTTTTAGCTTTTAATTATTAAGATAATGAAATACAAAACTAAAAGAAGAAAATGAACAAAAAGAAATTACTACGAAGTGTGAATAAAAAGTATTGTGGGAAAGCTTTTAAATGACATATTGTCTCTTTCCCTTCCATTTGTGTCCCCAACTACTAACCACAATTTATATATTTAGACTTTTATACTAAACATTAAGGTTTGTTGCTAGTTACTGTTTAACTGTTTTCAGCTGTTATTTTTAATTGGTCTCAGAACTTTTCTTCTAGAAACCTTATTCCAAATGTCTAAGTTTGCCTTGGTGTGTAATGTGCTGCATGTAACAGAGTCCATTCTGCTTAAATTTGGTTAAACTCATATTATGGAGATATACACATATCAATTTTGCCATTGGTGCATATTCTCCAATTTTGGTCTCCAAATCTGATTTCATTAGCAAGGTGTTTTGTTTTGAAAAGAAAGAAAAGAGAAAACCCTTCCAAATAAATAATATCCTTCTTTTCTTTTCACATCTTCTTTTCTTTTCACATTCCAAGTTCCTTCTGCATGTTCTCAAATCTTAAAGGTGATCATCTATGTTGTCTTCACCTGAAACTGTTCCAACCTCTCAATTTAGAAAAAATAGTATCAAGAACTGTTCTGACCCCCCCTCATGCCTGTGAATAAACCAGAACACAGGCTTGGCTGTTTGCCACTGTTTAATTACTGAGATAAAGAATCCTTTGGCTGAGGGCCCAGACAACTCACGTTCAATGGAGCAACCTAGATAATTCAAATGAAGCAACGCAGATAGTCCAAACAAACAGACACGGCTAGAATACACAGATAGATTTTCTTAACTACTAATTCGAACGGTTGTTTCCTGCAAATGTCCCCTCCCAACGCTTCACCTATAATCTCTCTTGGGAGGGGCCAATCCACAATCACCTGTGCTTAATCATCTTCTGTGAGTCTGCCTACGGAGTTGCTGCTTCCGTTTCTCAGCCCTTCTCAATCTAGCATCAACAGTTTGTCTTGGATCCTCCCCACTGCTCCATGCCTCAGGCGCCTCCTGGTGGCCAACCAGCCTCTCTGGTCCCTGCTCTGAGTCTGAACCCTGCACAGGGTCCTCCACATCGTCCAGGGCAGACTCATATGCTTCCTCGCTATCCGAGTCCATCAGAAGCTCAACTGTATCCTGCTGAGCCACAACAAAGAACTATATAAAATATTACATTTTTCAGGAAGGTCCTGAAGGCGTTGAAGATGTTGTTCTGTTAAAGGCCTAGGGACCATAGATGGATACAAAGCAAATCAAGTGGTTGGTATGATTGTGTTTGTTGATGTCACCAGGGTGAGAGGAGTCATGGGTTCTGTGACGTGCATTTTTATTTTTGTAACTTGTCTGGAGTCAAGTTGAGCGACCATATACATTTGTTTTAAAATACTCATTTATAGGAGACCATTTGTAATTTATTTTGTAATTTTCAGATTAGTAGTAGTCGTTCTAGTAGTAGTTTCAGATCAGAAGTAGTTTGTACTTCTCTTGTTCTTTTTGGATATACAGGTTGTCCTTGACTTACTTCATTTAGTGATCTTTCAAAATTACAACAGTTGGGGGTGGGGATTACAATTCATTCTTTCACTTATGACTATCCCAGCATCCCCAAGGTGGTGTAATTAAAATTCACACACTCAGCAATGTATATTATTTATGATGATTACAGAATCCTGGATCACATGATCACCAAACCCAACCAGCTTCCAACAAGCAAAACCAATGGGACAAGCTGGTTTTGCTTAATCACTGAATCGTTCACTTAACTGGCGTGATTCACTAACTGTGGCAAAAAAAAGGATATAAAGCCAGGGGCGACTCACTTAACAACTGCATTGCTTAGCAGCAGAAATTCTGGTCCCAATTGTGGTTGTAAGTCGAGACCCACCTGTATGATGTGTGTTGCTCTTAAAGTGCTATGCCTGCTAATTGCTTTAATGGAAAGAGCAAAGATGAGAGTGATTAACTCTCTTGCATCTTTGTGTGTTGGATGAATTTGCAAGGAAATTACTTCAATGAGGCCTGATGTTTTCAACTGAAATGGAGTGGTCAGGGTTATTCTGGTTCAGTAGGCTTCAATTTGGTGTCTTGCTTTTGTTAAACAAAATTCAAATATGTGTTCAAAATAATCTCTTTGTTTGATTTTTCTCCAAATTGACAAACTGACAGCAATCTACTATTTGGGCAGCTACTCCATTTACTAAAGGGATGCATATGAAAATCCTATTGTTTCATATCACTGGATCAATTTTTTTAATGTCAGAATGCGATCAACTCAAGAATATTCTGATGAAATATTCGTTTGGACCTAATTTGTTCCCAGCTTGAAACAAAACTTTTTTTCCAGATAGAAAAGCTTCCCTCAGAACCACCAGTATGGTGTTCATATCCATAGAATCTCACAGGAAAAATATAATTGCCTGCACAGTTCTGATTTTTGTGGGTACAGGCATGTCACTACATTTAAATATCTTTTTCAAGGTCTTCACTGCTAACCTACCAAGTGCTAGTCAATAGTGTATTTCTTGGCTGCTGGTTTCTTTAGAATTGATAATCGATCCTAAAAAGCAGAAGCTATCTATCTGTTCAGTATCTTCATTCCCATTTCCAAATCTGGTTCCTACATCTTTTGTCTTTTCATTGATTTTCATTATATTTAATCTTATTTGCATTTCTTTGCACTGTGCTCCTTGACTTTTATGCCTGGATTATTTGCATTTTCAGATATCAGATTAATGTTACTGGCTTAGTGCACATTATTGATGTTTCTCCTGCCAATTTAAAACCATGCTCATCTTTTTCCAATCTAGCTTTCTTCATTATATATTAAGCATGCAGATAGAATCAATATGGAAGTAGTACAGAGTGTTGCTTTTGTCCTTTGTCAACTTGGAGCCAGACTGTTTTGCCCATGTTCTGTGTGTGTGAGTCTCCAAAACAGACCAGACAGGAAACACAACAAGATGAACTAATTCTAATCTAACAATAAATTTACTAATTTATTATGAGGCTATATGAAGAGAATCTTTCAAGTCAGAAAATACAAATATCTCTCTGTCTCTTTTTAACCATCTGATAGGGTGGATCCTTGCTAGGTTTCTGCCATTACTTAGGTGTGGGCTTCTCCCCTTTTTATCTGGTTGTTCCTTAGCATCTCTTGCCCCCATGTTTCAAGATTATTCTCGTATTCCATTTTAATGGGGTCTCCGGCTTCCAGTTCTCTCTTTAGATTTTACATGAGGACAGGGGTGGGTTGCTGTCAGCATTACTGCTGGTTCGGTGCGCGCAAAAAATGTGCGCGCATGGAGACGCCAAATAAAAAGTGCACATTTGCAAATAAAAAGGTCTGCACATGCAGAAACATTTTAAAAATAAATAAATTTTTGCAATGAAAATTGTTCTGCGCATGCACTGAACCAAAAAACAAGATGGCGCCACCATAAAAGAGCCGGTTTGGGGGCGTGGCAGGCCTGGGTCGCTGCTGGTTCCAGTGACCCAGGCCGCCAAGTTACTACTTGTTTGGCCGAACCGATCCGAACCAGTAGGAACCTACCTCTGCATGAGGATAATAAGATGTTCTGGAATCACCATCAATTTATGAATATTCTACAGCTTGATGTGGTCACTACAATTTAAGACCTTTTTATAGTCAAAGATGCATATGTTGACCTCTTTTTGGCATTTCTTGGCTGTATTACTTCTCTAGAGTGTATCAACAATAATGTCTTTTTTCCTAAGCATTTTTCTTGAGCATTTCTTGTAGGGCTCTAATTTCTGTGGGATGATCCTAAGCATAACCCACAGATGATGATGATGATGATGATGATGATGATGATGATGATGATGATGACGATGATTATACACAACAGATACAAACTCAATGTACACCGCTCCAAACGTGATTGCATAAAATGCAACTTCAGCAACAGAGTGGTCGATGCCTGGAATGCACTATCTGACTCTGTTGTTACATCCTCAAATCCCCCATAACTTTAACCTTAAACTGTCTACTATAGACCTCACCCCTTTCCTAAGGGGCGTGCATAAGTGCACCATCGTGCCTACTGTACCCATTTATTCATACCCATTTCATCCATACTCATGTTTATTCTTATATCTATGATCTTGTAAACAATTGGCAAATCAAATAAATAAAAATAATAAATGCATAAATAAATTATTTATTTTACCAGCATATGAAATTAAGAATATTGGAGGATAGTTTGCACTATCTATGAGTTCTTCTTTCTTGGGTACTGATATATAAATAAAGTTTTTCCAATCGGCCACTACATCAATTCTCCAGATTTGCTGACATAGTTTAGTTGGAACGTCTAGTGACTCTCCTTCTGTTGCCATATTTAATAAATATTCCATAAATTGCTATGGCCTTCAGACTTGTTGACCTGATTTATCATCTGGTTCTAGTTTTCTGGTAAATAGGAATAACTTCTAAGATATTCTGTTATTGCTGCTTCTTGTCTAAAGTAGACAAGAACTTAATGGTCTTTAGGTCATAGTCACTGTGATGAAGAATATGAATTTAGAAAGAGGGAGGGAAAAGTAGTAACAATATAAACTAGAGTTGTGCTGCAACTCCAAGGATGTAATGTGGCCATCTGATATTTGCTGCAGAATCAGTGGTGGTGATGCTTGCTTTCATTTCAATACATGTCAGTTATTTATTTGATATTTTCTCTCTTCATGAGAAAACAATTGTGTTCATACTACAACTCATTTAGAACAGCAGAGGAAAACTTAGGGATCTGTGATTTTCAATACTCTTTTATATGGATTGAAACACGTATTCTGAATCTGCCATTTATGCACATGATCGTTAATAGTGTATAGTGTTGTGAAATATAGTCATCAGAAAACTAGCCATGTCAAAATTGGTAATCTGAGGTGTAAAGGTAAATATTTCCCTGCCAATCATGTTTGACTATAGGGCATCTCTGTTTCTTGGTCAAGGGAGTCAGAGATGTCCAAAGACAATTTCCATGGTCATGTGGCTAAGGTGGCTGTACATCGAAGGTGCATGGAATGCTGTTACCTTCCCACCAAAGTGGTACCTATTAATCTACTTGCAGTTCAGTAGTGGATTTCAGCTCCCATTGCAACCGGTACACTGCAATGGGAGCCAGGCGTGCGCCATGGGCACATGTGCTGTGCATGCATGCACACCCACTGCCTGCGATGCTCCAGCTGCTCAGCG
The DNA here is from genome assembly GCF_964273705.1 of Natrix helvetica. Lineage (NCBI taxonomy): Eukaryota > Metazoa > Chordata > Lepidosauria > Squamata > Natricidae > Natrix > Natrix helvetica. The sequence continues at coordinate 81,341,908 of NC_138552.1, forward strand.
GAGCATCACACAGGCACTAGTATGTGTGCACAGATGGTCCGTTTCCTTCAAATACAGGTAAGGAACGAGGGCGGGCGGACCCTCCAAAGCACCGTTCCGGTACGGTGGCTGTTGCTTCCGGCAGGCACAAATATGCACGTACCAGGGCGTACCTCCTGCAACCCACCACTGTTGCAGTTGCATGCTTTTGAACTGCTAGGTGGACAGGTAACGGAAGCTCACCTGTTGTGCGGGGTATGAGTCTGAGCTCCAGTTGACAAGCTCAGGGCCTTTAACCGCTGAAGGACCCCACCATAAAAATGCTAAATCCAAACCTCTTCATCTGGCCTAGCAATAAAACATCCTAATATTATCTTGAACTCTTCAAACCAGATCTAATAACCTGAGTTCAAACTTCTCCTATTTTATTAAATGCACTTACAATTTTTATTCAGATATATTGAAAAAAGAACCCTCAGCATTGTTCAAATGTGAGTTTTATGTTTCCAAAGAAAAATGTATAAGGCCAAACAAAACCCAAGCTTGTTTGATTCACTTACCCTACAATGTTTCTTCAAGGTATGATTAACTTAAGATGGCTTAACTGTTTTTAATTTGAAACAGATGCCTGTGATTTTGGCCAACCGTGATATGAAGTACACAGTATGTATAAAGTACAAGATTTCCAGCCAGAGTACAATGGCTGTCTACTTTAATCCTACATGCCTGTTGTTGAGGGATGTGCCGTCTCTAATTTATTTTTCCACTGACAACTTCCACTGTCGTGAAGAAATCATGCTATTTATTTTTTTAAGGAAGAAAATTGATGCATAAAAAATGAGCAGAATAAGGATTGGCATTCAAATCTCTACTCCCAGTAGAGCAGAAAGAGACTTTTTGCATCTTGGTGAGCATCAAAAGACAGTCCCCACCCCACCTCCCAAAAAAATCAAGAGACAAAAAAAACACACCCCAAAATCAGGTCTAGAGGTTTTCCAGTTCATGTATATTTGAGATGCAGTTAATTTGGGTATAAAATGAGAGAACTATGTTATTTATACAGCTTGGTCCTTGAGTTATATTCACATAATATCATCTCAGATTTATCACATAATGTATCACATAATATATTCTCAAGTTTATCACCTTTACAATTTTCACTGTTAAAAAAGAGAACGACTTAAATGCTAATGAAAACAACAGTGCTTCTCAAAAATTTTCCTTTACTATCCCAAACAGCTTATCAGAAACCCTTTTTTACTATTTATCAGAAAAACTTGATTTATATATCCCTGTTGTGATTGGGTAATGGGTTCATGTGTCATTTATACTATTTTTATCCAATTTTGAATAAATTACCCAGGGTTGGGAGGCACATTTATAATATCATAATAGGATTAACCCACCACTATTGAAATAGTAAAAGACACAAGGCTCACTACATTGCACAACCCCCTGGAGCATCTCAATCACAAAACCCCAGAGCCCTATAAAGATTCATCCACTCAGTCATTTTGTCAGCTACCCCAGAAACATTGCTGCTGTCACTGAAGTTTCTGGAAACCAAATAAATCTTCTTTCTTTGCAGTCAGTCTCCATTTTATTTCTCCCAGCTTTGAACCGGACCAGATTTTTCTTCCCACAGTAACTTTGAATAGTCACTAAAGAAATGGCTGTAACTTGAAGACAAACTGTATTCCAGGTCCTGTATTCTATACTGATTCTGACATTAAGTCTCTAATTCTCAAGCTTTTTTCCACAGATTATATTTACCGATAATCTGAGAATGGGCAGACGACGGTCCTTGGTTTGCTGAAGAATGCAGGAAATTGCATTATTTTCCCTTCCCTCCCTCTGCTTATGTTTTATTTCTTTCAGGATCACTTTCCTTTTCAGATCCTGATATTTTCTATCTGGCATCTTGTCTTTCGGCATTTCGCTTATTCTTTATTTTCTCCACTGTGGCTTTTGATATCTCTTTAAACTCCACCACTCCCTTTTCCTCTTCATCTACTTCTCTGTATTTTCTTGATTAAAATCAAAACAATGACATTATTTTCATTTTCCCTTTCTTTTTTGTTGAAAAACACTGTGACTTACCAGCATGCTTGTGGTTTCTATTTCCACTTATTTCCTAGCCATGAACAGATCCTCAGAAATGAATCTTTTAGCTTTTTCTGCAATTCCTGAATAGTTTCAATTCAGTATTCCTGAACTGCTTGATGAAGTAGTTAATCCATTTGATCCAGTTGATTTGGTGATCTCTAGCACAATGAATTGAAGGCAAACGAGGTCCAGGCAGAAGAAGAACATCATGGCTTCAAAACCTAAGGGACTGGTTTGGACAAAACTCAGCAGCACTTTTTCATGCGAATGTTGACAAAAATAGGATTGCCAACATGACCGCAAATGTCCAATGACGTAGATGGCACAAGAAGAAGAAGAAGAAGCACAATGAATGGAGAACATCTCCTTTATCCCACCAATTTTAGAAGGGAGTGTAAAAGGAGATGGTCAAGACAGGTTCTGAAATCTTTTATCAGCATCATCCAGTGCTCCAGTCTCCTTGATATGAATAAAATGATGCTAAGTGATAAATCTCCATAAGTGACCATTCATCAGCTCCAGATATTAAATCTGCAGCTGAATCTGAGACCCACAGAGTTTGGATTTGCTCACTGGGTGAGAATCTATTGCCGTTGCAGTAAGAGTTTCAAAAGCATTATCAAGGAAGATTAACCATTGAGATTGTTATACATACATACATACATACATACATACATACATACATATCATCATCATCATTTTAGCCATTTTAGCCACTGCAGGATAAAGGCCTTTTCTGCATATTTCCAACCAAAACGGTCCTGAGCTTTCTTTTGCCAATTGGACTGCAATACTTGTTAATGCCGTCAATCCAATTGAAACCTTCCTGAACTGTTGAATTTTAAAATTAATAAATTAACAGAGTTGGAAGGGACCTTGTAGGTCTTCTATTCTAACACACCTGCCCTAGCAGGAGACTCCGCGCCATTTCTGACAGATGGCTGTCCACTCTCTCCTTCAAAGCCTCCAGTGATGAAGCTCCCACAACTACTGAAGGCAAGCTGTTCCATTGGTTGATTGTTCTCACTGTCAGAAAATTTCTCCTTATTTCTAGGTTGAATCTCTCCTTGATCAGTTTATCTTAATGTCTCCGAGGCCTAAAGGAGTTCTTCCTTTACTTATTTTTATTTGCACTGTGGTCCCTGTTTTTTTTTAAAAAATCCATTTGCAGATGTCTGATGTTAGGGAATTAATATTTTAAAGCCCTCCTATTCCCAATCTTCATCTGAAAGGGGAAGTGAAAATCATATATAATTATAATGTAATGCATTTTATAAAAAAATAACAGCAGAAAGTTATATTCGTGTGAAATGCAATATGTGCCACCACAGGAACAAAAAAAAATCATTATAGTAAGATAAAAGTAACGGAAGTGATTTTAAAAAATGAAATGAAATAAAGTAAGTGGACAATTGGGGTGAAATTTCAATCATATTGATTGGCGCTAGAGGGCAGTAGTCTCACAGCTCTGCTAGAGGGGGTTGCAAATCAAGCACGTGCAAGCAGCTTCTCCAATAGCTTGCCGTGATCGTATAGTGGTTAGTACTCTGCGTTGTGGCCGCAGCAACCTCGGTTCGAATCCGAGTCACGGCAGGAAAAAAAAAAGCACCAAAAGGGGAAGTTGTTTTTTCCTGTCTTTTTAAAATAATAATAATATTAAAGAAAATTTATTTTTATATAATATATAGTATTTATATAATTTCTAATACTGCAAATGTGTCAAGTGCCAATTGCACCTGAGGAGATTGGGCTATGAAACTATATCCAGCAGTTAAAAGCAAAAACCTTGAAAGTGAAAAAAAAGTTTATTTTATATGTTTCAAAAGCCATACGCTCCACTGATCTCTTCAGAAACACTTGGGAGTTAATAGCCATGTTATAAGTATACCCAAATGCACATGGTAAATAATTGTGTTTTTTTTAATCAGCAATTATTTTACACGTGAATAATAAATAATCTGACTGAATATTTGGAGAGCTGAACTATTTTGTAACTAGCAGACAGTATCTTAAAATAGGCAGGGAAGGGGATATGGGTGGCCTCCCCTTGCTCATAACCACATTCTCTGGAATAGTTTCTGTAAACTTTTTTTTTTTTTTTGATAACTTCTTAAAATTAGAAAACTCTTAAGCAAGATAAGAGAACGTTTAGGATTAAAAACTTGCTCCTCCTCATGTGCCGTGACTCGGATTCGAACCGAGGTTGCTGCGGCCACAACGCAGAGTACTAACCACTATACGATCACGGCGAGCTAGTTGGAGCTAGGATCGCTTTGGCATTTTTTTCCATGTAGACTAAATGATGACGTCTGCGCTTTTAGCGCCACCTACTGGCGAAAGTATATACCAAGATATTGCCTTTGAATATCTCCCCGGCTCCAAATGAGATTGACTTAATTTCCCTGGATTTTTTTTCTTTTTCTTTTTCTCTTTTAGGAGAACCAATGAGCAATAAGGAAGGCAACAAAATTGTTAAGGCTTTTCCGGGGGCACAAAAATATGCAGAGCTTATGCCAAGAACAGGTTTGACCCCATGAGTAGCTTAAGAAAAATATGAAACTGAAACAAAACTTTTGTGACTTTATAGTTTTAAGAAAAACATATTGATGATTGAGAAAAACTATTTTATAACTGTTTAGTAACAATAGAAAACAAATTGATTATTTGGTATTTGTTCCATTAATTATGTGTGCCACCCAAGGTGGACATTTATATAAATAAAAATAAAATAAAGGCAAAATAAAAATGGATTTGGAGGAAAACGCATGAGTAATAAAGAGCCAATTAATAAGAGTTCTGATGATGCTATCTAGTTTGGCAAATGAAACAATCAGGTTCAGCAAGCACCAAGGACCCCTCATTTCAACCCTGAACTACAAATATTCTCATTTAGTGGAAGCAAATTAAGTTATTATCATTTTGTTCCAGCCTTTTGTTCTTTTTGCCATTAGAAAGACAACTCTAACTCTAAAGAGCCGCTTGGCAGTGAGATGGATAGCATATAAAGTTAATATAAATAAATAAATAAAATTGCATGGACATTGGACATTGCTGCTAAAGAGTAACAGTAACATTAATACTCTATCACACATGGAGCATTAACGGTCTTAAGTGATCAGTGAGATATGGTCAATATAACACAGGCGCATTTGGTTTCCTTAGGATGAGAAAGCTCTTTAGATTCTTGGTGTCTAATAATAATTATAGGCATAATTAGATTATATGTAATTATAATCGGGTGGGCTGCTACAGGTTCGCCCAGGTTTGGGAGAACCTGTAGCTAACGTGGCCGGTTCGGAGAACCTCCAAATCCCACCCCTGGCTGGCCCCGCCCACCCCACCCCTCTTGCTGTGATGCAGGAGGCCAATTAGGCCATGCCCACCATGGCCACGCCCACCAAGCAACCCGGCAGAGAACCCGTTGCTGAAATTTTTGAAGCCATCCAAAATCCCCTTGTATCGTGACTTATTTTATTTATTTATTTATTTATTTCTTAGATTTTTAGACCGCCCCTCTCCCAGAAAGGGACTCGGGGCGGTGTACAGTCAATACAAATAAAATCGGTCATAATAATAAAATACATTTAAGATACATTTGGAGGGGGAGATAGGCTGTACTAAGAAATAAATATATTCTAATCCTAAAAACATCACAATTAAAACCCCAAATCCAATTAAAATAAAATAAATCCCCGGGAGGTAAAACTAAGAAAGTGCCAGGCCAGCTGATTGAAATAGGTGAGTCTTTAACTTTTGCCGGAAGGAACGGAGGTCGGTGGTAGTTCGAATGTCTGGGGGGAGGTCATTCCAGAGGGTTGGGCCCATCACAGAGAAGGATCTACTCCTAGGCGTCGCCCGCTGGCATTGCCTAGCAGACGGCACCAGGAGGAGCCCCTCCCTGAGTGAGCGGATAGGTCGCAGGGACGTGTGTGGTAGGATGCGATCCTGCAGATAACTAGGTCCTATGCCATGGAGCGCTTTAAAGATGGTGATCAATACCTTGAAACGCACCCGAAAGGCCACAGGTAGCCAGTGCAGCTCGCGCAGGAGAGGTGTTACGTGGGAGTAACGTGTACTTCCCATAATAACCCACGCGGCTGCATTCTGAACTAGCTGCAGTCTCCGGGTGCGTCCCAAGGGAAGCCCCATGTAGAGGGCATTGCAGTAGTCCAGGCGAGACGTCACCAGCGCATGAGTGACCGTGCGCAGGGCACTCCGGTCCAGTAGGGGGCGCAATTGGCGCACCAGGCGGACCTGGTGGAACGCCCCCCTTGCCACGGCTGCCACATGGTCCTCCATTGACAGCCGGGCATCGAGGAGGACGCCCAAGTTGCGCGCCCGCTCCACGGGGGACAGTTGTTCGCCCCCTATGGCCAGCGATGGAGTCAGCTGGCTGAACCGAGGTGCCGGTACCCACAGCCACTCGGTCTTGGAGGGGTTGAGTTTGAGTCTGTTGTCCTCCAAACACCGGGACATCACTTCGACAGCCTCGTTGGGGTGGTTTGGGGTTGAAATGTACAGCTGAGTATCATCAGCGTAAAGATGGTACTCAACCCCAAAACCACAGATGATCTCACCCAGCGGCTTCACATATGCGTTGAACAGGAGAGGCGAGAGGACCGACCCCTGTGGCACCCCACAAGTGAGTGGCCTCAGGGACGACCTCTGCCCCCCTGTCAACACACATTGCTTCCGGTCGGAGAGGTAGGAGCCGAACCACCGCAAAACGGTGCCTCCGACTCCCATCCCCTCCAACCGGCGCAATAGGATACCATGGTCGATGGTATCAAAAGCTGCCGAGAGGTCTAATAGGACCAGGATAGAGGAACAACCCCTATCTCTGGCCCTCCAGAGATCATCAACCAACGCGACCAAGGCTGTCTCAGTGCTGTGCCCGGGTCGGAAGCCGGACTGGCGTGGGTCTAGATAGTCGGATTCGTCTAGGTGTCGTGGAAATTGCTGCGCCACCACATTCTCAACAACCTTCGCCAAAAAGGGGAGGTTGGAGACTGGACGGTAATTAGCTAGCTCCATTGGGTTGAGCGAAGGTCTCTTGAGCAAGGGTCTCACCACCGCCTCTTTCACTTCTTTCCCCGTTGCTAAACTGGGCATGGGCATGGCCAGCACATGACACATCCAGCCCGTGGACCACGAGTTTGACAGTTCTGCATTAGCTGAAGGAGCTTCAGAAAATACACTTCCTCCCAGTTATGAGTAGGACAACTTTAAACATTCACAAAATGTGAAGCTACTTTGGGATGATTGAGATCGACTCTGAAGGATCTCAGGAGCCACAACGAATTTAGCATTTTTTGATACTTTGTTTTCTACAGACCCCTCACATCCTGGAAATAAACAATTTCAACTTCTACCCTCAAAACGATGCTATAGGGCACGGCACACCAGAACAATGACACAAGGTCAGGTTTTCCCCAAATGCCATCACTCTGCTAAACAACTAATCCCCACAACACTGTCAAATTATCTACTAAGACTGCATGACTATTATTCTTCTCTTCCCTCCTAGTACCTATCTCTTTCCACTTATGACTATAACCATGTTGCTTGTATCTTTAAAATTTATATTGTTTTATTTGTTTCCTAGTATAATTTGATTGCTTATTAGTAACCTATGACTATCACTAAGTGTTGTATCTTATGATTCTTAATGAATGTATTCTATTTTATTTCTCTTTATGTACACTGAGAACATATGCACCAAAGACAAATCCCTTGTGTGTCCAATCACACCTGGCCAATAAAGAATTATGTTCTATTCCCGTGATGGTGAAGCTATGGCACACGTGCCACAGGTGGCACACGGAGCCATTTGTCAGGGCACGCGTGGCTTTGCCCTGTCAGCTCCAGCGCTCATGCGTGCGCTGGCCAGCTGACTTCAGCTTTCATTTTCGGTCATTTTTTGCCCTTAACTGCTACTTCTAGCTCGGGGAGAGCAGATTGGCTGTGCCCGGCTCTCTCTCTCCTTTCTTGGATGGATCTGGTGGGATGATCAGGCTTTCTTGCTGGGCTTGAGGAGAGGGGTGGCAGACCTGTTGCCCCAGCCACCTCTGGGTGCGGAAAGACAATGCAGCAGGGCAAGAAAGAATCCCGTCTTGCCAGAGGCAGGCTGACTTGAGCGCAGGCGGGCAGTTTGCCGGCATGTCCTTTGCTTGTTGGGGGTACTCCCATTTGCCCTTAGTGACAGGGAATGCTTTGTCATGCGGGTGAAGGCTGTCCCCCCCTCTGCAACACTCAGGGGCTCCCCGCAGCCTCGGCTCATACATGAGTCAGCTGCCTGAGCTGGCAGAGGTGGTGGGAGCAGATGGGCGCGTGCTAACCTTCTCCCCATTACCATCGCACCTGCCCGGCTTGCCCCCCCCCCCCCGCTGGCTCCCAAGCTAGGAGGCAGAATGTCCTCCTCCATGGGAGAAAGGCACAGAAAGGGTGTGCGGTAGGGAAGCAGGTTCCCAAAGATGTCTGTGTGTGAGAGAGATATCGGACTAGTGGGTTTCCCCTGGGTTTCCCCTGTTTGCCGCAGGAGCAGCGCTTGGCTGAAGCACCCCACTGGGCATTTGGAGCATCCCTGAAATCTCCCTCCGTGGACTTGAGGGGGAAACCCCCTTTTTTCTATTCTATTCTAAACCAAGAGATATGCCAATCTCCTATGGCAGTGATGGCGAACCTTTTCAGCACCAACTGCCGAAAAGGAAGTGCATACATGTGCGTCTGGGATGCAACCCAGAAGAGGGGAATGTGCATGCCGGAAAATGAACTTTCAGTTTCCTGTGTGCACGTGCACGCCGACCAGCTAGTCTTCCGGTTACTGGTGCGCATGCATGCACGATGATCAGTTGGCTGGCTCACACCAGAAAACGGAAGACCAGCTCTTCCAGTTTCTGGCACTGCCGCACGCATGAAGAACAGCTGATCATTGCACGTGCATGCGCACCAAAAACCTGAAGAAGAATGGGTGACACCACACATGCGAGGCAACATGGCTCCATATGCCACTTCGGGCACACATGCCATAGGTTCGCCATCACGGTCCAGAATGTCAGAAAAGTCCATCCTCAAATTTTAGATCGGGGTCAATTTGGGGGGGGGGGGTGTCACAAAAGTCTTGGAGGTGCAGGTTACCATAACAGCCTGCTACCACTGCATCGTCGTGTCATCTGATCAAACAAACTGTTGTTAAAATATCTTTTTAACAAGAGCAGCAAAGAGATGATCAACCAACACAACTGTTCTAATTAAGAAGTAGGGACTGAAGGAAACTGCTCTCTTGCTGCTACCGTATATATCAAATGATGCTTTCTTTAAAACTAGAAATGGTTTTAACCCAGAGAAACACTTCACAGATAGAGACTAGATAATAACAGTGCGCTCTTTAATTATGCTGCATGAGTCTCACACATTTCACAATTACAGCAATCACTGTTTCCCTTTTAGAAGTTTTGATAGGAATGTGTCAGTTTTGCTAATGAGAATGCTACATATGTTTCAGTGAAGAAAAATGGGCCATTGTAAAATAAAGACTTATCAAGAATAGATGTCAAATTGAACCAGGAAACATGCTAAATGTTTCACAAAGATTCCAGCAGAGATGATTTGGGGTATAACAAAATTGATTTGCAATAATAGCCAAAAGTAATGAAGTGAAACCATACCATTTTATTAAAACAAATAATACCCTTCAATTTAATTTAGTGCAGCATCAATCATGCAAGTTTCAAACAGGCCTGCAACAATTGTGGGCTATTTTGAAAACTGTTATATCTTGAGATCACAGCCAGCGGTACAAATCTGACAGTTGGCCTTTACAATGTGTTTGCCCCAGACAATTATAGTCCAGAGTAAATATATTGTAGAGGTAGGGGTGTCATACCACAGAGACAATATTTGGAAGTGTCTTTCAAAAGGATTTAGACTACAGCACACTTTTCCCAATAAAATTGAACTTTTTGGGAAACCTGGGTTTAAAATTAATATATAGAGTAATGAAAGTGGTTGCATACTCAATTAAGATTGCTAAAAAGACATAAGGATTCATTGAGTCAGTTAAACTTTCTCATGAATACAAGTTAGAAGAAAGTGATTCCTGATGATCGTATATGTTGGAGTCTTCTGTATGTGATAAAGAAAATTTGAGCCATTAGTTCAGGATTCCCAACTTCGACAATTTTCCAGATATCTGGACTTGAACTCTCAGAATTCTATCACCAGTACAGCCATTGCTAAGAATTCTGGGACCCAGATGAAGCCATAGAGCCACAGAAGACCTTAATCAGGATTGGATTTGAACCAGGAGTGGGCTGCTGGGTGTTTGCATGGGTTCGGGCAATCCTCTAGCTAGGATTCTGCCCAGTTCGGCGAACCCACAAATACCACCACTGGCTGGCCACGCCCACCCTATGCCTCCCAGGAGTCTCCACATGGCCCGTTCATCATGCCAGGTAAGTGCAGGGCCTGCACAGAGACTTGGGGATGGTGGGAAATGGGCCTACCAGAGGTTCCGGAAGTCCACAAACAAGCCTGTTTCCAGCCTCCTGAGGGCCTCTGGAGCCCAGGGGAAGCAGTTTTCGCCCTTCTAGAGGCTCAAGAAAAGCCTCTGGAGCTTGGGGAGGGCGAAACCCCCCTTCCCACTGTTGTGCAGTAGGCCAACTAGGCCATGCCCATGATGACCACGCCCACACAACAACAGGGCAGCGAACCCATTGCTGAAATTTTTGAAGCCCACCCCTGATTTCAACAAACAAATAAACCACATCCAAATATAAGCTCCTTGGATGAGCATCTTATGAATATATTCTAGAACCCAGGTCAAACCCCAGGGAAGAAATGTGTGGGTGTCACTCCTCAAGCTGCTCTGGATTGAGCCAAATGGAGATGGCTTTGCCAACAAGTGGAGGAGGAGGAGGAGGAGGAGGAGGAGGAGGAGGAGGAGGAGGAGGAGAAAACCAGTGACGTGCGGTGAGGTTTATGGCTGGTGAGGCTGGTGACATCATCAGGAAGGCGGGGAATGGGACCACGTGTGCTGGAGGCTCAGGCTGCCTCAGCCTCCAGCACACGTGATCCCATTCCCCGCCTTCCTGAGCATGCTCCACCGGCTTGCGCTCCGCAGTCCTCGAAACCGACTGGGGAACGAGGAGAACCTTCCTGCCTCTGCTGGACTTTGCACGCTCCTCGCGACTGCATATTGCAGTCGCGAGGAGTGCGCAAAATTCAGCAGAGGCAGGAAGGTTCTCCTCGTTCCCCAGTCGCTTTCGTGCCTTCGTCATCCAGGAGCACCGACAACATTTTTGCCTCCGCAGTTCCCGGGCGCGGCCGGACGGATGTGTATAGTATTATAATATTATATGTATATATAGTATATAATATTATATACTATTACTTCATAAAGAGAGGTGAGGCTCTGCCTCCCCTGCCTCCGCTGACCACACGTCCCTGGAGGAAACAACATTTAAATTAAGAAACTGAATGACAGCCTAAGAAGACAGGATTTGGTTATACCACATACATGTTGGACTATTGCTATCACTAAGTACAGAGGAAGCAAAGAGTCATGGCTTTTTAACTCTTCCTTTGTGTCATCAGACCTAGTGTGCCTTGGCAGCGCTTTTCAAAAGCCCATTAATAATACATATGTTACATCAAGTTGTATTTACAGAGAGCGTCTCTTAAACACATCTGATCTATTATGCAGCCTTCAACTATTAAGTGTAGTAGTCTTGATCAATTCTTACTCTTAGGAATACATTTTCAAACATCCTCAGCAAAATGATCAAAATATTTGATGGGTATGAAAGCGTGAAAATCCTGTCTTCTCAACATAGTGTTTATTTTGGAATATTAGATTTTATTGAATTATATCAAACAACATAGAGCACTGTATGTTTTTTTTCCATTACCATATTAGCAACATTTATTTTGTATGGTATCTGTTGCATTAATGATATTAGATAGTAGAACCAATCCCACCTTCAAGTAAAATAACTCTAGCTTTAAGTATATGTAAATAACTTTACATATACTTAAAGCTAGAGCACATTTAGTTTTTCGGAGAGCCCTTCAAAAATGAATTGCTGCCAATAAATTGCTGCTTCGAAATATAATAGGGTTGCTGATCTAGGACCTTTAATGGGTAATCTAATGCAATGTTTCTTAACCTTGGCAACTTTAAGAGAGATGGACTTCATCTACCAGAATTTCCCAACCAGCTTAGCAGGCTGGGGAATTCGGGGAGTTGAAGTCCACCTCTCTTAAAATTGCCAAGGCTTAGAAACACTGATCTAATGCATTTTCTGATTATGTAAACATACATTAAATTGAATGCATATGTATTGGTGGTTTTGGATCAAAACTAAAGCATGGTTATAATATACTGGCTAGACAAACTTAATGTTTTTAAAAACACATACATAAATAAGAAGCCAAAATAGTTATAGCAATCCATCAAAAAAGAAGGACTTCCCCACAGAATTTAAAGGTTTATGAACATAAAAATCTGTGATGTACATGGGGGCTTGGAAGCAAGCGATGGAGATATTGCATGGCTTCCACCATTGTTCTTTGTAATGTGGAGGCACGCTGCCTTGAGACCAATAAAGAATATTTGTAGCTCGGGGTTGAGATGAGGGGTCCTTGCTGCTTTCTGAGCTTGGTTGTTTTCTTGCAGATATTTCATTACCCAAACTGGGTAACATCATCAGTGCTAGTAGCACACAAAAGTTAGTAGCACTGATGATGTTGCCTAGTTTGGATAATGAAACATCTGCAAGAAAACAACCAAGCTCAGTGAGCACCAAGGACCTCTAACTTGAAATAACCACAGATATTCAAGACCTGTAGCCCTTAATAGACTAACCCTCCATAAATGTATTCAATCTCCTTTTAAAGCTATCCAAGTTGCATTCTGTGGAGAAATGTTTTATTTCTTCTATTCTAAATCTCCTTCCATTCATGTTTTGAGAAGAGAACCTTCTTCCTCTCTACATTCTCCCTGCTATGCGTGAAAGAATACACCTCTATCATGGCCTTCCTAAACATTTTTTTTTTAACCTAAAGAACCCAAAATTTCATCTTGTCTCACAAGAAAAGTTTAAGCTCCTGATCATCCTGATCAGGGTGTCAAACTCGATTTCATTGAGGGCCGCATCAGGATTTGATCTCGGGAGTGGGGGAGGTATGGGCAGGGTGGGCATAGCCATCTTGATATAAGTCCTGTCGGGGGCACCTGTGGTGGCCCAAACACTCTGCCAGTGAAAACAGGCTTCTGAGCTCCATTTTTAGCTGCCACGGCCTCCTGCAACCCTCTGTCAGTGAAAATGGAGCACGGGCAGGCTCCCAAGCTCCATTTTCACTGGCAGAGGGTTGCAGGAGGCTGTGGCAGTCGAAAACAGAGCTTGGGAGGCCATTTTCACTGGCAGAGGCCCTGCGGGCCGGTCCTTCACTGTTTCCACTGCAGCACCACGGGCTGGATATAAGTACCCACAGGTCGGATCCAGGCTCTGGGCCTTGAGTTTGATATTCCTGATCTTGGTTGTTCTTTTTCTGATCTTTTTATACTTTTATTATACAAAAACTAAAGCCTCACACAGTATTCCTGATGTAGACAAACAATAAAGTTGTATTACTGTGTTAGTGTTGTCACTTTCACTCTCTTTGCTAATGATCCTTAGCATGGAATTTCCTTCGTCACAGCTAACGCACGGTGCGTTGACATCTTAATTGAGCGATCCATTACGATGTCAAGTTCTTTTTCTTGCTTAGTTACAAGCGGCTTAGACACCCATTGGAGTGTCGGTGAAGGTTTTTGCCCCAATGCACTCACTTTACATTATTTAAAATTGGTTGATCATACATCCAATTTAGGGAGGTCCCTCTAGAACATTTCACAGTGAGTTTTGGCTTCAACCACCCTGAATAATTTAGCATCATCCACAGACTTAGCCGGACTGTCTGCCTATATGTGTTGATTCATAGGTAAACTCTTTAATAAGATTAAACAAAACAACATAAAAATTCATGGAAGCTATTAATTTTTCTAAAACTATTTAAATGCTGGAGTGTTACCAACAGAAGGAGATCGAAAGAATCAAACCAACCCCAGAATTTCGCCTTTGAATGGCTATGAAGTTTGTAAATTAGAATATGTGGCAAGACACTGATTACAGGCTAAGTGTGTTAGCGCGGGGTAGATTTTGAAGTGTCAGATACTTCCTGGAAGTATCAGATACTTCAAGGAAAGATCTCAAATCTAACCCTCCCCTCTTTCCTTGGTTCTGAAAATGCAAAGGCGGACTTTTCAATTTGCTTCTACTAAGATCAAAGCAGACTTCTGGCCTAGCAGGAAATTAAAATAAACAAAAATCTATTGGGAGTTTTGGTAACCAAACTGGGAATATGTTTCAGATGGAACAATACGTATAAAAGCCCAATATCTTCAAAGATGTAGTGTCACCCAGGGATGTGCGGTCAGGGGAGGCAGGGGAGGCAGAGCCTCACTGCTCTCATCATGAAAATTTAAAAAAAGGGAAAAGGCGCTGAGGAGCCTTCTGCACACATGGTCCGGGAATGGGACCACATGTGCAGGAGGCTCCTCTAGCCTCAGCCTCCCTCCTGCACATGTGGTTCCATTCCCCGCCTTCCTGAGTCAACAGGAATGGGACCGCAGAGCGCGCTCCATGGTCCCCTTCATGTTGACTCAGGAGTCAGGAAGGAGGGGAATGGGACCACGTGTGCAGGAGGCTGAGGCAGCTTCAGCCTCCTGCACACATGGTCCCATTCCCCGCCTTCCTGAGTCAACATGAAGGGGACCGCAGCTCGCGCTGATGATGTCACCAGCCTCACCAGCCATAAACCTCACCGCACGTCACTGGTGTCACCTAATCGTTAGAAGAAATCATGACTCTCTAAATCCCACTTATGGTTGCAGGTAATTGTCTTCCTCTGGAAGTAGTACCTATGTTAGGTGACTAAGGGGTGCAGAATATCACCTTCCTTGAAAAACATTTTGATATATCTCCCAGTCTATTCTGTAGTATACAGTTTGATCCTTGGTTCTTATTATCAGAATGATTTATGATCAGAATGATAATCCAATTCAAATTATTAAGAATGTGATCAGACCTGAAAAGTTATCTTAGATTTTCAGTGTCTAAAATATGAAACAATAATTAGATTTCCAGACCTAGATATAAAGTACCTGTCTGCAATTGCACTATAATTGCACTATTCGTTGAATACTGCTGTGTAAATGCTTACCTACTAATAGGTTTTCAGCTTAAGATCTAATCACCTACTCTTGAACTAAGATGCTTGAATGAAGCTGACTCATTTGGAACTAAGCACTTTAATGTCAACAGAAACATATGGTCCCGAGACTTAATTATAAGAGATCTCTTCTGAGCCACCTACCGTGGAAGCACTATTATTAGTTTACTCATGTATTTGTAAAGCATACAATGGAGAATAAGATATTTTTTAGTTTATTTGGACAACTGTAACTATTTCTTTGTCATAGGTTTCATTTTCCATTTTGGTGTATGATTTTATATCTAAATAAACATTCTTTTATCATATTTTATGTATGAGTTGTTGTAGTAATGAGAATGTGCCAGATGAAACAAAGGAACAATAATACTAGGATGAGACTAGTAGTATAATGAACCATGGAAATCGCACATGGAAAATAGGCTGTTTGGAAAAAAAAAGACTCAGTTATTTTAACAGCTGCATTAAATGTATCATGAAGCAGGTTTTAACCTATTCATTAACATGCATAAATATAGGTAATATAACCAAAATCAAAAGTATATTCTTCAAGATGCCAATTTATTTGGATATGTAAGGAGAACTATACTAAGTTGTGATCAATCAATCAATCAATTAATCAGTCAAACAGAATAGACCTGGAAAGGACCTTTCCCATGGGATATTGAAGAAGTATGTTTAATAAAATAAAATAGATTCACAAGCGAATGGATATTGAACGAATGTGGCTGAAATACAAAAGTGAGACACTAGTGTAAAAAAAAGCACATAGAAGTGCGTTGGTCCTGCAGAGAAAGGAAATGAAGCAGTTTCTCAACTGCAGGAACTTTAAGACATGTGGACTTCAACTCCCAGAATTCCACAGTCAGCCATGATGGAAGGAAGAACGAATAGACTAAAAGGAAAGGAAACAATCAGAAAGTTATGGCCCGATGAAGGTAATGAGAGAGAGAGAGAGAGAGAGAGAGAGAGAGAGAGAGAGAGAGAGAGAGAGAGAGAGAGAATCTAAAAACAAAATACATGTATGAATTGAGTAGAAGAAAGGATGGTTAGCAACAATAGAAACGAGTACAAATTAATAGTGAATATTTTAATGGTGAATATTATTAGTGTAAACTCGATTTAATTAGATTTCTTTTTCTTTAGGCTTATCTCCTTTAATTTCCCGTGTCAACTTCTTCACTTTTTAACGTGACTTTCAAAGTGCTGCTTACTCTGAAAGGGAATATGTGATATAGATGCATAAAAATTTAGAAAAAAATAATATTTAAACAATCTATTATAGTGATAAAGATTGTGATTGGGATCATCTTCAGCTTGCTCTGCCAAGTGTTAATCTCTGAAAACTCTGCATCTTTTTCCATGTTTATAATTATTTTACCTGCATTTCAACTAAACTTTCAATAACAGGTGGAATTCAAAGCATGGACTGTTTTTTAAAAATATATATCGCTATTAAATAAAAATGGGGTAGAAGAGCTGATTGCAACAGCTCGCCTCAACTTCTACATTTAGGCTGCATCTTTTAAAAAATAATAGGATGTAATATTTTAGTAGCATAATAGAACAATCAAAAGAACATTTCATTTTTATGTTATTTGAGCTGTCTGTGTTTTGCCATGATAGAGAAATATGAAATAAACCCCATAATATGATTGCTCTTTTTTATACTCTGTAAAAGAATAGTTTTAGTGTAGAATGCAATATAGTATATCTTTGCTTTGTTGGGTTTTAATCAATCCACTGTATATTCTGGAATCTTTTGCAATACTAAAAGAGACCACCTGAGGGCACCTCAGCTGCTTTCGACCTTTGCTTCTCATGCCGAAAGATAATTTGATGAAATGACACCAGATGAAGGTGCTTCTCATTTCTTCCCTTGATGCGAAGTTCCTGGAATGTGCAAGGTCAACTTATATTTTAAACTCTGGGTAAAGAAAAGAAGCTTCCAGGACTAATTAGAAGAGTTAAACAAGCTGTGGGATGTGAGAAGTAATAAACTCTAGTTTCCACAGAAAAATCATTATTCTCCAAAGAAATAGAATAGAACAGAATAGAATTCTTTATTGGCCAAGTGTGATTGGACACACAAGGAATTTGTCTTTGGTGCATATACTCTCAATGTACATAAAAGAAAAGATACATTTGTCAAGAATCATAAGGTACAGCACTTAATGACAGTCGTAGGGTACAAATAAGCAATCAGGAAACAATATCAATATAAACCGTAAGGATACAAGCAACAAAGTTACAGTCCTGTAGTCATAAGTGAGAGGAGATGGGTGATAGGAACGCTGCCTTAGTGAATGGTTTGACAGTGTTGAGGGAATTATTTGTTTAGCAGAGTGATAGTGTTTGGGAAAAAACTGTTCTTGTGTCAGTGCTCTATAGCATCGTTTTGAGGGTAGGAATTGAAACAATTTATGTCCAGGATGCGAGGGGTCTGTAAATATTTTCACGGCCGTCTTTTTGGCTCATGCATTATACAGGTCCTTAATGGAAGGCAGGTTGGTAGCAATTGTATTTTCTGAAGTTCTAATTATCCTCTGAAGTCTGTGTCTGTCTTGTTGGGTTGCAGAACCAAACCAGACAGTTATAGAGGTGCCGATGACAGACTCAATAATAGGCAGAGAAACTTTATTTCAGCCAAAGACCCAGGAGTTCCATTCACCCATCTTTCTCTTAAAGCTGTTTTTTCAATGCCACTAGGACTATCAGCCTTGATAGCTTCCTGCCCCGTACAACTTTTGTCCCAGACTATGTCAATCCATTTCACAAATTTGCAAATCTCCCATTTTACAAGAGGAGATAAAATTCCATGTTCTCAACATTCCACTTATGCCTACCAGACCCCAGATGTTCTGACTGACTGACCTAAATTCCTCAGTGTGGTCTAGGAAACAGTGTAAAGGTAAGAGTATAAAGAGATCTTTGTTGTATAGAGTCAAAGGTCACTCTAATTCAATGCCCTGTTGAAAAAAAATAGGCAGGTTACTTTTCTTCTGGTAAGTAGCCTGAGAAAACCATAGCATTCTCCTTTTTTGTTGTTCTCCATCATTCGCTATTTCTTAGGAGCACATGGGTAATAGGTAACAAACAGAAAGCTCCTTTCCTGATTCTAAAATGCGTCATTTAAGTCCTCCTCTTTTATTCAGCATTGTATGCAAATCATATTCAACCTTCAATTTGGTTTCCTTCCATAGTTTGGAGAGCTATGGAGGGAGTTCAAACTATGTCTGGTTCCCCACTTTCTCAGTTACTTCCTCTAAAAAGTATATATGGAGATCTTCAAATTCTGGTAATACCCTTATTTTTTTTTCCTGAGAAAGCAAAATTCCTTTGCTCTTTTCAAATGTGCCTCATTATTGTGGTGTCAACTGATAAAGGAATCTGATAAAGTAAACACAGCAAAAAGCATTATAGCAAAATCTTTTACTGATATATTATTCACTAGCTGGAAAACTTTGAAGGCCCCTAGCGACTCAAGTGTCTTTTTTGCCCAATGTTCAGAGAAGTAGGAAGTTAGATCTAGTCAGAATAGTGACCACTTTCTATTAAGACTTATTTTTATGGCTTTTTTATGGCACAGTCAGCCAGATGTTTAGGCAGGCTCTGGCATTTTTAACCATCTATTGATTCCTTCCGAAGGCCCTGGGATAAACAGATGTTGATGTTCAGTGGTATCTTTGCAGGATGTAAATTTTTCAAAGTAAAGCTGCTCTTTACAATAGACTGATGGTGATTTTGTCAATGGTGATAGTGTTCAAGTGGTGTTCCAGATGTTTTGGGATTACACCTAGAGTAAGACACCTCTTATTACTAGTACTATTTTTGCTTTCTTTTGCCACAGTCATTTACTTCTATTTGCAGATGTTTGTAATTTGTTCTCTCCAGTTCTTTATTTGCAGGAAATTATTGCATCTCTGTCTCTCTCTTTCCCACCATCCATCCATCCATGGTACATGGATAACAAAATGAAGGAAGTCTAGGCATATTAAGTAGGAAAGACTTCATCATTTTGTATACTTAGAAAGTAAAGGACAACTTTACATAAATTACAGTATCATCATCATCCTCGTCTTTCATTTTTCATATTATTTAAGTTCTGGAAACAAGTTCTAGAAACAAGCACAACAAAGAATGTTTTTCCTGTGCCAACTCAGAAAGCTCAGGCTGCCCAAGGAGTTGCTGATACAATTCTACAGAGGAATTATTGAATCCATCATCTACACCTCTATAATGTCTGGTTTGGCATTGCAACCAATCAAGACAAACATAGACTTCAAAGGATAATTAGAACTGCAGAAAAAAACAGTTGCTACCAATCTGCCTTCCACTGAGGATCTATATACTGCATGAGCCAGAAAGAGGGCTGTGAAAATATCTACAGACCCCTCGCATCCTGGACATAAACTCAGAATGACGCTATAGAGCACGAAAGAACAACTAGACACAAGGATAGTTTTTCCCCGCATGCTATCATTCTGCTAAACAACTAATTCTCCCAAACTTTCTAGAAAGCAGTATTATCATCATTACTCATCTCTTTATCTTTTTATGATTATAACTTTGTTGTTTGTATCTTACAATTTTTATTGTTTACTTAGTATGTAATATGATTTATGTTGATTGTTTATTTAGTATCCATGACTATCACTAAGTGTTTTAGCTAATGTTTTATGATGAATATATTTTTACAATAACTATGATAATTACCTATCACTATTGTTATATGTACACTAAAAGCTTATGCACCGGAGACATATTCCTTGTGTGTCTAATCACACTTGGGCAATAAAGAATTCTAATTCTAAATTGCTGCTCCCAAATTGCTACCTAATAACTCTTCCTAATATGAAATAAAACTATCTGGAGTTATTCTACGTAAATTCAGAAGAGTGATCTCAGGCAAAGCATTGGCTTGTTAACCTTTCATTGAATAAACAATGGGTATTCCCCCATCTTCTGAAGGATTTACAATAGAGGTTGAATATATATGAACAAAAGGCACAGGTCCACAAAAGTTTGCCACTATCTTTTATTTCTTGTAAAATAAATATGTATATGTTATTGTTAGTTGCAAAGTCGTGTCTGACCCATCGCGACCCCATGGACAACGTTCCTCCAGGCCTTTCTGTCCTCTACCATCCCCCGGAGTCCATTAAAACTCACGCCTACCTATTGCTTCGGTGACTCCATCCAGCCACCTCATTCTCTGTCGTTCCCTTCTTCGTTTGCTCTCAATCTTTCCCAGCATTAGGCTTTTCTCCAGTGAGTGAAATAAGTGTACTTGCGACAAAACATTCTTTAAAAAAAAACTGTAATGACCATTGCATCTTAAGTTGGCTGAACTTTAGGTCACAAAACGTCTTTCTCAAAGTTCTCTAATGGAGGGCATTAGGGGTCAAAGATGGTCTTTATTGAAAGGCATTTTCACTCATTTTTGCTCCCTAGCCCACAGGAGCCCTCTGGAAACTTCATAAAGGCTATGCACAGCCATTTTTGCAAAGGGCGTGGGGTTTCGGGAGACCAAAAATGCTGTATTCAATGTATAATCCAGATTTTCACCCTCTTTTTTGAGGGAAAAAGGTGCACCTTATATTCCTAAAATACGGTACATGGTTGTGAAGTGAATCTGGTTTATCCTGTTGACTTTGTCAAATGATCACAAAAGGGGATCACCCAGAAACTGTAACCATCATAAATGTGAGTCAGGAAGACCTTAAGGATATCATGAGTACAATTTTAGCAGATTATATTAAGAGAGACAAAAATCAGATGTGGTGGGATATGGACCTAGTCTATAGGATAAATTCAGCATATGCTAGAAGTCATAATGTTCCAAGGGAGGTACATGTTAAATTTCTCAGGAGGACCACAAGGGATGAGGTACTTGGGACCCAAAGGGAGAGACCATTGAAATATAAAGGTGAAGAAATCACCATCCTTAAGCAGATTCCAAAAAAGATAAGAGAGAGAAGGAGGAAGTACTCCTCCTTATCAAAGAAATTATATAATAAAGGAATTTGGTTTAGATGGTTATTGCCAGAAGGAATGTTGATCTTTTGGGAGGGAAACAGGATTAGAATCAATACAGTGCAGAAGCCTTCATCAAAAAGAATTTCCTCCTCCTAGAGGACGAACATAGTGAAGGTAGTGGGAGGGGCAGTATGGTGCAAGATAAGAAGGAGGGGGGGCTGAAGGCTCCTCTGGGGACAGGGAGGAAGAAGCAATATCGAAAAGACTCAGATCACAAATATAAAAGTATTTGAAATAAATAGCAATTGGCGATACTCTAGAAAGTGACAAAGGAAAATGAATGAACACATGGTTGACATTATAGAATAAGATCTTGTTTTCTGCTTATCTTTTATATTTTGTTTTTAAGATTGTAAAAATTGTGAGTGCTGGATGGGTTTCTATCACCAGTGTGGGAGCTGCCAAAAATTTTTGTATATATCCCTTTACCTTTCCCCATATATGTGTAAAAACCAATAAAATAAAAATAAAAATTTTTGGGAAAAAAATAAAAAATAAATGTGAGTCAGTTGCCAAATGTTTGAATTTTAATCACCTGACAATGGGGAATGCTAGTCATAAGTGTGAAAAATTGTAATAAGTCACTTTTTAAATTGGTGATACTATGGTTTCCCCTAATAAAGGAACAGAAGAACCAATTAATTATGCTTTTAAAAAATGTTTTTCATCTTAGGTTTGGCATATTTCTGCATCTGTTACTAACTTTTAAAAAGATCTCCAAGAATTCATATGGCCTTTTGGATGGTATACATTTGATTAAAAAGTCGCTAACGGAAACCATTTTTCATACATTTCTCCAAATATAACATTTATATATTATTGTCAGTGATCTACACATTTAATCTACTTGATGACATTTTTATTTGAGATAGAATTCTAATGTCCCTTCTTATTTGAAACTGGAAGTCTACCTTTGTTCCACCTAATTTTTCTATCATGTTTCTGTATTCTGAAATCTAATTGGATTTTTTTTTCCCTCTTCAAAAAATTGGGATTTTCCTCCCATTTTGGTTTTCAACATCTTTCTTCTTTTTTCCCCGTAACTACTCAGATGTTTTTCCATAAATTAATCACTCTGGATTTATTCATACTGATCTTCTCTCTTTAATTTTAACTTGCATAATTGATATCTATAAATCTTGATTAGTTGTACAATCTGCAGCTAAAATGTCCTGATGACTGAATTTCTATATCATCTGTTTCTTATTAGGCAGCAATTTTTCCCAATATTGTACATCCTGTAATATGCCTGTGCATAGTATCTATTCCTGTTTCATAAAGCAGGTGGTAGAAATAAGGAAACATTTCTCTTCACAAACATTTCTGCATTTCCCAGACCAAATGTTATTGTAATTCCATGTTATTTTTTAAAAAAACTTTTGTATTACAAGCCCTCATTAACAGTACCATGGCCTTGCTAAATGTGGCATTTACCACCTCTTCAATTTAGGTGAATTGAAAGGCAGATTCCCAAAGCAGAATAAATGTGTAGGACTAGAAACTAGGTCTGTCAGAAAATCATTCTGATCGGATTAACTAGGCTAATTAATCAATTTTGCGTATGTCACCAGAGGTGAACTCTTACCTAACATCTTGTAAGTGCAAGAGAATATCTTGTTTAAACTCTGATCTAAATTGTAATATCAGAAGGAGCTGTACGCTACTAAATTCCTGTTCGGTATTAAAATCCCCGTTTTTCCCTTGCAACCATTCTGTAGTCTCTGGGAGAATATCCCAAAGAGCAGAAGATTTTTTGGGATGTCGTCTTTTTAAATCACGTACTATGCATTTAAAAATGAGGCTGGATAAGACTTTTTATGCTTTTTAAATTAGATTTTAATAAATAATTTGAATAATTAATATCTTAAAATTGGATAAATGATAAGTAAACTCAGCAGCCTTACCTAAGAACTGGCAAAAGAAACCAGAAAAAAAATAGGGCACAAGAAATGCCTTTAAAGGTAACTCTAAAGAGGGGTGTCTTTTTTTCTGCATTTTGTTTTGGTTCCCACCATTTGTTGTAATCCAGAATTTCATCTAAATGTATCAAAATAAACAGAACATTTATCTAAAAATGCCAAGGAAGTTCCTAAACTGGCATCACGAATGTTGTAATGTCTCTGCAAGTTAAATCAACCAAAGATGAGAATTCAGTATTTAACTTCATCACAGAAAATATCTTTTGTTTTATAAATACAGAAAATACTTCAGAGACAAATACTAGCTTCAAATTCTTGTTTACTATGACTCATATCTTCCTAGTTGTTGGAAAACTAACTATAAATGCTTAGAATTATGAAAGACAGTGTGAGAAGCCCCACCTCCCCTCCTAAAAAAATGAAGTATTTTGGGGGATATTAAAAGAGGCAGAATATTATATTGCTCCAAAGGAGAAATAGAGAAAAGGATTAACAAAGGCAGAAAGCAGCCCCAACAGCCACCAGCAGATGCCTGAAATCTTTAGAAATGGATATTTTGTGCCCATTAAAAAATCCAGGCCAGACTATTCACAAACAAAACACCTTCAGTTCCAGATGATGGGATTAAGAATTTACATCGCCCCCCCCCAAAAAAATTCTAAGAATAGGACATGACCTTTAGGACATAATAGGATGAACCCACCCCCATTAGAGTAGCAAAAGACACAAGGCTCACTACATTGCACAATCCCCTGCAGCATCTCAGAACCCTATAAAAATCCATCTACTCATCAAACCAATTTCTCAGCTGTCCCAGAACTGCATGCTGTGATTGGTTCTGCTCATCAGTAAACAGAGTCCTTCTTTCCAATCAGCCTCCATTTTATTTCCAACGCCTTTCTCCCAGCTTGGAACAGGACTGGATTTTTCTTCTAACAACAGATTATATAGAAAGATGATAGATGACAGAAGATAAATAGATAGATACTGTAGATGACAGATTATG
The DNA here is from genome assembly GCF_964273705.1 of Natrix helvetica. NCBI lineage: Eukaryota > Metazoa > Chordata > Lepidosauria > Squamata > Natricidae > Natrix > Natrix helvetica. Next base: position 81,366,229 of record NC_138552.1, read on the forward strand.
ATATGAGAGAGAAAGAGAGAGATAAATGGTAGGAGCAAATGGAAAAAAACAATAAAAATATGTGTGCAAACTTTGTGGTGCAAAAGAAATTCTGCCTGAATTTCCTCATTCAAGATATCATAGCTGCATACGTCTTCCTTTCTGCGGGAATTAAAAAGACACACTACTGCATCCCCCAAAATGCAGAGGTTAAATGCTCTTTTCCATAAATTCTACTTCAGGCTTAGCTGGCCAACGTTACAAATCCATGGAGAGTAAGCTTATCCACTTCCTGTGTAAGAACAGGTCACAATTCGCACCTATATTTTAGTTTAGAAAATGAACATATATTCACACAGTGACTACACATTTGCTCTGTTGTATTTATAAAGAAGGGACAAGATAATTACATGCCGTCTAATATGTTGATAAGAAAGCATTATGGCAAATAATAAGAACCCCTTTCAATTTTTTTTTATCACAGAACAACTTGCTTAAGAAATCGACCGATATCTGAACTAGCGGGCATGTGACATATCAGCAGTAATGACTAATACCTTTGTTTCTTGCAGTTCCTTTTCTTTTGTTGCATGAATAGATTTTTCTCAAGGGAGATGATAGTGATCTCTGAAAAAAGCCTTAAATTGCTTTCTTGCAATTTAACAATGAACACTAGTAATTTCAGAAAGGATGAGATGGTGTAAGTTTCCAAAGGAGAGATACTGTTTAATGTCTCTGATGAAGATTATTTTTACTCTTATGATGTCCTAAACTTTTCTAAATATGATACTCTTGAGGAAAGGGGGAGGGCACAGAGAACTTTTGCCTCTAGGCAGGATCCTCTAGGAAGGCAACAGGACAGAATACAATAATTGTGTAGTTTATAACTCCAAGTGAAGATGAAATAATAAGAAAGGTGATGGACTGTGCTGAAATGGACAAACTAACTAAAGAAATCCAGGGAAAAGAAGAATCAGAATTCTATCAGATATGGGACAAATGGTATAGGTGGATGGAGGAAAGAAATAAGAATCCTAGGCCATAAATAAGTAGAATGTGGTAGCTCTTACAGATTGTTGTCGGTTTTAAAATGTTTATTCGTTCGATAATATAAATATGAATGATTCTAGATAAAAGTACTTTCAAACAAATACAGTTAAATGAGAATGTTGGTATATTGACGGTATAAAGATTTTTGATTTAAAATGTACAATTCAATCTGAATGAAATATAAAGAATGATTGTAGTAATGCACGGAATTTAATTGTAAGCAATCGACATGCTCGCTGGAAGATGTATTGAAGAGTGTTTTGTGTGTGTGTTTTCTGTCTAATTAAAACAATAAAATTAAAAAAAAACAATAATTGTGTAGCTTTATGGCATCACATTTTGACTATAGTTGTACATTTCTCGGTTCCCACACAACTAATTAAAAGTACGCCTCACTGATTAACATGACTTTCCCAACTAAAATGAAAGCAGGGTTAACTAAATTAGTAATGAGATAGTTACCAAAAGTTATCTGGTAGCTCCTTGATTCCAGAAAGATTTCCCAGTGAAGAAAGGCAACAAATAGAATAGCAAACTATAGAACAGTTTTTATACTCTACACATATACACGTTTACCCACTTACACTGAGTGCAAAATCCACATATGCATTCATTATGGTTACAACATTATTATTTTTTTGTATAAAGTTTTTATTTTTCATTTTCTTAACATATAACCACATGTACACTATTACCTAACCAACATCATATTATATTATTAAATGTTTATATCAATTCGTCTTACCATCAACACCCAAAAACAATTATTGGCTCTTCTGCTCTCCATACACCATATTTGTACCTTATCCATCACTTTCTTCTCCCTCTCTCCTTCTCTCTACCTCCTTTCTTCCCTCTGTCATCCTTCTCTTCCCTACTTCCCTTCCTCTCTCCTTCTCCTCTCTCCCTTTTCCACTCCTTTCTCTCCTCCTCTCCCCCCCCGCCCCCTCTCCTACCCTCTCTTCTTCCCTCTCTCTCATCTACTTCACACTCTTCATCTAATTTACTTGGCGTATTTCAGCTTCTGAGTGAGCTTCATTTTATGTTGATGGTATTTATAATTCCTTTTCAATATACATATTTAATTTTAAAATAGACTTTCCGCTTTCTTTTTTTTAAGTATCCATATATAGTAATTATATTGGGGGGGGGGGGAATCCAGCCTATTTTTGGTCAAGATGTGGACTTGGTTACAATTCCCATCTATTCTCATCATTATATTTATATAATTATGCATCCTTACACCCCCCAAATTTGTGCTTCTGTCTTTATAATCTCAATAATTTCCTATTGTAAGTATATTTCATGTTCCCTTTCCATTTTTCCATATATTGGCTTAGGTTACCCTTAATTGTCTTTAAATAACAATCCTTACTGTTCAATGTTCATTACAATTCCCTTAATCTACTATATAGAATAACAAGCAATACACATCTCACTTTGTTCATCATCTTAAGAGTTCTATATGTGTCCATATTTCATATATTTTAGCTCATACTTAATTGTCCTTCCATTGTCATATGCAATCAATTAGCAACTCAATTTAATTATTATGTATAAAAGTGAATCACATACCTCTGCTTGACATTCTCCCCATATCAGTTTCATATTTGTCCATATTCCACATATTTAAACCTTTATTTAATTGTCTTTCCATGATCATATTCAATCAGTTAGCAACTCAGTTTTATTATCATGTATAGGAGTAAACCACATATCTCAACTTTATATTTTCCCATATAACAGTTTCTAATTGTCTGATTTTTCCCTAGTAAGTCTTTTGTCCCACTTCTCTATTCCTGTCTTCTCCCTTTTCTTTGTTTGACATATCCACCCTCTTCCATTTTCCCCAAGCCACTGTCAAACCCAGTGAAATCTTTTGTATTTCCTTTTGTTGGGGCATAAACCCCTCTTCAGTTTTCCTTATGCTGCTGTCAAACTAAGTGAGATATTTTGTCTGCTTTTTATTTCTTTTTGTTGGGACACATCCTCCCTTTTCAATTTTCCCTGTACCACTGCCAAACCCAATGAAGTTATATGTCTGCTTTTTATTTTCCACCATTTCTACCCCTTCATTATCACCCCCTCTTCTTCCTTCTCTTCTTCTTTGATTTCCTACTTCTCTGAGTTCAAAATTCTATTTAAACTTGATTTTAATGGTTTATGCATATTTTTTATAATTTCATGTAGTTCTTCAAATTCCCACTTTTGTATAATGTCGTTCCAAAGATACAATTGGTTATACAGTTCTTATTTCAGAGTTCTGGTCCACGTTAAATTTCGCTAGTTCAGCTGATGTGAAGAGGAAGAGAGGCGGGAGCCATCTTGCTCCTTTGTTCTTTCTTAATGTCCAGTTCCAAAATTACACTTAGTTATACAGTTCTTAATTCAAAGTTCTGGTCCATCTTAAATTTAGCTTATTCAGCTAATGTGAAGTGGAAGTGGGAGCCATCTTGATCTTTTGCAGAAGAAAAAAAATTGTATTTTCCCGGTTCTTGATTTTATTGTTTGTTTGTTTATTTGGATTTATATGCCGCCCTTCTCCAAAAGGACTCAGGGCGGCGTACAACATTAAAAAACACACATCCCAAAAGTTAAAAAAAAAAATTAAATCCATATCCAAAAAAACAAATTGAATTTAAAAGACAATACATTTAAAATAAGTTAAAATTAACAGGCCAGGCCGGCTTGCTGGAAAAGCCAACTTTTGGGGGCATGTCGGAAGGACTGGAGGTCAGGGATTATGCGAAGCTCCGGGGGCAGCTCATTCCAGAGGGAAGGTGCTCCCACAGAGAAGGCTCTCCCCCTGGGGGTCACCAGCCGACACTGTCTGGTTGACGGCACCCTGACAAGGCCAACTCTGTGGGATCGTACTGGACGGTGGGAGGCTACTGGTGGCAGTAGGTGGTCTTGCAGGTACCCTGGGCCTAAGCCATGGAGTGCTTTAAAGGTCATAATTAATACCTTGAATCGCACCCGGAAAACAACCGGCAACCAGTGCAGGCCGCCTAAAAGGGGTGTAACATGGGAGCACCTAGGTACCCCCATGACAACCCGCACGGCCGCATTCTGGACCAGCTGAAGCCTCCGGGTGCTCTTCAAGGGCAGCCCCATGTAGAGAGCATTGCAGTAGTCCAGGCGAGAAAGGACGAGGGCATGAGTGACTGTGCACAGAGCATCCCGATCCAGGAAGGGGCGCAACTGATGTACCAGGCAAACCTGGTAAAAGGCCCCCCTGGTCACGGCCATCAGGTGTTCTTCTAAATTAAGCCGCGTATCCAGGAGGACTCCCAGATTGCGAGCCTTCTCTGAGGGGGCTAAAATTTCTCCCCCTATCGTCAAAGATGGGACAAGATGTACAAATCGGGATGACGGAAACCACAGCCACTCAGTCTTGGAGGGATTGAGCTTGAGCCTGTTCCTCCCCATCCAGATCCACACAGCCTCCAGGCATCGGGACATCACGTCGAGGGCATTATTATTTTTCCCCCTTTTTACCTTCCACCTCTTGTTGGTTATAGTTGCTCAAAATATATTAATTGGAACAACTCGCATACAGCCAAACTCCAGTACATTTCTCTTCGCCTCCTGTTTTTCCAAATTCTGATTTATGGCAATTGGTTAATTAAATCTTCCTGCTCAGGGTTAAGATTAGGTTATCAGTGAGAAAATAGTGCTTTTTCCTTTGATTTTTCCCCTTGTTACATTCCACCTCTCATTAATTGGAGATGCTTAAGATATATTAGAAGAAACTCGGATGAAACAAATATTCTCGGTATGTTTAGTTTCTGTTTCATGCTCCTGATCTCTTAAAAACACAATCTTTTCAAGTCCAAAACCGAGTTTGTGTTTGAATGGGTTTGTCACTTCTCTACTTTCTCCTTTCTGTCCAAATTGTTTCAAGAAATTGTCTCTCTTTTGGGCTAGTGATTCAACCCTCCATTTTCCCCTTTCTTTCTTTCTCTTTGCCAAAATCCTGATCTGTCCATCAATATTATTTATGCTCTCAAGGTTTTTTGCCTTTTCCAAATTCTGATTTATGACTGTGGGTTAATAGATCTTCTTACCAGGCTTTCATCTCGCCTCCTGCACGCTCATGTTCAGTTGCTTTGGCCTGAAGCCAGCTTCTTGTGCAGCCATGTTGCCATGCTGCTGCCCCAACTCCCGATTCAGAGAGCAAATCTCCAACCTACGAGGGACCTGTTGCACTCCCTCTGGATCTGATGAGAGCTGCCCCTTCTTCACACACAGGTTCTGATCCAAAAAAAGGATCTCGGAATTGGTTTGTCAGACAGGGTTCATGTGAGGCTCTTCAGAGTTCACACACCCCACGTCTGTCCAGCTGGAGAACTTCCGGTTGATTCCGGTTACAACATTATTGTTACCATAAATAACACTAGGAATAGCTAATTACTAATTGCTTTAGAATAGAAATAAAAAGGAAACGACAGACTTAAGATTCATTGTACAATTAGAATGTTTAGAAACACACATAACTATAAAAGGTTTAATGTATAGTTTAATGCTAAGTCTCTTGGTGGAATCAAAGGTAAACAAAAGGTATATGTTACCAATATTGCAAATCACTTTATTAAATTTTTGGAAAGAAGAGTAAAGCGTATCTTAGAAAGCCACAAGTGACAATTGTTGATGTTGGATTTATGAACTGACTATATTATAGAATCATAAAATGTACTACTTGGCAGAGATCTGGTTACCGGTCATCGTGTTCTCCCTGGTCCCTCCCTGTTTAAAACTTCCAGTGAAGGGGAGACATCCCCCCATTGTCCTAGGCAGACTCTTCCACCGTTTAGCAGCTCTGAGCATCAGGAAGATCTTCTAAAATTCCTTTCTTGTAACTTCAGCCCACGAGTCCTGTCCTTCAATAGTTGAACAGAGAATTTCATTTTTCTCTTACATACAGCTGATAAGCATTAAGACACTTGTAAACTAGCATTTCTCACCTAACTCTTTTCTTCTGAAAGCTAAGCATGCCTAGTTTCTTTACCTGTTTCCCATCTGACGTACTTTCTGCTCATTTCAGTCCTCTTATCATCAACACTTTCCAATTTCAGCATTTTATTTCTTTATTTTATTGTATTTCTAAAGCCGCCAATCTCAACAAGTGACGTTTTTCCTGTCCAGATCTAGAAGGTTATCACCTTATTGGATTTGGCCCAATGCTTTACAGACTTAATTTTGAATTATTGTTTTCTTCTCTGAAGCATTCGCCAATCTCCCTCGCTTGGTTTCAGATTTGCAGATCTGATATGATCGTTGACTAGATCGTATAAGGATGATGAATCGTTCTAGAAGTATAGAATCCTGTGGGAATTTGCTTGATACTCATTGCTGGATGTTGCAGAATGATATATTGAAACTCTCTTCATGCAGCTGTCCTTTCAGCTGCAAATCCAAAGATTATGTTACTGTCCACGTACCTCTATCTTGTTGACAAAGATATAATGAGAATTCTACTGAGTGTTTTACTGAGCTCAAAATATTATGCATTCAAAATAATTTTCTTGATCTATCAAACCAATCAGTCGTAAAAAGAGATGTGATTAGTCTGACACATTATTCTTAAAAATGCATCTGAGTTATAATAATGGCAGAATCTTTAGTAATTGCTTGCAAACATGATGTCCTCTGAACATTTTTTTGATGGAGACATTAAATGAATTGGTCTGTAGTTTCCCGGACCTATCATCAGTTCCTTTTTTTAAATATTGGGATATATTTGCTCTCCAGAAGCCTTCTGTCACCTCGTCAGTTCTCTAGGAGTCTTCAAAGATTTTTGATGAATAATTCTGAGATTACATCTACCAGTTCTTCAACACCATGGGATGTATTATGTTTGGCCCTAATTCACTTAAGTTGGTAATATTTTAACTCTTAATAAGCATATATTTCCTCCTATCTTTGAATTATGGAAGTGTATGTGTAATATGTATATAATTAATTGTTTATATTTCTGTATGCAAATACTATCTGGAATGTTCATTATCAAACTCCCCAATAACTTGCTAATAAAAATCTATTGAACTTCTTTGATGAGTTGTTGCAGTGGTGGGTTCCGGGGCCCGTTGTAACCGGTACAGTTGCAACGGGCCCCAGCATCCTCCACATGAACACTAGCCGTGCATGGGTCTTTCCATCCAGAGATGCCTCCGCGAGCCTCTGCGATGTTCCAGCTGCTCGGGGGAGCGTCGCACCGGCACTGTACGCACCGTGCACATGTGCAGAAGCATTGAAGAGCTTAAAGACAGGTAAGGAGCGCGGCCAGGCTGGTGGGTCCTCCGGAGCACTGTACCGGAACAGTACCTGTTGCTTCAGGCAGGCTCCGGTACGCCCCTACCAGGACGTACCCCTGCAACCCACCACTGAAGTGTTGATATTTCATAAGAGTGGATCTATATCTGAAGAATTTGACAAGAAACGTTTTCAATCATTTTTGATAGAATTGTTTCATGAAGTTGTTCAGTAACTGCATAAAACAATTGTTGAAGTCATGTTATAACTGAGAAACTAGATTTAATCTTTATCTGCTTTTGCAAATTTCAAATCATCCCTTGTTTCTGAGATTCTGTTAAATAATCAATTGATATCAGAGGTAGGTTCATACCAGTTCAGGCAAACTGGTAGTGGTATGGCGGCCTGGGTCACTGGAACCAGCAGCGACCTAGGCCTGCCAGGCCCCCGAACCAGTTTTCCAGTTGCCGCTGTTGCTGCCGCCATCTTGTTTTTGAGTTCTGCGCATGCACAGAACAATTGAAGCATGTGCACGAACGAACCGGCATTAAAGCTGGCCAGAACCTATCCCTAATTGATACAGATGAAGGATTATCAATATGTTTGGTCATGAGGCATATTTATAATTTTGAGGGTATGTTGTAGGTGTTCTGGCTGTGGGATAGCAAGAGTTGTCCGTTCAAAAAAATGTAGCCATGGTGTCAAGACCAGTCATAAATAAAAAAATTAATACATTGGGGACTATGGACATCAAAAAGTATAATCCAACAATATCAGCATTTTTTTTCATGCAGATTATATTTTTTTAGCACACAAAACTCCTCCAGATTCCTGAGATTTAAGAACCACAGGACCTTAAAATTCATTAAACCCATTTACTTAAGTATTTAAATATCAGATAGAAAATAATGCTTGCTGCACGATCTAATTGTTGCTGTTTTTTTTTAAAAAAAAAGACAAGATGAAGATTATCATCTTATCAGTATAAGAAATAGGTTTAATAAGGGTGAATCCAGACCAGTACTCTTTACAGCATAATCCTAAACAGATTTATCTGAAAGGCAATCCCTCTGGGTCCAATTATTAGTTTCTTCCCTAAATAATCATATTTAGAATTTCTTATTTGCCATTTACTTCACTGGCCCTTTGTATACGCTTGTATTTTTCTTCTGCACACATATTTTCTTCTTATTAAACATGCTGAATATACAGAACTGTAATTCTGTGCTTAATCCCTGAAAAACTATTTTATTTTGCTAACGGTAAAATGATCAGACAGTGGGGAAATCTTAAGATGAAAAAATATAGTTCTTGCCAATTGTCCTGTTGTTAAAACTCACTGTGCAAAATCTTTCTCAAGAACTTCTCAGTTTAAATGCGAGGTTTTGGTGTAAAGAGTTATACTAGTGTATTTTCAAAATGTATTTATCCTGTAGATGACTTTCTATGTTTTTATTTATTCTCAAACTCAATTAATGATCCAACTGTAGTTTGTGTGTTTATCAAAAAGAAGATAAATATTTTAAAAACCTGTAGTTCACACATCATGTTTAACATTTAAGGATTATGAACAACATTAAGCATCATCAATTGCATTTTAAAGAGAACGGAAGAGTAAAATATACTGTAGTATATGATTACTGTGACTGACCTCTATATGAATTGGAATCTGAGAAGAATTGTCTGGGCAGGTTATTACTCTGCTTACCTGATGCTAGTTCATGTTTCATATTAATTAGAGGAGTAATTACATTGGGCTTCCACTAAAAGTATTTTAGCAGAAGCTAAAAGGAAAAACCAAGGAGAAAAGCATATTGGTAAGGCAAGATGCTGAATATAAACAGGGAGCAAACCCCACACTCACTTGCACTGATGATGTTACGTAGTTGGGTAATAAAAGGTCTGCAAGCAAACAACCAAAGAACAGCAAGGATGCCATAAAAAATTTATACTTGGAAAGATGGTTATGCTACCATTTATAGAAAAGTAAAAATCCAGAGGTGGAACAACGTAACATCAATTTAGGTTTTCACATTATTCTTTAAATTTTTTTAAAAAAGAATTTTAAAATGAGTTTTTTTAATCCTGTTATCATTTATCACCATCAATAATAATAATTCATTTCTAGTCTTGGAAATTTTGCTTGCTTTAAAGATCCAAGTAAAGATAGATAGATAGATAGATAGATAGATAGATAGATAGATAGATAGATAGATAGATAGATAGATAGATAGATAGATAGATAGATAGGATTTTTTTTCTACAAAAGGCATTGAAAAACTGAAATCAAAATATTAAAAAACCTTTAAATTGAACACTAGGAAAAAAAGTGGGGAAAGGAAGAAAGAGAAGGAGAACAGATGCAAAACTTTTAAGGCTAAGCAAACCTTGTTTCTGTCATTCAGATGAAAACAATGGCTCTTGAGGACAACTGAGGCTACAGCAAAAAAAAAAAAAAAGCTACAAAATGAAATTGCTTCTCAGCTTAACTCACTTTTGATGCTTTCCTAGAACTTTCCCTCCCTCGGCAATCTGCCTGGCGGTGGGTTTCTGTCCCGGTGACCTCTGGAGATTAGGCCACCTTGCTTTTGTGGAAATGCTAAATGGATCTCTGCAAGATCTATGACATGTAACCAAGGCTGGCATGCAAAACATTTATTTTAAAAGATATTTATGTTAAAATAATGAAATAAAAGGTCTATTTTGGATAGGAGCAGTTGAATAACACAAACAAGAATATCTGAAAAGTATAAATAAAAGTATAATGGAAAAACTCTCTAGCAACATTTTCTATATTCCCCTTTTGTTTGTTTTCCCAACTTTTAGCCACAGTCTAGAAGATATTTGCTAGTATCTATTTAAATCCTTTCATCTATTATTTTGGATTGATCTCATCATTTTCTTCCTAAAAACTATGTTCCAATGTCTGAATGTGCCTTGCTGTGCAGTATATATGGGAGGTACAAAACACTTTTCAGCTTTAGCCTCATAGTTCAAGATAAATAAATTGAGCACTTATCCATATTTTAAGAAGTACTTAACGTACTTACTTCTTATGATAAAAAAACATATTACTTTTTCTGACCTCAGTGATCCTAGAGAAGTATCTCTATGTTCTTATGCTCTTTTCCTAAGGCAGGTAATTCCTCAGCACAGGAATAATGTCATGTGTTGGAGAAAATCTGTATCCAAGAATCATTAATCTGTTTTGAGCGGAAGGAAGGAGGGAAGGAAGGAAGGAAGGAAGGAAGGAAGGAAGGAAGGAAGGAAGGAAGGAAGGAAGGAAGGAAGGAAGGACAATTCTCTCAATTTGAAACAAGGTTAGAGGTCCTTTTTCCACTAATAACTTTTATCTGCCCTGTAAAAGGCATAATTCAGAGGTTTTTAGACAAAAGGAGACCATTAGTCTACAGAAGATCTTGCAACTGTTTACAAATATCAACATTAACAATGAGAGATAAAGATGGTACTAATGCTAGCAAGGTAGATTTTACTGCCTGTTCTTATACAAACCACTAAATTAAACCTACCTATCCAAACCATGCTGGTTTCAGGATGACATGGTCATCTGCTAATCACCTGAAGCCCCCTGTCACTGCATGATGCCCAGAAGTATTACTTCTAAGAAACACGCTAGTAAACATCAAGCTATGCTTCAAGAACAAACAATCCAGGGACCAAGCCGCTATAACAGGGGTGTCCAAACTTGGAAACTTTAAGACTTGTGGACTTCAACTCCCAGAATTCCCCAGCCAGCATGGCTGGCTGGGGAATTCTGGGAGTTGAAGTCCACAAGTCTTAAAGTTCCCAAGTTTGGACACCGTTGCGCTATAAGATAACTTAAGAGATGTATATGGCCAGTGTGATGCTTGCTGAGACTGCAAGGATATTATTAGTGCTTGATTCAAAGTCTCTGGAGCATATTGAATTTACCATTACACACACAAAAAAAAACATAACAAAATTATTGCAGGAATACAACGTTGCCCGTGCAGAAAAGCTTTGGGCATGTAAAACTGAAGTAAACTTTGATGCACTTATCAACCAGGCACTGAGAAAAGTTTTGTGGTTGAGATCACCAAATGTCTTCTACAACATCTGTGCTGTTTATTTATTTATTTGTTCATCAGATTTCTATATTCAACCATCTCACTAAAAGCGACTCTGGGTGGTACAAAATGAACAGCTAAAACCAATAGATATAAAATACAGTACATATCTGTTCTGACCCAATGTTCCCTCTAATTTTTTTTCAGTGTGAGCAGAAAAGTATAGTGTTTGAGCGGCACATTTTTATGCCTGAGCACCTGAATTTTTTTCACAAATGTCACCTAAGACAACAATGAATCAGTATTATTTGAAACTCAAAGTTACGTTTCTTCAAGGTACCCGCTTAATTCAAAGTGTTATATAATATCAGTATCACTTAACAACGCTCCTGCTTAGCAGCCAAAATGTTTGCTCAGGAACTCTGGCATTTGAAGCACGCAAGTCTTAAAGCTGTCAAGTTACAAGACCCTTGCACCCCTAACCCTTTAGGAAAAAAAAACCCAGGGGTCTTCAAACCTGACAGCTTGAAGACTTGTGGACTTCAACTCCCAGAATTCCTCCTCCAGTCATGTTGGCTCAGGAACTCTGGCATTGAAGTGTGCAAGTCTTAAAGCTGTCAAGTTGCAAGACCCTTTGCACCCCTAACCCTTTAGGGAAAAAAAACCCCAGGGGTCTTCAAACCTGACAGCTTGAAGACTTGTGGACTTCAACTCCCAGAATTCCTCCTCCAGTCATGTTGTGGCGACGTCATCTGCGTGGATCCATCTTCGGCTTTTTTCACAGGGGGCAGGGCTGCTGCTGAAGATGTCGACGAGCCCCTGCCGCCACCAGAATAACAGCTGCCTCCTCCTCCTCCTCCAACAGCACCACTACATTTGGAGTGAAGCCGCCAAAGCTCCTGCTGGCGCCCCCCTCCACTCGGAGCACCGCGTTACCCCTGCTGCCTTCTCCGCCGCCGCCATGCTTTTGAGAAGCCATGAGGCCTTTTTCCCCTGCTCCTGCCCCCCCCCCGCCGCCTTCCTACTGGCTCCCGCGGCCTCATGGCTCCTCAAAAGCACAGCAGAGGAGGAGGGGGCAAGGTAACGCGGGGCCCAACTCAGGTGCTCCGAATGGAGGGGGAGGCGCCACTGCCATAGGTGGGGGCGCTGGCGGGAGCTTTGGCGGCTTCACCTCTGCCGCAGCGTCGGGTGCTGTTAGAGGAGGAGGAGGCGGCAGCAGATATTCCAGTAGCGGCAGGGGCTTTACTTTAGCTGCAGCGCCGGGCGCAAGCAGCTAGGATTGGCCACCCACAAAGGACCTCCTCCCCGGGCTTGCTTTCCTGGCGTCAGTCGCCCCGCGCTCACCAAAACAAGTCCGGGGAGGTCCTTTGCGGGCGGCCAGTTCTAGCCATCTGCAAAGGACCTCCCCAGCCTCTGGCGCCTGTGACAGCAGAAAGCACTGCGCGGCAGTTGGAAACTGCTGTGCGGTGTTTTCTTGCCACCTGAGCGGGCACGCAGCCGCGCACCTTAGAGGGAACAGTGTTCTGACCCCCCTTCTTGTATACCAAAGCACTCCGAAACAAGGTCTCTGCAAGATGTTTTATTTACACACAGTTTAAACCTTGGCAGCAATCCAGGTACAGATAACACCTTGGCAGCAATCCAGCCTGCCGAGGTACTACACAGATTTGAGAGCGTCTGCAACTCTAATGATAAGTTGATTCCTGCAAAAACAGCTTTTGGAAATAGCCTTGAGAGGATCCTGATTACGATCACCTGAGTCCAATCATCTCTTGTAACTGCGTAGCTGTTCTCTATGTCTATCAGCTCTCCATTGCCGGGCATCCAGAAACCACTCCCTTGTCTCCTCCCCACTGCTCCAAGGCATGATGTCAGGAGCCCACTCCCTTTGGCTTTCACCACTGCTCCATGACTCAGGCACATCCTGGTGGCCAACCAGCCTCTCTGATCCCTACTCGGAGTCGGAACCCTGTCCAGGGTCCTCCACATCCTCCAGAGTGGACTCATAGGGACCCTCGCTGTCGGAGTCTGGTGGCAGCTCCAACGGCTCCTGCTGGGCCACAAGACATATCATAAAAGCCAAAAGTAGAAATATGATGGAGTTATTAGCTGTTTCTGTCCCACAAAGTGGGAAGGGACCTTGGAAGTCTTCTAGTCCCACCCACTGCTCAAGTAGGAGACCATATTCATTCCAGACAAGTGGCTGTCCAATCTCTCCTTAAAAGCCTCCAGTGATGAAATACCCGCAACTTCTGAAGGCGAGCAGTTCCACTGACTAATTGTTCTCACTGTTAGGAAATTTCTCCTTAGTTTTAGGTTGCTTCTCTCCTTGGTTAGTTTCCATCCATTGTTTCTTGTTTCGCCTTCTGGTGCCTTGGAAAATAGATGACCCCCTTCTTCTTTGTGACAACTGCTCCAATACTGGAACACAGCTATCACGTCACCCCTAGTCCTTCTTTTCACTAGACTAGACATACCCAATTCCTGCAACCGTTCTTCTTCATATGCTTTAGCCTCCAGCCTCTAATCATTTATGTTGCACTTTTCTGCAGTCATTCAAGAGTCTCAACATCTCTTTTTTAAATAATATGGTGAATACTGGATGCAGTATTCTAAGTGTGGTCTTACTAACACTTTATAAAGCCGTGCTAATACTTCATGTGATCTTGATTCTATCCCTCTATTAATGCAACCTAGGATTGCATGGGCTTTTTTGGTTGCTGCCTCACACCGCTGGCTCATATTTAAATGATTGTCCATAGGACTCCCAAGATGCCCCTCAAAGTTACTGCTATCGAGCCAGATTTTGCCAGGAGTAAGAGAGAGGTGATCCCCTAGTCGGGTTCAGAAGCAAATTGAAAACGAAGAAAGCTCATAAAGATGCAAGAGCCCATGGTAGTTCATTCACAATTTAAAAATGCAGCTGTTGAAATATATGTTGTTTTCTGCAACTGTTTCAGTCTCTGTTAGCAATGAGTACAATTCCCAAAAGCCAGATCTTCCAAGATTCAGCTATGCTTTAATTCCCAGGGAATAAAATTTATAATCAGGTACTTTGGCAATCAACAATTTGTCAAGGACAGTAGGATGACATCAGTCTGAGAAGTTGTGAATCAGACTCACAAACCACAAAGTTTGTGACTATGACAAAAGTCAGCTCTGTTACAATCTCTGCTCCCTGCAATGGATATAATCAAACTAAGAATCCTAGGCTGTAGACCCAGGTATCCTGATATCTCCCTTTTACTTACCTAAGGAGGGTTCCTGGCCAGACATGACATCTGCTAAACCGTTTTGTAGCAACAGAGAGTGCTTTTGTGGAAGAGAAACAGAGATTGCGCCAATCCCCACCTTGGCCAATCCATCTTCTGTTGGGGAATGCTAGGCAAAAGCAAGAACCATCTAGTCCCATGATGGCAAACCTATGGCATACGTGCCCCAGGTGGCACGCAGAGCCCTCTCTGCTGGTACGTGTGCCATCGCCCCAGATCTCCGTGGCGTTTCTTTCGTGAGCTTCTGTTTCCCTGAAAATGACGAAACAGAAGCTCATGTAAGAAAAAGATCTTACCTCTTGCCATGCTACCGGTGTTGGGATGCCCCGGCTCTTGCCAGCTAGTTGGTCTTCGGGTCTCTGCTGAGCATGTGTGCATGTCCACTCATGCGCACGTGCATGCATGTGTCTGCATGTGCACACATTCATGCGTGCTTGTGCATGCACCTTTCAATTTGGGCATGTCTAAAAGGTTTGCCTCCCTGATCTAGTTTGTACGTTTTTGCAATACAGGCACCACTTTTCATATGGTCCACAGTAGTAAAACATTTCTTATTAACCAAGAATGCACACATTGCAGCTCAGAATACCGCTGAAGGTTCCCACCGAGTCGTTAGCAGGACAGAAGAAAAATATTAAATATGTGAGCTGCAAACCTATTTATTTCCCACTATTTAAATATACTTATTTATTTATAAATTTATTAAACTATTACAATACAATAGCAGAGTTGGAAGGGACCTTGGAGGTCTTCTAGTCCAACCTCCTGCCTAGGCAGGAAACCCTATACCATTTCAGACAAATGGCTACCCAACATCTTCTTAAAGACTTCCAGTGTTGCAGCATTCACAACTTCTGGAGGCAAGCAGTTCCACTGTTTAATTGTTCTAACTGTCAGGAAGTTTCTCCTCAGTTCTAAGTTACTTCTCTCCTTGATTAGTTTCCACCCATTGCTTCTTGTTCTACCCTCAGGTGCTTTGGAGAATAGTTTGACTCCCTCTTCTTTGTGGCAACCCCTGAGATATTGGAACACTGCTATTATGTCTCCCCTAGTCCTTCTTTCTCTTAAGCTAAACATACCCAGTTCCTGCAACTGTTCTTCATATGTTTTAGTCCCCAGTCCCCTAATCATCTTTGTTGCTCTTCTCTGCACTCTTTCTAGAGTCTCCACATCTTTTTTACATCTTGGCGACCAACACTGAATGCAGTATTCCAAGTGTGGCCTTACCAAGGCATTATAAAGTGGTATTAACACTTCACATGATCTTGATTCTATTATTTATTCTATTATTTGACTTGGCCTGATTTCTTCTCTGTCTTCCTCCCACTCATCCATTCCTAGTATGGAAAGGGAGCAGAAATAAATTTATTTTCATGTGCTGCCCTTTCCCCAGTCATACAACTTTCACATTCTTTTCCTAGATCGACATCAACAACGGTGCATCCATGCCCTGTACACCTTAAACCCTGAACCTGCTTCATCATAAAGGATCCATGACTTATTTGGAGATTAGATCATTTTTGGAGATTCTGATGATGAGACTCTTTAAGGGGGGGAGCGTGGTTTGCTAGTGAAGTTGGTAACAAACCAGGTGGGGGTGGAGGCTGTGTGTGTATGTGTGCCTAGCAGGAACATCTCTGCATATAGCAAGGCTTACAGCTGGACAACTGGGAATAAATTAAGACATAAGAGGCTTTTTTCGGGATATGTTGGTTTGAAGAATGGAACTAATGGGTACACAAACATTGTGGATCTCCTGATCCTGTTACAGAAATGGATGGATAAAACCTCCCATACAATGCTGTGTTTGAAGCTTATAAATTAAGCTCACTAATAAGGCAAAAAAGGGGACACGGTGGCTCAGTGGCTAAGACACTGAGTTTGTCGATCATAAGGTCAGCAGTTCAGTGGTTCGAATCCCTAACAGAGTGAGATTACTTGTCCCAGCTTCTGCCAACCTAAAAGTTTGAAAGCATGTAAACATGCAAGTAAAAAAATAGGAACCATCTTTGGTGGGAAGGTAACAGTGTTTCGTGCCTCTTAGGCATTTAGTCATGCTGGCCACATGACCACAGAGATGTCTTCAGACAGCGCTGGCTCTTCGGCTTTGAAACAGAGATGAGCACCACCCCCTAGAGTCGGGAATGACTAGCACATATGTGTGAGGGAAACCTTTACCTTTACCTTATTAATAAGGCAAAGAATGGTGGCATATATTTACACAGAGATTGGTGAGGTGACTGTAAATGAAACAAATACACACATGCCTTTTCTCATCCCAACATCAGCAGTCTGCTAATTCAATAAATATTAGAGGGAAGAGAATTTTGAAGCCTTTTTTTTCACTCTTGAGAGTTAACGTCCATCTTAGATTCACAAGATGGGTAAAATGAAAGACAGCTTTGATTCATGGCAAGCAGAATAAAGATTTCCCCCCCCCTTCCCATTTGTGTTGCCAAGCTACTATAAGTGAACAGGTAATACACTTTCTCTGCCCAAATAATTAACTCTGCAAAGGAATTTAGGAAAGCAGCCAAGAATTCTCAGAGGGAGTAATGGGAGATTGACATGGAGATCACAGCCATCGTTAGGACCAATTCAATTTTTCCTGGTTTTCATAAGTGCATTTTTTGAGCAGTATCAACATCTCTTTTCAATCAGCTATTGTGCAATTTTTCAATCCCACCCAAATTCTTGAAAATGGGTTATTATTAGATATTTTCATTCAGAAAACTAGATTTATGAACGTGTATCCTTAATCTTTCTTTCAATTTTCTTCAATTTGAAAAGCAATTTTGCTTCAATATTCTAATTAATAGCAATATCACTTAGAATTATATACCGCTTCACAGTCCTCTCTAAGCAGTTTACAGAGGCAGCTTCTTGCCCCCAGCAGTCTGGGTCCTCATTTTATCGACCTCAGAAGGATGGAAGGCTGAGTCAACCTTGAGCCGGTCAGGATTGAACTCCTTGCAGAAAACAGAGTTAGCCTGTAGCAGAGTAATAGAGTAGCCTCTATTGTAACCACTGCACCAGCACGGCAAATGATAATGCAAAGGGTATTCATGATCAGTTAATACTAATCTGACTTATGAATTTACCCAAATCTGCTTGAAGTGGCCTGGGTTTCAGATCTCTTATTAGGCCACAGCTGCACAAAACTCCATGATAGAGTATGGAAACAAATAAGATTACGCTAGTTTTGTTTCTTAATGAATGATGGCTTGCATTAGGGATTTCAAACAAATTATGCATTTCTTCCCCTTACTAAGTCATCAGTCATCTGCTAATAGGCTTCTTGTTCTTCTTACAACTTCCACAAATAGATTGAAGTGGGCTAAGGCAATGAGGAGAGGGTGTAATATTTCATGTAGTTGAATTTTGTTCTGTTTACAAAGTAATAATCAATGCTAGTCCACTACTAAATCTTAAATTTCTTCCTACAACTGTTCTGTGGAAGGCAGAGGTTACAGTTGTGAACATTTTAGGAAATCCATCCTCTTATTGCATGGAAAGAAATCACACAGCTTAGTGTATAGCATTGACCATTCCACCCACATCCATGAGATTCAGTAATTTGTCAGTAATGGATGCCATCAATATAATTATATAAGAATAGGATACATTCTACTCCCAATAAGCATCTATTTTTATTTATTTTATTTATTTATTTGTATCTGGTCTTTGTTATTTTTATAAATAACTCAAGGTGGAGAACACATCTGGTTTGGCTTCTTTTTCTAAAGCTACTCCCAATCAGTGTTAATAGGACCCACCCTACAACCGCTATTATGTGGCATGCCACAGGGCTTGGTATTCTCTCCACTCCTGCTTAACATCTGCATGAAACTGCAAGGTGAGATCATCCATCATTATGGGTTGAGGTATCTGTGTTACACAGATACAAAACTCAACTCTATATTTCCACTCCTGGTGACCCAAGTGATGCTGTGGCTGTCCTCTCATGGTTCCTGGAGGCTGTGAGGGTCTAGATGAGGGACAATAGACTTTTGACTAAACTCTGGCAAGGCCAAATGACTTTGGGTAAATGGAGATCCTATGAACTGGGACTTTTGACTTCTTTCATTCTGGATGGGGTGGCACTACCCCAGACAGATGTGGTCCCCAACTTGAGGGTTCTCCTGGACTCACAACTCCTGCTTAAGGAGCAGGTGGCAGTTGTGGCTAGGAGAGCCTTTGCACAACTTCGAGTTGTCTACCAGTTGCAATCTCTCCTAGAGTCCCTGCGCTCAGTCATTCAAGTCGAATCTCATGTTTGGACTATCGCAAAGTAGTCTACATGGAGATCCCCTTGAAAAACATTTAGAAGCTATAGCTGGTGCAGAGTCTGGTGACGCCGGCAGGTTTTGTGGCTCCAAGGGTGGCCCATGCAACGCTCACTGCTTTGTGAGCTGTACCGGCTGCCAGTCTGCTTCTGGGTGCAATTCAAGAATGTTTAAAGTCCTTCATGGCATGGGTCCAAGTTACCATCTCATCCCACTGGATTACCCACCCTCCCCCATGCCGGCAGAGAAGCCTGCTGCAGGCCCCATCATCCAAACTATTGTCTGTTTGTTTGTTTATTGGATTTATATGCTGCCCTTCTCCCAAAGGACTCAGGGCAACGTACAACATTAAAAAACAACAACACATATTTCAAAAGTTAAAAAAGAAATTAGATAGAGTATCCAAAAACAAACCCAATTAATATGAATAATAACATTTTAAAAATTATATTAAAATTAACAATTAAAACAATCATTTTTTTTATTTTGTTGAGGCCAGGCTGGCTTGCTGGAAAAGCCAACTTCTTAGGGCGCATCGGAAGGACCGGAGGTCGGGGGTTATGCGAAGCTCTGGGGGCAGCTCATTCCAGAGGGGACCCCATGGAGTCCAAGTGAAGAGCCATCACTGCCATTGCAATTCCCTTTAGAACCACTCCCCCCCCCGAGTGAGGTCATCTCTAACTCTCCTGACCTTCCACAAGATCTCTGCCAGCTGACCTGGGGCTCCAAAGGGGGGGGGTTCACATTGAGGGTGATTGATAGATTAATAACAGATTCCACTTCCCTCCCTGTCCACCCTACTCCTTCCCCATCTTTTATCTAGGCTTATGTATTGCATTTTTGTAGTATTTTATTTGTATAATTTTATCCTTTTAATATTATAAGCTGCCCAGAATTATCCTACGATAAGATGGACGGCCAATAAATTCAACAAAAACATAAGAATAAATAAAATATTCAACACACCTTTCTCCTCCTTCTATTTTCCTCAAAACATGCTGGCTGGGGAATTCTGGGAGTTGAAGTTCACAAGTCTTAAAGTTCCCAAGTTTGGACACCCCTGCACTAGACCAAACTGCCTGTTTGAAAAGCTTCTTGTATAAAACCGCATTAGATAAAATATTATTTCTCTTCCATGCTACTTAAACTGTGAGAAGTGTGTGTGTATATCCGTCTGTCTGTCTGTCTGTCTGTCTGTCTGTCTGCCTGCCTGCCTGCCTGCCTGCCTGCCTGCCTGCCTGCCTGCCTGCCTATCTATCTATCTATCTATCTATCTATCTATCTATCTATCTATCTATCTATCTATCTATCTATCTATCTATCTATCTATCTATCTATATCTCCATGTGTGAGTATAATTCTTTAGCTAATCTCAGTGAATAGGCATTTTTAATGTCTGACAATTTATTTAATATAATTTCACATGCTGTTTGCCAGTGCAACAGCTTGGTTGAATCCTGACCCGGTTTCATGTTAAATGCTCATTAACATACTTGTTAATATTTTTCTGCTTGATTTAATTATTTTTCTTCTGGACAGGTTTATTTATTCATCTACACGCTAATCTCATCTCCAGAATGCGCTCTGTGACAGCTCATTATTCTGAGGGGAAATGTAGGACACTAATAGCACATGAAATGCTCCCCCTACCCAAGAGGCTGGCATTGTGCATCTAGGTACATCGGAATTGTATGTCTAGACTTACAAGGTCCACGTGAAAACTGAAATTGCAAATCAGTCTGTACTGTGTATTATCATAAAAGGCTGCTAAATTATCAACCGCATATTAAAACAGTAAGGAAAATGAGAATGGAGCATTAGAACATTTTTAGGTGCCAACTTCTGCTTTAAAAAAGCAATCCCATTGCTCTTACATGTGTCATTTCTTCAAAATTCTCCAATGAAACAGGGATCTTGCCTGCTGAGGATAGAAAGACATATAAGTCCTGCAAAATGTAATAACAAAGACAGTGTGGAAAAGCAATAGGTCAAGCGTGTTTGGTTATATGCAACTTCAGAGGAGTGGTTACAATTCAATCAACGGGGGGGGGGGGGAGTATAATCTCACTCTCACACACACATACATATACCGGTATGTACAGGGGTTGTTACAAGCATTTTTGCAATATTGTTTATGAAGGAAGAAAACAGAAGTTTGCTGCTGTTTCACAGTTGGTCAGTCTCAATTAAACAACAGTTCATTTCTGATTTCTTTCCAATTTTTGGACTGCATTCTGCATGCTGAGAACAAAGGTAGTGCTGTTTAAAAGGCAAGCATCTATTTATTTGCTGAACTCATAATGTTGTATTAATCTACTTTTTTTTGTTAATAAGCCAACACAAAGAAGGATTATATCCCTCATGTCTAATCTGGAGTTCAAAAATCAGTGGAATGAATACATTCCCTTAGGAGTTTACATACATGAACAACTAACATATGTCCTTGTCATTTATATCATTGACATTCCTAGCAGGTATAATTTAATTGACAACACAAAGTTAACCTGTGGTTTTAATTCATGTATGAATATGTATTCAGAATAATTTGTAACTAGTGTGCTAGCATGGCTGTTAGTAGCATGTATAAATGGTCTAGAGGTAAATGTTCCAGCAGTTATTTTCTATAGTGATTATTATGCTAATAATCTAAGTAATCAATTTCAGGGAAACTTTTTACCTGAAATTGATCCTTGGCTATTATATATGTATGGAGATATTCAAATCAGAGGTGGATTGCTAATTTTTAAACTACCGGTTCGGGAACCCGCGCATGCTCGTGCGTGCCACTTCAGCACATGCACAGAAGCATCCTGGTGGGTACCTGGAGCCTTCCGCCGCCCCTACTACTGGTTCAGCCGATCTGGGCCAAACTGGCAGCAATCCACTTCTGGTTCAAATGTAAGAAATATCTCAAGTTCTAGGCACATTAAAGTTTTCTTGTACAAAGTTTTTTCTGTTGAACCTCTTTGAAAGTTTCAGAAGGAAAAAATGAAGGCTGCATAATCAAAAATAAAATTCTATTTATATTTTAAAGTTAAAACTATAGTGGATAAAAATGATACAATTACAAATGCAGGGCATCTGACCAAATTTTGCTATCAAATGACGAAACAACTAAAATATTAGAGGAAAAAATGTAGTAGAATTCGTTCTAATGATTCTACTGCAATATATTCCATAATTAGTACATCAAGCCATTAACATGTAGTACACTTTATCAGATTCCATTACACATGTATGTATTGGGGGTGCCTCACTATATGGTAAAAATCTGACAGCAAATTCAGAGAACTGGTAGCCTTCCTAATGATTGCAAAATCAAAATGTGAAATCACAAAAAAATGGATGCCAACTTCTTATTGATGTTGCTTCTCTCAAATTCCCTTTGGTATCAAAATCACTACTGTACCAGAAATATGTCTTGGACATTATAAATTATATATTAATTTAAACATTATTCACAATAGCAATGTGGCTAATGAGTTCCAGTCATTATTCTTGTCACTTTTCTTGTAAACAAAATACATTTTTGAAAAAGAATATTCCTTGATGTTCTGCTTTTTCCACAAAACCTTGACTTTTGAAACCACATAGACACGTTCTATAATCCTCCACATTCCCAAAAAATGGTTTTGCATGCAAAAAAAGGTGGCAAAATCAGAGACAACAGCAAATCCAATATGCTTACTTTCAACTTTCCTTCTTCTGGATGATAGTTTTAAAATTCACCAATAGAGTTAAAATTAACAATGTCATCAAAATCAGTTCTAAGGTACATACAGTACAGTGGATATTAGTGACAGCCGAATGAAATTTATAACCCAAATAATAAAAATATTTAGGATATAAAAAGTGTTTCCTTGCAAATAAGAAAATAGAGGAGTCTAAACAGTGCGGTGAAAGATTAGTGCAGATCAGATTTAGATGGAGGAAAATTGTTGCCTCTTGTTGTCACTGTATATCTTACTGTGTATTAGTAACTTCAGGGAAGTGCCGGAGAGATTGTTCTCATCACAAAGTTGCAATAAATTAGAAGGACAACTTAATTTAGTCATTAAACTACATGAATGTTTTAATCTAATATTTTTCATTCAGGTGAAATTACTATGAAAAATCTAGATTTCAGGGTACTATTGCACTCTACACTGTATAAAAATCTACATTGCCTAGAATTGGTCACGTTTGCTGATATTTGGGGCATTCTCTTAAATGATTCATAGCACCACAACTTAGAATAAAAATGATTTCTATTTGAGGAGAGTGGATTCCAATTTTTCCACAGTGTATCCTTCCACCAACTCTGTTACAAGTATCTGTGCAGAAAGGATCCTCAGAAGCAAGCCACGGAGATGACATTTGAAACCATCAAGACCAACAAAATGCACATGGAAAGCCACATGCAACTTTCTTTGTAGTGACAGGAGTACTTGAGTGAAAAGATCTCATTAACAAAGTGACTGTTGTGCAGTGATGGCACTTGAGCCTTTTGAAAGCAATGCAAAGTTCAAAAGATGAAGTCACTCACTGGATTGTGTAAATTACATTGTCTCTAATAAGAGTGAATTACTATTATCTTATTAATTACATTTAGAAGGTTCATTATTAAGCTATTTTCATTCGGGCCTGGAAAAATATAGTCATTGCTCTGAAAAACTTTACAAACATTTAATATGTAACTATATAGCGCGTCTGTCAAATTTTTTTCATTATAAAATGTCCACAAGGAGCATTAACATTACACATTTCACCATGAATAGACTGTAGCTATTTGTTTAAATCATTGGTCTACATGATAATATTTAATCTCTCAGTCACTTTTCTAGAGCATATCCTCTATAAAGAAAAGTTTAGAATATTTGCACACCAACACAGTCTTCTGCTTTTATTCACAGCCGTTCAATTCAAAGTCATAGTGTCATATTACCCTTACAATGAATATCAAGGGCATTTCATTTCACCCAATGCTAATATGCTAACATCTTCATCAACACTATTGATTCAACATATACCTGCTGCACACCAACGCACAAAAGTGCACAACATTTTAATGAAACCAATCCCAACTATCTCAGTTGAATAGTCCCTAGTGTGAATCTAGATGTACTTCCAAGTACAAAGTTGTGTAAAGTCCATGCAATACTTTCTAGCAGTAACAGAGCAGACCTCTCTATGCCTCCAATAGGCACTCAAACCTGTCCAACAAGAATTTGTTTAAAATCATTTTCATTTAAAAAAATGAACTAGATACTGAGATACTGCAAAAACCAACCAATTGTCAACATGTCCTTTATCAACAAGGATACTTCTGGGCCTCACCTAAACCCCGCTATCTTTGTTAAAGGATAAAAATGGTCCGTGACCACCATTCACTATGGGTTTACAAGTGTACTTACCTGGGCATTGGAAATATAAATTGAAGTGAGTGGTGGCCTTCCTGAAGCTGTAGATGGTTGCAGGAAGTAACATCAACATCAACTTGCCTTTGAGAGAATTGGTGTTTTGGACTAGAAAAACTATCTTACGGTGTTCCCCCTTCTCTGCACATTCCATGATCTTGAAAGTCCAACTTAGTTATTGTCCCCCAAATTTTGATCTATTTTTACTTTGATGATAGGGTGCAAATGCAGTACGGCTCTAGTGCAGTGATCTTAAAGGGAGGAGTTGTTTCCCTTGTGACACAACATTTTGTTTACAACGTGAGGATGCCTAAGAGAGCGTGTTCAAGGAGCTTGTAAACATATTTATTCATGTACTCTTCATGCTATACATTACCTTTTGAATGGACAGTTTGTGCTGAACCTCAAGACGACCCAATACAGGAATTCTTCAGTAATTAATGTAAGGAAAAACTCATATTCAATATCATTAGCAGTAAATTATACTGCTAGAGTCGCACGCTATATGTCCTTTAGCTGTATTTGAACTACCAGGGCAACAAATAATGCTGGCCAGAATCTTGAATTTGGTCTCATGGCAGTAATATTTCCCAAGAAATTCTGGCAACAATTTATAATTTTCTGCAGAAAGGAATGTGTAAATTTTTGTTTTCTTGTCGGCAGCATTATTTTTGCATCCGCCCCCGCTCCCCCAATGCCGAAACTAAACTTTGAAACTAAAAGGAAGTAATGCTGCCGAAAGAACAGGTAAATGAGTAAAAATCAACTTCTGATTAGAATCACAGAAGTATTTTCTTTTGACATAAAAGCTGAAAGCAAATTTGTGTCCAATGACTTTAAAAATCTACTTCAGTGGGTTTCAGATTATTGCCTTTTTAATTCCTTTTTAGCAGTCCTTGCCAAGGCTCTGCTGGATCGCCCAAGTTTCTCTAGAAGTATGTCTTTCTATTAACATTGTTACAACACAATATCAGTGCAATCCTATGCATATCTTTGCAGATAAGATTCATTGTAATTAATAAGTGGTGCTGGGTTGTGGCCTCAAGAATTTCAATTCATTTAAATTTTTTAAATTAAGAATAATATTTTATATCAAATGGCCACATATAACTTGAAGACAAAGTAATGGATATATTTAATAATCGAGGTGATCAACAAACAATTTTAAAAAAACAAATTTTTGTTATAGGTGCAAAAAATAGCATCATCTTCTCTGTTAAAGAAGACAAGGTTTACCTACCATTTTTTAAATCATGATTTAGGCATTTGCAATGACCACTTGTATGTGTTATTACTTTCTGCTTCTCTCGTTCATACTGCTGACCAACAAGAATGATCTTTGGAAGGATTATACCCATATTTTTAAGATTAACATTAAAGTTAGACAAATCACAACATAATTTTTATACTCCGATACTTGAAGCAAAACAGAAATAAAGGCAAAACAAAAGTTACTCTAGGGTTGATTGCAGAGCAATGTAGAAAGCATGAGCAAAGGCAAGTCTATTGTTTATTTTTTTTTGATTAGTCAAACAACCATATCAAATCCTAATGTAGCATTAGCATATGTCTATAAAATTGAAAAGTTGACCAAGTTCATCCAAAGGCTATGTATTTAAAGACTATAATTATCAAACATAAAGATTATAATTATCACACTATTTAAGGAGCAGCGACTTCAAAATATCCTGGTATGACATTTTACGATGTACATCAACCCAATGACTACCATACAACATGGGATAACAAATCGTCTGTCCCAACCAGCATGCTTTAATTTCAATGGTTTGAAAATACAATTGTAATGACATCAATTCTGTGTATGAAGAAAGCATGACCAAAAAGAATTATTCAGCCTGTCTACTGTTATACACATACACTTGTTTCTTATTTCTGTATTTATCATAAATAAATTTTGTTTTATTAATAATTATAAAATTATTGTAAACAAAAGTTTAGTAAAAATGTTTAGTAGAACTGGAATTATGAAAATAAATTTTGCTCTTTTTAATTTTTCAATAAACTTTTTAAATTAAGACTAATATGAGAAATAAAACTGCTGGGAAAAGACAGAAACAGGAAATCTATATTTCCAAATAACACAGTTCTTACCTAAAAATTCTAGTAATCTTTACAAGTCTTGGAAAATACGTAAATGTTCATAAATACGAAAACATTAAAAATATTAAATGCAAATCAAGTGCAATTAGTATACAACAAACCTAACTAAAACATCTATTGATACAATATTCCAAAATATACATAACATATCTTTAAAGACATTTAAATTATAATTTTAATTTACAATTTGCAATTACATCTAATTGTAATCTAAATTACAATTAGATTACATCAACTAAACAGCAAATATTTTCCATCATCTTATTTTAAACATATTTAAAATTTCTAAATATCTAACATAAGTTAAAATGGAATGGAACTTAATTAAAATTATATTACAGTTTTACAATCAAATTTTCACTATGCTCAGAAGTAGTAAATGAGGTTTACTTTCAACATAGTATGCTTAATATTTCATTTTTTATAAAAGTGTTAATTACTTGAAAGGTACATTATCAAATTATCAAACATACTAAACAAAATTAGGATAATTTAGAGTTCATTATGAAAAAATCTACAGCATAAATTTATATTCCCCAAACAGTAAATATTTAGTATCTAAAATATAGTACATTAATAATAGATCTTGAAAGAAGAACTCAACATACACATATTTTTTTCTGAAATTAACAAATAACTTTCTGAAATATACTTTATTACTTATTTATTATGTATTTTAACCACTATCTTTTACCAAAAAAAGATACAAGCTGTAGCTGTCAGATACACTTTTGTTCAACATCATTTTAATATGGTAGTATGATTACATTAATTGCCTGTAATTTAAAGAATGCTTCTCAATAAAACACTCATGAGTGAAAGTATTGATTTTCTTTTAACAACGGCAGCTTACTGGAAAGCTGTCCTTAAAAACCTTTGTTAAAACTCAGGCATGTTACTTCAAAAGGAAAAAAAAACACCTATACATATGCAATAATTTAATTAAACCTGTCACAACATACATTTTCTAAACCAGCCTCTGTACAATGTTTCCTTACTTTAACAGCTCATTTAACTAGCAGCCACGCATATCCCAAGTACCAAATTTTGTTGCAAGCGTTAAACAGCAATCTGTTCTCACCAAACACTAATGCCAAATTGAAAACCCAGATTCAAGCAAGCCACTTTTTAATCACCGACTCTCTTTGTGTAACTCGACTAATGAGATCACTCAGCCAACAAGTGTTCAACAAGTAGAAATAGTTTCTCTCCCTGCATGAAAGATTCACAACACAAATTCCCGCACGGAGCATCCTTTGTAGGAAAATACTCCTTTAAGAAATGACCTTCTCAGAGGGTAGAGAGTCACATCCACTTTGGGAAGAAAAATAAATACAACAAGAATAAAGTCCTTGAAAAGTGAGGTGGCGTAGGACGAGCCCAAGAATTAGGGAGCTGCCACCCGTACCGGCACTGGGAGAGCTATCCAGTGGTGTTCCTCATACCCACCGACCACGAATAAAGTCCCTATTGTCTCTGCCCTGTACTAATTCTGAGGGGGGGAAAAACAGCCTGTGCACCAAGCATAATAATTATCCAGACAAACAAGCAAAGGCAATCAAGGAACAAATGAAAGGAGTTAAAAATAAATGAACAGAGAAAGCAGACCAGAAATGAAATTAATATTCGCAATGGGAGAGTTGCAAGCTAAATGTCCTCATTCAAAGGAAAAATTACTGCATACGAGGGGCTATTGTCTAGACAATAAAATGAACGCATGAATAAAATTTCACAAAAACCCTGGAGAAACGGACAAGCTTGTCTTCTTCAGCAGCCGGTTCTTATCAAAATCATAGGATTTTGTTCAGAAAACTTGCACTGTCTTCTCAACAACACTATAAAAGTTCTGCCTATCTGGTTCAGCCTTGTCATTGTTTTTTGTTTTCGGTTTTCAGCTGTAGATACACACACACACATATATTAAAAATTCATGCTTGCCTAAACAAAGAGGAATTGGACTTAACACGCACAGCTTCATTAACTAAATTTAATTATGCCAAGCAGCATATTAATCAGTAGTTGCTCCAGTTACTGTATTCATTGAAAAGAAGAATGGTTCCAAATTAAAAGAGAATGAAAAAGTGATTAAGAGGCTGTTTGCAATGTGACACAATAGATATATAGATGTATAGATATATTTAGAGAAATTTGAAATAAATAGTTTTAAGATGAGTTCAAGAACAATCAGTCAAAATTATTATGACAATGCCGTTACTTTCCATGATTGCTTCTAGGTCTAACTTCTCAAAACCAATGGTCTGCGCATCGGGTAAAACCAACAATTAATGCTAATTTGTTTAAATAAAACAAAAAGGGTCTAAACCAAGTCATTGTGGTAGGTCTAAAATGGCTGTCTAACCCTAACCCCTCTACCCTACACGAGAAACCTTATCTAACGTGCTGTGATGCTTAACGAGCCACAGAGTCACTGAACTGCCACTTCAAAGTTTTTGCCCGACTCTGAACTTCATAGCACGTGCACTTCAGCAGCGAAGGAGGAGTTAAAAAAAAATCTTTGGAGAAAGAAAGAGGGAGAAAAAAAAACCTGTTATTGCGCCAACTTACCATCCACCACGTCCTGGCTGACATGTCATAACATAGCTGCCATTTTATGGAGCTGTCCGACGCTTTCCCTGCCATTACGCTGTCAGCGACCTTCATCTGATGCAGCTCAATGCAAGATAAGACACCTAATCAAGAAAACATCCTGGTAGCTTGCTGGCCTACCAATCCTTATTACACAGCATCATGGGAAAAGCTCCTTTATTAGTAAGAACTCCATCCTCACAGCTACAGAGACAAGGCTCAGGTTGTGTGTGTTGACGGTGGAGGATGCATACGAAGCTGAAGGGACTGGTACAATTCCCCAGCATTCTTTCAGTATCATGTGTACAAGAGTTAAGCATTTTTCAAGTGGGTGGCTAAATGCTTTGCTGGGCTATGCAGCCCTTCTTTTTCTTTGTATATTGTTTGACATGCTCTGTGATCAGAGTTCGGAGAGTAGAAGAAACAGGGAGGGGGCATTATAAAATGATCCGAATTAAGATCTACTCCAGAATCAGTGCAAATGTTTAATTTACATGATTTTAGACCGCCCCAGTTCAAATGACACTCGGTGTACATCTCTCACACAGACACCCACAGGCAGACATAAAAATATATGGACAGACAGGAACATATAGGTAGCAGCTGTAGATAAAGATGCCAAGGATTACAAGCCTTACTAACACACCGGACATATGGGAATAATTTAACACATACTGTCTGACAGGAAAAATAGCAGGATGGAATGAAATAAATTGGCATGAACAATGGAGGTGTGGTCAGTACATTGAGGTAAAGAAGGAACAAGGCAGAAAACGGCTGTAGGTCATTTGTGTCCATTTTTTCCAATGAGGTTTCCCAAATTCATTCTAAACCTACCTTATTTTGGTGGAAGATGTAATAAGAGGAAATTATATAATCTTCCTCTTCTAACATGCATGAATTATTTCCAAGATTTATTATGATTTGCCTTGTTATATTCAATGGTAATAAATTAAATGGAAAGTAAGCATGTACTGATTACATCAGATTAACCCATGCACCCATTCAAGGACTGTTTTCCAAACAGAAATAAAAACAGACTTAAGGAAGTTTACAATACATAATACTTAAATTATTGTAAATTAGTCAGCACTGTTCACGACAGACAGAC
This sequence comes from Natrix helvetica, assembly GCF_964273705.1. Lineage (NCBI taxonomy): Eukaryota > Metazoa > Chordata > Lepidosauria > Squamata > Natricidae > Natrix > Natrix helvetica. The sequence continues at coordinate 81,396,331 of NC_138552.1, forward strand.
AGACAGACAGACAGACACAGACACACACACACACACACACATCAAAGGTGAGTTGCTAATTTTTTAACCACTAGACCAAACTGACTCTTTTTGCCTAAATAATGGCATGTTGTTCCCCTTTTGTGCTTATTTTCTCTTTTTCTAGATATTGATATTGGTTTTTCATTGTATACAGGTAGCCCTCAATTAATAATCGTAATTGAGCCTGGAATTACAGTCATACGTTTTTGACTTTTTTTGCACTGGTTGTTAAACAAGCACCACAATTAAGCAAGCATTCTGGTCATTAAGGGAACACCGGTGTTCTTAAGACAGGGTGCTCATTGTATCCAATGGGACCTAGAAGGAAACACCAGTTTCTAGCAAAAACATTGCAAGCCATGGTCATGTGATTGTGGGACACTGCAAACAGACATACATGCTGGTTGCCAAGCGCTTAAAATGTGATCACATGATTGGTGGGGTGACCATCAGAACTACACCTCTGGGGAGGTCCATTACGACTTCAAATGGTCGCTAAGTGATTGATCGCAAATCATGGATTACTGTACCACCCAGAGCAGGGGTCTCCAACCTTGACAATTTTAAGCCTGTAGGACTTCAACTCCCAGAATTTCCCAGCTGGCTGGGAAATTCTGGGAGTTGAAATCCTCCAGGCTTAAAGTAGCCAACGTTAGAGGTCCCTGACCCAGAGGTAGTTGAATGGTCTTCTAAATTATACTGTAAATATATAAGCCAAATAATAATTAACAGAACTGTTCAGCCTTACTCATTACCCTTTATAAGATTATACATCATACCTGCGGGATCGCATCCTACCCTATACATCCCTGCAACCAATTCGCTCTCACAGAGAGGGACTCCTCCGGGTGCCGTCCACTAAGCAGTGCCAGAGGGCGGCGCCCAGGAGTAGAGCCTTCTCTGTGATGGGCCCAGCCCTCTGGAATGACCTCCCCCCCCGACATTAGGACAACTACCAATCTCCGCTCCTTCCGCAAGAAACTCAAGACCCACCTGTTCCAACTAGCTGGCCTGGCTTAAATTAGAACTATATCTTCTAATCCCCTGGCAATTTTTAAAAATTTTAAATGGTAAATTTCAAAGTTAGGATATTTTTAATTGCTTTAATTTTATTGTTATTGCTTTTTAACTTTATGGCTAATTTATTTATGAATTGTAAATATGTTTTATGTATATACCTCCTCCGTGCCATATGTTTGTATATTTAATTGTACGCCGCCCCGACTCCCTTCGTGGAGAGGGAGCGACTTATAAATTGAATAAAATAAATAAATAAATAAATAAATACTACATAAGGGGTTCTCTAGTTTTCAAATATGGTGACTTGTATGTTAATCAGTCAATTGTTTTAGCCTATTAGGATTCTCAGAAATTGAAAAAGTGCAGAATTGTTTACACTAAGCATGTTAATACAGGTAAGTTCTTGACCTAAGACCACAGTTGAGCCCAAAATTTCTGCTATTGAGCAAGACATTTGTTAAGTGAATTTTGTTCCATTTTACCACCTTTCTTGCCTCAGTTGTTCAGTGAATCACTGCAGTTCATAAGTTAGTAACCCGGTTGTTAAGTGAATCTAGTTTCCCTGTTGACTTTGCTTGTCAGAAGGTCACAAAAGGTGATCACATGATAGGGGGGAGGGAGGGAGGTTTCAACTGTCGTAAATATGAATCAATTGTGCCAAGCATCTGAACTTTAATCACACGACTGTGGGGATGCTGCAAAAGTCATAAGTGTGAAAAGCGGTCATACGTCACATTTTTCAGTGCTGTTGTAACCATGGACGGTCACTAAATGAACTGTTGTAAGTTGAGCACTACCTGCAATTTAAAAATACTTATAGAATAAAGGAGGAAAGAATGTATCTAGATGCTTTTTCTCAATACACTTATAGATACAGTACAACTGCCACCAGTTACCCTCCTAAGCATGTATTGGGGGCATTGCTGAAAGTCTGTAGATGAGAACTTGGAATGGCGAGTTTAACCATTTAATTATCAAGTTGCACAATTAATACATTAATACAGCTGTGGGAGAGAGATCCCCAGAGAACAACACTCTTGACAGAGCGCTAAACTGGTCTCCTGAAATTGGGCGGCTGACACGTTGAGAGGATGAGCACAGGGTGAGACAGTACACAGGGGGGGGGGAGCAGGATGTTCCTCTTAGGACAGCAAACTGCGCGCGCATGCCCAAATGGAAAGGTGCGGGCAAACGTGTGGCCATGCAGTAACGCACACATGTGCAGGCATGCATGAATGCACACATGTGCGGGCACGGGCGCAGCAGAGACCCGAAGATCAGCTGGCCAGTGGGAGGCGAGGCATCCCAATACCGGCAGCGTGGCAAGTGGTAAGATCTTTTACTTTCCCGAGCTTCCTGTTTCGTCGTTTGCAGGGAAACAGAAGCTCATGAAAGAAACGTCACAGAGGGTTAATGGCGCATGTGCCAGCAGAGAGGGCTCTGTGTGCCACCTCTGGCACGCGTGCCATAGGTTCACCATCACCGTCTTAGGATATCAATTGCAGAGACCCCCCTTGCATTCTCTTCCACTTAGCCACCCCAAGAGGGATGGAGGAGAGAGAGATGGGATAAAGTAGGAGGGAACCCCTGGTAATACGGGAGTCCGATCGCAACAGAATGCAAAGCTGACAATGAGCTGCCTTGCCCAGCAACACCCCGAAGTAGCCTATGCAGTAGGCAAAACAATGCAACATCTTCCCAAAGAATAAAAACAGTAAAAAAAAAAAATACAACTCCTTTTCCTTTGGAAAGTTTAGAATCCCCTCATTGGTAACAGAGGAGGAACAAGACTCTTCCAGTTTAAACTAAACTTCTGTACAGCACAGAAGGATTAGGGCTCTTTTGGAAGAACACTAAAGCTATGCTTAAAACCCAGATCTATTGAGAGCACTAACTCCATGTTCCATTTACAACTGTTCATTTAGTGACTGTTCAAATTTACAACGGCACTGTAAAAAGTGACTTATCACCCTGATGAACATTGCTGGAGCATCCCCTCTGGATCATGTGATCAAAATTCAGGCGCTCGGCAACTGATTCATAGTTATGCTGGAGTCATGTGATCAACTTTTGCAACTTTCTGACAAGCAAATTCAAATTGGGAAAGCCAGACTCACTAAAGAACTGTGTCATTAAGCTAACAATTGCAGTGATTCACTTAACAACTTTGCCAAGAAAGGTTGTAAAATGTGGCAAAATTCAATTAAATGTGATCAAATAGCAACAGAAATGTTGGGCTCAATTGTGGTTGTAAGTTGAGGGCTACCTGTATATAAGAAATATATACATAACATATACAGGATATATATACACATATGAAATATGAATAAAATCTGAGAATTGGTTTGGAAGATGCCAGTGAGACATCCCACAATATGCGTCTCCCGCAATCAAAGGCAGAATAGCCGCAGAAGACAGCGCTCAATAAACCAAGGAGAGGTGTCTTCCTAGATCAGCCCGAAGTGGCAGATCCCAGCTACTGTTATTAACCATACTACCAGCGAAATATACTAGATCATGTCCATCACAAAAACTGCCAGGAAGTGAGAAGGCAATACAAGTAGTCCTCAACTTAGGACCAGAACTGAGCACAACATTTCTCTTGTTAAGTGAAAAACTTATTAAGTGAGCTTTGCCTCATTTTGCGACTTTTCTTGCCAGAGTTGTTAAGTGAATCACTGAAGTTGTTAAGTTAGTAACACGGTTGTTAAGTGAATCTGGCTTCCTCATTGACTTTGCTTGTCAGGAGGTTGCAAAAGGGGATCACCTGACCCCGGGACACTGCAACCGTCATAAATGTGAATCAGTTGCCAAGCATCTGAATTTTGATCACATGATCGTGGGGAGGGGGCAACTGTCATAAGTGTGAAAAATGGTCATAAATCACTTTTTTCAATCCTGTTGTAACTTTGGTCACTAAATGAATGGTTGTAAGTCGAGGATTACCTGTACTTCATAAGTGGAATAGCTAGAAACAAGTTGTCTTAGATATTTCTAAATCTTTTTCTAGACAGATGTGTATTTATATTTAAATATACAAACTGCCTAAAATATGAATATTTTTCCATCCTCTGTCATTTAGGAAGCTGGAGTATTTAAATGTTTATATATGTAATAATAAAGTAAGGGAACTTTGCCACATTGATAGATAGCCTCCAAAGTGGAACAGTTAATATAAATTAAATGGTGGTGTCATTGAATTACACCCTCTTTCCCATTATTGGCCACTTACAAAAATGTCTGATACCTTCATATGGCAAATCTTTAATTAGAATCAGAGAAAGAAGACTATGTAAGATAATTATAATTAACACTGAAAATTTAATGTATTTAGAGATAATAATGGGCCAGTTCAGTCATGATTTATCCGAGTTTCCCTCCAATGCATAGAGTTGCGTGTTTCTTTCCTCCTGAAGAACTGGGATCCAATTATCTCATGGCTCAAAAAAACCATATTCCATCACTATATGAACGAATCTTCCAAATCAATTTGAACCTAATCGTGACTCCTGTTTACCTATTACAAGTAGCAAGAAATGATGGTTGGATGGAGTCCTAAATAAGTAATAGGAAAGAAAGAATGTGCGCATAAATTTTTCTTTTCCTTTTCTTTTCATCCCTTCATGTCTGCATTGAGTCCTGGCAACTACCTGGACAAAGTCCCTGCAGTTTTCTTGGCAAGATTTCAGAAATGGTTTGCCATTCCCTGCTTCCTGGGGCTGAGAGATTGTGCCTGGCCAAGGTTACCCAACTGGCTGTGTGCCTAAGCCAGGACTTCAATTCATAGCCTCTTTGTTTCCAGCCTCAATTTTAATGATAGAATCATGGGTAAATCACAATAGTGCAGAAGTGGTATTCAGCCAGTTCTGGCAGGTTCTGGAGAACCAGTAGCGGAAATTTTGAGTAGTTCAGAGAATCGGCAAATAGGCTGGTCCTGACCCCACTGCCTCCCAGCTGATCTTCTTTTGTTGTCCTGAACAAGAGAACGGAGCTGGAAAGCAGGTTAGTGAAGTGGGGAGGGAATGGGGATTTTGCAATATCCTTTCCCTGCCACGCCCACAAAGCCATGCCACACCCACAAAGCCACACTCAAAGAACCGGTAGTAAAAAAAAATTGAATCCCACCACTGCAATAGTGGCCTGTTTTTTTTACTCCAAATACAGTGAATTAATTTACTGCTGTCCTTAGATAAATTTTCAAAGTTGTTTACAATAATGTACAGTCATTCAAATTTAGTAAAAATAAATAAATATTAAAACAAAAATATTAATGAATGTTAATACCTCAAGAAAATCAAAATAAAAGGGTAGATTTTTTAAAAGACACGTGATAACCTTCTGTTTATTAGTAAGACTCCACAGCACCCCTATAAATGGATGTTAACTACAATAAGCCATGTAATCCATTTTATAAAATGAAGTAATTGGTTTATCATTTAAGCAAATGATTGTTAGGACAAGAGGTGCAGTTGTTAAGTGATTTTCTAATTTGCTGGCTAGACTGATGATGTTAGAGATGGATATTTTCTTTGATCTGGCAAAACAACAGTTTCTCTTCCCCCCAAAGTCCAGATAATCTCTTTCAAACTACCTCAAGGTAATTTACTGTACCAAGGCAGATTATATGTAATAAATTTAATATGTGAACTTCTCCTTTTATATCTCAAAATTTGGCTTTACTAATTTAAAAATGGAATTTCTCTTTAACAATTTTTCCACCCTCAGAATTGCATGGCTGTACGCTTCTTTGTATCTCTGGGATGTTCATAACATTTTATTAACTTTTAAACTTGGGTAGGAAGATGCATAAAAACTTCCTGTTGAATCTTCCCTAGACGTTAACAGCTAAACAGATTAGTCTCTTAGGAAATTGTCAGACAGATTGCAGCCTATTGTAACTAATGTATTTCAGAAATTATCTATTAGAAATTATTGGAAGGAGTCTTTTAATATTTCCAGACCTCCTAGCTAATAACAGCACCTAAAATACATTAGTTGTGGGGCTTCATTAGCATGTGGGAAATGTTTTTCCTCAATACATGCCACCAAATGGAAAATCCATTGATGTAAGATCAGTTAGAGCAGAACTCCCTCAAAGATCATTGATGTTTGGCAGGTTGATGCCACTGGATACCATCTTTAGAGGAATTTAACCCAGTAGACAGTGGAGATCTTTTACCATATATCTAAGGTGACTTTACAGGACGAGGTGGCTCGGTGGCTAAGATGTTGAGCTTGTCGATTAGAAAGGTAGATCAGTGGTTCTAATCCCTAGCATCAGTGGTTCTAATCCCTAGCATATAAAAAAACAAGAGTGAGCTCCCGTTACTTGTCCCAGCTTCTGCCAACCTAGCAGTTCGAAAACATGTAAAAAAGCAAGTAGAAAAATAGGGACCACCTTTGGTGGGAAGATAACAGCGCTCCATGCACCTTCGGCGTTTAGTCATCCTGGCCGCATGACCATAGAGACGTCTTCGGAGGGAGAACCAACCAAGTTAAAATCCAGATTGTAAGTAGCCCCAAGACAATTGTAACTTTGAATGGTCCGTAAGATTGGAAAGTCAAGGAGTACCCTCATCTTGCGTGACATGATGGCTCAGTGGCTAAGATGCTGAGCTTGTCGATCAGAAAGGTCAGCCGTTCAAATCCCTAGCGCTGCATAACGGAGTGAGCTCCCGTTACTTGTCCCAGTTTTTGACAACCTAGCAGTTTGAAAGCATATAAAAAATGCAAGTAGAAAAATAGGGACCACATTTGGTGGGAAAGTAACAGCGTTCTGTGCGCCTTCGGCGTTTAGTCATGACAGCCACATGACCACGGAGACGTCTTCGGACAGCACTGGCTCTTCGGCTTTGAAACCAGAGATGACCATCGCCCCCTAGAGCCGGGAACAATTTGCACATATGTACGAGGGGAACCTTTACCTTTACCCTCACCTTATATATATAAAATACACGAATTATGTTCCAGTGTGAGTTTACTATGCTTTCTATTCTGCTCTGCTTCAACCAAGGCTGAGATTTGCATATTAACATCACAGTCCATTCAACTGAATGGCAATGAACTCTGTTGGAAACTATGACATGAAATGAGTTATAAATGCTGTTCTTTTTGGCATGTTATTTGAATTAGAATTTATTTGTTTTCTTGGTTAAAAAAAAGCACATGCTAAATGGAAGCAGTACAAAGCTCAGCTTATTTTGCAAGCCTCATTTCATAAATATTTCTAAGCCGTTATGTTGGGGGACGGGGGGAAGGAAGCGGGACTAAATGAATGCCACTTTGTTGTCTCTCTCTGTTTTTTAATGGTAACCCTTCTGAGTACAAAATGACAATTATATAGTTTTTCAACGCTGCTGACAAGCAATATAGAAAGAACTTTTCTCAAGCCTTCCGGTATTACTGCATGTAAAATCCCTCAGATTATGCCAACACACCAACACAGGTCATCACAACACAGGGGCTGAAATGCCAAAACATCCTACAAACTGAAATATGATTTCCGTAACCAGAAACCCTGGATATAGAAACCATGCATAGTATCTGTGCACTGCAAGATTGAATATCGCAGGTGCTTTATAATTTTTGGCATCCTACCAGATTAATCAAATGCTAGACAGCCCTTTAAAGTATTACTTTATTAAGACAGTGGCAATGATAGAAATGTAATGAAATATACAATCCCCCCACTGGTCATAAAATTAAAATCTCTAAACCAAACCGAGGGCCAATTTTTTTTTTACATTCATAAATAAGAATGCTTAGGGAATAGATACCCAGAAGTAGATTGCATTACCGGAGCTAGATGGGTTTCTAATTCGGCTACTGGGATGTATTTTTCAAAAGTTCACCCTAGGTGTATATCTCTGAATGTCACTCCCAAGTTTTTCTGATAGTTCCTCTTCTTCTTTTTCTGACCCAACCAACTGGCTGAAGTGTAAAGTCTTTCCATCTTTTACAAGAGCCTGTCACCATGGCTGCTCTCAAAAAGGCTAAACTGAGCCTGGCCTGGTTCCTACTTGGATGTCAATCATAGGGCTATGAACAAGAATGGGAAGATGAAAAAAATTGCTAAAAAGGGAACAATGGCAAACCATTTCTAAGTTGTTATGAAGTCAGTAACAGCAGTGTACCCATGTATCACCAGGAGTCAAGATCAGCTGGAGATATTTTATATATACATATATACCATCACAATAGGAGGCGATGGCTCAGTGGTTAAGACACTGAGCTTATCAATCAGAAAAGTAGGCAGTTCGGCCGTTCGAATCTCTAGTGCCACGTAACGGAGTGAGGTCCCGTTAATTGTCCCAGCTTCTGCCAACATAGCAGTTCGAAAGCATGTAAAAATGCAAGTAGAAAAATAGGAACCACTTTTGGTGGGAAGGTAACAGCATTCCGTGCGCCTTCAGCATTTAGTCATGCTGGCCACATGACCACAGAGATGTCTTCAGACAGCGCTGGCTCTTCGGCTTTGAAACTGAGATGAGCACCGCCCCCTAGAGTCGGGAACAACTAGAAAATATGTGCAAAGGGAAGCTTTAACTTACCCATCACAACATATCTAGGTATCCAAACGTGCACGCGCGCGCACACACATGCACACACACACTTCGGTTTAGGATTACAGTTAGGACCAGAATTTCCATAGCTAATCCCCGGCAGTTGATTGAATCACACAACTGATCAGCAAATCCAGCTTCTCCCAATATCTTGGCTTGTCAGAAGCCAGCTGGTAAGGTTGCAAATGGCAATCCCATGAACCTGGGATGCTGCAACCATTATAAATACATGCCAGTTGCCTGAGTTTTGATCATGTGACTATGGAGATGTTACGATGCTTGTTAATGCAAGGATCATTTGTTAAATCTCTTTTTTCAGTGCTTTTGTAACTAACCCTCAACAAATGATTGTAAGTCAAAGACTAATTGTATATACATGCATACACATGTGTACATATAAACACATACACAAACATTTTTATAGTGTTTGATCCACATGCTATCATGAAACATTTTAAATTCTATGTTCTTCAGTTACACAGAGAGCCTTCTAAATAGTTTTGGGGAGTAGAACCTGTTTCATAGTTCAGCTTCTTTTATTTTTTTATAAGCAGTGTTGAAGAGATACAGGTAGTCCTCAACTTACAATCACAATTGAGCCCAAAATTTCTGTTACTAAGCAAGACAGTTCTTAAGTGAGTTTTTATGACCTTTCTTGCCACAGTTGTTAAGTAAATTACTGCACTTGTTAAGTTAGCAACACAGTTAAGTGAATCTGGCTTCCCCATTGACTTGTCAGAAGATCACAAAAGGTGATCACATGACCCTGGGACACTGCAACATGCCAGTTGCCAAGTGTCTGAATTTTGATCACATGATTATGATAAGTGTGAAAAACGGCCATAAGTCACTTTTTTCAGTGCTTTTGTAACCTCAGTCACTAAATGAACTATTTGTAAGTTGAGGACTACCTGGTATTGTTTTTTGCTTCTTAAAAATTGTTGAGCCCTTTATGATTAGTTGCTAATAGAATGAGTTTATAATATTTTGTGAGCTGGCTTTAGAGGACCTCAAATAACCTAGGCAGGAATATCCTTGATATTGTTTTGACAAGACCCCATCAGAAAATCTCAAGTTGCCAGGAAAATGAAAATGAAAAATTTCTGTTACCATCATGTCTGTGTACTTACCAAGAGTTGAGCTCTGTTTAAGGAAGATTTTATCTAAAAACGTGTCATCATATTATTGTTCTTAGATATAGTTTTATATGTCTTCAATGTCTTGAGCAAGGATTTATTCAGAAATGTGTTGCACAAAATTAATCTTTTCCTGTGCATCTAGAAATCCATTATTTATTTTCACTGTTAGCTTTTACGTCACTGATTAGCATGTGTATTGCTGTTGTCATGATTTTTTGACACAAGAGCTGTTGGCTTTTGCCTAGCCAAAAGAGAAAGATGTGTTGTGGATTCCTCTTTTTCTCTGCAGTCTGTGGCTCAACAGTAGTACCTGTGAGAGGGATTTAGGTGTCCTAATAGACTGCTGCTTAAGTATGAATCAGCAATGTACTGCAGCTGCCAAAAAGACCAACACTGTCCTAGGCTGCATCAAAAAAAGTATAGCATCAAGATCACATGAAGTGATAGCACTTCTCTATATTGTACTAATCAGACTATACTTGGAAAAGTACAACCAGTTCTGGTCACTACAATCAGAGGTGGGATTCAAATTTTATTACTACCGGCGTGGCGTGGTGTGACTTGTGGGCGTGGCTTCGTGGACGTAGCAGGGGAAGGATACTGCAAAATCCCCATTCCCTCCCCACCCCACTAACCTACTTTCCAGCTCCATTCTCCTGTTCAAGGCAACAAAAGAAGATCAGCTGGGAGGCAGTGGGGGCGGGCCCAGGCTATTTGCTGATTCTCCAAACTACTCAAAATTTCTGCTACCGGTTCTCCAGAACTGGTTGAATATCACCTCTGGCCACAATACAGAAAAGATGCTGAGGCCTTAGAAAGAGTGCAGAGAAGAGCAACAAAGATGATAAAGGGAATGGGGGTTAAAACATATCATGCATGGCTAAGAGAACTAAGCATGTTTAGCCCAACAAGGGTGAAATGATAGCCATCTTCCAATACTTGCAGGCTTGTCACAGGAAAGAGAGCGGCAATTTATTCTCCAAAGTACCTGAAGCTCATCGGAGGAAGATCCAACCTGGCACTAAAGAGATATTTCCTGACAGTAAGAACAGTTACTCAGTGGAATAGCTTGATTCCCAAAGTTGTGGGTGCTCCATCAATGGAGGTTTTCAAGAAAAGATTGTTCAGGATGGAATAAACTCCTGCCCTGCCCAGGATGTTGAACTAGAAGACCTGCAAGGTCCCTCCCAGTCCTAGGATTCTGTGATTGTTAGCAATTTGGTCCAGAGGATTACAAACGCTTCAGAATTGTAAAAGAGATAATGTTGGAGAAACCCCTAGGAAGAAGCAACTAGAACAGTGATGGCTAATCTTTTCTGGACCGAGTGCCCAAAGCGCATGCAAGTTTACGGAAATGCATGCGCGCACGCCCAAACTCCCAAAATGCATGCCCCCCGCCCCCCGCATGTGCGGTAGAGACCCGAAGACCAGCTGGCCAGCAGAAGGTGCACTCGCATGCGCAGCGGAACTGAACTGGGGCGACAGCTCATGTGCCATCAGAGAAGGTGCTTCATGCCACCTCTTGCATGCGTGCCATAGGTTCGCCATCACAGAACTAGAAGAAATCATCTCTTCTTTTTCTTTGAATTACAGGAATATCTGCAAATGAAATGACTCTTTCATTCTGCAAAAAAGCAAACCAACGTTCTTTGCTTTTCTCTCTCTTCGTTTTTAAATGCAGAGCTCCATGCATTAACTATTCTATGCATGGAACAACCTATCCTGCCTTAAGTAATTCTTCACTCATATCCCTTCTGCAAATTTAGGCAACTTTAGGCAACTGTAGGCTGAGGCTAAATCTGTGTACAGCACTACTTTCGGTAACTATTCTACATCAAAAGCCAACCCTAGTGCTTAATCAAATCCAACAGGTTGCATTTCCTTAAATGAAATGCAAATTCCACTCCACCATCAAATCTTCCTGTTCCCTGTGCTTATGAATTGTTCTTTATTTCTCCCGTACAAAAGCTCCCTTCCTCTACTCCTTTTACAGAACCTTTAGTGTTAGGGCAGTGCATGGGGTGAAGGGAATAAGGCTTCCATTGTTCCTGTGTTTGGAAGAACACAATGCCCCTTCTTAAGATAAAAGTCTTGCCTTTCTCTTCATCAAAGTAGCATTTATCTTTCCCCCTCATCACTATTTTCCTCCTTTCCTATCATTCAGCATGTGCTATGTGTCTGCATGTGCTTTTCTTTTTGGGAAAAAAAAAATCATTAATTTTCCAGTGACTGAGGACATTAAATGTGATTTACGTGACCGTCTAAAAAGTAGAAAACACAAACGCTCCCATTTCTTTTTTAAAGAATGTTTAAGGGTTCCAAACCTGACTGCAGAAAAAACAATTACTGCCAAACTGCCTTCCATTGAGGACCTGTACACTGCACGAGTCAAAAAGAGGGCAGTGAAAAATATTTAGGCCCCCCCTCACATTCTGGACATAAATAGTTTCAACTCCTACCCTAAAAACGAAGCTATAGGGCACTGCACACCAGAACTACTAGACACAAGGACAGTTTTTTCCCAAACACCATCATTCTGCTAAACAAATAATTCCCTCACCACTGTCAAACTATTCACTAAGGCTGAATTACTATTACTATTAGTCTTCTCATAGTTCCTATCGCCCATCTCCTCCCACTTATGACTGCAGGACTGTAACTTTTTTGGTTGTATTCTTACAATTTATATTGTTATTGTTTCCTGATTGCTTATTTGTATACTATGACTATCAAGTGCTGTACCTTGATTCTTGATGAATGGATCTTGTCTTTTTACATACACTGAGAGCATATGCACCAAGGACTAATTCCTTGTGTGTCCAATCACACTTGGCCAATAAACAATACTTTTTCTTTCTTTCTTTCCTTTCTTTTTTCTTTCTTTCTTTTTCTATCTATCATCTATCTATCTATCTATCTATCTATCTATCTATCTATCTATCTATCTATCTATCTATCTATCTATCTATATCTATCTCTATCTATCTATCTATCTATCTATCTATCTATCTATCTATCATCTATCATCTATCTATCTATCTATCTATCTATCTATCTATCTATCTATCTATCTATCTATCTATCTATCTATCTATCTATCTATCTATCTATCTATAATTGTGACAGGGAAAGGTGCTTTTCTGTAGCTGATCTCACCTCAGTCCACATCTCTTGAAGGTTTTATGACTTGAGGTTAGCAATCTTGTGCAATACAGGGGACTGTGATATAGAGTAAGACTTGACAAAAAAAAATAGTCATATTCTCTTTTCTCAGTTTTCTAAAGGCTCTGACAAGAAAAATAACATTAACAACATTTTGAAAAAGCTCACTGTTGTCAATATTGCAATGCTAATTGAGGCACATCTGAACAACCTAATCAGATCCAAAATGGGCTGGATATTGCTTTAAGATTCTCTGTCCTGTCTGTCTATCGTATTTATCTGCATCGTCATTATCTTCATTTACATTGTTCTCCAATTCAAACATTGTGATTTTGGGAAGCTTACAAAGTACAAGTATCAAACAATTCCTGCAAAATGTGAAAAACAGCAACTGATCAACAATCAGCAATTCATATTTATTTTGCTGTTCTGGATGGAAACTCCAACTCTCCTGGCTCAAACACCTAAGCAAACAGCCAAGATCCTATTGAGGGGGCCACTATGTCAGTAGTGGGGAAGGGGAAGGAACCCACAGCATGCCCACCTTATTGGAACATTCTAGAACTGGGATGGCGAACCTATGGCGCGAGGCACTGTCCTGTCAGCTGGCCAGCGCGCATGCACGTGCTGGCAGCTGAGTTCACCCTTTTTTAAAGCCATTTTTCGCCCTCCCCAGGCTCCAGAAGCTTTATAAGAGCCTAGGGAGGGCCAAGAGCCTCCCCACTCTCCCCGGAGGCCCTATGAGTTCCCTGAAGTCTCTGGAGTGCAAACAAAAAGCCCTATGGGCAAACCGGAAGTTCAGGAACGGACTTAAGGTTTGCTCAAAGGGTCCTTTTAAGTGCTCCGGAGGCTTCAGGGAAGCCTCCTGAAGGTCCCTGAAGCTTCCAGAGGGCTTCCGGGGGGGAGGCTTTTTTTGCCTCCCCAGGCTCCTATAAAGCTTCTGGAGTATGGGGAAAGTGAAAAAAGCATGCACAAAATGGGGGGGAGCGCCTGTAGTGTGTGCATGTGCACTGGGGGTTCACGCATTGCATTATGGGTGCAGCACACCCGCACATGACCCCCCTGCGCTCCCGCCACTTATGGCATGCGAGCCAAAAAAGGTTCGCCATCGCTGTTCTAGAACAAGCAGATAGCATTGGAGAAAGGCAGCCCCACAGATTATCTTATCTGTGCCATGCAGGGTTTTATAGATAACAAGCACCTTGAGTTGCACTCAGAAGCCTGTAGGAAAACAATGCAGCTCACAGAGTAGAGAATAGAGATACCATATAGACATACCTGTAACTAGCAATGCTGCTGCTTTCTGGACCAGTTGTAGCTTTCAGATGATCTTCAAGGACAGTGGAGTATGTTGTAATAGTCCAATTAGGGTAGGAGGCCTGAATGACGGCAAGCAGGGCAGTGGTGGGTTTCATATTTTTTTACTATCGGTTCTGTGGGCGTGACTTGGTGGGGGAGGCAGGGGAAGGATGCTGTAAAATCTCCATTCTCACCCAACTCCAAGGGAATGTTACTGCAGAATCCCCATTCCGATCAGCTGCGACTTGGGAGGCAGAGAATAGATGGGGACAGGGACAATCAAAGGTGGTATTTACCGGTTCTCCGAACTATTCAAAATTTCCGCTATCAGTTCTCCAGAACTGGTCAGAACATGCTGAGTGCCACCTCTGAAACAGAGCCTTCCAACCCAGGAACAGGTAGATTTAGCACTCGAGACAAGTTTGTAGAAAGGCCTTCTGAACATAATTGTCACCTACTTTTCAAAAAGGGCTGCAACTCTAGGACTCACAAATTATACATTGGCTGGTTGTGCACCTGCAGGTCCCTTCAGGGCTTGAAGCAGTTGACACGGCTGGTGTCTCTTTCCAGGCATTGGAATACAATGAAGGTAATATGGCTGCTGTCCTCAAGGCTCTCTTGGCTTCAGAATGCTGGCTGGTTCTCTCACAAAACTTACCACCTGCTCCTACTCCCATTCGTGGCTTGATGCCAAAATTGACCATGCTAACCAACCAGAACATTAAAGACAGGTCGAAACAGACTGTCCATCTTACCCTCAAGACACCAAGGGTTGAGTGTGAAAGATTATTTATGATCATTACTCATAAGGAGGTGAACTTCTATTTCTCTGTCATGATGTACGGGTACCAAACAGTGATGTTACCAATAGAAGCAAGTTGAAAAATGTGATGGTAATAATTAGTCGATAGTCTAAAGTTCTTTGAAACTTCTTTGAACACTAAAACTATTTTCTAATTTACAATGCAATGCTGTGTAATGTTATTTATTTCCATTAATTAGATTTATCATGTTTATTTTTAAATTTTTTCTTGTGTTGGCGAGTTCTCTTTAAATGTACAGCTAGTTCTAGTTTTATGCAGCTCAAAGGGATTTATCGTTTACTAAATATCAAGTTTGATAGCTACTTTTCCATCTAACAAATTTTATTAAAATAAAAGATGTACGCTTTCATAGCTGCAGCTCACATTCTCAATGCAGTGCAGTTGGACTGATGTAGGGTTTAAATT
The DNA here is from genome assembly GCF_964273705.1 of Natrix helvetica. NCBI lineage: Eukaryota > Metazoa > Chordata > Lepidosauria > Squamata > Natricidae > Natrix > Natrix helvetica. The sequence goes on from NC_138552.1 coordinate 81,411,763, forward strand.
GGTATAAGACAGCAAAGGGTAGCAGTTTATTTATGCAGATAACATGTAAATCAGATTAAAATCCCTCACAATTAGCAATTGTAATGTGTTCATGCCCCATTGTGGTTGCTGAGACCTTGTGAGAAAGCTGAAACCTGATGCATGCAAGTTCAACAGCTTCTCAGGCAGTGGTGCTGATAAAAGCTTACTTTCCCAAAATGGACATTTTAAAGATCTACAATAGTTGTACCCAGTTATGATTTAGAAGGTTGACATGCTCAGATATTATCACTTTTGTTTTTAATTCCTTGGGTCAAAGTTTGTCTTAACATCAAATTTGTGTCCATGATTGTATTTATCTTTGCACAGTACACAAAATTCAGAGGGTTATTGCTGGCAATTATGACATATGTCATCATTCAATGTATGTGTTGGGACTAGTGATGGTGCTGTTGGGATAGATGTGGTGGCAAAGTAGGTTTGTTGTAAGGTCTGTTCCCATTAAATATCATTGTCCCTGTTATTTTTTTGTTGCTTGTGAAAATCAGATTGGATGTTGTCTGTATGCAGATACGGGTCTCCCATACATGACCAGAGAAAATGCAGTGTCATTATCCACTATGGGCTGCTACCACAGACAAGCATGGTCGTCCTCCTACAAGGTCTATTGTGAACAAATTTCTTATTGGTAATTTCAGAGGTAACAAACTTGGATCAAGACTTACTTACAACATTTCTCTGACATAATGCAGAGACTTAACAATTGGTGTATTTTGATTTCAATGAACCAAATTGGAAATTTTACTTCTTTGTTGTCTTACTGTTACATACTGAGTTGGTGTGAATCCAAAGCATGCAACTAACAAAATCAATAAAAATGCCCTAATGGTTTTCATGAGTTCTTCTTTATAAATACTTAAAAGTTCTGCCAGTAGTGCTATAGTATTACGCTACTATGGGTATATGGCAGTCTGTAGAATGATTTTTTACATTTGATGCAAAAATCTATTAAAAACTAATATTAGAAAACAATTTATGTTCATTTCAAAATCTATACAGGTTCCTTGAGAAGGGTTTCCATTAATAGACCAAGTTCTCGCAATTTAACTCCAATATACATAGGATTAGAAATTTTTCACACAATTCTAAACATACTTTCTCAAGTCCATAGAAAAATACATTGAACATGAGCTGGAATAAAATAAAACATTTTACATTACTGGCACAGCATTCATAATATTGTGCGATTGCTATTTAAATTAAAAAGAGGGCGCTTCTGTTCATTATTTGCCAAATTCTATGTTTCTAATACAGAAGGTTTCATAGGCTGCCATGCCAAAGGTATTAAATTGACATGATTCTTCCCTATGGGTATATGGCTGAATACACAGATAATTAAAGAAAATGCTTCTTTATTTTCATTTCACAAATCTAAAACTCAAAGGATATTAGATAGTTGCCTCTGAAATTTTCTATCATCTCCTGACACATAAGTATGGAAACTGTATATGTGACTTGAATCCAAGGTCAACATCCAATTACAGACCAAATTTTAGCAAAGGAGTTGTTTACAGAAATAAAGCTGAACACAAGATCTCTGAAAATTGCTTCTATTATCATCAAAACTGTGTTTTATAATTTACCTTGTTCTATTTAATTCAGACCAACATATCCTCTATCTCTCCTCAAGCCTGTTTACTCAGCTGAATATCCACAGGGTTCAATTTTCTTCACATTGGTCCTTGAATGCTCATATAATTGCCATTCATATAAGTATGGCTAACCTACTGTGCTGTTATCATGTATTTGCTCATATGTGATATCAGGCAACTTCTCAAAATTAATTTTCAGCCTACCAATTCTGTTAACTACTGTATAGGAAAAGAAAGATAAGATGATCCTAAATGTGGTTCAGAAAGACAAATGGGAACACTGAATATATCCAGACTTGTTTAATACCTAAAAAATAGTAAAAATAAAAGATGTTCATTGACTTAATCTCTTCCACATGGGAAGCACTTTTCATTATTGAGTGTGATGTGTGTATTTCTTATGCAAACCTGTGCTATTTGCCATCACACTTGATAATTTACCACATATAGTAAATATACATATAATATGAGCCTTGTTGGATCACTGCAAAGACTCTTCTATTTTAGTATTTGTTCCCAAAACATATTATTGGGAGGGAGGGGGAGTATTTGTTCCCAAAACATATTATTGGGGAGGGGGGAGAGACACCTATATTAATCATCCGTGAAGTATCCATTACATCCAATAAAATTATAACAATAATGAAAAACAGAAGTGACAAAATACATTGTTCTAATGATTTATTTCATGATATTCTGCCTATGGAATTACAACTATGTTTAGAGGGTTTGCTCATTTAAACTATAAAAAAACCAATGTGCAACATGTTTACTACAGATGGAAATTCTCTAAGGAATTTAGGATTTGAATTCAAATATTAGAAAACTGTTCAAATATACACATTTTTGTAAGCACTATATTAAAGGGAATACAAGCAAACAATAATTTATTTATAAATAAGATTTCAAAAAATATAGTATAGAACATATTTAACAGAAGTAAATTAAATCACCCTCATTTTTTAAAAGAAAAATCATAAATGTAACCCAAACATAATCACCAATATAAGTACAAAAATAAGGTCTACAAAGTAAACACATTTTTATTCAGGATATTATTGTACAATGATAACAGTAACCTTATAATCTGATATTATCCCCAAATTCCCTTTTCTCAATCATATCTGCACACAATAGTCCAACAGTTAAATGAAAGCAGCAATAAATGCTGAATGTAAACAATTTTGATGATTTTAGAAATTTTCTAAATACAACAGGTGTGAATCAAGTAATAGAGGAGTTAGATTTGGAGTATTTTTTTTTAATTTCCTGTTACAAAATTCTATCCTTTATGTGTCATCATAGAATAATAATTATCATGGCATTTAGGCTGCAAATTGTTCAGAACAATTTTTAGAATAGCAAATAAAAAAGATACTTCAAATAACAGTGCAATTAATTTCCCTCCATTTCTAAATATACAGCTATCAGTAGCTCACAATATTCTAATGTTCAAAAAGTATCAAATGGAAGTCCATGGGATTGTGTAAAAATAAATATCCGGGAGTTGGACTTTAAAGACCTGAGTTGTGATTGGAAGGATATTCTTATCTCAGTATTTTAGGCAGTTTTCTACTGTTATCTGATTTCTTTTGGTAAAACTACTCTATTTCATATTTTTGGAAACTGTTCTTTAAAAAAACCACATGCATTTATTAGGGTTAAGTGAATGACTATTATAAAAAGTAATTTATTTTGTGGATTACAATTGACTTGCAGAGATCATACAGGAAAATGTGTCTTCTGAAATATATCTATGTCTAAACGCACCTAGAACTCAAGGGACTACCACACATTGCCATATTCATTAACAGTGAAAAGTTGCTACTGTATACACTTCTATAGATGCAGCACATGCCAGTTGAAAGTTTTGGTAGAGGTGGTTTTTTATGTTTATATTTTAATATATAATTATTCGTACCTTTTAAAAAGATATTTATTTTGAAAATAATCATTCATCATCTTAATTATTGCTACCCACATTTCCTTTAAACTATGACATTTCAGGAAACTCCTATACATTTGTCAGGCTGAAGGACACTATTCTTGCTTTACTGTTACAAGTGATCAGCAAACTAAGGCAAAAGTCAGAAATACAATGCAAATAAAGCATCCTGTTTAGAGCCCCTATTGTCCACTTCTAATTATTGTGGGAAATAGGTGCACAACTGCATCACCTTTTCACTTCCAATATCATTACCCACTCCCGCAAAAGGTCCTTCTGGCAGGCTTAGGCAACAGTAATCAAGAGGCAAATTTCTAATGGTAGAAATTGGCCTTATATAATTGTGGGATTTTTTTAGTCTCTCATGGGATTCATTAAGTTTCCATGAAATACAGTTTGAAAAACTGCTCCAGAGTTCCTGGGTGGAAGCTGTTTAAATGGGGTAGCAACCTAAAAATAAAGATCTTCTGGTGGTACAGTATGCAATATAAACTTGCATGTTCAAGAAATATGTCATCTTTAGATGGTCAATAGTAGGCCACCATAAAGTTGATGATTTGGTTTTTGAACAGCCCAAACCAGATTGAAGACATTATTAAGGAAAGGAGCTGCAAGGTTGTGTGCTAACAGAATTCAAATCCTATCAGCAGAATTGATGGCAACCTATAAAGGCTTTGAAAAGTTATACTGGTCCCTATGCAGAGATAAGAGAGGATCAGCATGTCCTGAAAAATAGAGCACAGCTAAGCTGATCTTTGATAGCCACAGCATCAAGTCACCTAGAAGTTTTAAATATATTCCTATATTAAACCAGACACACAAGAATTTCACTGGAAACACAGGTGATTTTTCTTCTTCTTGTGCCATATCCGTCATCGGACGGTGGCGGTCATGTTGGCCATCCTATTTTTATCAACAGCAGCACGAAAAAGTGTTGCTGAGTTTTGTCCAAACTATCCTGTTGTTAAAAGTTATCCTAATACAAAGCTCCAGTTAATAAAAAATAAATGGTCAATTTTTTGGTCAAAGTCAATTTGCAAAATTCTTAATTTTAGTAGGAAGGTGTCTATTAAATGGCAGGAATAAATATAGAAATATGTCCATACACAAGTGATTTTTGTTTATAAGAATCACATTTGGCACAGAACATTAAACCTTCAAGGTTAGAATAGGATTCTTTTATTTACAAATAGGGCCTATGATTTAAGAAAAATGACAGCTGCATCAGCATGAATTTTAAGTCCAAGCTTCTTGCACATTTTAGTCAAAACCATTTTTCCTATATTTTACTTTAATAATATTGTAGCTCAAGAGATACTTTTTGTCATTGAAATCTCAGGGGGGACAAAATCAAAGGATGGATTGCAATGGAACTACTTATCCCAAAAAGCTTTGCAGATGGCACAGTACAGAGGCTACACATGCATCCAAAGGACAATGGAATTCAGGCAGAAGCGGCGGTAGGCTAATTGAGCCAAGTCACTTGTACTATACAGATGGCTGCCAAAATGCACAGAAGGTTCAGCTAAGATGGGCTATGGACCCCGTTAAGGATTAGAATGCTTGGACCCCATTGTAAACCATATACCTGGGAAAGATGGAGGACAATGGTATGTTAGTCCTTAAAACCTCCATCAGTCAATAAAACCCAACCTATCACTCTGATCACTGGGAACTTTACCATCAGCCTACCAATTTGCCTTCATAATTCAACTGTTATTAAAAAAGCTCCAGGCATTCTTTTAGTTGTGGATTATTCACTGACCTCTTGGTAATGTACTCCAATTAGCACATACAAGGCAGAATTATAATTCATCTTTCTAAAGGGCAACAGTGAATTAAGATTGCAATTTTAAACAACAGCTTTGGACAATGCATAATGTAACATACTGTATATGCAGTAGATATTGATAGCTATATGGTTTATCCTGTAAGAACACTGGTTAAGAACTTCTTATGAAGAGATGAATTACAGTTACAGAATAGGTTCCTAGGAAACAAAACTATTGCTAATTAGTCCAAACTATTTTGATGGGATTCTAAATAAAGATGCTAAAATACATAACTAAGCAAATAATGCAGTCTAAAATATCTGTACATAATTTAGGTGCAAAATACATTTCCAAACATTGTATAATTTGCACGATATAATACTTAGCACTTTGTGAACAATATCTACTCTGAACACTTGATTCATGCACCAAAATCAAGAGATTATGAATAAATATAACAGATGCAGAATAAGAAAGAAAATTAAGCAGCTGTTCTTCTCATATTAAAACATATTTAGTCCCAACTAATCTCTCAATTTATTATCCTAATATTATCTTTTATATACACAGGGAAAACATTTTCCTAAATCTGGGTTTTAATGTTTATGAAAATCCACAGGAGTATCAATATTAAAAAAGGGAATATCTCAAAACAGATATTCTCAATACTCTCTTTAAACCAACATTATTATATGCATTATATAACATTATATGTCAATATTTCAAAGAATATGGAGAATGTTTAGAATGAAAACATTTTACTGAACTTTTTATCTTAACAGGCACAAAAATCTATTTCCCTGACACACCTTGGTTTATGTTGTGTTTTTTTTTGACAAAAACATAATTATTTTTTATGATCCATTTTAATATGATCATTGAGCAGTCAAGCAGCTTACATTATTAACTGGCAGATCAAGAAAGTACAGAATCTTATTGTATTATCTTTTCCTATCCTTTACTTTATGGAAAGAATTTGGTTTATAATCTTGCTCCATCACTCACACAACATGATCTATTTTTCTCCTACAAATTCATTATGTGTGTATGAAAAAATAAGGCATAAAACTACCTACTTTTCTTAATAGTAATGAAATTGCACAAATCAACCAAGAGAGGGCACTTCAAGAACAAAATAAGGGTAGATATCTCACATACTGTATAAACAAGTATACTTTATGTAAGTATATTCTAGATAGCATTAATTTTTTGGAAAAGACATATTCATAACACATTTTTGCCATATTTAAATAACAATCCAGTATGGAATGCATGAGAGACTACTAACAGTCTGTTTAATATATGTTTAGCTTTCAGTCCTTTTTCTATTCTCAATTTTATTTTTGAGCTAAATACTATCAATTAACATTCTTCAGAGACTAGCTGATTCAAAATCTATCGGCACTGCAGAAACAGTAAGTAAAAGAATGCATTCAAGAATCATTAAACCCTGTAAATGGATCCAGATGTCTGAGTGACTTTTAAGACATTTGGGAGACAACGCAGTTATCTCATTTTGGAATGAATCTGAAAGGTTCTATCTGCAAATTATTTAAGTTCAATCAATATCCTATGATGTGCCAAAGTTCTCCAGGTGGAATTACCAAGGGCTACTCCAAAGTTTATGCAAAACATGAAGTGATATTTATTTATATCCCAATTATTTTTATAAATAATTCAAGGAACATACCTAATATTCCTTCCTCATCCTACTGTATTCTCCCAGTAACAACCCATGAGATGAGATGAGATGAAATGAAAACTGGTCAAAGTTCACCCAAGCAGCTTTTGAGCCTAAAGCAGGACTAGAACTCACAGTCTCCTGACAAAATTGGTTATCTAGACCAAACTACCTGTAATAGTTTCATCAAAATAATTATACCAGTAATGTAATAAAAATTGCCCACACGTACAGTATTTATAAGAGGACATGGGTGTCAGATTAATGGTGAAATGCATATTCCATCTGTGAATTATTTGGTAATAAACATATTTCACAGTTCATAACATTCTCTGTATGTGTCACTACATAATATATGACTCCTATCTGACAGGGTGAAGCAACAGGATATTTGGTTCCAAGGAAATCTCTATATTAGAGACTGAAACTTGGTGAGAATACATTTACAATACTTTGGTTGCACTTAAGTCTTGCTGGTCATGACTGGTACTGTTCTCTCCATTAGCAAGGAATGCTGCATGTGGCATAGGTACTCTACAGCTAGTGAGATAGTTTCCACCTTCTCTTTCTAAAAGGTGAAAGGGGAAAGAATAGTTTATTTATTTATTTATTTATTTTTCAGGATTTATAGACCACCCCCTCTCCCCGAAGGGACTCGGGGCGGTGTACAGGTGTCTCATTAAAACGAATACAAAAGATAAATATCCTATACCCTTAAAAATGAATTAAACCTAATACAGCTGTACAGAAAAGTAAAAATTAAAAGCAACTAAAAAGCATACCCCTAAAAAACTTAAAAATGCAGGCTTGAGGGACTAAAATTGGGAATTAGGCCAGGCTGGCTAAATTGAACAGTTAAGCAAAGCTAAGTTGGACCCCAAATGCAAGGATTAACAGGTGAAATATAAGAAAGAAAAATAAATATGTTGTATGTCTGTGAAGCATTGAAGAAGATGTAATAGATGGGAAAGTAGAAGGTTTTTACTTGTTGAGTTAAAATATGTTAAAAAATTAAAATAAAGATGTTGTTCCAATAATGAATGTATCAAAAAATATATGTCAGAAAATATTGAACTGTTATTATTTGAGTGGTTATGGGTGCATACAAACTGTATGAACCTATAAGTTGGTGATAATTGCCTGTTTACATTCCAATGTATGTAAATGGTGGAAGGAGCAGGAAAGAGATTTATGGAAAATGTGCAATATAATGAATAAATGCAATCCAGGTGAAAACATTGGTCTTCTAGGTCATTTGAATGAAGTAAAAGAAAATACAGAAAAGGACTGGACTATTTAGACACCCCTAAATGAACAAGAATGGTGAATATCTGGTGAGTATCTGCTTAGAAAAAGTTGCATTTTTTTTCAAATTCATAAAGCATAATTCAGTTTAACAGCTTGGTTGACTTGGTTGTTTATGATGAAAGCTCGAAGAGGATAAAGGCATGGTAAGAGTGTGGAACAAACCATTTTTGGGACTGTCAAGAATGGATCTTCAGAAAAAAAAATGACCATTGACAGATAAGGAAAAGGAAAGAAAGCCAATTTCAGAAAGATGGCATAGCTATCTTTTATGAAAAAGTGTTAGAAGACAAAGATAATCTCCAATCAGAATGAATGGAAAATAGACATAAGGAAAGAGGATATGGAAGCTGTTCAAAACAAGTGAACAGAATGTTATACTAACAGATGCATGTATAATCAGTGTGAACATCTGTCAGAAATGGTTTAGCATAATTTGTTGTTTTGGTATATCAACTGAACTAACGTCTGTCATCAGTATTTATTCTGTGTGCCGTTACTCATAAAATGCTATTGATGATCTAGAGCAGGGGTTTCCAACCTAGGCAACTTTAAGACTTGTGGATTTCAACTCCCAGAATTCCTCAGTCAGCAAAGTCCACAAGTCTTAAAGTTGCTAAAGTTGGAGACTGCTGCTCTAGAACACAACTGTACACCAGTCCAGATTTGTAGAGAAAAGGTGATTTGAAGCGTACCTGCATGGACTCTTTAGCAACTCAAAAGAAGCCAAATCTGTTCCTGGGGCTGCCTCACTAGCCAGTATGTATCTGCCCCCAAATACAGGTAGTCCTCAATTTACAACAGTTCATTTAGTGACAGTTCAGAGTTACAATGGCACTGAACAAAAGTGACTTATGATTATTTTTAACACTTATGACCATTGCAGCATTCCCATGCTCATTTGATTTACATTCTGATGCTTGACAACTGATTCATATTTATGACGCTTGCAGTGTCCCGGGGTCATGCGATCCCCTTTTGCAACCTTCTGACAAGCAAAGTCACTGGGGAAGCCAGATTCACTTAACAACCGTGTTACTAACTTAACACTGCAGTGGTTTACTTAGCAAAAGTGACAAGAAAAGTCGTAAAACGGGCCAAAACTCATTTAACAAATTTCTCGCTTAGCAGCATAAATTTGGGACTCAGTTGTGGTTGTAAGTTGAGGACTATCTGTAACTATGGGCCTCACAGTTAGATATGGCAGGCTTGCAGCTCTTATGAGCACAAAGGCTCAAAAGTAGAGTACAGATGCAAGAACTAAAGATACTTTTCACTTCTTGACTTATTTGGAAAACGTAAGAAAGGATAGGATAAGGCCAAGTGAATGAAAAAATGCATTCTCAACAATGCACTTAGGTATGTCATGCCTGTTGTAAGCCTGATCTTGAGTCAACATGTCCTCCCATTTAGGCCTATTTATTTATTAGAAGGATATCCTGTCCTTTATCCAGAAGCTCAAGGCCGCTACCATTCCCCCCATACTTCTTAATTACATAAAATGGATGTTTCTTAGACAGTTTTCAAAACTGATCACTGATTTTATTTCTATATAAGCCTTGGATCAGCAAACATTCCTTTTAAAAGAATGATCTTCCTAAAATTTTACTATTAAAAAATAGCTGGGATGCAAACCAAAAGACTGATTTATCTACAACTCAAATTACCTATTTTTACCAATCGGAATCTTGCTTTACAGGCATGCCTGCTTCGCTTCATATCATCTATTTAGAATGTAATACAGAGTAGATAATGCTAAATGTAACATCTATATTTACTATATAAATACTATTGTTAAAATATCTCCAGCATATATTACCCAATCTATGAACGCATGAAATTTAAATTTTAAATACTTCTAGTGGTGACAGTACAAAACAAGAAACATAGTACATAGAAACAACACAGTACTGTATATGTTTTCAGTAGATATGATATAGTAAATGTTGATAAAATTTATACACACAATCGCACCAAAATTAGGCACTTAGTAGAATCTTATGCATATCTATACAAAATGAATAACTTATAGGTAAGTGTGTTGGATTGCAGCTTAAACCCAGAAAAACGTATCTGCCAGTATTCCATTTGCAATGCAGCAGTTTGCCTGTTTTTTGGGGAGTGAATGAAAAAATACTAAATGTATCACTAATATAAGTAGGATTTAAAAGGTGCTTAACTTTGGTTGGATCATGGCATAAGCTTTGTATTTTTTTAAACTCAGTATATACTTCTAAGACACATCTAGCACTTAAGGCTAATTATTGCATGTACAAAGAAGAGAAAACTGCACATTTTATAACCTATTTTTCTTTCAAAACAGTAATGGATTTTACATTGTGGTTTTACATAACATTTTTTTAAAAACACGAGGAACAAACATCATTGTTCCTTTTAAAAATCCACTGTTAAAATGCCAGTCTTCTCTAGAGATAAGCTGCATTTTAATATCATGCATCATAAATAAAAGGCATTGGAGGCATTAAAACTGATGAATAGGAAAACAGACATTTCTACATAATCCAGCTAGTATGACTGATAAAAAAAGAATAAGAAATTTAAACCAGTCAAGATACTTCCAAACCTGTTGATCTGTGTAAATGACAACATTTCTAGCAAAACCAATTGTATTATCCAGTATCAAAAGAAAAGTAATATTTGTACATCAATCTTTTTTTTTATTATGAACCTGCAGTGATTTCTCTGCAATGCTAATCTGAATGTAAGTACACTTTGAACGTAAATAGAGGAGTGTGCCTTAATCCCTAAGCAGAATGAAGATCTTCATTATTAAAATAAAGCCTGGGGCACGTTGTGACGTCTAAGATTGGTGGGTAGATTTTAATTGACTTTAGGAGTGCCATAGTTCTATTATCACAAAACCTGCAACACACATCCAGCATGGAGAACCCATCTGTGCCTACCATCCATCTGTTTAGACGTGATTGGCAAAGTGGTAGGGAACGCGCAGTGGTCGCCTTCGCCTGAAAGGAATAAACCACAGGATCTTCCAGCGAGTGCCAAAAACTTCTGAGAAGGTCTGCTGCCATGGCTTTCGAGGTCTTGATCTACAGACGACAGCATTATTAGTGAAAGACAGCACTCCCATGGTGCACTTCAGTCAACTAGAACAATACAGTTTGGCTGGGGATCCATTAGTTGACTCTGATGAATTACATCTGAGCCGCCATTAAGCAAAGCTTTCCTTTCACTTCAGCGACAGCTGAGACCTTAAGAAACACAAACTGCATTTGCACTTATAGAACTAAGATGTTCCTCATAATCAACTAACTGTTTGCCAACAAAAGAGAGCAAAACAAAACAAATCCCCTTTCTTTGAAAGCATTGTTTTGATTGCGTCAGATAGAACTTTTTTTAATTAAAGCACCATGTGAATCATTGTGAAAAAGGTAAGCTAAGCTTTCATTAACGCCCTACGTGTATCTCACACATGCATTTTATTGCCAAGCTCTATAAAGACTTTAACAAAACAATACTCACATTTCTTCACAACAGTTGGCCAGTTTTTCTATACTTGTAATGTCCTATTTTAAGAAAAAAAAAGTTAAATATTTCTTCCTATCATGAAAATACAAAGAATGTTGTTTTTCAAAAATATATACAAGTAGCACCTATGTAGAATGCTTACAAAAACAAAAAAGTAAATCTTTGCAACGAGATATTCTATTTCTCTATGTGAGTATAAGCACATACAGATACAAACAAAATATATATATAGACAACAAACTTTCTAGAGTTGTACTGTAATTTTACCACCCAAGATAAATACAGATGTTTTCTGTTTCAGTGTGAGTTTTTTACTTGGTCAGATGATGAAATGCGGTGTTTCAATTGTCCAAATATAATGGATCTTTAGAGATGTGGCCAAAATAATTTCTTTCATTTGTTATACTTGATAGTGTGCCCCTTATTATTTTACCAAATATTATATTGAGAATAGTGAGCCGTTGACTGAAATAATTCAGCTATTTTCTGAAATTAAAACATATCCTTAATTTAAACTTTGAATTAAGAAGCAATTCCTTATTTTTTAAAAAACAAACAAATTGCATAGTATATAGCATGTAGGCCTTTTGTGGGGTTGCAATTCAGACCTTGGTCAAACTGAAATAAGAGCAAACCCTTTTAGTCTCATCCTGTCTTCATTGAACTATTTGAACTGGACAATTAAATTAAATTAAAAATCTCTCCAATATGAAAGAATGCAGTTCATCATCCTCAGCTTGAGCAATACAGCCACATCAATGAAACAAGACACTTGTCTTTGGATCTTAGATAATGACTGGGCTGGCAGATGACCTCTCCCAAGTCAAGGTTAATTCAAAGTATCCTTCCAAGCAGAAGGGAAATCTGACATTCATTTTGAACTGGGATTTGCTAGAGGTTCTGCTTACAAAATCATGAAAGTTACAGTATTATATTTCTTTCAAATAATAATCTAAATTCAAATAACCTGAAGGTAAAAGGGAAAATAAATTAAAAACAATGCAAAAAATGTCAAAGTAAAAAAAAAATCCCCAAAAGCACTGAATGTGAATAAACTTACATTTTACAATTCTTACTTTATTGTCATGTTTATGTGCGGGTTTTTAAAGAAACAAAATTTAAAGCAGACAAGGCAGATATTGTTTGACACTATTTCACTATAAATATTCACTTATACAGAATGTTATAACCATATTAATACAGTATTAATACCAAGGTTGTATTCTCTGTTTCCTATTTCAAGAATTTTCATTATCTGGATTAAAAAAAACATTTAACCATGGCCATCTGGTTGACTTAACCTGGAAACTAAGCAGGATAGGATTACTTTGTATTTGAATGGGAACCAGTAATCTAGAGTAGCAAATTAAAAGACATGCACACCTCAGATTAAAACAATGGCAAAGCACTTCTCTAAAACTGCCAAGTAAACTGCTCGGTAGTGTCCACATAATCACAAGAAACATCATCACAAGGAATCTTTAATCGGGCTTATTTCAAACATGGACATATTCAAATTTTTGTATAAGAAACATAAATATCTTAGACATCTACCTTGAAGTCAAAGTTTTCAATATCAATGTTTTAACATCCAAATTCACGCAGATAACATCTCACAAAAACCAAAATACAAAAGTTATACTGGATTGTGAGAATTCTAGAATGAATATGTAACAGAATGCTAAGCATGAATGGTAAGAAAAAATTCTTTTAAAAAATGAGGTCTAGATACTTAAGAAAAGAATAGCTTTTTTGACATGTATGAGATCACCTATGGCATCAAGTGAATCAGTTCAAAAAATAAGAACTTTAGGAAAGGCTACAATTCTTCAGTACTGTAGAAAAAATCATTTACATAGTAAGGAAACATTATTTCAAAATTGCCTTCAGACTAGATCTAGATGTAAAAATATTCTTGTAAAAAGGGAAAAACACATACATTTGCCACTCTGACCTGACCTCAAGAAGCAACAGCAGGCCTTATCGGGGCATTGATTAATTCAATAACACTTCAGAAGAAATGTTTCGCTTTCTGAATTGCCAACATTTCCTGTAGTGTTTAAGCTTTCTCCCATAGCTGTACATCTAGCTACTGACCGGGAATGACCCTACTTAGCTCAGTACATCTGAGGAGATCACAGCTGGGGGCACCATAGTTCAGTGGCATCTTAAATAACTCATAAAAATAGCTTATATGAAATAACAAGAGTGATAAAAATCGGGAGTATCTGCTGGACAAAAAGTAATAATAAGACATCTGAAATGTTTACCAACAGTTTCCAATTTATAACACTCACAGGTAGAAAAATCAGTCTAGGATCAGCTTCCCTGACCAATTTTAACCTATCTCATGTGCAGGAGAAGCTGGAGGAAAGGTGGATGAAGTCCCAACAATGCTTTTCTGTTGCAGGACCAATATTAGGGAATTCTTTGCCCTTTGAAATTCAATCAGTTCCTACTTTATTAGACTTCAGAAAATTAGATGAAATAGAATTAAGAGGCCTTTCATTCTTAAATGACTCCCCTTTGTCTTTCTTCATTTCTATGATGGCTGTTCTATACTTACGGCTTTTTTGGATTGCTTACTTAATGCACTGTACCATAGCTGTTGAATGTCTTGACTGTCACCTGATGAATCGCTCAACTGCAGCAGGTAAAAAATAATCAACCAACCAATTCAGACGCAAGGATAGACTAAGTTTTTCCAATATTCCGTATAGCTCCTGCTACAGGTTGGGGAATGTTTTATGGGCCTAGACTACCATTTGTTCCTTATCAGCTGGAAAGCTCACTTATTCAGCCCAATTTGGGCTTATAGGGGTTGAGTTTAAGAGAGGAAATGGAAATGAAAGACCTCTGGGGGCTTCTCCCAAGTCACTGAAATCTTAAGCCTGTTCAATCCTTCTCTCCCTAAACAGTAGGGAAACATGCTGCTACCATTCAGTAACAAAATAGTTTCCTGGAGGCCTATTTAGACATGAAGGCTAAAATAGTCGGCCTCTACCAGGCACTCCCTTATTCTTAGAAGATTAATAGAGCATAAATGAGGTTCACTGATAGCCTCAAAGAGCACCAATTGTATTTATTTTTAGGATATCTGAAAAATTATAGCCAGAGTGTAATCATAGTACAAATGACACATAATTGTAACCATTCAGAGATCGGCCACCTGTGGGCTGCAAATACAACCCCTCCCCAGTCCATACTTCAAATCTGCCTTGCCGAAATTCAGCTGTAAAATGTCTGGTATCAAGCAATAAAATATTCTTTTCCTTTTTCCAAGGATAGTAAGATATTGGATTTACTCATCACAACAAAACCTGCAAATGTCCCATACGCAAATCTATTCTTCTTCATTGGAAGTATAACATTGGATAGAACACTCGTACAATTCACTATTATTTTAATTTAAAAATGTGTAAAAAAAATCAATTTGCTTTGGTTGAACCGTTCAAGAATTCCAAAAGACTTACTTGAAGGAACCCCAAAATAATACCAAAACAGCTATCACAATCTACATCTGAAATACAATGAGCTCCAAACTATCATTCTTTTTTTTAAAAAAAACTGTTAACTCTGTTAATCATTTGCAATAACATATGGAAAATATAAACAGATCCTGTTTAAGATTTTAAATAAAAATAATCAAAGATAATCCTTAAAATTAGGCTTCAGATTAGTCTCTTCAAAGGATGCATTTTAACTAAAAACATCTGGCAGTATTATATTGAGAGACAGATCTTTTCAAACTTTGGAAATGAGATTAGTACAGTAAATCATTCATTTGTAAGTGTCGAAGTAATTTCTAATTATTTTATCTGGGTCATGGATAATCCTCTTTTACTAACCTCCCACAATGACATCAGAGAATCACTGCTTAAGCGATTATCCTGTTATTTTCAGCAGTTACTGATAACCTGGATTTTTCATTTACACAAAACACTCCAGATAAGTGGCTAACCAAATAAAAATTTAACGTAAAATTTAGTTTTAAAAAAAATTGATCCAAAATGTTTCTGCCTCCAAAATTACCAGAAAATAAAAAAGGAAAGGAAAAATGCTAAATATTTTATTCATTTTAGCTAAATACATATATTGCATAAAACCATACTAACTGATTACACAATATATTAAATACCTGTTTATCATGCTAAATTTTCATTAACTTCAGATTAATTTATTATGGTTGACTTTAGATAACTCAAGCTCTGGAAAGTACGTGAAAGAACAATACAAAGCTAAAAATACTGATTTGTATTTTTTTAAAAAATTCAGCAGCTAAGTGATTAGAATTAATTCAGCAGCTAAGTGATTAGAACCATGCTGATAAGCTTTGTATAGGAATTGTGGAAATAAGTATAGAACAAAATTACCTTTGTAATAACAGCTCTTTAAGTCATGTGCAACCAAAAGCAAATGAACTCATTTCAAATTTCTCACTGCTATGACAATTGAAAAATAATCCGCCACTCCTTCAACAAGAGACTGCATACATACAATATAGGTCACAGGAGGTTAACAACACCAACACTAATCATAGGAAATATACATATAGCATAGTTCAGATCACAACTAGGGATCACAAATAATGTCTTATGGGAAAGTGATTACTGTTTTATAAACAAGGTGAGAACAGCTTACTACAAGTTAAAGGTGAGTGTTTAACAGGGAAAGGCTGATTCCTTTCAAATACATCTAAACCTTCCAAAATATGTTTTCCTTCCATACAAGTGGTTTAATATAAACTAGAAATAGTGAGTGAGTGAGTGAGTGAGTGAGTGAGTGGGAGAGGGAGGGAGGGAGAGAGAGAGAGCCCTTGCTTGTAGCAATAAAGTACATTATTTCTTCCATTAAAATATACATCTTCTCACTGGCAAATAATGGGAACATTTTTTTAACAAAAATTATGGAGGCAAAGAAGGAAGAGGAGCCTTTTTAGTTACTGCTTTAAAATGTTAAAAGATGTAAGTTTCTTTCTAATACACCTAAAGAAATCAGGAATACAGCGCGTCTAAATTTTGGATTCAGGCTAATGGTGGGTGGTATTAAGTAGCCATAAGGTTACTTCAGCTGCAGACTTTGTCAGCCAAGGAATTCCAGCTGGTGGGGTCAAGAAGAGCATTTTCCACTGTGACCCCAGACCTATGGATAATTCTACCACCAGAAACCAGAACTGCTGCCAAAATCAAAACCTGATTTTGCTGTTTGGCTTGTAGCTCCGAGAGGGGCATTCGCCGCTGGAAGTGATTGACAGGGTAAGAAGAAGATCTCATCCTATGCCATTTGTCTCCTTGGCTCTAGTTTTTATATAATGTAATTGTAATTGCTTCTATAATTATCACTGTTACCTGCCCAGAAGATATCAACTTTGGTGGCCATTAATCTGTACGCACCCTTTCTCAGAGGTGATATTCAGCAGATTCTAACCAGTTCTGGAGAACCAGTAGTAAAAATTTTGAGTAGTTTGGAGAACTGGTAAGTATCACCTGACTGGCCCCGCCCAGATCTATGCCCCAGTAAGAGGGGTGGATGACATAGTCTAAACTCTCTTCGTTCCTTCTTAAAAGTGCATCTAGAAGAACAGCAAAGTGTCCCCGTAATAAGGTCAGGATTTCTTTGCTCCTTGCTAAACTTCCTTTATCCTCTAAGGCTTCTACTGTATGTGCCTATGAAGCACTGTTAGCAACATCTTCAACCGAAATGTCTGTTCTCCGAAATCTTTGCAATTGCCAAAGGCAGCTGTATGGTCCTGGGAAGGACCAAGTTCATTTAAGGAGATGATGTTTGAATGCCTCTGCGCAGTTTATTTCACAGACCTATGGCTCTTTCAATTTGAAATATTGCCTGGTCATAACAATCATGAGTGATGTAGATTCTTTCCTCTTCCTCTTGGTTCTGGCCACTTTCCAAACAAGATTTCTTTGGAAAAGATCAGGGCATGAAATTCAGATTACATACTGCAGAGTTTTTTACTTTTTTTTCCAACAATTCTTGTTGAACTAGGCAATCTTTAGACAGCCAATTATAATTCTCTCTATTAGGGAACAAGTTTCATTTTAAACTTCTTTATTAGGACTCAAAATGATTAAAGACATTAAGGAACCTGAATAGATACGACATAGTAATTAAAAGTTCAAGCAAACACAAAGATTTAAGATCAATAAATAGTTGTTTTTTCTGAAATCAAATTACTGGCATTGGTATTACAAATACTTGTATTGGTATTAGTTTGACTACCCTTATATCTGTTAACTGATCTTTTAGTTGTATTACCAGTATTATATGACCTTTGAGTTAAATTACTTTACTCAACTAAATTTTCAACCCAATTGTCTATCCTTAGATTCTGCATCAATGCTTCCCCAATGATTTCACTTAAAACTCGGTGGGGGCACCTCAATGTGTACAGATTAACTAGAAAAAAGAAAAAGGTGCAGTGCTTAGGCTACCTGGAGATCAGCCTCTGGGCCATGATCTAGTATGGCGGCTCCCCCAAAAGAAATCCAAATCAGCCATAATACCCTGGAGTGACAAAGAATGTTAGACTAGACAAGATAGCCTTAATCCTGATTAAGTCACTTGAGTGGCATTTCAAGAACAGGTTGAAGATATTTCAGCAACAGCTGCCGGAAGTATAAAAGTGTTAGAGCCACAAGTTAGGTCAGAATCCCAGACACTACTTCTAGAAACAGTCCAGTTTTGGATACACTAGTCTGGCTTGAGAAAGATAGCGGGAATACTTCCAGACCACACTCACATTCTGACTGGATAAAGAGAAGGAGAACCGTATCAGAGGACAGTGAAAAAGTTTTATTTGGAAAAGGCAGCGGTGGGATTCAAAAGTTTTTACTACTGGTTCGGTGGGCGTGACATGACTTGGTTGGCGTGACAGGGGAAGGTTACTGCAAAATCCCCATTTCCTCCCGATCTGCTGAGACTCAGGAGGCAGGGATAGATGTGGGCGGGGCCAGTCAGAGGTGATATTTACCAGTTCTCCAAACTACTCAAAATTTCTACTACTGGTTCTCCAGAACTGGTTAGAACCTGCTGAATACCACCTCAGAGAAAGGGTGCGTACAGATTAATGGCCACCAAAGTTGATATCTTCTGGTCTAGGAAGTTAAGGTTATGCCTTCAACATCACCAACTATTTATCCTCTGCTCCTAAAAAGCACTGGATGTTCTTTCTCACATATAATATCCTAGGTAATACTAATAAACCAATTTTGTTGTATTTAAGTATAATGACAATAAAGATTATACTTATATAGTATACTTATACTTACTTATAGAGAAATGCTATTGTATTGAAACTAAATTATGACAAGACAGTATTACTAGCTAGTTAATTGTGAATTGAGCTGGTCCATCCTGCCCTTCAAGGAAACACACCTTCTTCAAAGAATGGCTTCTTAATTTAAAAGTGCTCATGATCCATAATTATCATGAGGAGCACAAATGGCCCTATAGATTATGATGGCTTCTTCTAGCATAAGCTTCTGTGCCACCCACAATCTTAATTAGATGGGGATCAGCTTGCTTCAATAATGCATCCTCTGGGAAACTCTCATTTGAATTACTATTTTTATATATATATATATAATTTTTTATTTATTTTCAAAACAGACACAACACAAAGAATCCTCCTTCTTTACATACTGTAGAAAGTGTATCAGTTGGTTACAAAAGACTTTTGTGCATCTCTTCCACAGTCATCAACCATAATTCATATTAACTCGTATTTTAACTCAGATATATTTATATATATTACCATCATCATACCTCCATTTTCATTTGACTATAATTGTTTAAACGTCCTTCATCATAAAATATACCAAGATTTTAAACATAACTACATACTGGCATTTCATTTGCTATTTCTAATATCCTCCAATAACACTGAATCCTTATGACTATTCTGGCTAAACATCCATAATATTTAGTAACAAAAATTTCTAATCCTCCTTTCCAAATTACTGTTTACAATTTACATCCACTTTCCTTATGTTGTACCCATACCTGTATATACATTGTTATCATTATCCCTCCTTTATTTGAATGTGTCCTTTATCCTAACATTTTCCCCCTAATAAACAAAACTTAACTAAATTTAACTTAGTTCTTTTTTATTAACCTTTATATATAACCAAAAAAAATTCCTAATCTTCCTTTCATAGGTACCATTCAATATTCAAATCCAATTATTACTTATCATAGCAATACATATGTATACATTATTAGTATTATCAATTATTTATTTAACTATATCTATTGTCACTAAATTTCACTAAGTTTAACTAGTTTTAAATTGTACTCTTCCATCTATCAACCTGTATCTTTCCAGTAGCAAAACAATCTCATGTCTTCTGCCATTTGTGGTATCAGTCCTATAATCATCTCCTTAATCAAATTTGTATGAACTCCTCTTTGCAACTCATTGCTTATTAAGTCTCTCACGTAATTTCGATGCCCTTCTGTTTCCTTAATCAGCTTATCTTTAATTGTCAGTGGTGTTTTCAATGATGTTGCTAACAAAATTTCTCTCTTTAAATCCATAAATTCTTTTATTTTTTCTTCTTCTGTATCTTGCCATCTGGGGTAGAGTTCCCCTCCATTTAATTCCTCTTTCTGTATTGCACTCTTCCCATTTCCAGACACAAACCAATCACCATAGATATCAGCGGATTTGATTTCTTTGTAGTCATTTTTCTCTTCGGTTTTTAGGACTCTAACGTCCACTTTTTCCACTTGATAAACATCTTCAACTTCTTCATCTTATTTTACTGTTTGCTCTAGATTTTCCAATTTCTTCTCCGTCCTCTCAAATGTGTTTGATAATTTCTGAATTTCTAACAATATCTTTTGCAAACTTAGTTTTTTTCTGCTGTTGAGATTGTGCCATTATCTCCAGCTGACAAACACTGCTGCTCTGGCTTGGAAGGTTTTTACAAGATTAAGCATAAATTCACAATAAGGTCTTATTTTCACTTTTCCCTGGTTAAAGATATGCTTCAAAAGAACATCTGTATACTTTTCTTCTTATCACTCTCTATAGACAAAACAGTGAGACCTTGAAGTGCCAAGCCAGAATAATCAGTGAAGAAAGTAAAAGTGTTTTGTTTCCAATACACAAACCTCCAGCTTCCGAGTAGCAGTGTCGTCTTACCCTCTGTTGTTACAATTTTCTTTGTTGCTTTTTGTATCTTTTTTATTTCAAGTTAAAAAAAGTCAAATTCTTGAATGAAATAGAGAAGAAATAGGGAAAAACACACGCAGTAATGAAGGAGAATTTTAGTCCATAGTTTGCAAAAAATAATAATGAAAAAAGAAGAAGAAAACTTAATCCATTCGTTTTAAAAGGCTTGCATAAATTCCATCCTTGAAAATAACATTTAAAAAGTAAGCTAACCCACTGTCCAAAATTTGAATTACTATTAATGCAGGGCTGCCTCTGAAATTGATCCAGAAACTTCAGTCAAATGATAATAAAGTTCTGAGACTGTTAGCTGGAGCTCAGCACTACGAACATATTATTGCCAACAAAATGGCTGTTATTTGGTTTCCAACTCTGTTTTGACCCTGATTTGGCCCAAGGTACTAACAGATGAAATCTTCAAACATGCATTTACAAAAATCCCTGAGTTTTTCTTTTGGTGCCTGGATCAAGAGAAGTACGTTAGCTGCAAGCAAAGGGAGATTTTTAATGCTACCACCCAGCTATGCAGTATGAGCTGAGAGATATGGCCTTCAACTAGTTTCAGCAAAAGTCTTTTTCTTTTTTTTCTTTTTATAAGCATTTGTTCTAAGTCTTCAAATCTGCCTGTTTCCCCTCTGCCTTTATTATTTTATATTCTTTTAACTCATTCCTGGCAAATACTTTTTGATTATAACTTTTAGTAAAGAAATTATAACGGGACAGTACAAATTTTAGAAAAGAAATAAATAAAATAAGGAAAAATAAAGATCAGATAAGTAAGGAAAAAGAAGGCAATGTTATCTTAAGAATGGTTATAAAGGTATTTACATTTTACCCTCTCTTAAAATTACATGCTAAGATTACAATTCCCTTCTTTTCATAGTCTACCCTTTCTAACCATCAAACCTATAAATCACATAAATCATTTTTTCTTCAATAAAAAATAGTGACTAATAGGTTATTGTCCTTTCCCTAATCAGGCAAGTCCATTTTGCTATCTTCTTCATCAACTATTCATTTATTGGGGTATTTCCGACTCTGTTTTTATTCATATAATAGTTATGCATTAGTTATCAAATACAAAAACAATATTCCAGGATTCTTTTCTAATTGTCTCACCGTTAGTCCCAGAATTCTTTGCAAATAATTGTAGAATGTTATTCATTTAACAGTATGGTTTTCCCAGTTGTAACAAATAGTTGTGAAAATTGGACCATCAGAAAGGCTGAATGAATAAAGACTGAAACCTATAGATCTGGGGGTGAAATGCCGAGAATACTTTTGATGGCAAGCACAAATTGCTCAGTCCTGGATTAAATACAAGTAGACTGTTTCTGGGAAGCATTTATAATGAAGCAAAAACTTAAATATTATAGATACGTAACGTGAAGGCAGGATTTATTCGAGAAGACCCTGTTGCTTAGAAAAGTTAAAGGCCAGAACAAAACAAGATGTTTAGATTAATACTGTTGCGTTATACAACACAAGTAAGAGCATACAAGAACACTATTGACAGACAAATCTGGTAAATTGATATGCTTTGGGTCACAAAGTGTTGGAAACAACTGAACAGCTGAAGAACAACAACAGATATATATATATATATACTTTCAGCACTGCGTAAATATATTCATAAAAATATTTCAAAGGAATTAAATACTTACATTAAATATACCAATTAGCTGAGTATAAAAGAGTCCAGTAATTCCAACTAACATAATTAAACCCATGAATGTTGATATTCTTGTTAGGGCAAGCTCATGTACAAACACAAAAACATCCTGTAAAAGAAAATATAACAGTTTAATGTTATTCTGATAAGCAGGAAATGCAAAAAGGTACTCCAAAATTCAAAATTGCAGGTTCTTTGGTCAAAATATGAGTAGCAAAAAAAAAGGGTTCCCTCACACTGTTTTTTGCTACTCATATTTTGTACCACTTTAGATTGTTTATTGCAGGAGTCAGCAATGCATATCCTGATCCTCTCCTGCACAATAACCAGTGATACACTTTAGAAATGCAAATTGAGCTAAAACTATTGCGAAAACTAAGTCTTGCAACAACTCTTGTGTTTCCCTATGACAGCTTATGCATGAAATTTTGACATTTGCAATGACTCCCAATAATTACCAAAAAATCTGCACGTTGTACACAATTTCTTTCTAGAGATCTTGCAAATTTACTCCTACTGGACAAACAACTGCAGTATCTACAGACTTTCCAACAAAATGTCTATTATTTTACTCCTTTATCAAATACTTCTATGCTGCAGTCATTCCAGCAGAATGTGTAAATTATAGTCAATTCTACTACACTAATATCTGTTATTTCATAAATATAAGAAAAGCTTTTTTAAATAATATTTTTATTTTTTATTTTCAAAACAAACACAACACATCCTTCTTTACATACTGTAGAAAGTGTATCAGTTGGTTACAAAAAGGCTTTCGTGCATCTCTTCCACAGTCAAAAAACATAATTCATATTAACTGAAGTATTTTAACTCAGATATTTATACATGTTACCATCATCATACCTCCATTTTCATTTGACTATAACTGTTTAAATGTCCTTCATCATAAAATATACCAAGATTTAATACATAACCACATACTGGCATTTCATTTATTATTTCTAATATCCTCCAATAACACTGAATCCTTATATCCTATTCTAGCTAAACATCCATAATATTTAATAACAAAGTTTTCTAATCCTCCTTTCCAAATCACTGTTTACAATTTACATCCACTTTCCTTATGTTGTACCCATACCTGTATATACGTTGTTATCATTATCCCTGCTTTATTTGACTATATCCTGCATCATAACATTTCCCCCTAATAAACAAAACTTAACTAAATTTAATTTAGTTCTTTTTTATTAACCTTTATATATAACCCCCCAAAAAATCCTAATCTTCCTTTCATAGGTACCATTCAATATTCATATCCAATTAATACTTATCATAGCAATACATATGTATACATTATTAACATTATCAATTATTTATTTAACTATATCTATTGTCACTAAATTTCACTAAGTTTAACTAGTTTTAAATTGTACTCTTCCATCTATCAACCTGTATCTTTCCAGTAGCAAAACAATCTCATGTCTTCTGCCATTTGTGGTATCAGTCCTATAATCATCTCCTTAATCAAATTTGTATGGACTCCTCTTTGCAACTCATTGCTTATTAAGTTTCTCATGTAATTTCGATGCCCTTCTTCTGTTTCCTTAATCAGCTTATCTTTAATTGTCAGTGGTGTTTTCAATGATGTTGCTAACAAAATTTCTCTCTTTCAATCCATACATTCTTTTATTTTTTCTTCTTCTGTATCTTGCCATCTGGGGTAGAGTTCCCCTCCATTTAATTCCTCTTTCCGTATTGCACTCTTCCCATTTCCAGACACAAACCAATCACCATAAGCTTTTATAGTCTACAAGCTATTTAATGTAATGTGGACATATTGAAGTTCATTTTTAATATTTATACATTAAAAACATTTAAATATTTTTACAGGTTGGATCTTGCTGAAGTTTGTCATAAACAAAGTTTCTGAGTCACCAGTAGATATTACTTTTATTTAGATTTTAAAATCGGGGGGGGGGGACCCCAAGTAATTGATAATTGGATTCTATGTGCAGTGCATCCTAACAAACAGAGTTATGACAATTGTTGCATGATAGAGATGCTGTGGCTATGATGCATCATAGAAAAGCTGAACTAGTCCTGTAATCAACAGGAAGGTAATAATACTTCAGACCACTTAGTATAAAGAGAATGAGAAACAATGAAATATGACAATTATATGGCATTAATTGTGCAGTTGACACTGTGTAAGATAAAATATTGACTATACTGAATTTTTGTCTTGATAAAAGAATGTGATGATGAGGTTATGCAGAACATCAAGATCTCAACTCTATTCATTAATAATCATCCCAAAATTGAGCTGGCATTACAGCTGACTTTGTTTAGTACATCAACTGGGACTGGGAACTTGATCATTAAGCAAAGTGGTCACTAAACGAGACATCATGATTGTATGATCAGCTTTCCTTTGATTCCCAGACCTATAACAGCCATGAATGCCAGGTCTGATTGCAAAGTTACTTTTTTTATCACTGTTATACTTGCAAACAGTTGCTAAATGAAGCAGTCGTTAAATGAAGACTACCTAACATTTTTGAAGCTAAAATAAAATAAATAAACTGTTTTCTCTTTTCTTCTACTCTTTCTCCACCTCCCTTGCTGTCTTGCAGCTTTCCCAAGGCATTCTTTCTTCCCCACTCACTCATTTTTTTCTCTCTTGGCTTGGTCCCTCCCCATTTCCTTCTACCATCTTCTGTGCAAGCTTTCCAGGGGTCAGCAGGGGATTGTTTTTGTAAAGGGTCAGATGCTGCCCCACCTCTCTGGATGATGTTGGAAGATCTGCAGACCAAGGAACCCAATCTGAAGCTCAGCTAACACCCAGATCTGGCAATCTGCCACCTACCACCTATACATTCTTGTTTTATACAGATGACAAGCGGGGTGTGGTATAAAGGCCATAAATTGACAGATCCTGCTGTAGATCCACCCTATAATACTCATGGATTCTTATTCTGTTCTCCCAAATGCCCACCAGGGGTGTAATAGCAGTGTTCAATTTGTGAAAGTAAGATAGTGGATTCCCCTTCTCCAAAAGCAACTATTTCAAGGACCAAAATACATTAACGCACACTTTTTATCCTATTCTGACAAACAGAAGCTTCTCTTACCGCATTAACTTTTCTTAGTGGTTCAAAGTAGTAATAGTGGCAGAAATCAAGTAGGAGTGTGTAAGAACTCAGGAGTTCTGTGTAGAAGCACAACTGCAAAAACAGCCAATGATTATCTTCACCAACACAATTATTAATCCTGCAGAAAACAGGGTAAACACAGAGGCAGAAATGTCAAAGGTTCATAAATTCAATGATAAAGCAGGTATGTCAAAAAAACCTGGTGGCTTCTAAGGAGAGAAGCATGTTTCCCATAGTGGCTGAAAGAATTGGGGCAACAGAAAATCATTTACCGTTACTTTCCTTTGCATTTCTCCTCCTCATCTTGCCTTCATCAGCTAAATGTGTAGTGGTCCAGTTCTACCAGCTATAACCTTTCACAATGATAAAAGTACTTTAGCTACACAGGGAATTTTTTTTAAGTTGCTCTTGAATGAATATCTTTCTTGTAATAAGGTCGGAGGATGACTATATAGCAGGGGTGTCCAAACTTGGCAACTTTAAGACTTGTGGACTTCAACTCCTAGAATTCCCCAGCCAGCAGAGCTGGCTGGGGAATTCTGGGAGTTGAAGTCCACAAGTCTTAAAGTTGCCAAGTTTGGACACCCCTGCTATATAGCATATGCCAGTAGTCCTCGACTTAAAACCACAATTGGAACTTCTACTGCTAAGCAACGCAGTCGTCAAGTAAGTCATGCCTGATTTTCCAATCTTTTTTGCCAGGACCTTTAAGCAAATCACAGTTGTGAAGCGAATGCAGCTTCCCCAACTGAGTTAATATTTCATGTTTTTTAAAACAAAATTAGTACAGATAGTCCTCAACTTACAACCACAATTGAGCCCAACATTTACGTTAACAAGTGTCAAATTTGTTAAGTGTGCTTTGCCCCATTCTACGACTTTTCTTGCCACATTTGTTAAGTGAATCACTGCAGCTGTTAATTTAGTAACTTTGTTGTTACGTGAATCTAGTTTCCTCATTGACTTTGCTCGCCAGAAGGGTGGAAAAAGTGATCACATGACCCTGGGACACTGCAACCGTCATGAATATGACTCAGTTGTCAAGCGTCCCAATATAAATCACATGATCGTAGGGATGCGGCAACATCGTAAGTGTGAAAAATGGTCATGTCACTTTTTTTTCCAGTGGTGTTGTACCTTCAAACTGTCACTAAGGGAACTGCTGTAAGAAGAGGACTACCTGTATTTCAATTTAATATCATTCTGGTTCCTGAAACATTATCAAGCTGTAGAATGAAAAAAGTATGCAATTAGTAGAAAAGCTTATTGAGTCACTGTAATTAAATTAGAAGTTAAAAAAGATGAAATTAGATGACATACTAGGGTTCTCTTACCATGGACAGTGATGATCCATTCTCCTAACACAGTGCCCACATCTACTGCAGTGATGGGAACGCTTTGGTCTCATCATATTACACTTGTTACATAATTCCCAAGAGTCTTTTTCTAAAGAGAGAAATAAAGATAACATTAACAGAAATGCAGAGTTGTTGCTACATTCTTGCTTCTCTTCGAGAATAACCACAGACTTGTACTTGTGGGGGCGAATGTTGAGGATTTTAGAAAAAAGCACTTAAAGTTACCGTATTTTTCAGAGTATAAGACGCATCAAGGTTTGGAAGAGGCAAATAAAAGTTTTTGCACTCTGCAAACCTCCCAAAAATGGTCCATTTTTAACGAAAACTGGCCCGTTTTTCCCCCCCAAAAAAGGGGGCATGAATAGCCCTTATGAGGCTTGTAGAGGGTCCCTGGGAGGTGAGGGGCCAAAAACGAGCAAAAAACAGCCCATTGTTTGCTCTTTTCTGCCCTCCCCAGCTCCCAGGAGCTCTCTGAAAGCCTCCTACAAGCTATGCACGGCCATTTTGGTGAAGGGGCGGGTTTCAGGAGGCCAAAAAATGCTATATTCACTGTATAAGACACACCCAGATTTTCAGCCTGTTTTTTGAGGGGAAAAGTACTTGGAAAAATACAGTATGTCATTTATTGCAATCAATCAAAACTATTGGATTTTCTCATGTAGAGAGTGAAACTGGAAATAAAAGCACACTGAAAATAATATCCAGATAAACCTCAGAATTTAAATTCAATCTTAGAACTTATATATAGTCCATTCAAATTCAAATATATTTAGGCACATCTAGCTGCTCCCAATATTTGTCTGTGCAGATATTTTAAAATGAAATTTATTTTCAAGGATGCATTTAATTCAGCACAAAAATACATTAGATGCAAGCCATGATACCCATATTTGCTTTATGAAACAAGCAGCATGGTTTTATTTTTACATCTGAACACACTAAAATAATGTTAAAGCTATTTTGAAGCAGAAACTTAAATAGAATGACATTAACATGACCAAACGTTTCTCATGTGTATATTACACCTAGTACTTCCATAAAATTACGCCTCTAGTGAATAATCCATTTTTTTAAAATAAATGTTTATAAAGATTGATTTTAAGTTTTTTGTGAGTTGCCATATTTCTCCGACTTGGTGAAAAATGACATACTTGCACATTGGCAGTTTGGAAATCTAACACTCAAGATCATTAAACTAGCAATAATGCCAGATGGGAAACTAATTTTCAGTCTGTTCTCATAAAGCCAATGTCACAAAGGTGTTACTCTTTAATAAGAGAGCTACCATTAACAGAAGGCAAGCTCTACAATGTAATTTAAAAGCAGGAAATAAATGCATCTGACCATACAAGTATGATATCTTTACTTCTGGAATATTGGGTATATTTGCGTGCATACCCACACACACACAACCTTCCCCAGATTATTTTAATATAATTCAACAAAGTCAAGAATATAATCTAAGCTTCTTCTATTTGCATGCAATAAATGCATGGAACTTCTGTAGGCACTTATCTTAATTATAACATACTGCCTCTTCTGTTTAATGTTGCTTCAACACTTGATTCAAAGATCTCTAGGGATCTGTCCTAATTCTCTCTCTCCTTCTCTCCCATTAAATATATTGTCCATAGTTATGAGTGTCCCACTGTTGGCAATACAAGCCTTTTCACAGAGAAAAGAAATAACCACCCTGTCCTAATTTTCTATCCCTACTTCCCAATCGCCCAGCAACTAAACTTCCACTGCATGGAGAAAGGCAAGAAGGAACGGTCAGCTTTCTCATTTCCTTGTGCTGGGACATCTAGTCAATTTTACAACATAGCACAGCGATTACGTTTTAAAGACATCTTCTCTTTGTGCTTGGAAGGTGGTTCTTGCCTTGACAGGAGGACATTGTCCCTTAAGATGGTTATTCTTTAGGCCAACTGTTACAGGGGGCTTTGAAACCATTAGGACGTTCTAATTTTTTTTTAAAAAAAAACCCTCCTTTTAAAAACTATTTCATAAGGCTATCTTATTTTCTTGAATAGTAACATGGACAGAAAAACTAGGAGACAGATAAACAAAGGGAATTATCAATAAACATTACAGTTACATCGCTCCAAATCTTCTGACAATCCCCTGAATAGGAATCAAGGCTAGGGAATTCTTGGCTGGCATGCAATTGCCCTGCCCACCCTGCTACCCCCAGCCTCATTAGAAAGCTCCAATTTCAGCAAAATCAGTTCAAGGTATTTTCCAGCTCTTCCCCTTAGCTCTTTCTTGAAAGCAGCCAGTAATTCACTGGATAATGTGTATAGTAGTCCTTGACCTATGACCACAATTGAGCCCCAAATTTCTCTTGCTAAGCAAGGCAGTTCTTTAAGCGCATTTTGCCCCAGTTTACAACCTTTTTTTTGCCAGAGTTGTTAAGCAAATCACTGCAGTTGTCAAGTGGCTCATGCCATCATTAAGCGAATCTGGCTTCCCCCACAGAAGCCTGCTAGGAAGGTAACAAATAGCGATCACATGATCCCAGGACACTTCACATATTATAAATGCATGCAGTTGCCAGGGTGCCGGAATTTTGATCATCTGACAGTCAATTTTTTCTCATGCTGTTATAACTTTGAACAGTCACTAAAGGAATGGTTGTAAATCAAGGACTACCTGCATGTAAGTCCAAATGCATTCAATGACCGAGAATATGAAAAAGTGCTGAGGGATTCAGAGGATCAAGGGTATCAATTCCTTTAGGCAACCAAGACAGTTTCCACCATGAGGCAGATCAAAACATGGATCAATATTTTGAGCATGTGACTAATTTAAAGCACACAACTTCAGTCACGTTGATATAAGCTGTACCTGTAATTGGTATCTTTGGGCTTTCAGGTAATCTCCCTGGATCTGCTACCGAAGCTCTTAACAATGAGGCAATACAGAACAATGAAAATAGATAGTAGCCTGAAAAACAGATACATTTCCATTCAGAAAACTTTAATTAGTAGGATTTTGGAATTTACAGAGAAGAATTGTATCTACATTTCTGAAAGTTCAAAGGCACTCTACCTCGTGCTTGTCATATAAAAGACGAATATTAAAGAAGAAGCAATACCAAACCATCAAGCAGAATCTCATAAAAAGTATCTAGATGCCTACTCTACCTGCACACAAGAATGTGATAGAATGAAGAAAAATGACAAACTTGACTTACATACTATAGCAGCTGCAGATATATGCCCTTCCTCGTAGTGTGGAAAGAGGATAATTTTTGGAATGAAGAGAGTATTGTAAAGCCAGACAAAGATTATCAGGCCCATACAGAACCAGCCCTGAGGGTCAACAACAAAATGAATTCGTAGTCCCATTGTACATAATCTGATCACAGTTTGTCCCACACTTGAAAGGGGAAAAATCAGCCTAAAGGAGAAAAGAATTGTAATTAGAATTAGATTAGCAATGTGAATAATTTAAAAAAAAACTGATCATAATATCTTCAAATTTATGAATTTTTTTTGAAGTGCCTCCAATCTGAAGTTATGTTGGACTGAAATGCATGTAGTGCTCGACTTCCAATCACAACTAACACTGGAATTCTGGTTATAGGTAATTTGGTTGTTTTAGAGCGACTCACCATACGACTGGGCTTGATTTTACAATTGTTTTTATAATGGTTGTAAAACAAGTCACCACTGTCATTAAGCAAATCATGTGGTCTTAAATCCAATTCCAGCTTATCCAATGGGCATTTTTGACATTTGTTGCCCAGCATATGAAATACAATCGTGTGGTGTAGCAGTTGTAACACTGAGAACAGGTTATAACTTTTTTTTTCAAATCTGTCATAACTTCAAACAGTTGTTAAGCAACCAGTTGTAAGTTGAGGACTATCTATAATCACAGACCAAGACCACATTGTAATCTTATTCTTTATTTAAATGATTTTCAAGTCTCCACCGGTAGTTTACCCTCTCTGGCTTTATGCGTCTTTGATTTTTCTTTTTATATTTAGAGGACTCTATACAACCTTTCAACTTAGATTTGCTTCCACATAAATAAAACAATACACCGGTAGGTGTAGAAAATAATTTTAAAAGCAACATATAGCAGTTGGGAAGAGTGATGTCTTGTTCCCAAAAAGACAGTAAGGTAGATGCTTTCTATCAAGAAGACCAAGTCTTTAAAATCTGAATTTTTGCCATTAATGGTGTAGCTTCCTGCAAGATGACTTCAGAATTACAGAATAACAGAGCTGGAAGAGACCTTGGAAGTCTTCTATAGTCCAACTCCCTGCTCAAGCAGGAGACCCTACACCATCTCAAACAAATGGCTGTCCAGTCTCTTGTTAAAAACCTTCAGCGATGGAGCATCTACAATTTCTGGAGGCAAGCCGTTTCTCTGATCATTCTCCCTGATGGGAACTTTCTCAATTCTAGACTGGATCTCTCTTTGATAAGATTCCATCTGTTACTTCAATGCACAGACCTTCAAATTAACAACTTCAAAATCACACAAGGACTCTAAATTATATACAGAAATGGGCCAGAAATCAGTTATGAATGTTCAGCATTTTAGTAGACAATGCAACATCTCAGCTATAAAGTGTAATTTCACAAAAACCTTCAAAGACGGCCTCACATACTGTATATGGTAACACTCATCCTGATTGTTTTAAAGCTGTAGCTAACCATAGTCAACCTATTTCCAGCCAAAGGACAATGTAATTTGTTTATTATCCTAAGAGGTACTCGATATGATGTCATAAGTCAACATTGGTCAAAACTGGAACAACGTCCTTCCCTGAAAACTATGAAACGGACCCTAACAAAGAATAGATTAAATTTAAATTCTCTGAATAGAGAAACCACATACCTACAGAATCTTCAATGTGTTGAAATTAAACTTTAATCTGGCTCTCACCCAGCCCATTACTGGTTCCAGGTACTGATTCAGCACTTCTGCAGCCTCATCTAAGTGACATGTAAAAGAGAAACAATTTTGAAAGAAAAGATAGTAATAATTAATCTTTGACAATTTTACTCAATGGTTTAATGTAGATGCTGAATAATAACTGAAAAACATCCAAAACCTTAAGCTAGAATCCTTCAAAATATTGTTTTTACTCGTCTGAATTCTTCCATTTTTCATCAATAACTACAGAAAATATAGATTACAATTACTGTGCAGCTGTAATTCCAATCATTCTATAACAAAACTACTGTAGAGTTGTGTTTGTGCTGAACTGACTTTTCCCATAATTCTCAATCGGAAAAGTATTAACCCTGCTGGCTGGGAATTCTGAGTAATATAGAAATGAATTGTAGAGAATTTAGGACCACATTCTGTAGGAAAGTAACTATCTTGATTTTCACATAATTTGTCAAGGTAATCAGAACAAAATAATGTAGGAATGTTTATAATTTCTTATTTGAATTGAAAGTATTTTCACAGTGATACTCTGCATGTCATAGGATTTACTGGTGTCGGCAACTTGTTCCATATTCTATTAAAAATTGAAATTATATGCAAACCTAAATATCAGTTATTTTTTCCCCTCTACTTCTTCCCCTTTTGCTTTTCAGTTCTTGCCTAAGATTCTTAGAAGCTTAGTTAAATTGCAAGCATTAACTGTAGCGCAAAATACTTATTCTCAACTCCTACAAAGTATAGTTTTTTTTACAGAATTTGCTCCAGCAAAAAATGCAGTTACAAAAATGTGTTAAGTGAAGCTCTGATTTCCACATACACATACACATACAGAATACTCTATGGGAATGTTCAAACTCAAAAAAGGTAAGGCAAGTTTTTCTTTCCCAAGAAAGGTTCAGCAAACAAATCAGAGTCATATTCTCAACAAGAAAAGAAAGATTACTTCACTGTGGGTGTATCTAGCCATATCTAATGGTCAAACAGCATTTTTCTACTTAATTATCAAAAGTTTCACTTTGCTATTTGAGAGGCAATAGCTAAGAATGGAGCAAGTTTTCTGCTATAAAAAGATCACCTAGAAAAGTTAAGCATGGGAAGATTAATATATGTAACTACCATATCAGTCACTATCATCCTTGGCTCTTGGAAGTTATAGAATAAACTGGGCTGGAATTATCTGATCCATAATTCTAATCAATATCTATCTGAAAATTTATGTAATTAAACTTTGCAGAACAACTCTATTAGGTTCTCTTAGAAGTGTTAAGCTCTGAAACAGCAGATAGAAAAAAACCACCTATGATATATTAATACAGAAGGGATAATTTTATATAAAGTCAAGACAACAATTGACTGAAGAAGGATGTTGTTTTCAACAGTTTCCATATACTCGGTTAAAAGAAAGGTTTTATATAGATTAAAATAATAATTGGAATTGAAAAACTAAACAGAAATTGGCATTATGTACAAATAATAAACTTTTGTTAAGATCTGAAACAGAATAGGTTAAATATTGCATGACAAAATGGGCTATTAATTTTAGCTTAATACATTTCCATATGAAGAGGATTCACTCACTCTTTCCAAACTAGAAATCTACAGGCCATTACTTTTTTCTCCACTCACAAATGAGGCAGCCTGAAGACAGCTTTAGATGTTCTGCTCTGGAAGCTGTGTTTTCTCTCTTCCTTCCAGATATGGCATGCCAGAAATGCTGGTTATGTTGAAATACTTGGAGGAGGAGATTTGAAATAATGTGTAGGCAAGTTTGTGGCTCCAACTGACCCTGCCTATTTCCTGTTACACCACCTTTTCATCCAGCTCCTGACCTATTCTCTTGCCCTCTTGGGGCTGTGAAGGAGACCAGATCCTGATTTTCATAGTCACTTTTTAAAAACATGTCACAGATCCACCAGTTGACCTGAAGTGCAAAGCCCTTGAACTGAATAGCCATTGGTGATGAGGAACATGGAGTTGCCCTTGAAGAAAAAAATTCAACAATACTTACGCAAACACCAGCTTAGCCCTCTGGAAGGAGAAAAAAAAAAAACCTCAAGATTGTCTCGCCTTGATTTACTTTAGAATAAGAGCATGGAGGGAGAATCTCTTCATCGGGCTGTCAAGATTGTGTTATTATATTCTGCAACCTTGAAGTAAGGCTCCAGCAGTCCTTGTGGAATGTTTCCTAAGCTGGGCTACCTTAAAGGGCGGATACAGGCTTTAGATATAAAACTGGAAGTAAAGCTGAAAGGATTTGTCCATTGTACATCCATACCCTGCTTGGCAGGGAATTTCTTTCCTAGTAAGCCACTGCTGGGAGGAACCATAGTTCCTCACTTAATGTTTTTGGGTAGTTTATGGCTTTCTCAGGCAAATCCTTTCTCAATCACCAACTCAAGATACTCTTTTCTGCTTCTTCTTAAGTGGTTGACGGGTTGAACAGGTTGTCCCATCATTTCAAGAAATAAAACTTTAATCACTCTACAGGGGAAAAACAAAATTAAATGAATGGAATCAGCAGAACATTGTGTATGCCAATTTTGCAGAGGCTTTTTCATGTGGTGAATGATGTTCACCACTGGAATTTTAGTCAAGTCAAACAACCTATTTACAACCCTAAGGAATTTATGCACTTAGGCTGCATTGACAACAACACTGATCTGTTCTGGGTCCTTTGGGGGGGGAGGCATAATTTAGGACAGATTGATTTGAGAGTGGAGGGTCATTTTCCAAGCTTGTGGGTCAGATAGCACACCTCCACCCTCATCCTACACCTGAGCTAGATATTCTCCACTATCAAACCAACAGATTGATTTCTTGCTTGGATCCAGGAGAGGAGGGGAGCATGGCAATGTATGGGATGGGGACACTCTTATTAAAGCACCTATGGCGTTGGACAAGATCTCCCAGCTACCAAGGGCAAGGCTTATGTCATACCACTGCGATTCTGGACAGGGGCGTTTTAGTGGGTCCCAGGGAAATTTTATGTGTGTGTCTTTGTTTATTTAGTCATTCGTGCCCAATATAACAGGAATAAGAATAAACGTGAACAAGAACACAGGAAATGGGTACAGCACATCCATACACATTCACATCTCCACACACATTTTTGCGAAGAACCTCTTCCAAACGAAGCACTGGCCGATCCTCTTGAATGTCCCACCCACCCACCCTTCGCTTGTATATTTCTAAGCAGGAAGCCCCGGCAGGCAAGTCAGGCCAGCGAAGGGAGCCGCTGCTCCTGAAGCACGCCCCGACCCCAAGGTTTGCTCAAGGAGGAGAGCCGAAGCACCTCGGGACCAGGGAAAGTAGGCGGCGGAGCAGCCCTGCCAGAAAGGCGGAGGAGGAACGGACAAGGCAAGGCAGGCACGCACAGGCAAGGATCCTGGCTCATTCGGCTGCCTCTTTTTCCACCCCGCCACCAGCCTTTCTCCCCCCCCCCCACCACCACCACCCCGCTGCCCACCAGCCCCGTCCGAGCGACAGCGCTGCCTCCCGGCGCTTGGCGTCACTCTCGCGTCGTTTACTCACCGACGGGAGGCCCCGCGGACCCCGTGCGCGATATTCAGCGCCGCGCCGCCCGGCTTCC
The DNA here is from genome assembly GCF_964273705.1 of Natrix helvetica. Classification (NCBI taxonomy): domain Eukaryota; kingdom Metazoa; phylum Chordata; class Lepidosauria; order Squamata; family Natricidae; genus Natrix; species Natrix helvetica. Next base: position 81,447,446 of record NC_138552.1, read on the forward strand.
GCTAACCGTCCTGCGCAGGCGCGCCAAGAGGCACGGGCCGAGCCTGGGGAAAGAAAAGAAAAGGAAAGGAAAAGAAAAAAAGCCCGGCTCGGCGCTTCCTGCTGTATATATGTATATATAAATATAAATATATAAATAAAAACCCGGCGGCTTCCTGTTGCTTTCGCTTGACTTCCGCCCAAACGAGAGCGAATTGGGTGGGAAACCTTGCTCCCTCCCGGCATGAAAAAGGAGGAAGCGCCGCTTCGTTTGAAAGGCGCGTGAGCTTTGATGGTCGAACCGAAGTCTCTGCAGCTGGTCCTCGACTTACGACCACAAGGGATTCTCAGAAACAAAAAATACAGAATTTTTTTTTACACTAAGCATGTTAATACAGGTAGTCCTTGACTTAGGACCACAGCTGAGTCCAACATTTCTGTTCTTAAGTGAGACATTGGTGAAGTGAGTTTTGTCCCGTTTTGCGACCTTTCTTGCCACAGTTGTTAAGGGAATAGCTGCAGTTGTTAAGATAGTAACCTGGTTGTTAAGTGAATCTGCCTTCTCCATTGACTTTGCTTGTCAGACGGTCACAAAAGGAGATCATATGAGCCTGGGACACTCCCCATTGTTATAAATACATGCAGGTTGCCAAGCATCTGAATTTTGGTCCTGTGACCAAGGGGATGCGGCAATGGTCATAAATGTGAAAAACTGATAGTCACTTTTTTCAGTGCAGTTGTAACTTTGAACGGTCACTAAACGAACTGTTGTAAGTTGTCTACCTGTACCATACAATCTTTCAAATAGCCCGATCACATGTTCTGTAGAGCTTTATAGGTGACAGCCAGTTTGATCTAGTGCAGACACCCTCATCTTGTGGGCCTTGGCCCATCACTGGGCCATGGCATAATCGCCACTGGGTCACAAGTAGCCAGCCGGTGCACCCACGCATGGCCCCACTCACATAAATGTCATTGCAAGCATTGCAGGAGATGGCAGCCCCACTCGCACAAGCCTTGTCGCAGGCGCTCGGCCCCATTTGCACAAGTGTCACTGTAAACATCGTGGTAGCTCAGGTGTGCACGCACACATGCATGTGCCTGTCCCTTCCACAAAATCATCCTCTCTTTCCCCCCTCCCTGCTCCAGGCCGCTAACCCAGAAAGGTTGGGGAACTCTGGTCTTGTGGTTAAGGCACCAGGTTAGAAACTTAGAGACCCTGAGTTCAAATCCCTTTATCCATAAAAGCCAACTTGGTGATTTGGGGCCAGTCACTCTCTTTCAAGTCATCTTTTCAGGTTGTTGTGGGGAAAATAGGACGAGGGAGGAAAGAGTATTAAGTATATTTGATCCCTTGAGTTATTTGTAAAAATAATAAAGGCAGGATACAAATAAACAAACAAACAACAGTATCTTGAAATGCATCCAGAAACCAAAGTGGCAGACAATACAACTCACAAAGCAGGATTGTCAACATAAGCATGCTAAAGCATGACCATCTCTACCCATGCCACTGCCTTCTGGACCAGTTGATGCTTCTGAATGGCTTTCAAGGGCAGTACCATATGGAACGGTAAAATTCTTAATATGAAAAGTTGAACATACTTCCATGCTGTACCTTTACACTGAGTTGTTTCAAGTCATGAACTAGTATCAGAATTACCCTAACTTTGTGGTGCAGGGTTTCTTATTATCTGTTTTAGTAAGATGATGCAATAGCTATAGAATGTTTGGGCCACATGTTACTCTGTTAAATGATATAAAGGTGTCATAGGCTATGTATACGAAGAATAATTTCTTAAGTTGCAAATCCAGGAAAAAATCCTGCAGAAGCATTGGTACCTTTAGGTTGAATTTTAGCTACTATATTACATCATAAAATGTGCTGAGTTCTAAAATCTGACTTTAAAGATTTGCAAATTTATCTGAAATGTACATTAGCATACTAACTTAAAGAAATTAAGGTAAATCTGCAGACATTAGGGCAGCTCAATGATCTTGGACTCTTAAACAGCTTTCAGGAGCCCTGCTTTGGACAATGCCTAAAATGGAATGTACTTCTGCTATCCTAACATGATATGTATTTCCTATTAATAAGAAGCACCATTTTAGTGTAGAAAGCATAGGCTTTAAAATAGAAGAAATAAAATTTAACAGTATTTAACAGACTTTAACAGTACCACCAATTCTCAACTTTGTATTGTTAAATATTTTCTGTTGATTGTAATGAAAAACTTAATACAATTTAATGTTTGGCAAAAATATATACTTGTTTCTTCACAGGTTCATACTTTTTCCTTTCAAATCAAATCAAATCAAATTTTATTTGATTAGCCGCAACCCTCTCCCGAAGGACTCGGGGCGGCGTACAATCAAAAAGATAAAATACACATAGGACACACATACATACGAAAAAAAACAAGGACAATTACATTTGTGCATGGAGGAGAGTAGACCTGCAAGTGAAAGACAATAAACACAGCTAAAAACACAGTTAAAACACAGTTTAAAATCCCCTAAATAAAATTGCTGAATTAAAAACCCCTCAGGAGCGTAACGAAGTTATGGTTGGGCCAGGCCAGATATTTGAAAAAGGTGGGTCTTGAGCTTAACACGGAAGGAGCGGAGGTCTGTAGTGGTCCTAATATCCGGGGGGAGGTCATTCCACAGGGCTGGGCCCGCCACAGAGAATGCTCTGCTCCTAGGCGCCGCCCCATGGCATTGTCTAGTGGACGGCACCTGGAGAAGTCCCTCTCTGTGCGAGCGAATAGGTCGTAGGGATGTATGGGGCAGAATACGGTCCCGGAGGTAACTAGGTCCTGAGCCATGGAGCGCTTTAAAGATCGTAATCAAAACCTTGAAACGCACTCGATAGACCACAGGAAGCCAGTGCAGCTCGCGCAGGTGTGGTGTCACATGGGAGTAAATTCATTCACAGAATAAACATGTATAACTGTAGAGAAACATTATTCAATCAAACTTACATGTTTGAAGGGGCTTTCACAGATACAACTTTGCCTTTAAACCCAGAGGTAGAAAGTCAAGTCAAGAAATTTACATAAGATCTATTTCATAATTTTAGACAAGCAGTCTAGTTATTGTGAACTAGAAATCAACTTCATTAGAGTTACCAGATTTGGGCTTGAAAAAATCCAGATGACTACTACATGAAATCCTTGCTTCAATAACAAACAAAATTACCAGGTAATACACCTTTATGAAGTGAGTAAGACTTATTTCTGAGCAAACATACTTAAGGTTGAGTCACCAATTAAGAATCCATTTGAATAATGAAGAAACCGATAACTTTGATTATGGGTACAACAGGATGTCAGAAATAAAGGCAAGGTATGCAGGTCATTATTTATTCTAAGTAAGTCATAGCTTACTCATAGTCACTTAGCTATGATCTTATCTGAACTACAAAAAGCCAAGCAGGGCTGTGTCAGATCTTCTACATAACAGATAATCGCAGAGCAGAGGCAATGGCAATCCATATTGTTGCCAAGAAAACTACATAGATTTTTCCTTGAAGTCCACAGGAATCCAACTTAACTCTACAGAGTCTTTACCTGGAAAGTCATGGGCAAATGTGAGAAATGGTGGGTGGGGTGAAATTATGGTAATGTGTGACAACATCATGCAATATTGCAATTTGTGTGCATACATCAGGCATTGGAATGCAAGTATGTAATTGAGGCATTGCGTGTCATTGTGGTGACACTGCATGTTTTGCTGTTACTGCAGCTTACTACAGATGCTTCTGGAAACAGTTACATGAATACTACAACTCTTCTCCATTCACATATGCACAGAGATACTGAAAGAAAGGAAGAAAATATTAGAAACTCAAAGTAAGCAAACTTGTAATCCTTGGCTACCTTCAGAAAATTCTTGGATGTGTGTGTGTGTGTGTGTGTGTGTGTGTGTGTGTAATTTCCCCTGTATAGTTGTGTGTGTGTATATATATATATGTTTTCGTAGATTTTCACGGGTGTAGGTATGCTGGTCTTGTTGTATTCTGTTAGTGGGTTGACTAGGGCTGGTTTCCAAACGAGCCCCACCCACCACCCAAGCCGGACACACAGCCAGCACCAATCAACACCAATCTACCAATCATGATACAACTACACAGCCAATCAATCCACTTACAGAAACAAAGCCAGCACTCCACACACCCCCACCAAGATTTATAGAAAGATGGCAGCTCCGACCACGCTTTACTCACACAAACACGAAGCCGAAAACACCAGTCTGAAGATGGCGAGTGAGACCTCGCCGAAACGTTGCCAAGACAATCTCAATCTTACACGGGAAAAGACCTGAATACAACAAGACCAGCATACCTACACCCATGAAAATCTACGAAAATAAATATCTTACCTCTAGGGAGGAAACCTTCCTGCTCTCCAGGACCTACGAGAAACTTGAAGTCCAAAGAGCCACCATCTTATGAGGCCTCACATTCCTACGCAACTGCCGAGACAAAAGCCTGATCCCCACATGCTTCCAACTAAAATTCCATTCTAAAACTTCAGCCACTGAAAGGATCCTGAAAAGAACAGAATTAGCCCTAATCAGAAATGAACTCCACAGGAAAAGTTTCCTACTAGACCAAACCAATCGGGACCTACTCACTCTTCACCTCAAACTCAGCAACAAAATCCACCCAGCACTCTGGGACAAATCCAAACAACTAGCCCTCTGGAGAGCCGAAACAGAAACTTCCTACAAGACAGACACACACACCAACAAACTCCACAGACTAGAAAAACAACAAGAAGCCCCCCCCAGCAACTCATGAAACACAAGTACACAACATATCAGAAGGAACCCTCACCACAGCTGAAACCAATGTCCTTTCCAGAGGATTCAACTTTGCAGCCGCCCCTAAACGCATCCCCACTGAAGACATCATATGCGGAGTTGAAGCTACACTCACCAAAATCAACCCAGATGAAGCCAATTAAATGAGACTTGCAGTCACCAACATCCTTTGCTCCAGCAATCCACCCAGAAGCAACATACAGCAAGAAAAACAAAAAGCACTCACCAACCTGAGGAAAGACAACATAATCATTCTCCCAGCAGACAAAGGTAACGCCACAGTGGTGATGAACACGTCTGACTACCAAGCCAAACTACCCAACCTACTCCAAGACCCTGCTTATAAACCTCTAAACACAGACCCCACCACCTACCTGGAAAAAACCACCAAATCCAAAATAAAAGCCACTCCCATCAGTGAAGAGATACAGCAAAGAATCATCCCAAGAAAGAAATCTTCCAGATGCCCCAAACTCTATGGCCTCCCCAAGATACACAAAGAAGGAACACCACTCAGACCCATAGTCAGCACCATAGGCTCACCTCTACAGAATCTTGCCAAATTCCTCGCCAAACAACTCCAACCCTACGCAGAATCCATCACCTCACACGTACAAAACTCACTCCACTTCATAGAAACAATAAAGAACCAAAACCTACAACCCAGTGACCTACTCGTGAGCTTCGATGTCATATCCCTCTTCACCCAAGTGCCTACAAAGGAAGCCTTGAAAGCTATCCAGAACAAACACAACCCCCCTAAGCACATCCTAGACCTGACCAACCACTGCCTAACCAACACATATTTCTTCCATAATGGACAAAGATACAAAC